>NC_068346.1:33791190-35063006 GCF_014633365.1 Diospyros lotus
ACGGTGTGTGGGCGTAAAAACACTGAAAATAGCTATTTAAAGGCAAACTCTTTACTTCCTTTGCGAGTTTCTTTCGATTTACAAATTCCATTTCCTTCTTTAATCCTATTCGGTTCCATGTGTTATTTATTTAAATTATGGATTCCTTTTATGTAACTTAAATTGAATTGAATTAAATAGGAGACTTCTGGAGTTTTATTTGGTAAGTGTTTACAAGGTATTGTACCACCCCTATTTCCTTAGGAGTGATGTCGAACTAGTATGAGCTAGGTTTCTAGAAGATTGATGGGGTTTGGTTGTGGTTACGGATTTCTGTTGATCGTTTGGTGATGCAGGAGCAACCTTTGACTGGGCTGAGGACGACTGTTGACCGGTGCCTGGACACTGCCGACCAGTTCTGCCATTATGTGACATTGTATGGCATTGATGTGCATGGGTTTGGGCTTGCACCATTGGGGGGTACATAAGCTGTGAATGCTTGGACACGAACATTTTAGAATGATTAGGTGCATAAGCATTGCATTGGGTGTGTATTCCTATGTGGGCGAAGCGTGGTCTGATGCCTGGCTTATGGGGGCCAATGTATCACGTTGATGCTTACTACGCCATTACATCTGTTATTTGTTGCATTGCATAGTTACAGTATAATGTGGATTTTGGTATGGAGTTGACCCTCGATAGCTATGAGTGGAGTTGGGCTCTGGGTAGCTATGACTCAGGAACTCCAGCATGTGGATTATGTTGTGAGAGCCTCGGGTTCATGTGGATTATGTTATGAGAGCCTCAGGCTCTTGTGGGTTGTGTTGTGAGAGCCTAGGGCTCATGTGGATTATATTATTAGGGCCTCATCTCATGTGTCTTATGCCAGTCAGTTCGTGGCTACGATAGGTATGTATATTGGGAATTGGGCGCTAGGTTGTGCATTTCTTGTGTGGGCCCCAAGAACTGTTATATGCATTGGTATATATATTTTTGTTATGCACTGGATATCTTGATGTACGGTATAGTGTGGCATTATCATCTATTGCACGACATTTGGTGGGGGGTGTCTAGAGTGGGAGGTCTTTCTCCTGTTCTCTCTTTATTTTTTTATTATGCTTGCTGAGTCTCGTGATTTACCTTGTTTTTAACATCATTCCAGGTGTAGGAGTTAATGTCGAGATCGGATCATTTGGAGTGTCGATCTTAGGTGGCTATCTGTACAGGGCAATCCCGATTGAAAAGATCTTTAGGGTGTGAGTTGTGATCAGGGGATCAGATATTGCAATTGTTATATTTGATTGGTTGATGCCTTACTATGTAAGGAAACGACCATGAATTGTGTATTTATAATTAATTTGCTTCCATTGCTATATAATTGTGAGGCAAATCTTAGCTCGCGTATCTGAGTTATTAGCTGGATGTGAATAGAAATTGAGGAAATTCTGGGTCGTCACAATTTGGTATCAAAGCATGGTTGGGATGAGTTACTCCTGTACACATAAGGGTGTTGAGAGGTGTCTAGGTTGCATTTAGCAGTGGAATATGAGTCTGAATAAGAGTCCCCATTCCTAAGTCGTGATTAGGAAGGGAGTGAAGTGAAATGTCCCCAAACATGTGTGTGAAGTACGGTATAGATTTGTATTGGGATACTCTAGTAATGGGCCATATATTTTTGGGCTTGGTTTTAGGTCGAGGAGTGAGATATTTGTTAATTGACCTGATACTCGACTTGATGTACATGTCACGGGATATCTTATCATTTGGTATGGACCCAGGACCGAGTTTCGAGTTGTCGGACCTGAATCTGGTGGTACTAGACTTAATCTGGGGTCGTTGTGAGCATAAGCTACTCTCCGCAATGGGAGTTAAGTAACGTGATGGAGAACACGTGGTGAGCTTCTTGTGGCGCGTGGATCAAATGTTTCAATTGATCTCACATGAGTACTTGTGGGGGCATTCTGAAAAGCATGTTCTCTTTGTGAGAAAATATATGAACGAGAGGTGGAGGTAGCTCACGCGGATCTTAATGCAGGATATGACCCTTCGGTTTCATTACGAGCAGTTTGCCCACGTTGTAGAGCGATAGGCGGAGATTTGGGACCCGAGTGATTCAAGAAGACGACGAGCATCCTCTACGGGACATCCAGCAGAAGTCGTGGTGCAGAGTCCTACTCGCTCGAGAGATGAATTAGCAAGACCCAGTTCTAGTGTAAGGAGTAGCGGAGGGTTGGCATATTTGGTAGATGAGGCCACATCTCGAGCAAAGGGGGACGAGAGGAGCACCACCTAGCGAGAACATACTTGTGTTAGTAAAAAAACAAAGAGAGATATTAAGTTGATTGTTAAGTGTGGTTTGTATGTGTATTTTATTTTGACCGATGGCATGGATGTAAGTAATTGCTTTATAGGGCATGTGTAAAATAAAGAAATGAAAGTTTTGTATTGACTCTCTTTGGGCATGTGCAGTTGTTTCGGAATGTGTATAGGAAATTAGTAAGGCATGAGCCTTATATGTAATATTAGAGACATGCTATGATTGTATCGAATGTGTCGGAAACGACCTGTGTGTGTGAGTTGGATGAGCAATAGCATGTAATGGTATAAAATAATGCCTTGAATGGATATATGACATACGTTCATGATGCGTGCCTAGTGCGATCTAAGGCATGGGATACTCGCTTGGGGAATCAATGCGTGTGAAGTTACGACTCATGATACTCGTTCGGTGTGGTTCTGGTGTGTAGTATGACGTTGGTCCTTATGATGATATGAGAAGATTGTTGATATAAGAAATCATGGATGTGTGGCGGGTATTAACGAGCATGATGATGAGA
This sequence comes from Diospyros lotus, assembly GCF_014633365.1. Lineage (NCBI taxonomy): Eukaryota > Viridiplantae > Streptophyta > Magnoliopsida > Ericales > Ebenaceae > Diospyros > Diospyros lotus. The sequence continues at coordinate 33,794,007 of NC_068346.1, forward strand.
GTAAGGTATGATTAAATATAAACATTTTATAAAATGGTTAGGCTATTCAGACACAAAACTCTTAATTCATTACATTGTTATACACAACAGGTAGACTTTAATGTCCACATGTTTTCACAACATGTAACTGCACCAATATATTTCATTCCTTACATCACCATCTTCTAATTCTAATACCACTTATTCGGTATCACATTTTAACATTCATTTATATAATTAATCATTTCAATTCCATCTTCGGATATACTCTACCATTAAGCATATACCTTACATAAGGTTTCAACTCCACTTGAGGTTTCTTACTTTCTTAGCCAAGTTGACCATTCCACATGAGAGTAATTCGCTCTCGACTATCCAATTTCACCGACTTTTCCTCTTGTCCTTTCCTTTCAACACCGTGGTAGCCTATAGTCCTTTGACTATTCTACTCCATCACATTCCATTTATTCGAATCTTCAAGCATATACCAATTCACATCTATCATGTAATTTTTCCATTACTACACATGATAGTTACTGAGCTCCCAGCAAAGACGATCGACAGATGGAAAGAGGATGGGTGACTGTTTGCGACTGGCCAACAGCTTCCTACCCATAGTCGACTACTTGCTGTGCCTTGCTACTGCCTCACCCTTTTCCTTTATAGTTACCCCTGCATACACGCGCACATGCCAACCAATAACAATAACCAAGCAAATCAACAATAATATCACGCAACACTTCCACCCACACATGGTCCCCCTAACCATTTTATAAAATGTATATATTCAATCATACTTTACTCTCATCATCATGCTCGTTAATACGTGCCACACACATGTGATTTCTTATATCAACAATCTTTTCATATCATCATAAGGACCAACGTCCTACTACGTGCTGAAACCACACCAGACGAGTATCGTGAGTTGTAGCTTCACACGCATTGATTCCCCAAGCGAGTATCTCATGCCCTAGATCACACTAGGCACGCATCATGAACATATGCCATATATCCATTCAAGACATTATTCTACACCATTACATGCTATTACTCATCCAACTCACACACACAGGTTTTTCCGACACATGCGATACAATCATAACATGTCTCTAATATTACATATAAGGCTCATGCCTTATTAATTTCCTATACATATTTCAAAACAACTGCACATGCCTAAAGAGAGTCGATACAAAACTTTTATTTCTTTATTTTACACATGCCCTGTAAACCAACTACTTACATCCATGCCATCGGCCAAAATAAAATAAACACACAAACCACACTTAACAATCAACTTAGTATCTCTCTTTGTTTTTTTTACTAACACAAGCATGTTCTCGCTAGGTGGTGCTCCTCTCGTCCCCCCTCTGCTCGAGATGTGGCCTCATCTGCCAGATATGCCAACCCTCCGCTACTCCCTACACTAGAATTGGGTCTTGCTAATTCATCTCTCAAGTGAGTAGGACTCTGCACCACGACTTCTGCTGGATGTCCCGCAGAGGATGCCCGTTGTCTCCCTGAATCACTCGGGTCCCAAATCTCTGCCTGTCGCTCTACAACGTGGGCAAACTGCTCGTAATGAAACCGAAGGGTCATATCCTGCATCAAGATCCGCGTGAGCTGCCTCCACCTCTCGTTCATATATTTTCTCACACAGAGAACCTGCTTTTCAAAATGTCCCCACAGGTGCTCATGTAAGATCAATTGAAACATTTGATCCACGCGCCACAAGAAGCTCACCACGTGTTCTCCATCACGTTGCTTACCTCCCATTGCGGAGAGTAGCTCATGTTCCCAACGATCCCAGATTAAGTCTATTGCCCCCAGGTTCGGGTCCGACAACTTGAAACTCGGTCCTCCTGGGTTCATACCAAATGACAAGATATCTCGTGACCTGTACATCAAGTCGAGTATTAGGTCAATTACCAAATATCCCACTCCTTGACCTAAGACCAAGCCCAAAAGCATATGGCCCCTTACTGGAGTATCCCAATGCAAATTTATACCATACTTCACACACATGTTTGGGGACACTTCACTTCACTCCCTTCCTAATCGTGACTTAGGAATGGAGACTTTTATTCAGACTTATACCCCATTGCTAAACACAACCTAGACCCCTTTCAACACCCCTAGGTGTACAGGAGAGACTCATCCCAACCGTGCTTTGATACCAAATTGTGACAACCCAGCATTTCCTCAATTTATATTCACAACTAGCTTATAACTCATATAGATGGGCTTAGATTTGCCTCACAATTATATAACAACGGAAGCAAATTAATTATAAATACACAATTCAAGGGCATTTCCTTACATAGTAAGGCATCAACCTATCAAATACAACAATTGCAATATTTGAGTTCCTTATCACAACTCACACCCCAAATATCTTTTCAGTCGGGACTGTCCTGTAGTCATTGCCACCTAAGACCGACATGCCAAATGATCTGATCTTGATATCTGCTCCTACTCCTGTAATAATGTTAAAAAGAAGGTGAGCCACAAGAAAAGAGGGTGAGGCAGTAGCGAGGCCCAGCAAGTAGTCAACTTTGGGTAGGGAGCTGTTGGCCGGTCGCGAACGATTACCCGTCCATCTTTCGGTTGTCTTTGTTGGGAGCTTAGTAACTGCTATGTGTAGTGATGGAAAAATTACATAATAGATATGAATTGGTATATGCTTGAAGATTCGAATAAATAGAATGTGATGAAGTATAATCGCTACAAGAAAAGTGGCTTTTAGTGGCCACTTTTAGTGGCGGCCAAAAGATATTTGTCACAATTACAACTATTAGTGGCGGCCAAAGAATGTTTGTCACTGAAAAGACCTATTTAGCAGCAGTTGAACAAAACTGGCCACTAAAAAGCTCATTATTTGTGACGGCCACAATCTGTGGCCACTAAAGGTGCATTATTGTGATAGTTGACCGTGGTGGCCACTAAAAGACGATTATTTGTGATGGCCACTAAAGGTGGATTATTTGTGACAACCCAACATGGCGGCCGCTAAAAGCTTTGTCTACTCAAACAAGCTTATTTGTGAGGGCTAGCATTGGCGGCCACTAAAACCATATTATTTGTGAAGGCCACGTGTGGCAGCCATTAAAGATGGATTATTTGTGACAACCGAACATGGTGGCCACTAAAAGCGTGGAATGTTGGTCGGTCTACTCAAACAAGCTTATTTGTGAGGGTCGTCATTGGCGGCCACTAAAAATATATTATCTGTGATGACTGGACGTGGCGGCCACTAAAAGCTTGAGACGTTGATTTGGCTCCCTTATTCTTATTTGTGAGGGCTGGCGTTGGCGGTCACTAAAAGATGACTATTTGTGACGGCCACTAAAGGTGGATTATTAATATAGAAAAGTACAACAATGTCTTAATATAAAATGTCACATAAAGTATAAAATATAATTAATAATTAATAAAAAATATTTTCATTCTTAATAACATTCTTCATTCAATATACTTTGATGCATGTTTTTATTTCATAATAGAACTCATTCTTCCTTCAATATTCTTAAAAAGTATATTTTTTTATTTCAATATACTTTTATAATTAATAATTAATAATATACTTATTCTTAAAAAGTATACTTTTATATTCTTAAAATATAAAATATAATTAATAATTAAAAACAAAATATGTTTTTATTTCAATATTCTTAAAAAGTATTTTTTTATTACTATGAAATTTACAAAAAGAGAAAAGATATTTTGTTTATTTTTCTTTTCCTTCAAAATATAAACAAAAGTTTCAAAAATATCTAAAATTTACAAAAAAGGAAAAGATATTTTGTTTATTTTTCTTTTCCTTCAAAATATAAATAAAAGTTAAAAAATGTAAATCCCATCTCTCCGTATACATTGGCCCCTTCATCTCTCTCCCTCATCTCTCCTGCCTCATTTATTTCCCTCCATCTCCCTCTCATCTTGCCTTCACTGCTTCCACCCCGTCACCTCCGCTGCCTGACTTCCGCAACCCTCTCCTTCTCTATCTCCGTCTTCGGCTTTGGCTCCGTCACAGCCTCCTTGTTGCCTCAACGCTGTCACTGTAGCTGTCGCTGCCACCGCTGCCTCAACGCCGCCGTCGTCTCCATCTCCATCGCAGCCTCCAACTCTAGTAGGTCTCTTTTTGATTTTGTTGCAGTAGAGAACATATTTTGTTTTTGGTGCTTAGTTTTACTCCTCATCCATGGATTTATCTCTGGTTTTAGGCATTTTGAGTTCATGTGAAAGGCGTTTCTACTTCGCCCTTCCTAATCAAGCAAACAGGTAACTTACAGTTGCCTCTTCCCTATGCTTACTATTTTCATTTCACTATTGACTCTTCTATCAGCTGATTTAGGTCTTTGATTCATTTCATTAGTTTCTTGCTTTCCCAGCTCAAAATTTTCTCTATTGTCTTGCTATTATGGATGAGTACAAGAAAATGAGAAATCTTTTTTATTGGTAATAATTTCCTTGACCATATAACTGCACATTAACATTATTTCTTGCTAAAAATTGAACAGAATGATAGTTTAAATCCATGTTATGATATAGTTCATAACATGAAATTATACTGACTTTGTTACTGATTCTTGTTAATCTTAATAGAAGTGCCACATTAAACAAAGAAATCAGTTCCTTTTGCTGGCATTGCTCGTTATAACAATTAACAGGAAAATTGTACTGATGTTTGTTATTCTAAATAGAGGTGCAATGTGAAATAATGAAACCAGTTCCTTTTGATCATCACATGTGCGTGTGTGAGAGAGAAAGGTGGGGTTGGGAGGGCTTTTATTCCTTTGATACTGATAGAGATAAAACAAGAAAAAAGAAGTAAAAGAACAAGAAGAAAAAGATAAGGTCTATTCACCTGACACCCTGATTGATGTAGGTGATCGCTATGTGAAATTTTTCTGTTGGTAAGATATGTATCTAAACTATCTTCTTTATTAGCCTGTTTAACTTATAAAATTTTTAGATAAATTCTTGACTGCAGTTCAGAAAAGAGGGGGCAGGGGCGTGCACGGTTGGGTTTGGTCGGTTTTTGACATTTTTAATACGTTGAACTGCATATGTGATTTTCCTTTAAAATCAAACCGCATGGTCTGGTTTGGTGAGCAAAAACTGCACAACATTTTGCGGTGCAGTTTCCACGGTTTGCTGAATGCTTGTTTTTCGCAGCTTGATGCTGTTTGGTTTTCACAATTCGGCGCGGTTTGGCGCAGTTTGAATAATAACATCCAAATGTTGAATGTATTGGAAAAATGAATCTAACACGCCAAATCGTGGTTTGAAGTATCTATTTGAAGTAACCGAATCTAACACGCCGTTGGATCGAGATCAAAATCACTCACCAGTGCCATTGCTTATCGAAAAAAAGTTTGCTTCTGATATCAGATCTGAATAACAAAACAAAAAGATGAAAATCTCATAGAAAAGCTCCACAGAATTTGGCACTAGACAACACCAATCTGAAGTGCAACAAAAACAATAAGAACATGAAATCTTAGAGAAAAATTCCATAGAATTTGGTAGCAGACAATGCGAAACTGAAGTGTCGCATATATATATATATATATAGAGAGAGAGAGAGAGAGAGAGAGAGATGAACTGTACCTTAGTTCACTAGCGTTCTTTCGAAAGCAGGAGCTTTCGCTGTACCTTAGTTTCTCTATGGTAAGCGCTAACTGCGCCTCTAGTAGAGGGAACTTAGTGAAGAAGAAAAGAATGCTCGAAATAGAATGGAAGGCATTAGGGTTACATGCCTTTTATATTTTATATTTTATTTTTTATTTATTTTATTAATACAATATTTCTCGGGTGGTTCAGTTCAAAATCAAATCGCAAAATTTTCAAATCACAAACTGCACGGTTTGCTGTTTTCTTAAACCGTGCCAAACCGCTCACCCAAAAAAACCGCGCGGTGTGGTGTGGTTTGGAAGGTTTTCGTGGTGATCCGGTTTTTTGAACACCCCTAAGAGGGGGTGTATTTAAATCCCTGATATTCCTACATCCAAAATAAACCATATGGATGAGGGATAGAATTCTGACTAGTCCTTTGTTGTGCATGTTGACCTCTTCTTGTTAAAAGATTTCCACTTGGTCTTTAACTTGCCTCTTTCAGCTCTTTATTTGGGTTTTGCTGTGTCATTTTACCGCCTTTCCTATTTACTTCTCCCACTCTTCTTCTGGAACCAAGTCTGTCCAGTAATACTAGGCTTAACTCCCCATTCCTGTTTAATAGCCTCTCTGCAATTGGTAACATGGTGGCCAAACTCCCTTTTCTCACTCTCTCCCAACCATATTCCACAACGGTGTCAGCAAATCCTCCATTAGCAACCTCTAACTCAACTTCTTTAGGCAACTGCAAGTCCACAAGTACTTCTATTTTGTTGCTCAACAACAGCCTGTGTGGCTACACATAAACCATCCTCCTTGATCAGATATAAAGTGGCCTCTAACCTGATGGTAAGATCTTCTTTCTATCTGTTTAGCTGAAGCTTCAATTAGCTGTTCAACTTTTCAAATTGGTTCTTTCTCATCCTGCTGCAGATCCAAAAACTGGTCCTCAAAAATATTGTCACTAATTTCTTGATCTGTTGCCAGTGTTTCTAACAAGTCTAAAATCCCTACTGGAGAGAGAATATCTTTTTTTCTGAGGCCCATTGTTGTTATCCCCCTCTCTCCCTTTTCTCATATCTCCGTGAATGAAAAAAGCTTAACCACTCTCTGAATATAATGATGTTCAAAAGAGGGCTTTGAGAGAATTTATCTTATAACAACAATAAATTCAATACTTAGTAATTTGAGTTAGGTTCAAGCTTTAGATCATTTCATTGCAAGATGGGCATGGGTTAGGAGAGCTTGAAATGGGTTAGGAGAGCTTGAAAACTAGATGTGGGAGGGGTTAGAGGGACATGAAGTAGGTAAAAATGTTTCCTCTTGTTTTTTTTTTTTTTTTTTTTTTATTCATAGAACTGTGATTGAAAACATGATGGTGAAAAATGCAGACAAAGCCATCAGTTTGGAGAGAATAATTTCTTTGATCAAATCCTTAATATTAAGTTTAAACTTGAAGATAACAAAAACTTAATATTGTCACCCTTAATTTTGCTAAAACAGGACAACTTAATTTCAAGAAAAATTATTATTGCTATAAGCTTTGGGGCTACTAATATTATCACCCTTCTCATTTCCCTTGCAGTGTTGGTTTGTTTTCAAATTGTTGCGTTATTTGAGATTCTATTTGCATTGTAAAATGTATGTATCTTGTGAGTGATGGGAATTTTATCACTCCCTTCGGGTGGTGAGAGATCACCCTAATTTATAGGGTATGGAATAGTGAATATATATATATGTACATTGACATTGTGTATGTACATACCCCGTGAGTGATGGGGATTTTATCACTCCCTCCGGGTAGTGAGAGATCACCCTAATTTATGTGTTTATTTGTCCATTATATTTAGATTGTCTAATGGATGTTTAACAACTTTTATAAATTTTACGTTAAACTTGTACTTTACATTTGTTATAGTTTTCTTTGTTAGTTTTTTGAATAGGAATATTAATTTTTATATTAATATTTATTTTTAATTAGTGTGATGGATAGGAGTTTGATGCAATTGGATGACAGACTTTGTGACCAATACTTGAATAGAGTTGATGATTTCCTTGAATTCGCATTCAAAAACTCATGCATAAATGGAAAAATTCGGTGTCCTTGTGTGCAATGTACAACAACAACAACATCATATCCAGCCTTTATCCCACTATGTGGGGTCGACTATATGAATTCTAGACTTCCATGTATTTCTGTCTTTTGTCATATCTTCATTTAGGCCCATATACTTCATATCAAACTTTAATGTCTCTTCCAAAGTATTCTTGGGTCTGCCTTTACCTTTTTTTTTTGACTAATTGTTCCATTTCATCAACTCTTCTCATAAGAGCGTCTCCTGGTCTCCTTCTCACATGACCAAACTATCTTAGTCTAGTCTCTCTCATTTTCTGCTCGATTGGCACTACTCCTACCTTATTACGAATAACCACATTTCTAATTTTATCTTTTCTTATATGGCCGCACATCCATCTTAGTATCCCCATCTCCGCTACGCTCGTCTTTTGCTCATGCTGGTATTTGACTGCCTAGCATTCTAAGCCATACAACAGGGCTGGTCTTATAACTGTCCTATAGAAATTTCTTTTCAGTTTTAATGGGATTTTACTATCACATAACACCCCTGATGCATTTCTCCATTTTAGCCAACCTGCCTTAATTCTATGCGTGACATCCTCGTGAATTTCTCCATCTTTTTGAATCATTGATCCCAAATATTAAAAATGGTCTTTTCTTTGTAAGATTTGGTCTTCTAATTTTATTATAACATTCTCCACTCTTGCATTCTTACTAAATTTACATTCCATATATTTTGTTTTCCTTCTACTTAATTTAAATCCCTTCGATTCTAAATTGTTTCTCCATAACTCAAGTTTAGTGTTCACTCCCTCTTTTGTTTCATCCACTAACACTATGTCATCTGCAAATAGCATACACCATGGCACCTCTGTCTGAATGTGTTTAGTTAGTTCATCCATTACTAAAACAAATAAGTATGGACTTAGTGCAGAACCTTGATGCAGTCCCATTGTAATTTGAAATGGTTCAGTATCCCATCCGCATTGTCTGACTCTTGTCTTTGCACCATGATACATGTCCTTAAGGGTTTGTATATAGGCTATTCGGACTCATTTCTTCTCTAAAACTCTCCATAATACTTCTCTAGGGACCTTATCATAGGCCTTTTCTAGATCTATAAACACCATATGCAGATCCTTCTGTTGATCTCGATACCTTTCCATTAGGCACCTCAGTAGGTATATAGCTTCCATTGTTGACTTACCAAGCATGAAACCAAACTGATTTTTCGAGACATTTGTTTCTTTTCTGAGTTTTTGCTCTATTACTCTCTCCCAGAGTTTTATGGTATGGCTCATTAACTTAATTCTTCTGTAATTTTCACAGTTTTGAACATTTCATTTGTTCTTGTATATAGGAACCAAAGTACTCATCCTCCACTTATCTGGCATCTTTTTTGATTTAAGGATCGTGTTAAGTAATTTCGTTAGCCAGGAGATGCTCTCTTCTTCTATGCATTTCCCTGCTTCTATTGGTATATTATCTGGTCCCACTGTCTTATGATTTTTCATCTTTTTTAATGCTTGCCTTATTTCATTTGAACTTATGCGTTGATAAAATGTATAGTTCACATTCCCTATAGAGTTACTAAGATGTCTCAACCTAACTTTTGCATCTCCACCAACATTGAATAATTTTGTGAAATACTCTTTTCGTCTCTCCTTAATCGCTCCCTCATTCACTAATACATTTTGATTTTCATCTTTTATGCATTTCACTTGGTTTAGATCCCTTGTTTTTCTTTCTCTTACTGTAGCTAATTTATATATATCCCTTTCTCCATCTTTTGTATCAAGTCGTTTATATAGATTCTCATATGCTTTTGACCTTACTTCACTAACAGCTCTTTTTGCTGATTATAAGTTTTTAGGTTTTCTTCATTGTTGCACTGATATACAGCCTTATAGCAAGTTTTCTTATTTCTAATTTTCAACTGTACATCTTCATTCCACTACCAAGACTCCTTAATTAAGGTTTGGGGCTCTACCATTTGTCTCTCCAAGAACTACATTTGCCGTGCTTCTCAGAGCAGTAGTCATTTCCCTTCACATTTGGTTTGCTTGTCCTTTTCCATTCCATTTTCTTTTACCCCTTAATTTTTCTTTGAAAATTAGTTGTTTCTCCCCTTTTAAATCCCACCACCTTATTCTTGGATTTTGTTTTATGTGATTTTTTCTCTTTCAATTTCTTACTTGGACGTCAAATACTAAAAGTCTATGTTGAGTAGTCAAACACTCCCCGGGTATCACCTTACAATCCCTACAACATAACTGATCCTCTTGTCTCATGAGGAAGTAATCTATTTGGGTGCTTGATGTGACATTTTTATATGTGATTAAGTGTTCGTCCTATTTTTTGAACCTAGTATTGGTTATGATGAGCTCATATGCCATAGCAAAGTCTAGAATAGACTTATCCTCATTATTAATTTCCCCGAATCCATATCCTCCATGTACATCTCTATAGCCATTTCTGTCTCTACCCACGTAACCATTTAAGTTACCTCCTATAATCACTCTTTCTTTTTGGTATCATTCGTATGAGTCTCTCTAGGTCCTCTCAGAATTTTGTTTTCATCTCCTCATCTAACCCCACTTGTGATGCATATGTACTAAAGATATTCATAGTCATTCTTTCTAGACCAACCTTCACCATAATAATCCTATCCCCTATTCTCTTTATATCCATTACCTCATCTACTAAGCTTTTATCTATAATAATCCTCTCTCCATTTTTCGCTCGATCATTTCCTGTGTACCACATTTTATATCTAGTTTCTGATAAAGTTTTTATTTTTTTCCCTACCCATCTCGTCTCTTGAAGGCACATAATATTAATCTTTTTCCTAATCATCACCAGTGAACTAAAACGTAGCCTAGGCGGCCGCTGACTGCCATGATTGTGGCCAAATCGACCCCCTTAGGCGTCGACCCAACTAATCGGTACCGGGCGATGCCTAAGCAGCAAAGGCGGATGCCTAGTCGCGTGAATCGCCTGGCCGATTATGGCCTAATTGGTCACCTCGGCCGCGTGAACCGATTTAGTATAAATTTATTAGGGTTTTGTTTCCCTTTACTCGGTACCCCTTCTCTTTTGTCAATTTCCCCTTCTCTCTCGCACGCACCGCCACCAACTATCTATTGCAAAGTTGTCGTCGCCTCTATCAGATCTCGTTGTCACCTTTGCCACCGCTTGATAGGGACGGGAATAGCCTTCAGGCTTACCTATGGTAATATAGCAAACAGGGGGCAGCGATGTGATCGAAAGAGGCAGGTGACCATCGCTGTGATCGAAGGAGGCAGGTTTGAGAGAGAGAGAGTGCTGAAATTTGGGGGACGGGGGGTGGGATGGGGGAGTAAGAGAGAGAGAGCGCGTGCTAAAATTTGCTCGAGGGGGAGTGAGAGAGAATATATTAAGAAAAAAATAAAAAAAAAAATTAAATTTTCTAGGCGCCGCCTAGTCCTCGCCTAGGCGGCTTAAGCGTTAGGCGCCAGTCTGCTGCCCGACTAAGGCCTAGCGCTTTTTAGAACACTAATCATCACATCTACCACTTCCATAGTTTTGCTTGTTAATGTTCTTATGTTCTATGACTCAATCCTTAATCTATGATTTTGGTTTTGGCCTTGATTTTGAATTTGTTTTTGATTTTGGACTAACTTCTTTACCCACATCCGTCCAAGCAAATGCGGGGACCCTTGCTCATTTGTCACTACATCTGGGCGTTGATGCAGCAGCCCTAACTCACTTAACACTACACGCGGACAGTGTAGCGCGTCGCTATGAAGGGTTACGCTCTAATGATTTTTCATAGTTTGTCTAGAGTTTATATTTTGGATCCGACTAGGTTTTACGTTGGCTGTCAGCTACCTAACACAACCCTCATCCTTTATCCGGGATTGGGATTGGTAGTGGATAACATTCCTAGGCAGAGTTCCTTATGTGCAATGTAACAATACATATTTTTTTACTCAAGATGATGTCAAGTTTCATCTAGTTAGGTATGGAATAGTTAAGAATTACATTAATTGGTACTACCATGGGGAAGATGTATTGGTTCAGGTAGAGATAAGTGATGAGGATGATGACAACAATAATGATGATGGTATGCGTCCTATGTTTGAAGAAGCCTTTGGGATGCCATGTGTTAATATTGATATGGGTCATGATTCATCTAACGAGAATGAGCTGAACTCAAGCGCAATTTTTTTTTATGAATTATTGCATGATGCTGAACAACCTCTATTTCCAAGATGCACCCATGTGTCGAAGCTTTCGTTTCTTATGAAACTGTTGCATTTGAAATGTTTAAGTGGGTGGAGTAACAATTCATTCAATATGCTACTTGAGATAATAAGATCTACATTTCTAATGAGTGAATCTGTCACATCTTCTTATTATGAAGCTAGGAAATTTATCCAAGCTTTAGGACTCAATTATGAAAAGATAGATGCATGCCCAAATGATTGTATACTTTTTCGAAAAGAATATGCAAATTGTCATGAATGTGTAAAGTGTGGTGCTCCTAAGTGGAAGTCAGTGGTAGGAAAAAAAGATGTAACTGGGAAAAATGTACCTACAAAAACCCTAAGGTATTTCCCATTGACCTTAAGGCTTCAAAGGCTATATATGTCATCCAAAACAACTTCAGATATACGATGGCACGAAGAGGAACGTGTTAAGGATGGGTTATTACGTCATTCGGTTGATTCTGAAGCTTGGAAAAAGTTAGATGAGCATTATCCTTCGTTTTCAATTGAACCTCGTAATGTTAGACTTGGATTGACAAGTAATGGATTTAATCCATTTGGCTCAATGAGCATTGCTCATAGTACATGGCCTCTGGTTGTAATTCCATGTAATTTGCCCCCTTGGATGTGCATGAAGCAGCCTTATCTCATATTAACCTTACTTATTTTTGGTTCAAAATATAATGCCCCGATCCAAACTATGACATGTGGTATAAAATAAATATAATATTTACATGGGCGTTATGGAAATCCCATAAAATGCAACTAGGATCGTAACCTAAAACGTATTGGGACTTTCACCAAACATTCATTTGCACACATAATTATTTAAAGGAGCTTTCTAATGTTACAATCGAGTCCCCATACGATGAGATAACATGGAGTTTAAAGTTAGAATACACTTCTTGTGAAGTTACAACAAATCCATGAGAAAATAGTATAACAGAATAATTAAACTCGGGCAACCTCCCCCCTTTCTCTCGAGCTTGAACCTAGTACGTTTGACAAACTTAGAACATTTGAATATTCCAGGGATATGAAACACCCAAGTTAGATTGTTAAATCTAGGTGAGGGTTCAAAATTAATTTCGTGTGTGTAAATGCAAAATGCAAATATGCATGCTCCAGGTGGAAGTGACGCCAGGGTGTTGCAATCACCCCTGCTTAAGACATAATATAGCACAGCCTCACAACATGGCCAAGTGAAGTCTCCCTTCACCCATGATAATCACAATCAGTTACAAGCCACACGTAGTGATGCATGAAAATACCGAAAAAGAATATGCTTACCAACTCAACATGCTCAATAATATGATCAACATGTAGAAATGTTTTTTTAGAAAACCACTCACCTTTATTGTACCTTGTCAGTTACTATCTACCCCTTACCAAGGCTGTTTTTTAGTCAAAACACTAGTTTTCGTAAGGTCAACATTAAATATTTTTAAATGGAAGTGTAGAACTTTATTTAAATAATTTTTCTGGAAAATTTCAAAGGAAAAGGGGGCCCCACACACCCTCATGCACCCCAAGAAGGCTGGCCACGCGCCTGAATACGCAGCCTTTTCGTGGCACTTGTAATTCACGCGTCGCCGTGACAACACTGCGTTACTTTTGTATTTCTACTATATGTCCCTCGTTTTAACTCCGATTCGACCCCTATTTTTTCCTACATGCTCCTCTTTCATCCCTCTAAAAGAATGTAAAGTTAGATTGCACTTACCTCGCAGCTTTTGATGGGTTTTGGCACGTTCTTCGAGGTAGCCCCAAAACTTCCCTACACGGCTATTACTCTCAAAATTTTAGCAGAACCTCCCGTTTTCTTCTTTTGCAGAATATTGCTCTCACCTTTCCTTATTTCCCTCCTTTAGGTTGCCCAAAATTCTTTCCCCCCCAAGGTTTATTTATAGATTGGTTTGGCGAATCATATGTTACAGTGTGTCGGTGTTGAGATTTGGCCCCAATTATTACTTTTGCCACCTATCCTCTTAGAGATTGGTGCCTAATCATTGCTTTTCCATGTGGCTTATCCTCAAGATGCCAAGTGTCTTGTCCTTATCCTTATCGAATTACCAGTTCGTCCGGTTTAGTTAGCTTAATTCCTTAGTTACAAGTTTTAAGAATTTCCACTATATCCCAACTTCTTTCTTTATTTTTACCTTGGCCACCTCTTTCCTTGGAAACCCCTAATTCCCAAAATATCCTTCTATGGAAAAAACATCTTGTGCCGTGACCCTAAGCCTTTTGATAGTCATGCTTGTTTTTCCTTAATTCTCAAAATTGCACTTAGGCCTGAGATCTTTGAATCGTACTTTATCAGGTCCTTAACATGGATGTTTATAATAAATCTCATAGGAATTTGGGATATTACACAAAAGCCCATGGGAACCACATTGATGTTTACTTGCAACATTTGATTAAAGAATTGAAGGAGTTATGGGAGGCCGGTGTTCAAACGTATGATACCTCAAAGAAGCAAAATTTTCAGTTGCATGCAACTATTTTATGGACTATTAATGACTTTACTGTCTATGCAAATTTTTCTGGATATAGTACAAAGGGAAAGTGGGCTTGTCCTGTTGCAACAAACACACCGAGTCTCATTGGCTAAGTTATGGGAACAAATTTTGTTATATGGGCCATCGTCGATTTTTACCTAGGAACCATAAATGGCATAATAATAAAGTTCATTTTAATGGGAACGTGGAACGAAGGGACTGACCTCCACAATTGTCTGGATATGATGTGTTTGAACAATTATGCACTGTTGAAAAAGGAAAATGGGATAATTCTAGTGATACTTGGCTAAAACATTGGAAGAAAAAAAGTATCTTCTTTGAGCTGTCTTATTGGAAAGAACTTTTGTTGCGTCACAATCTAAATGTTATGCACATTGAAAAAAATGTATGTGACAATATCATTGGAATGATCATGCATATTCAAGGAAAATCAACAAATGGTAAGAAAGCTCGCATGGACTTGAAAGAGATGGGCATTAGAGAGACACTCCATCTACTCGGTGAAGATAGTAAAATACCTCTGGCATGTTACATGTTGTCTTTAAAAGAAAAATTGATGTTGTGTGAATTTTTGAAAGAAATTAAAGTACCGGATGGTTATTCGTCAAATATCTCAAGGTGTGTTAATATCAAGGAGCACAAAATCTAGTCCTTAAAGAGTCATGATTGCCACATTCTTATGCAACGATTACTCCCTCTTGCTATACGGGGCTTTCTCCCTAAGGATGTTTCTGGTGCATTGATTGAATTGAGCAATTTTTTTCGAGAGATTTGTTCCAAAGTATTAAGGGTTGAAAGGTTAAATGAACTTGAGCTCCAAATTGCTGAAACTCTTTGCAAATTAGAACGAATCTTCCTTTCAACTTTTTTCAACATTATGGAACACTTGCCTATTCACTTACCTAGTGAAGCTAAGATTGCCGGCCCTGTCCAGTATCGTTGGATGTATCTAATTAAAATGTTTGCACATGTTCTTATTCATACTAGTTTTTTTGGGGGGAAAAAAAAAAAGTTTACCCCTTATTAAAGAGTTTAAGAAAAATTATAAATTTCTTTGATAGGTATTTACGCACATTGAAATCTTATGTGCATAATAAGAGTCGTCCAGAGGGTTCAATTGCAGAGGGATATCTTGCAAAAAAATGCCTAAATTTTTGTTCTAGATACCTAAGCGGATGTGAAACGAAATTCAATCGCGTTGAAAGAAATGCTAATAGGGGTGGTGTGGAAACAATTGTTGGATTATTTGTGTTTACTCAAACAGGTCGTGCTTTAGGAAAAACAACTCAATGTAAGCTTGGAAACGAGGAATGGTCCCAAGCTCGATTATGTCCTTAAAAATTGTGATGAAATCCAATTATTCATAAGAGTAAGTGATAATTTTGACATATTTTATACTAATTAATTTATAACAATTATTTTTCTATGGAATTTCTCTTACCCTTTTTGTGTGTAATTTAAAATAGAGAACACAAACAATTGGTGGTCCAATCTCTAGCCCATTCCCATCCTAGAAATGTAGAAAACATTCACAATAGAGAATTCCCAAGTTGGTTTGAGCATCAAGTAAGTATATTAAGATCCAATATGTATCATTTAAATGTTTTGTGGTTACATGTTCAATACCATCCATTTGAACTATATTGTTATTTAACCCATTTCACTTTAAATGGATAGGTGACACAAATGCATAATTCAGAAAATGTCCAAGTCACCAATCATTTGTTATCACTTGCTTGAGGGCCAAATCATAGTGCATTGTTATACAAAGGTTATATTTTTAATGGTTTTTGGTTCCACACCCGAGATCGAGAGAACGAATTAAAAACTCAAAATAGTGGAGTTTTCATGAAGGGGGAAAACTAATAGTTTTGCAACTATAAGAGATGGTAACCCAACCCTTGGTAATGTGGATTACTATGGTGTGTTGATGAATATTATCGAATTGCAATATCTTGGTCATTTACGAGTAATACCATTCAAGTGTGATTGGAGAGATGTATACAATCAAGGAAGAGGAATCATAACAGATAATTATGGGTTCACTTCCTTAAATTTTGATAGATCATTGTAGACTAATGAATCATTTATACTTGCTTGCCAAGATGAACATGTATTTTATGTAAGGGAAATGGAGGAACCTAATTGGTATGTTGTTTAACGATCACAACGTCGAGACTTTTATGATATGGATGCCCATGAAGCTACTAGTGATGAACCATTTCAACAAAATGATCTGTCAAACATTGGCCAATGTTCAACCTAAGATGCGGATCTACATGACTGTGAGTTTTCATGCCATAGAAGTGACATTTCGCTAGAGATTGCATTTGAAGAAGGGACATCAAGGCAACGAAGGAAAAGAATGTATCCTTTAGTCAAGGGAAAGAAAAGGACTAGAGGAAGAGAGAAACAAAAACTAGTTTCAAGTGATGATGATTGATTGTATATGTAACATCCTACATCGAGCGATAGGAAGGATTGGAACAACTTACCCTGATGGGTCTACGCGAATTTTTCAGGGGGAAACTTAAGGATCCCAGCTCAAGCACGTTTAACCTAGGAGTTCTTTGCCTACATTCAGCCTAAAAGGTATCCAGTTGGTGTTATTTCTTTTTTTACTTATCCTCGATATATACTACCATTCTCTAGGCTCTTGATGTATTGCATTCTCCCCCCTCCCTTTGAGCACATGACGTACTCGTCATGCGACCTTACAACTGGTCCCAGTTCTCCCCTGTCCAATGTCCCTAGTCTAGTACCCCTAGCCTTAGGCTAGTACACGGTTCCCAGTCCAGTACCCTTGACTAGTACATGGTCCCAACACACGGCCCGAGTTGCTCTAATATCACCTGTAACATCCTGCATCAAGCGATAGGAATGATCGGAACGACTTACCCTGATGGGTCTATGCAAACTTCCCAAGGGTCACCCATCCTTGAGCTTTCCCGGCTTAAGCACGCTTAACTCAAGAGTTCTTTACCTACATTCATCCCAAAAGGTATCCAGCTGGTGTTGTTTCCTTCCTTACTTATCCTCGATATATACTACCCTTCTCTGGGCTCTTGATACATTACAATATATGTCTTGCTTGCTTAGTTTTGGTATGTTTTTTTTTTTTCCCTCTATTTTTCTAAAGCTTAGCGTATTTCAGTGTTTGTTTTTTCTTTAGTCACTTTCTATATATAAGTCTATGTTGTAGCCAATGGAGGGTATAACTGAAACCAACGAACAAACTCTCGTCACACTACCTAATTTTGATTCATTTACAAGACAAAGTTGCGCTGGTAAGGAATAATTAGCTATGTTTTAATATATTGGTTTTTTCATCTGTAAAATGATAAAATAATTATTAGTTTTTATTTATCATATATTTATTGCATAGGATCATTGTCATCTAATGCAAGAAAAAGAGGTCGAGAGAAAACAAAGAATAAAATACTAACATCTTTGGTTTTCTATAGATTGTGGAATAATTGGGATTGATAATCAATCCCATAGATTGTGGGATCTTTCCAACAATGTTAATACTATAGTCATGCACATGCACACATAGATCCCCATATATCACGAACATACCAGCTCATATAATCCCACTATTCACAGCGATATGAAAGGTTGTCTGATTATAACAAATAAGTTACATAAGCCCTAAATCTCCAAATTTTAACTCAAGAAGGTGCTTGAGCCATACTAACTCACATGTGGCTAAAACCATGGTCTAATACTCCGTTTATGTGCTACATCTAGCCATAACATTTTGCTTCATACTCTTCCAAGACACTAAATTACCCCTAACCAAGACACAACAGCCTGAGGTAGAGTGCCTACCTATAGGATAACCAACCCAAGCTACATTAGAATATCCAACAACCTATTTGTGTCCTTCGTTCTCAAATAACAAGCCTTTACCAAGGGCATTCTTAATGTACCTCAAGATACACACTAAAGCATGTCAGTGGCTATCACAAAGGGTGTCCAAGAATTAACTCACTATACCAATAACAAAAGATGTCGGGTCGAGTAATGGTGAGGTAATTAAGCTTCTCAACCAGTCTCCTATATCGTCAAGGATCCTCCAATGCCACCCCTATCCTAGTACAAGCTTAGGGTTAGAATCCATAAGAGTATCTATAGATTGAGAATCAAGCATACTAGTATTTTTCAAAATATCCAAGGCATATTTCCGTTAAGAGATGCATACACTATGTACAGATTGAGCAACCTCAATGCCAAGGAAATATTTTAACCTACCCAAATCCTTAGTTTGAAAATGACCGTGCAAGGGAGTTTTCAGTTGCCCAATACCAACCTCATATCTCCTGTAATAACAATATCATTTACATACACCACCAAGAATATTACTGCACTAGTAGAATCGCAATAAGACAGAGAATGATCAACTTCATTTCTAGCCATACCAAATGATTGGATGACAGAATTAAAGCAACTAAACCAACACTAAGGAGATTGCTTTAGACTATGTAAGGATTTTCATAGGCAACATACCAAGCTAGACACCCCTTGAGTAGACCTTCTCCTAAAAGTTGTCACAAAGAAAAGCATTTTTGATATCCATCTAATAAATAGGCCACTATTGAATAGTGGCAATATTAAGAAAGACTTGAAGCAATCTTAGCCACTAGGGAAAAGGTATCTCACCATAATGAAGACAAAAAATTTGAGTATAGACCTTGGTAACCAACCGAGCTTCCAAACAATCAACAATGTTGTTCAGACCAACCTTGATAGTAAACACCTAGTGAGGAACAAGATCTTAGGTCACGTTAGCCAACAGCGCAAACATCTCCTCCTCCATAACATGGCACCATCCAAGGTAAGACAAAGCTTCTACATTAGTCTTAGGAATAGATACAAAAGAAAGAGTAGAGACTAAAGAAGAATGAACAAGGGACAATCGATGATAACTCACAAAAGTATAAATGGGATGAGGATTCCAAGTGGAACATGTATCGCGGCGAACCAGTGTATGGACATAATCGAAAGGAGACGGAAGAGTGGCACCATTGGGAGGAACATTAGCATCAGCAATAGGTGGTGGTGGACGGACGACAAGAGGCACAAATGGTGGCTTAGAATGAAGCTGATAAGTTTGAAGAGGAACAAGAATAGGAAATGGGAACAAAGAAGCAAAAGATGGGATTAGAAGAACCTGATGAAGAGAGGAGGACGAGACATCAGATGAAGAAGAGAAAAAAGGGGTAGACTCGAAAAAGGTGACATCAAAAGAGATAAAGGACCTACCAAGATCGGGGGAGTGGCACTTGCAACCCTTTTGAAGACAAGAGTAGCCCAGAAACACACTTTTGATGGAGCAAGCAAACAGTTTGTCATGACAAGGGGAAAGAAGATGGACAAAACAAGTTGAGCCAAAGACACAAGGGGGGAAGGATAGATAGATCACAACAAAAAGTAAGGTATGGGGAATGACCCCATTCAAAATGGAGGATGGTTTACGATTGATCACATAGCTAGAGGTAAGAATAGTTGTGTCCCATAAGGAAATATGAGCATTCATTTGAAGAAGAAGTGTGTTGAGTAGTCTCAAGTAGATGATTTTTACATTCAACTACCCCATTTTGTTGTAGGGTATAAGGGCAAGAGAACTAATCAACAATTTATAGATATGAGAGAAAAGTCTGAAATGTAGTAAAACAATATTCCTTGGCATTATCATTTTGAAGAATTCAAATTGGATGAATTAGACCTTGCTTTTGCTGTTAGTGCAGTTAGCCAGTTTTTGGACTCACCTTGTGAGTGTCATGCTTTGGTGCGCATCCTGCAGTATCTCAAGAGCTCACATAGTGGAGGTTTGTTATTTCAAGATAATGGTCATACATGATTTATAGGTTTGCCGATGTTGATTGGGTTAATTGTCCTTTTGACAGGTGCTCTACTTGAGGTTATTGTATAATGATTGGAGGTAATTTGATTTCTTGGAAGAGTAAGAAATATCATGTTTTGGCTAGATCTAGCGCAGAGGCAAAATATTGGGCTATGGCACTAGCTACATGTGAGGTGGTTTGGATTAAACAACTTCTTAGGGAGCTACAGTTCAGGAATTAAAGGTCCATGCAGCTCATGTGTGACAATCAGGTTGCTCTTCGTATTTGCCTCTAACCCAATTTTTCATGAACCAAACATTTTTAAATAGACTGTTATTTGTGCTTCGAGGTTCAAGGATTAACTACATTTGTACCAAACTAGGCACAACTACTACATTTTGTGCCTAACTTTGTTAGAATCCATATAATAATTCTTTTATTTCCATCAGTGAGTTGGACAGATTCTGTTTGCAATATTATTAAATGTATGAAATTGACCAAAATATACATATCAAATTGACCAAACAATAAAGTTCATGTATTAAAAGTGGCCTTTTGCCAAAAGATAACTGTCTTCCCTCCCTTTCTATTCTGCTTCCCCCCCCCCCCCCCCCCCCCCCCCTTTTTTCTTTTCCTACCTTGGTTCCTCAACAAGAGAAGTATGTGAAAACAATCCAACCTCCTTTAAGTTTCCCAAGATGGTTGGAATTCCCTTTCTTTTTTTTTTCGGTTAGGGAGAAAAAAAGAAAAAGGAAAAAACTTTTAAACTTGATTGCTGGCATGATTCAGCTGTTAAGAGTAAATATTCATAGGATTCTAGTGCTCCAGGGACCAAGGTGTGCGTTCAGCTTCAACAGTTAGATTGAATGTATTTTACGACTTCAACTTGAAGAGATCCCTCTCATGGGTGAGCCTTACTAGCAAGGATAAAGCTGTACACAAAAATGACCCCCTCCCAACCCTCACAAGATGGGGATCCTCGTGTATTTTGAACACCCTTTTCAGCTTAAAGAGACCCATCTTACATTCTATGACAAGCAAATGCTCCAAGAAATTATATGAACAGTTAAAGCAAAATGTAACATCCAGGAGACATCCAATATGCAGATGGTAACAAGCTCAATGATTTGCACACTATATCAATTTTGTCTTCCACCTTCTGCTGTTCTGACCTAGATGGGCTTTACTAGAGGGACAAACAAAACTCAATAGAGCTATTTATTTTCCATGGAAGTACAAATGTATATATTTTTCAGTTCTTAACCATGCTATGAAATGCAAGATTTGATTAAATATTAATTATTGATGATCTGGGTCCTGTATGATTTCAACTTTCTTAGACTGCATATTGGGCTTTAGAATGTGGATTATAATCTGTACAATTTGCAGGAATTCCATGAAATAATAATTGAAAACGATGAGAAGTTGAAAGCGTTGAAAACCGAGTGCGGCAAGGAGGTTTACAATGCCTGTTGGAATTGAACGAGTTCAATCCAAGCGGGAGATATGTAGTCCCTGAAATTTGGAATTCCAAGGAAGGAAGAAAGGACAGTGTGAAAGAGACCATAAAATACATAATCAGGCAATGGAAGGATCACAAACGTAAGAGGAAATGAAGCCTACATTTCTCAGTCACCTAGTAAGTATTTATTTCCAACAATGAAGGCTGTATTCATAGATAAATGAATGAAACTTAGTTGGGACTATTAATATTGTGGACATATGCGGCAAAATGAAGTATCAATAACCAGACAAATCCATCTTCTAAATTGTTTCCAACTGAGGAACAGCTGAGGCATGCTAGCTCTTGTTAATGCATTACTGTAGTTGATGCATTAAATCAGAATATCAATGACAACAAATATTCATCTGTGCTATGCAGGTTTTGGAGGGACTAATACTAAGTATAGCCAAGTGATATAGGATTTTGTTGTATACCATGTACTGAAGACATCGTAATACAATGTTTAGGTTATGGAAGTCAAACAGGAAGCCGAGCAGTTTCCTGCAGCAGGTGATGTGGAGTTTCATGGTCACAGGTAAGATCTTGACTTAGAACTTTTGTCTTAAGCTCACAAGTTGGGACATGAATTCCACTCGGGAATGATAGATGGTCTTGTAGCTGCTTCACAAATAGAGCTGTCTGTGTACCAAATAACTTAATGGCTGGACTTGTGCAGGTTTCCCAACCCTGCCTTGCTATTCGAGCAATTCTGAACATTTCTAGTGTTGAAAGTATTATGTTTTACCAGTCAGTATCAAACTCGATTGAAGGAAGATAGGTATTCAATTCAGCCGTATTTTCTTGGCCTAAACATGTAGGGACATGCAATTGATAGCTACCCTCAGCCCCCTATTTTCTTGGCATAAACATTCAGGGACATGCAATTCATAGCTACCCTTTAGGAACACCCACCAAGCCCCTTCAAATGAAACAAGTTGTTTTCTTTTTTATGGTGGAAGTACATTCCAATGAAACAAGTTGGACTCAGAATATTTGTAACAAGGCAGGTACGGATAGAAAAGTAAACCCTTAACCAAGAGAATGATTTACATATAATTTTTAAATAACCCTTATTTTATTGCATTTGTATATAATTTTTTTGTCTAGATATATTAAAAATCATGTATGATTTGTTCTTTCTAAATACCAAATTTCAGCTTATGGATCGAGGGAAATAAAAAAAAAAAGAGTTCTGATACTTTAGGAATGATTTTTCTTGTTTTTAATTTTAATTTAATTTTTGAATTTTTAAAATTATTTTAAAAACATGGTATTTGTTTAAAAAAAAGTAATTGTTATCACTGTGACAGGTGTTTATGAGTCCAGTTAATCTGTATTTTATATAAATTAAGATCAAATCAATTGTAATTATTTATGAAAATTTGACGCAAATTTGACATAAGTATAAAGTAAAATTAAAAGAAGTTAATTAAATTAAATTTGAATTTTAACAATTTGTGTTTTATCAAGTCAGTCTGAACTTCAAAATTCATTCAATTATGTTTAGATTTTGTAATTCAAAACATAGCAACATGTAATAATATAAGAGAATAGTTAAAATCAGTCCGAACTGTATTTAAATTTAAAGCATGTTTGATTGTACATATTTATTATAGAAAATATGTAATTATTTTTTTATGAAAAATAATTAAATATTTTTAATTTTTTTATAAAAAAATATGTATAGTACAAGTATTTAAAATTTCTTTTTATGGAATTTATTTTTTAAGGGGTGGGTGGTTTTTATTTTTTAGGTAATATTATTTAAAATTAAATTTTAAATAATGAAATTAAATACACCTTTATAGTTTGAACTGTCAAAACGGCTTCATTTTGACCGTCATCACTTGTGGGTCTCAGAAGGTGTTATTTTTTTTTTTTTTTTTGTGGCAAGTAACAAAGCTTAAAGAAGGTTTTAGAGGAAGAGGAACTAGAACGATGGCAGTTGGCGAAACCTGTCAATGGCAAAAGAAGAGGGCGAGGAATAGAAGAAAAGAGGAGGAAGAGGGTTTTAGCATGATGGTGGCCGGTGAAGCCCATTGACAACAACAATCGACGAAGCTGTTGAAGAGGAGAAGATGAATATGGCCCATCAACGGTGGTGGGGGACGAATGTTGACGAGAATAAGAGGACGAGAAAGAGAAAAGAAGAGGAATAAGGTTTTGGCACAGGGGTGGCAGATGGAGTTGGGAGAAGAGAAAGATAGCTTGTTGATGATGGCGGCAAAGGTCGAAGAAAATAATGTCAAAAGCCCATCAAAGGTGGTGGCCGGCAAAAAAAAAAAAGAGAGGAAATGGGCTTTGGCTGTAACAGACGAGGAAGAAAAGAGGAAGAGGGTTTTGCTTGGAACGAACAGTTGGAGGAATAGAAGAGGATAGCTAAAACGACTTCATTGCAAATTTAAATGTAATTCAAACTTATTTTAACTATTTTCATAATATAAATTAAATAAAATTATTTTCAATTCAAGTTATTTTTTACAGTTTGAAATATGAAATGTTTTAAATGTTCTTTAATAAAGTGTATGGAAATAAAGAGTTATAAAAAATAAATGTAGTTTGGATTGAAGTCTTTAGGATATAGGTCGGATGACAAAAAGGCGAACAATCTACTGATGTAGTTCGGTGGGTCGTGAGTTCGATTCCTTTTTTACGAAATAGTCAAAAGTTCAATTTATAATTTATCTTTCTTTGCATAATTGAGAACACAAGTATAGGAAACTATGCAATTGCGGTTATCTCAAATGTTGTTTTAATTGAAAATAGTTAATCTTATATAAATTTTATATAAAATAAAAAATAAACATAAATAAAATAAATGAGCACAAAAATATATTAATAAGCAAAGAGACCGTTATAATTTATGTTTCTCTTTTGGGTAAATTTCAAGCAAATTAAATCTTGATGGAGTGATAAAATTATTTGAAAAATTAGTTATTATTTAAAGATTATCAGATCAAATCTTAATAATGTAGTTAAGTGTTATTTTTTTAATAAAATATATAAAAATATTTTTAAAATACTTTATACTTTATTAACAGAGTTTTATATCATCCATTTAACTTATGTTATCAACGTCACAATAAATAATTAAATATTTTATTTGGAAAAATAAATCGATATTAGATGCAAAAATGCACGGAACGAAAAGAGCGCTAGGGTTTTACCTCCGCTCGCCCTTCCCAACTATAAATATGTAGAGTGGCATAGCAAATGGGTACGGGACTCTGCTGCCGCCCTTGCAGCTTCGAACAGCCATTGCCATGGTCTGCTTCTCTTCGTTCTCTCTGGTTTTCATGATTTCGATTTCGATTTCGATTTCGATTTTGATTTCGATTTCTCGCCGGCAGAGGCCTTCATTACGAAGAAGATGCCTTAGCGGGAGAATCAGAAGACCTATTATGGTTTTTGGTATGATCTCGTCGCTCTCTCTTTACCTTTTACATTTCGATATCTCGTCGGTGAGGGCCGTGATTACAAAGAGAGAGGCCAGAGTGGGGGAAACGGAAGAGCGAAGAGAGAAATGATGACGCTGTGGTCGACTAAGGTGTTGCCGAAGGACTTTGGCGCCTGAAAGTCACAGAAGAATCTCTTCTCCTTCCTCTTTCCTCAATTAATGTTTCGCCACAGTGACGGGCCTTCATAAAATCTACACTTGATATGAGCCCGCCGTTTGGGAATATCAGAATTTCCTGTATTTGTTTGCGTTAAAATTCATTAAATCTACACTTGATAGGAGTCAAAATTCGCATTTGTTTGCGTTAATCATTGAGAGAGTGGAAGGTCTCTGCACCAGTCGTTCTCTCTCTCTCTTTAGCAACATTGCGTACACCGAAAGCCTGATTCATCTTCTAGCTTTGAATTTTCGCCGAACAGAGTCTGATAAGGCTGTGTTTGGGGGTGAATTCTTGGAAAGAAAAATCAGGCAGCGGCCAGACAACCGTAGGGATGAGGCTTCCACAGACGACAGATTTCTTCATTTTGTTCGTCTACTAATCCCATCTCACATTAATTAACAAATTACAAATGTTCCCGCATGGGTGTCCACGTTGGAACATGATGACCACAGCGACAGCTTTGGGCGAGCGAGTCTTGCTGCTACTAGGTGCGAGCTTCACCATAGCTCACTCTTTGAAGGAGGAGAAGAATTCTAATTAGTTTTGGCATTATACTAATTTATTGTGTTTTTTATACTAATTTATTGTGTTTTTTATTTCTTTCGTAGTTTTTCTTTCACTGAATGAATATTACACCATACCTCTCTACTAATAGTAGATAGTTGTGGAAATATACAAGGCCTAAAACATAAAAATGCCCTCGTATTTTGGTATTTTAGTTGTGTGGCACCCTCAACTTAGATTTTGATTCATTTTGCCCCAAATTGTTTAATTTTGCAGCAATTAGACATTCCTCTGTTCAGTCATGGGATTCATGTAGTTAAGAATGCAATAGTTAAGTGGGATTCATGTAGTTAAGAATGCAACAGTTAAGAGTTTGATTTTGAGATTCTTAGTTTTTTTCATCTTTATCACTTTCAGTTGTAAATTTTCCATGTTGACTAACATTTTCATACTTTATACTCTTTATTTTTCATGTCAGATCATGTGATTGCAAGCATTGCACAACTGGACAGGACAGAGGGGTGTCTAATTGTTGCAAAATTAGGCAATTGACAGGTACAATGGGTCAAAATCTTTAGGGTGTCACAAAGTCAAATTGATCAAATTCAAGGGCATTTTTATGTTTTATGCCAAATAAATTCTGAGATCACAATAAAAACCTACATAAATCTCATGTTCACAATCAATAAATAAGAGAAGATCACGAACATACAACATTTTAATAAAAGAACATCATAAACATTCAACAAATTTAACGTCTCAAACATGTCTAACAAAGCCACATAGACCTCCAAGTGTTCCAATATTACATGCAAACAAAACATAGTTATTGTGTACAATATACATCTAACTAAAACATAGCCAATATGAAATAGAAGAATACAAGATGCATATATGTTGCACAAAAATAAAAATAAGAAATGTTTTTTTATATGAAATGGAAATGTGAAAATTGACATTTTAAAAAAAAAGTATAAATAGCATCCAAAATAGAAATAAAAAATATTTTAAAAATGAAGAAATGGCTCCTTTGAGTTGTTTTTGTACAACATAGCTAATAACCAAGTGCAAAGAAGTGAAGACCTGAGCCCCGCAGGGTTGTCCCAGCAGTCAGTTGGGGGGAGATGGGCTAACTTGGATATTTAGGTTCGAATTCTCTCCTAACCTAATTGTTGGTGGATCATACTCCAGTTAAGTTTTTCGTCACAAAAAGAGATTGACGGGACGAAAAGAGATTGGCGGGACGTCCGTGAGGGATGTCATCTCAAGAAACGAAGACCTGAAGGCTTTTGGTCCATTTCTGTAAAGTAGGAGCAGGCAGGGGGTCTTGTTGCACTAGCGCCTTCCGTGGTGAGACTTCCGGCGATTGTTTGGGAATTATAAGCTGCCATGATTATCATCGAAGGGGATGTGCTATTTGTACAGAAAAATTCTTATAGAATCATATACAAGCATGAGATATCGCGAGAAATTAGAAATATTTCAAGTGTAAAAGTAAAATAATTTATTGTGATATCTCGTCTTTGGTGAATTTGATCTGAAAAGAGAGGGAGAGAATGAACAATTCAAAAGATTGAAAAAATTCCCCGGTGTGTTAGATAAATGTTGAAGAAATTTAGCTCATTATTTTTAATAAAATAAGAAAGGGTTATCTTGACTATGGTCACAACAATTTGCGGTGGTGGTTCTGGCGGAAGGAGGGTCAAATTAGTGGAGATGGTGGTGGTGGTTCTGGCGGAAGGAGGGTCAAATTAGTGGAGATGGTGGTTGTTCGTACGTGGTGGAGATCGGCAAAGGATGGCGGTTTGCGGTGGTAACAACGAAGAAGATGGTGGGTAAAATCGATGGTTGGAAATGATGGGTGTTCGCATTGATTTGTGGTGGAGATTAGTGCATGGAGAGGGTGATTTGCGATGGTTCCGATGGAAGGAAGGAAGGTCAAATCAGTGGAGATGGTGGTTGTTGGTAATGGCGGTGGAGATCAGAATAGCGGATGTCGACGACAGAGAGATAAGAAAATGAAAAATGCTATTGGTACATCCATTTTGTACATCTTAGACTACATAAAGGGGTATCATGACAAAAAAATTTCTCATGAAATGCATAGAGGCGCGTGAGGTGCAGAATATTTTGGTCATAATACTCTCTTATGTAGTCTAAAATATACAAAATGAATGTATATCTAGCATGATTTTAAAAAAATTAAAAATCACGGCAAAGGAATAAGATGATGGAAGAGGAAATGGCAAATGGGAGGTGTTGGCTCTTGACTTGATAACAGTGTCTGCAAGAGAGAGACAGAGGGAGAGAGAGGGAGAGAGTTTGAGTCATTTGGGTTTGGGTCATTTATGAAAAGGATAAATTAATCATTTTAATATCCTGTAAAGCATTCTGTAAATTCTTTTCTGTACAAATAGCATAACTATCAATAGGATGACTCATCATCGAAGATTGATGTTTTGATCTCTCACTGATGAAATATCAAGAGATTATTGTGGTCATCCATGTGCATGTGGAAGGAGTCATACTGCAGCACATCATCATGGATCGATGCATTCACCCTCCCTTGACTCGGTCGCTCAATCTCACCATGTCCATCTCTATATACATGTGATGAACCAGGATGAAATGTGTCATCACTATCACGTGCATCGGATAAAAGTAACATTTTTTCCAACCTTGATAAATTGCTCAGATGTGGAGTGAATGCATTTTACACTATAAATTGTGGGGCCAAACAGTAGTGACATTCGTGATGGTGCGTTAATAAAAAAAAAAAAAAGTTAACAATTTAGAATAAAGCATGTAGAATATTTAAGCATAAATATAAACAAAAGACAACTATGATAGTATGAATTTAATAGAACACAAATATAGACAAAAGACAATATACTTGTATTTGTTATCGAATAAAATTATGTATGATTGGATCTTACATCGAATGAGAGGAGATTTAATTGTAAATAAAATATTTATTTAATTATCAGAGCATTACAAGTTAATTAGATAATTTATATTGTCTTAAACAACATCTAAATCTAAAAATGGATGTATACCTAACTAACAATTAATTAGACTATTATTAATAATGGTAATGTCCATGTTTCTTTGAGAACAATCAACCATATTATAGGTTGATTTTAACAAAATGAAATTATTAACAATTAATGGTATTTCACACAAAATACTTTCTAACATTTTTCACTTGGACAACATTAACTGCAGCAGTTTGATTATAAAATGACTCTTGAGAAACGAATTTTGCAACGTGGGCGTGATTTAATAAAAGCAATATGGTTGAAGAGACAATATCAAGTACGATTTTGTCCAATAAAATTCACAATATTTAACCATGGCAATAACTACTTTCTTAATTTCAACACAATTCTTTTCCATGATTATAAATATTACAAACAATATCGACATGAGTCAAAGTGTGGCAGTGTAGCAAGAAACTAGCATCAAACATGTGGGTCTCAAGTATTTTATCTTCATTGTTAGTCCTCAATTTCTCTTAGAAATGCTTAAAACAAGAGGAGTAAGAGAAATTGATTTCTCTTTAAGACAGGCTCAAAATGATAAGAGTAAGAGAAATTTTACGACCATCATTAAGATGATAATACTCTCATATCTAAATATGGTATCAATAATAAGACAAAAACATTAGGCCTGGGGCTAATACCTTACCTCCTGCATGGCTAATAAATAAATGTAAAAACCAAATAGATCAAACACATAGCAAAATAACAAAACTCCCAAGTACATCAAAAGAACTTTGAGCATTTATGTTGAAAACATGTCCAATAAAACTATGGGATAAATCAAACACACGAACAAAAGAACAAAACTTCTACTAACCAAGTACATCAAAAAAAACTTGATCCTTTGGTTAAGGGATTCGCTAGCATCAAGCTAGTATCAATATGGTCTATTGTTATGTTCATTTTCTTTACAAGATCTCTGATAGTCAAATGTTTTAACTTTAAATGCTTAGACCTACTAGGCATTTTATTGTTCTTAAAAAAGAACACCACAGCGGTATTGTTAAGCTCAAGGGTAAATAAATACGATTTTGATGATAACAAAAATATTTTTATGATACAAATATATTTCTTTCTCATATAAAAAGTAAATTTATTTTGAATTAAAAGTGGGTACAAAGAGTAAATTTATTTTAAATTAAAGGTGGATTATCTTTAGATATGTTTCCTTGTTTTAATCATTTATCTCTCATAAGTTTATGTTTAAATTTTCATTTATTGATAAATTGATTTCTTACTTATGCAAAAAGTATATTTATTTTGAATTAAAGAAGAATTATTTTGACATATTTTCTCTTTTTCATACAAAAAGTAAATTTATTTTAAATTAAAGAGAATTAGTTTTAGATATGTTTTCTCTTACTTATGCAAAAAGTAAATTTATTTTAAATTAAAGGAGAATTGCTTTTAGACGTATTTTCTTGTTTTAATTATTTATGTCTCAAAAGCTTATATTTGAATTTTCAAATCTTGAATTAAAAGAGAATTATTTTAGACATGTTTTCTCTTACACATGCAAAAAGTAAATTTATTTTGAATTAAAGAATAATTACTTTTAGACATATTTTTTTTGTTTTAATCATTTATGTCTCAAAAGTTTATATTTAAATTTTCAAATCTTGATTTCTTATGCAAAAAGTAAATTTATTTTGAATTAAATGTGAGACATGTTTTCTAATTGTTTGAGAAAGCCTAAACATTTTTTGAATTTTAAATTTCATATTAACCTTTTCTTTAATGGCTAGTGTGTTTGGAAGATGTATATATATATAGGGTAAGTATGGAAACTCAAAATAGAACAAACTTGATAGAGCATTCAAATAAGAGTAAGAAGGTTCGAAGTGTTGGAAATGTACTAGCTGGTGGAATTCTCAACCGTTGGTGACTTATTTGTAATTGTCTCTGGGTGTAAGTTTGTTATTTTTACTCACTTGTTGTGTGAGGAGATTGTATTTGCTAGTAGTATGCTAGTGGTTCTTGCTTGGACAAGAGATTGTATGTTAGTTCTAGCTCCAATTAAAAGGTAGTGTTGATTTTTCCTAGTAGAACCTCAAAGTAAGTCTTGAGAGAGAGGAGTAGTCTCTTTAGAGCTGAACCTCTATAAATTTCTATTGTTCTGTGTGGTTGTGTGATTTTACTGTTTTCAATTCTACTACAATCACCACATATTAAGATCATAAATTTAAGAGTTTTCAAAAAAGATAAAATTATTAATTTCTGAAAAATTCAATTCACCCCCTCTTGGGTATTTTTCTAAGCAACAAGTATTATCACAATAAATGTGCAATAGTCTAGAAATAAAGTTAACGACACGAAACTCAGAAATAAAATTCTTCAACCACATAGCTTGAGTAGCAACAGCGAAACAGACAATAACTTCAACATTCATGGTGGAAGAAGCAATCATGCTCAGTTTAACACTTTTCCAAGATATGGCACCTTTAGCTAACATAAAAATGTACCCTAAAATGGATTTCAAATCATCTAGACATCCAACTAAATGAGTCTGAGTATCCAAGTACCTCATGGTTCTCCACATGCCTATGAACAAGCATATATTCTTGTCTTCTACAGATACCTCATAACCTTTTTAGCAGCTACCCAATGATCATATATTGGGTTAGAAAAATACCTATCAAAACCCCTAACAATAAAAGATATGTCTGGCCTAGTACAGACTTGAGCATACATCAAGCTCCCAATTGTACTAGCATAAAGAACATTATTCATTCTTTCCCTATCTAGATCATTCTTAGGACAATAATTATTGCTAAGTTTGTCACCTTTGGCAATAAGCACATTACCAGGTTTGCAGTTTGTCATATTGAATCTCTTAATTAAGGACACGATCAATGTATGTTTTTTAAGATAAATCCAATAAGGAACAAGATCTATCCTTGCAAAGCTCAATTCCCAAGACAAAAAAAAAGCCTTCCTTAGGTCTTTCATATCAAAATTGTTTGACAACATTTGCTTAGTCTCAAAAGGCATACCAAGGTTATTGCTAGCAAGTAATATTTCATCGACATACAAAATGAGAAAAGTGAACCTACTCCTACTAACCTTAAATAGATGCATTGATCAACCTTGTTTTCTAAAACACCCAAAGATAACACCACTTCATCAAATTTCAAGTATTATTGTCGTGAAGCTTGCTTTAGCCCATAAATAGACTTCTGCAACTTGCACGCCAAATGTTCTTTTCCTTTAACCTCAAAACCTTTAGGTTGTTTCATATAAACATCTTCACTTAGATCTCCATTCAAGAAGATTATTTTCACATCCATCTGATAAGAGCTCTAAATTGAAATGTGCCACTAAGATATTTTTCTCTAGAACAATTAACCTTGTTGTTACTGAGATACAACGATAAATTTATTTGACTAGAAACGTTATCGTCAAGCCGCTTGAGTTTATAAGGAAGAAAACAGTCAAAAGGTACGGGGAGATCCCCGTGCAAACACTCCGATACTTAAATCAGACGTTGAAGATGATGAATACTTTATTAAAACTATTATTATAAACATATCATTTCAGAAATATGTGTCTACTTATTTATAGAGGGGTATTGAGTAATCCTAGATAGTCCGGGATTAGGATTTTCATAGATATGTCTATCTTGACATTTCATAATCCCAACTTTCTTATAGATAACATATATCTTAATATTTTAGAACCCATTAGGATTAAGATACAAATAATATCTATCTTGATATTTTCTTAATCCATTAAGATTCAGATTGATATAGATGATATTTATCCCGGTATTTCATAATCCATTTAGAATCAGAATTCTTTATGGATAATTGCATATCCTTTTCATAGAATATTCGGAGAGATTTTCGAATATCAGAGTTATCTAGTTTGTGAATTATGCAAGACCCCTATTTTCAAGGAAATTTACACCCTAAAGCCCAAAGAGTTATTTTGGACTTTTGGGTTTTTTTGGTCTTTTTAAGGCAAGCCTATGACACAATAATTGTTTGTCACTCTTTCATTCTAATTTCTTGGACGGAAAAGTAGACTGTGTCGTGATCTGCCCTTAATTCTCTTTCATTTTGACAGTTGTTTAGATCATTCTCACACTCTTGCATTTTCAGTTCTTAGACTATTTTCATGTTTTTGCGTTTCAGCTTTTAGACCATTTTGGTGTCTTCGCGCTTTAATTCTTGAACCATTCTTGCACATTTGCGCTTCGATTTTTTAAACCATTATCGTGCATTAGCATTTCAATTTTTAAACATCTGTGTATATTTGGGGCGAGTCCTTTGTCCGTTCATGCAAGTGAACCCTAAACATCTTAACAGGTCTTCGTCATTCCGCATGTGTTTGAGCGAGTCTTTCGTCTGCTGACACAAGTGACCCTCAAACATTTTAACGATCTTCAACATCCACACGTGTTTTTTTTTTTTTTTTTTTTTGGGGGGGGGGGGGATCCTTCATTCGTCGATGCAAGTAACCCTCAAACATATTAATGATATTGAACATCCGTATGTGTTTGGGGAAAATCCTTCATCCGTTGACCCAAATAACCCCCGCACATCTTAATGGTCTTCAACTTCCACGTGTGTTCGGGGCGAGTCCTTCGTCTATCAACACAAGTGACCCCCAAACATCTTAATAGTTTTTTTTTTTTTCATGAGTAGTTTTACCATGTGTTCGAGACCAGTCATTCATCTGTTAATGTTATTAACTCCTAAACATCTTAACAGTCTTTTCATTAGTAGTGTTAAAATGTTGTCTAGAGTATATGTTAAATAAGATCAGTTATAACAGTGTTTTTTGAGGGCCACTGAAGTATTAAATAGAAGTTGTAACCCAAACTGTAATTAGTGATAAGTTGGGGGTGTAA
Source organism: Diospyros lotus (assembly GCF_014633365.1). Lineage (NCBI taxonomy): Eukaryota > Viridiplantae > Streptophyta > Magnoliopsida > Ericales > Ebenaceae > Diospyros > Diospyros lotus. The sequence continues at coordinate 33,827,815 of NC_068346.1, forward strand.
ACTGTAAATATTTGAAAGTCTTCATTAGGGTTCCGCCTCCTATTATAAATAGAGGGCAAGGGGATAGATTTTACTATTCTATTCTATTGTACCGAGTAAAAATTCATTTAGAGAGAAAGGCTAGTGTTCAAGACTATCCTGTAATCTTGGAGAGTGAGTGTTGATTGTACTCGAAGAATATGAGGTTTTTTCTGAAGCTGTTGTACTGATCATCCTTGGTAATAAGAAGACTGCTCTTGGGGTGTTTGAAGGCTGGATGTAGGATTACACTTTGCAATCTGAACCAAGATATATCTTGCGCCTATTGTTTGGTTTGCGTCTTGATTGTTTCTGGTTTTCTTTCATTTAAATTATGTTCTTCCTTTCTGTCTTTTGTTTTCTGTTGGTTGGATTGATTTCCGGTGAGGAGTTGAGAGAATTAGCATTAGGAATCGATTTCTAAGAGCTCCTAAACATAACAGGTAGTTTTGCCACATGTGTCTGAGACGAGTCTTTCATTCGTCGATGTTATTAACCTCCAAACATCTTAATGGTCTTCAATATCCACATGTGTTCGGAGCGAGTCTTTCATCCATTGACACAAGTGACTCCTGAGCATCTTAACAATTTTTTTTTAGTAGTTTTGTTGCATGTGTTTGTGACAAGTCTTTTGTTCATCAACGTTATTGACCCCCGAACATTTTAACGGTCTTTTCATTAGTAGTTTTGTTGCATATTGATAGAGCTTAATTTTACATATATTTTTATCTTAATCTTATGTTATTTTTCTTACTTGAAATATGTGTTATATGGATTTTACATAATTTGAATATCTTTTTGTAGGAATCAGGCAAGAAAAATAAATTAGAGAAGAGTAATGTTATTCTGAACATCAATTCATGTAGTAGTCACATGACAGTGTTTGGTTGGAAAAGATGAAATGATAGTCATCAGATTTGATTGTAATGTCAATCAAATACTATCATATGATTGTCACATAGACTGTTGTTCATCTCTACTAGAGATGAATAGTATTATTCATCGGAGAAATGGGTCTTTAAAGAAGATATTTTTAATTAATTTATAATTTTAATTTTATAAATTAATAATAAAGAATTACAAGGAGAGGAGAAATTGAAATACTTTAGGGAAGGAATTGGCGCATTGGAATTGGATATCGACATCCATACTATATATTTTATTATTATTAGGGAAAGGAGGAAGCAATTGAGGTCTGCTTGGTATTATAATATTAATTCATAGAAGATAGAATTGAGGATTTATATAATATTATAATACAAGAAAAAAAGTGGAATATAAAAGAGAAAGTAGCTGGCAATTGAATTGAAATTGAAATTGAAGACCTGGCATTGGAGGACATGGCATGCATATGATTATATATATATATATTATTAAAAGTAGACATTGGGGCCATGATTTGAATTATATATATATTTATATATAATTTGGAGAAAAGAAGAGAAGTTGCATGCGTGCATGTATAAAATATTACAGAGGAAGAATTGAGAAGATAGAAGAATGCGAGTAGCAGCCAATACATTATAAAAGGCAAATGAATGGAGAGTAGAAAAAAAGAGAGAGGAGGAGAACAAGCAAAGAGCCATCGCATAGCAACAGTTGAAATGTCGCAGGGAGTATTCTCTCCAATTCTCTTTCAACTTTTATTTGTATTTTTATTTTAATGTTTAGCTAAATTATTTTAACTAGAGTTTGGATGAATTTTAATTTTAAGATTATGTTAGTATTATTTATTTAATTCAATTCAAAACTCACTATTATTTATATAAGAAATTTAAATTATTGTGCTTAATGCTTTAAAAGATTGATCATATTTTAATAAATTAATGATTTATACATGATTGACTAAAGAATTATTATAAATTAGATCCATAGATAATAAAAATCACATGATTGACTATGATATCAACTCATGTGTGGAATCGAGAAAATTTAGTGAATCAAATCATTTTATAAGATTATAGGTTTTCAAAGAAATTAATGTTTATTTATTCTTTTGACATCCGCTCAGAAATTTGACGATAAAATTGAATTAATAAAGAATTAATATGACTTGAGAAACTTATTAATTAATTAAGAAAAATTTACTCACTACATGCAAATAATTTTAAAATACTGTAAAAGTATTTTTGGCTTTAAATCAAGTTGAAAAGATAATTACATAACTTAGACTAAATGAAATCTAAACCCTGTTTGCATTCACTTATTAATTTTTCTCATAAAATAATTTAGTTTTACATTAATTTCTTCTTATTAGTTTTTATTCTTCTTTTTACTTATCCAATTAATTAATAAAGTTCAACTGAGGCTAAATTAAAATTGTTTTGGTATTGTGATCTAGTCCTCGTGGAATCAACACTCATTTCATCATTATATGCATATTTGACTAGAGTACACTTGATCGAATTAATTGTGCATAAATTACATATCACATGTGTCCAAGGCGAGTCTTTTGTCTGTTGATGTTATTGAATGTCGAACATTTTAACAGTCTTCAACATCCGCGTGTGTTCGGGGTAAGTCTTTCATCCGTTAACGCAAGTGACCCCCGAACATCTTAACGATTTTCAACATCCCTGTGTGTTCGAGACGAGTCCTTCGTCCATCGACTCAAGTGACCCCCAAATATCTTAACAGTCTTTTTGTCATAATGTCGCGGCTCCCTAGTTTTGTGTGTACATGTTTGCTAGAACTGTGGGTGATGGCTCTTGAATTTTTTTGTGCGCTTATCATCCTATAGAATATTCAAGGGTTATGATTTCTTTTGAGAGCTTGAGGCCTTCAAATGGAAAAACGTGCTTTGTGGATCCTTGTTTCATTGGATTAGTAAGAACTCTTATTCTCTTCTTGTGCTTTTCGCCTTAAGTTATGTCTTTCGTCTCCAGGGTAGTTAGTCTGTTCCTCCCCATGCTTTTGCATGTAAATGAAAATTAAGTCTCCATTACCCAAATTTAGACCCATATTGGTTTCTTTAGCAACCCAGATCTGTTCATTCAACAATCCAAATGATCCGTTCCAGATCTAGATACTTCGATTCCACCTATTTCAATCATTGGTTCCGCTTGATGCGCTAGACAACTATCGCACCAGCTTTTTTCTCGAATGTGGAATTAGATTTGTTTCAATGACCCACTTCAAATCTAAATCATATTTCCTTTGTGAGATGTCTTCTCCTTTAGCCCCCAGATCCAGGTGAGAGAAACTAAGATCTTTATTGTTATAAAGCGAGTTTCCTTCTTTGATAACTTTGATCTGGAATACATTAAATATTGTGGAAATGGCAAAAAATAACCACTATTCAAATATAAAATTCGTTTCTAACCCATTTTTTTAAAAAAAAAATGTTTTTGTACTTTCAAATAAACTAATTACCTGATATAGCCACTTTACCAGATTTGACCATTATTTTATTTAAAAAATCAAAAAGAAATAAAAATAACCACAACAATAACCAAATACTAAAATACCTTCACCCCCTCATTACCCATTTCACCCACCCACATCATCCCTCTCACTACAGCAACCGCCCGTCGTCGTGACAGCCACTTGCTGCCGCCGCCGTGACAGCCATTTGACCGCCGCCGTGACCACCACTGTTACCATCAACGTCGATCTCATCTTCACTGAACAAGGTTAGAGTTTTTTGCATGATTTTAATGAACAAAAAATTGCTAGAAATGGTCTCCGACGAAGGTTCGTCGTCAGCGACAATGGAGACCGACCGGGCTTCGTCGCGAACGAAGCCCCATGGTCGGGCTTCGTTCGCGACGAAGCCCGCTAGGGGAAGAAGCCTGAACGAGCTTTTTTGCAGAGACGAAGCCCCAAGGAAGCCGAAGTCCCATCGGCTTTGTGGTAAGGGGCTTCGTTGCAGAGATGAAGCTCGTTTGGCTTCGTTGTAAAACGGGCTTCGTCTGCAACGAAGCCCTAGCGCTTCGTTTCCCTTCGATGCAGAGACGAAGCCCAATCAAGCTTCGTCTACAACAAGCCCGATCGGGCTTCGTCTCTACATCGAAGGGAGACAAAGCCCAATGGGTCGTGACCAAGCCCCAATGCCCAATCGAGCTCCCCCGACCGTTGGGCTGTGACGCAGCCCGATTATCACTGCCCAACGAAGCCCGATCAAGTTCAGGTTGCGATGATTGGGCTACGACAATTGGGCTTCTTCTACTTTTACTTGTGCTTTTACATGGTCACTGGATAAGACAATTGTTGTTTTTGTATTTTTTTTTCTTACAAATGGCTGAACAACAAATTATAAAATTTACTTATGTTCATGCTCACTGGAAATTACCACCCGGAATGCGAGTTACTACTTATTGTGGGATCAAACACCTTGAGGCGATGCATCGTGCTTTAGACCGATACAAGTTATTGGATAAATTCCTACACGGCCCATTAATTAGGACATTTCTTGAAGATGCCTTTGTCCCTCCATTTGACTGCACCACAATTGATATATCATGTTCTACTTAGGAAGGTGACATTTTTGGGTGCCCGCCACGATGAGATATGGTTTGAGATTGGCGGCACACCATACAGGTACGGGAGGCAGAAGTTCATACTTATTAGTGGATTCCGATTTGTGGCTATTGATAGGGAAAGCCTTGAAGCGAAACCTGTTGAGCCGGAGAGTTTATGTGCTCAACTATTTCCACAACATAAGAAAGGGGTGACTGGAGACGACATTGAATTACTTATTAGTACCAAAGAGGACATAGTTTCAGAGGATACCCTGAAACTGATTTACATTGCTGTGGTCGACATGTTTTTGTTGGGCCAGGATGAGCGCGGGCATGTGGATGATTTCTTGTGGACTATGGCCGAGGATTTACACGCATTTGAGATGTTCCCTTGGGGCACGTATGTCTACAGTAAGAGTCAACATTACATCCGATTGGCCACGAAAGAAAGAAAACTGACTGGTGAATGTGGGAAGAAAATCAAGCTTTATGGTTTTGTATGGGCGTTTCAGGTACAATCATGTTTATATTACTCTCTCCTTATTGTATATGATTTATCTATAGTAACTAAATGTTTGTTTTGTTTTTTAATTTTTTTTTTTTTTTTTTGCTCTCTACAATGGTGGTTGATCGAAACGTTCCCATGAATTCAGAATAAATGGGCCGTCAGACTTTCCGATGCAGATATTCCAAGATGCAGAAAATGGCTATCCAAAAAAAGGCCACAGATAAAAAATTACGACGACTGTCTTACGAAGGAAGTAAGTGTGCAACTTACCTCTAAATTTCGTTTATTTTTAAATCATATATATCTAAATAATACAATTTTGTAGGCACGAGGATTGAGTCCGACTCTTGAGCCTACTGATGACAAGTGGGAAACAAATTTTTGGAGGTCTTTTAACCCTCAACACTCAGTTGGGGTTGACGCCTATAAATTTGGGGGTGAAGAGGATGACAGGGATTAGGACGAGGCGAGTAGGATACATTTAGATGAGGAGGGAAATGAGGAGAATAGGGAGGAGAAGGATAAGGAGGAGGCAAGATTTCCTGATAGTTCGTACCATGGACAATACGAGGCATGGGTATGATTTTTATTATAATAATAATTTTAATTTATATTTTTTGTAATTGTTTATATATTTTTTATATGAGAGAAATGAGGAGAAGGATAAGGAGGAGGCAAGATTCCCTGATAGTTCGCACCATGGACAATACGAGGTAGGGGTATGATTTTTATTATAATAATGATTTTAATTTATATTTTTTTGTAATTTTTTATATATTTTTTGTTTGCCTTTTATAGATCACCGAGATGTTGAAACAAACTCTAGATATGTTGCGGAGAATGGATGAGGAAATGAGTCAGGTGATGACACAGTTGTTGAGACTAGAGAGGGTGCAAGAATCACTAGAGATGGGGCAAGCAGCACTAGAGATGGGGCAGGCAACACTGTGTGCTCATCTACGCATCCCGCATATTTCCCCAGATCACAACGATCATGCTTATGAGTAGTCCCAAGGTGGTGATCAGATAGATCATGATCATCACGATGAGGAGCAGGTATCTACATATAGAGTAAGTTCCAAATTTACTTTTATACATTTTACTTCATTCTAAAATACCATTTTGTAATAGTTAGGTTTTGTTTAGCCACAGGAGGATGAAGTGGTTAAGGTCGACAGGTGACCTATGCAAGATAGATTGTCATCGCAGTTTCGTCGACCACTCTTCACCGATCCAACAAAATATAAAAGGAGAAAGAAGGATACCGCTTTGAAGGGGTCAGACGTGGACCCAACGCCGCCGGTACTAGACCCAATGCAGCCGGACATGGAGATAATGCCCCCTGAGGGTTATATTGAGTTCATAGGTTCCAACAAAAATATTAGGTAAGTAACAATATTTACATTTTTTTTTATTTACATCAACAATACATTTTTACTCTTATTTTTCTTGGTTGTTGTAGTCTTCACATCGGTTTCATTCTGAACCTAACACCGGATGACTTCCGAAACATAGAGAATGAGGTCAACTGGTTGGAGGGTTACCATATCGATAGTTACATGTGTTGCCTGACGTATACAGTCTCAGTGTCAATATGACACAAACTATGCTATCATGTCAACCTCGCTTTTTGTGAGTTTGCACTACTCTTTTTTTTTTTTTTTCATCTTAATTTAGTCTATGACCAATATTTTTATTTTATTTTCTTTTATTTTTCAGGCATCTATAGTAAGATTTTGGGAACAAGAGTACGAGGGCAACAAGAGAGTTTTTGCACCTTCTATCGCGTCTGTCCCGGAAGAATGGACCGGTTTCATCGACGGGCGCACTGACGGGAGTCTCCCTTGGTGGACGATCGATTATATAAATCTTAATTCATTCCATTTAATAATTTATTTATTTATTTCCGTACGACTAATGTATTAAAATAAAATACAGGTGTTACTCCCGTGTAATGTAGCGAATTCTCATTGGTTTCTGTTAAAGATTTTGCTTGAAAGATAGGAGAGCTGTCATATATGACTCCAATGCCATGAATGAAGACAGCCGTAGAAGTAGGGCCGAATCTATACAACCACTTGTGAGCTTGTTACCCATTTTACTAAAGAGAGGTGCATATTATGAACATGTAACTGCAACTGCGACCTTAGACAGAGATTGGGAAATGAAGAATACTGATCCTCAGAAAGTGCCTCAACAACTAGACAAGTAAATTAATTTAAATTATATTACAGAGTCAATTTTCATGAAAATATGGTTATGCTATCAATGTGTATTATGTCTAATACAGAGCCAGTTGCGGGTGCTACGTTATCAAATACATCGAGGATATACTGAGGCATAATGAGGATCACTAGCAGACGCACCCAACTCTGGATGTCCATACCCTCTGTAGACAAATTGGCATATTTTTGTATAGACATAGCACGGTAGTATACTTGTAGATTAATAGATTAGAAGATTTTTCGTTTTGTGTTTTTATTTTCATCTAGTTCAAATGTTGTATATTTTTGTATAGACATAGCAAATAGCAAATTGTGTATTGCTTATTTGATGAAATGTGATTTGCGGTGTTGTTGAGGGTAAGGCATAAGTGGTTGTGGTGGCAATATGTTGTTGGGAAGAGAGACCAAGTCTCTAATGCTGTGATGGTAAATATTGTTATGGTAGTATGTTGTTGAACATAGAGACTGAGTCTCTAATACAGGTTCAATGTCCAAGAAACAGAGGAGACTCTGTCGAATATTTTTTTTTTTTAAGTTGCCCACTGATAGTCTCAAATAATAATGATTGTTAAAAAATTACACTTTAATTTTTGAGCAAGTTTATTATCATAGCATTATCTTTGCTTTGTCCAATATTATTAGTAGTTAGAACAATTAATCATGTGTTGGTTGTGTTGATAGTGGATGGACATTCTCACACAAAGTGAAAAATAATAAGGTTTGTTGTGATATATACATTCAATTAACTCAAGAAATATAAAAAAAAACATCATTTTAGTGCTAATGGAATACACTAATTTGAAGAAAAATCAAGAAAAATTAAAAAAAATCATTTTTAGGCTTTGTGGGCCACAAAGCCCGATAACCGGGTTTTGTGGGCCACAAAACCCGACCATCGGGTTTTGTGGGCCACATAGCCCGATTTTTTTTTTTTTTTTGCTATTGGATTTTTTGAAGTTGCCCACTAGTAGTTTTAAATAATAATGATTGTGAAGAAATTACACTTTAATTTTTGAGCAAGTTTATTATCATAGCATTATCTTTGCTTTGTCCAATATTATTAGTAGCTAGAACAATTGATCATATATTGGTTGTGTTGATAGTGGATGGACATTCTCACACAAAGTGAAAAATAATGAGATTTGGTGTGATATATACATTCAATTAACCCAAGAAACATAAAAAAAATATCATCTTAGTGCTAATGGAACACACTAATTTGAAGAAAAATCAAGAAAAATTAAAAAAAAAATATTTTCGGGCTTTGTGGGCCACAAAGCCCGATGGTCGGGTTTCGTGGCCCACAAAGCCCGATGACCGAGTTTTGTGGGCCACAAAACCCAACCATCGGGTTTTGTGGGCCACATAGCCCGATTTTTTTTATTTTATTTTTATTTTTATTTTTATTTCTTGCTATTGGATTTTTTTAAGTTGCCTATTAGTAGTCTCAAATAATAATGATTGTGAAGAAATTACACTTTAATTTTTGAGCAAGTTTATTATCATAGCATTATTTTTTGCTTTGTCCAATATTATTAGTACCTAGAACAATTGATCATGTGTTGGTTGTGTTGATAGTGGATGGACATCCTGTTAGACCGGGAGGTGCTATGGCACACACCAAGAGGGGGTGAATTGGGTATTTTTAAAAACTTAGTAGAAAATCTTGAAATCTTTTTGAAAACAAATAAGAATATATTGAAAGATTGATAGAAACTTGAAAGCCTTTTGATGGAAATGCTAGCAATGATAAACAAACTAAATAACACAAGTACAAGAGAAGAACATAAAGGATTTATAGTGGTTCGGCTTAATCCAAACCTAATTCACTAACTTAACTCCTCAATAAAGATGTTTCAAATCATCCACTAAAACCCCTTACTTAAACTAAGTAGGTTCTCTAGTCCGAGACTAGGAATTACAACCTCCCACTCAAATGGGCCCTCTAGCTACACAAGTTAGGAAATATAAGAAATATAGAATTGGAGAGAATCTAAGAGATGAGTCTCTTAGTTACAATATCTCTCAAAAATGATACAAGGCTTAAATGAATGTATACAGATTAAGATCACAGCCTTGAAGAGAGAAAATAGAAGCACAGTGAATGTAAATAGAAACGAGTATAAAATGTAAACTCAATTCAATTTGTTCCTGTCTATTACCCTTTTCTTGATCTCCTTGATATGTATATATAAGCATCCCAACAGTCTTGCCCAAAACTAACCATTATTGAGCCGTTGGAGAATGAGAAACTAGTCGTTGGAGATTGAAAAACTAGCCGTTACAAGTTTCTGAGAAACAAATAGTCGACAGAAAAAATGGGTTAGTCGACTATATTTTCAAATAAAACAAGCCATAGTCGACAGACAAAGAAGTGTAGTCGACTATTATCTAACAAAATCTACTGATAGTTGACTACCACATTCATATAGTCGACAGATACAAAAATATGAAGAAAATTTTGAATATCATGTGTATACATAGTCGACAAAATAAATAGTATAGTCGACTATCCTTACACAATCGTCAACAGAAGCCACACATAGTCGACAAATCATTCAAGCATAGTCGACAGCACAGAACCACATAGTCGACTATCCATTATGAAAAATTGAAAACTCAACTGATAACATGTAGAAGCACACTTGATTGATACAAAATATCATAACATATTTACATTTCTTTAGTTTAAGTAAATGTCCTCATTTTGTTTAATTTGTATTTTACCTTCCATTTACTTTAACACATAAATGTAAATTAAACAGAAAGTACCCCCCATTTGGATTCAATAAAAATATCTAAAAAATCAAAATCCATAAGAATAAGAAAGTAGAATTTGAGTTTTAGTACAAATTTAGGATTTTGCGATTTTACCACCTCCAAGATATACACTTTCTCTTTCTTGAAAATTTTGTTAAAAATCATTTTATCACTAATGAATGTTAGCTATTGAAATACCGGGAGTTAATTTTCTAAAAAGAAAACATTTTCATATATGTCTCCTTATAAGGTGCTAACCTTTCAAACTTAGAAAAATATGACTTTTAAATCTCGATACTTGAAATTCATTTGGTTTTCATTCTCACAAAGTAATACTTGATATTGAAATTGATTTATGTTAAAAATCACAACCTTGATTCATGATTTAGGGATTAAATAAATTATTATTTTTCATAATCAAAACTAAGTATGCAAAAGTAAAACAACACATCCTCACACAAAGTGAAAAATAATGAGGTTTGTTGTGATATATACATTCAATTAACCCAAAAAATATCATTTTAGTGCTAATGGAACACATTAATTTGAAGAAAAATCAAGAAAAAATTATTTTCGGGCTTTCTGGGTCACAAAACCCAGCCATCGGGTTTTGTGGACCACATAGCTCTATTTTTTTTATTTTTTTATTTTTTTGCTATTAGATTTTTGGAAGTTGCCCACTACTAGTCTCAAATAATAATAATTGTGAAGAAATTACACTTTAATTTTTCAGTATTATCATTGCATCATCTTGGTCCAATGTTGTTAGTAATTCATATTTCAAAAAATTTTGGCAAAGTCTCCCTTGTTTCTAGGCCATTGAAATTGCATTATATACTCAGTTCTCTGCTCAACAATATACTACAACACAACCTGTCAATCATTAATTACAAGTTTAGGTGAAGAAAACTGAAAGATTACAAATATGAATAAATTTCAATTCAAAGATTAATGTAAAAAATAAAATAATATTCATTTCTAAACCCCTGACTAAATGAGATTTGATTGATGCTGTCATTTTGTATGGTGCCAGTGATTTTTGAGCATTGCTGAAACACAGAGAATATATGGTCAATAAAAATTCCATTAACACTTTGCGAGTAAAAAAACATGTTTTTTTTGCACAAACGATCTAACAACTATTGATAACATATGTGATAACATTATATCATACTTGAATGAGTTCATGTCTATCGATTGTTTTCATCATTGCCAATATTATCATCACCTGGAGTAGACAACTGTACAGGGCACTGACGACGAGTGTGTCAAGTCTCTTTGCAAATGCTCCATTTCCGGCTTGCCCTTACAGAGGCCCTAGCAGCATCCCTGGATTCTGGAGTAGGGGTTGTGCTCGACTTTCCAATTGAGGAAGTCCATTCATTAGGACAAGCAAGACTGTTGTGTCCTAGTTCACCGCATTTTTCACATTTTTTTCTTTGACGAGCTTCCCCCATGGAAGGAATCCTACCATTTCTCGGTCTACCCAGTTGTCTTTTTTGTATGGGTGGGAGTATAACCACCTGTCTGATGTACGCTGGAAGAACCCAAGCAGACTTGTTAGGGAGATGATTGATGGGAATATGCGCGTTTGACCCAGTCTGCGGTCTAATATGAATGGCAAAGCATATGGTAGTGCACTCTCATGAAATTGTCGCATACGCCAAAGAAACACATAGTGTTAACATATCACACTAAATTACGAACATAATACGCAAATAAAAGTCAAATCATGACACCTGCTAGTAGCAATTGCATGAAGACATAGCATTTGATCAATGTCCCACTTGCGATAACTGTATGTACTCGCATCAATGTCAACTATCCCATCGCTTTCCTTTGCATGTTGCATGAGGTATTTGTTCCCTTGTATTACAGGAACTACACAACATCCTCGGTCTAATGTTTTGGCATACGCCAAGTTGACATGTGCCACTACAGCGGAGGTCACAATGGTTTCGAGTCTGGCAGTTGCAGCACGCCTATCACTAAACCATTTCTGAACCATATGTCTTAGAAATTCATGTGGACTTGTTATAGGCAACCGACGTGCTTTCATCATGCATTTATTGAGAGACTTGGCAATGTTGGTGGTCATCATGGAATATCTTCTTTTTGGACAATATGCACGTGACCACTTTTCCAGTCTTGCTTCCATCAATGTCAGATGAGTCAGAGGATGCATCAACTATATTTCTGCCAAGTATGTATCACACTCTATTGTGGTGTAACTGTATGCTGTAAGGTAGAATGCAATCATCACATCTTTTCGCTGTCTACAACGTTTCTTCAAGTTTTGCTTAAGGTGGAAGAAACAAAAGACATGTGGGATAGAAGTGAAGACATGGCTCATCGCATTCGCAATGCTTTGGTGACAATCGAAAACGATGACTAAATCTTCTCGCACTCTAATAGCCTCTCTCAATTTCGTCAAAAACCATATCCATGATCTGTCAGACTCACTATCTCCAAATCCAAAAGCGATGGGATAAATCATTTCGTCCCCATCTTTGCAAGTGGCAACGAATATCACCCATTTGTGTTCACCTTTCAAATGCGTGGCATCAACGACAACAACCAGTCTTATGTAAGATCGAAAACCATGAAGGCAAGCTCCGAGTGCAAAAAATGAATATAAAAAAATGATTATTTTCATCTGTCTCTATTGCCGTGATACTATCAGGATTTGTTTCTTTTAACATATGAAAATATGAGAGTAGCTGCTGATATGATTCATCCGCATTACCATAAGTAATTCTCTTTGCATATTGTAAAGACCTCCAAGCTTTAGTGTACATAATTTGCACACCATGCTGCTCCAGCAAGTCATTAAACAACATATGTCAAAGTACATCAAGAGAATAAAAACTCATATTCAATATGGAGCCAACCTATTGGGCTATGGCCACCTCGTCCCGCGCCAGGTTCTCTAGGGTACCTTTTCCCTCTGCGCAAAATATTAGGTGCACAAGATAAATAATAATGTGTCACATAATATGATCATACTAAATGTGTGTGTGAAACGTGTCACGCATTCACTTCCACATATATATAAACCTCATGAATTTCAACTCACAAGCTGTTGCCATAGTTATATATATTTTATGCCCATCTCACAATACTAGATAGTTTTTTTTTTTCCACTCATATCAAGTATGCACACAAAATATAAAAATTTACTCAAGAATTAGTTTAATCAATTTACTAATGAATTCTTTATAATTTATCTGTATGCATACCAAGCATTTATATATATATATATATTTTTCTTTACATAATAATTTGAATTTTTCGATTTAAGACATCAAGATTTGATAGTGTATTCTGATATATATATATATATAATTAAAGAAAAATAAAAAAGACTTCTATATCAAAAATTCTCCTTTACAAAAATTATTATGAGAGGGAATTATATTATGTATATATATTTATATATATATATATTTTGGCTGGGACTTCAAATTACAAAGGGTGCATGTGTTTACATATATATATATATATATTATTTAGCTTTAACTTACAGTGATTGTGTATAGGTTTATATATATATTATTTATATATACTATTTGGGGGCCTTGCGCTTTCAGTGGGTTTACAGATTTGAGAGCATATAAGGATATTAAAACAAAACAGAGGCTAAATGGGTGCTAAAAATATGCATACAAATATATATATATAAGTATAATTAAAGAAAGAAGGAGGAGGTGTTGTACTAAAAGTCCACCTTTACAATATGAGAAAACTATCTTACATTAGAATAAAATAAAATCTAATAATCTATCTTCTCTTGGACCTTAATGCCCTCACACTCTCTCTCCTTTGGTGCGTATATGAACCTATAATGGGTGGATTGAATATGGCCAGGGGAATAGTCGGATGTAACAGTGAGGGGAAAAAAGCTCCCCTCTGGTCAACCTTTCACGCTTATATGTAGGTATATATGTATATATATAAATGGCCAGCTGGGACGAGAAAGCAGTCAAATTGGGTATGCATATATATATATATATATAAGCGGGTCACCAATAAGCTGAAACAGGGGCAACGCACGATGCTGTTTACATATGTAATGATTCAAATAATACATGGGTGGTTTTCGGATAGCATGAATGTGTATATAAATATGGGTCACAGTTCACATAGGCACAGTACATCGAACAGAGTATATACGTGTGTGTGTGTGTATATATATATATATATATATATATTAGCAGTTCAAACACGGCATAGGGTATTTGGCTGAAACGGAAAAAGGGATGGAGAGTTATTCCCAACTTCTCTGCTACGAATATATACAATGTATATATGTACATATAAATAAGTGGGTGGCTGAATAGAAGTAGGGCATTGGAATGGCTAATGTAACAGAGTGTATACGTATATATATATATATAAATGGGTGAAGTGGCTGACTGAAACATGGGGCATCCCAATGGAGATATGCATGTATGTATATAAATGGGTGGTTGAATAGGATATGTGGGATTTAAACAAAGTTGTATATATGTATATGTATATGGTTCGAATGATTCATGGGAAAAAAGGGCATTCGGTTATAGCATACAACTTATTTTTCCATAGACACAGAATGAGCAAAGATTCAGTATCAATTCAAACACAACTAAATGTCATTCACTGAAGGGACTTGGGGATGATTAAATCCCCTTTTAAGACATCAACGAGACCTACCACTCATTGAGAATCAATGATCAAGTGTATGAAATAATATAACAATGAACAATGGTAGTAAACCAATATATATAAATATATATACATATTTCTTCCACACAGAACTCAACAGAAGACACAATCAAGATAGATGAGGAGAAGAATTTGCTTAATGAGGTGCAAAAACTCCACCAGCAACAGAAAACACACAGCAACAAGCGAAGAAGAAGATGCAATGCAACAGTGGGCAACATGGGTATATTATAAGCACTGAAAAGTAGGGATATGGTCTATGCATAAAATAAAAGATACAGCAGAAAAGGTTGCTAGACTGCACTGTCTCCCCCCCCCCCCCAAAAAAAAAAAAGATTGATTTGCCCTTCCTTTTTTTTTTTTTTTTTGTAACAGACAAGCTTTTTGGGCGTTTTTGACATTTGACAATTATTTTTATTTTAATTTATTTTTCTTCTTTTTTTTCACATAATAAAATTTAAATCTCTTTTATTATTGGGCCCAAGCGCAACCCAACAATTTATTTAACCCACCTGATAAACCCATGAACTCATTTAATTATTTAAATGGAGTCTAAAACATTAATTTCTCAAATTCTTAAAAATTAGACCCATACACTTAAATTCATGATCATATGCACCAAGAAAATTTCATATTAATCTAAAATTATTTTATGCCATCAAAATAAATTGTTAAAATACTTCGACCCATATTTAAAATGCCCTTGAGTTAAAATTAAATATTAAAAACACCTAGACCCAATTTAGGGTTATTATATCGATAGTCCATCTTCAAATCAACACAATATTGTCCAAATGCCAAAATTAGTTCATGTTTACTTTTAAAGAGTGCACCCATGTGTAAAACATCACCCTAGTATGGAATCGACACTTCGAGTCTTGTTTCCTCAATTACATAATTTTCTACACTAGGAACGATCAAATTTCTTTATAAATGGTTGTCCTCAAATTGTGAACCTGAAAATCTTACTTCTGGGTACTTCAGACCGACTCCTCTTTCATCTCCACCACCATCACTATTATCACCATCGCTATCGTCACTATTATCATCAGTTTCATTATCACAATCAACATCCGTGTGTGGAGCGTATTTACAGACCAATGATTAGTGGTTAATTTTATAAAAATTTTGTTATAATTATACCCTTCTTTCGATCTTAAATATGGTTTAAATTAGATATTAATATATATTTTATGGTTATATGTAAATTTAAATTGAAAGATGAATAAAATGAAGTTCTAAAGTAAATAATAATAATATATAAAATTATATATAGTACATATATATCATTATATGCATGCATGTAATATATATATATAATATAATCTAATATATATATGTGCCATGTGTAATACATATATATAATATATAATTTATTAATAACATTAAATTATTTTTATTTTTTTTTTAGGCATGAAGAATTCAAGCCCATGAAGACTTAAAGTCCATGAAGAATTCAAGTCCATGAAGAAATCAAAGCCATGGAGAAATCAAGTCCATGAAGAAATCAAACCCATGAAAAATTAAAGTCTATGAAGAATTCAAGCCCAAGAAGAATTAAGGCCCAATTTGAGCAACCCATGGAAAATATTATTTGGAGAAGGCCCAAGGATTATTTTTAATCCTAATGAAGATTAAAAACCAATTTATAGAAATCTATTTTTATTTTTTATGTGAGAGCTTTATTAGGTGTGTTTTTTAGCTAAAATCCATTTAACTATTAGGTGGATATTATAGCTAAAATCCATTTAACTTTATGAGTGCTTTATTAGGTATGTATTTTAGCTAAAATCCATTTAATATTAGGTGTGTATTATAGCTAAAATCCATTTAACTTTAAGTGTGTGAGTGCCCATTAGATATAATTATGTCTAATTGAATAATTGAAATTGTGTGGTTTGTATTGCATCTTGTGGCCTATAAATAGGTCACTTGATTGCATTTGTAAGTGTGATTATTATTCTTGAATAAAAGTTTAGTTGTTTCCTTATAATTCTCTCTTTGATAATTGTTCTTGTTCTTTCTCATTTTCTTTAGTACTTTCTCTTATAATCTTACTTTTTTTTCTTTCTTCTTTTAAATTCTTATGTCATTTATTATTACTTTATTATTCACCGCCTAAATGGCCGGTTAATTTGTGCCTTTAAATTTCTGTAATTTTAATTCTTGTCATTTAATTATTCACCGCCTAAATGGCCGGTTAGTTTATGCCTTTAAATTTCTGCAATTTTAATTCTTGTCATTTAATTATCCACCGCCTAAATGGCCGGTTAGTTTATGCTTTTAAATTTCTTGTCATTTAAATTCTGTTATTTAAATTACGTCATTTAAATTTCTGTCAATTAACTTTCAAATAAAAATGAGTAGTTAAATCTAATCTTGGGTTAAGGCAAGGACAGTGTCCAATGCCAATGATTCCCAAAGAAAGCTGCGCTTTAAATAAGTAACATTAATTTAAATTTCAGTATGAGTGTGTATTAATTATTAAAAAATCACTAGGTTTGGATTGGAGCGTAAGCCTAACTTAGAGCTTTCATGCCATGTATGAGAGTTACTAGAACTGGAAACGCTATCATACCCAAACCCGGATGATTAATTTAGTTGTTTTGTATATTAATTGTAATTGGATTTATGGTAGTTGCTTAAATTAGAATCCCGCATATCATGTATGGGGATTGCTTAACCTAGAACTATCATCATCTCTAATTGCATTTAATAACAAACCCTCATATCTGAAATTAAATTAATGTTGCTAATCTTATATGCTAAAATTTGGGAATCAACGGGTTGGTACTGAAATTGTCTTAACTCAAGCACTATCCAAATTCATATTTTTACGTTTAATGTTTATTTCAATTTTTGCCTTACTTTATTTTCTAGTATCTGTTGTCTAAAAACAAAACCATAAAAAATCTTGTTGTCAATTTGTCCAAATGCGTGTGCGTGTGTGTGACATTCTTTTTCTTTTGCCATAAATAAATCTCTCAGTGGACGACCTGGATTCATCCAGAAAATATAAATTTAAATTTGGACTACAACTGCACTCGTACACTGGCGAGTATAAACCTCTCACTAAAATAAAAAAAATATAAAATTTTTATTATGATTTGTTTTTATTGTGTTTTAATTGCAGGGTGAGAGTGCAGTCAAATTTTGGCGCCGTTGCCGGGGAGATTAAGGCAAAAATAAAAAGAAAAAAAGAAAAAAAAAAAAGAAAAAAAGAATAAGCATCTCTTGATAAAATCGGTAACTCTATTTCTCTTTTACTTTATTTTTGTTTGTGCATTGTATATGAGACTGAGATCAGGTAGAATTTTGAAACAGTATTTTCATATCATTCTGAGTCTTTACCTGCAATTGGATTGTCAACTTTACATTCATGTCTCAAAATTACTACAATTTGTCTGCACAAGATACTTATCATGATGAAAATTATCATTTTGAATCTGATTTGTCTAGACCTCTTAAGGATTATCTATACCCTCTTAGGCAAACCACTTTTGATTTGCAATCAGAAACTACCCATTTGTTACCCACTTACCATGAAATTGAGGTTTGGTGTGCTGTGTGTGAGACTTCAGCTCATTTAACGGATGACTGCCCTATAATACCTGCTTTTAAGGAGGTATTGTATGGTCAATCTAGTTACACACACACACACAACTATGAGAGAATGTATTACCAGAACCATGAGGAAAACTATCATTCGGACTTTGATGCATATCACCTTAATTCACACTTTCATCCAAATTTCTCATGGGAAAATGATTTTGTAGCCCAACCACATGAGCACTTCCTTTCCCAGCCTCAATCATTTCAAACTAATGAAGGGTCTACATTCGATGCATATCAACCCCCTCATGGGAGTTCATTAGAAGATACCTTCAATCTATTTATGCAAGGCCAAATGGAAATTTTTACACAAATGTCCAAATGTCAAGAACATACCATTAGAGTTACAGAGGACATTAGGAACCAATTGACACAGCTAACACAGACTTTGAGCATGTCAGAGCCTGTCCATCCCAACTCACTCCAAATCCCATTAATAAAACCCATCATCAAAAGTGAAAGTCAGGAGCAGGACATAGGAGTGACTGTCTTAAGGAATGGAGAAATAATTGAGAAACTTGATGCCCCTAGGACAATACACCCTTTGGTGCAAGAAGAGAGAGTGGTTGATCATAGTGAGGTAGATGTCAATGAAGCCTTGGAGGAAGAAAAAGACCAAAATGATGTAAGAAAAGAAGAAACCTGGGAGGAAGAAGAGGATAAAATTCGAGAGCTAAAATGTGAAAAAATCATAAGTTTATCCACATTTACCCCTCAATTTCTATCTTTTAGGTTAGTCAATATTATTGAGGATCAAATTAAACCAAACATGTGTGAGATGTTTGTGCAAATTAATGTGCCATACGCGGATATAATAAAATCAACACCTCCGGATGATATATTTTCAAAATATATATGTGCATTCATGAGAAAAATCAATTTATATAATTTTGAAAATAACTTTAAAAGTGGTGTAGTGAATGGGAGATATTATACGATTAGGTGGGCAATCACTCATTTGATCCTTAATTGGAAGAAAAGAAAAAAAAAATTCTAAAAAAATAAATAAATAAATAAAAATATAATAAAATAATTTTATATATATATATACATATAAGTTGTTCCTTTTCTTCATTACTTAACTAGTGTTTCTCTATGTGCAGTCTAAATAAAATTACTCCATACGAGTTTATGTATTGAAGACCGCCAGGTATGCCTATCTTCTATCCTTTTATTGCCAATTGAGGACAATACGCAATTTAAGTTGGGGGGTAAGGTGTCTACAAAATTTTACCTAAAAAAAAAAAAAAAATTTAAAACAAAATTAATTAAAAAAAAGTTGAATTGAGAGAGACAGAATTGACGCTGGTGGTAGCCATCTTTTCTTGGGCAGTGCAATCACACTGCCCTATAAAGAAAGAAGGCACACTGCCAAATGTTGAAAACAGAGGCGCCGAGCGTTGAAAAAAAAAAGGCACACTGCCAAATGTTGAAAAATGAGACGCTAAACGACGTCAAGTCTGACGGTGCAATTATGGCATGCCTCGAGTCGAGTGTAGAATAGTGATGCCCATTGCTCTATAAGAGACTCCATATCTGTATGAGGCAAGTCACCCCTCTTGAGCTCAATCTTCTCTCCTTTGTGTTATTCTCCGATCAGGTACTCTCATCCCTTTTGTAAAGTTTATAGTTCTTTACTTTCTTCTTAGTATAATTTTTTTTTTTAAAAAAAAAAATGGATCTTTATCTCTCAAAAATTCACAAGTACTATCCATCTCTCCCGCAGAATGATTTGAAAAAAATTTATGTTGCTAGGTGTGAAAGACTTAGGTTGTTGATGCTTAATAACATCCCTGAAGATATTCGTTGGCTGATCGAAGCAAAAGTTCGATTAGCTGGTGAAACTTCACCTAGTTTTAAGCATTTTTCAGGCTTAGGGAAGAGTAGTTTTGCGAAGAAAAGAAGAGTGAAAAGAGTGAATGGTTGTTACAAATGTGCTCGATGGACCTGTAACACACGATGCAAATCTGTGGGGTTTACGTCCATAAATCGAGAAGATAAAATTAGTTTCATAAAGGATGGACTGAGTAAGGAGTCTTTGGATGATATCCGATTGACTCTTGAGACGCATCCATGTGGAATAGTGCAAAGAGAACTTCTTGCTTTATGGACCCAGTTCAGAAGTGACCACCAACGCTATAGTCTTGGGAATCTGACTAAAAAAGACCCTGTTTGCCAATCTATAAGAAAATTGGATGGGAAGCTTATCCCCGCTTCATAGAAAGTGTTTAAGCCGTTTCTGGACGTAAAACCAGAGGAAGATGTGAGCCACAATCACAACTACTTATATATACGCATGATTTTTGTTTGTATTTATTTCTTGTTGAATTGTTGTATAGCTACTTTTGATCTCCAAACTTCTTTTCAGGACATACAAAAGGAACAAACATGGAAGGCCAGTTAGTTCGTCGAATCAATACCATATGCGTACTTTGTGGCTCTCAACTTGGGAGCGATATTTGTTACGCACTTGCAGCGAACGAACTTGGTAAAAAATTAGGAGAGAAAAAAATTAATTTGGTATATGGAGGGGGAAGTCGTGGATTGAATGGTTATGTTTCACAAGCTGTACATCTTGGAAATTCATCTGTGGTAGGTATAATGCCAATCCCTTTAGCTGAACCACATATTTCTGGGATTACACGCGGTCAACTTATAGAAACGACTTCTATGTCTGAGCGCATGGCTTGTAAGATTTATCAGTCAGATGCCTTCATTGCTTTACCAGGAGGTTTTGGAACACTTGAAGAAATCTTTTGTATAATCTCCTAGGCCAAGAGTAATCTCTATACCAAACCCATTGGACTTTTAAATGTTAACCATTTTTTCGATGGGTTACTCTCCTTTCTTGATCAGGCTGTGGACCAACAGTTCATTTCTCGTTCAGCAAGAAAGATTCTCATTTCTGCATCCACCATTGATAAGCTGCTAGAGAAATTACATGCTTATGTTCCACAGTACGATCCTCATGAGCCTCGGATAGACTGGTCTAAGGCAATTAGTAACAAGCGCCAAAGGGGTCCGATTAATTTAGATTTATCACTGTGAGAAATGCTCTTTATTAAGATGGCTGAGTAAGGAGTACTTTTTGTACTCTTGAGACGCATCTAGTTATTGTACAACTCGCAGAATTTTTCTTGATTGTGTTCTTTAAAACAAAAAAAAAAAACAAAACAAAACAAAACTGTGGAATGTTGTTAGCAAAGTCTTTGATAAGATGGCTGAGTAAGGAGTACTTTTTGTACTCTTGAGACGCATTTTGCTTATCTTATGACTTGCATGAAATTTTTATTTTGGTGTGAAAATATAAATATATATATATGGTGTGTTCATTTGTTGTTTAAGTTTTAGCAGTTCACAGCAAATCTATGGACTTGTGGAGTTACAGGTATTCCTAACAACCCTGATTTATTACTGCAATTCAAGTTGGGGGGTGTAAGGTCTAGTCATGAATCATCTGGTTTATATTTAACTGTGAGTTTGCTATTGCTAGTTTGTAGTCTTGTGTGAATTGATTATCTTTATCTGCTCTTATTAAAAAAAAAAAAAAAAATTGTGTTTCAAATAATGCTATTCCTAAAGTTTTGAAGTTATGCACTGATAGCCGGTTAAGTTTGCAATACGAAACATGGATGCATTGATTTCTTATTTGAAAACGTATGTGCATTAGAATAAGTAATTTGCATTCATCGGGGATTCAAAATTTAAAAATTGGTTATCGGTCATAAAGTCAAAGGTAACAGTAATTAGCTGATTAGTACATTGTATGATCCCTCAACAGAAGTGGAGACTATTACCTAAGTAAGTGTTTGAGCCTAATAACCATTAATTCTGAGTGAAATAATACTTACTCTAAATATGCTCTCTTGTTTATCTTATCTTTTCAATGGCTTCAAAATATCAATTCGCTTTGAATGTCTAGTATGATAGCGGATGAATTTGACTGGTTTCAAACTTCGACTTAGATGACTGAGAAGCATGATAGGGGGATCAATTTCTTTCAGTTTGAGCCTATTAAACCTTTTTCTTTCTTTAAATTAACCTCCCTTGCTATCCCATTTGAGCCATTTGTAGTACAATTTCTTTCGTTACTCTCGGTTAACCCATAACCATATGAATTTTATCCAACCTGGTGTGATTTTGGGAATTAATCTGTCTTTCTATTTTCATATTTAAAGAGAAAAAGAAAAAAAAAAGAGAAAAAAAAAAAGAGAAAAAGAAAAAGAAGAAAAAGAAAAAAAAAAAAGGGGGCAAATTCTCTTAGCTATTCAGCATAACTGTTTCAAAATAAATGCTAAAAAAAAAAATCCCGACACACCCTTTGCACACTCTACATTTTCTTTGACAACCCGTATTAACCTTATAGCCCCATTACAACCCAGTCTGGTCCTTGTTGATGCTATAAATCATGTGATCTCAGAATTCGAGTTTGAAGTAGGGAATCATGTTTAAATTCAGAAGTTACTCATCTAGAGCATTATTCCAATCATGAAGCTATGTCAATTTTCTTGTTCTTTCATGAAAATACGTTCCTTGTATTTGGGATGGCACCGAGTTTTGAACTTGTTCTGCATTTACTCTTATAACGGTGCACCCCCTTGTGTGTACACCTGAGGAATCCTTTTTATTGGAGAGAAAATTCATAGTGAGATTTGAAGTCAAAACTTTGAGGGAGTAAGTCTGTGTGTTGGTTATCCTAATTTCTATTCCTGAGATTGTATGACCTTTAACCAAAAATCTTATTTAGAATGCTAAATTACTTATTCGATTTTATGCATTTTGGTTTCGAATTTGAAATTTTTACATTCATATAGTTATTGTGAATAAAGTTTGGCAGGTGTATAGTCTGATTGCTAAGGGACTAGCAATGTTTAAGTTGGGGGGTATGATTAGTGGTTAATTTTATAAAAAATTTGTTATAATTATACCCTTCTTTCGATCTTAAATATGGTTTAAATTAGATATTAATATATATTTTATGGTTATATGTAAATTTAAATTGAAAGATGAATAAAATGAAGTTCTAAAGTAAATAATAATAATATATAAAATTATATATAGTACATATATATCATTATATGCATGCATGTAATATATATATATAATATAATCTAATATATATATGTGCCATGTGTAATACATATATATAATATATAATTTATTAATAACATTAAATTATTTTTATTTTTTTTTTAGGCATGAAGAATTCAAGCCCATGAAGACTTAAAGTCCATGAAGAATTCAAGTCCATGAAGAAATCAAAGCCATGGAGAAATCAAGTCCATGAAGAAATCAAACCCATGAAAAATTAAAGTCTATGAAGAATTCAAGCCCATGAAGAATTAAGGCCCAATTTGAGCAACCCATGGAAAATATTATTTGGAGAAGGCCCAAGGATTATTTTTAATCCTAATGAAGATTAAAAACCAATTTATAGAAATCTATTTTTATTTTTTATGTGAGAGCTTTATTAGGTGTGTTTTTTAGCTAAAATCCATTTAACTATTAGGTGGATATTATAGCTAAAATCCATTTAACTTTATGAGTGCTTTATTAGGTATGTATTTTAGCTAAAATCCATTTAATATTAGGTGTGTATTATAGCTAAAATCCATTTAACTTTAAGTGTGTGAGTGCCCATTAGATATAATTATGTCTAATTGAATAATTGAAATTGTGTGGTTTGTATTGCATCTTGTGGCCTATAAATAGGTCACTTGATTGCATTTGTAAGTGTGATTATTATTCTTGAATAAAAGTTTAGTTGTTTCCTTATAATTCTCTCTTTGATAATTGTTCTTGTTCTTTCTCATTTTCTTTAGTACTTTCTCTTATAATCTTACTTTTTTTTCTTTCTTCTTTTAAATTCTTATGTCATTTATTATTACTTTATTATTCACCGCCTAAATGGCCGGTTAATTTGTGCCTTTAAATTTCTGTAATTTTAATTCTTGTCATTTAATTATTCACCGCCTAAATGGCCGGTTAGTTTATGCCTTTAAATTTCTGCAATTTTAATTCTTGTCATTTAATTATCCACCGCCTAAATGGCCGGTTAGTTTATGCTTTTAAATTTCTTGTCATTTAAATTCTGTTATTTAAATTACGTCATTTAAATTTCTGTCAATTAACTTTCAAATAAAAATGAGTAGTTAAATCTAATCTTGGGTTAAGGCAAGGACAGTGTCCAATGCCAATGATTCCCAAAGAAAGCTGCGCTTTAAATAAGTAACATTAATTTAAATTTCAGTATGAGTGTGTATTAATTATTAAAAAATCACTAGGTTTGGATTGGAGCGTAAGCCTAACTTAGAGCTTTCATGCCATGTATGAGAGTTACTAGAACTGGAAACGCTATCATACCCAAACCCGGATGATTAATTTAGTTGTTTTGTATATTAATTGTAATTGGATTTATGGTAGTTGCTTAAATTAGAATCCCGCATATCATGTATGGGGATTGCTTAACCTAGAACTATCATCATCTCTAATTGCATTTAATAACAAACCCTCATATCTGAAATTAAATTAATGTTGCTAATCTTATATGCTAAAATTTGGGAATCAACGGGTTGGTACTGAAATTGTCTTAACTCAAGCACTATCCAAATTCATATTTTTACGTTTAATGTTTATTTCAATTTTTGCCTTACTTTATTTTCTAGTATCTGTTGTCTAAAAACAAAACCATAAAAAATCTTGTTGTCAATTTGTCCAAATGCGTGTGCGTGTGTGTGACATTCTTTTTCTTTTGCCATAAATAAATCTCTCAGTGGACGACCTGGATTCATCCAGAAAATATAAATTTAAATTTGGACTACAACTGCACTCGTACACTGGCGAGTATAAACCTCTCACTAAAATAAAAAAAATATAAAAATTTTATTATGATTTGTTTTTATTGTGTTTTAATTGCAGGGTGAGAGTGCAGTCAACCAACCATACTGTATTTACCAAAATCATCATTTTACAGTGGACTACGTGCAGATGTAAATAGAATGGCAACACCTGAATCATGATTACCACCACTACGTAGGTTACAAACTCCAACATCTTTACAAATCATATCAACATACATTACTTTATATTTTCTGTTGTCCACTACAAAAAAATTGGGTTTTAGCGGCGGTTTTTTTGTCATTTAGCGGCGGTTTTGAAAACCGCCGCTATATGAGGGGTCGCAGCGGTTTTAGCGGCGGTTTTTAGCAACCGCTGGAATAACCGCCGCAAAATGAAATTTTTTGCGGCGGTTTTGAAACCGCCGCTAAATGCATAATTTCGCGGCGGTTTTAAATTTTAATATTTTTTATTTTTTTTATAAAATATTTTGATTTTAGCAGCGGTTTTAAAACTGCCGCTATTTTAAAACTAGAAAAAAAATTTAATTTTGGCTGATCGCACTAGCGCAGCCGCGCGCGGTCCCCTGCGAGCGCGCGCTGGCGCACCCACTGGATGCGCGAATTAATTCTGAACTCTGTTGCTCCCAAGTTTCGAACCCGGGTGGCCGGGATGCTCCTGCGCGCGCGTAACCACTCGATCCAACAAGCTCCTTCAACATATACTCGCGCAAATAATATTTATAGTAAACAAGCCATATATATTTATATTATATTATACAATATAATTATAATATACATTATATATATATATACGTTTATATGTAATAAATAAATATATGATATATGATAAATAATAAATATTATATTTATATATTACATAAAAATAATATAAATATATCATAATATATAATTATTTTAATTAAAAAAAAATACGTTTTTTGTACTATTTTAATTAAAAAATTATTGTAATAAAATAAGAAATAGAATTAATAAAGATAAAAAAATAATACAAATAAATAAATTCTTTTTGAATATAATATATTCAGATTTATTTTTTATTTTTTATTTTTAATTAATGTATAATATATATTCAGATTATTTTAACTTTTTAATTATTATTAATTTAATTTTATGAATTCAGTTGGAGTCATTTTAATTTTTTATTTTTATTTTAATTATTTAATTTTATTTTTTTATATTTTAACGTGTTGGAGTTGTTTTTCGTTTTTTTTGTATTTTTAATTATTTAATTTAATTTTTATTTAATTTATGCATAATATATGTTCAGATTTAATTTTTTAATTTATAATTTTTTACTTTTTATTAATTTAATTTTTTATTAATAATATAATTTTTTTGTATTTTTTATTTAATGAATTTAGCGGCGGTTTCAAACCGCCGCAAAAATTAATTTATTTTTTATTTTTTAATTATTAATTTTTTTTTGTATTTTAGCGGCGATTTTCGAAAAAACCGTCGTTAAATTTAATTTTAATTTTTTTATTTAATGAATTTAGCGGCCGTTTTGAACCGGTGCAAAAATTAATTTTTTTTATTTTTTAATTATTAATTTTTTGTTGTATTTAAGCGGCGGTTTTTTGAAAATCGCCGCTAAATTTAATTTTAATTTTTTATTTACTGAATTTAGCGGCGGTTTCAAACCGTCGCAAAAATTATTATTTTTTTTATTTTTTATTTATTAATTTTTTTTTGTATTTTATCGGCGGTTTTCCAAAAATCGCCGCTAAATGCTAAGAAAACCGCCGCTAAATTTGGCGTTTAGCGGTGGTTTTTAAAACCGTCGCTAAAAAATCGTCGCAAAAAAACCTGTTTTTTGTAGTGGTCGCACATAATAAACCTGACATCATAGTCGTCTTTGATAGGGAACTTGGTAGCTAAAAGTTCGCTTGAGTGTTCCGTTACAAAATGAATGGTGATGTCGTACCTTATTTTATCAATTCCCGTCACCGTGTACACAATCTCAACCAATTGAGTAAAAGTCGTATTCTTGTAGATTCTCGCACACATCCTACTACCTCCAATGTACTTATTATCATTTCATTCCTCGTTCCACACGATGACCAACTGCACTAAATCCATTGCTGCAAGATTGAAAGGAGAAAAAAATTAGTCTCACCATTACCATGGATACAACAGACCCACACACACCCAAATCGGGTTCAATTCCTCATTAAACCAAGTCATAACTATAAGTAATTAAGTTTATTTGCTTTTTGATATTTGTATTTTATTTTCTTTTTCTAAAGAGATGATTTG
This sequence comes from Diospyros lotus, assembly GCF_014633365.1. NCBI lineage: Eukaryota > Viridiplantae > Streptophyta > Magnoliopsida > Ericales > Ebenaceae > Diospyros > Diospyros lotus. The sequence goes on from NC_068346.1 coordinate 33,855,218, forward strand.
TACAATTCAACATGATTTTTGACTTATAAACCAACAATAATCTTCTGTAGCTAAATATGTAGTTTATGAAAAACATTGGAGGATCTTAACATAACACATTTAGGCACAAATGCTTAAGAAGTCAAATTTTGTTAAATAATATGATAAAATTAAATATATTATATTAAATTATATTATTTTACTCATATATAACATCAAATTATTTAACAAAATACTCATATTATCTTAAAAATAATATATATAAAAACCCGATTGGGCTTTGTGGGGGAGCAAAGCCCGATCGGGTTTTGTTCCCCCACAAAGCCCGATTGGGCTTTGTTTCCCCACTAAGCCTGATCAACTAAACTCTAATCATCCACAAAACCCATTAACGATATGCAGTTCTGATTTTTTTTCACCCAAATTAGTGCAGATTTGGAATGATATATATATATATCAAAATATGTTATGCTCACAACTACAATCATTCTACACAACCTTAATAAGCAATGTGAACACAAAAAATATTTTTAAAAAATAAAACAAATACAAATCGAACAGATACCTTGAGATTGGGTGAAATTGTTTGTTGGAGAGAAAGAAACTTGTTGAATGAGACTTCAATGAGGTCGCTGCAATTGATGAAGAGGATTGAATACAAGCAAAAAGATTGAATCTATGAAAAATGACTGAGTTTGGATAGTTTGACAATAGAGAAAAAGAGAGTAACGTGAATGTGGGAAGATGAGAGAGAAGAAATGTTATATGAAAGAGATAAGGGTATTTTGGTAAATGAGGTAAGGATAGTATGGGTTTTCTATTTTAAAATCTCAATAAGGGTATTTTTGGTATCTTGCATAAAAGTGGATATAGAGCGTAATTAGTTTGTTTGAATAGTCAAAAACATTTTTTTTCTATAAAAAGTACAAAAAGAATTTTATACATTTAACTTTGGTCAATTATGAATTCAGCCCTTAAATATTTCTAGCAATTTCCCTTTGCAGTTGCACATGCTTTTTTCTTTTCTGTAAAGGGACAAAGTGACCAATCACTACATTGAAGTTCCTTAGAAAAAGAAATTCCCAAGGTTTCCTCACAAATAGTTGCCAAGCTCTTGACTTGCTTTGTTGTCTTTCGTTCTGGTTGCTTGTGTTGTAGATAATTGCATATGCTTTGCTATATCTAAAAAGGGTTCCACCATATCGAAGCCAGGTCAAAATATCAGGTGATCCAAACACATACTTCTACAATTGATAGATTGAAGGAAGCGGAACCACTAAGAGGTCAAAAAAAATAAAAAAACTCGTCTTGGCGGCGAGTCGACCCATCGGAGGCTAGTCGGTAAAGGAGCAACACGATGTGGAACGTCAACTGCTAGGCGTAATAAGGCTTCCATTCGGCATCTAGCCCAATGATCAATGAGCGACTCAGTGCCTAAATGAAGTGAGTAGATTCAGGTGAGTCTGTGGACGATACCCAATGAATTGCAAATGGCTTCCGACTTTCACCTTTCATTACTATTGTTGTCGTCATTGGTTTGAAGCATCACCATCGTCGTCTTTGGCCTTTCGCGACAGTCGCTTACCGTTGTTGTCCACCGTCGCTTAGATGGTCTTGGTCTTCCGGGATGCCGACCTTAACACCAACCTTCATTCTCTAGCAATGTCTTAGTTTGGGTCTTCTACGACCATCACTTCGTTTGACAATCTCCAAGAGTCTGTTGGTTGCTTAATTTACTCCATCCATCGTTGCCGTTGATTGCCTTCTATCTAGGGTTGGCAATGGTTCAATTTACTTTCGATTCTTGTCAAAATCATAACCAAATCAAACTTAAACTATTAAAATCAAAATCAAACAATTACCTATTAGTTTTAAAAATTAAAAATAATAAACAAATCATTTGGTTTCAATTTTAACCATGATTTTTTTAATTTGATCCATATAAAAAAAGGAAGGTGGGGCATCTTCCGCTAGATTTTATTTTTTAAAATATTTAATTAATTATTTTTATTAATAATTATTTGATTGATAAAAATAAAATAATTTAAGATTAGGTTTTATTTTTATTTATTAATTACTTTACAAATATTAAATATGTTATATATTTATAATGCATTAGTTAAAAAACTTGTAAAAAAATACATTAGTCAATATATATTATGTGTATATATAATATATTAAATAAATAAATAAATAAATATTATATATATATATTCGGTTCGGTTTAGTTCGCTTACCCATACATTCGGTTTGGTTTGATTCGCTTACCCACACATTCGGTTCAGTTTTGATTTGAGTTTTGTAAAAACCATGACTATTGAAATAGTGTTTGATTTTTTTCCTAACCAAACCATTATCCAATCAAAAGATTTTTAATTGCGTCAATCGATTTAATTTCAGTTCGATTCCCCACAATTTCGATTATAATTGTCATCCCTACTTGGTCACGTCACCGTTGGCAACCCTTAGTCTTTTGCTTCTTTTTTTTTGAGTCTTCGTCGCTCATCATCACTTCAATGGTCACACACAAACGTCAGGTTCCCTTGCCTTGCCTGATCCTGTGCCGATCGACCTTTTGAGACCGTTGGCCTTCTGCTGTTACGACCATTGTCGCGCCTCTTTTGTTGGGCCGTCTAGGTTTTTCCTTTTTTCAACCAAGCTTCCTCTAGAAGCTTTTTACAATATATAATATAATATATATACATGATACCTTCTCTTTCCACCTAACTCTCACTAAAGCTCATAACTCCTCCACTTTCTCTTTCTTTTTATTTATATATAAAACAAGAATTGAAAAACTAAAAATGAAAGGTGCAAAAATATTAAATGAAGCAGTAGAACATTAGTGAGATTATCACATTTATATTATATAATTGATTTGTGAATTTGCAGTCTCCTAAATTTAGAATCCTATTGTTTCTTGCTTCTTTCGTGCAATGTCTTATCTTTCAATTAATTTGATTTGACTTCTTGCAATTTAAAATCATGTAAGAGCCGTTGCAATATTCTTAGACTTTTTGGATGCTTCCCACAAATAACATCAATTATTGTTATCGAAATACAATAATAAATTTATATGACTATAAACGTCATTGTCAAATCGTTTAAGGGGGTGTTTGTTAACTAAGATAAGAGAGAGAAAAGGTCAGATATGGGAAGCATTCCGGATGTTTGGTCTTTTCAACGTATTTGTTAAACTTATCTGACCATTTTCGGAAAAGGTATCACGTGACCTCTTATCTCCCCCTTTCAAGATAAATTTATCCGATCTCCCCCATCAGATAAATTTATCTGGCTCTTTCAAGATAAGCCTCAATTACTTATCTATCCCTTGTAAGATAGTTAATGCCATTTAATGCATTTTAAAGATTTAAATTTATTAAAAAGCTTATTTATTTATCTCTTATAATTAATATTATTTAATATATTTTTAAATTATTATATGTTTTGACAATTTTTAAAATTTAAATGACATTATTCATTTCATTAATTTTTAAAATTTAAATTTCTCTCTCTATATATATATTTTATTAACTAATATAATTCATTTCATCAATTTTTAAATTATTTTATTTAATTTTATATTTTATTATCTATTATGAAAATATGTTTTGGCTATTTTTAATTATGTAGGTGGAATTATTGTAATCCTAACAATTATTATTTATACTTTTCAACTCTTTTTAAATTTATTTTTGAACTTGAATTTAGAAAATAAAATATTATTTTTAATTTTAATCTTAATTTTTTTGACAATTCATATTAATCATAAAATACTATTTTAATCATAAATTTGGTAATAGGGATATTTTGGTAAAAAAAAACTTATCTTGGTGCTTATCATATGTATTAACAAACATGTGGAAAGAAAAAATACAGTTACCAATGGATTCTAAAAAATTTAACAAACAGTCTAATAGAAATATTGGAATGCTTCCCGGCCTTATCTTGATCATTCCATATCTTGGTCCGGAAAGTATCCCAATCTTATCTTGATATCACCTTATCTTGCTCATTTTAACAAACGCCCCCTAAATCTGTAAGGAAGAAAATAGTCAGAAGACACAAGGAGAATTCTACGCAAATACTCTGATGTTTAAGTCAGACATTGAAGATAATGAAAACTGTATTGAAATTAGTATTATAAAAGTAACTTTTCAGGAATAAATGTCTACTTATTTATAAAAGGGTATGGGTATAGGTATGGGTATGGGTATGGTGTAATTCTAAATAGTCTGGGATTAGGATTCTCATAGATAATGTCTATTTTGACCTTTCATAATTCTAATTTTCTTACGAATAACCTCTATCTTAATATTTTGGAACCCAATAGGATTAAGATACATATTACATCTATCTTGATATTTCTTTATTTTATTAGGATTCAAATTGTTATAGATGATATTTATCCTCATATTTCATTATCCTTTTAAAATTAGAATTCTTTATAGACAATTGTTTATTCTTTTCATAGAATATTCAAATAGATTTTTAAATGTCAGAGTTATCTAGTTTGTATATTGTGCAAACCCCTCCCCCTAATTTTTAGGAAAATTTACACCTCAAAGCTTTTGAGGGTTTTTTGATCTCTTAATGAGTTTGTCTATGACACAACAAACCCAATAAATTCACTATCATTTTAAGAAAACTGAGTTCAACGTACTTGGTGATGATTTTGAAAATCCCAAAAAGATAACTTCAACTCAATAACACAAATCTATCATCATTTCGAAAAAATCGAATCATGAATACTTAGAGGTTGTTTGGCTTACCCTTTTTTATTGGAGCTTTTAAGTGAGATAGTTGTTAATATAAAAGTTGTGTAGTGTTTAAGTTAATAACGTGTTTGGATAAATATACTTTTAAGCTGTCAGTTAATAATTATGTGTTTGGTTTGTAAAATCTGATAAGTTGTTAAAACTTGACAAAAATAGACACGATGTTAAATAATACAAATAAAATTTTTATTTTTTATAAAAAAATTAATTTCTAAATGTTAGATAAATTATATATATTTATTAAAAAATATATTAATACAATATATATTACATTTTTTTATTTTTTTCTTAAAAAATATTACCATTAATATATATATACAATATATATGTATATACAATATATATACACTTACAGTTACAGTCGATTGGGGATGACAACACCAGCGATGGAGGAGAAGGTGACGATCGAGGCTGGAAGCGGCGATTGATGGCGACGACGACAACGGTAATGGAGGGGGGTCGACGGTACTGGGCGACGGATCTGGATCTGGCAGAGCTTCTGGAGAAGATGATGGAAGAAAAAAGAAAAGGGAAGAAGATGGTCGCGTGTAAATATGAAAATTATATGAGGGCAAAATGGTATTTTGCTTGGTCAACTCTCTAGCTTTTTTTCCCAAAGCTGGAGGGCACCAGCTTCTATTCAATGCTATTAAACAGCGTTAAAGCTGTACAGTTTTAAAACTATTAATTCTTGCCAAACATTTCATCATCAAAAGTTATATAACTTTAAAGCTATTTATACAACTTATAAGCGGTCAAACTGCTAAGCCAAACAACCTCTTGATCTTAAAACTTTCAAAAAGATATCTACTATGACAAATTCATCCTAGACGTCTAAACTCAAAAATTTTAGAGATAAGTTTGATTCCTAACTCACACCACCAAAGACGGATTTAAGGGGGCAGGCACAAGCTGCAACCCCCCTCCCTCAAATTTATTAGGAATAATTAGGACCCCTTACAGCTTCATTAATGGTTTATGGATTTGGGGGCTAGCCCTCCCTTGCACACCACAAAGACTATGACGCATAAATAAATTTTAGTTAAAAAGTAATATAAAAATTAAATTGCATAAATTTTGATTATTTTTTTCATAGGATTTAGGAGAAAATGAGTTGTGGGGGAAGGCATAAGGCATATACGAATCGACTAAAACGAATCTAATTTATTATTTTCATAACAATGCTTTTTATTTGTGGAAGCGGATAATGCTGAGGTGGCAGTCAGACAGACGAGGTAACATAACTAACGTTTGCGAAGTGGTGGACGTTATGCCACGTTTCGATAAGCTGACGCACTTTGCACTCCGGAGGATAGAAAGAATGGTAGGCGGAGGACTGCTTGCAAAAGCCACACGTTGCTTCTTTCAAATGACTTCTATGGGCCCTTCTCCTTGGGCCAGCCTTAAGTGGGCCCAACAACCAAGCCCACGGGCAAACAAGAACTCTCACAAAGTAATTGTCATTTTAAATTGTCTTACAAGAAATAGATTTTTAAATCGATTTTTATCTCCACCCATTCTCACATAATATCATATCATTCGTCAAGAGTTTGATGCATGAAAACATCGAAACAATGTTATTTTTGCATTTTCAAAATATTTCTTACCTCTAAATATCAAGAAATATCATAATAATATTTATTGATCACTTTTATAATCTTAAAAATATTTTAGAGCTATTTTGTAATGTTAAAAAAAAATTAGAAATGTAGTTTTAATTTGAAAACACGTTTCTATTATGCGACCACATCACTTTTATCTCTGTTGTCTTGACGATCACGTTAGAGATAAAAGTAACTTAGTTTTATGATTGTTTGGATAGAGAATGAAATTTAAATTTGTATGATTGAATCATTATTTTTTTATAATTTTTTAATTAAAAATTATATTTAAAAAAAATTATATTTTTTATTTATGTGGTTTTCTTATATTTCTGTTTCTTTTTTTTTTAAATATCATTTTTCTATTTTCATTTTGTATCGTTTTCATCTTTTATTTTCATTTTTTTGTATAATATTTTTAAATTTTCATAAAAAATAATATATTTATATAACTTAAAAATATTACAATAACCATTCTTGAAATTTGACCTAATTACAAGAGTCACATCTATATTTGATGAATAGTAATAACCTCTCATATTATTAAACAAAGGGATAAAAGTAAGCATTTTACTCATCATTCTCTTTCATTTTTCTCTCTATTATACTCCCAAGATCAGAAAGAGGAATAATAGCTTTAGATAGTGAAGGATGTGCTTTCCAAAAGTCCTTTTCGAAAGGCAATAGTTCTTTCGGAAAGAATCCTTTTGAAAATAAGGTCTTTCTTTTTGAAAGAAAATATGATCAATCGGCACGTGTCCTCCAAATCCGTTGACACGTGTAATCGCGAAGATTCTTGAGATTCAAGCCCTATAAAAGTCAAGTTATAGTACTTAAAAATGGACTTTTGGTAATCCTCCGTCACCTTAATTTTTCTTTCCAAAGCCTTAGTTTTCTTTCCGTAACACGTTTTCTCTCGGTAGCTAACTTAAACATCAGAGAGTCTTCACAGGTGGATATTTCCCACAAACCTTTTGACCTTTTGTTGGTTGTTCGCAATTCTCTCTAAAGACCCTTCCCCGCATCTTTCCCAAGAAGATTTTGATCCGCTTAGAAACTAGGTGATCACTTTTCCGAAAGAACATCCAATTCTTTCCGAAGGCCGTTCATCATCTTTTCCAAGATAGGTCATAAACTATCTCCGAAAGCTTATACCATCATTTTTGAGAGATGTCCCAACACAAGACTCATCATTTCACAGAAAAAACTCTTTTCCTTGGGTGACCTTTAGTTGGCCGACTCCTCGTAGTACCAGAATCTTCCATTGTAGTTTTTCTCTGCTTTACAAAAATTCTAATTGTTGTATTTTTTATAACAATATTCTCTAATCTCTATTATGATATTATAAGAAATAAAAAAAAAAACAACTAGTGGTCATCAATCGATGATGACCACTAGGTTAAGTTAAGTTCGATCGAACCCATGCCCAAATGAATGAAATATAATAGTGCTAAGAGAAGAAGGTCTTCTCTAAACTAGTATAGACAATGTTATCAAGAACATCTTTTATTGCCCATGTTGTTGTGATCAATCGCCCACAATTGAAACATCTCTCTTTTTGGAGCGTATTTTCCACATAATAATTTGAGGATTTTTTTTTTAAAAAAAACATTTTTCAAAAAGACATTTAGTTAACCTTTACTATTTACATCTTATTTTCAAAATCTTTATTTACTTGACCTTTCATTTTCATTATTTATTTTTTAAACTTTATTAGAAATTATTCTCCTAAGCGACATTTAGAAAGGTTTAGTTCTAGTGGCCCCGTCTTTATGTAACATCTTGAAATTTGAGAAATAAATAATGATTAATTATTTTTGGTAATTGAAATCATTATGAAAAATTTGAGGATGTAAAAGAAAAATAAATGTTTATATTATTTTGAGAAAAAGAGAATTAGAATAATTAATTTAATTGGGAGTATTTATGAAAATAGGAAAATAAATTAATTTAGCAAATTTTCTAAAAATTTGGGGTATAAGTGTATTAAGAGGGAAATTGGATGTGGGGTGCAAGTGTCAATTTATGAAAGTTCGGGTGAAAGGGAAATTATTAAAGGGGCGTGTGTGTAATTAATAGAAAGTTGTGGGTGCTGATGTAAAAGCTGGGAAGTCACTTTAAATGTAATTGAAGGCATATTGTGGTTGAAGGATGCGGCTGGATTAGGCGATTGCCCACGCGAGGGAGGAAGGCGAGGTCGCGAGTTCGAGGCTGGCCATGCACTCACGCAGTGGAGGTTTTGTTTGAATTTTTCCAACTTATGGACGCCAAAACGGCGTCGTTTCGATGAGGCGGTGGCCTCTCCCAGCGGCCGCCACATAGCTCTCCCCTAACCACTCGTTTTGCACCATTTTTAAGCCTATTTTGGGCGTCTTCGAGTAGTAGAAATAGTAAGGAAAAATTAAAGAAGAAGAAGCAGTGCGCATGATGAAGAAGTTGGAAAAATCTGAGGAAAATCTAGGATTCAACTTGGTTTAAATTAAGTTTAATTAGTCAAATAAGTAAAAAAATATATATTAAACATTCTATACGATTGAAATTTCGTTTTGGGTTCAATTTTTATCAATTTTGGGAATTTATATTAATTTGCAACGTGTATTATTTTAGTAGTGTTCAAGCGTAAAAACGTCGTAAACAACTAAATAGAGGCAATCTAGCTTCTACCTTTGCGATCTCCTTTTATTTCATGAATCCCTCGAATTTTCTTAATTCGTTTTGGTTTCGCGTATTAATTATACGAATTGAGAATTTATTAACATGATTTAATTTAAAATAAATAAGAGATTCATTGGGGTTTTATTTGCAGTATGCCTACGTGGATAAAAGTTATTAAAAGCGTTATATGTTTAAGAATTTTATTTGGCTAAATTATTTATATTTCGCGGTTAAATTTGCTTAATGTAAGTTATGATCTCATTAATTGCTAGGAAACGTTTTATTTCGTAGTGGGAGTGCAAGAAAGGCAAGAAATAGCTGTGTAAAGGCAAGCTCTTAACCCTCTCCTCATGTTCTTTAATTCCCGTGAGAGACTCCGTGATTTCTCGTATTTTATCCCTTCTCTTACGCTAAATCGACGCCTAACATTATTTATTGAGTTATTATTCATTTGGTATGATTTAAATTAAATCCGGGACTTCTAGAATTTTATTTTTTGTGAGCCTACGAGGGTTTGTATCGCCCCCACTCCTCTTGAGAATGATGTTAAACCCAACTTGGGGATTAGGTTCTTAGTGGTACAGATTTATTTATGGATATCTCAAGTATGGATCGGTTAGAGTTATCGAGCAGTGGGGTAGGGGTCGGCTGTTTGGTGACGTGGAGTAGACTATTGTACTGCCCTGAAGTGGACCGTCAAACGAATACTCCTAGTCACTGACCGTTGGCCGGTGCCGGACACTGTTGATTAGCTCTGTCATTATGTGATTTACTGCATGATTTAATATATTGTATTACCGTTCATGGTTTGATATGCACATAGGTACGAGTTGCATGTAGGGATATTCATTTACTGGGTATGCTTGGACACGAATATTCTAGCATGGTTAAATTGTATCTGGCACGGGCATATACATCGCGTGTGGTTTACTATGTGAGCGGAGCATGGCCTGATGCCTGGATGTATGGGCGCTAGTGTATCACGTTGATGCTCACTACGCTATTACATTTTTATGTGCATTGCATGGTTATCGATAGTTCACATATCTCGGACGGGAGGATCGTTCCGAAGAAGCCTATAGCTCGGTTATTCTACAGCTTAGGTATCGGGAGAAACGACGCGAGCATTCGGGTGATGGGAGCACCGACCCGGGACGGCGGACACAGATTTGTTAGAGATTTATGTTGCTTTTCAAGGCAGCGACAGGTTGGTATGGGACTTAAGTGCCGTGTGTCTTCTGTGGGCCCCAATGACCGATATGTGCTTTTATTTATGCTTTTATACTGTGTTGTGTATCTCATGACTTGTGTGTACTTGGGGGTTGGTGTTCTGGAAAGAGTTTATTGGATTTGTTTAGCATGCAACCTTCCTTTCTTCATGCTTGTTGAGTCTCTCGACTCACCTTGTTTTCCATAATTCCAGGTAGTGCCGGGTGGGACAAGGGTAATGGAGATAACATTTAGCAGCAGAGTCGGTATAGTGTACAGGCAGTCTTATTAGTCTCCATCAACTCTGATGGTTGAGAGGGATTTACTATCTTATTTTTTACTGTGTCAGGTTATTTCTCGTGTCTCATGTATATTGGCATAGGTGTCTATATGTATTTGTTTATCTCATGATCGCTGGGCTAGCGGAGTACCTATAGTGCATGCATGTGTATAGCTTAACTTTAGTTGTTTTCATTCTTGTGTATGCATGCCATGGTAGTTTTTGTCGTGTGTTTGATTCTCTCTCCTTTCGTAGACGTTCCCGTTTGAGTAGTCCGGGTGGTTGAGATATCCAGGCGTGGGTACTTACACTTTACACCTAAATTCTTGTGTTTAGTTTAGTTTTATCAAGGCATGATTTTTGTGTGTGTTAATTTTTACGGATTCAACATAATTTAATTTATAAGTCGTATTAAGAAATTTAAATTTTTTATTCTTTCTGAATACAAATTTTTTTAAAAAAAAAAGAAGAAAAAAGGACCTTTTAAGCATTCTAACCAAAAACCTTTAGAAGTTCTGAGAATAAATTCCTAATTCATTATAAGTAAAGATATAAACGTAAAGTTATATATTTTTATCAAAATAAAATGGCATACTTTATATGAGAACTTAGTTCTTACACTGAGTTTAACGTGCTCGATATACTTAGTATGGCTAAAATAAAAGCTATACTTACTTTTGGTGTGTTACATAAAAACACACATAATCTCTACAAAACAAGATATGCTATAAAAATAATAAAGGTTCCAAAACTTATGTTTTAAGAATTTTCTTTTTTTTCAAACCACTTGCCTCACTTGAAACATTGAAATATTCTAGGGGTACTTGTTAACCAAGATAAGAGGGAGAGAATGTCAAATATGGAAAGTATTCTGGATGTTTGACATTTCCAACGTATTTTTTAAACTTATTTAAGCATCTCTGAAAAAGTTCTCACGTGATCTCTTATCTCCCTTTTTCAATATAAATTTATCTGAGTTCCCCCTCAGATAAATTTATCTGACATTTTGCAGATAAGCCTCAATTACCTATATGTCACTTGTAGAATAATTAATATTATTTAATACATTTTAAAATTTTAAATTTAATAAAAGAACTTACTCATTTAAGTCTTATAATTAATATATTTTTAAATTGTCATATGTTTTGATAATTTTTAAATTTAAGTGATATTATTCCTTCCACCAATTTTTAAAATTTAAATCTCTCTCTCTATATATATATATTATTAACTAATACAATTCCTTTCACCAATTTTTAAATCATTTTGTTTAATTTTATATTTTATTATCTATTATGAAAATATATTTTGGCCATTTTTAATTATCTAGGTGGAATTATTGTAATTTCAACCATAATTATTTCTACTTTTTAACTCTTTTTAAATCTATTTTTGAACATGGATTTAGAAAATAAAACATTATTTTTATTTTTTGACAATTCATATTAATCATAAAATACCATTTTAATCATAAATTTGTTATTGATGTTAGTAAACAATTTTGAATGAATTTGATAATAGGAATATTTTGATAAAAAAACTGTTAATGCTTATCATATGCATTATTATCTTGTTCATTTTAACAAACGTCCCCTAAGGACAAAGTCAAATTAGAATATGAACCTTCTAAGTGATGAACCTTTCAAAACTAAAATATTTATATAAAACGTGTGGATGGAAAAAAATTTGAATTTCTACTTCATGAAGTCACTTGTGATAATGTTAGTGTGTTTCCAAAAGTTTTTTCAACAGGTGCCTTAAGCATATCTTGAGAAGTCTCCGACCATGTCACTTCGAACCTAAGTGGTGTAAAACGAAATAGTACGGGTATACATGATCATTGATGTAAATAAAAAATCAAACAGAATACATTTTCAAAATTAAGTTCTCATGTAATACGAAAAAGCTACAAACTAAGGTTTATGGATGGGAAAACCTCACCTTAAGACCCCTTGGGTGAAGATTTTCCAAAACTCTTCCTAACTTTTAACCTTTCCTTGCTTACCTTGGTAAAAGTTTCGTCTTCTTCTTTATGCTCTCTCTCTCTCTCTCTCTCTTTTTTGTTTTTTTTTGTTTCTCTCTCACACATATATTTCTCTTTTTCTAAGGATTTGAAGACCATCCTCGAAAAATATACAGAATATATGCATATGTTTATATGCATATATACATGCACAAATCTTGCCGACAATCCCAAATTTTCTCTAAATTAAATTCAAATTTATTTTCTTAAATTTATAATATTCTAAAATTATTTTGGGCATTACAACAACTGTGAAGATCCGTGGCAAATTAAGAAAGAAAGAGAGAAAAAGTGGAGAAAGAAAAAAGAGTTTAAGAAGATAGAGATAAAAATGAAGGATAAAATTTTTAAAAATAAGAATATTTTGATCGTCTTCAAATATTTAATTGAGATGAACTAATAGCAAAAATGAAATTACAACATAGTAAAAAACCTTAGAAAGACTTGTTACATTTTCTCGAACATTAGAAGTAATTCTTATAGTTATTTTAAATCTCAAAAATACTTCATATAATTTATCATGTTATATTATTTATATATATATATATATATATAGATAGATAGATAGATTTTAATATTGTGCTGGTTGAATGAGCAGCCTAATTTTAATAATAATGGTATACTATAAGCCTAATGAAGCATTTTGATTTTTAAAAATACAATTTCACATAGTTTGTTTGTCAAAACACCAAATAAGTTGTTTTCTGACATAAATATATGACCTCTAATGCAAGGCATCACTCCTTGAAGCTGAGCTTTCATAAGGACAATATGCAACACAGACTTAATTATATCTTTTTATTATACACATATAATTATGTCTCATTTAAATCTTTCTAAATATCCCACAAACAACTTCTTTTATGACTATTCTTTAGGGTAGGCATTCGATCGGTATGATTATCGAATCGATCAAAATATTAAAATTAAATAAATTAAAATTGTGTAAAAAAATCAAATCGAACCGATTGAACAAATATAAAAATTAAAAAAACCAAACTAATAAAAAAATTATATAAAACTAAAAAGTTCCACGAATAAGTTTTTCAATTACTTGAATAAGGTTTTTCAATGACTCAAGTAAACAGTAAAATTATGCAAGTAATTTTAGATATTACTTGACTAATACAAATAATTAGTCGATTATTTTTTGAAAACATAGAATGACTGAAAAATTCTTTAGTTATTATTTGGTTATTCTTGAAATTGTATATGAATAATTCAATTATTACTCAACTAATAAGCAATGTTAGTCAACTAATTCATGAAATTACACGAATAATTACTATATCATACTAGATTAGCAGTAACATTAGTCAAGTAATTAAAATTCTACATAAGTAATCGGTCGGTCCAGTTATTTCAATTTTTTTAATACGAAAGCCAAATTGAATCGAAAAATTTGAAATTGTTAAATTTGAAAATCGAACCAAACTAACCCTTAACTTGAATCAAACCGAGTCGATAATTTTAATCAATTCAATTCAATTATTTCTGTTAAATTGAAATTTTGTTCACCCTTGAATCTAATGCCTCTAAATAAAAAAAAAAATGTAATCTCTCTATTTTTTTTTATCTCTTTTAATTAATAAAAAAATCCTATAAGTTACCATGTACAGGGCTCCTCCATATCTTTTAATTGCAATATTAGTTTTTTATTTTTTTGTTGGATATTAGATGACATGCGACTTTGACTTATTTAGAGTTTGAAACCTTTTTGATAACCACTTATAAAAAAAATTGATAGTGATATATTTTCATCATCAACAAACATACAAACACCAAATGCCACCTCTTCGATGTGAGACTTCATTTGAAATTTTATATTCCTTACTTGTTCATGCATAATAGGATAGGAGTCATCCCCTTTAATATCTTTTGTTTAGAATCAGACCGCAATATAAATTTTTTATTTGAACAGTATGCGACACACAACTTAGTTATATGATTTAAATTTTTTAGTTAGTGCCAAAGAAAAAACCATCTAATAAATGACTTTTCATTAGAGTTGTTATGGGTATTTTTCTGTTCACTTTTCTTATGGGTTGGACTCGACTCAACAGGTCGGCCCAACCTCCCGAAGCCCAACAGACCCAAAATCTAGGTCGTCAGAGCAAGGTCGCACATCGCCGAAACTTGGGTTCAGACGACGGAACTAAGCGAGCTCCCAGCGATACTTTCAGCTCGCTGGCCTAACCATTCAGCTCGCATAACAAAAAGATTACGGAGTAATTAGAGGCAATGTCCACCTGTCTTATTTGAGGCAAACTAGATCTCTAATAATGCAAAATCCATTCTTGATTTTATGGAGTTGATAAAAATATTTTGTTTTCATAATATTATCCTCTTATTTTGGATTTTATGAAAATTGTAAACACCCCACATTATAAATAAGGGTAAAAAAATCATTACATTGGGGATGGACAATAATGATATACTATTACTCTGTCAACATAACCAGAGAACAGTTGTAGACTAGGTATCATTCTAGTTAAATCACGTAAAAACTTCCTCGCATATTGTTTATTATTGGTTCCATTCGTTTCTCCTCTTTGCATTTGTGTTTATTTTTTCATTGTAGTCTTACGAATCACGATTTACTAACTCCAAAAATCGACAAGAGTTAAATATATGGTCTGAAGAAAATATTAGAATCATCCCCATTTTTTTTTAATTGAAGGGTCATCCATATCTTTTAGTTAAAGTTGGTTGTGGTATTAATTTTTTTTTAAAAAATATTCGATGCACGAATTTCTTATATATAATTTAGTTATATATTTTAATTAAAGAGTCAAAATGCTGATATTGATTTTTGTTTTGAACAATATACGACACATAACTTAGTTATATGTTACAATTAAAGTTATTCATACCATTCTACCTCATCCAAATCTTGGGTCTAATCTTTCTAAATTAAGAAAAAATTCCCATGGATTGGATGTAGATTTGAAGGTGCACGGTACTAGAAATGATTCTAAATTAAGGGTTAATCCAATAATTTTCAAAAATTTAATGGAATAAGGTGACTTTACCATTTTGGGTTAGCTAGTGACTAATTAATGAATAATAGCCCAATTAAGTATAAGAAAATATTTAATACAATTTTGATACTACTTTATTGTCTCATTTTATACAAATATTCAAATTATGATGTTACAATAATACGATGAAGTGGCACAAATTATATTAAATACTCCTTCTAAAGTCTAAAAAAGTATTTTACTTATTTTTGTGATATTACAATCTAATCTTATATTTGATGTTAAGTTGTACGGAAATAGAAATGGAAAAGGAAATGAAAACAGGAAATAAATACAATACGAAATGAAAAGAGAAAAATGACATTTTTAAAAAAAAATAAGAAAGGAAAACATTGGGAAAACGTGCAAATAAAAAAATATGGGTGTATTTTTTTAAATATAATTTTTAATATAAAAAATAGTTATTCAATTTAAAAATAAAAAAAATCTAAATGTATTTAAACAAATACTGAAAACAAATTTTGAAAAAAAATTAAAAATTTTAAGTTAGAGACGGAATTTTTTTTGTCATAGATGAAAACGCGTCTTCGATATTTTCATAATTCTGATTACAGGAAAGTTGATGTTAAGTTGCACAAAAATAGGAATGAAAAATGGATGCAATATGAAATGGAAAAAGAAAAATCATATTTTTAAAAAAATTAAGAAAGGGAAACATTGGAGGAACAAGTAAATCAAAAAAAAAAAAATATAGGGGAAAATTTTTAAATATAATTTTTAATATAAAAAATTATAAAAATATCATTTAATTTAAAAATAAACATAAATTTCATAATATATTCAAACAAATCTCATAAATAAATTTTTAAAAAAAATTAAAAATTGTGATTTAGAAACGAAATATTTTTTTTCGTGGACAGAAATACATTTTCAAATCAAAAATATGTTTATGATATTTTTTTAATATTATGAAACGATCTTAAAATATTTTTAAAATAATAAAAAATGGCCCAGAAATAATTTTAACATTTGTTTTGCATTTCAAAAACGAAGACATTTTGAAAATGTTCCGATGACCCTCCTGAAATGTTTTCATGCATCACAGAGTAGATGCAGATAAATTTTATTTTTATTTTTAAACTTATATAACATCGCTAATTATTATGAATTTGCACGTTGAATGCATGACATTATATAATTAATTATGATATTATGTTAATACCACGAGAACGGAGAGATATCATCATACTCAAATTGAATTTTAAGATGCAGAAAAAATATGTAATTTTGATACTATTTTATTGTATTGTTGTGATACTATTTTGATACTATTTTGATACTATTTTTTGATACTATATATTATTGTATATTTAAATTAAAATTGTATAAAAATTGATAAAAAAATAATTAATATATATATATATATATATTCACCATCTAAATAAATGTTATTGTTATTATGAGGATGGATTGCATCGAAAACATAAAAGTGTTTCCGGGGTTTGGGGAGGGAGAGAGAAGCCGGGGTAGGAACGGGGGGCCACGTGGCGGGAGGGGATTGGGGGAGGCGGCTTGAAGAAGAAGTGGTCCAACGGTTCGAGCGAGAGGCTTTAAGGTAGGGAGTTTTCGTCCACTACCGTCTCACATCTCATGGATCCCACCGCCCACCTCCTCTAGAGAGAGAAACCAAATCCATATCCAAATCCGTAGAAGAAACCACAGAAATTTAGAGAGGAGAGAGAGAGAGAGAGAAGAGAGCTGAAAGTGGTTTTTCCCGTGACGTAAATTCAAAATTCCGCCATGGAATTCAACCAGATTCCGACATAGTGCGTGCTCGGATTAAACTCCTGAATCTGCTGTTAACAGGTAATCCTGTCGATTCATTGCGTGCGATGCTGTGATCGGAGTTTGAATTCCTCGAGTTTGAATTCAATTTGCCCGTTTTGCTTGCTTTTCCCTTGAATTTTGTTTACCGCGAGGCGTTTGGCGTGATCCGTGGTGGGATTGTGGGAATCGGGGTTAAAGAAGTTGTTTTTGGCTCGAAATGCGCCGAGGGATTGGAGATCTGGTTTGATTTGATTGCTTCGTCCCTGTTTGTTTGATCGGGTAGGACTCGGCCCTGTACGGCGGATTTAGTGAAGTTGTTGATTGGAATTTTTTTTCATTGTCTTCTTTCTTCGCGGAAGACAAGATCCATTTCTGAAAATCATAAAGTTTTTCGTGTAAGCCAGTAGTGGAATTTAATGGGCTGTTCTGGACCGAAAGGTCTCTGTAGTTGGAGTCAAGTTGATTCTTTATGACACAATTCAACCCACAAGCCTGATCGTATGGAGCTCACAAGCCTTGCTTGCGATAGGGATTGCTGCTATGTGAATTTGATCCTCTCGGTTTGAGTTCAATTTCTGCCTTGAACGTCTACAGATGGCTGTCAATTTAAATTGGCCAGTGCACTTTAGTTTTGTTACTGGATTAAATATGAAATCAGATGTTCGCTTTGTCTGACTTTCTACTAATACAGCTCTTTTGAGGTTGTGCAATTTGTGAGTGACATGGGTTATTCTTCCAAAACTTTATAGTAACAACTAAGCCTCTGATCTGCATACAGTTTTCTTGTCATTTCCTTTTTCTCATGATCCCATCATAATGTCACGGTGTATTTTTCACATGATCCTTGGAAAATGAACATTACTATTTTTCGTATTAGGACAATTAACTTGTCCTTTCTATTTAAATATGTCTCTCGTAAATGTGAATTCAAGCATTCAATATGCTCTTGGTTACTTCCATTTTGCATTGAATTTCAGAAACTTGTTACTATTTGGAATCTAGATGACCTAAAATGGAAACTCGTTCTCAAATATGGGACTAAAAGGTGGTAATATGCTAATCTTTTTATTTTTTTCCTTCTCCTGGCAGACAATGAGGTTGATCTGAGAAAGCTGTTTCATTGTATTTGATGAGTTTTTATGGTCTGTATGACTGAGATATGGTGCTGAAGAAGAGGCTAGATTATGGATTCAATGGCTACCAGGTCCCTGTTATACCTAGAGGTCCCAGATCTATAAGAGTAAGTATATGCTTTAGTGTTGTAGGTTGCATTGTCATCCATCATCCTATCATTCCTTTTTGCTTAAAAACTAATACCTATTCCTTTGGTTATTTGTTCCAGAGGAGAAGCTCACAGAAGAAAGAAATTGAGGACAGCCAAATCTGTGCATTTGAGCTGCTGGCAGTTGTTGCTGGGAAATTGTTGCAGGAGAGTGAAAGTTCTGCTTCTAGCAATGCTGATGAAGGGAAAAATATATCCTTCATCCACAGAGGTGGAATTAAACGAGAAAAATCAGAAGATGGTAAAGTTTTGAAACCAGAGTGCCTTGATCAAGCAAGCTGCATAGAGGGTGCCTTTCTCTCTGAGGTTGCAGCTCACAAATGCAATTTAAAGTCCACAGTAGGAGAATTCCCTAATCCTGAGTGTGATACTGTTATGGAAAGCACTTCCATTATTTCAGGTTCTGACTTTCCCAGGAAAGTTGGCCATGATGTGAAATTGGAGGTCCCTGAAAATCTGACAGCATTTGAAAAATTACCTGGTAAAATAGATGACGGCTCCCCTAACTGTGGGGAATCATCTGATGCTTGTGTAGATAATCGAATTGAACAACAGCTAGAGGTTGAAGGGTATCGTCGCCATAACACTGATTTAGCAACAATTAACATCCACAATTCTGAGGACCCTGAAGAACTATGTGTGAATACCAGCCAACTGGTTAATTCTGACAGTAGTGTACAGTTGACCTCATACATGGACTCTGTTCCTAATGTTTCTTTTCCTGAGCATAGGAGCAGTGTAAATTTAGCTATTAGAGATGATGACGAAAAATATGTGGTGCGCAATTGGCCTAACTCCAAGATGAGGGCTTTCAGGCCACAGCCATGCACTGGACGCCGAAGAATAAGAAAATTACCCACATCCAGATACTGGAAAGTCGCTCCAAAGTTGAAGGATTATGAATTTCCTAACACTAGTAAGTAAATGCTTAAGTTTTATGAAGTGATACTATAAAGTATAAACTAAAGTTTGATAAAATATGCACACATCCACAAATCTATGTATCTACATTTTTTTTTCTTCACATTTTGCATCTCTCTGTTGCAGATGGAGTTGTGAAGCGCATTTCCTGCAATAGGAAAGGCCTTCACTCAGGTGAAAGAATTCAACGAGAAGGTCATTTTAAGAAGAGGAAGTTATTTGGACATAGCCTAACAGCTGCATACAATCGTGAGGGAAGTAGTGAAAGTATTTCTAATTCACCCGAGAAGGGAATGAAAGGAGGCAAGAGTGGCTTGGCTATGAAATTGCATAGAGGTTATTACTATTCTTTTGTGTTGGGTTTATAGTTTTCCTTTTTTATTTTTTAGCGGGGTGGGGGGTTGGAAGGTATTCCAAGTCCTTGCTTAGTTCTTTTTTCTTTTGGGATGCAGCAAGGGGGGTATCACCTCCAGTTGTAGGGCATCAAGCATCATTCCAATCAAGGGATTCACATGGTACTAGAAACAATAACCCTCTGAAAAAATAGTATTGATAGAAGAACCAACAAAAACATTGGCAATCTCTCTGTGTGTGTGCACCCTCCCGCATGTGCCTGCATGTCTGACTATAGCAATGTACATTTTACCTTTTTAACTTGATTGCAATATATGACTTCCACATTGTTTCTCATGCACACTAATGTTTCTTCATTCAGTGAAGTTTAGCATTAAGTCCTTCAAGGTACCAGAGCTTTATGTTGATGTGCCAGAAACTGCCACAATTGGTTCTCTGAAGGTGAGTGATCTCCCTGCTCTTTCAAGTATATGTATCAAGTAGATGCTTCATCATGCTGCCGGTGTGCGATTTCCCTGTTCTTATTGTTTGTTACTTCTTTTTCCTTTTTTTTTTAGTTTAATATGCTTACCTTTATTGTTTCTGCATGGAAATTATTCCTTCATGGATTTGGCTTCTTGTACCAGCCATATTACTTACTAGGTTCCTCAAAATGGCAGCCTGTAGAGAACTAGTTTAGACCACCACTTTGTTCTCTCATTTAATTTACGATTTGACTGTGTCATCTTATATGTTTTACATAAATTCAATGTAATCTTCCTTACTTGTTGGATATTTTTAGCCCCACCTAGCGTGATTAAGGCTTGTGATTGTTGTTGTCATTGTACTGCATAGGAAATTTTAAGGTGTGAGCCTAAACTGACTATTTCTTATCAATACTTCACTAAAGTAAAACTATCTTAGGTGGATTCATATCCTTTTCTTTGCCTTGAATGACCTGGTAGGAGCTACATGTTCATTCTTTTTCCATAATGGATACTGCTCAAGTTTTATTACGTGCTTAACATATTTGATTAGTGCATATGCTCTGAAGTAATAAAGATTATGGGGTCTAATTTTTGTTATGGTTCTGCATGTTGTACAGAGGACAGTTATGGAGGCAGTGACTGCAATACTTCAAGGTGGATTACATGTGGGTGTACTTTTTCAAGGCAAAAAGGTTAGAGATGATAATCGAACTCTACTGCAAAGTGGTATTTCTCACAAGCACAACCTGGACACTCTTGGTTTTACCTTGGAGCCAAGTTCTGTAATAGCTTCTCCACCTGTGTCTCCTCAAGATCCTCCAGCTTTTCTGCCTTGTGAGACAGATCAACAATCAACCAGGTAGGATTTATTTTTTGATGGGTAATGATTCTAGAGAGGAAGATTTTGTTGATTCAGCATTTTAATGGCTCTAGAAAGTTTATAAAGTATTCTAACGCTAGTTCTCAGTTTTTAAACTTCAATGAATGCTTAGGCCACTGGTAGAAAAGCACGAACTTGTTCGATGCCTTTTTTTGTCTCCTTTTTCACCTTTTTGTTCTCCCTTTCATAATTATGCATAGCCCACCATTTACTTTAGTTTGGTGGTATAAATTTGAATGTGTGAGGTTTTTCTCCCATGATAGGCTCCAAAGTTCAATTTGTTGTTTCCTATAATCAGAGGAATTGATAATTTCCTTTTCTTTACATAGGTGGCTCCCTCTTTGTTCCTTCAAATTAAATGTTCATTTTAAATAAAATAGCTTATCAAATTGATGGAATTTTAAGACCAGATGATTACTTTCTATGATCACAATTTTTGTGCATATTTGGAGTTAAGAATTATGTTATGATTTGAGATATCAAAAAATAATTGTGGGTCTTATTCAGTTTGATCTGTTCTACTGGTAGTTGTTTGTGTTCACATAAACATCAACTCAGATGTTGATTCATCATTACTTTATATCCAGGTCCCCAGCAGGTCTCATCTCGGAATCAGGGTTCTCTAATGCTTCACATGATCCTCCTCCAGCAGCTAACGTGGACGGCCTTGTTGAGTGCAACAAGGAAATGCTCCCGCCACCTACTGATGTACAAAATGAGGGACCAACACCAGATTCCAAAGCCTTGGTTCCCGTTCCAGCAATGAATGTGGAGGCACTTGCCGTAGTTCCCGTGAACCAGAAAGCTAGGCGGACTGAACTTGTCCAGCGCAGAACTAGGAGACCTTTCTCTGTCTCAGAAGTAGAAGCACTAGTTGAAGCAGTTGAACAACTTGGAACTGGAAGGTTTGCAAATATACCATAATATCTTTTGCCCCTGTGCCTGTCACTCTCATGCTCTCAACTTGTAGGGATGTGGAAGTCTCTTCTCTTTCTCAAGGAAGAGAATTTTGTTTTCCCTCCAGGGATTCTAGAGTATTAATTAGCGTCTAATTCAACAGGTGGCGCGATGTCAAATTGCGTGCTTTTGAAGATGCAGATCATCGAACTTATGTGGACTTGAAGGTACACCCTAAACTAAAGAAAACCTTTTTCACTAAAACAGCAAGAGCTGTTCACTTCATATGCCATGAATGTGAATAACAGTTATCTGGAGGTAGACTTATTATTTAGTTATTTTTTAGGAGGTACTATATGAATTGTCCAAGAAAAACATCAAATATGGTCTATATTAACATGATTGTGCAATTTGCTTTTGTTGGTAGATTGAATTCATTTATATATATTGAGTTTTTAGCATACCAACAACTTACCACTTACAGTTGTTACAAACCATTAGCATCTAATCTTCAGATATTCTTAGTTAGAACTGTCAGAGACATGACACTTCACATGTTTTATTGGTGTCTGACAATCTTTTCTGTTTTAACTTATTTAAGATTTTCATCTGTGATTGATGATCTGTCAAGTCTGAGGATTTGTGTTGGAGTAGGGGAACCATGCAGTTGGTTCTCGGTTAGAACAGATTCTCTATGATATGACTACTTTATTGTTTGATCCGATGAAGTTGTCACTAGTTGCCAGCTATCTAAAACAACCCTCCTTCATCTAGGCTTAGGCCCGACTGTAGACAGGAATCCACAATCAAGTTAAATTCAATGACATGGTTATCTGTGAATTACACATTTCATCTGTTCACCTTACGACAATTGCCCGGTTTATGTAGGATAAGTGGAAAACATTGGTCCACACGGCGAGCATCTCTCCCCAGCAAAGAAGGGGGGAGCCCGTGCCGCAGGAGCTGCTGGACAGGGTCCTGGCTGCCCATGCTTATTGGTCCCAGCACCAATCCAAGCAACATGGGCATGGCAAACACCAGTCTGAGCCTCTGAAGCTTTTGGATGCCCAGGTGGGGGGAACTTGAAAGAGGCAAAAGAAAGGGTTGAAGAGAAGATGGTGTGTATGGTGTAAAAACTGCTACTGCTGACAGGGAAGGGTGAAAAGAAAAGTGTACAAAAATTAATGGTTATATATATGTGGTGTTATATTATTCTGATTATCATTCACAGTGATTCATTATTGCCAGCCGCTGGCTGTCTTTGTAAATGATTTGGCAGAAATAAGCAGGGTTCTAACAAAGGTTAATGTAGTGGTCACTTGATTTGGTAGATGACTCTAGGCTCATTCTTTCATGTATTGTTGTTGGGACCTGGATGTGGCAGAACTAATGATCATTGATTCGATTGCTCATCGTTTCACTAATTGTTCTTCTGATTTCATTAATGAATGATTTGATTGTTTGAAACTATTTCCTCCTCCTCCTCCTCCTCCTTATTAGTAATTCAATATTCATAGTTGTGTGTTCTATTCAATTATTTAGTCACTTAAACTCTTAACAAGTAATCACTCACAACCCTTTAATTAAGTTTAAGTTAATTAATGTGGTAACCAACTTACCTAATTTCACATTTACCAATACTAATAAGCTTTTACTCATGGTAATCGATTGAGGATATTATATCAAACACCACTTTAGTTCAAAGCAATGTTTAATCTTTTATTTTTAGTAAAATAAATAAAAATACACAAAAAATTAATAAAAAAATAAATTTACTTACCCGGGTGGGGTGGAGGCATCACGTGGGCCATGTGTGTGATGAGATTCCATTACATGCATGTGGATCTAAATAAAAATGATTGGTCATCTTTTTTTTTTTATTGATTGGGTAAATAATTGGTTTCTTTGCTTTGTCTTTTTTTAATTATAAATTAAATTAAAAAAATTATCCATGTTCAAAGCATCGTACAAATCCACTCATAAATTCTCATTGTAATAAAACATTATTAAATTTAAAGTAATTTTTTGTTTGAATTTTAAACTTAATAAGAAATAATTTACTTTAGTCGCACACATATATTTGAAAGTTTGAGATATTATGGTGAAATCATGAGTTCAATTCTATCACCATACAGAATTATCGTGGCGAAATCACGAATTTAATTCTGTCTTTATATAAAATTATATAATTATCTGTGCTTATTTAATATTTTAATTTGAGATAAAACTCGTCATACACTTAAAATTTATTAAAATAAACTACAATTTTAGAAAAGGTGAAAAAGCCAAGATCAAAGGTTATATGTAATGGGAATTCCTCAAATTTTTCATATTACAAAAAAAAAAAATTACTTTTAAATATTTTTTAATATTAATAAATATATCAAAAATAATTATTAGGGACATGTTTAGAATTAAAAAAAGTTATAAAGGGTAAATAATGGAATATACATAGACAAGTGAATTAATATTATAAAAACATTCTGATAACTGCTTTAAATAATAAAAGCAATATTTAAAGAACATTTTTTTTTTTTTTATGTATATGCGAAGAATAAAAGGACAGATGGGGGCGCATGTGCAGGACAGATGGGGCTGCAGTGCAAGCAGCCGTAGGCCACAAGGAAGGAACGCAAGCCACGTGCTTCTCGAGGCGCTGGCGGTTATCCCCATGTCCCTTGTGATGAGGTCAGGTCAGGTCCCCACTCCCCAGCCTACCCACAGACTCCCGTCCTTACCTTACGGGTTCAAAAAAATTGTTAATTATTGGTTACCAAAATGTTATGTTGTTGCCGGGCACGTGAGTTGTTCCGAGTTAAAGTTTAAGATAGTTTATAATTAAAATTAATTTTTTAATATAAAAAATTAATAATAAATTAAAATTTCAACCTCCTCTTATATAAATTTCTAAATTTGTCATTGATTATCGATGTCAGATAACATAATATTTGTTCATTGTGAATAAAATGAGAGAGGAGATGTAAACCCCCTTTTCCCTTCCCCAAACACCCCCCTTGCATGTTTACGTCGAGCAAATTTGATGCAGACAGAAAAATAAATATGTTATTGTTAACATAATTGTATTATCTATCAGATGATTGTGTTAATCTAACACTATAAATTCATCATAAGATCGACAATAGATGGAGAGACAAAGAAATGCTGAAGACGAGGCATCACTGCTACATCGCATTAGAGAAGATATAGTATCGATATTACATTGTCGGAGAAAATATGTACTTTTTCTCTCTTTATATATTTCTTTTTCTTTTTTACTTCATCCAGAGTACTTCTACACAGAGCCAGAAAGAGTCATAAAAGGGCTTACAGATTAGGGGTAAAAAGACGAAATTGCCCTCGCTCATGCTCTCTCATCTCCCCTCCCATGGCCGTCGCTGCCCTCACCTTGTCGCCACACCTCGCTGCCATCGCCTCTCTGTCATCGTCGATAGTCGATGCAGCGACTATTGGTGTAGCTAGGCGAGGTGGCGATAGCAGAGAAGCGACGACAATGAGGCGCGACAACGAGGCGACGGCAACGACGAGCGACATCCATGGGAAGGAAGAGGAAAAAGTAAGGGCAGAGCAATCCATTAGAGAGGAGAAAGCAGGACATGAGGGCAAAATCGTCTTTTTATTCTCATTTAATAAGCTCATTGGTCATCTTCACAGACTCTCAAGACTTTTCACTCCATCAATAGACCCTTTTGTTATACCTCTTAATTCTCAAAGGGTTGGTGAGTATTTTTGAGAAGATTTTATAAAAACCTTATGTTACGGCCCTTGACCTTGACTATGGGATCTGACATTTCCACGTCAAATGGGTACAAGATTGAATAAGGAAAATTGCTAGTAGCAAGCAATGATTTTTTTTTATTTGAATAATTGCCCTTTTTATTCCCCAAGCAAAGCCTTTGAATAGTCAATTAGTCCAAAGTAAACAACGTAATTGAGTTGTATAGTATGTAGGAGAGAGAAAAGTAAAATTTAAAAAAGGGGAAAAAAAATCTCCCACCACATCCTCAACTTCCCTTTGACTTTGTCCTCACCTTCCTTGACTCAAAACACCTTCAGCTTAGCAACAACTCCATCCCTTCAAAAGATCCTTAGCCTCAAGGATGTGGAAAATTAGAAAGCTTGTACGCAAAAACATCTTCACGTATCCACGTAGCCTCAAAATTATCAATTTTGTCTCATTTGGCCACTTATCACGAACTGAGAGTAACTATTTTAGGTTGGTGAGGAGATCCCAAACCAAACTCTTCATCCTCGGGTAATATAGGAAGAGGTTGAAAATTATTACTAATTTTCTTTTTTAACAAAGAGACATGAAAGACGAGATGAATATGACTTGTCATAAGAAGGTCCAACTTGTAAGCCATCTTCTTGATATTTTCTAAAACTTTGAAAGGGCTATAGTAACGTGCAAACTAAAAATAAAAACTTATCTATATTGGTGGAGCTTCAGGTAGACCCAATCACCTTATTCAAATTCTAGGTCTGTAACGGCCCGCCTCCTGGAACCCCTATCGCGGATAGAGGATCCGTGAGAGGGTCATTATTTAAATGATATCGAACATACAACACACTCACAATAACATAACCCTTATTTAAATCATAATTTCTTTTTATTATAACATCTCATAAACATCTTTACAAACCTTTCATCACTTGGGCCCACTTGGGCTTACATAATATGCCTCAATCTCACAAATATAAAGCATTACTTTCATCCAGACACACGACACCCAGGATCTAGGTTCAGGAGAGCTCTGCACTTGCTACCATGACGCGTCGATCTGAACCTAACCCCGATGAACGTACCTGGAATGATGTAAAACAACATGAGTCGCGAGACTCAGCAAGCTCTAGAAAAGAAATGCTGAGGGCTTAGGATAAGACTCTTCCCATGACACCCCATGCAACTCATGTCAATGCAACCACACCATGCCATGATCCACATGTACTTTACTTTTACATGCATAACATAAAGTTAACTGCACATAAGGAACCAGGGGCCCACATAAGTCACACATTGGCACCCAAGTCCCGCATACATACCTGTTAGCCGCCTTTTATAAGCTACCTCCATACCATGTCCTTAACCTGCCCAATCCTGTTGCTTACATCATAATCTGTTGCCGTGGGTCTCACCCCAAGGTCTTACTGTTGCCGTGGGTCTCACCCCAAGGTCTTTAGGTTGCCGTGGGTCTCACCCCAAGGTCTTATCGTGGACCACGCCGCCGTGGGTCTCACCCCAAGGTCTTACCATGACCACGCCTACCACCCATACTTATCACCTAAAATGCACATTCTCACCATGCAACAAATAAGAAATGCAACGGCTTTTGTAGCATAAACGTGATGACAAGGCCCCCATAAACCAAGCATCAGGCCATGCTAACGCCCACATAAGAATTCACACATGCGAGATGCCTCTAAATGCATATGCTCACCTAGGGTACCCAAATTGGCTCTTAGACCAACCGGGTCATGTAAATGCTCACACATCCCATCACACACAAAGCATGTCCCCACGTGAATGCAACCCAGCCCCTTGTGGCACACACATCATGAAATGCACAAACTAAGGCGGGAATCTGGAGTACCAGCTCTTCTGGCCGTCTAGCGCTTATCGTAACAATCGATGACTGGCGCCCATACATCCAGCCATCAACTGCCACGACCCATGGTCAACAGTCAGTGGCTCTGTACCCATACCCTTAGACACACTTACTGACATTATTGACTTTATATCTTCCCAGCTTAACTTTACATAACATTTCTCCATAACTCATAGCTTTTCATGTACATAACCACATAACATCGTAATACCATTCTTATTACTTTTCATTCACATAAAGTCATCTCAACATACATAATAAACTCTTTAACACATTCTCCTAATTCTAACCATAACCAATTTCTCTAAGAACCTAACCCCAATGGGTTTGGCATCATTCCCAAGGAAAGCGGAGCGATACGAAGCTCCGTGACGGTTGAAATAAAAGACGCCATGACATCCTTACTTAGCTTATCCCATTAACAATAAACTCATTAATAAAATAAAAGTCGTAAAATGGTTACTACGCGGATTATTATTATTTATGCGTAGAACCGAGTCACGGTGAGGGAGGGTTTAGAGTATAAGAAACCTTAAAGACTTTCACGGGAAATAAATAACGCGAGGAGAGGGTTAGGAACTTGCCTGAAAATGACTGATTTCAGCCTCTCTTGTGCTCCCGATGTGAAGTAAAACGTTTCCTATCAAATAATACAACCTTGACTTAAATCGGTTAATTCTAACGCGTAAACTGTATAATCTAACCGTATAAAATCCATGATTTAAACATATAACACTTATATAAATTTTACCCACTTACCTGAATATTTTAAATACCAAATAACCACCAAAATCCCTTGATTTTTCCTCACTTTTCCTCCGTTTCCCTGGCTGCTCGCGCCATTTTTCTTCTCCCATTAATTTCTCTCGTCCTCTCCCTGTTGTGGAGCAAAAGTGGCCAAAATGGCCACTGGAATGGCCTTAAATTTCCTCCAATGCTTGCTGCCCAAGATTTGTCTTATAAATATCATCTTAAGTGGCTTTTAAGCCACAAATTGATATGGCTATGGATGCGCCACGCACAGCACACACAAACACATATATATATATATATATATTAATTAATTAATTAATTAATTAATTTAATTTAATTTGATTTAATTATCTCTTTTATTATTATTATTATTATCTTATTATTATTATTATTATTATTATTATTATTATTTCTATTATTATTATTTTTGCCACTATATGTTATTTTATTGTTTTCATTAATACTTTCAATTAATTTAATTAATCACCTTAATTTCCTATTTCTTTAAAATATCATAATTGAATATTTTTAAAAAAAATTTAAATATTCTAAAATATCCACAAACATCTAAATTAATTATTTTTAGTTGTCTCCAAATTTTTGGAATGCTACAAGGTCCATTTGGTGGTGGTCATAAACTTTCTTCATTCGATGTTGAGCTTTTTGAAGACCTTATCGAAGTTCCTAAAGAACCTATCCCTATGCAAGATTGACTCTTCAATAGCTTGCATGCTTGCTTTTCTTGAAACATGCAAGAGGATGGTTGGTGGAGACTTACCATAGACAATTTCAAATGGTGTTGTAAGCATCCCTGCCCGGATATCCCCAACCACCAGGACTATCCGAACGGGAGCGCCTATGGGAAGAGAAAAGTAATAAACACCGAAACAAGAACCACCCTCGCATGCATACTTAAAAATGAGAGCAACAGAAGCGAAGCTAAACACATGCATGCACTACGGGTACCCCGCTATCACAGCGGTCACATGGTAATTAAATGAATACAGACTCCTGTGCCGACATACACAAGACTCGAGGAATAACCTGGCATAGTAAGAATAACAGAGTAAATTCTACTCAACCATCAGAGTTGACTAGGACTGACGGGACTACCTGTACACCATACCGACTCTGCCGCTAAGAGATGACTCCCTTGCCATGGCTCACGCTGCCACTACCTGGAATAATGGAAAAATAAGGTGAGTCGAGAGACTCAGCAAGCATAAGAAATGAAACGCTGCAGGCTACACAAAACCAGAAATCTCAACCCAGAATAAACCCCCAGGTACACACAAGCCATGAGACGCTACAACACAATAGCATAGCATAATAAAAGCATATACCGGTCCTTGGGGCCCACACAAGACACCTGGCACCCAAGTCCCATACCAACCTGTCGCTGCCCTGGACGGTAACAAATACCTCTAGCCAATCTGTGCACGCTGTCCCGGGTCGGTACTCCCATCACCCGTCCATGTCGGTACTCCCGACACCTGTCCCTGTCGGTACTCCCGACAGCCGAGCCATAGGCTCCCTCGGAACGGTACTTCCGTCCGAGAACTAAATACTACCAGTATCTATGCAATGCACATAAAATGCAATGGCGTAATGAGCATCAACGTGATACAAGGCGCCCATATATCCAGGCATCAGGCCATGCTCCGCCCACATAGTAAACCACACGCCATGCATATGTCGCGCTGGATACAACATAACCAAGCTAGAATGTCCGTGTCCAAGCATACTCAATAAATGAATATCCCAATATGCATCTCGTACCCATGTGCATATCAAGTCATGAACAGTAATACAAGGTATCTAATCATGCAGTAAATCACATACCGACAGAGCTAATCAGCAGTGTCCGGCATCGGTCAACGGCTAGTGACTAGGGGTGTCCGCCCGACGGTCCACTTTAGGGCCGTACCGTAGTCTACCCCAACGTCATTAAACGGTTGACCCCTGCCCCTCTGCTCAATAGCTCTAACCAAATCATAACTAAATCCGAGAAAAAACCTGCACGACTAGGAACCTAGTTCCCCAACTGGGTTCAGCATCATTCCGAAAGGAATGGGGGCGGTACAAATCCCCGTAGGCTCACAACGAATAAAATTATAAAAGCCTCGGATTTAATTTAAATTAAAACAAATGAATAATAGTTCAACCAATAAGGCAAGGTGCCGAATTAAAGTAAGGGAGGTGATAAAATACAGGAAATCACGGGGTCTTTCACGGGAATTAAAGATTAGGAAGAGAGGGTTAAGAGCTTATCTTTACACGGCCGTTTCATCCATTTCTTGCATTCCCGCTGCGAAGTAAAACGTTTAAAAACGTTTGATAGCAATTAATAAAACCCGAGGCTCACATTAATTAAATCTAACCGTAAAATATAATTAATTTAGCCATCTAAATCCCACATAGGCACCTCGTAAATAAAATCCCAATAAATCTCATATTTCTTTTAAATTAAATCATGCCCAAAACATCCCTAAATCGTATAATTAATACGCAAAACCAAACCGAATTAAGGGAAGACGAGGGGTTCACCAAATGGAAATAGATCACAAGGGTAGAGGAGAACTTGTCTCGCTTAAGCTGATTACAGCGTTTCCATGCTTAAACATCACCAAATTAATACACGCTGTAAATTAGATTAAACTCCCAAAATTAATAAAATTAGACCCAAAATTAAATTTCAACCGTGAGAATGTATAACACATAATTATTTACTTACCTGATTAATTAAATCAAGATTAAACATAGTTTAATCTCCAATTTTTCTCTAAAAAATGACCCTCGCGCGCTGCTTCTTCTTCATTTTACTTCCTCTGGTTCTGCCTCAAATTTGGCCGAAATCGGCCTTAAAATCGCAGCAAAAATGCTGCTTTAACGCGAGGCAAATGGGTGACCCACAGCGCGCCACGTGGCGCGCCCAGCAGCCGTCATGGCTGCCAACGCCTTACCCAAAACGACGTCGTTTTGGGCAAGGGTTTTGGCTGAAAATCAGCCAAAATTCCTCCACAGTGCGCGCGCACCTGCGGGCCTCGAACCCGCGCCTCCCCGCTAGCATTCCTTGCGCGTGACCACCGCACCACACGCTGCTTTTAACATATATATGCCTCCTATTAATTTTAAACCCATCCCAGCTCAATTTCACAGATCTCCTTTGAACCCCCACAATTTCCTTTATTCACACACACACCCCCACATATCTTTTATTCTATATTTCACTTTTACCCCAAAAATCACTAAATTAATTTATTATTTTCCTAAATAATCCCCAATAATTAATTATTTTCTTTAAACCTTAAACACTCAATAATCACCAAAATATAAATTAAATCATTTCATTTTTTTATTTAAACCCACAAATATTCAATAATCTCCACAAACATAATAATTATTAATTAATATTTCTCTTAAACCCAAAAATATTTAACAATTATCAATTGTTCCCAACCAATACAATAATTAATAATTATCAACCATGAATTCCTTATTTTCCTCAAAACCACATAAATACATACTTCCTCTTAAATTCTCAAATATTTAATAATGTCCTCAAACACCAATTTGACTAATTATTATTTATTTTCAAATTTCGAGATATTACAGGTGTAGTTTGGGTAGATCAATGGATGCTAGTCTTGTAATAGCATTCGACCCAAGAGATCGGCCCAATTTCATTTAGTCTAGTCTTTGAACTAGTAAAACAATATAGATACATTTTAATAGTTTAATTAACCATCTCAGTTTGTCCATTCGTTTAAGGATGATAAGAAGAGTAGAAGGTTGAAATAAGTGTTGTGTAACTTAAATAGCTCTTTTCATAATTCATTACCAAAAGCCTTACAAGACAATGGATTGAGGAGTCCCATAAAGTTTGAAAATGTTTTCAAAGAGAATTTGGGCAATAATAAGAGTAGTGTAGGGATGAAAGATTGGAATTAATATAATAGTGAGATGATAGCCTTTTAACAAGCTTTGACACTTGTAGACTTCTCATGAACCTTTAAATGATGGAGATGCAATCATGAGCCTAAAATTCATTGAGTTTCAATTACACAAACCATGAAAATATGAGACCTCTTACCAACTCTTCACCTATTTCAAGTCTTTTGACTAGGGGCGCCCAGGTTAAAAAAAATAACCTTTATTATTGAGCCAGCTTATTTATATTAATTAAATTTTGATAATTAATAAAAAAAGAATTTTTAATATATAAATTATAATATTTTTGATAATTAACAAAAAGAATATTTTTCTTAAATATATTAATTATAGTATTAAATTATTTTTTATTAATTTATAAAATATTTTTTTTCATAGCATATGTATTACCAAAAATATTATTTTCTGTTAAAAATATTTTCATAGCATATGCATTATTAAAAATATTATTTTCTATTAAAACTATTTTTTTAAAATATATTTTTAAGATTAATTTATTAAATATTTTTTTATATCATATATATTATCAAAAAATTATTTTCTATTAAAAATATTTTAGATTAATTTATATAATATTTTTATAGCATATGTAACTCAAAAAAGAGTTTAACAACTAGTTCCACCTCCCATGGTTTGATCCCACAATCTTAAGCCCAAAGTCTTCTCTCGCCAACTAATTTACAAATCCCCTTAGTTATTTGAATGCACATTTTAAATTTAAGTTATACTAAACTTTTTCTACTATAAGGATAAGATTTTTTACCATTAGAAAAATGGCTAAAATGTTTATAAATACCCCCCAAACTCATTTTTTGAATATCTAAGTGCTTCCATTGCATATCCAAAACACTTGAAAGCTCTCAAACGCTCTCAAACAAAGCATCCAAACAATGCGAGGCTCTCGAAACATTATTACACATCCACTAAAGAGCCACAAGGTAAGAAGATAAAAGTTCTTCAAGTTTTCTACGATAAATCCAAACTTTTCCATTTGAGATTACAAATTTATTTATTTAAATATTATTACCTTATATAATTTGTTCTCAATTGCTTATTTGTGTCCAAATATGAAAAATTATTTGTAACATTTAAATTATCATTATGGATTGTATAAGTTTCCTAAAACCATTAAAATTTAGGTGAATCTAGTTTTCAGGATAAGATAAGAAGAAAATCTTGGTGTAGTTGTTGTCTAGAATCGATTGTAATCTAGGTGTGTATCTAGTTTCTAAGGTGAGGTAGTGTGGAAACCTTGATGATTTTGATTTAGTAGAACCCCAATAGTGGTTTGACCTTGGGAGAATGGATTAGATGTGTGCAGAAACACCAAATCACTATAAATTATGTTGTGCTTCATATTATTTATTTTTGTTATATTTTGTGGCTTGCATTAATTATCAATCTTAAATATAATTTATTATGTTTATCAAATATATATTCTTAAATAATTATTAATCAATAAAATTTATTAAAAAAAAATTTAAACACTCAATTCATCCTTCTTGAGTGGCCATACCTTAAAAGACTAACATTTATGTGCTATTTTATGGGAAGATTTTCCTACATTGATCACTCATTAACGGTAGCCTCTCTTCGAGTATTCTCGTGCATAGCCCAATGCCCTTACGACATATATATTAAAGTAACTTCAATTGAACACGTTGAGCATCAACACATGCCGTGAGATTCATGCTATACAACCAATGAATAGGGGTACAAAGGGTGAGTTTGCAAGCTAAACAACCCTAAAATCAATGAGCTTCCGAGCCTTAAAGTCACATTAAACATAATGGAAGCACGTTAGGTAAAATATTTCACATTAATAACCAACTTTAACTCAAAACCCAAACCAAGATTCTTCTTGCATTAGCCAGAAAAAAACCCAAATTAATGGTCAAACTCCAAAACTTTTCAAACTTCTTCCTCCTTATCTCACTCCTTGGCTAACAAGAAAATGAGTAAGAGAAAACCTTTTTTTTTCCTCTTATATGGCAACATAATGACCATTTTAACCTTTCTTTTCATCTTCAAAACCAAATATCAAAGGATAAAAATGTCTTTTAGTGTTGAAGAGATTTTTCTCCGGCCTTTTCCAGACTTCAAGAGAAAGGAAAATTCTATTCGCAGCCAGCTTTTTACTTTTCGTAGCCATAATTAAAATAAATTTAACAAATACTCTTCACACCTACTATTATTACTTGTTGCAGCCACCTATATTCCAAAATTACCCTCATTTATCTCATACATCGTGTCGTTCCCCTCTCTACAGCCACTCGCTACCGTCCCCTTCTCTATATCCGCGTCTCTCTGCTCTGCGCTTGCTAATAACACTGGTAATTTTTACATGTTTGAACTTGGAGACTAGAAGGGGAGAGGTTCGATAGGCAAAGGTGGTGGCCGCCTGGGTTCCGGATTGGTCACCGCCATTGAACCGGAGGCAGCATGGCCTTCGAACTGGGTTTGGAGGCGACCTGCGCCTCCGAAACCTAGATTTCGGAGGCTTGGGCCGCTTCCGAAACCTAGGTTTCGAAAACGGCCCGCGCCACCGAACTCTAGGTTTCGGAAGTGCTGGCTGCCTCCGAACCTTAGAGTTCGGAGGCAGCCCATGCCTCCAAACCCTGGAGTTCGGAGACGGCCTATGCCTCCGAACTCTAGGGTTCGGAGGGTTGGGCCACTTCCGAAACCTGGGTTTCGGAAATGGCCCGTGCCTTCGAACTCTAGAGTTCAGAGGTAGCCAACTCCTCCGAACTCTGAAGTTTAGAGGCGTGGGCTACCTCCGAACTCTGGAGTTCGGAGGTGCTGGGAGCCTCCAAAATCTGGAGTTTGGAGGCTCTCAATTTTTATTTTATATATTATATAATATAATATATTATATATTTTAATTTCTATTTTATATATTATATAATAAAATATATTACAGATTTCAATTTGCATGGACCCTCCACTATTTTAATTTGCAGTTAAGTTAATATAATGCTATAATATGTATATAATACATATATATTATGATAATAATAATACTAATAATATTATTATTATTAAAATTACTACCTCCAAACTCTAGAGTTCGGAGGCGTTGGGAGCCTCCGAATTCTAGAGTTCGGGGGCTCCTAAAATATATAATATATCATATTATATATAATATATATTATATTATATATTTTTTTACACTTAATTTGTATTTAAGTATTGTAGTAGAATAATTTAATTTTTAATACAAACAAATATATATTTTTTACTTAATTTTTTTAATCTAATAACGGATTTTCCAAATTCCAGGGTTCGGAAAATCCGTAGTTCCCCGAACTCCAGGGTTCGGGGAACATATCTTTTATTTTTTTTATGTTTTATATAATTGCATTAACATATTTTTTATATAACATATTTTATATTAACATTATATTAACATATTTTTTTATACTTAATTTTGTATTTAAGTATTGGATTCGAATAATTTATTTTTTTAAAAAAACAAATATATAATTTTTTGCTTAATTTTTTTTTATCTAACTGGGTTCAGGAAAATCCATAATTCCCCGAACTCATGGGTACGGGGAACACATCTTTTATTTTTTTTATATTTTATATTTTATGAAATTATATTAACATATTTTTTTAATATAATATATTTTATATTAACATATTTTTGTATACTTAATTTTTTATATAAGTATTGGACTTGAATAATTTAATTTTTTTTAAAAATAAATACATATTTCTTTCTAAATTTTATTTAATATCATGTTGCCGAACTCTAAAGTTTGGGAAACACTATGTCTCCCGAACTCTGGAATCCCAGCTTCCCCGAACTCCAGCATTCAGGGAAGGCTAGCGTTCCCGAATGCTAGGTAGCCATTCACAAACATTCATCTCTTTAATATCTTCAAATCTCAACAATTTCGATTCACAAATACAAGCTTCACAATACACAAAAAATAGATGAAAATAAATAATCGCACACTATATATATATATACAAAGACACACATACATATATATACGCACACACAGACACACAAACATATATTTATATATACTTACACATACATATAGAGATATATATATATATATAGGAAGGAAGCTCGGCGGCCATGGCTGCCGAGCTTCATCAATCACGCCCAGAATCCCGTATATATATATATATATATAAACACACACATACATATATATATGCACGCACACACATACACACAAATATATATATATATACGCACACATACATATAGATATATATAGAGAGAGAGGAAGGAAGCTCGACGACTATGGCCGCCGAGCTTCCTTGAACCCTGGAGTTTGGGGAGCTTGAAGCTTCCCGAACTCCAGCTTTCGGGGGAGTGATTGATGAATATATATATATATGTTTGTGTACTTCCTTCTGTGTGCGTATATATATATATATATATATGTTTGTTGTGTTAATGTATATATGTATATATATATGTGTGTATTTTTTGTTGTATTGATATTTTTTTTATTGTATTATATACATTGGATATGATAGTTTTTTGTTATATTGTCTTCATTTTGGAAGAGATAGATGGCGGTTTTGAAAGGAATGGGTGGCAGGTAATTGATTGAGGAAGAAAGTGAATGTAAGGGTAAAAATGAGTTTTCAAAATATGGTATTTTAGGTATATTTTTGTTATATTGTTCTATACCTAAAATACCCTATTTTGAAAACTCATTTTTATCCTTACATTCACTTTCTTCCTCAATCAATTACCCGCCACCCATTCCTTTCAAAACCGCCATCTATCTCTTCCAAAATGAAGACAATATAACAAAAAACTATCATATCCAATGTATATAATACAACAAAAAAAATATCAATACAACAAAAAATACACACACATATATATACATATATACATTAACACAACAAACATATATATATATACGCACACAGAAGGAAGCACACAAACATATATATAGATATATATATATATATAGGAAGGAAGCTCAGTGGCCATGGCCGCCGAGCTTCCTTCCTCTCTCTCTATATATATCTATATGTATGTGTGCGTATATATATATATATTTGTGTGTATGTGTGTGCGTGTATATATATATATGTATGTGTTTATATATATATATATATATACGGGATTCTGGGCGTGATTGATGAAGCTCGGCAGCCATGGCCGCCGAGCTTCCTTCCTATATATATATATATCTCTATATGTATGTGTAAGTATATATAAATATATGTTTGTGTGTCTGTGTGTGCGTATATATATATATGTATGTGTGTCTTTGTATATATATATAGTGTGCGATTATTTAGTTTCATCTATTTTTTGTGTATTGTGAAGCTTGTATTTGTGAATCAAAATTGTTGAGATTTGAAGATATTAAAGAGATGAATGTTTGTGAATGGCTACCTAGCATTCGAGAACGCTAGCCTTCCCCGAATGCTGGAGTTCGGGGAAGTTGGGATTCCAGAGTTCGGGGAATTCCAAATTCCCCGAACCCTGGAGTTCGGGAGACATAGTGTTTCCCGAACTTTGGAGTTCGGCAACATGATATTAAATAAAATTTAGAAAGAAATATGTATTTATTTTTAAAAAAAAATTAAATTATTCAAGTCCAACACTTATATAAAAAAAATAAGTATACAAAAATATGTTAATATAATGTTAATATAAAATATATTATATTAAAAAAATATGTTAATATAATTTCATAAAATATAAAATATATAAAAAATAAAAGATGTGTTCCCCGAACCCATGAGTTCGGGGAATTATGGATTTTCCTGAACCCAGTTAGATAAAAAAAAATTAAGCAAAAAATTATATATTTGTTTTTTAAGAAAAATAAATTATTCGAATCCAATACTTAAATAAAAAATTAAGTAAAAAAATATGTTAATATAAAATATGTTACATAAAAAATATGTTAATACAATTATATAAAATATAAAATATAAAAAAAATAAAAGATATGTTCCCCGAACCTTGGAGTTCGGGGAACTACAGATTTTCCGAACCCTGGAGTTCGGAAAATCCGTTATTAGATTAAAAAAATTAAGTAAAAAATATATATTTGTTTGTATTAAAAATTAAATTATTCTACTACAATACTTAAATACAAATTAAGTGTAAAAAAATATATAATATAATATATATTATATATAATATGATATATTATATATTTTAGGAGCCTCCGAACTCTAGAGTTCGGAGGTAGTAATTTTAATAATAATAATATTATTAGTATTATTATTATCATAATATATATGTATTATATGCATATTATAGCATTATATTAACTTAACTGCAAATTAAAATAGTGGAGGGTCCATGCAAATTGAAATCTATAATATATTTTATTATATAATATATAAAATAAAAATTGAGAGCCTCCGAACTCCAGATTTTGGAGGCTCCCAGCACCTCCGAACTCCAGAGTTCGGAGGTAGCCAACGCCTCCGAACTCCAGGGTTCGGAGGCATGAGCTACCTCCGAACTCTAGAGTTCGAAGGCACGGGCCATTTCCGAAACTCAGGTTTCGGAAGTGGCCCAACCTTCCGAAATTCAGGTTTTGGAGGCATTGGATGCCTCCGAACCCTAGAGTTCGGAGGCATAAGCCATCTCCGAACTCCAGGGTTCGGAGGCATGGGCTGCCTCTGAACTCTAAGGTTCGGAGGCAGCCAGCACTTCCGAAACCTAGAGTTCGGAGGCGCGGGCTGTTTCCGAAACCTAGGTTTCGGAAGTGGCCCAAGCCTCCGAAATCTAGGTTTCGGAGGCGCAGGTCGCCTCCAAACCCAGTTCGAAGTCCATGTTGCCTCTGGTTCGATGGAGATGACCAATTCGGAACCCAGGCGGCCACCACTTTTGCCTATCGAACCTCTCCCCTTCTAGCCTCCAAGTTCAAACATGTAAAAATTACCAGTGTTATTAGCAAGCGCAGAGTAGAGAGATGACTGCACTCCCACCCTGTAATTAAAACACAAAACAAAACACAATAAAAATTTTATATTTTTTTCTTTGTTTAGGTGAGAGGTTTATACTCGTCAGTGTACGAGTGCAGTTGTAGTCCAAATTTAAATTTATATTTTCTGAATGAGTTCAGGTCGTCCACTGAGAGATTTATTTATGGCAAAATAAAAAGAATGTCACACAAGCACACACACATTTGGATAAATTGGCAACAAGGTTTTTTATGGTTTTTTTAAACAACAGATACTAGGAAATAAATTAAGGCAGTAATTGAAATAAATACTTTAAGTGAGAATATAAAATTGGATAGTACTTGAGTTAAGACAATTTCAGTGCCAACCCGTTGATTCCCAAATTTTAGCATAAAAGATTAGCAACATTAATTTAATTTCAGATATGAGGGTTTGTTATTAAATGCAATTAGAGATGATGATAGTTCTAGGTTAAGCAATCCCCATACATGATATGCGGGATTCTAATTTAAGTAACCACCATAAATTCAATTGCAATTAATATACAAAACAACTAAATTAATCATCCGAGTTTGGGTATGATAGCGTTTCCAGTTCTAGTAACTCTCATACATGGCATGAAAGCTCTAAGTTAGGCTTACGCTCCAATCCAAACCTAGTGATTTCTCAATAATTAAGATACACTCATACTGAAATTTAAATTAATGTTACTTATTTAAAGTGCAGCTTTCTTTGGAAATCATTGGCGTTGGACACTGTCCTTGCCTTAACCCAAGATTAGATTTAGCTACTCATTTCCATTTAAAAGTTAATTGACATGAATTTAAACGACGTAATTTAAATAACAGAATTTAAATGACAAGAAATTTTAAAGGCATAAACTAACCGGCCATTTAGGCAGTGAATAATTAAATGACAATAATTAAAATTGCAGAAATTTAAAGGCACAAATTAACCGGCCATCTAGGCGGTGAATAATAAAGTAATAATAAATGACATAAGAATTTAAAAGAAGAAAGGAAGGAAGTAAGATCACAAGAAAGAATACTAAAGAAAAGGGGAAAGAACAAGAACAATTCTCAAAGAGAGAATTATAAGGAAACAACTAAACTTTGATTCAAGAATAATAATCACACTTACAAATGCAATCAAGTGATCTATTTATAGGCCACAAGATGCAATACAAACCACACAATTTCAATTATTCAACTAGACATAATTATATCTAATGGGCACTCACACACTTAAAAGTTAAATGGATTTTAGCTATAATACACACCTAATATTAAATGGATTTTAGCTAAAATACATACCTAATAAAGTATTCATAAAGTTAAATGGATTTTAGCTATAATATCCACCTAATAGTTAAATGGATTTTAGCTAAAAAACACACCTAATAAAGCTCTCACATAAAAAAATAAAAATAGATTTCTATAAATTGGTTTTTAATCTTCATTAGGATTAAAAATAATCCTTAGGCCTTCTCCAAATAATATCTTCCATGGGTTGCTCAAATTGGGTCTTAATTCTTCATGGGCTTGAATTCTTCATGGACTTTAATTTTTCATGGGCTTGATTTCTTCATGGACTTGAATTCTTCATGGGCTTGATTTCTCCATGGGCTTGAATTCTTCATGGACTTTAAGTCTTCATGGGCTTGAATTCTTCATGCATAAAAAAAATAAAAATAATTTAATGTTATTAATAAATTATATATTATATATATGTATTACACATGGCACATATATATATATTATATTATATTATATTATATATATATTACATGAATGCATATAATGATGTATATGTATTATATATAATTTTATATATTATTATTATTATTATTATTAAATTTTACTTTAAAATTTCATTTCATTCATTTTTCAATTTAAACTTGCATATAACCATAAAATATATATTAATATCTAATTTAAACTATTTTTAAGATCAAAAGAAGGGTATAATTATAACAAAATTTTTATAAAATTAACCACTAATCAAGAGACGCGGCTATAGAGAAGGGGACGGCAGCGAGTGGCTGTAGAGAAGGGAACGACATGATGTATGAGATAAATGAGGAGTATTTTTGGAATATAGGTGGCTGCAACAAGTAATAATAGTAGGTGTGAAGAGTATTTGTTAAATTTATTTTAATTATGGCTACGAAGAGTAAAAAGCTGGCTGCGAATAGAATTTCCCATAGAATTTTCCCAAGAGAAATTTTGTTCCTCTTTTTTAAGTCCCAACAATAACCTTTGCAAGCCCCTATTTACAACCCCTACTTGATAGACTAGGAAGAGGTCCTTATTGCTATTTCAAGTTTTGCTTTTAAATTTCCCACATTTCCTCTCTCCAAATACATTAGGCCTTCTATGCATAAATTGACTACCTTGGGTTCACCTTGGCCACCAAGTTTCACCCCAAATGATGCTTAATCATGTGTTTTTGTGAAAATTAGTCACTTCAATACAAATTTTAGCCCTCAATTATTAATCAATTAATTTCGATCCAATACCACTATCATGTGGGTAATGTTTTGAAGAGAGCTATAAATAAAATTTTGTGGACAAATTTCAAGAAATGAGCCTCCATTTGAGTTTTCAATTGGATAATCGCTAACTAATTTTTTAGCCTTAAAAAGGGACTATTTGGAAACTTGAACCTTAAGTTTTGAAGTTTGCTTATTTAGTTTCAAAACTATCTCTTCTAGAAAGTTTTATCTTGAAACTTTAAGCTTTGATTCCAAAACTTGTCTAAGCCTTGACTTACTAACCCTTTAGTTTCAAAATTTCTCCATCCATTTTCAAAACTTTGATCTCAACTTTTGAAATTTTGATTTCTTAGGTCCAATATTCCCCCCAAAATTTACTTTTACCCCCCCTCCTTATTCAACCATGACCAATCGTTACCCCTTTTGAAATTTTAACCCATTTTAAGCCAATTTACAAGGATTTTGTTGCCACAAGCTATT
Organism: Diospyros lotus; assembly: GCF_014633365.1. Taxonomy (NCBI): domain Eukaryota; kingdom Viridiplantae; phylum Streptophyta; class Magnoliopsida; order Ericales; family Ebenaceae; genus Diospyros; species Diospyros lotus. The sequence goes on from NC_068346.1 coordinate 33,897,566, forward strand.
ATTTCTCTCGACCCAAATAATTCTCCAAACTTATTTAATTACATGAATTAGGAGATAAATTACATGTCATTACAATCAACAAATTTAAAATTTAAACTTTCTTAAGTCTCAAAAGTCTCCAACTATAAGAAGCAATTGAAGGTGTTTAAATAGGTTAAATACAACAAGCATTTATCCATTTATTCAGCTCTCAAGTTATACATTCAAAGTTGAAGATGTTCAAGCATTCATTTGAGTTGCACATGGGCGTATCCACATGTGAGCATAGGGCAGCCCACAATCAAAATTAATTTTTAATATTAAAAATTAATTTTTAATAACAAATCAATCAAAAAAAATTACAATCCATCCCAAAATCTGTAATGTACAGTTCTATATCTCAAAACAAAATTTCAATTTTTCCTTACATAAATTTCTGAATCCACCCTAATTGTACCATTATTGTTTCAACTTTCATCTTTGATATTTTAAAGGGTATAAGTCATTTATTGCATTTGAATCACTTGTGCATGAGAACTCACATTATGATGGATTTGACTTGTTACAAAAGTGTTCTTATTAGCAAAGGGGATTTATAATGAGATTTTAATTCTTGAATAAAAAACTAGTGTTGTTATTGTTTTATACAATCTTCATTGAACTTCTTATTAATGTTACTTCTTCATATCTAAATCATTTTTAACCTAATAAAAACATACCTAAGGCTTATATCTTCATAAAATAAATTATAAAAAGAGTCAATACACTTTTAAAAAATAGATAAAATTGTTCATGAAGTTGCAAGTTCATAAAAATTCCATTTGAGGGGGGTTTTAGGTATGTAAAATTGTCCCTTATAATAAAAAAAATATGTTTAAATTATATCCATCTCAGTATAAAAAAAAGATAAATTACCAAAAACACCCATATATATATTAAAATATTTATATTTATATATTTAATTTAGAAATTTTAAATTACCAAGAAAACCATTTGGGTTTAGAAATTTTATATAGTCACGTGATTTTGTCACTTCAACAATTAATAGTAAATAATCTGTGGTTGTCGATAATTTTGGTCTAGGGTTAGATGTAATACTCAAAAAAATTAGGATTATTTGAAAATAAACGTTTTATTAGAAAAATAAAATTTTAGGAAAAATTTGTATCTAAATAGCCCAAAAAATTGACCGAATCAACTGCAGGAAGTGCCCTGGAGCCGAGATGCCAAAGGAAAATAATATGGTCGTGATGAGTATTTCGAGACATGATTTATGACATCGGAAGAAATGAGATTGAGAACGATTTTTAGTACAGCTAAAATGCAGTTGTCAATTAAGCTGCAATACCAAATTTTTATAAACGACTTTCAGGAAGTCAATGAAAGCTTGAGGGGGCTTCAGTTTTTCATAAGGAACAACCTTTCAGCGGTTTCAGGAAGAAACGAAAGGGTTTAAGGCCAAAACGAATATTCAGGCCTAAGTGAAGGTTTTCGAAATTGCCAAAGGGAGGTCAAAACAATGTTTTTTGAGAATTTTCAGGGGTCAAATTGATGTTTTAGGACTTGAGGATCTTAAATGCAATATTGGAAAGTTTAGGGGCTAAGTAAAAAAGGCCAAAAAGGTAAAGGCCAAAACTTGAAGGGCCAAAGTGCAAAAAAACTCAAAGATGGCAACAATGGGAAACCAACCAAGCCACGAGGGTCGTCGAAAGCCACTGGGCTAGCATAGGGGATGGTCGGGGATCACGTGGGTGTGATCATCAACTGACAAGGGCCACCGTGGTGGCCAGAATTTGAAGAAAAAGCCAACTAGAAAGCTGGTCGGATTGCCACACCTTGCAACTCGATTTCTTGGTCGGCAAAGGCTGCTTCCAGGCCGATCTAAGGGAGGTGAAAACTTCTAAGGCCTTGGGTTGGTCGAGCAAGAGCATTTGAGGGTTCGAATTTGCCTATAAATAGGGCATTTTGGAAGTCGTTTGAAGGCGATTCGAGGCTCACTGGAGTTTGGAGGCGGACGGTTTGGCTAAGCCTTTGGCCGAAAAATTGGAGCCCTTCCAGTGCTCTTTTTGAGGCACAAGAGGTGCCATGGTGATCGACTGGATGAAGGCTTTCGAGGGGTGGAAGAAACCAGCATCGTCGGCAAGGCTGTCGTCGGAGAAGACGACCGGCGCGTGCCGGTCACGCGCTAGTCTTCATGCACACCTAGTCACCCTAGGCGTGTGCAGGTGCGTGGGGCCTCTAAAAAATTCGAAAAAATATTTTATGGGGGTTTGTGCAAAAAGTTTTGGTGTTTGCCTTCCCAATGTCTCGATTTTTACATCAAATAGCCTTATTTTGTGTGAAAAGGCAGTATCTGGGTAAGTCCAGTAATTTTTTCTTGATGTTAATAGGTTATTATGGATTGCGGTGGAAAGAAATTTGAGAAAATAGTCTCGAGAGTATTTATTGAGATTTTTAGAAGGAAAAATGGAAGAAAATGAAGGGAAAATGAAAGAAATTGGAATATTGGGGTATTTAGTGACTAAATATGCTTTTTATGATTTATGTGCTCAAGGAAAAGTGATTGATGCTACTTTCGATAGTTGGCACGAAAATCGAGGCCAGACACGCATATCGAGGCGATGTGGGTCTTTCGAGGTATTTCAAACTTGTGAAAATGTGAGTTGTCCTATCCTATATGATATGATTGCTTATATATGCATGACATTCATGAAAGATATGATTCATTTTTTCATATTTCATGAAAAGTCATGATATTTGCATGGCACGATATTATTGTCATATTGATATTTGTGCATGGGAATGAGATGTCATCCTAAGAGCGTAGTCGTAATTTCTTAAGGGCAATTAATGGAATAACGTTAGGATTATCTTGCCGGAGGTGCCAAGATTCTGCCTAGGATTTCTTACTGGGCTGGGCTTGAGAAGTTATACTAGGGAAATGTTTGTTCATGTATTTGCATCATGCATTCAGGTATCATGTTTTTAAACCCTCACTAGAAAATTCATCTTCTAATCGGGTAATACCCCTAGAACATTCAAATGTTTCAGTTAGAACTTGCAGATATGGCAAGAAGATGGTTAAGACGTAACGACACGTGATGATGTGGTCGATGTGTTTGGCGAGTTGTCCCGGTATTTGTTTCCTCATGAGGATTCAGGATACATTATCATATTGATGATCATGTATAATTGTTATGGTTTAATGTATTTTTGAGGTATCATTAGGTTGTATCTTTTGAGGCACTTAATTGTTATCTCTTGATGATGAGTCTCCATGTAATTAAGTATTTGAAGATGTAATGGTATGGATTCTTATTTTATGATTAAAGTGGATTTCAATTATGTACCATATCATGTTTCTATTTAATCTTCCACACTTATGATGATTACCTGTCTTAGTTTATTGATTCTTGTTTAATATGCTGGGAAGGTAAAACGGGATTGTCGGGAAATGGCTTATATTAATATATATATATATATTCTCGAAATTCCTAAGTTATTTAACGCTCGAAAAAGCGGGGCGTTACAGTTGGTATTAGAGCTTAACCCTATTTAGAGATTTGGGAAAAAGCAATTTGGAGACTTAAGAGTATCAGATACAGTTAGAGCCAATTAGTAGAAACCCTAAGTGGAGGTTTAGGGGAAAAGAGACTAATGGTTCATAAGAAATCCCTACTTAGAAATTGGGGATTATTGGTTAAAGTCTTAAAGGTTACTGGATTTAAGTGTGGGGTAATGGAAGTACTTGTCTAGGAAAGTTCTGGCTAAAGAAAGACTTGATATTTAAGTGTGTTCATTTGTGACCCACCTCTCTTTCCTGAAAACTTACTTGGTGTACTATTCACGAACCGACGTTATTCTAGTATACGACTACTATTCTCGGTGAATAGTAGAAGACTGATGGAAGGTAGTACATGCAGAATGATTAGTCTGATATATCATGACCTAATTGTTGAGTTAAGGATCGAATGATAAGGATTTTCGAGGATCATTTAGTATCTTGGAAATAAGGTATGTATTGGGTCGAGTAAGAAGACGAAAATGGTCGAATAATGGCGCATAATAGTTGCGTCAATTGATGAGATGATGTTGGTACAATCGATAAGACTCGTAAAGACTGGATAAGAAACCCTAGCAACGTGACGGCATAGCTAGTTGGGTGTTCACAGTGATAGATCTGGATTTAGGGACCAAGGCAGAAGACTTGTAATGAGCTTGTGGCTAACGTATTGGAGAAGTTTGTAGGCTATCTTGCGGTATGGGTCTGGGACCCAGGGTTAAAGTTGCTTAGTGAACTGCCAAGGAGACGATTAAATGCTAAATATCTGGGACAACCCAGTAGGGTCTGTACCTTGTAGGGGGGTTTAAAGTCCCAATGGTCTAGAATGCGAGGTGTGCCACTAGTTGGTTGAAAGAGGCTAGACTAGGGAATCAACCCGAAATGAGATGGACTGTACGTCTTATTGAAAGAATTGCATCGGGGTTCGTGGTCATCTTTGGGATAGGTGACACGACGAGCAATAGGAGGCTCGAGGACCTAGAATGAATGTTCTTGCAGAAGTAGTTGGACTCATGGCAACGACAAGGAATGATAGTTCTGGAAGGACTACGATGAGACAATGCAGTTTTCACCCGGGACGTATCCGTGTGAAGGTCGACGTATGGTGTAGGAGTAAGCCTACTATGTGATCGGGCTGATGATAACAGCTTGTGTGCTGACTGACGATAAGTGTAGTGCCTAGGAAGAACTAATTTAATGGTCATGTGCCAATAGTCAACTTGATCTAAAGAACGAAATGCAAGAGTCAGTGGATTCTCAGTAAGTGAGGTTTCAGGTAGTGGAGCATGGCTAGTCTAAAACCTTGATGATGAGTTGTAAGATGGAAGTCTCGACTCAAGGTAGATATCAGGTACCAAAAAAGAAATAATTGATTGAGGATCTAGGGATTCGTGATGAAACTTTAGAGTTTTCAGGAAGAAATCCAGCAAGGATTGGAGTACCGTAGGTGACATAAGTACCTACCTGCTCTAGCTGATTTTGGATTATTGTCTTGAAGATCGTGCCAATCTTTGATGTGATTGAAAGAAACAAGTTATGGAAGATGTGCCAGGATGACGGGTCGCAGTAGGGGAAGCTGCAGACCTAAATCGATTAAGAGATCCGAGATTTTTTATTTTAGAGAATGAAACTCCCGTATGGCTAGACGGTTAGTCTAGTTAGCCCTGGTAGGCAAAATTGGGAGATGTATAGCTGGGTGATGTCTGCAAGTTATGGAAATAAGGAGCCTGTTGATATAGGCACTTACGGTCAGTGAAAAGCCATAAGAAAAATGAAAAATATCAAGATATATTATCGGAAGATTTAACAGGATTATTTCTTAATGATGAAATTGTCAATGATAGCTTGAGATTGTTGGATGCTTAGCTATGTGTGACTTGATTAAGGATATGAATTATCAAGTGATAATTAAGAGCCAATGTTTTTATCTCGATTTGATGAATTATTAAAACAGCTACGAGAGGCTGAGATATTCAAGGGTAAGACAAGGGAATGAAACGTTAAAGTATCCAAAAATATAATATTCATTCCATATGTTCAAAATAGTTACAGGAGATCAAGCCATACAATTACTCAAGGGAAAAAAAGCAAACCATAAAACTAATAACATGGTCGATGCTCAAGGACGACGATGGTTGCCAAACACAACAGGTCCCAACTCATCGATGTCATTTGGGGGTGGCATCTAGCTACTGCTGGTTTCGCTAGGGTAAGGTGGAAGAGTAGCCTCTAAGAAACTAGGACAAGGGACGTTCTTTAGGATGATAGGAAGATCGGAATTCCAGCTTAGGTGTTGATCAGGTTAGGGATGTGAAGAATAATATGCGAATAGAGAATCTTGCAAATAAGCTCGATAAGCTTACAAATCACTAACCTACTATTGAAGGGCTAGAATGTGGGATACACATCCATAGACGGGATTCTAAAGCCGGGCTTGAGCTCTAAAGAGGAGTGTATCAGCAGCCCAAAATCGGTCACTGACCGAAAGCGAAGCTAGGAGGTTGACGACATTTCTGATAGTAAAAACATCACGGATGGGGAAAAATAAGTAGTACCATCCTCACAACTGAAGTAAGGGGCAAAGACGCACTGTGGACTGCATCCTTTATTTAAGACTAGGCATACCCCACATCGAGACCGGGCTCCCATGATAGATCTAGATCAAGCTAAATCTAAGAAAATTAGATGTCGGTCAAATCTAATGGGACAGGTCGAACCTGGATCAAGTCGGGCCATGTCGGGTTGGGCTACTCGGGTCGGATCGACGTAGATCTAGCAGCAGCGGTAAAGGCGACGATGGTGGCTGTGGTAGTCGGGGGAAGCCGAGCGATGGTCGATGGTTGCACGAGGAAGCAGGCAGCAACGGACGAGAGGGCTGATTGGGCCGGCGATGACGGCGGGAGGAGATGTGATCGACGGCTGGGGCGTGGGAAAGCCACGCCATGGCTCGGGGCTGATGGCGGAGCAAGCGCTGAAGGCGGTTGCAAATGGGGCGGCGGTGGCCGTCGGAGGTGGCGGTGGCATTGGAAGGCAATGGCAGCTAGCGGCTGTTCGCATGCATGGTTGGTGCGTTGTAAAGGAAAGAAGGAAGAAGAAGAAGAAGAAGAAAATAAAAAAAAAAAGAAATGAAAAAAAAATGTGTAGAAAATTTTTTTTATGGAAAAATGTGTTTTATTATTCCGAGGATTTTGGCAAGAAGAAAAAAATTATCCGGACACGCGAAAGTTGAGTTTGGGACTTTTCAGGCATTTATAGTCCCGACCCTATGTTTCAAAACATGGAACGATGTAGGGTTTGAAATGAAATTTTTGCGAATCAGATTTTGAAATAGAATGCTAAGATGTTTCAAAATAAGATGTTTTGTCAAGCTGTTGTCAGAAGGTCGTGATTGGACATTTCGGAATAGTTGTGCCTATAATAGGACTTGTGAGAAGAGTCTAATGAGAATGATCTGCCAGATGCAGTGAGAGCTCGTGATAGCTCAAGGGATCGGATTGCGTGTTAGTGCAACATGAGCAAATGATTACGTATGGATTACACCAAGACACGAAAAGAACTACTCGATGTATAATTTGGAGCTGGCAGCTGGGGTATATGCTTTTGAGGTTATGGAGACACTACCAAAACAATGGAACATTTGATATGCTCACGAACCACGAGGAGCCTGAGGTAAGGGTTCTCATAGAAAGAGCTAAACGAGAGGTAGTGACGGTGGATGGAGTTCCTTGAGTACTACGACTGCACTACTTCGTATCACCTGAGGCATGGCAAAGAGGTGCCTGACGCATGACCTGGGTGGATAGCTGTGAATGTCAAATGTTGGAGGCTTGTTAGTCTGCCGATTATGAGTGTAGTACCGAATGGATCGTTTGTTTTTAGCGCTAGCCTGGTTGTTTAGCTGGATCTGGTGAACAAGGTACAAAAGGCTTGTGTGATTGACGAATGAATTTGTCTATAGATCGACGATCATAGTCAGACCAAGGGTTCTGATTGTTAAGATGCGAGTTGGCATTCTCAAGTGTCAGGTAGGATGTACGTGCCTAAAAGTTTGGGAGACCTGTGATTGTCTATAGATCTACAACAGAAAACGCTATGAAAGACACGGTATGCTCATAGTCATGGGATACAAACTCAAGGTGTTTGTTAAGGATCGAATCAATATGTGATCGATGTGTACAGGTAATAAGCTGAGTTTTGTCTTATCTACTTGATCAGTCAGATGAAAATTTCGAGGACGAAATTTCTTTAAGGAGGGGTGAATGTAATACCCAAAAAATTAGGATTATTTGAAAATAAACGTTTTATTAGAAAAACAAAATTTCGGGGAAGATTAGTATCTAAATAGCTTGAAAAATTGACCGAATCAACTGCAGGGAGTGCCCTGGAGTCGAGATGCCAAAGAAAATTGATATAGCCTTGATGAGTATTTCAAAGCATGATTTATAGCATTAGAAGAAATGAGATTGGGAACGATTTTCGGTACAGCTAAAATGTAGCTGCCAATTAGGTTGCAATACCGAATTTTTATAGATGACTTTCAGAAAGTCAACGGAAGCTTGAGGGGGTTTTGGTTTTTCATAAGGAACAATCCTTCAGCAATTTCAGGAAGAAACGAAAAGGTTTAGGGTTAAAACAAATATTCGGGCCTAAGTGCTATTTTTTGAAATTACCAAAGGGAGGTCAAAATGATATTTTTTTGGAATCTTCGGGGGTCAAATTGATGTTTTAAGACTTGAGGATCTTAAATGCAATATTGGAAAGTTCAGCGGCTAAGTAAAAAAGGCCAAAAAGGTAAAAGCCAAAAGTTAAGGGGCCAAAGTGCAAAAAAACTCAAAGATGGCAACAATGGAAAACTGACCAGGCCATGAGGGTCGCCGAAAGCCACTGGGCTAGCATAAGGGATGGTTGGGGATCACGTAGGTGTGATCATCAGCCGACAAGGGCCACCGTGGTGGCCGGAATTTGAAGAAAAAGCCGACCAAAAAGCTGGTCGGATTGCCACGCCCTGCAACTCGATTTCTTAGTAGGCAAAGGCTGCTTCTAGGCCAATCTAAGGGAGGTGAAAACTCCTAATGCCTTGGGTTGGCCGAGCAAGGGCGTTTGAGGGTTCGAATTTGCCTATAAATAAGGTATGTGTTGGCCGAAAATTTGAGAGACTTTGAGCTCCAAATTGACCCATTTTTCGAACGAATTGGGCAATGGGAATAAGGGGCTTTTGTTTCCCATGAGTGGTGGATCATTTCTGTGCATTTTTTATGCATTTTGGAAGTCGTTTGAAGGCGATTCGAGGCTCGTCGGAGTTTGGAGGCGGGCGATTTGGTCAAGCCTTTGGTCAGCAAATCGAAGCCCTTCCAATGCTCCTTTTGAGGCACAAGAGGTGCCATGGTGATCGATTGGATGAAGGCTTTCGAGGGGTGGAAGAAACTAACATCGCCGGCAAGGCCGTCGGAGGAGGAGACGACCGGCGCGTGCTGGTCACATCCTGGTCTTCACAAGCGCCCAGTGTCCCTAGGCGCATGCGGGTGCATGGGGCCTTCAAAAAATTCTGAAAAAAATCCTATATGATATGATTGTTTATTGTGCATGATATTTATGAAAAATGTGATTGCTTATATATGCATGACATTCATGAAAGATATGATTCATTTTGTCACATTTCATGGAAAGTTGTGATATTTGCATGGCACGATATTATTGTCATATTGATATTTGTGCATTGGAATGAGATGTCACCCTAAAAGTGTAGCTATAATTCCCCAAGGGCAATTAATGGAATAACATTAGGATTATCTTGCCGGAGGTGCCAAGATTTTACCTAGGATTTAGTGCCAGGCTGGGCTTGGGAAGTTATACTAGGGCAATATTTGTTCATGTATTTGCATCATTCATTCAAGTATCATGTTTTTAAACCCTCACTAGAAGATTCATCTTTTAATCGGGTTATGCCCCTGCAACATTCAAATGTTCAGTTAGGACTTACAGATATGGCAAGGAGATGGCTGAGACGTAATAGCACGTGATGATGTGGCTAATGGGTTTGGCGAGTTGTCCCGGTATTTGTTTCCTCATGAGGATTCAAGATATATTATCATATTGATGATCATGTATAATTGTTATGGTTTAATATATTTTTGAGGTATCATTAGGTTGTATCTTTTGAGGTACGTAATTGTTATCTCTTGATGATGAGTCTCCATGTAATTAAGTATTTGAAGATGTAATGGTACAGATTCTTATTTTATAATTAAAGTGGATTTCGATTCTGTACCATATCAGGTTTCGATTCAAGCTTCCGCACTTATGATGATTACATGTCTTAGCTTATTGATTCTTGTTTAGTATACTAGGAAGGTAAAACGGGATTGTCAGAAAATGATTTATATTAAAAAATATCTATATATATATATATATTCCCGAAAGTCCTAAATTGTTTAACGTTCGAAAAAGTGAGACGTTACATTAGATCATAGATCTCAACCCGATGTGTGGCGAGCCATCGATTTTAAAGAGTATGAAATGATCCTGGTCGAAGACTATACATTGATTAGGGATCTCTCGTGTTTCTTACGATAAAAAAAATAAAATAAACAATAAATAAAATATGATAGTAAATGATACTTAAAACTAAAAAAAATAAAAAATAAAACTTTAATGACTCCGTTGTTAAATTTAAAAATTAAGCCTAAATCCAAAACATTGTGAAAATTAGATATTTTTTAATAATTTACCTTATAAAAATAGCTTTATATTTTCAAAAAATATATAAAATTATGTCAATAAAGTGAATTTGTAAAATACCCTTTATATTTTTTGTTTTAAAAAATAAGGATATAACTTAATTATCAATATTTGATCTCACAACCTTACAAGTATAAAGTATTTAATTTTATCATTTCGCTAAAATTATCATGATTAGACCACAACTACTAATTGTCACATAATAAATTTTTATTTAAAATATTTTATTTTTTATTTGTACATACATAACACGAGAACAAGATAGAGTAGAAGTTATTGGTTGAATAGACAAAAATACCCTAAAAAAATATCACAAAAATACCACTCTAATTGTATGAAATGATGAAAATGATTTTTTGTTAGTGAAAACATTTTCCATGCAAATTAAAATATATATATTTGAAATAAATGCTACATTTTAGAATTTTTATAATTTTAGGTTGCAAAATAACAAACTCAAAACTGGGCCAAATTGAAATTGAATCCAATTAAATGCTCCAAAATTGAATCCAATTAAGTGGGCCACTTGGGCGGCCCAATCACACACTTCTTATTCGAATACTGACAGATAACACGTTTTCTGTGACTCATTATCCTACTCTTTTAAATTATAATATCGATAATTACATTTTCTCCCATGAAACTTTAATTTTATTAGTTCACATTCGAATCTTTGAAATTTTATTATAGTTTGGATCGTTTCGATCCATTTGGCTGTGCCCAGGCAACAAGCCCACGATTGGCACCTAGCCCGACCGTTAGGCTAAATTTTAACTCAAGAGCTCGGATAATGTTTTCATTTAAGTCGAGATTCTTACATCAATAATAGATTTTATCAACCCCGGACAACTCACACATTGATCCTCATTAACTGATAATCCTCATCAAGCCCGAGATCCTGGAGGATTATCCCTATCATTACCATGCATCTTGGTTCTCTATCATTCCATAACGATCGACGGCATGCAAGGCATATTCATTTTTATATAAACTAGTCTGATTACAGGTCAATATATGTTCTTTTCAAACCTTACCCACACTCTGACATTCTGAATCCTTATTGATTTAAATATCAAAGTGCTTGCAGGTGCTAGTCGTTCCTTGTCGTGCGTATCGTCGAATCACAACGCTCTGCTGCCATTGCAACCAATTCTATCAATCTTGTTGGGCTGGAAAAAACATAGTTAATGTTGTATTACTATCAAACTCTAGTTAATATTATATTTTAAAAAATATAAAAGGTTGTTCTCTTCGTGTTTCACTTTTTAATTTTGAGTTTTGAATTTATTTTTAATTTTGTATTTTGAGTGTCTGTTTTGAAATTGCTAAAAATACGTTCTTTTTGTCTGTAACATTTTTCACATTTTGAAAACTTTAAGCATATTTGTGGTGAAAACATTCAAATGACTTTTTATTATTTTGAGTTTTCTTTACAAAATTTTTTCTTGTCTTTGAAAATGCGTTTTGAAAAATATAAAAATAAACACTTATAATTGTTTTAGAAAATTAAAAACAATCTGAAAATAATAAAGAGAACATGGCTTATATATAATTAATTTACTTTTTGTATAGGTCATATTTTTTTTACTTATGTATATATGTGGATCCTATAAATATTATTATTATATTACATTTGACATACCAAATCAACATAAACACTCTCTCTATATTGATTCTACATATTAGATAAAATTGCACTCAATTGAGTCAATTTAGATTTAATTGTCAAAATTAAAATAATTGAACAAAATTGTAAATTCAAGAAAAAAATTAAATTATTTTCATGATTTTACCCACATGTAAAAGAACTTAAATTCGACACCTAGCCATACAATACTTTTAAATAAAACATGTTGTTAATATTATTATAAACTTTGTTATGATAAACTCCTAATTAGTTTGTATGAGTGGGCCACCATTAATTTTTTTAACAATTTTATTTGATAAAAATTAAATCAACGGTCAAGTGGGCTGGTCTTGTTTTGTCTCCGTGGTCAACACTCACTCCAGGATAATTGTCTTTTGGATAAGGTTTTGTTTGGGGGAGACATAATAATATAATGCAATATTGCATTAATTAGATACACACCTATTTTTTTGAATTAGTTATATACACACACATTATAGGGGCGACAAACTTTCAACTATAACCATATTTAGAACATCACCAAAAAAAAAATGAAAAAATAGATACAAATGCAGGGTTGACATTAATAAATCCAACTCCTATTTTGGTCCAATCACAAAGTATAACCATATTTAGAATGCCAAAACACTTAGCAATTCATATACAAGTTCAAAATCTACAATAGAAAACAAATAGTCTTTCAGGTTAGAGATGTCAAAAGGGTTGGACGGCCTGTCATTGTTCAAACGGCCAACCCGGCCTGTTGGGATCTTATAGGCCCAACCGGTTAGGCCCCATGCCATAGATACTGATTATTATGGATGGTTGCAACAACGGATTTAAAAATTTCCTACCTCTAAAAAAAGGTTAGGATTATTAAGAATGGTTGCTAACTCATGTAAAAAAGTTAAAAAAAAATTATTTTATTAGACTTCTTCAAGTGATGGCTTGAAGAGAGAGGAATAGGCCATTTGTTTACCGAACGGCTCGAACCTCAATAAATTGCAATGTCCTTTGCTCATTTATTTTTTTAACTGTGTTATTCTTTATTAATTATTGATATTGGATGCTAAAAAATTTACATTTCGCAATATATATAAATAATAACCATCAATATATTTAAAATTTTCAAGCTAAATTTTTTATATATTTAAATTATAAATAAACATTCTCTTTTTTATATGTACATTATTTTTCATATCAATTCACAAGAAAATTTACAAGGCATATAAAATTTTGAAATATAAAATGATGAAATAATATTTAAAACTTAAGATAAAAAATTGTTTAAAAAGGAAAAAAATTAATTTTTATATATGCATTATTTTGATATTTATATATGCATTATTTTTTTTAAAATATATTTAAAAAAAAAAAGGGGGTCGAGCTTACCACGGCTTGTGGGCCAGGCCCCACTGAGCTCGGCTCGCTAGGCCTTGTGGGGTAAGGACCTGGCCCGACCCTACCCATGGAAAAAAATGATGAATTGAGCCCGACCCTTTTAGTAAATGGGCCGACCCGACTGGTTTTAAAAGTCTATGGGCCAACTCGGGCCCGCCCAGCCCTTTTGACATCTCTATTTTAGATATCCATAGTGACAAACCTAAAGAAGGCATAAAATTAAGTTCAACTTTAAGTTTAAATGTTGTTTAATTACTAATAGTCGACAAAGTTAATTAATCTCTTGGACTCGCTTCCAAATGTTTCTCTTCAAGTCATCTCAACTTTTTTTGACTCGTTTTCTCAAGGAACCATGATTCTACTTTGAGAATTTGCATCTATAAAAAAATGGATTGCTTGCTCTTTTCTCACTTGACTTCACAGATGTCCTTTGGCCTAAAATTGTTCCACTTGCAAAAAGTTGGTCACTCAAATTTGATTTTTTTTTTTTTTTTTAGTTAAGCAATTTAAGGGTGATTCTATCTTTGAGAAATCCTTCACGAACTTGCTACAATAATCTACCAAACCTAAGAAACTCTGTATCTCGATACCTAAGATCGACCTAGCCCATTGTTCCACCTCCTCGATCTTCTTGGGGTTTACTTAATCCCTACCTTGGACATTATATAACCTAAAAATGCCACTCTATCTAATCAAAACTCACATTTGGAGAACTTAGTAACTTATGTTTTTTTTAAGGTTTATAAAATAGTCCTAAGATGTTGGGCTTAATCTAAATAAGGTTTAAAGGCCTCGTTCATTAGGTCCATAAAATGTCATCAGGGCATTCATGAGACCAAATGACATCACTAAAAACACATAATGTCCATAGCCATTCCTAAAAGCAATTTTAGGGATATTCTTCTCCCTAATACGCAAGTGATGATATCTTAACCTCAAATGAATCTTAAAAAAAAAAACACATTATGCCCACTATAATCTGGTCGAATAAATCATCTATGCAAGGTAATGGATAATAATTACATATGGTGGCTTTGCTTAACTACCTATAGTTGATATAAAGCCTTATAGACCTTTTTTTTTTTGTTCTTCACAAAAATTATCAATTCCCCCCATAGTGAGATACTTGGACAAATAAAACCCCTATCTAATAAATCTTGGATTTGTACTTTAAATTCCATTAGCTTGGTTCGAGTAATACAGTATGGAGATATTGAAATTAAGGGTGAGCAAATGGTCGGTTTGGTTACTGAACAAACCGATCGAACTACACTAACTGGCTATAACCAAACCGGCCCTACTAATCGAACCGAATTGAACCGCTTTACTAAATAACTGAAGTAATCAAAAACTGAATTAATTGATTGTAACCCGTGTTAATCAAACCAAAACTGAATACCGAACTCTTGCTTACCCCTAAGACTAAACTAACCGAATTCCAAAACAAAAACCCGACCCCCCAAAACCAATAGAGAATGTTCTGAAAGGAGAAGAATATGTATGAAATAAGAAAGAAAATTTAAGCATCAACCAGACAGCATCAGAAAATTTAAACATCAATGGATTGAAAATCTATGCAACAACAAAGTCTTGCCAAAATTATATGTGATTATTAATCACTACCATAATGCAAAGAAGCAAAACAAGGAAAGTTTGAAACTCACCTATGTGACTTTGTCTCTATGGAGTGTGGACTGTTGATTTAGGGTTTAGGGTAAACAAGTAAGGAACAAGAGAAGACCCGAAGGGAAAGTTGAAGGCAGTTAACCGAAGCTGACAATAGTAAGGTGAGGTTGGGGTTAGGGTTCAAAATCGAATCCTTCTCGATCTCTCTCTAGAGACGAGACAAAGGCAAAGGGACGAAGGAAAGGCTAAAGGCGGAGGACTGAAGCCGATGGCAATGACGAATGGTTCTGACAACCTCACGGTGAGGTTATTGTAAGAATGTAAAATGTCATAATTTTCTCCCTTAATGTTTAGTCTTTTATATTTATTTGGTGTCTAAATGTACTCATTATTTTTATATTTTAATTTAGGATGCAAATAGAGGCATTAAGTGCAAAACGACGTTAATTGGACAATTTTGAATAGTTTCAACATTGCTCTATAATCTAGGCATAACTCTCTCTTTCGAGCTCCGATTGAGATTATTCAAGATGCTATGAAATAAAAAAAAAAAAAAAGCTCTACAATTTTCATGTTTTCAGTTTTGAGAGATATTAGTAGAATTAAGGTTGAAATCATGCTTGAAGTTGCTATAATTGCACAATTAAAAAAGAAATCAGTGAAGAATGGGCCACGGCAACATAGAAGGATATATATATATATATATAATATAATATAATAATTCAAAGGTGAAGTAATGAAAGTCCAAATTGAAATTGGACTTGGATTGGAAGTGAAATTAAAGCCCACCCGTGTGCATATATGAATATATATATATATATATATTAATATAATAATGCAATTGAAGTTTGAAGTTAAATATGCATGGGTCATCTGCACTATATATATATATATATATATAATATTATGGAGGCCAACTGGAATTGGAGATTGAAGCCCTGAGGAGCAATAAAAGTCCAATTACAATTGAAATTGGAATTGACGTGGGGCCCATGGAGCAGTCGGAGCTAGGGTGCTGCGCATATACTAATATATATATATATATATATTCATGAAGACATTCAGAATTAAGTGTGGAAGCAGCGGCGCATTGAGGAATTAAGAGAGGAAAGAGCGACGCAAATGAGGGTAGCAAGCGGCGGACTAGTCTCTCCCTTCTTTTCTTAATTATCCTTTGAGTTTTTAATATATTCTTTGCGGCTAATTTTTTATATCTGATTTAAGGAAATGAAAGCCTCTAAATCAATAAAATTGTGAGTTTTAATTTGTTTTTATTATTTAATTTATGTCTAAGTATCGACTGTTCTTCTATACCTATATTCGCGATTGTCTCGTTTAATTATTAGAAGACCTACTAATTTATTATTCGTTGTAATCTATTACTAAGTTGATATTAAATCCGTAATTGTTTGATCCCTCTCATTTGTGAAGCAACTAGATTTAATGATTTATTACGTCAGAAATTATTAGATCTTAAGAAGAACACTCAACTAAATTAAATGTAACCACTTGTGGTTATATTGTTTAAGTCTTGATCTTTTTAACTCTTAAGACTGCTACTAGATTAATCATTTAGTACTTGTCTTGAATTATTTAGTAGTTAGAGTTGATTAGATCGCTTATTTTCTAATTAACTATAACTAAGGAGATATAGAAAAATAGTTATAACGGTAAATATTCATAGTATGAATTGATATATATTTATATCGATGATCAGTCATAAAATTTCGATGGTGGATGTTGACTTAAACCAATGTTTGTTCTTTTGATTGATTTTGATATTTCAATTTGAATTGTTCCTTAGTCATACTTTTTTCTTAAAATTATTTCCGTTATACTTAACCCGTCCCCCATCATTGTTCACATAGCATAAAACTAAGCTAGATATTCTCTACCAGAATGATTCTTACTGGTATCACTACATATATTTTTAGGAGTATAGATTTTGTTTTTGGTTGCCTGCAATAAAACACTAGGTTACTTAGGGTTAGGGTTCGAAATCATCAAAAGCTCTGAAGAGTGAAAATTAAAGAAAGAGCTCACTGTTAGGTGTGAGTCGATTTTTCCCCTTTTCTTTTCTTTAGTGTGCTGCCTGCCAGACATAAAACGGCGTTGTTTTCCATGCTTTAAAACAACATCGTTTACTATATCGATTGGTTCGATTTATTCAATTATTCATACCAGAAAATCAAACCGAACCAAATAACTAATTTTCTTGGCAAAACTAATCGAACTGAATCACTTTAAGGCAAAAACCAAATTGATCGGTTTGATTCGTTAGTTTGGTTTACCCAAACCCCTACTCACCCTTAATTGAAATTGATCATGTCTCTAAAGCCAAATCAATACAAACTCTAGGTCACATTCGAGAAGTAGTCCCAACATATCATTGAGAAACACATCCAAAAACTCTCTCACCACAAGCACTTGCCCTAACTCACCTTATGTCTCTTAGGCTTCATGTTTTTTATTATTTGGATTTTTTAATTTTTTGGAGAAACTTTTTTAATAACATGAATTGTGAAATTTTGTTTCATTTTTAGATGGAGAAGCAAAAGGCAACAACAATTGATACTCTCTAGAAGAAGAAAAATCCTACAAGTCCAAATATAGGTGTATCATTACCTAAGTCCAACACCAATGCATGAAATCCTGAAAATCATCCCAATAAATCTTTAAAAATTGAGACCAAAGAAGTTGATATCAATCGGTTCTTTAGAGGATGACCTAGAATTAAGCCAACAAATTTGGGAGTATCCAATTGAACAACAAGATGAAATTCAATGAGCTTGTATCTAGATTTCTCCATATCAATGTAGGCTTTCAAAGTATCCAAAATTGGGACCAAAAAAAGCATGAAAGGACCTTATGAATCAATCTCAACATTTACAGAGAATGCTTCAAAAGTTCACTTCTCAACAAATTAAAAACAATTGCTTATAGTTTAAGGCATCACTTCATGTAACTATAGTTCAAGAGTGTGCTTTTTGAGGTCATAATGAAAGGAGGATTCAAAGAATTGTGGGAATTTTCTTGAGATGTTAAATATTTTGGCATCATATAGTGACAAAGTTTCAAAAGTTATAATGGAAATACTCCCCACAATGTTACTTGCTCATCTCTACAAATTCAAAAAGAAATTTTACATGTTTATTCAATGAGAGTGAAAAAGGCAATTCGTGAAGAAATTGATGATGCTAAATTTTCTATAATTATTGATGAAGCCCAAGATGAGTTCAAAAGGAAATAGATGGCTATTGTTTTGAGATTAGTGGATAGAGATGGGTTTGTTAGATAACTTTTTTTTTTTATCTTGTTCATGTTCGAGATACTTCAACATCAACAATAAAAGAAAAAATATTTTCATTCATTTCTAATCATAAGTTAAATGTTTAAAATTAATATCCAAGGGCAAGGATATGATGGTGCAAGTAAAATGAGGAGTCAATTGTTGTTGCCAAAATACAACAATTAAAATTTGTGATGTGGGGTCCACTCGAGCTCGGTGTCGGGTGAAGTTAGGTTGCCGTAAGAGATGTTGCTTCAAGGGAGGTTGCCGTTAGGATGCTCGCCGCAAGGATTTGCCGCTAGTTTTCGTCACTAGCTTTCGCCACTAGCTCTCATCACCAGCTTCGCCACAAGGTTCGCCACAAGCTTTTCCGCTAGCTTCACCACAAGCTTTTCCTCTAGCTTCGCCACGAGGCTTCGCCACAAGCTTCGCCGCTAGCTTCGCCACAAGGTCTTGCCGCTAGCTTTGCCACTAGCCTTTGCCACAAGCCTTTTTGCCACTAGCCTTTGCCACAAGCCTTTTTGCTACTAGCCTTTGCCACTAGCCTTTGCCACAAGCCTTTTTGCCACTAGCCTTTGTCACAAGCCTTTGCTGTCGCCGCAAGGCTTTACCCTCGCCGCTAGGTTCGCCGCAAGACTTTACCCTCGCCGCTAGGTTCGCCTCAAGACTATACTTTCGCCGCTAGGTCCGCTGTTAGGTCCGCCGCAAGGATTTGACCCCTGTTGATGCTCAAAAAATGTGTTAGAAGACTCGCGGGAATCTTTCCCGCGAAGACCCTCCGATGCCAAAGTCAGTCTCGGATCCCAATGATTACTCACGAAAATAGTAAAAGTGTATTCAAAGTGACAAGTTTTACCGAAGTTGGAAGTCCCCGTTAATGTCCTGTAGCTGGGTATTTATAGGGCACGATTCTCAAGGGTGGCTGGTGTCGACACGTGGCGGTTGTTGAATGGGTCAGAGCCAAGCCAAAAAGGTGGGGGAGGCTGCTACGATGCGCCCACGGGGCAGCGGGGCCTCGCAACAGTATGCCTTGCAGCCAGCACTGCCGCAAGGCAGCTGCTTTCCTCGCGGCTCGCGGCGCGCGGCCGCGAGGCTGGGCCTTGCGGCAAACAGCCGCGAGGCTGCTGTGCCTCGCGGCATGCAGCCGCGAGGCTGCGCGAGCCGCGAGGCTGCCAGCTGGCGGCAACAATTGCCGCCAGCTTTCTTTAATTTTTCTTTTCCTTTTTTGATTTTCTTTTACCCCTTTTTTTCATGGCACTACATCAATGGAATAGGCTACAAGCTTGGGTTTGTAAAGAGTACCCTTATGCTTATTATGTTCATTGCTTACAATTGACATTAGTGGTTGCATCTAAAGAAGTCATCCCTATCTATCATTTTTTTACAAAATTAACTTCTTTGGTCGCTATTATTGGTGTTTCATGCAAATAAAATGAAGAATTGATTGTTGCATAAGTTGCTAAAATTGCTTATTTGATTGTCATTGATGAATTGAAACATATAAAATGACTCAATCAAATTCTACAATTTGGACATATATACTTGTTGGAGTTCTCATCACTTGAAGTCTATTTCTAGTTTGACAAAGTTCTTTAGTGACAAAAGTGTAGTTCTACTTGGGATTACCACCCTTGTGCATTCTCCCGCCGCTCGTGCTCTCGATTTTGACAAATGAGATAAATCACAGGAGGAGACTTTGCCTCACTGCGCAACGCAAGAAATCAAACCCACGATCTACTAGTGCGAATCCTACCTTATCGTGGCTTAACTACTTAATCTGTGTCATGGGAGCAAAGTTTAATTATACTTAATATCATTGATGATGGGATAACTTTAATGCCACTATAGATTTCCAACTATAAGAATTGAATTGTAGATTTAGTGAGCACACAATGGAGTTACTCATTCTTAGCTCAGATTTAGATCCACCTAATGGACATATATAAATCTTTCAATTTGTTTGATGATGGAGTAATTTTATCCACAAAATTTTACTAATCATGAAAAGTTATAATTGAGAATGCAACTTCAACACTATCAAAACTTGCAAGGACTTCTGATTTCCAAAATTCGTTAATTATTTCTTATTTTTGGCAATGGTTCGTGAAGCTTAGGAAAACACTAAACTATCCACTTATTTATAGATTAATTATACTCATATTTACTCTTTCAAATTCTACTGTGATAATAGAACAATAATTTTCAACTATAAATATTGTAAAAAAAAAATAGATTGCATAGTAAAATGGAAGATGATTTCCTCTTCGACTCTTTGATCATATACATTGAGAAAAAAATCGAATACAAATTCCATTATTGATGATTATTTTTACTTGAAGAAACGTTGGGCCCCACTTTGTAGAGTCATTTCTCATACGAATGAGCACCCTAACACTTGTGTAGTATGTAAGATGAGACTAAATACACATTCATTTGTGTAACTGTTGGTGTAAGTTGAGTTAATTCCTTGAAGCATGAAGGGATATTCAAGGATATGTGTTTGTTGTCTTGTTTTGGCTAAGATAAACTTTGAGAGTAAGCAAAGTGTAAATTATATCTCAGAATTCATATCAAGCCTGTTTATAGCTTCATGTGTTAAGTTACTTGCGATAGTACCTTTGTGGTCACTGGACTAACATTCATACGATGTTGAGAGTAACATATTCTAATGAGTGGGATCTCCATCGTAGCATATATACATATAACATGTATTTTTTGTTGATTGTCTTAGGAAAGTGACAAGATAGTTCTATTTTTATCACTATGTGAGACCCTAAAACCATGTCTTTTGATCTAGAGTCATTTTACAAAGTTTGAGACTAGATTTGACTACTTTTAGGATGTCATTCAATGGCCAAAAATACAAAGGCTATACGAAATATGTCTAAAAAAGTGGTCGAGTCGAAAAACAAATTAATCTAGTCTAGATTATAGAAAATATTATCTGAAATCACAATGAGTGAATTGTGTAGCCCATTTCTCAGACAATTATCCTTTTGTGTGATACTCATGAGTACAAAAGTTCATAATGGTGATCAAATGTTGTTTAGAGTTGGTCTTTTAAGGGTTGAAAAGCATTTGATTGATGTGACATTATCTAATGCATAGACCATATTACCCGTCTTGCATGCTGTATTATATCATCTTAGGTGGTTGTTTGATTTAATGTTTTATTCCATTCCTTATTATCGAGGCCCCACATTTCATTTCCTTCAAATGTTGATTTGAGCAAGGAGAATTTTTCTTGTCCCATGTGTACAAGTACGTGATGATATGATCATTTGATTATATACTAGATTGCACCCACGTGAAAGACATGAGTTATTTAGAATTTAAACCTAATGGTGACTAGGTTAGAAGTCTTGTATTTATCATGAGTGATAAATACTTATTTCCTAATAGAGAAGAACTTTGATTGATTAAAGGGTGAATATTTTCCCATAAATGTATGCCTTGGTGTGTCATATGAAATACAAAAAATATATCAAAATATAAATTCTCTTTTGTTAAGCTCAAGGGTAAGTAAATACAATTTTGATGATAATAAAAATATTTTTATAATATAAATATATTTTTTTCTCATATAAAAAGTAAATTTATTTTGAATTAAAAGTGGGTATAAAGAGTAAATTTATTTTGAATTAAAGGTGAATTGTCTTTAGACATATTTTCTTGTTTTAATTATTTATGTCTCAAAAACTTATCTTTGAATTTTTATTTATTGATAAATGTATTTCTTACTTGTGCAAAAAATATATTTATTTTGAATTAAAGAAGAATTACTTTTAGATATTTTTTTTTTCATACAAAAAAAAAATTTATTTTGAATTAAAAAGAAATGGTTTTAGACAGGTTTTTTCTTACACATACAAAAAGTAAATTTATTTTAAATTAAAAGAGAATTATTTTTAGACATATTTTCTTGTTTTAATCATTTATGTTTCAAAAGTTTATATTTAAATTTTCAAATCTTGATTTCTAATGCAAAAAGTAAATTTATTTTAAATTAAATTTAAGACATGTTTTCTAATTGTTTGAGAAAGCCTAAACATTTTTTGAATTTTGATACACTTGGACATACATCACTACATTCATGGCTAGTGGCATTAGATGGGTTGCATCATGTACGTTCAGGGATGGCTATGGCTTTTTGATAACATGATGGCCTGCAGGGGTGATTGCAACACCCTGACGTCACTACCATCGAGTTACTTCACGACATACTGCATAATGCATTTGCACGCACCTCCAATATTGAGTTATCCACTTAGATATCATTATCTAACTTGAGTGTTTCATACCTCTAGAACATTCCACATTCCAGGTGCAGCAAGTGTTTCAAGTACTCGGGAGCAAGCAAAGGAAAAGAGGAAACGACTACCTAATATTTCTCTTATTTTGTTACGTTCAAATAAATCAAGTTGTTGTAATCAAACTACTAAATGACCATTTAAATCTACTACCAATTTTTATTCGGGTGTCTTGTAAAATCAACTATTTATACTGAGATACTAAGAATTGAAGCGTGGTAAGCTTTCAAGTAAATTCGGGGGTATATCTATGTTCTTGTTCCAAAGAAAAACAATATACACAGAACCATTTGTATTAACTACCATTTTGTCCTTAATTTTGGAAGTTCATATTTACGATAATATCATGTATGTATTACCTCATTTATTCAAGTCCTTTAAAGAATATCCTTGAAATCACCACCTAACAAATAAACACGTTCTCTCAGAAAGTAAAATCCTTTTTCGTGATATCATTATGATTACTTGAATACGTAAAACATGGAATAACAAGAAAGACCAAAGCACAGGCTGCAACGTATTCTTCTTGAAAATTACAAGTTTATATCTCATATTTATCTAATACATTCCTAACACACTTCTCCAGATTTGAAATTTAAAAACATTTAAATACCATAAGGAAGTGGGAAAAACGTTAACGAGTCAATTAATGCCTCCTATATTTAAATTTTAAAACTAATGCGTTAAAATCAATTTTGGAATTTATGGGGCATTACAATTTATATGCTTGTTTTGATAATTTTCAAAAGAGTTTTATATCTTTACTTCGTTTTTATACTTGTTTTCACTTTAAATGTGATTAATTAGAATCCGTCGAGAACTCATTTATACCCCAAATTTGAAAACTTTGCAAAATTGAAGTTTGAAGTTCAAAAAACCCCTAAAAAATATTACATCTTTAACCATAGAATGACACCACTCAAGTTGATTAATTAGGACTTAAAAAATTATCAAGAACTGTGACAGAAAGTTGAACATCATGGCAGCTTTAAGGAGAAGTTTCGTTTAGGGTTTAGGATTTACAAATATGATGATTCTGTTTAACTTTAGAAAATATTTTTTAATTTTATATTTAAGGATATCTTAGTTTTTATGTTTCAAAAAGTCATAGTATAAGCTCACAAATGTTTCTCTAAGCATTTGTTTGGTGACTAATCGGGTGTTAGTATTCCAAATATTAAGATATTTGTTTGGTGAGTAATTGGGTGTTAGTATCCCAAATATTAAGATAAATGAAGATCGTGAGTTCTAATTTGAAATTTAAGCCGATTGAAGAGATTTTCTCTTATATTTATATATATATTTTTTATGTTAGAAGGAATATAAATATATAATGGTAGTTTAGATCTATTTTTTTTTATTTCTTTTCAATTTTGATTATATTGTGCAGTATGCCTAACATAAAATATAGACGTTTTAAGGTTTTTTAAATGAAATTCTTACTTATAGAAAAAAAATGTAATAGTATTCTTTTTTTAAAAAAATAAAAATATTACTACTATTCACCCATGCACCTGAATAAAGTTAAAATCTTATAAGTTTAAAATAAAAATATGACTTTAGAGACCTGAGAAATTTTCTAAAGATAATCTACAAGTCTCAAGTGTCATTTTCGAATTGCTGACAAGATTTCGTAGAAATAAAGAAAAAGGATCCAAATTTTAGGTAAGTTTCTATTTGATGGAAGACAATCTAACTTTACTTTTGTAAGGTGACAATAAGTAAGCCTTTGTTATTATCTATTAATTTAATTATTTAATAATTTTTCTATCCTGTGTTAGCTATATTACTAAGTCGAATTGTATAGTAAAATTGTAAGAGCCCATTCTCAGATATTCTCAAATCACTGGAATATCTAACAATTCTATCTTGTTCTCATTACTTGTCGTCACAAAAGTCAAATAGGCCTCGTATTCATGTCGCACCAACTTCTCTGTCTTCATTACTAAAACCATTACTATGAATGCACCAAAATAAAATGAGCAAACATATTTCTCCTTGAATAAAAATATTAAAAAAAGTTTCGACGGTGCATCATGCACTGGTCACGATTAACCAGAGGTTTAGATAGAAACGAGTTCAAAAGAGATTAAGCCAAAAAACAGCCCCCTCCAAAAAAAATAATAATAATAATAAAAGAGGGTCCAATTTTTGAATGTTTTTTGGTTAAAATTTTGAGTTTCTTATTTTTAATTGCATTCACTGGAGAAAATCGACAAAGAACTAAACTCTAGGCAAGCATGCCAGTCGAGTATAATAACACACAAAGTCTTTGCTACACTACATGGAACCTACTAATAGATTTTAGTTTGCAAATCATCCTTTGTAGGATATATGAGTTGAGTGCACATTTTAGGGCAGTTTTTGTTTTTAATTTTTTATTCTTAATTTTAAAAGATAAAAATTGAACATATTGTTTGTAGACACCTTAGGCGAATCTTACATCGATCATGCAAAGGGAGAGAACTAGACATATAAGTGTAGAGAGTGTTTTACATAGTGACGCAAGTTTTGGGATTAAATCCTAGACCGACAAAATCGAGAATTTGTTGCAATCTGAACTGGACAATATATTACTATGTGAACCTTGGTCGTTACAGAATGGTATCAGAGCTGACCCCTAAGTCTCTGAGCGTGGTGGTGGGGTAAAACCTCAGTAAGAAAGTTGAGTCCCTAAGGGGGTGTGTGTAGGCACCTTAGACAAATCCCACATCAACCATACAAAGGGGGGAGAACTGAGCATATAAGTATAGATGGTGTTCTACATAGTAACATGCGTTTTGAAATTAAATTCCAGACCGATAAAATCGGGGATTAGTTGCGATCTGAACCAGATAATACGTTGCTATATGCACCCCAGTCGTTACATTGTTCGATAACGTTAATGTTTGTTTTTAGACCCATGGATTGTTAAATTGACCCGATCCAGTGATCTATGGATTGGTTCTAATCAAGTTAAACTAACTTTAGTGAAAAAATTAGTTGTGATTATTAAGCATCCATGTGAGTGAGATTGAAAAGTGAGAGTGAAAATAAGCTTTTTGTGTCTTTAAAATTTAATTTTTTTTAAAAATAAATAAATAATCAAATAGAAGCCAACGCTAGCTGCTACATACAAGCAAGTTTACTATAACTTGGATCAGTAGTTAAGAAATATGAAAACACTATAATAAATTTTAGATTAAGAGGCATTTAAAAATATCTTAATAGATAGTTTATTGGGACATTTTAACTATTAAGACATTAATAATAATATCGCATGTAATTGTGTCCAAAAAACGTATTGAGGCATTTACAAATGCCTCAAAAATAACTATAAATTTAAGTTTTTTGCGATACTTAAAAATGTCTCAAAAATCACTTTAAATTTATTCTTCACATCCTCCACAAGGTGTTCTCTTAAGTCCAACTTACCCCTCCCCTCCCCTCAACTCGAACTCTAAACATTTCATTCTTCTTGCACGCACGTCTACACATCATTTTATTAATATATGTGTCTATATTACTTTTATAGTATTTCTAAGTTTTATTAAAATTATTCTATTGGAACACTTAAAATTTGTCTATTAAGGCACTTCATTAAAGTGTCTAGTTAGAATTATTTTAATGGGCATCTCAAAAATTCTGCCATATTAGATTTGTCTATTAGGACATTTTATCGTCGTGACTCATTATAATTATTTTATTGGAACACTTTTTTAAATTGTGCCTTAAAATGATATTTTATAGGTCAGTTAGATTTGTTTATTAGGGCACTTAATTATTGTGCCTCGTTAGAGTTATTGTATTAGAGCACTTTTTTAAATTGTGTCTTAAAATAGTATTTTAGAGGATACCTTTTAAAAATACCCTAAAAAAGATGCTTAACAAATCATTTTTATTATAGTAAAATTATGGAATTTATTGGAACTACTTAAGTAAATAAAGGTTATCAATATTTGATCACAACTATCCATTTTTAATGCAATAATTGTACCATAAAAATATACAAGAATATATATGTATAAAAAAATAAGGATGGTCTGCCAAAAACAGTTAGGAGGGCCATGGCCATGGCCCTTCTCTGTCATGCTGTATCTGCCACTTCTCAATTGGTTTTGGGGATGTTCAATTCGTTTAAGCTTAGGCTAACTTTGGAAGTATTATCATTATTCTCTTGAGGTGGAATAAGATGAGAACTTGACCATCTATCTAGCTTGTTGGGAAGTGGCTGGCTGCAATCAGGGCAGGCGCAAGATGAAAGATTAGGAGATCCCAACATATATATGTCCTGTCCTAACACAACAACGTAAATTATTTTATATTTTATAAGTGAATTATTTATCCCAAAAATACAGATCTTTTAAACTTTAAGGATAGTCCTAATTAAAGAAAAGGACATGTGACCCGTCAAAACTAGGGAACAACGTTGTTTTAGGTTCAGTTTTGAACAACGTTTGTCTTTGCTGAGAGAAAGAAATGAAATGATTGTCAAAAGACAGAAGAAAAGAATGAATGTGCGTGCGTGCGGGTGTGTGTGTGTGTGTGTGTGAGAGAGAGAGAGAGAGGGAGAGAAAAGAAAAGAAAAGAACGAGAGAATTGTATATTTGTATCTCTTCTTCTAGAAGCCTAGGACTAGGCAAGGTGCATGCCCTTCTTTCGAGAAGATAGATACATATATTCTTTTAATAACAATTACAATAATTATGAATATTTATTGACATTGAGCGTTCTCAATGAAAGAGGAATTGATTGTAAATGTCAAATCACTTAGAATCACAACCCACAGAATGAAGAATAAGTGGTAATTAAGGAAATGATAGCCGTAGTTAAATCTGGTTTTTGATGATTTAGGAATAGATTGTAAATGTCAACCAATGGGAATGAATTTTATTGAAATTGCTACAACGAGCCAATCCCTTGCCAGCAGACAGCAGATAGCAAGAGGACCAGGGTTGATGATCAGAGCCGTATAATTGGGCTCAGTAATTTGGATTGGATGGTGAAGATTGCACCGCCACCAATCCATAAGACCCTTCCCCCGTATCCATCAACCCAGGTTCAACGTTTCCAGCACTCCCTGCTAGTCTCCGTCAATATTCAAGAAACAACCCCTCCCTCTCTCTCTCTCTCAGGTCTCTCTCTCTCTCTCTCAGGTATTTCATCTTCCTTTCAATCAATATAATACTGGATAGATATATGAATATATTTATTTGTATGTCTTTGCACATTTCTTTATACAAGCAGAGCTATTTATTTATTTATGGTTTTCATCTAGGGTTTTGTGGGCTTGAAGTCTTTTGCTTGGCTGCTAAGTCTTATAGGACGAAAATATGATCTCAAAACTGGAGCCGATGGTGGTGAATCTTTGTGGGCTTTTAGAATTTCATCTGTTTGTTGCCTTTGGTTGTTGCTGAAGATAAACTTGTGCTTCTTGACCCATTTTTACGGTCCCTTTGATTCATCTTATTTGTTTTTGGGCTTGAATTCTGGGTTTTTGATAAATAAAGTTCGTAGCTTTCAGAATCTTACTTTCTGAACAAACAGTAAGATTGGGGAAGAGAGATACTTGGCAAAGAGTCTGTTGGGTTCTTATTCAAGGTTTTGGGCATAATCATTTTGGATGGTCATGGACAGACAATTGGGAAGTTATTATAATTCTGTTAATAAGATCGAATCTGATGAAGAAGGTTCTTCGATTCTCTGGGATCAGGATTTTACAAGTGGGTTTAAGGGTGGATGTGTAAATCAGAATATCCTTAGTTTTCCTCCATGTCTACCCGATCCAGACTCTAGCGTCTTAAACCCGGCATCTGCCATATCGAGTTTGGCTGATTCGTTCGAAGACTATGATTTTAGCGATGAGGTTTTTAAGTACATAAATCAGATGCTGATGGAAGAAGATATGGAAGAGAAGACCTGTATGTTTCAAGATTCAGCAGCTCTCCAAGCTGCCGAGAGAGCTTTCTATGATGTCCTTGTGGAGAAGTGTCCCCCTTCTCCCGATCACTGCCAGATTAATCATGTTGATCCACATACTGAAAGCCCAAATGAATGTCAATCTGGCATAACTTGCAGTAACTATCAAACAAGCATCAATACTTGTAGTGACAGTGTTACATGTTCCGGTTTAAATTATGATCATGATGAGCATGAGTCCCCTGCTGTTCGTAGTGTGGCTGTGGATCGTGTTTCACAGTCTACTTCTCATTCGTCCTTCTGCTCATCAAGTGCAGCCGGAACTGTCATCGATGGATTTGTGGATTCACCCCTGAGTACCCTTAGAATTCGTGATATGTTTAATGATAGTCGATCTGCCATGCAATTTAGAAGAGGATTTGAAGAAGCAAGCAAGCTCCTTCCTCGTGGTTACGGTTTGTATCTTGATTCTGGTAGCAAGCTAGTTAAAGAGGCAAAGCAAGAGGGGAAGGCTGTGGAAGTAAAGGTTGAAAAGAAGTACGAGATCCGGTACCCTTTTGATGGTTCAAGGGGGAAGAAGAATCCTCATTCCGGGGGGTTGGATTTGGAGGAAGGAAGGAGTAACAAGCAGTCAGCAGTTTATACTGAAGGAACTGTGAGATCAGAAATGTTCGATATGGTGTTGCTATGTAATGGAGGGAAAAGTGAATCGGCACTTCGTGAAGCGTTGCAGAGTGGAGTGAAAAAAAATATACAGCAAAATAGTTTATTAAAGGGATCTAGCGGTGGGAAGTCCGGTGGCAAGAAACAGGTAGTTAAGGAGGATGTGGTGGATCTTAGAACTCTCTTAACCCTATGTGCACAGGCAGTTGCTGCTGATGAACAGAGAAGAGCCTATGAGCTACTGAAGCAGATCAGGCAACATTCTTCTCCTAATGGGGATGGGATGCAGAGAATGGCCCATTACTTTGCCGACGGTCTGGAAGCACGGATGGCTGGTTCTGGGAACCGAAGTTACATAGCAGTTATGATCAAGCCAACGTCTGCGGCTGAGATTTTGAAAGCTTACCATTTATTTCTTTCGATCTGTCCATTTAGGAAGCTGTCAAATTTCTTTGCAAATAAGACAATCATGAATGCAGCTGAGAAAGCAACCAGCTTGCATATTGTTGATTTTGGTGTTCTTTATGGGTTCCAATGGCCCTGTTTCATACAACGGCTCTCATCTAGGCCTGGTGGACCGCCCAAACTTCGAATTACTGGGATTGACCTTCCAAATTCAGGTTTCCGACCAGCAGAACGGGTTGAGGAGACTGGGAGACGTTTAATGAATTATGCAGAGTCTTTCAATGTTCCATTTGAGTTCAACGCCATAGCAAAGAAGTGGGAAACTATTCAGATTGAGGATCTAAAGCTTGACAAAAATGATGTCCTTGTAGTCAATTGTCAGTATAGGTTTAGGAATTTACTTGACGAAACTGTAGTGCTGGAGAGTCCGAGGGACATTGTCCTCAAGCTGATCAAGAAGATGAATCC
Organism: Diospyros lotus; assembly: GCF_014633365.1. Lineage (NCBI taxonomy): Eukaryota > Viridiplantae > Streptophyta > Magnoliopsida > Ericales > Ebenaceae > Diospyros > Diospyros lotus. The sequence goes on from NC_068346.1 coordinate 33,927,532, forward strand.
GGATGTTTATTTGCAGGGGGTTGTGAATGGCCCCTACAGTGCTCCCTTCTTCGTTACACGGTTTAGGGAGGCCCTTTTCCATTACTCTTCTCTGTTCGATATGCTGGAGACCACTGTGCCTCGTGACATTCACGAGAGGCTGCTGATTGAGAAACAGATAATTGGATGGGAGGCAATAAATGTCATTGCATGTGAAGGCGCAGAGAGGATTGAGAGGCCAGAGACTTACAAGCAGTGGCAGGTGCGGAACATGAGAGCCGGATTTAGGCAACTTCCATTAAACCGGGAGATCATGAACACAGCCAAAGAAAGGGTGAAAACACGCTACCACAAGGATTTTGTGATCGACAAGGATGGTCGCTGGATGCTGCTGGGTTGGAAAGGAAGAATTGTCTTTGCACTTTCTTCTTGGAAGCCAGCTTACTAAAATCATACATTCCTCTCTTCTTTCCTTTTCCTTTGGCCCGTGCAATTCTGTTCCACTCTCCTTCTGAATTGAAAGCCAAGGTACGGACACGCTCCTTGTTATGAGCAAATCACTCTCTTTATTCACATACATTACATGGCCATGCATACAACTTGGTGTAATGTGCTTCTGATCAGTAAGTGAGGTTGGGACTGGGAGCCAACTTTAGCGCGCTGCCTCCTCAACAACACTGGACTTGACCCGTATCTGTAGTAGCAGTTGTTATCAGTACCAATTTGATGGAATAACAGAAAGTGATCATCCTCTTAGAACCTTGTTGCTTTGGTTAACTCCTCATAACTCAAAAGAGATACGACTAGGTCATTTTGTTTACACTGAAAGGTAGTAGTCCAGCAATGAGCCAAACATCTTGATTCCTGAAATTACTATTCCAAGTGGGTAGGGCAGCAAAAGTCTTAGTTACATACATACATACATGAAGGTATATGGTGATCAGTGGATGTCTCCAGACTGAAGGAAGATTATGTTCTGGCTCTTGCTGCTGGAAGGCAATGGTTGCCATAGCTTAGCTTATGTTAGAGTTCATGCTTTCATTACATTCAGTATATATTACATCATCTTGTTTCATATATTACTCATAATTATTGTTGATTATCTTCCAGTTTTGGCCATTTTTCTTTACTTTTTAAGGTATGTCTTAGACTTAATAATAACAATAAAATTAAGCTATGCTGTTCTTGACTCTTGTGGATGGCATCCTTAATCCTCCTTTGGTTGGCCTGGCCCCAATTCAGATTAAGGGGTGTGTTGTTGACAATGGCATGAAACAGGGAGCTTCAATAATTTGGTTTGCCTTTCAATTTCTTGATATTATTATTATTATGTGGTTATCAATACTTTGATCAGTCATTACTTTATTGGTTACATTAGATAGATAGATAGATAGATAGATAGATGAGCAAAGCGGTTGAGTGAATTGAGAAATGAGAATCTGTTGGCGGCTTTCAGTACCTTTTTAACTTGGTGGATGGGCCCAATTCCAATTGTACCCATCACTCATTTCATTTGTTTTTCTAGACCTGTCAAATTCAGCATGCCATGCTACTTCTAGAACATTTTTCAGGGCATTTGTCCTGACTCATGTGATATTTCACTAAGTGGTGGCCCTAAATTAAAAATATAAAACATTTTAAATGATAAGTGGAGCATCCCATGCTTATCGTCATCCTTGCACAAAAGGTATAAAAAGACTTTGAAAGTAAAAGTGTGACATTCGTGCCAATTCTCATAGCTCTCAAATTTGTTGTTTTCCCTTTTACTAACTTAACTATTAAAACGACAGTCTTTAACAATTTTTGGAGTAATCTTTAATGTTTTGATCCAATTCATCGAAGTTTATGATCAAAGTCTCTTTCAAATCATATAATTCAATTGGTAAGGAAATCTCAACACCACCGGTGATCTAAAAATATATTAAACTTTGCATATTTTTACTAGGTTTCGTTTGTTCGGATGTAAAATGTTTTTTGAGAAAATAATTTTTTTATTTTCCGATGTTTGATTGACAAAAAAGATGTACCATTCATAATGCATGTCTTTATTTATGCCAAAGCTAATCAAGTGTTTTTTTTTTTTCTTTTATCAAAACATCTTTACATATATATGTATTTTTATAAATAAATATATATCTATTCTATATTATGTTTACTAAGTTTCATTTTGTTTAAATTTTTTTCTAAAAAATAAAAAATAAATTATTACCATTAAAAGTATATCTATCATTCTCCATATTCACATGTGTGGTGACATGGGAGCAAAAAAAAAAAAAAAAGGGATGAGGTTTCTCTTACTTTTGACGATGCAGCCCTCAGTAGTAAAAGGCTCGCACAATGAACTATTAGTTTAGATATACCTTAAGAAACATTAATAATATAAAATAAAGATATAATAAAATCTAACCTTAAATATTAATATATCATGCTTTAAACATTAGCGGCCCAAATAAAACCTTTCATGCCACATCATGTGTCATCAAGGTAACTTAAATCTCTTAGTCATCAATGTCAATATCAAACACAAGCATGTAGTTTTTATTCCAAAAATATGCTTTTCCCAATAACTATTTAATCTTTGTTCTAAATGTATCATTTTGATCTAGTTGAAATTTGGAGAAAATAGAATGACCTTGATTATAAAAAAATAATTGTTTCTTAGGTTATACGGAAATAGAAACGACAAATGGATACAATATAAAACAAAAACGGGAAAACGTTATTTTTCAAAAAAAGTAAGAAACAAAAGTGAGTAAATAAAAAAAAATATAAGGGCCTTTTGACGAATATAATTTTTAATATAAAAAATAATTATTTAATCTAAAAATAAACATAAATTCTATAATTTATTCAAACAAATTTTGGAAACAAATTCTAGAAAAAATTAAGAATTTTGAGTTAGAAATGAAAAAAAAAATTATTTATATTCGTGGATGGAAATACATTTTTAAATCGAAAACATGTTTTTTATATTTTTTTAAAATTGCGAAACGATTATGAAAAGTTTTTGAAATTGCAAAAGTAGGTCAAAAATATTTATTAGTGTTTCATAACGAAAACATTTTGGAAATACCGAAACGGCACTCCCAAATTTTTTTTGTGCATCATAGGTTGTTTCAATCATAACAAGTGCTTGTCAATGTACAAACACATTAGAAAAGTGACCCCCAAAAACTTTCTGATTATTATGTTAAAGACATTATAAATCGAGTTAGAGATTAAGAGTGCATGTTCAAAATGTTTAGAATGTAGAAGATAAGATTATAGTTCTTACCTAGAGTTTTTAAAAATCATACAAGACTTTGTGAGTTAGAAGAATTTGTAATTCCTTGGAAAGCACTGATTCAGTGAATACGGCAACAAGTGGCGAGGCAACAAAAGAAAAGCAGTGTTGGAGGAAGAAGATGACAGATGGGTGGTGGCCAAAAAGAGAAGAGGAAATGACAAAAAATGATTATTCAAACCTTTGTAAATTCACCTATAAAAATCCTATCTATATAAATAACATTATTCACGTAAAAATACTAAAATGATCCGCATATTGAATAAGAGTAGAGGTGACTTTGTCAAGGAGAAAATGGTCAAGTAAAACTCATTTAATATATTTAGGGATGACAATTACAACCGAAACTATGAGGAACCGAATCGAAATCAAATCGATCAATGTAGTTAAAAACTGTTTAATTGGATAATAGTTTGGTTTGAAAAAAAATCGAATACTATTTCAATGGGTATGATTTGATGATGGTTTTCATTAAATTCAAACCAAAATCTAAATCGAACATATGGGTAACCGAATCAAACCGAACTGAATATATATATATAATATTTATTTATTTAATATATTATATATACACATAATATATATATTGACTAATGCATTTTTTTACAAATATTTTAACTAATGTATTACAAATATATAAAATATTTAATATTTATAAAGTAATTAACAAATAAAAATAAAACCTAATCTTAAATTATTTTAATTTTATTAATCAAATAATTATATCCAAGAAACTTGAAGTTAATTTGTAACTTTATGTAAAAAAAATAAAAAGATAACTTTATTAGAGTTTGTCTTTATTTATTGTGAAGTTATCAAAAATTTGTAAGAGTTTGTCTTTATTTGTTGATATGGATCAAACTAAAAAAATTATGGTTAAAATCGAAATCGAATAGTTTGGTTATGATTTTTAATATTTAAAACCAATAGATAATGGTTTGGTTTTAATTTTAATAATTTAAATTTAATTTGATTATAATTTTGGTAAAAATCAGAACCAAACTCAACGATTACGACCCTAAATATATTTCTTTATTCATACGATGACTCATCATTGATGTGCCATTTCCATTATTATAATGTGTCTTACTTAATGACACGTTTGTTTCTTTGAAATCTTTTAGACGAGCAATTCTACATTGCCCGAATGTCTCGTACCGAAACCTTACCGAAGCCAACCTGTTCTGACAAAATTACCCCTCAGCCCTCAACAATATTACAAATCTGCCATTGAAGGCTGTTGGCGAGTTCTTCCTCCTTCTCCCTCTGTCCACTGTCTCTCTCTCTCTCTTTCTCCCTCTGGTTTAAAGTTTCTGTTTTTGCTTAATTAGAAAGCAAAATGCCATCGCCATTTTCAATGTTGCCTGCCGGAACCCATCGCCGGCCATCTGTAAAATGAAGCTCCTTTTTCATTGCTTTGCGACTACACTTACAGCATTGGCCCTTATCAGATAAATTTCTGTGAGAAAAAAAGACGGCCATGTTTTTGAAGAACTGACTGAAACTTAGATAAAAGAATATAATATTTTATGGTCTCAAAAATAAGCATAAGATCTGAGAGATTCTTTAAACTAAAGAGAGGCTCCAACCTAGAAAAATTCTAAGAATAAGCAGTAAAATCTGAAGAATCCTATTGACTCTGTTGTTATTATATATATATATATATTTGTGTAACATATACACTCAAAGCTGTCATAATTAATAACATTACATTTCCGTTTAACTGCCGAACAAATCATGGAGAAAATGTGTATTGCCCCCTACCACTTTGAGATGGGAGAGATGTCTCAACCACATCTTTTCCCATGGCTACTGACTAGCACTAGCAGTGCCACCACTCGTTTATTTACTTAACCCACCCATTTAAGCATCCAAATTGTTATTATTTTCAAACCCAACAACATTGGGAGGGTGAATGATGTCGCAATCCCAAAGTCACCAGTGAGTTTATTAGCAGCGATTCTTAATCAAGATATAAACTAAAAGAAGTAAGGAGGAGGAAGAAGGAGGCCAGAAGGAGAAAGCAGGAAGGAGGAGGAAGGAGGGGGCTTGCTGTGCTGTCGGCGAGGAAGGAGGAAGGAGGAAGGAGGAAGAAGGCTGTGCGAAGGAGGCTGGAGGTTGTGCTTCAAGGAGGAAGGAGGAGGCGGCTTGGCGCTTCTTCTGATAAAACCCTGGTCGTTGCCGAAATGAAATAAAATGGCGATATTGACCGTCAAAATATCGCGCAAATTTGTTTCGGTAAGGTTTCGGTACGAGACATTTGGGCAATGTAGAATTGCTCCTTTTAGACACTTCAAAATGCCAAGGTGACCACTAGAAAATATACATTAATAGGCAAGACACATTGCATAAAATGTTTTTTTTTTTTTTTAATTTCAATTTTAATTGAACGATTAAACTTCTCATTAGAAAATAAAAAATTTAAATTTTTAATTTTTTTAACTTTATACTAATTCAAAAGTTAATATTATAGTTTTTTAAATTATAAAATATTAAGACACATTTAATTATAAAATTAAAATTAAAAACTAAAAAATATTAGTTCTACCACAACCAAACAGGGCCCTAATTAATTTGGGTCTACCGGTGATTAGGGTTGAAGCCAATTTAGGCGTTAAAGAGGGAAAGCGAAGCAGCAGCAGAAGAAGAAAGAAAGAGGAGGATGAGCGGAGCAGGGGCACCAGATTTCTTCTATAGAGAGGCTCAGCGTCTGGGCTACGTTGCTCGCTCTGCCTTCAAGGTATCTAGGGTTTTCAATTTTTTCTCCTTTTCATCCAATATGATTATATGACATGCAAATGTAACCAATGAATTTGGTTCTTTCGTTTTTTTGAGAGAACAGCTGCTTCAGATGCAAAAACAGTACAAACTGATAAAGCCTGGTTCTTCTGTTCTTGACCTCGGTTGTGCTCCTGGTGCCTGGCTTCAGGTCTCTCTCTCTTTTTCTCTTTTGCATTATCGCTCTATTTGTGTGTGTTTGTGAATCTTGTCGTGCGTTTTGCGCCCGAAGATTATCTCTCGTTATCTTGATTTCATTGGCTTCATGGTAGCTTTGACGCAAAACCAGGTGGCTTGTCAGAGCTTGGGACCAGTGAAAAATGGGGGCTTGGTTGTGGGCATTGATCTGAAGGTGACTTTTATCACTAGCAGCTATAATTTTTATTGTTTTGTCAGCTGGGTTTTACGTATCAACCGTAAAAAGTAAACTTTTGGTTAAATGGGTTTGTGTGAGGTTTTTCTTGGTTACGTTTCTAAAGAATTTGGGGGGGATTTGCAGAACAGAAGGTGAAGGTTCCGTCTGTCCACTGTGATGCAAGGGTTCAGACTGTTTGTGCTGATGTCATGAATCTTCCCAAAAACCTAATTAGAGCGCTATCTCCTCAGGTACTGTTGTTTAAATAAATGATATGTTTGCTGGAAGACTAAACATGTTTGTGTGTGATGCATAGGGTGAAGTGTTAATGTATCTATCCTATATTCTTGTACCTTGGAAAATATAAGGTCATGCCTCTAGAACTTTCTTAAGTGTATAGGAGAAGATGTATCTCATTTATGCTGGGTTGTTTTGTCCTATAGATACCCATGTGATGGAGCATTTGAAAGCAAGCCGAATTTGAAAGTTATACTTCTAAAGACTTCTTCTTTTGTGAAAGTTGTGTGTTTCCCTTTGCTAGATCACCATCTTCCAACAATGTTTCATCACATTATGCTGCTTTGATTAGATTTGGTGCAATGTGATGGTTCTGATTTCTTGCTTTTAGAATCTTTTTATTGGCCTAATTGTTCAATGCCTTGCTAGTTCTAGTGTTCTTTGACTTTATACATAATTTATCAGAAAATTGATGTTGCTAATGACCAACCAGAAAGCACATTTTTGTAGGTATTTTATCATGAAGGTTTTTGCAAACTAAAGAGATTCTGCATCCGAGCATTATTGGCACTCATTTGACTGAAACCTTAATAAGCTGTCCGCCCAACATCATATGTTCTTAATTCAAATTACTATATGCCTGGTTGGTGTTGCTATAAATTTTTGCTATTGTGAGAACAACTTCTGTGAAAAGTTATTTTGCAATAATTGTCTTCGGAAAGAAGTAGTTTAGTGTTTAGCTATATTATTTGAGAAATGATTTTAGTTTTGTTATGTGTTTCTGGCAAGTGATTGAAAAATTGAAAATGTTTTTATACTATTTGGATATAGAAGTGCTTATAACATTTTTTTAAAAAGTTTTTACGATTGAATTTTATTTTAATTATAAACATAAGTTAAACTGTAGAATCATATTTAAGCAACAAGAAATGTTCTGAAAACCAATTCCTTTGTCTTGAAGAAAGGAAAAACATAGCAAAAAATTAAATCTTCAATCCAAAATGATGGTCTTTCAATGGAAATGTATTGAGCTCTCGAGGATTATGCATTGTTTTCAAAAGTGCTAAGAGCAGTTAAGCGTGGAAGGCCTAAAGTGGAAAGAAAAGCTCACACTTAAGCGAAGTCGAGCACAGAAATGAAATAAAGAGTATAAACTTTTGAAAGTGTGAAAAATATAAACTATTAAAAAAGAAATCACTAGAAAAAAACTAAACGAGAATGAGGGGTGCAAATTTAACTAATGATGAGATACCATTTTTCATTTATATTTTATACCCCGTTTAAAAGTTCATACAATCATAAAAAAAGCATTAGGAAAAAAATCATCCCTAATTTACACCTATCCCCAATCAATCAACCCCTAATTTATAGCAATCCTTGATGTGCAATCAATCAACAAATTGTAATTTACATCAATCAGGAATCAATAATCAATCCCTAATTTACACATTACAACAATCAATAATATATTAGCAATCCCTTATGTACTCCTAATTACATGTTTCCATCATATTTTTTCCTCAGTACATACAATCAATCTTCTTTTTTGTTTAAATGTATATATGATTTTATCATATCTTAAACCACTTTTTTGGATAAGGTTTCCGTTCAAGCAGCCACATCATTGCAAAAATTTAAACAAGCCTGACCATTCCTATTGTCTGATTAAAAAAAAAAAAAAAACAGGCGTATTTTTGAAGGGTGCTTTTTTTGCACTTTGAAGCTTTGGTAAAAGTACAATTTAAGCGCACTCAGCTAAAGTTGTTGAGCTGAACACACAAAAAGCCCCAAGCATGCTGTATTTTGTGCTTTGTGCATGAAGTGCGCTTTTTTAAACACTGGGATTACGATAAAATCATGAACAATTAGAGAAATATAGATTGAGAATTTTAAGGATATGCACATCAAAGAGTGTTGACAAGAAATGTTTTGACAATTGGAGCTTCTTTCTTCTGTAAATCAAATTTTAAATCTGTGAGAATTATGAAAATTCATGATGAGGGTCAGTGAGACGAACATGATATGTGATTTTTTGTTAAATAGCTTGTGAGCATATGGATTTTATATTGACTAGTTTGTGAAATATGGAACAAAGAATTAGATGTGACTGATGAAGGTGATGTTTGTATTTGTAAATGTTGACTGGGGTAACTAAAAATATTTCAATTTTTACTTCTAATTTTGCTTCGCAGTATAAGTTCTAAATTTTTGCTTTTGCTCCACAGTAGAAAAATAGCTTTTGCTATCAATGAAGCACTTTTCACTTTTGGCCAATCACCAACAAAAAACTTACAAAAGCTCTTTTGTTAAGAAAAAAAAAAATGCACTTTTCTAGATGCTCTGGCACGGCCAAACAGGGGCTAAGTGATCTGATGTTGCTTTTGCATTACTTCTAAGCCCCCTAAATTGTAATATGGAAATGCTTTTGCAAATATTTAATCTGGAGACACTAACAAGGTGCAATAGATGAATCCTCTAATGAAATTGTTAGTTGGACTATTTTCATAGAATGTATTGTTTTTTAAACTATTTACCTCATTCTCTATTCTTGCTTTGATAGTTTGCATTCTCATCAAGTTACCAATTGATTGATACATTTGATTTCTTCCTTTCCATATCCTTCTCTTGCAATGCATAATCCTTCATATTCTTGTCGATGGAAAAGACTTCAATTGTAATTCTCCATGTTCAATTTCGTATGGTAGTTCATGTTTTCACCAGATTATGAGTTGATTTATACATGTAACCTCTTCTTTATCTCTCTTTACCCCATACTTGTTTTCTGTGGGTTATGGAAAATATTTTTCTTTGATGAATGCTTATAAACGAGCTGAAAATTTCAGTCTGTTGCAGATCAGAATCCAACCCTGTAGGTATTTGAGGCTTACTACTTTGTTGTGTGATTTTCTTGTCAAGATTATATATGGTCATAAGTTTCTTGGTAGTTGAGGTTCACCTTGTGATGTGAAATGTGGCACCATGTACACCAGTCACCAGCACACATGAGTGACTATTATGTCTCACTACTTGGCCTTGAACTACATGATTAACAGTTCTCATTTGAAGCCATGGAACTACTTTTTTGGTCACCACCGGAATTTTCATGAAGTGCATAAGAAACATCAATTTCCCCTTCTTGTAAAGAAATTATAACTCATTGTACATTATATAACACCACATAGCTCAATTCTCTTATGGTCTATTTGTTTTAGTAGGATTAATATATCTAGACCCCATCAGTTTTCACCTTTATATATGCAGATCCACCTGTTTTAAGAAATTTGCAAGCGCTCCTTGCTGTTTATTTTCATTAACAATCATTAAATGTAAGGTCATTTTAGTAATTTAATTATAAATATGTTTTGAGTGTGGGACATATAGGATGACTTGCAGTTTATTCAATTAGATCAAACATCCTTAAGATCCAGAAATTCTAGTTTCTTTTTCCATTTTTTTGGAGTCAAAATCTATAAGTTTCTGTGTTTTGAAAATGTAAAGAAGTCTATTTCAATATTTTTCATTTTTTAAGAACAAACAACAATCCTCTTTTTTGTTTTTTGTTTTTTGTTTTTTGTTTTTTTTTGTTTTTTGATGTGTTTTAGGGGTTTTCATTGAATTCCTTGTGAATATATTTTTGGATTCATTCTTCAATTTTATAAAAGATTACATACTTTGTACTATAAAAAAGATTGTATAGTTATATATATTCATTACTTCTACTTTTACTTTTCTTTTTCTCCTTTAGTATTGTGGAAACATAGATCTGTTCAAATTCCTTTTTAATATGTTTGTTTTTCTTGTTTTTTCTCTTGTAATTACATATATTGATTGTTGTGTATCATTGATTGTCATATATTAAATCTAGATATATATATATTTTTTATTGCTATATGTTTATTCTATATTGATTGTTATACATAGAAAATTTGCATACTGATTTCATATGCTGGAAAAGGGTAACTGAGATACCATTTTTCACAAAAGGTACACACACACACACACACACACACACGCACGCACGCGTATAAGGTATCCACGTATGCCTAGATAGATAGTGTATGTGTATATAACAACAATCACAAGTCTTAATCCTACTAGGTGGAGATATATTAGTGTATGTGGATAAGATTACAGATACTTCACCCAAAAGAAGAAAAGATACTGAACAAAAAAAAAAAAAAAAAAAAGATGAGGAAAAAGAAAAGCAAAGAATAACAACATATCAACTTTTAATACCATTTACGTGGTTTGTTTCTTTAAACATCATAACACTATCCCTATGCCCCTCTATTTTGATCTCTCTCTACTTTTATCTTATCACATGACAAAACCATCTTACTTTATCTCATTCATGTTATCTATCAATAGTAGCCACTCTAATTGGATGATGTATAACCTCATTTGTAATTCTATGTTTTCTTGTATGGTTCTTATCACTGTAAGATCCTCATTCTGTTACACTCATATTTTGCACATGTTGGTTCATTACTGTCCTTTAAGAATTCATTAAGTTGACTAATGAAATTATCACAAAGCTTGTAAGTGTCTCTCTGGTTTGTGGGAGTAGTGAATTTTAGCTGTCTTAGGGGGTCTAAACCATTTTAGTACGTGATATGCCACTAACCTCACTAGTTGCATAGGAATGAGCAGGTCTGTGCGACTGAGAACTGTTTCAATAAAAGAATAATCTTCGGTTATATGTAGTGGTAGTTGAAAATTTCATTGAAGCACTTCGTAGGTGTTACCACTTGAGATCTGTTTCCAAATATAGAAGCTTATGTGTCTTTTGGGTTGCACTGTTCCTATTTTTGCAGCAGCGAGGGTTTTCAGTCATACTCTCAGATATGTGCCCCCCAGTTTCTGGAATCACAACTAAGGATGCAGCACTATCTGCTGAGTTGGGGATGCGAGCGCTTGATTTGGCTATTGGAAGGACTGCCCCATCAGATCAAAATATTCAAGGGGAGGCTCAAACGAATGATCCAGATTGTGGCGTATTACTACCCGGGGGCCACCTCGTCATTAAGCTTCTAGAGAGTGAAGACGTGCGAGGTTGGTTCTTTTCCATATATTTATCGTTGCCAAGAGATTTCTGCACATTCCTTACTTGTGGCCGTTGTCTGCAGAATTAAATCAAATTTGTAAACCCCTCTTTAGAAAGGCATCATGGTTGAGGCCTAAAGCTACTAGATCATCTTCCAGAGAGATCTATTTGATAAGTCAGGAATTGCTATAGATCAAGCTTCAGATAGAGCTTGGTTAAAAGAAGTGGAAAAGGCACAGTTTAGAACTTTTGTTATAATTTGCCTATTTGGGCTTGCAAACATTATTAGAATTATCAATGAAAATGTTCTCTTTGCGGACAGAATTTGTTATGAATTTCTATGCTTTTCTGTTTCATTTTCTGATCTTGAAGAGTTGAAGATTTTGCTTAACTCAAAAAAGGAGAACAAACAAGAAGAAAAACACTTAGTAACTGAACTGTTAAAAAAAAAAAGATCGGGCAAGTTTATTGATATTCAAATGAAAGTTCCAGACACTTTGGGTAACTGAACAAGAGGCCAAAAGAATACACTTTACAATATCTCCATTTTACAAAAAACCCAAACAGAAATGGACTGAGAATCATCTCCATTTACAAAAACCTCAAAAACAGGAATTGACTCTGGTGTTTGTATAAAGTTGTCCCAGCTTGTCATCTACAGAAATGGACTGAGAGTCATCTCCATTTACAAAAACCTCAAAAACAGGAATTGACTCTGGTGTTTGTATCCAACTCTAAAACTTGTCCCAGCTTGTCATCTTATATGGGTTCTTCCCAATGACCAAACGCCTGTGTCTTTGACTGGTGTCTGCAACAAAAATGGAAGCCATGGATAGAAGTTACACAATCACATTTCCAAAGATGGTCCATTTTTCATTGTAGAGTCACTTACTGGTGTTTTCATCGATGGGAATACATTCCAGAACCGCAAGGTCTCATCTCCTGCTCCAGTCACTATTGTCTGCAGAAACAAGTTCAGATGTAAGATTACACCTCCATACTAAGGACCCGTTTGAATTTGGGTATGTTTTCAAAATTTTGAAAACGAACACAACAAGAAGAAATATCATGTAAGAAGAAGTTGTTGCAATACCTGGCCATCTGGTGACATAGCAAGATATAGCACCCGCAAACTATGGCCAGTTAGAGTAGCAACCTAAGACAAATTCAAAGGAAACATTTTTATATTCTAAAGTTTGGTTTGGAGAAAAATGGGAATGAACATAATAAGGTTAATAATGAAACCTTGGCCATTGATGGATATTTCCACACCATAATTTGATTCTGGGAATAGCCATGAGTGCTCACTAGCTCATTCACATTTTTGCTCCATGCCAGATTGCACACCTGCATGCATGTTATGTTAAGCTCATGCAGTTAATTTTGTAGCACGAGAAGTGTGATTTTGTGACTAGATGGTGTTGCTATTTTCGTCGCATTTTAGGATAACCTGGCTCCCGGTGTCGACACTGTTCAACTGATTGCCGTTTGTGGTGTTCCAGAAGCGAATGCAGCGATCAGCAGTTCCACCTCCAGATGCCAGAAGGCTGCTCTGGTGGGGCGACCAGGCAATGGCCTTGACAGCGGCTGTGTGCTCCGTCAGTTTCAGAACAGGCTGCTGAGAATGCTGGTTCCATACTAGAAGCTGATCCATCACCAGTGATGGGAAAATCAATCAATCAAATCGAGCCTTCATCTTGCTCGCCGAATGCATAAATTGATGAATCTCTATACCTGATTATCATTGCCTCCCGATGCAAGTTCCCGGTCATCATGAGACCATTTCAATCCACAGACCTGGAGGATTAGGGATTAGGGATTAGGCATCAGGCACAAACACTATTAGAACTCTAGGGCGCGTTACGTATACTATAGCATATGCATGTTTTACCTCGGATTTGTGGCCAACAAGCTTGCTGACGAAATCATTGGGCACACGAAGATCATGTTGAAGTATGTTTCTGTCTCTACTCCCGGAAGATAGTATACGCGAACTCCAAGCCAGGACACCGGTCCTCGTTTGATGCCCACCCATGGTTCTCACCTTCTTGCATTGAGTCCCATCCCATACCTGAACTTGACCCAAGTTTGTACCAATTGAAATGTATGAACCCTCTCGAGTCCATTGGACCGAGCACACCCCATCGCTAGGTCCCAAATCGCACAACTTCGTTACCTGAGATATATATCGTCAGAACTCTCGTCTCTTCATTTTGAACTGACAGAAAGGAAAACGAGTCAATTCATTACTTAATTCTTACTTTGCTGGTTGTTGCATTCCATAGATAAACGCAGGTACCCAATCCAACGGCAAGCACATTCTGCGACGACCAATCGACCAAATTAAGGTAGAAGTCATCTTGGAGTGATGGGGCATCTAGAACCTGCAGATAATCAACTAACTACATGACATACTGATGAATGCATTTCCATGGTTATTCAAACTTGCCCAAGGCGGACAATACTCGGAACACTTGAAACAATAGGAGATTGTGAAACATGCTAATGACAAGTTACTTGCATCTTGGTTGAAGTAGAGGAAAACCTTTCTTTGAAAGATTGTCTTCAGAGATTTCTCACCAACCAAATAGGAGATTAATGAAAATAAAGGGCAAAAGGGGGCCCAAAAAGTGAAAGTAATGGGCATTGCATATCTTTGAATGAAATATATTCATCATATTGAATCCCATATTTCTTCTAACATACCTTGTGGGGCGTCTTGGGGACCTTCCTAGGCGGCTTCGGCGGCGTCGAAGGCTCCGACGGAAAGCCGCCACTATGACCCAGAATCGACGGCGAGTAGGGGGAGTTGGGCCCGGAATGATCCGTCTTGAAGCGCAGCATGTTCCTGCTCGGACTCATCGGCGACGCTTGACCTGCAGAAGAAACAAAACACCCAAAATCAGACCCAAAAAGCTCCGATTTCAACAACCTCGAATAGGCCTCGCTTCCGTTTCCGCTTCCGCCGCAGCCACCCTCCTTCGACGGCGACGCCTTCTCCACGAGCCCGAACGTGTGGAGCCTCGACGACGACCGGCAGGGAATGAACCGGTCACTGCAAGTCACGGACTTGGCCGGCGACGACGACAGGTTCGAGATCGTCCGCGGTGACATCGTCCTCGGCGAGTGGAGGTTCGAGACGCCTCGAAGCGGCTCCAGCCGGAGAGATGACTCCGACATGGTGGCCGGCAGGTTGATCCCGCTTTTGCGCCGTGGGGGGGTCGACGCCATTTTCGTCGGTTTCTGCCTTCTGGTTCTGGTTTGGATGATTTTGAGAATGCAATGAGATTTGGGAAAGTTGAGAGAGATGGAAGATGGAAGAAGAGGAAAGGGCTCTTCTCTTTGTCTGTGAGCAAAGAGAGCGGAGCTGGTGCGGCGGCTGCAACGGTCAGTTTTTGGGGATTTTTAAGGGAGTGTCGTAACGGTCAATTGGGAAGCTGAAGCTGCTCTTGGATGGAATAATGGGATTATTATTATGGGAGCTTCCATTCCAACCCAACAAAAGTAGCCGTTAGTCACGGGCATTTTTGAACTAATAATTGGGCAAATAAGTGTACTCTACCCTACTGTTTAGAGATAATTACACTTTTCTCAACTTTTATTGAGCCAAACATTGAGCTACTCACAAATAACTTGACTCATTTGTAATCCTATATATATAAGATAATTTTAATCCTAAATCTTAAAGATAATGATTAAATAATAATAAATTTATTTAGTCTTTTAAATAATGTATATCTATTATATATTATTTTCAATTTTTGAATAATCTTATATAGATATTTAATCAATCAATAAGATTGTTAAAAAATTGAAAATAATGTGTAATAAATGTATTTATCTGAAAATAAAGTGCACTTGTTATACTAATAAGATCGAGCCGACTAATTAGGTTTTTGTATGAAATTTAAGCTAAATCAAACCTAATTGAGATGTGATAAAAAAGACTAAACATTCAATTAAGAAATAAACTTAAATTTATTACATCCCATGTATCAAAGTGTTCAACAACTTAAAGATCACACTTAATAGTGTAACAAAAAGTAAATCTAAACATAAAAAATAAATAAAACATTATTAGAAATTATTTTATTCTCTGTTGAATATACTTAACATACGTAATGAACCAATTATAACATAATCAAAATTTTATGCATGCACGTGGTCAAACATATGATTTGATGATAAACTCACCCTTATCACAAACAAAATCATAATAGTCATTTATTATTTATTAATTAAATCTATGCCATTTAGTTAAGGGTAAAATGTCAATTATTAAACGACAAATAACATACCCTCATTTATCCATTGAGTCATAAAAATAATGATATGACCATATATGCATTAATGACATTAAACACTGGTGTTTGAGTTCAAAACTAGCTTCCCAACTTCTTAAAATGGCCAAGGTATGCAATTTTAGTAAATTACATGTAGGCCCAAATTCTTTATAAATTCATGTTTTCGTTCTTTTGAATTCCCTTCAAGACTTGATAATTTACTAAACTATCTCTAAGTCCCATTCGTGTCTAATTTTAGTTAATTATTCAAAATTTTTCTAAAATTCTCAAATATTAAATGTAATACCTGTTAAAGAAATTTCATCCTCAAAATATTCTTTAACCATGCCATTTAAAACTTAGGAAACTTGCACTTCATTTATGGATAGAAAGATACACTATTTGGTCATCATTACATCAAATAAATGACGATGATTCATTCTGATCTCCTTTCCACGCTTTCACATAACATCTTCGAGTGGTTTCCTCAATATACCTTGACTAATGAAATCACTTTGTTCTAACTAATTGGATCAATTCCCTTATATTCTCAATTCCTTTCTTTATCGTCAAGTTATACAAATAACACAACATACACCACCATATTCACCATAGCAATCAATCCAAATTTGTTATAGCACTAGACAATGCCCAATGCCTTGACTGTGGTAGCATTTCATGGTGTCCATAATCCATATGTTATCACTTGAAGAATATTAGTTGGTTGATGCAATGATTGATAGTGTCGAGAATTGAAATGTCATTGCTTGGGAATTGTTTAGTTGTTTGAGTGATTATTGTTTGATGTTGTCCAATGAGTAAAACTCAGTAGTTGATGTTCAAAGAGTCGATCAATATCTATGCTTAATGGGTATTTCCAATTGAGAAAGAAGTTGAGAAACATCAAGCAGCAGAGTTTGCCACTGGAGAAGGGGTATTTCCAGTTGCCTGATCTTAAGGCCTTCTCCAACTTCAAGAGTGTTTGGCTTACCATTTTTTAAGATAGTTTTTAAGCCTTTCTACTTAAAAATTATGTAAAACTTTAAAATTGCCTAACGTTTAAGTTGATAACATATTTGGATAAATATATTTTAAACTATTATTTATATAATTATGTGTTTGATTTAAAAAATTGATAAATTATCGAAACTTAACAAAAAGACTAAAATAGTTATGTTGCTGAATAAAAATAAAATTCATAAAATACTAATTTTTAATAAAAATAAATTATAAATTAATGTCCAACTTATAAAATTTTTAACATTAGATGTTGATAAATTATATATAATTATTAAAAAATATATTAATATAATATTTTATATTTAAATTTAAGTTTAATTCATAAGATATTAAATATATATATTAAAATATATATATATATATATATATACATAGAAAAGGGCAAGGGATAGAGAAGTCGACAATAAAGGCAGTGACCGCAATAGAGATGGAATCAACGATGACGATAGACGAAGATGGAAAAGGCAATGATGGAGGTGATGGATGGAAATTGAGGCAACGACGATAAAGATAGGGCAACGATAAGAAGAAGATGGAGGGGCAGCGATAATAGTTGTTGGATGGAAAAATTGTAAAATACTTTATCAACTAAATAAGTTATGGATAACGTTTAGGCTTGACAGTATTTAATTTTTAACAAAGGTGTAAGTAAATAAGTTATATAACGTTTAACCTTCACCGATAACTTATAAGCAGTCAAATCGCTTAGCCAAACACCTTTGAAGATGGTGGTTGCACAAGGGAAACACCTTTTGCAGCCTGATTTTGAAATATTATTTTCTTCTGTCGATTCAAAGTAATTAATGGCAAATGTAATTTGGGAAGACTTTTATTTGTTTCCTTAATTTAGGACCTTTATTTTCATAATTTTTTATTTTTATTTTTCATCTTTTAAAATAACTGACCAAATCATTTAGGCCTTATTCTCTTTGTTATTTTCAAACCATTTTCAATTTTTTGTTTTTCAAAATAGTGAAAATGTGTTTATTTTCATATATTTTCGAAATCAAGAAAAAATTTTGTAAATAAAATTCAAAACAACAAAAAATTATTTTGGCTATTTTCATTACAAACACATTCAAAATTTTTAAAATGAGAAAAACTCTATAGATAAAAGGAATGCATTTTTATCAATCTTAAAACAGACATTCTAAACACAAAACTAAAAATGAATTCAAAATTCAAAACTAAAAAGTTGGATTATCAATATTGTTAACCGTGTTTAGTTATTTATTAAAAAAATGCTTTTAACTATTATGTTAGTGCTCCAATGATAATTAAGGTGATAATTAATATTGTTGTCGTCGAAGTATAATAATAAAAGTTCTTGCATACATTGATTGGATGGATGACTCCCTATTTATAAAGATTAACACTGACAGGTGAAAGAGCATTCGTGTCTTTCGAAGTTATTTATGTCTGATCTTTAGACAAAGATATTGGAGGTGAATTGATTCATTTTTGACGGGCCATAATCTGAAGAATCCTCCCCCCCTAAAAATTGTATCTCTAAGACTTGGAAGAGGCTTTCGAAAAAGTCCCCAAAGAGATTCCCTTGGGAATTATTTTGTCAAGAAAGTTTTCAAGGTCTATTTTTTTGGGGTTCTTTTTCTTGGACATATTTTAGACTTAGGCCTAATTATTTTATCGTTAAGGTAATAATTAATATATATTGAGCCAATTTGCTCATATTAATTAAGTTTTGATGATTAATAAAAAAAAAATTTTAATATACAAATTATATTATTTTTTGTAATTAACAAAAAGAGTATTTTTCTTAAATATATTAATCATTGTCGGCGTTCAAATTTGGTCGATCGTGATTCTTCGGCCAGCACTGATAAAATAAACACGAATACAAAGAGAAGAAATGGACAACACAAATAACAAACGATATGTAAGAGAATTTTTATGTGATTCGGCCAAAATGATGCCTAGTCCACGACTGTTCTTTGATAATTTCGGCAGAGTAACAGTATGTAATTGATCATCCCTATATAATGGTTTTCGACCCCTATTTATAGAGTGAGGTGTTTACAATTTGAATGACTTATAATATAGAAATATAATATTACGGGGATGATATGTCCTTATTAGCTCCACAAAATCGGTAGTAGATTCTGCATTATCAGGGATTTGATTTACTCAAGAATTTAAATTTTAAATTTTAGCGACGGGTCTAAAATTTTAATGCGAAATTCATACTTTAATTTCACATTTTAGCAACTAAATTTATATTTTTGACTCAATTTAATCAAATATACTTTATTTTTTTACGATAACTTATTTTTTTTTATTATTTTGATTACATCTATGAACTTGTATTTATCTTTAATTTTTAATTTTTTTTTATTACATTTATCTTTGATTACATCAAAGTAAATGGGCTAAATTGATTACAAAATAAAGATATAAAAATTAAATTAACTTAAAAATACAAATAAAGAAGTGTAATTAAATAACAAAAAATTTAAGTGACTTTACAAAAAAAACATAAAAGTACGTAATTGAATAATATGTTGTCCTTTAGTGGATATCCATCTTTTTAATTTATCTCTTCTTTTTATTTTAAATTTATTAATTAACTCATTTAATTTAATTGAATTCAAATAATTTATTTTTTAATTAATTAATTTAATTCAATTAATTAGTTTAAAAAATTTTAAACTATGAGCTTCCCCACATAGTTTTCATAGTTAAATGTAAAGTTTATAGAAATTCCAATTAATTTCAAAATAAGAACAAAACGTTTTGTTGCTAATATAATAATTTATAAATTTCTATTTGAATTAGTAATGAAATAAAATTAATAAATAATAAAATTAATATTAATTAAATAAGTTTAGAAAATTTTGGAGTGTAAATGTGATATTGAAAAGTTTGGAAGAAATACTACAAATATATTTTATGCAAATTAATAATCAATGAGTCTTCCAGATGGGTTGGTTCACGCGCGTGACTTCCTCCCAAGTGAATGGGGTTTCGATTCAAGGGGCAGGCAGCTGAAGGATTATTGCTTAGAAATAATACCTGTACGACCACGTGGCAAGCAAAGAGAGGGCTGACGCGTGTGTAGAGGCTGGCCATTTTGCAGCCAAGGCTAAATTCAGCGACAAGATTCCCCCGTCGCTAATTAGTGACGGGGGTTGTCCGTCGCTAATCAGCGACGGGATTCCCCCATTGATTCCGTCGCAAAAAATTACCCATTGCAAAACTTGTAGCTAAAATTTAGCAACGCCAAGTTTAGCGTCGAAAATTGGCTCGTCGCTAAATCTGTCACTAAACTATTTAGCGATAGATTTTTAAGGTTTAGTGATAGAATTTTTCGTCACTAAACATAAGATTTTTTGTAGTGAGTGAATATTGCCTTCGATTATTACGTGATCTTTTTGTTTTATGAGCTAATTGGTTCGGCCTGCGAGCTAAAGGTATTGCTGGGAGCTCACTTACTCTCGCGGTCTGAGATCGGGTTTTAGAGATATGCGACCTTGCTGAGACGTCCTCGGCTTTAGGCCCATTGGGCTTTGAGAGATTGGGCCGGTCTGCTCAGTCGAGTCAGGTCTGTAAGAGGTGGTTTAGAAATTACCCATAACACTTATAATATTGAATTATTTTTTATTAATTTATAAAATATTTTTTTATAAAATATTTTCATACATATGCATCATCAAAAATATTATTTTCTATTAAAACTATTTTTTTAAATATATTTCTAATATTAATTTATTAAATATTTTTTATATATCATATGTAATATCAAAAATATTATTTTCTATTAAAAATATTTTCTAAATATATTTTAGATTAATTTATATAATATTTTTATAGCATATGTATCTTAAAAAATATTTTAACAACTAGGTGTATGGGCTTGGATTTGAACCCAAAACCTCAACTTAGTCCTTGCCTTCCCTTGCTAGCTAATCTACAAGCTTCTTTAGTCACATGTGTGCACATATTAAATTTACACTATACTAAACTTTTCTAATTATAACGGTCAAATTTTTTACCGTTGGAAAAGTGCTTAAAATGCCTATAAATACCCATCAAACTCATTTTTTGAGTATCCAAGTACTTCCATTGTATATCCAAAGTATCCAAAAGCTCTTAAATACTCTCAAACAAAGCATCCAAACAATCTGAGACTCTTGAAGTATTATTGCACATCCATTGAAGAGTCACAAGGCAAGAGGAGAAAAGTTCTTCAAATCTTCTACGATAAATCCGAACTTCTCTATTTGAGATTATAAATTTATTTATTTATTTAAATATTATTGTCTTGTATAATTTGTTCTTAATTGTTTATTTGTGTCCAAGTGTGGACAAATTATTTGTAACATTTAAATTACCATTGTGGATTGTATAGGTTTCCTAGAACTATTAAAATCTAGGTGAATCTAGTTTTCAAGGTAAGCTAGAAAGAAAAGCTTGGTGTAGTGGTTGCCTAAAACCTATTATAATCTAGGTGTGTATCTAGTTTTCAAGGTGAACTAGTATGAAAACCTTAGTTATTTTGATTTAGTGGAACCCAAATGGTGGTTAGACCTTGGGAGAGTGGATTAGGTGTGTGTGAAAACACCAAACTGCTATAAATTGTTGCCTCATATTATTTATTTTTGTTATATTTTGTGGCTTGTATTAATTATTAATCTCAAATATAATTTCTTATATTTATCAAATATATATTCTTAAATAATTATCGATCAATAATATTTATTAAAAGGGAAAAAAATTTAATTACTCAATTCACTCTCTCTTGAATAGCCATACCTTAAAAGACCAACAATTGGTATCAAAGTAAGCTTTTAAAATAGTTGAATCCTTATTTTATACCTCAACTTAAAATAGATCTAGATGGCATCATTTACTAACCAAATCATAGTTGAAGGACCCTCACCGTCTAGACCACTATTCTTTGATGGCACAAATTTTATTTATTAGAAGATGAAAATTGAGTCATATTTATTTTCAATAGATTATTATTTGTGGAACATAGTTAGAGATGGTTTTGTCACAACTTTAACTAAAGAAAATAAATGGACTGAAGAAGATATTAAAAAATACCAAATGGATCATAAAGCTAAATACATAATTTTTTCTTCAATCATTTTTAATGAATATGAAAAATTATCTGTTTGTTCTACATCACATGAAATTTGGAGAAAATTAAAAATAATATATAAAGGTACTGATCAAGTAAAAGATACTAAAATTAATCTCCTAATGTCCCAATTGAAAGATTTAAATTACTTCAAAGTAAAAATATTTGTGATATGAATGGTAGATTCCAAAAGATTATAAACAATCTTAAGATACTAGGAAAAATAATTTCAGAAGAAGATCAAATTAAGAAAATTCTTAGATATCTAACAGTAGATTAACAGCCTTTAGTGACTGTTATTTCTCAAACTAAGAATTTAAAAGAAATAATAGGAACACTTATAACTCATGAATTAATATTAAGTAAAATGAATGAAGACATGAAGGATAAGAAAGATAAGAAAATTTCGGCTCTAAGAGTAAATGAAGATAAATGCTTTATGACTATAGAAGAAAATGAAGAAAAAAAAGATAACATAGAGTTAGAAGAATTACAAAAAAAACATACGAAGAACTATATATAAAATATATATCTATTAAGAAAGAAGTAAAAATAATCAAAAAAAAAATCATAAAGAAGAAAATGAAAAATTAAAGAGTGAAATAAAGAACTTAAAAGAAAAATCACAAGAACTTGAGAAAGAGAATGAAAATAAATTAAAAGATCAATTAATTAATCTTGAAGAAGAAAATAAAATATTAAAAACTTAAAATGATAAATTATTAGTAGAAAAGAAAGTCATTGAGAAAAGTTTAGCCACATTAATTTTAAAGAAAAATTCAAACCCAAACCAAGGTACAAAACACCTAAGAGATAATGGAAACAACCTAAATGGAGACTTCAACCTAAGAAAAGTAATATAGTGCAAATGTGGATAACCAAAGGGGTAATACAAATGATGAATGATTTAGATCACAAAATTTTAAATGTTACTCCTTATCCACATAGATCAAGAATAGTTAAATCATTTGATATTAATGAAAAAAGATTAAAGGGATTCGTTTATAGATGGGTACCCAAACCTAAAAAGTGATCTTATTAAATATGTAGATATGTGTGAGGACCACAATGGAAAACAAATTGTATATGGATAGTGAATACTCACCGCACATGATTAGTGGGAGAGATCTATAGATCTTACTCCCAAAGAAAGAAGGTATGTCACTTTCTAGAAATAATGCCTAATAGTAAAGAATGGGGATATTCCCTTATGGCATAAAATATTAGGTTATGTTAATCAAGACTTACTCAGAAAAATAGCTAATAAAGATTTAGTTATAAGTCTCCCTAAGATAAAGTTCAATGAAGAAATATCTTATAATGTTTGTTACCAAGGAAATCAAACTAGAGCTTCCTTTAAATTTAAGAGTAAAATATCAACTAGTAAACCTTTAAAACTCTTGCACATGGACTTATTTGGACCCACTCAAACTAAAAGTTACAGTGAAAAATTTATGATTATGTTGTAGTAGATGACTTTTCTAAGTTTACATGGGTTATGTTCTTAGCATCAAAGGATGAAGCTTTTCAAATTTTTGTCAAACTAGTTAAAAGAGTTGAAGGAGAGCAAGATGATAGAATTATCGCTATTAGAAACAATCATAGTGGAAAATTTGAGAATAGACATTTTATGGAGTTTTATGAAACAAATGGTATTCTTCACCAATTCTCCACACCTAGAACCCCCACAATAAGATAGTGTTGTTGAAAAGAGAAATAAGACTCTTCAAGAGATGGCTAGAACCATGCTTTTGAAGAATAATTTGCAAACATATTTTTGGACCAAAGCGGTCAATACCGCATGTTATATCCTAAATAGATTTAATCTAAGACAAGGTATCAAGAAAACACCATTTAAATTATACTATGACAAAAAGCCTAACGTATCCTATTTTAGAGCCTTTGGATAAATATTTTATCTTGAACACAAAAGATAATGTAGGAAAATTTGAGGCTAAAAGTGACCAAGGAATCTTCCTTGAATATTCAAATAATAGTAAGGCTTGTAGAATATACAATATTAAATCAAATACTTTGAAAGAATCCATGCATGTAAAATTCAATGAGACTCCTAAGTCAAATATAAGAATCGAACATGAAGAGGAGACGACAACAATAGATCCATCCAAGGAGATTGAGAAACTAAATATTCAAGAAAAATCTATAAATGATCCATCAACTTCTCTATCACAAAATCAAGAGAAATCATTAGATAAGGATGATTTAGGTAAACTTCCCAAGAGTTATAAATTTATCCAAGATCATCAAATAGATTAAATAATTGAAGAACCAAGTCAAGGTGTAAGGACTAAAGCATCATTACATCAATATTTCAACAATGTAGCATTCATATCTAAAGTTGAGCCAACTTGTATAGATAAAGCCTTAGAAGATGAATTTTGGATCAAGGCTATGTAAGAAGAATTAGATCAATTCAAAAGAAATGAAGTATAGGAATTAGTTCCTAGACCCAAGGATAAATCTATAATTGGAACCAAGTGGGTTTTCAAGAATAAATTAGATGAAAATAGAAATATAATAAGAAACAAGGCAAGCCTTGTAATCAAAGGATACTGCCAAGAAGAAGCCCTGTAGCTAGGTTATAAGCAATTAGGATGCTTTAGCCTTTGCCTCTTACATGAATTTCTTGTTATATCAAATGGATGTGAAGAGCGCATTTTTTATGCAAATTTCGTTTTTGTAAAAAAAAAAAAAAAAAAAAAAAAAAAGGTCGACCTCTCCAACTTCAAAGGAAGACCCCTGTTTGGCGCAACTGTCGACCTCCCTATTTCAAAACCCTTATTTGTTTTAATTTCTCTCTCTCTCTTCCAAAAACACTACTATAAATCACCAATTTCTTCGAAATCCAATAGTTCGATCTTGAATCTAACCGGATTTTCACCATGAAAGCAGCCATCTCCCTCAAATCTCTTCATCTCCGAGATCTCCTCATTCGTCTCCACCTCTAGTATCTCCCTCGGTAGTCGTCGCATCTCCGTCGTGCAGCCAATCGAACCCACATGTCTCGAGTCTCCCTCATTCAACTTCACAGTGAACTCCATTTCGTTTGCATTTTTTTTCATTTTTTTTTGTCTTTGTGATCGTTCTTGTTAGGGTTTCACAGTTATTCGTTGCTCATTTTTGTTTATCTTTATGCTTGTTTGTTTGTTCTGTCGCCTACAGCGTCCGTCACAACCATTTACATCTTTGCTGCTGTCGTCGCCGCCTGCGGCCTGCTCACCAACCCCCAAATCCCCTGCCTCTCATTGATTCGCTTGTTGCCCTACCTCTTTCACTCCATCACTCTTGGCTTCTCCCTCGCTCTTGCACCTCCACATCGCCTCTCGCTACCTCTCTTTCCTCTCACTACTCTATCTTGCTCTCACCCTCACCCTCTTACTCTCTCCCTTGCCCTCTCGCCCTTGTTAATCAAAACCCTGAAAGCAGTGACAAGTCACTGATTAAAAAAAAAAAATTCAAAACAACTAGAAAAACATGTCAGGAGCTGGTTCTCCATGCAGTGCCTGCAAAGTCTTGAGAATAAAATGTACCTAATCATGCGTTTTTTCCCCTTACTTTTGCCATGAAGAAGGAACTACAGATTTTGCAGCTATCCATAAAGTTTTTTGTGCTAGTAATGCCTCAAAACTCTTTGCCCAGCTTCCAGTTAGTGACTGTTATGGGGTTGTCATTACCCTATCGTATGAAGCTCAAGCTAGGCTTCAAGATCCCATTTACGGCTGTGTCTTGTATATTTTTGCCCTTCAATAGTAGGTTATCGATCTGTAATTTCATATAACTTTATTAGAGAAATTACTATTTGCAAACTCTTATGAAAACTCTTTCAATGTTCAAAATTGGTTTCATCTAGAAACTAATTCAAACCCATGTTGTGACAATTTTGAAAACCCTATTTGGAATTTTGAAAATCCAATCATCCCAGAAGAAAATGTGTCATTTTCTTGTTTCTAATTGGCTAGTTTGTAACATTACTAGTCAAAACTAGCAGCAGCCAATGGTCATTCCCAAGTAATGTCGATGAATTTGGATCTGTCGTGTTCAGTAACCATCTCATTAGCAATGAGCATCGGCGAAATCCAAAACTATCAATGTGGGTGAATTAGATTATTGCTTTGTAGATTCTGTAATGATATTGTACCTCTTGAATATTCTATGATTACTTTCTTAGATGTTGTGTAATCTTGAATATGTGGTTGGAATGGTTAGCACGTAATTCTCTAACATATGAGCTGCAATCATTATTTCTTTGACATTCTAGCTAAACTGATCTTTCATATTTTTATCATATTTTTTATGTAGATTATGCTTGGCAAATGTCTCTCATGGACTATATTGTTTATATTTGTATTCTCTTCACTAACAATATTTTTTTGATTATGACAAAAAAGGGGGAGAAAAATGAGATTGTATGTATGAGAGTAACTTGTAATTTTAAGAT
Organism: Diospyros lotus; assembly: GCF_014633365.1. Classification (NCBI taxonomy): domain Eukaryota; kingdom Viridiplantae; phylum Streptophyta; class Magnoliopsida; order Ericales; family Ebenaceae; genus Diospyros; species Diospyros lotus. Next base: position 33,954,071 of record NC_068346.1, read on the forward strand.
GTAATATTTTTGCATGGAGGAGAATAATGTATGATAAATTTTTATGATTGAGAGATTTTGTATGTGAGGAAATTGCATATTTGAGAAATAGGAAATCAATTTGGACATTTAAGGCAAACAAGTGCAATTAAAACAATCCTATTTGACAATCAAGTTTGCTCCTTAAAACTTTTAAAAATATTTTATCTATTAAACTATATCCAAAACACTTTCATGCTATTAGTATTTTTAAAATGGGGAGCTTATAGTATAAAATTAAGAGGGAGTTTAAAAGTATTTAATCAAATTAATCATCTCATAAAAAATGGGGAGAATGTTGAGCCAATTTGCTCATATTAATTAAGTTTTGATGATTAACAAAAATAGAATTTTTAATATATAAATTATAGTATTTTTGGTGATTAACAAAAATAATATTTTTCTTAAATATATTAATTATAATATTGAATTATTTTTTATTAATTTATAAAATATTTTCATACATATGCATCATCAAAAATATTATTTTCTATTAAAACTATTTTTTTAAATATATTTCTAATATTAATTTATTAAATATTTTTTATATATCATATGTAATATCAAAAATATTATTTTCTATTAAAACTATTTTTTAAATATATTTCTAATATTAATTTATTAAATATTTTTTATATATCATATGTAATATCAAAAATATTATTTTCTATTAAAAATATTTTTTAAATATATTTTAGATTAATTTAAAAGCTCTCAAATACTTTCAAATAAAGCATCCAAGCAATCCGAGGCTCTCGAACCATTATTGCACATCCACCGAATAACAAGAAGGCAAAAGTAGAAAAGTTCTTCAAATCTTCTACAACAAATCTGAACTTCTCCATTTGAGGTTACAAATTTATTTATTTATTTAAATATTATTGTCTTGTATAATTTGTTCTTAATTGGTTATTTGTGTCCAAGTGTGGAAAAATTATTTATAATATTTAAATTACTATTGTGGATTGTATAGGTTTTCTAAAACCATTAAAATCTAGGTGAATATAGTTTCCAAGATAAGTTAAAAAGAAAACATTGGTATAGTGATTGTCTAGAACCCATTATAATCTAGATGTGTATCTAGTTTCCAATGTAAGCTAGTGTAGAAACCTTGGTGATTTTGATTTAGTGGAACCACAAGTGTGGTTAGACCTTGAGATAGTGGATTAGGTGTGTGTGGAAACACCGAACCACTATAAATTGTGTTGTGCCTCATATTATTTATTCTTATTATATTTTGTGGCTTGCATTAATTATTAATCTCAAATATAATTTATTATATTTATCAAATATATATTCTTAAATAATTATTAATCGAGAATATTTATTAAAAATGAGAAAATTTTCAATTACTCAATTCACCCCCTCTTGAGTAGTTATACCTTAATGGACCAAAATATGGTTATTCTATGATCCCGAATATAAGGTACGCCGAACTGCGAGATCAAAATATGGATATTTTCTCTAATCACGGACGTAAGGTTGTGTCGAATTGCGTGAACAAAAATATAATCATTTTCTATGATCGAGGATGTAGGGTGTCGCTAAACCACATGAACAAAATATTATTGTTTCCCCTGAGCGTGAAAGTAGAGTTATGCCAAATTGCAAGAATAAAATATAATTATTCCCTTCGACCGCAGATGTAGGGTTACGCCAAACCACAAGAACAAAATATGATTATTTTTTATTAACGCTGAAGTAAAGTTACGCCGAATCATACGAACAAAATGTAATTATTCATTTCGATTACGGACGTAGGGTTATGCCGAACCGCGTGAACAAAATATGATTATTCTATCATTGCGAATGTAAGGTTATGTCGAATCGCGACAACAAAATATGAGTATTTTCTCTAATTGCGGACATAGGGTTGCACAGAACCACGTGAACAAAAATATGATCATTTTCTATGATCGCGAATGTAGGGTGTCACTGAACTACGTGAACAAAATATTGTTTCCCCTGATCATGGACGTATGGATACACCGACCTACGAGAACAAAATATGCTTATTATCCTCGTCACACAGCAAAAATAAAGTATTGGTATTTTCTTAATTGCAAACAAAGGCATTATGCCCGCGGTTTCAGCAAGCATATATACATGAAATTGGGAAGTCATGACATTATGACAAAGAAAACCTGTTATCCCATTCACATATCAATAATGAAGCAAATGTAATTAACTAGTTGTCCTGCTTATTTACAGAGGTGTGAGAGAATAGAAAGGCATGGAAGAACATACGTGATCACCAAAAAATTCAAAAATATGATACTAATGGAGCTGGAGAAATTATGAAAGAAATACGAGATGTGTTCGCTGAATTTGTGGGGCATAGTACTCTTCTTTCTAGGGCATCCGACCAAAAGAGTAGAGCTGAGAGGCTTCCAGCCTCTCAGAGTGAACCGAGAGGCCCTCAGCCTCTCAGTAAAGAACCAAAAGGCTCTTGATTCCTTTGAACCAAGAGTCACAACCTAAGGTGGCCACCACCAAGAGTCTCTCGGTTCTAGGGAAAACTAAGAGACTCTTGGTTCAAGGGGTGGCCAAAGTGGCCAACACTAAAAGGCACTCGACTCTATCGAGATCCTCTCGGTTTAAGTCTTCTTCAAACTCCCGAGCAGAATATACCAAGAATATGCTATCCAAGAAGCCCTAGATGGCTGTTATGTGTGTCTCCTAGGAAATCCAGGATGACTGTCACGTGTCCCCCACTTCCTCCTCTATGAATATGTGGCTTGCCTCTTCATTTGAGGGAGAGGGGGATTCATTTTTAGACAAAAACTCTATTTTGCTCTTAAGCATTCTAAGGTCCAGTCACTTCTTCAGGGCTAATTGGTTCTCAAGGGCCAGTCAGTTATTTGGGGTTAGTCATTTCTCAAGGGCTAATGAATTCTCAGGGGCCAGTCGATTCTTTGAGGCCTGTCGATTCTTCAAGACCAATCAATTATTCGGGGCTAGTCGATTCTTCAGGACCAGTCAATTTTTTGGACCTATTCTATTCTTGGAGGCACCTGGTTCTCAAGACCCACGTGGTTATTTGGACCCAGTCGGTTATTCCAACAGTACTATTCATCAGGGAGTTACTATTCATCAGTATGAACATGAACATCTATGCACATATCGAGATTGTCATGCATATTATCTGCGACATACATTGGACATATTTTTCAAAATGTTGTCTGACTTAGTCGTTGGAGGATGTGCGCGAGGGACTCCTTCACGTGGCCTTCTAACTATTATTGTTCTCGCAAGCTAAATCTTGGACAGCTTACCCTTAGCCTTGGAAGACCAATCTATTGAAGACCCCCTTAGGTTCCCACGTCACTTGTCACTCAAAGACCCTTTCAGGTATCTCGCATTAGAGATTCCGGAGACTATTTCAGGCCCATGCCTTGTTGAATTCCAATTTCGACCCGATTCAAATCCATCGAAGCCTCGTTGATGATATCCTGGACCCTTGACAGCAGTGGATGCTTCTGCTGAGACTGATCTCGAGACAAAAAAATTCTATTGTTGTAACTTGAACAACAATAATCTTTATATACAAATTAAGGATATATATATATATCTAAATATATTTTTGCATGAAAATATTGCATTATATATTATATATGTATTATATTTATGGGTAATGATAATAGACGCATATTATTTTTAAATAATATGTATTTATTATTATTTAACTATTGTCCTTAAAACAATTGTTAGCACTACCCTATATTTATTGATAAACAAAAAAAGAAAAAAAGGAACTTCAACGACTATTGTGGGATGGTCACCGAAGCCAAACCCAATTGATATGGTGTTTTAATTAACCCAACAACTTACTAGGGTTTTGTTAAGATTCATTTTCATTTCATCAAGGAAAAATATGAGAACAAAGTCTTCACCTTATTTTCTCCATGTATACACACATATTAAAAGCGTGTCTAGTGTAACACACATGCAAGTTTAAAAATAAAAGATTTCAAAGGATGAAGAGCTCTATATTGTTCATAATAAATTGATTTTTGTACTTTAATTATTTTATTATTAAATTTTGATATTTTTATAATTTATTTTTTTATCCAATTCTTTTAATAAAAATTAATATGGTATATATTAATAATATGCCCAAAAACACTTAATTGTGAAATTGATGTTAATTTTTAACATTAAATAAATTTTGAGTTTATATTAATATATATATTACGTCAATTTTAGTTAACAAATTTTGATGAAAAATCGACTAATTTATTACAAAATGTAAAATTCAGTAACTAGTAATATAATTTACCCTTTAGTTAATACATAAACGAGCTGGTAGAGTAAAAAATATAATTACATGGGATATTTGTGTAAATGATTGAAACCATAGAGGGTCTAAGGTAATTTATCGCAATTTCATTTATTCGAAAGGCAAGATAACGTGAGATATAAGAGGATTCGTGTACTGGGCTGTGCTTATAGTTTAAGGTCATTCGGCCGGCAGTTTGAGGTCTTGTTGGGCCTAATGGGTGTTTGGGCCCCCAGGGCCCGCTAAGATTGTGAAAAGAATTAAAGAAACAGGGATATATGGTACAGAGAAAAAGAGAGAGAGAAAGAGGGAGATCGATGGTGATGGTGATGGTGATGATGATGATGATGATGATGATGATGATGGATGGGGATGGATGTGTATAAGGGAAGAGAAGAGCTTTGGGTCCATTTCAATGGCTGTCAGTCATCACATCAAGATTGAACTAACTGATCCAGAAGGACGTAGAAGGGAGGCTGTGGATCCTAAGAAAGAAGTTAATGCCATCATCTATGACTATGATTGACGAAATAAAGCGTCCCATAAAGAAAGAATCACCTTTATTATTATTATTATTATTATTATTATTATTATACATATACATATACATATACATGCATATTGTATTGTATTGTATTGTGTTGTATTGGTGACAGCCAAGCAAAGCAATGCTGCATCCATTTAATTATTATAACTGTGTGTCGCTCACTTGTCTTCCGAAGAATCATGATGTTCTACAGATTATATGAAAGAGAAAAAAGGGGGGTTTGGAAGAAGTAAATATATGGAGAAGACTAAAGATGGGGGGAAGGACAAAAGGATTTCCAGAGGAAGCTGGGGAGGGTTTCCAATTGCAATGCAAAGTAGCATCTGCCATCTGGTGTGTAGTATCGAGTCTTCACCTTTCAGCGAGATTTAAGGGCTTTGTTTCTGGGAGGACAAATCATTTCAAGAACCCTAGCTAGGGCTGCTAAATATAGATCCATCGATCCATCCATCTTATTCCATTATTAGGCTTAGGGTTCCAGTAGTTTTTCACATGCAGAAACCAGACAAGATTTCTATTGCCAGATGTTCTTGGATTACGCCCACTAGTCCCATTTGGGGGGCCATCGTTTTTGATTTGTTTCTCTCCTTTGTTTCTGCCCCCCACCCCCCTCCCCTCATCTTCCAAAACTTTCTCAGAAAAGACAACTTACAGGAATCTCTCTCTCTCTCTCTCTCTGTAGTTTGTGTTAACCACCTAAATAATTAGGTGCTTAAATTGAATTGCTTGGCGGCCCCAATGTTTAATGTAGGGATTTTGGTTTGGGGGGCTGTGCATAATATGTATGATGGGTGGGTGCTGTTAATGGTAATTGGGGGATGTTGCCATATGAGGACCAAAAGCTTTGGCTTTGGGCTTTGAGAAGAGGACAAGGCTGTAGTGGCACAGGACAAGCACCTAGCCCCCACTCTTTTATGGAAAATATCTCCACCAAATCAATGGTGTTCTCAAAGCAACTTGTCCTCTCTCTCTCTCTCTCTCTCTCTCTCTGTGTTGGTGATGCATGGATAAGCTTAGCAGAGGGCATCTCTTTATTTATCATTTCCTTTCTGCACTGAGGTGATGATGAGGAAGATCACATCAAGGGCTCTCCAGTCCAGAGTTTTTGCTTTCTATTATTGAGGTTCTTCTTAATTAATCAAACGAGAAAACAAAGTGGCCATTTGATTTGACACAGAGAGACCAAGCAAGGTAGAGCTAATGGGTAATTTGGAAGTTAATCAACACATTGTTCTTAGCAAGCAAACTTAGCCCCAGCCCAGCCCTCCCTCCAGGTATGTGCAAGTAGCTAGGTTTAAGGTCAAAACTTGAATAATGATTATATTCTCTTGAAGTGTGCGACAAATACATTAGTTTCTCCGAAAGTCATAGCTATGCTCCTTTTACAGATCCTGCTGTACCTCAATTATCTTCTGGGTATTCACAAATTTCACTTCAATACATTAATTAATTAATTAATCATATCAACCATTGCGTCCTCTCTTTTGGGCTGTTATTTTTTGTCTTCTTTCCAACAGATTTATATATTTTAATGATATTATAACCTGTTACCTTTAATTATCAATGTATGGATCTTTATATTCATATATTTGCAGGATACAAAGAACCTTTGTTTGGAAAACACAAGCGGAAGCCAACTGAAATCAACTGTGAGAATGATAGTTAATAGTGGAGTAGGAGAACAGCAAAATAATAATATAGGAAAAGAAAGAAATTAAGGATGTAGATGATGATGATGATGATGATGATGAGCAGAAGAGACTCAGAAGACAGTAAGCCAGCAGTGAACAAATAAATCAAAAAGAGATTACTAATTTAATTAAATACCAAAATATTAAGAATATTTACAAAGACATTATTAAAATTCAAAAGAATATGAATATATATTATAACACCAAATTTAGTGTTTAATTATAGAATAATGCTATGCTATGCTATATATATATATATTTATATAGACACAAATAAGAGGGAGACAGAGAGAGAGCCGTTTCGTACGAGGATATCTCTACAATAATGTTGTGGGCTTCGCGTCCCACTACTCCGTGTTCGACGCTTTTGCATTCCCATCAATAATGTCACCCCTCTCTCTCTCTCTCTCTCTCTCTCTCTCTCTCTCTCTCTCTCCTTCCATCTATTATTGGACGAATATCCATATAAAAACTTCCATCTATTATTGGACGAATATCCATAGTTTTTATATAAATATATCTGTTTAATAAAAATTAATTATGAATAGGCTGCTAAAGTTGTTCATATTAAGGGTTTGGGTTAAATACATCAATAATAATTGAATTTTGTATTATTATTTGATCACTAAACTTTAAAATATTAAAGGTTACTCATTTGTCTATTTCTTATTCATCACTTGTTAACTCTTCGTTAGTTGAGCTAACGGCTATGTACACGTGTCAAACGAAAAACACAAATACTGCTAACGTGGGTTGATTGTGCATTAACCGCCAATCATAATTTGTCACTTGTACTATCCCCAATCCCCACCTCTTCCTCCATTCCCTATCATTTCTCTCCCTCCATTGCTATCGCTGGTGTCTCCTCCACCTGCCTGTTTTCTATCTCTCTCTCATCTACTCGGACCGACCCCTTTTATTGGCTAATTTTGTTGCCATCAAACCCACAATTTCCTCACTCCCCCTTTCTCTTTCTCCCTCACCCGCTACCGCTGGCATCTCATTCACCTTCTTACTCTCTGTGTCTCTCTCTCTCTCACCTACTTGGACCGACCCCTTTTATTGCCTAATTTTGTCACCATCAAACCCATCTCATCATTTTTCCTCTCGCCTCTGTTTTCGTTGGCATTAGTAGACCCGTCATTTGCAGTCGTTGCACCCACCGCTGCTGCCATCGACTTTCACTATAGTTTAAGCCATCGCAAAATCAGGCAGCAAAGGAGGCCTCGATCCAAGTAGATAAGAGCGAGAGAGAGATAGAGAATGAGACAAAAAGTAGGCGAAGGGCAGGTGGTGGAGACGCCAGCGGTAACGACTAGAGGATAGAGGGGAGAATGAGGGAAGGAGGAAAAGATGGGTTTGGTGGGGATTGGGGGTAGTATATGTGGCAGATTATGGTTGGCAGTTAATGCACAATCAGCCCATGCCAGCGCCACGTGTGTTTTTCATTTGACACGTGTACATAACCGTTAGCCCAACTAACAGAGAGTAATGAGTGATGGATGAAAAACGATTTTAAAAGATGAATGAGTAACGAATAACATTTTAAAATTTAGTTACCAAGTAATAATAAAATGCAAAGTTAAGTGATTATTGATGTATTTAATCCTAAGGGTTTTGCTTAACTAATGGTTTTGAGACACTCGTATAAAGTGTATTTAAAAATATTTTACTTATTAATATTAATTATCCAATTGCTAAAAACAAAGTGTATTGATTGACACCCAAAACTCCTTATCTAAACATTAAATTTAAGCGTAAAGTTAATTATTGTCTTAAGAGCAATGGTTAAATACTAATAAATATATTTTATTTTCAGATAAGATATATTTATTGTATCTCGTTTTTAACGTTCAAATAATTTTATTAGTTGATGAAAAAAATATTATGTTTTGAACTATTTAATCAATTAATAAAATTGTTTGAATATTGAAAATAAAATGTAATAAATACACTTTATTTAAAAATAAGACGTGTTATTGATATTTAACCATTGCCCTCTAAAATAAAATAAGATTTGTAAGAGTTCATTAAGATAATTTGATTATACGAAAGGACTAATGCTCTTGAGTCACAACCTACCCTATAGAGGAATTGCCTTTTAGATTGACTACACCTTCTATTAAGCTGCAGTGGCAAAGTTATTCGTCACTTTACCCTTTAAACTCAACTAGTAATGGTAGGAACATATTAGGAATAGAAGTAACAAGTGAGGATGCTATGTAGGTCATTTGGGCTAACACCTTGGTGTAACAGTATCTTGTTCGATTGAATCCATTTAAATGTCTATTTATGATAGCATGAATTGAGTTTTCATTATCTAATTTGGTAGCTCTACTAGTGGTTTCTCTCCCACAAAGTCTTGAGATCTCAAATTCAAGTTTAGTGTTCAATGGTTACTTGAGTGGTTGCTGACCATACGATTGATGGGATTATAGCATTGGAAATAAGAGTAATGTTACTTGCGATTGACACTCATGTCGACACCCCATTAATTAATTATCAATATGCCTCTCACTTGAATGATTTAATGAGAGGTGTATTGATAATTCATTCAAGCAATAAATGTAGATAATTAATATTGCCTTAGATAATTTACAACAAAGGTATTTTAAATGCTTTTGATAGTTAGTGTGTCGACTCTTATTAGGTTATAGAGAAGTATATGTGTTCTTTTTTTGTTTAGAATTCAATGTACAAGACTACTATTAGCTAGGTTGTATTGTTTGGAACATTTGGATTTTAACCCAAATTCACTCTAGATTTGGACCAAAAAATCAAAGGATTTGAAACGTCACCTACACTATGAGCTTTTTTATTTTTTTTTCTTCATAGGTGTCATTTTAAATGACAAAATTTAAAGTTAAAGTATTTTAAATAATAGAATTTGAAATGACATCATTTCAAATCAGTCTATTCAAAATACAATCTTAATTTGTTTCATATGCAACCATTTCTTTGTTTTTGCAAGTAGATTGGTTTAAATTCATGACATTTCAAACACAAAAATGAAACCTTAAACCACTGTCAAAGCTCGCTTAAAATTTATTTAGAAAGGAATTTTAGTCACATACATAATATATATCTACATGTATGGCACAAATAATATGACATTTGGATAGATTCATATGACATAGTAATGTTTTCATTTAGAATTTGAAATTTTAAATCCATTGTCTAGATATATTATTGTTGGAAGTATTTAGATTTGTGTCTTAATTTGCCACGGGGCCATAGGAAGAGAGAGTATGGTCTAAATAAGACAATTTTGACCCCCCGAGTCTGAGTTGCGTGGCTCAAGGGTGGAACTTAAGTGCTTGCTGGCCACCCCCCCAATCAATCGTGCACGGGTTCGATTCCTTGGGTATGCAGCCTCTTGCGATTTACCTTTTTTTGTCAAAAATTAAGGGGCTAAGCCGTGGCGACGCTCGTGATGGAATATCATCCAAAAAAAAAAATGAGACAATTTTGTTAATAACGCAAAACTTCTTACCAAACAAGCAAGCGACCTAACTACACAAAACTCTTTGCTTTACTAGGGAGGAGAAGAATTGCTTTTATATGCAACTTTATTTTAACTTTGTAAAGAAATGTTTATGCACAAGATAAGATGGTTCTAGAGGAATTTCAATATCATTTCACATTTTGTTCCTAAGGTAAATGGAGCTTAACGTATTTACTCGGCTTGCCCTTAGGTGTAGTAGCAGGATTGGACATCTTTTTGCTAAACTTTTGAGTTCTTACTCTCTAATATAATTCAAATTGATCAATTCGAGTCGGTTGGTTAAGTTGCTTGGGGTTCAAAGCTTGTGTTAGTTTTAATGATTTTTTGAGGTGAGTGTCTATTTTTGGCATCCTCTTTCGTTGTTGTCCTAGTTTTTGCTTGTAGGAAAGTTTTGTTTCGTCTAGTATTAGATTGTGTTAGCCTTATATTGCTTTCCCGCTAGTTTTGTAGTTTTGGTTGTTAATTTTCTAATATTTGGAGGTCGGTACTTCTCTATGTTTTTTACTCGAGCTAGTCTTAGTGCATTTGCCCTTGAGACTTTTTTTGATTTATACTCAAAAAAAAAAGAAAAAGAAAAAAAGTTACCTTTACTAACAAAAACACATTTAAACCCTAAAGTAAACTTGACCCTAACGTTGCCACCTTGAACAACCATCCGGAAACAATCATCATCACCACCATCATAAAAAAGTAGGAAATTTTTGAACACTAGCTAGGTGCCCCTTCAACTGGATTAAGTCTCCTTCCCCCAAGCAACCAGGTGCCACCAACACATTCAAACCCTTCATTGTCATCGTACAACCCTTGCTCCATGATCAATAAAGGATTGCTCCTCTTGTCTTCATCAGTCATCATTTACCCAACATTTATTTCACATCCCAAAAAATACCCTACCTTGTTGTAGTGAGATGTAAAAATAGACCAGACATAAAAGGTCAAGTAATAACCAGAAGACAAAATTTAAAAAAAAAAAAAAAAGCCTCTCGTTAATGATGACCAATAATCAATGGATAATATGTAGATGAGGGGAGAAGAAACCTAGAAATAGGGGACCTTAGATGTAACACTTTAGTCTAATATAGTTAATTTTTTCATAACTCTAGTGTGGATTGTTCCTCTAGAGATCTTGTTTTCGATTGTGTTAGGTGGTAGCCTAGTTGGTTTATTCATTTATTATTATTATTATTATTATTTTATATTGATCTAGTAAAAAGAAAAGGTGATTAGTTAGTCAGGGGTTTCAAAAACTTTTGGAGAAGAATTAATTGATAATACCAAAAAGACAGAGAATTTCATTTGGACGTGAAGTTGGTCTTATGGTTTCATTAGTGTGCACTAGGTAAAATAAGTGTACATGCATAATAAACCAAACTAGATATAATAAGTAAAAACATAAAAACGATGTGTGGGTAGTGAAGTTTAAATTTTGATTGAAAAAGAAGTTGAAAAATTTTATTTGCAGTCATGTATTTTTCTTTTTACAATCACATTTTACTAAATTTAATATGACTAAAATAAGATAGAGGAAAAAAAAATCCATTTTTACCCTTTATTTGCAGCCACAGATATGTTCTTCTCCATTCATCATTGGCGGGGCTCCAGTTGCCTCTCTTGTCGAAATTGCCTGCCCATCTACTCTGTCTTTTCAGCGCCATCGTCGGACTCGTCAGTCGCCTCTCTTGCATCTCTCGCCGAACTCGTCCACCCATTTACTCAGAGCATGCGTTCATTGGCGTCTGAACGCCAAGATTCAAGGAAGCGAATGGTGTCCGAACCCCAGGGTTCAAGAAAAATGCATTCTCCTGAACTTTGGGGTTCAGGAAAATGCCTTTTTCCTTAACCTTGGGTTCGGGAGAATTGCATTATCTGAAATGCATTTCTTTTTTTTTTTTTCAAAGTAACATCCATTTCTTTCTTGTTTTCCTTTCTTTTATTCACAAAGCCAAAGAAAAAAAAATGCACATATCTTCTACATTTTCTTTCTCCATCCCTCTCACAGGTTCCAAACAAAGACTTTCATAAATTCACTAATCTTCAATAAATCGTAGAGAAAAATAAAAACAAAAACAACTAGTCTCCATTTTCTTCGGAACACCCAATTTGTTTTCCATCTCTTTTACTTTCTTTGCATGCAAATTGGGTGTTCCAAAGAAACTAATCTTCAACTTTGCCAGCAAATAAGGTAAAGGAGATGGAAAACAAATAGGGTGTTCTAAAGAAAAAAGGGATTGGTTGTTTTTGTTTTTGTTTTCGTTTTTATCTATGGTTTATTGAAGATTAGTGAATTTATGAAAGTTTCTATTTAGAACCTAAGAGAGGGCTATAGAAAGAAAATGTAGAGAATATATGCATTTTTCTTTCTTTGGCTTTACAAAGAAAAAGAAAGGAAAACACGAAGGAAATATATCTTACTTTGAAAAAAGAAAAAAAAATGCATTTTAGATAATGGTTCTCGAACCCTAGGATTCAAGAGAATGAACACATTTTCCCAATTCTCTCGAACCCCATATGGGCGGGCGATTCCAAAGAGAGAGGTGACAGAGGAGACTGGAGCCGCCGACAATGACAAAAAGAACATCTCTGTGACTACAAATAAAGGGCAAAAATAGGTTTTTCCTCTATCTTATTTTAGTCATATTAAATTTAGTGAAATATGGTCGTGGAGAGCAAAACACATGGTTGCAAATAGAATTTCTCAAAGAAGTTTCTAGTCTTCTACCACCAGGTCAATTTTTAGAGGTTATTCTTATGGTTATCTTCAATGACCTTCTACTTAAAAAGATCATGTGTCTTGAATGGTTTGCATTTACTTTACATTTTGGACTCTAATCGAGAATATGTTTCTTTTTGAGAAATAATATGCAAAACTAAGGGAAAAGAGAGATCAGAGGAAAAAATGAACTCAACTCATTTTAGTTAAGGGTTACAAGTATTTATACATAATTGTTATGTACAAGTCAGCTAAGCTTTTAGGTACAAGTAATATGTATAACACCTAAGTTATGTACAATACAATCAAACTAATATGTATTTTCAACACTCCCCCTAAGCAAACCATCACATGCATCTTATATGTCAATATTGAAATAAATGTAATTAATCCTCGAACCTCAAAGAGCTTTATTAAAGAAGTAACTAGTTTTTTTTTTTTTTTTTTTTTGTAAGTGAAAAATATATTAACAAGAAAAAATATGATAATGATTACAAAAGACCATAGGGGTAGACCCTGCAAAGAACACACAGAAACAAACACACATACTCACATTAGAAAAGAAACTATTATCACCTCAAACATGCGATGCGAAAAATATGAGATGCCAACCGCACATGAGAGAATGTGGGAAGATATTTGATGACTCAAACAAGGCTGACAACAACCATGGAAAGCGAAGTCTAGCCCACGATAGGCCTCTATCAAGTCTAAATGAACACATTCATCAAAGCCTACACCATTCCCTAGAAAAATATGATACATGTGAAATCTGAACCTTATGATGACAACAACATATGGACATTGCAAGCATGAGGAAAGAGACAAGGGACAGCCTTGCCCGAAACCCTGCACAAAAAAACACATTCACAAGCAAGAGAATTAATAGCATTTGAAAAAATATTTAGACAAAGAAAAGTGCTAGTTGAAACATGAAGGCGAAAGTCGCCAAAAATGGGCAAAGGCCAAACCTTGCATTGAGCTAGGGAAGCGCATAGAGGACAAATGAGTCCAAATAGCGGTTTGGATCTAACAAGCAATTTGAGCAGGTGAACGGTCACTATCCTTAAAACATCAGTTGTTATGTTCTTACCACAAAAAATAGACAGTCGCTTGCAAGGAAAGCCGGGTAACCATATTCCACAACGATTTTCCACACCACCTATGGGTAGCCTAAAAATTACCTCTCGCCCAATTCCTCCAATGCCATCTAAATTTAACCCGCTACCTTAACTGGGACACAACCTACCTAGAGAATGAGCAATCAAAAAACAAATGGTTGTGGCATTCAAATGCGCTTTTACACATGTAGCATTTGTTAGGAAATGGTAAAAAAAGCTTGAGCTGTTCAAGAGTGGATAAATGCTCACGAATAGCCAACTAAAGGATAAATGCATACGGGGGGACCCTTGAGCTATGCCAAACAAGGTGAAACCAAGGGAGTCTACTACGATTAATCTAAAGAGCCCTCACCATTGATCGCACTATAAAAACACCATCAGAAATAGGAAGCCACCTCGAGAGATCCAAGGATGGCTCGGCATGGATGAGAGAATGAGCTAAAAAGCCTGGGAAGGAATTGACACATGCCAGTTCCAGGCACCATTGGCAATAAAGCCAAACACCTTAGCAATAGAGGAGATGGAAAGCTGATAGGGAAGCTGACACAAAAAGTAATCCACCAACACACCCAAGGGATGCTAATTGTCATACCACAGAAAAATCCTACTACCATTTCCCACATTTTAGCCAAATAACTAATGCACCTTACCCTTAAGCAGGAGAAGTTTGCACTAGTACCAAGGGCAGGAATAGAGAGTAGGAAGGAACCAAAAACAAGAATCCTTGATCCGAAACAAATGAATCCATTGAATATAATGGCAAGCATGAGACGCCAGATGAGTTTAGCGACCAGGCCTTGATTCCACATATACAATGGCCGAAGACCTAACCCACCCTAATCTTTAGGGCAACAAATATCATTCCAAGCAACCTTATCCTTATGAGTGGATAGCTTTGAGCCACTCCAAATAAAAACACAAGTAATTTACTCTAGTTCTTTAATAACTTTTTTTCGAGAGAATAAAAAGGGATGCCCAGTAGACGTGGATTGTGGAGAGAACATAACAAACTAATTGAAGCCGACTAGCAAAGGATAAGAGACGTCCACACCATAATCCCACTCTGGAACGGACATGATCAAGGATAAAGTGACAATCACTATAGGAGAGTTTCTTGGATATTAGGGGGGTACCTAAATAGCGAATAGACAGCGAGCCATGACGAAATCCAGACTCCCTAACTAGCTCATCTGGCAACTCAGGGGAGGAACAACAAACAAAGCAATCACTTTTAGATGGATTAACTTGAAGCCTGATAATGGTGGCATTGACTTTCCCAAGTAGTTAACCAGACAGGAAGAAATTACACACACTAGCAATGAAATCAAGACCAACCACATCCTAATCCTGATGGAAGAATTTGATAGTAAATCCATTCAAACTTGGAGCTTTTTTGTTGCCCATAGAAAAGAGAGCAAGCCTAATTTCCTCAGTAGAAACATCCCTAAAAAGATTAGGTTAACACTCGGAGGGGAGTGAGAAATCCACATACATCATGACCTTATCATGAGAGAATGTAGGCCTCAAAGTTTGGGGACCTAAAAGAGCAAGAAAATGAGAAAGAAGCATCTGGGACACCTCTTCATCAGACAAAGTAAGAGAACCATCCACTTAGATAAGCCTGTGAATGTGGTGATAGTTTCTCTTTAATAACATTTGCTGGAAGAAGAACTGGGAGGTTCGATCTCCTTCACCAACCCATCTCACCCGAGCACGAATACAAGAGAATTCACTCTCCTTGACTAAAGCCTCTAAATATAATCAAGTTAGCTCCAACTCTTGATGCCTTAATGAGACATCAGATGGGGAAACCAAAAGAAGGCACTGCACTTCATGAAGTTGATCACGAAAATTCAAAACTCTATAGGTGACTTGACCATGAATATCATTCAAAGACTTGAGATTTTGCTTAACTCTCTTGATCTTGGCGATTAGACGATACATGGGCCAACAAAGGCATTCTTGACTCCAATTGATGTAGATAGTTTGAATGAAGTGAGGATGCTCCGTGAGGTGATTATTAAATCGAAAGCTACCCCCCGATCTAAACTTATTCTCATGCAAAACAACCACATAGGATTGTGATTTGAAATGCCAGGCGAAAAAAAGATAGCACGACTATCTCCGTGGCAAGCTAACCAACTGTCATTAACAAGAACACCATCAAGCGTACAAAATATGCTCTTCTTCAGTGCTCATGTTATTCCAAGTAAGAACCGAACCCTAGAATGAGAGATCCTGGAGGGAGGAACGAGACAAAAATTCAACAAAATGAGCCATACCAGAAGAAACCGAGGGATTACCTCCCCTCATTTTGGAAACATGACGGCATACATTAAAATCCCCAAGGAGAACCCAAGGGATGAAATGAACAGATGACACCAAGGAGAACAAGCGATGCCAAAGTCGAAGCTGGCCACCTTTTCATACTTGGCGTAAACACAGGTCAGAAAGAAAACCAATTGGTTAGTTAAATGAGTACATTTTAAATGCATAAACTGGCGGTTTGAATTGCATATGACTTCCACCACCAAGCGATTTAGGTTGTAACCAAACCAGATACAACCGTCAGGGCTATGGTCATAATTCATATTCCAAGACCATCTCAAGAAGATATTTCTAGCGATGATTAAAGAATGACATTCTTAAACACGAGTTTCAAGGAGAGTTGTTGTGCCTAGTAAAATGGAGGCCCCACCAAAAAAGAGTTTCCAGGCATTGGGGAGTTTCCATCCAAAGTAAGGGACCTTTTGGGCATCGTGTACCTTTTTGAGCATTATGGAGTTTCTAGCCAAAGAAAGGGACCTTCCGGGCAAGATAAGAAGTTTTCAGGCACAAGGCACCTTCCAGGCATGATTAATAAGAGTTTTCGAGTAAGGTACCTTTCGGGCATAAGGGACCTTTCAGTCAGATATAGAGACTTTCCGAGCACTGGGGAGTTTCCGGCCAAAGCAAGGGACCTTCTAGGCATTAGGGAGTTTCCGGCCAAAGCAAGGGATCTTCTAGGCAAGATATGAAGTTTTCGAGCACGAGCCACCTTCCGGGCATGACTAAGAGTTTTCAGGTATAAGGGACCTTCTAGGCATGACTAATAGTTTTTGGGCATAAAGGACCTTATAGGCATGACGGTACTTTCCAAGCAAAGGACCCTTTTCCAGATTATTGACACGTATCCCCTAAAAGGATCCTCGGGGATTGTGCCTTATAAATACCCATCTATAGGACCAAGCAAGAGTACTTTTTAGTCACTTCTAGTAACCTCAAAAAACTTCTCTAATTTGTATTGCAATAGTATCATCTTCTGAATACTAACTTGACCATCAAAGGGTCTTCGCGAGAGGACACCTCCATAGACCTTTTAACTTGTTTCATAGTTTTGTCAGCAACATAGGTGGAGAATCAATAAGTGACAT
Organism: Diospyros lotus; assembly: GCF_014633365.1. Taxonomy (NCBI): domain Eukaryota; kingdom Viridiplantae; phylum Streptophyta; class Magnoliopsida; order Ericales; family Ebenaceae; genus Diospyros; species Diospyros lotus. Next base: position 33,971,355 of record NC_068346.1, read on the forward strand.
CAATTGTTTCAAGGCATACCTTCTGGACGTACCTTCAAGGCATAACATCAAGGCACACCTTCAAGGCATATCATCAGGGCACACTTTCAGGGCATACTCTCAGGGCATACTTTCAAGGCATACTTCCAAGTCATACTTTCAGGGCGTACCTTCAAGGCACACTTTCAGGATACACCTTCGGGGTGTTAACACTACTCTAGGATGCTGACATTACTTCCAAACAATACCTTATCACCTCGGATCCTTCCCACTTCACAAAATTTCAATTGTTATATTTTAAGAAAAAACAAGAGTAAAACAAAAGTTAAATTATGATGAAAGATAAAGGATCTGGCTTCCCATTACTTAGTTAGGTGGTTCAAACCCCTAATATTCTAAGCTCCAAAAGTCATGGGGCAGGGGTTGGGGGCATACCACTTCCCTCTTTGGACTAACACTTGCTATTACGATTTTTCTTATAAAAAGAGAAAATTTACTCATAGTGGGAGAGGAGGGTCGGATGAGGATGGACCTGGGGAGGGATTGTCCCTAATAGGATAAGGGGGAGAAGGGTCGGATGAGGATGGGCCTCGAGAGGGATCACCCCTAGCATAATGTGGGGGAGGAGGACCAAGAAAAACCTCTCGGGAGCTAGTTGCAAAACACTTAGAAACTAACTCACCTTCGGATTGGGAAGGGGAGAAGGGCGCAACTAATAGAGGGTCCGGGTGATCCGGGATGCTAATGGAAGGAAGTTCTTAATCCTCTTCCATGAGTGAACCGAAGCGATTCACAACCTCAACCGAAGTAGACGGGATGGGAGAGGATGAAAGGGGTAAGCTCAAGGAAGGGGACCCACAAACTAGAGTAGGATTGGGGACATCAGGGTCCATAAGGTGATCAAGAGGAGCTTTAAGGGGTAGAGGGGAGCTGGCTCTAAAATTGACTAAGGCTGAGATGGAGAAGACACATGTTGAGTCAGTAAGGGTGAAACCAAAGCCTTATGGGGGCAAGTACTAGCTTTATGGCCAAAAATCTTACATTGTGGACAAGCAGTAAGGACCCATTGATATTCTACTTGGATATGAGCAATTTTTGGTTCACCTGTAACCACATCAATGCCGTGGTATAATTCAATATATGGAGGAAAGAAAGATGAGACATGAACCTCAATACAAACTCCAGCGAAACCAAGCCTCATATGCTCTTCAGTCATAGTGTCTGCGTGAATGGGCTTGCCCAAAGAACTCGCAAGTTTTGATAGTCCCAGGGAGGACCAGTACTCTAAAGGCAAATAAAAAAACTTCACCCATATTAGGATGGATGAATGGGCATCCTTGACAAGAACCATTCCAACCTCCCAGCATCTAAGGAATAAAGGCCTCTGAGCAAAGTGCAATGGTCCTCCTTCAAAAACCTACATCATTTGATCACAAGAATTAAAGCGAAAAAAGAAAAAAAAAACCTTAATTATTTGTGTGGACTTCAACAAGACCAATTTTTTTCTAGAGCTTCATGGCTAAGTTCTGAATAGTGGGAAATAGAAGTCTCTTCTCCATGAAGTATCCAAAAAGAGTGTTCTCCCAATAAGCCTCACCTATTGTGACGCCCCAGTCCCCACCACCGGGTGTCACCGTAACCCACAGTTACAACCTCGACCTATCTCGAAAGAAGGCTATGCCCTACCAACATAAAGTATTAAAATAATATGGCACCCTAGGTGAGGTTCAGGCTTCGCAATCTTTGATTGTCAAGAACTCGGGTTTAAAATACATAGGCAGCGAAAATTCACCTGATTCTTGTGTTCGATTAGGCCTTTAAAATATAAATCCAATTTTCGTAAACAAATAAAAATAAATACCAATATACTCAATAAAATATTCCAATAGTCAAGCATATTTTATAATCTCGATCGCAACCGACCGGTTCACATTGCCAACAAACACACACATTGAGTTACTCATAGCGGGAACCTTAATTTGATCATAATCAGATTTTATTTCAGCCGTAATTGTCTCCTGCAGCCAAATACAAAGCACATATATATATTACGAAATTGACACAGAAACACGACCCACATCCTCACTGTTTTCAATCACTGCTAACCGATATCTTTTTCACCAACACCGTTTTCCCTTCCTTAGACCTCGAGCCATCTATTAGCTCAGTGGGGGTAAAGAGGTGAGTCTAGCGACTTAGTAAAGGCAATATGCAATGCAGCAAATTAATAAGCATGACATCATAGATAAAAATAAAGTGCAACATGCATGCAAGCCCGTCCACCGTACTTATCTCAAGCTCTAGGTGACCCCTGGTGGTTCCCTCTATGAACCCGTCTTAAGACTCTCACAGTCAGAAACCCACCGCCCCATGTCTAAGCACTTCCTCAACATCTTATGCAAGCCATGACAAAAGTAATTTACACACAAAGCATACTAAACCCTTACCGATTCAGCATTAACCGCCTATTCTTGTTAAGCGTACCGACCTTTTGCCTTGATAGCTTCTCTGATAATATTCCTCCATAACATCGGAATCACCAATATCATTTCCCAATTATCATAAATTAGTGCAATAAGACACGAGGATAATTCCATTAAATACCACTAAATTAATCTTATATATCACTTACCTATTCATTCATTTATTCCTTACACGCACAAGCTGACAGGTTTCTTACTACCGCATTTTCCTTCTTCAAATTCACGTTGAGAGCTCACCGAGCCACTTCTCCCTATTTATAAGCCTCAGCCACCCACTGTATATCCTCAAACCCACAGTAAAATCCGTTAATTTATCTTCACAAGGCACAAGGCTAATTATGCCTCACACTACCCTGTTCATGGCTGGAGGTGAATTCTTGGAGGCCAAGATTGCATCAGAGGCTGCCATGTGGCAGCAAAAATGAGGAGGCAAGTGGCTGGTACGGTAAGGATCAGGCAGGCCCACGTAGCGCAGCTTAGCCATGCAGCCACGTGTATGGGAGCCAAATGGCGCCCTAAAACGGTGTCGTTTCGGCGCCCTTGTGCTGGAAAAAATTTCCAGCAATCCCTCATGCACGCTCAAGCCGCAGATCAATCCCATGACCCCAAGTCCCACCTTGCACTCGCGTGTCGCCCGCGCTACTATCTTCCTCACTTATATATTGTGCACCAATAAACTTAAAGTGATCCTAGCCCATTTTTGGATTTGCACTTAACCCCCTTAAGTTTATGAAATTCGACACATACACCCCCACACTTTATTTATCCCTTATTCCACTTATATCCCAGACTTACCAAATATTTTTCTATTTCCTCAAGACTACAAATTTCCAATAAATCATCATAAACCCATAAATTATTTTAAACCCAAGAAATTCCACAAAGGCCAAACATCTTTATTAAATAACTTGTCTTAGATGAAGAAATTAATTTCTATTATTCTCCCAAGATCAGGGATGTTACACCTATCACACGCCTTTTTAGGGAGAGATGAACCCTTGGAATGCCATAGGAAGTTGTCTTCTAGGGAATGTACTACAATTTTGTCAAGATAAGAGGGGTAGGGACTCAACGACATTGACCCAAGATCGGGGCTGATCCTTTCCCAATTTTGGATTCGCAACTGAATCGGTTGCTCTGTTAATCCTCCATTCCCTGTCATTACCCATCTCATGCCTCGAATTCATGAAATACATAGGTTGATAACCCCTTTCTAGTAGTTGAGCTCCCATAGCCTAATTTCTCTTTGAAAGAGAACGCAAATTAGTCTTATGGGTCCCTTGATCATGACTTGCTTTTAATGCAACATGATGAGCAGTGGAAGAAAGCTAGCCAATGGGGCCTATTTCTCATGAAGGCTCAATTGGAAGAATGGAAACGTTGCCCAAATTAGACTTATGGTTCCCTTGATCATGAGGGGCAGGGAAAAAAGCTGGCCAATTGGGCCCATTTGATGGGAAGAATCATTAGAAATAAATTAATAATAACGTTGGAAGGTTTAGTGGGAATACTTTAATATTTTACTCTTAAGTTTAGTTTTGATAATGAAAAACAAATTAATTTATACCCTAAGTCATAAGTCAAGTTTATGGTTTTCAATAAAAATCAATTTCAAGTACTTTGTTAAAATGAAAACCAACGAATTATATTCTTATACACATATGGAGATTTGCACAAACAAGTTTTATGATGGATCCCCTAAATGATTTTTAAAAATTAGTTTAAAACCGATAATCAAATGTAACAAAATTTTTCTAAGACAAATACCATTTGTCGACTGGTTTCTTCTCACCTATCAACTGTTTAGGCATTTTGGACCAAACTGTCGACAAACTATATGCAATGGTCGACTATTTTGAATTTCATGATTTTGGTTATGGATCGTTAACCTTAAGGTTGTCGTTCGGCATAATGTATGTTCTTAATAGATTGATATTTTGCCTTTGATATGGTTTTGATGATGAAAATCAATTGTATTTTGATGAAGAAAATATTTTGTTAATAGTTATTAATTTGGTGCTTCAAATTACTTTTATATGATCTATTAAGCACCAAAATTAAAATTAATTTCATCATGCAATCCAATGTCAAAAATCTTGTGATAAATTTCTTGACTACATTTAGAATATTATGTTTTTATTTTATTATATCAAAAAAACTTTTGAAAATAATTTTGAAGTGGAGAAAAAGTTTCAAATTAATTTTTTGATCATTACTATAGTAATTTCGGTTGCTACAATGATCTCCATTGGCTATAGTACTTTTCATTTGCTACAGTAGCAATCAACTATTTCTTATAGGCTATCGATTGTTTCCTCTTATACGGTCAATCATTTTTATGCAAGATCTAGGTTGTTTGTTGTCGATCGCCTCTACATCATGAATTGTCGATCATTCTTCAATAATGTCAATCATTCTTCACCAAGTTGTCGACCGTTGTTTGAATTTTTGAACTATCCTATTAACCGTTTCTATCTCAAAAAATTCCAACGACTAGTTTGACAACTTGACTAAGACGTTCCACCCACTACCAATGGCTATATTTTTGAAAGAACTCGTGAAGCTCTATAAATAAAGAGTTAGAGGATCATTAGAGTGAACCAGGAGAATTTACAAGCTTTCAAGTGCTCCATCTTTCAAATACTCATTTATTCTTCATTTTTTATTTTTCTCTCTAAAGATTTTGATTAACATTTGTATTATTTTATTCAAGTCTTGTGTTTATTTTGAGATATCTTGTTACTAAGAGTGTCTACTCTTAGATCCTCTCTTTTGTATCATTATTGATTTTCCTAGTAAAATTTCTAGAGGGCCTATGTAATACCCAAGAAAACTTTAAGGGTATAAATGATATTTGATAAAGGGTATAACTAGAATTTTTGAAATAAATAGACTATAGGGTACACTATCGCAGTCTTAAACAATCGAATCAATCGAAGGGAGTACCCCAAACCCTAGATAGTTAGGGAAAATGTAATGGTATTGACGAGTAATACGAACGATGATTTTAGGCATCAAAAGAAGTGGGATCGGGAACAGTTTCTGGTACACCTTTGAAACAAGCTGAGAAAACCGAATCAACATAAGGAATATCTGGAAAGTCAACGGCGTATGTTGAGAACCAATATTTTATGCGTAGAACAACCCTCTAGTAATTTTGGGTTGAAACGAAGAGATTTAGGGTCAAAACGATCAACCGGACCTAAGTGTAATTTTCTAAATTTGCCCGAGGGAGGTCAAAAAGGTAATTTTTCACAAATTTCAAAGATGGAATGAAGAGTATAAGACTTGTGGGTCTTAGTGGTATGGTTAGAAAGATCACGGGTGCTTTGAAGAATGCCAAAATAGCATTTGAAGAAGTCAGGGGGTTAAAGTGTAATAAACCAAAAATCTAGCAGTGTGAACACGCAAGGAAATTCGGTCGCCGCCTTCAACCACACGTGGTCGCCGTTTCCGGAGATGGGACAACCAAGGGTGGTTCGGGGGAGGTGGTATACGACACAAAGAGGCTTGGGGGCCAAGCCTTGGCCTCTGATTGGTTGCAAACTGGCCAAAATCTTGCTATAAATACCTAAGGTTTTGGCCAAAACTTTGGCATCAAATTGCTTGTGAATGAGGGTGAATCGAAGGTAAGGGATAGAGGGCTTTTTCTCCTTGGTGTGTGGACTTCGTTTCTAGAGCATTTCGGATCAGTTGGTGTTCGTTTGAAGTGGTTTCGATCATCACTGGAAAAATCGAGGCAGACCGCCTCCGCCGCACCTACAACTGTCAATTTGGAGGGGTTTCTAGTGGCCTTTCGGCTAGAAACTGGTGCCAAACTGATCGAATAGACAAGGGCTTGAAGGGGGTACCCTCACATCTTCCATCGGAGCAGTCATCGGCGGCTAGAGAATTAAGGAAGAAGGTGGCGCGTGGCTACATGCGCCACACTCCATGCGTATCCACACGCAGGGCACGTGACAAAAGGGCTTTTCTGGTATTTTCTCTCAATATTTTTCTTAAATTATTTTAGGAATTATCATGTTGAAAGATTTTAAAAATGTTTGAGGAGATAATTATTTTTGAATTATTGAGGTGAAAATTAGGAGAAAAATGGAGAAAATTATGAAACAATTGAGGAAAAATAGATTTTGATGCTCTTTAATTAAATATGGTGTTTAGGGAATGTCGTGGCTCGAGATTGTGTATAAGTTCGGGTGTTTGTGATTTGACACGCAAATTGAGACAGTGCACGAGGATCGAACCAATCCGAATACGTTCAGGTGAGTGGTCTGATTCCAGTCTTACCTTTTCTTGAAAGTATCTTGGTGTGCATTTAGTGAGTTCAAGTGAGCGGTTTTACTCTCTCGAGCTTAGGTTGCATGTGATTAAACCAATTGAAGTGAGCGGTTGTACCCTCAAGAACTCGGGGTGTTATGCATAGGTGTTTTACTCACGTACTTATAGCATCGTATGCATATTGAACATGTGGTATATTGCATCAACTATTGTTACTTATAAATGAGTCGGTGCATGGCATGTGATTTTTCATATTATTGGGGTATTGGTTTTTCGTGTCATTGTTATGTCCATGGGGGATGGGGTGGGGTCTACTTAGGAATGGGACAAGATTAATCCAGGTGAATGGGTGACACGGTAGGGCACCCGAGAATTAAGTATGTCGTGGCAAGGTCAACCCCAATGGTGTGTGGAATGGATTTTCCACGGGAGGTTGAGTATGTCAGGGAGATTTCTCAAGTTAGACGTGTTGTACATTGTCGTTGTTTTGTTATGCCATGTCCATATGTCTTTCATGCATTCAATAAACTATTTCATGCCATCACTTAGATGTTTTATCATCTAACGTGGGTTATGCCCCTTGAACATTCAACATTCCAGCTAGGGACTGCTGCCAGGGCGAGGACATGGCCAGCTGAGGGCCTATGGTGTTTAGTATGATAGTTGTTGTATCATTTTGAGGTGATAGTAATTATTTTGGTATATGTATGAACGGTTGTATGATGGTGATGTTATCATTTGGTAGACTGTATTATGTATTTTTTTGTGGAAATACTATGTAAAAATCACAGTGTTTTGATGTTAATGTATCTGATGCGTTATAATATGTCTCGTTTAGTTTTTAAAAGATTATAATATGTCTCAGGATTTTATCTGTATGTGAAGATTGTTCTTGAAATCACTGCGAGCGCCGGCCATTGTATGTGTCAGGTGTTTTATCTGCATGTGATGGACTTGGAAATAAAAAAAAAAGATTCTCGAGGATTCCCTTTTAGTAACGCGCCCGTGTAAGGCGGGATGTTACAACCTACATTGATTATAGGAAGTTGTTTTTCCTATCTTGTTGCTAGAGCGCTTGCTTGTTTAAGCAAGAGTTTGCAATACCTACCTTGTTACTAGAGGGCTTGCTTATCTAAGAAAGAGATTGTAAATTCCTAACTTGTTGCTAGAGGGCCTATCCGGAGAGATAGGAAGATTATAGTGAATTGGTTGAAAAATTCCTTAGTGAGAAGCTAAGGGAGTGGATTAGACTTGATTTAAACTTAACCATTATATATTGTTATGCCTCTCTTTTTGTTCTTGTTCTTATTTTATTTATTGGGTCAAACAAATTCTTTCTTGCATTAAAATCTCATTTTTCATCAAAAAGAATTTCAAGTTTAATCAAATTTTTAAATAACCCAATTCACCCCCTCTTGGATATTAGTGTCATTGTTATACAATTCCAACATACTTTTAGTGGGTCCTTTTTCTTACAAATCAATGATAATGGAAGAAATGGCTTGGGGGCCCACTATTCTCGCCAGTAAAGGCATTAAAGATGAAGGCGAAACCAACTAGCACCCAGCATAGCTTCCAATCACCAAGATTGATGGTGCTACTAATAATGTCGTCGACAACACTGGGGAGGAACCAACTACATGCACATCCACGATCACAATCGACGATATTGAAGAGGAATCAACTACAGGTGTAGCCACAAACATTGTCGACAGCGCCAACTTGGAACCTTTAGGAGATACCAAAATTGGAAAAGATAGAAGCTGCTCCATCTCTTCTGATTCCATGAGAAGCAAAGAGGAAACAGGGCTTTTACGAATCTGTTTGCCAATGAGAGTTACTATTATTTTGTTACCCGACTTTAGAGAACATTGGGCAGCAACTCGTCTTCGATGACTGGCCATACCAAACACATTTGAAAGCTGCTGAAACTTTATACCTTTAGCTGATGAGTCAAGCTTAATCAAGTACGACACATCTTCAAATTTTGAAACAAAATGAACTTGCCGAATAGGGTGAGCATCGCCCAACGAACATTTAACAACTTTCCATGCCAGAGCACGACTATTAGAAGGAGAAAAAGCACTGAGGCACCCTCTCCACAATGATTAGCTGGCAAAGGCAGCCAAGCACGCATTAAACTCACTAATCGCCAAAACTGCTAAGAATTCTAGAAAGAGAAAAACTTGATTAGTACTTAAAGAATTCACTAGTGAATCCATAGCCCTAATGAATGTTGTAGAAACCACACTAGAAACTAGCTTTTCTTGCACAAAGTGATAATTTATTTCAATATGTTTGGTCTTTTAATGAAAAACTAGATCAGAGGCAATATGAAAAGTAACTTGAATCTCACACGTAAGCTACACAAAGCCTGAATCACTAAACTTCAGTTTCTTAACAAGTTGTTATAGCTAAATTAGCTCATGTAGCTAATGTCATAGCTCTATATTCAGATTTCATACTGGATCTAGTTTCAAGATGTCTCACAAGCAAAAGAAGAACAACAACAACACAATTCAAAGCCTAAGCTTAAGCCCAAAGCTGATGAAAATTGATCATTAAGAGTGATTAAAAGAAAAACCTAAAGAAAAATAGCTACAAATATGGGCTGTGGTTAATTCATCACAAACTTGGATGCTTATCATCTCCATTCTAATGTTTGTCAACACAAGAATTGTTAGATAACTCTAGTAACAAGGGTGTTTAAACTAGAGGGGTAAGAAGAAAATAGGCTTTACTTTTCATATGCATATGAAGAATAGACAAAAAGAGACTATTAGTTCTATGTTTTGTGGCAAGCACTAAGGCTTGTGTTAATTTTGACGTTTGTTTTGTGTGTAATTGTTTGTGTTTTGGTTTTCTAGCAAGCTTTGGTTTATTCCATCATTTTAGCTTATCTTTTAGCATTGATTGGCCTTAATTTTGCACCAAGGTATGGTTTGTTCCATTCTTTTAGGTCATCTTTTAGCATTAAATGACGTTAATTTTGCATTGGGTGCAAGTCAGTATTGGGAAAATTTTCCAGTCTGATGTTGCCTTTTGGCTATTAGTAATCCAAAAAACAAAAAATTTACATCCTAAACTACTGTAAATAAGAAAGTACTAACCCACTTCTAGATCTATTGACAGGGTTGCCTCCTCTTGATAGACAATGTTTGATTTTAGTTCTTTTTATTGATGTCATATAATATATATGAATATTCTAACTTATCTCAAGAAAATATTATAACTTGTTATTAAAAAAAAGCAACTAATAAGCATAATCCTACTCTAATTAGGATCCTAATAGTCATAATACCTATCTAATTAGGATTCTAATGGAACTTATGAACTGAATAATTATGGATTACTTAAAAGATAAACAAAAGAAATTAAGAAACAAACTAAAATAGGAAATAAACAAAAAGAAATAATACTCTAGTTCATATTTCTACTTTTATGGCATATTTCTACTTTTATGGCCAATATCACCATCTTAATAAAGTACGTAGGAATCTAGTTATATGATTACTTTGTGATTAGAGTGATATTATAAAAGAAACAAACCTTCTTTTATAACAACAACCTCCGCACACAGTGCGTACATATACGTGCTAATAATATTAAGCCTCTATTTATGATCTTAAGCAATTATATATATCACCATGCAGCTTATCTAAGGAGAATGCAACATCAATATTAACTTTGATAAAGGCTAAAATTAGGGGCTACCAACACCGATTAAATTTTATAAGATTCTTCTTTTTCCATACCCTTTCTAACATGACAACAAAAAAAATAATAAGGCTCTTTTGGTTGCTCATTACCTCTATCTCCCCATATGTTTGAATGAAGTGTATGAGACATCCAAGTTCTAATATCACTAAAATACAAAGTGTTAGAGTGTATTCTGTTAGTGTTGTGTGTCCTAATGCTAGATTTGGATGACATCTAGCAGGCTTGTATTTAATGCATTCATTGTATCTTTTGTATAAATCAATAAAAGATAAGGTTTTCTTTATTCATATTTTCTTCAATCAATTATATGAATGAATCCCTAGATCTTTTATCTAAGAATCTTATTCGCAATGTGTTAAGACTGTGTGACAAGATTATATGGTGACAAAACTTCTTAAACTATACCTAGTCCTTAGATTCTTTGAATGAGGCTCTGATTAATCAAGTATGGACTAACACAGGGGTTACTACATCATTCAATATGGAGACACTGATGGGAGGATGGTGTGTCACGCGTCATATGACATGAAATGTCGCTAGTAAACCTATGGGTGGTGGTTGGGGAATGATCAGCTGAATGTGACATCGATGACTGACTACATGGTTTGGTAGACAATGGTTATGTCATCAGGTTACGATGCTGTGTCAATCCTTAGACTTGAACTGGCACGATTGTTTTGTGTATTAGTGTGAAAGATTTGCTAATGAGCCGAACCATCCAATTGGGAGGTGGGAACATTCATCTATGTGGTTCTATATTATTGGTATATAGAGACGTGTTGGGAATAGGATCTATCACCCTTGTCGGTATTTGATAGAGTAAACGTCGTACGTGATCTACTATTAGTGTGATAGGATAATTCCTAACCAGAGTATATTGAAAGTCAAGAAAGGTGTTTCTTGAGGTATCATCTAGTTACATTAATGAGATCTGACACATAGTTACTGAGTTTGTCACTCCATGGCTCTCTCTCAGTCTGGATGTTAAGTGATGGAAAGATTATAGCACATAGTAATCGACAGCCCTAATAGTTCACTTGAAGTAAGACTTTACTACCACCTATATCGTCTTAAACCGTTACTAGGAATTATTCAAGAACTCTTGGATCGCCATCCGAATTTGGAGAAATTTTGATAATGGGTCAAGGAGTTGATCGGTACAAAAAAAGATTTTAGTATTATTCGATTACTAGTGGGTAGTGAACCTAAAAAGTCACACCATATGGTGTTGCGTTTGGTATCAATATCGTGTGCCCGAAATACCTTTGGAAGTGGTTGGTCAAAAGTTGACCCTAGGACCCCCCAGCTACCAATAATTAGGCTGCCTTGTGGCACTAAATTGTGAAACTGGTGGGGGTGGGCGTTGAACATGAATTTGAATTGGAATTGGGGAGGAGAAATGATAATGGAGAATGTCGAAGATTAAAGAAATGGTAATGGAGAAAGTGGAAGATTAAATTATTGAGAGAGTGCGAAAGAATTATTTAAAAGAAGCATAAGGCCTTCTGCTTCAATTAATTCTTCTTCTTCTTCTCTCGTGTTGTCTTCTTCTTCCTCCTTTGCTTCCTCTGCAAATTATTTTTTTGCCAAAAATTATTTCGTGTGAAAGTCACACATATAATTTTGAGATGCAAGGATTAGTGAAATGTGGAACCTCTATGTCTAGTATGGGACTAAATGACTAGAACAATACCTTACTATAGGTGTGGATCGACTAAGACCACCACAGCTTGAGGTGGATTCAGTTTCAATACAAAAATTATTTTTGTACCCCATCATTTCATCGGATAACAAGTATGCATTTATTTATATTCATTTGATGATTTTGCATGTTACTTAAATACCTAAACTATGTATGGCGTGTATATTATATTCTACTACGTGTATCTGATACACGGTAAAAAAATTATTTTTTCTCATACCGCCATATTATCGATTCCTTTCAAATTTCCCACAAATGAAATCACATTAACCTTGTTATCCCAACCTATTAGACTATTTAAACCTATTAAACTATTTTCATGATGATAAAAGGACTACCTAACTTAGCATTGATCTAAAAACTTAAAACAAAAGATTGCCCCAAAATTTATTGAAAGTACAAGTGAAATAATTAAGGCCATAAATTTCTAGTAGATACTTTTGAGTGTTATGCTGCAGATCAATCCAGTTAGTGAGATATTATCATTTTGGTTGGAGTTTTGATCATTTTGAGTAAAGGTATTTACACTACTGGATTTTTGATATTTTCATTTTCATTTGGGGTTCAAATAAAAGTGATGACATTGATCTCCTATGTTTCATCGCTTTGATAAGCTTAGGCTCTAGGGGTATTTTAGTAGGTATCATTGTTTCGGTGTCCATTTGTTTTTCAATGGGATCCAAATTAAATGCCTCATTCTAATTAGGTTTCCTAGCTAATCTCTTGAAGAAGTTCTTGATGTTGCTTCAAACATTAGCATCCCATATTGAAAGTTGATTGGAAGATATTGAGAGTCTTATTCATGATAAGACTCGTTCTTCAATTGTAAAATTAAAGCTCATGATAAAAAATGACAAGACCCAAAGGTAACCACTTTAAGATCGAGCAAGTAGTTAATTGGTGGAGGTTGAATGGGTGACAAAGTGTTCTTAACAAGTTGGCAGGGGCTGACGAATAAACGTATGGCGGTGCATATAAAATTAAAAATTTGTACATGTATCAGATACATGCAACGGAATGCAACAAACACATGCCATACATAGCTTGGATATTTAAGCTACACGTATATTCATCACATGAATAATAAAAAATGCATGCCTGAAGTCTGATGTCAAGTTGGGGTACATAAACACTTTCTGTACTGAGACCAGATTCCACCTCACATTGTGGTGGTCTTAGGTTGTCCACAACTAACTTGTTGTCCGGTACCGTTCTAGTCATATTTTCCCGTGCTAGACTAGAGGTTACTCATATACTGTTCTGGTCACATTTTCTTGTGTTAGACCAAAGGTTGCCTGTATCAAGAGTTCTTGCATCTCAAAACTCCACGTGACAGTCACACAGTTGTAATTTAATAGAAACAAAAGAATACAAAGGAAAAAGAAATTATAGAGAAAAGCAATGTAGTTAGAAACCTCACTATAATTCTTCCTTGTATACTCACGTCCCAATTTCAATTGTTGCCTCACCATCCACCCCTCCCAATTTTGTGCCACATGGAAGGCACTATTGCTGGCTGGGGTGGTACAAGAGTCAACTTCCTAGCCATTGGGAGTCTACTTCTATAGGAGAAAGTTGACTTCCCCGCCTAGAAGTCAACATTTGACTTATTGTATCTCGAGACATGAACACATGATGTCAATACCAAACGCAACACTATATAGTGTGTAACTTTCTAGGTTCACTACTCGTTACCAATCAGATAGTATCAAAACCTATTTCGGCATCAGCCAACACCTTAACCCATCACCAGGATCTCTCCATATCCCGGTGATGATATGAGGGTTCCTAAGAAGCACTTAGTAGCAGCTCAAAACAATATAGGTGATAGTGAAGTCTTACTTCAAGTAAACCTATTACAGTTGACGATTATCATGTGTTATAATCATTCCATCACCTCACGTCCCGACTGAGTGAGAGCTATGGAGTGATAATCTCAAAAACTCAGTAACTATATGTCTGACATCATCAATGTGATTAGATGACACCTCAGGAAACACCTTTCCTGATAATCAATTTGTCTTAGCTGAGAACTGTTCCGTAACACTAATAATAGATCATATAAGACGTTCACCCTATAAATAATGACAAGGGCGATGAATCATATCTCCAACACCCGTCTCCATATACCAACAATATGGAACCACGTAGTTGAATCTCTCACCTCCCAATTGGATGGTTCAGCTCATTAGCAAATCTTGCACATCGATACACAATACAATTGTGCCAGTTCAAGTCTAATGATCAGTAACACCATCGCAGCTTAACGGCATAACCATTATCTACTATGCCATGTGGCCAGTCATCGGCGTCACATTCAATACGTTGTTCTCCAACAACCACCCACGGGTCTACTAACGACATCCCAATGTCATATATCGTGTGACACACCATCTTCTTATTAGTAACTCATACTAAACGAGGTAGTAACCCCTACTAGTCCATATTCAACTAATCGGAGTTCCCATCCAAAGAATCTAAGGACTAAAAATCATTTAAGAAGTCCTGTTAGTAGATAATCCTGTCATACAGTCTCAACATCTTGAGAATAAGATTCTCAAACAAAAGATCTTGGGATTCATTCATATAAAAACTGGAGAGTTTATGAATGAAGATAAGCTTGTCTTATATTGATATATATAAGGATACAACAAAAATGATTCATTACAAGCCCGTTAGACGTTCCAAATCTAGCATTAAGGCACACAACATTAACAATCTCCAACTTGCACTAATGTTAATTTATAACAAAATTACAACTAATGCTTCACCATCGGCAGGAATCGAATACCCATATTCTCAAGATGTCAATTCAATTGTGACTGAGTCATAGCCTTGATGAGTAGGTTAGCTACATTATTTTTTGAATCTATTTTCTGTAGTTGCACGTCTCCACATGCGATAATCTGTCAAATTAGGTGAAACTAACGTTCAATATGTTTGGACTTTTGATGAGACATGGGTTCCTTTGCTTGTGTAATGGCTCCATTACTGTCACAATACAAAGGTACTAGTAACAGAATGGACAAAACCACACCAACCTCGAAAAGAAATTTTTTAATCTAAATAGTTTCCTTAGTAGCATCACATATCGCCACATATTCGGTTTCAGTGGTTGAATCAGTTGTGATTTTCTATTTGGAACTCTTTCAGCTCATATCACCACTATTCAAGCGATATATAAAACCGGACGTTAATTTGTTATCATCAACATCTGATTGAAAATCTGAATTTGTGAATCCATTCACATGGATATCACCACCTCCATAAATCAACAGCATATCTTTAGTCCTTCTCATGTATTTTAGGATATGCTTCACTGTGATCCAGTGACTCTCATCGAGATCGAGCTAATTGCGTAAGCAATATCAAGCCTCATACATATCATCGTATACATAAGGCTCCTAATCGTCGAAGCATAAGGTACCTTACTCATACAATCCTTCTCTTCAGGAGTATTTGGGGACATCCCTTTAGAGAGATGAATTTCAATACGAACAGGCAATTATCTTTTCTTAGAATTCAGTATGCTAAACTTCTTTAGCATTTTATCTATGTACAAGTTTTGGGAAAGACCTATCAATTTTCTGACTCTATCTCTATAAAGTTTAATTTTCCAAAATATAGGTAGCATCTCTTAGATCCTTCATGGAGAACACTCTAGAAAACCTGCATTTCGTAGACATCATCATGTCCACATTGTTACCCATGATAAAAATATTATCCACATATAAGACTAGGAACACTACATTGCTCCCACTGACCTTCTTATATACACATAGTTCATCCAGATTTCTCATGTAACCAAACTCTTTGATCTCATAATCAAAACGAATGTTCCAACTCCTCGATACTTGGTTTAGACCATAAATTGATCTCTTAAGCAAACACAATTGACGTGGATTGGCGGACTCAAAACCATGCAGTTCTTCTATGCAAATCTCTTCTTCAAGAAATCCATTCAGAAAAGTTGTTTTAACGTCCATTTGTCAGATCTTATAGTCATAATAAGCAGTAATAGTTAACATCATCCTAATGGACTTAAGCATTACAACTGGTGAAAAATTCTCATCATGGTCAATTCCTTGATGCTAACGTAGCCCTTAGCCACCAACCAAGCTTTATTGGTAGAAACTTAACCATCAACACTGATCTTTTTCTTGAAAATCTATTTACACCAGATAAGAACAATTCCCTCAAGCGGATTTACCAAAACCCTGACCTAGTTGGAGTACACAGACTCCATATCAAAATCCATAGCTACTTGCCACTTCGAGGCATCGATATCAAATATTGTCTCTTCATAAGTGGTAGGATCAACTAATTTGTCACTATCCTCATACAAGAATACTTCTTGCATCTCTTCAATCGATAAATTATACCATCGATCTGGAGGATGGGATACTCTACCAAACGTATGGAAAACCTGTGGATGACCTATTTGACTTGATTCACCAGACTCGATAATTTGAGTAGGTATTTGTGGAACAAAAGATTCTTTTTCTACTAGATCCATTTTCGTACCCAAGGCACCTTCCTAGATGAACTGTTCTTCCAAGAAAATAACATGTATAGCAACCACAACTTTTGGGTCAGCTAAAAAATAAACATAATACCCTAAAATATCTTTAGGATACCCTCACAAAATGACCTTTCTCAAATCTAGGTTTCAACTTCTCTATCATCAACCTCTTAACATAAACCGGGCAACCCAAAATTCTAACATGTTTAAAACTCGGAGGCTTCCCAACCCATTTCTCATATGGTGTGGTTGGAACAAATTTAGTCGGAACACAATTCAACAAGTAAATCGTAGAAAGAATGGCATAACCCTACAATGAAATTGGCAAATTCATGTAACTAAGCATAGACCGAACCATGTTTAACAAAGTATGATTTCTACGTTCAGCCATGCCATTCCATTGTGAAGTATAAGGATGTGTTGTAACACCACACTTTTCCCAAGCATGCGTTAACTCTAGATTTCAAGGATATTTTTTTTTCAACATACACTCAGCGTAAATTAAACCCCGACAATCTCGATCTACCATCTCAACATATTAACTTAAAAGAATTAACTAAGACTAGTATTATCATCATATCAATGGAAGTAGAATCAAAACCTCAAATTTCACATAACCAAATTCACTTTATTCATAACGTAGAAATCAAACCATCATTTGACATGACATCTTCAAAACAAAATACATAGAGACTTATCTCTCAACAACAACTACTATACACCTCTAACATAGACAAAATATAAGCTAAAGATCACTAATGTAAATGACAGCTACATCTCGATAACCCATTTTCCTTTAGCACCGTTGCTTTCACCTGGAACATTTGAATTTTCCAAAAACATAGTGCAAATTAGATGTTGAATCATCTAAGTAACAATTCAAATACATTTTCATGAATATATGCAAGACCATGAAACAAAACTAACATATCCTAACATGTCCCAGCCCAAGAGAATCCCACATAGCACCTAATCCTAACTGGGGAAAATGCAATCTCTCTAAAGGCAACACAACCTCATCGACACATTGGCATAACACAATCCTGCTTAAGAGGGACAATCTCAACACATGAACTTGGGTATCACCCCTATATCATGTTAGGCATTACTCTCCCACTCAAAAGCATTCCAAATCTCAACACAACCCTGGCCACAAGATGATCAACACTATCTCCAGAATCAACGCCTACCTAGGCAATAATGCTAATTTTCAAAGGAACCTAGGGTGGTGTCCAGCCCTGTCACTTGAGCTAACATCTAGGGTGGTGTCCACTCTCAGCCTTGCCACTTGAGCCAACATTCAGGGTGGTGTCCACTCTCAACCCTGCCACTTGAGTACTGTAAGGTGAAGTCCGTCTCAGCCCCATCCCAAGTGGGTCACATAGCATTAATTCTTGGCACGCATCCCTAGTGCTATCACTCAAATGCCACACACAGATTGACAACCCACATCCCACATGGACCACACATAAACATGTCAATGCTACAACACATAACATGCATCATTTAAAACCAACATTTGCATGCACATAATTTAAAATACAAAATTCAATCCACATGTAAATAACCATTTTAATGAACCATCCATCTGCAACAACTTATCATAGGTCAAATCATTTGTATAAACAAATCATGTACAAGGTCGAACCACCCAAAAATAAACCAAGTTGAAGTAGAAACTCTCACAATAAAACCAAATTTTCGGTAAAACTATTCACAATAAACCAAGTTTTTAAGTCAGAAAACTCATAATAAAACCAAACTTTGGTTAAGAACTCTCACAATAAAACCAAGTTTTCGGTAGAACCACTCATGATAAACCAAGTTTGAAGTAGAAACTCTTCATAATAAAACCAAACTTTTGGTAGAACTATTCTTAGTAAACCAAGTTTTTAAGTCAAAACACTCACAATAAAACCAACTTTGGTTAGGAACTCTCACCTTGAACGTATCTTAGACTACCTCGATTATCATGCACAACCTCAATTTTGCTCTGACCTTCCTCCTTCCTTTTGCAGATTTATCTCATCTTTCTCAAGCATAAATCCCTCGCCTCAATCTCTCTCAAATGGAATCGTTTTGAGAACAACCCCATAGCCCTATTTATAGGCTTGGACTCCAAAGTGATCCAAAGCTAAAATAGATTAACTTTTGAAATCCACAACATAACTCTTACTAACTCACCATACATTACCATACCTCACATCACTTCACCATACCTCACATCACATCACCTTAAGGCCATACCCTCAATTAATTTCATAATCCCATTTTAAACTTTCCATAATTTCTATTACACCCTCAAATATCAAATTAATAATCATCGAGATACTTAAAATCCAAAATTAATAATTTCAAGTTCACTCAATAAGTACGTTTCATCTTTGCGCCTTCACAGGACCTTTGTTTCATTCTGAAACCACTTCAAGGTTGATCCTTACATAAAAATGGAGCCCCTTCAGGGTTCTGTTGACTTTCCAGAAATCCCCTACGACGATTTAATTTTTCAGCCTGAATCACAACCATAGCGAAAATAGTCTCGATTCTGATTCCTTTTAATACCATGAATCCTATCCTGGGATGCTCGTCAATACCATATCATTTTCCTTATACATCAAGGTTCTAGGGTACTCCTTACAGTCAATTCGACGACTTATTTTTACTATCAATCAATTTTTGATATTTTAAACTCACTTAACTTATGTGGCAACCTTATGCCAATATGGGGTATTACATGTGTCAACTGTGAAACTATACCACTAACTTTAAGATAATCAATAAATTCAGTACTCAAATATTCACCTCCTCTATCTGATCGAAGAGTCTTGATACTCTTTCCCATTTGGTTCTGTATTTTCGCCTTGAACTCTTTGAAATTTTCAAAGACTTCTGACTTGTATTTCATTAAGTACACATAACCATACCATAATAAATCATCAGTAAAAGTTTCAAAGTAGATATAATCACCCTAAGACATAACGTTTATGGGTCCACATACATTTGAATGTATTAATCTTAACAATTCAGTAGCCCTTTCCCCTTGTCCAACAAAAGGAGACTTAGTCATTTTTTCGAGAATACATAGCTCACAAGTTGACCCAAGTTCAAAATCTAAATAGATTATAAACCCTCAATGAGCTAACTTCATAAGCTAATTCTTGCTGATATAACCCAGCCTAAGGTGCCACAACTATTTGGGATTTATGTGATTATCTCAAGAACGTTTCTCTTCTATTGTGGTATTAAGTCTAGCAACTATTTACTGATTATATTCATATACATGTGTTTTTAGGAAATATAGATTGTTTACCAGTACAACCTTACCCATACACACAGTACCATAATGTATATAACAACAATTGCTGGCAAAAGAAAATTCATAATTTTGTTGTATAAGCTTAGGAATTGAAATAGCCTTTTGTATAGCATTCGAAATAAGTAAATAATCATACAAAACTAAAACATGTCCAAAAAGTAAAGATACAAAAGTAATCCTTATGGTTAATGCAACAAATGCTTGTCCCATTGCCAACTTTAAGAACCACTTCACGCTTCCCAAGCCCCTTACTTTGACTAAGATCCTACACAGACAAACAAATATGAGAAGTAGCACAGGAATCCAATATCCAAGAAGTAGGGTATCGATTAACTGTAAGATCAGTCTCAATAACACACAAAGAATAAGATATACCTTAGCCCTATGAGCACTTACCCTTTAAGCTCCACATATAGTATGGGCAGTTCCTCTTCCAGTGTCCCTTCTGACTACAAAAGTAATAAGTACCCTTGCCCTGAACCTCCTTGCCTTTAGATTCTATCTATCCTCCACACTTTCTTGCCCTTATAACACTTCTCTTCCTCTTCTTAGATTTTGGTTTCTTCTGAGAAGAAGACCAAGTAATGGTGAGAACCCCTTCTTTGCCTTTACCCTTCATTTATGACTGAGTGATCATCAACATATTTAACAACTCAAATAGGGTACACTCAATCTTATTTATATAGAAATAAGTGATGAAGGAAGAAAAAGACTTCGGCAACGATTGCAGGATCAAGTTGATACGGAGATGAGGATCCATAGGGAACTCCAAGATATTCAACTGACCAATCTAATTGATCATATTGATAACGTGGTCTCCCACATCTGCCCTCTCAACCATATGTGCCCAAAACAACTTTTTCGACATCTTATATCGAGTTTTTCTACTATGCTTACCATATAAGTCCCTTAGATTTTGAGTCATACTTGCAGCACTCAAAAAAATTTCATGTTGTCGCTGCAAGTCATTGGACATGGAAGCAAGTATATAGTTTTAGACTCTCAACTCGTGTTCCCTCAAATTTTCCCAAGTCACCCTTTCCTTCTTAGTCACTCCTTCAAGGATTTCCATATGTGGAGTATAATACAAGACATCATCTATTTTTTTCATACTGAGCATTATTTTTAGATTTTGAAACTAGTCAGAATAGTTTGGGCCAATGATCATATTGGTATATAGAATTTGTGATAATGGATTAAGACTTTTCCATTTTATCTCCAAAAAATAAATAGATATATTAGTTTTTATCTTTGTAAAAACTCCATTTAATTAAGGACTTTTATATTAAATGGGTACTCCCACTATCTTTTTCGAATCCTGTACTTCCCAAGCAAAAAATGTGATCCTTATTTAGGATCCAATAGCGGGTGGTCGAATTCTCTTTCATAAGAATACCCCACATTTTAGTTTTTGAAGTACTCTTATAATTAAGTAAGCAACACTTGCCACCACATCATATGTGGACCTCGAACTTCGACTTCTAACCCACCATGAACCTCATATTTTATTTTTTGGCAAGATGGACTACTTAGAACCCACCTACTATCTGGCTAAGTGCAATGAGTTAAACATCACCCTCCCTTACATTTTAATTTTTTGTTAGGTGAGACCCGTTGAACACCACCCCATCTAATGGTAATAGAAGACATCAAACAATCTTTCATAAAATACACCCTCATATTTTAGTTATTAGATACACCTAATCAAACTGATGAACCTCTACGATAGTGGAAAGTCACGATGAATCAGATTCACCGCTTAAATCTAATATTAGTTTGCACATGGGAAGATTTTTTAGACTTCTATCTTAAGGGTCTCATCATACACCATTCATTCAACCATACAACCATTGCATAATAAAATGAACAATAAATAAACCAAAATAACCATAGGCTTGTGCACAAAATAAACCCGAGCCTCCAAATTTTAAACCATGCCACACATCACTTCCAACTTAACACGATGGACTGCTTGCTTCTCCGCTTCTTGATTCATCAACTCTGACGTTGTCTTCATTTACAACATTTATAAAATAAAGACTAAAAGAAGCTATTCAAGGCTTATGCCTTAGTACATAATTGAATGAATAATTATTACAAATTAAAATAGATCAATTGAAACCCCTGTAACATTCATTCATTCACACCAAGTCCATGCTTATCCTAAACATGCATTCGCTTCCGCTACTATTTCAAAACAATTTTGAAAAACTTTTATTGTGCATATGTCAAATATTGCAACCGGCATTCATACATGCATATCTAACATCCTGTGTTGATGTCCAATACAAATTACCACATAACCATCAACAACGAGACCATTAGAACACGATGTCTAGTCTTTGCAGTGTGCAACAAAATTCGACTTTAGCACATCTACAATCAAAGTCGACTTTACCATAAGGAGTCGACTGTGTTTTTCAAGGGAGTTGACTTTCTCATAGATGAGTTGACTCTCTTGAGATGCACAGCCAAAATTCGACACTTTGCAACTATTAAACACCAACCAAATTGTTATATTTGACACGTACAACCACATATATACATTAAATACCAAGGTGAGACTCTGATACCTCTGACGGATTACACGTATGGCGGTGCAAGTAAAATTAATTTTCTTTACATGTATCAGATACACGCAACGGAATACAATAAACACACGCCATACACAACTTAGATATTTAAGTTACACGTATATTCATCACATGAATAATAATAAATACACACACACACACACACACATATATATATATATATACCTGAAGTCTAATGTCAAGTTGGGGTATAGAAACACTTTTTGTATTGAGACCAGATTCCACCTCACGTTGTAGTAGTCCTAGGCTGTCCACACTTAGCTTGTTGTCTGGTATCGTTCTGGTCACTTCTTCTTGTGCTAGACCAAAGGCTGCTCGTATCACCAGCACCCGCATCTCAAAACTCTGCGCGCTGTAATTTAACAAAAGAAGACGGAGGAAGAAGAAATTACAAACATAAGCAATGCAGTAAGAAACATTTCTGTAATTCTTCCTTATATACTCATGTCCCAATTTCAATTGCTGCCTCACCATCCGCCCCTCTCAATTTCGTGCCACGTGGAAGGCACTACCACTGGTTGCGACGGTGCAAGAGTTGACTTCCCAGCCACCAGGAGTTGACTTCCCTGCCCAACAAGTCAACATTTGACCCGTTGCATCCTGAGACGCATTGGGCACACGATGTTGATACCAAACGCAACACTATATAGTGTGTGATTTTTTAGATTCACTACCTGCTAGCAATTAGATAGCACCAAAACATATTTCGGCACTGGCCAACTCCTTGACCCATCACTGGGATCTCTTTATATGCCAGTGATGATCTGAGGGTTCCTGAAGAGTGCCTAGCAGCAGCTCAAGACAACATATGTGATAATGAAGTCTTACTTAAAGTGAACCTATTATAGTTGACGATTATCATGTGCTATAATTCTTTTATCACCTAACGTCCCAATTGAATGAGAGCCATGGAGTGATAAACTCAGTAATTATGTGTTTAACCTCATCAATGTGACTAGATGACAACACATTTCCTGATAATCAATCTGCTTTGGTCAGGGACTATCCCGTCACACTAATAGTAGATCATATAGGATCTTCACCCCCATCAATAACGACGAGGGCGAATGATCCTATCCCCAACACCTGCCTCTATATACCAGTAATACGAAATCACATAAATAAACCTCACCACCTCGCAATTGGATGGTTCAGCTTATTAGTAAATCCTGCACGCTGATACACAAGACAATCATGCTAGTTTAAGTCTAAGTATCAACAACACCATCGCAACTTGACGATATAATCATTATCCACTATGCCATGTGGTCAATCATCAGCATCACATTCAGTGCGTTGTTCTCAAACAACCACCCACAAGTCTACTAGCAATATCCCAATGTCATATGGCGTCTGACACACCATCCTCCCATCAGTAACTCATACAAAATGAGGTAGTAAGCCCTATGCTAGTCCATACTCGACTAATCGGAGTCCCCATCCAAATAATCTAAGGACTAAGAATCATTTAAGAAATTCTATTAGCAGATAATCCTGTCACACATTCTCAACATCTTGATAATAAGATTCTCAAATAGAAGATCTTATGACTCATTCATATTAGAACTGGAGAGTTTATGAATGAAGATAAACTTTCCTTATATTGATATATACAAAGATATAACAAAAGTGATTCTTTACAAACCCGCTAAATGTCATCCAAATTTAGTATTAGGACACACAACACTAACAAAGGCCTAAAATGATGAGGTGTTGCTTATGAGTGAGCTTGTGGTCTCTGGGAACCTTATCTATGTAGATCTTATAAGGCATGTGGCTTGACATCAGCTGTTCCCAAATTGTTATTTGGGCTTATTTATATTTCTAAGAAGGATCTTCTAAAGGCTCTATTGCATTTACCCCAAATGATCACTTTAGTATCAGGTCAATCAAGATTTGATTCGCCCTTTATTATACAACCATGGTCTAATGGACGTGAGAAGGAAGATTAGAGTTGGTGAAGGTTCTATGCCACTTGAAAGTCATCAAATCTAAGACCAATATACTTATCTTTAACTCTAATTATTGAAAGTTTCTAGTGTTAGTGTTGTTAGTTGTTATAATAAAGATGAAGGCCATGTGCTCTTCCACGCCCAACAAGCTTTTTGGGGATGGAGACTAGTCCCAATCCAAAGGTAATGGTGCTTAGTTTTGCATTTCTTGCTATTTTTTAAGATTAGAATATAAAGATTGAAGATTCCAAGGGTTTGCCATTCCATTATTTTTGTAATTTGTGATTTGTATGCATCTATTTAGTTTGTTTGTTGTTAGGTTTGCTCATTAAATTTGTTGCTAGCAAGGAAGGCGTGGTTAATCTTAGGCACTTAGCCTTGTCATGATTTTGCTCTTGAGTTCGACCTGAGTTAGCTTAATGCACTTGTTTCCTTTTGGATATGACATAACTGTATGCCTAGAGTTGTCAACTCTTCTTCGTTGCTTTTAGGTGACCAGCGAGTGATTTAGTCCTCTTATAGATGTATATTTTAGCTCGTGGTGGTTGGCTTGGTTTGTTTGAACGTTCACTATGTTGCTTGGATCGTGTTAGAGTGTGGCCTTGTGTCTCTGCTCGATTTATTCAATGCAGTTGTCCCCTTGAGGACTGTTGGTCTTATTGGTTTCTTAGCAATATATAACTAAGCCCACTTAATAAAATATTAACTGGATATTTTTCATGCAAAATATCTTCTTACTTTCATTTTTATAAAATTGAATTAAACTTAATTGTCTTTTATGCATTGAACCATCTGAGCATCTCAATGGCAAGTATATAACAGGCTCATAATTAAATCAACTATTTAAATAACTACCAGCATATTATTTATCAGAGAAATTCCACCAATGCCGTACGCTCATTTTATCCAAGCAAAAAACAAAAACAAAAACAAAAAAATGCAGTCCATTTCTTGTTAATATCAAGACTTCTCCTCAGATTATAAGGAACACGGACAGCCACTTGGAACCAATTCCAAACCAAAATTAACTGTATACCTGAAGCCTAGAATGATTTGCTGTAGAAAGCAGAAGTTTGGGTAGAACAAGTAGAGAACAAAGAAAGAAAAGATCAAAGTCTCCAGCCGATGGAAAGTGTAAAACATAAAATCTACCCAAGAAAAGAAATTAAAGAGTTAACTCTTGGAAAGGGAGGTGAGTAAAACCACATAGAAGAAACAAATATTAGGCAGCATGGTGAAAGTATAAGATAAAAGTAGATCATCTAACAGAAAAAAACGACAGAAGATAAAAAGTAGATTAGACCTAACATCAAAACTTAAAAGAAAAGTATAAATGGGTAAAATATTAAGGGATTCAATTTGGGAGAAGAAGGAATCAAAAATGGAAATTGTGGATCACAGGGAGGAAACGATCTGGAGCCTAGCCAGGAGAGGGAATTGAGGCTCATCGGCTCCTCCCTTGAAATAAGAAGGCGGTGAGGTGAGGTCACGGCCCTGTCAATTCCGCCCCATTTGAAATATGCTTGTGGAGGACGCAACATGTCCTACAAAAACCTAAATCCCACCATTACTGGATAAGTTTTCATTTTCCATTCTCAGACGCCATTAAACTCCTCACATTTGTGGAAGAGAGCTGAGTCAGTAAGGTTTAAAAGATTTGGTAAATATAGTACCTTGGACTGTGATGTATAACTGTTGTATGGTGTGCCTCTCTCTCTCTCTCTCTCTCTCTCTGCCCTAAAAAATCTTTTTCTCCAACGTCCAATCCTGATATCTCGTGTTTATTACTCATCCTTTCACCCTCCGTCCACACTATTACTTATTTATACCCTCTCTATTACTCCTCCATTCCTTCAATCTTCAGTCCTCATGGCATCCCCCTTCTTTCCTTTCTTTCTTCCGAGTCCGGTCCTCAGTTTTTCCTATTCATTGTTATGTTTTTTCGTTTGCCAGTGCCATAGATTAGATTCTTCATCAATTTGTACAAACCCAGAAACAGTTTTGAGCCCTTTCTGATGCCCCTTTGTTTGCTTTTCCCTTTTCCCTTTTCCCTTTTCCCTTTACTTGTGGGTGTATTTTAATTATTAGGGTTACGGTTATATATAACTAGGGCTTCTCCCGAGTCTTTCTTCTTCCTTTCCTTCCAGCAAGTACCTTTTGCATGGAGTCCGATGGCGATATGAGCAGCAAAGATCTGCATCCACCAGTCAGTTTTTTGCGGGTGGAGCATCATCAAGATTCACAGTACCACTCTTGGGCTTCATCGGGGTTGCTTGTGGCGGTGACGGTGGCCTCTGTGGTCCCGTCCCTTCCACTCCGATGGCTCTTTGATATATGGGAATCTTGATGATGCTGCAGCGGCAATAAATGGCTTTTTTATTTACTTCATTTTCTCCCAGAAAACATCCACACCCACAGCTCAGATCGGTTATGGTAAGCAATAAAGGTGATTACTTTGTCAAGAACATACATACATATATATATATATAAGTTTATTAATTTCTTGGTTCAATTGATAGGCTATAGAACAGTTTAACGAAAGACTAGATATGCGTTAGGGTTTTTGTGCGGGTTCAGTTCCACTGGCACCATGTCAGAGCTAAAGTAATGTTTGCCATGACCCATATGTTAATGTGCTGTAACAATAACCTCTGTTCCATTTTGAGTTCCTTTGTTTTTTCTTTCATTTTTTTTATTCCAGTTATGGCGGATTTGGGTGCTTTCTCATAGATTGCGCCGTACTTTGAAACGCCAATTCTGAGATGGTATGTCTGTACTCTCAGTGGAACTTGTGTCCCGCTACAAACATGCTGTGCCCTTTACATCATCATACATGAATTTGTGTACTAATGTGTCGGGTTTTTCATGAGTAGCATGATATTTTTCATTCTTTTGGCACATGTTCTCGTTGCAGAGTTGCAGGATGCTTAAAAAGTTTAAGACACACTTATGTGAAATTTTCTAGTGAAAATCATGGTCCTTCGGTTGTCTTCTTGGATCTCAATGTGCCCTTGATTTATGGCTGGACAAGTGTTAGGATCTCAGACTATGGGGGCATTTCTTTGTATTTCTGGGACTTTAAGGTATATGTGTGTGTGTGTGTGTGCGTGTGTGTGTCTTTGGTGTCTCCAAATGGGTGTTTTTATCATGTTTCGGGTATCAGATATCTCTAAACCAAAATTCTGTTGCTTATTTATGTGCTTGCTTTTATTTATGCCTAAATAATCAGAGAGTGATGATGTTTCGGCTGCTGTGATTTTTTCTGCTTTAGGGTTTTTGCATTTGAGGATATATATCATATGCCTCATGATTAATATTTTGTCACTTTTTTTTTTTTGGTAGATGCTGTTGTTTGCTAAGTAGATAAAACTTCAAATTTCAATATTAAGTGGCCAGGACCAATATATTTTAGGGTTCTTTCCTTATTTCCTCCTCCACTGCAAGTCCCACTAATGAATCAACCCAGAAGATTTAAAGATATGAGTGGCATTGCTTCTATGCTTCGAGATGTTATATTCCTCATCAATACCTTCACAATCGATTCCTCATCTATGATGCATGTTGGAGTATTCTGTTATAAGATATAATTTTGAAAAATATACCAAATTAAATCTCATGAAACGTTTAAACCCAGATAGGCTTTCATTTCTCTTTTAAATTCCCAATGTTAATTTGTGCCATTCTGGTGTCTGAATTAAAGATCCACATTCTTCCAACTTATTTTCTCTTGACTTGATACCTAGCTGCTTCTGTTTATTTATTGTATTTTACTATTTCTTTTTTGGCTGATGTAATCCATCTTCTTCACTAACCAGTTCAAGACATGATCACAATCAAGACTCTTCAAAACTATTCATATATGGTTTGAAAATTGTATTTCCTTCCATGTGTTGTTTGGTTCTCCTAGGTCTCTATGCTGGCTAAGCCTTATCGTGGGTCTGTGGTACGTAGTTCAGTACAGTCTTGTCTCTCCAGGTTGCCCCAGTTGTTGCTCCGTGCATGCCCTTGTCTCGGCAGCTTCTTGTGTGTATTTCACCCGTCTCAATGATGCGTACGTGTGAGCTAGCTGCTGCATTTACTGTCCATATTGCGTGCTTTTAGATGTGTCTCCGTAGAAGTTGTGAATTTTGTTCTTCTTTCTGAGATGAATTGGCCCGATTGATAAAGATGAAGTTCAATGCATCTTTTATCTCTTAATTACCTTTCATGGACTGTGGAAGAACTGCCATATTATATTAGAGGCCAAGAGGCACAATTCTGAGTTGGAATGGTTTTGGATCCAAATTTTCATCAGCCCTGTGACTGCACATATATATGTTATGTATAATATATATAATTAATTAGATGAAAATATAATTTTGTGTGTGTGTGTGTGTCTATATATTATTATATATCACTTCAAAAGTGTATTGATTTGGGATTTAACATTTAATGTCTAATTCAATATCCCCATCAAGATTACAATACCAAACAAGTGACTTTATTGCTTGAAGATCATATGGGTCCTTAAACTTGGAATATCAATGATTGGATGGGACCTTATCTCATCTTTATTATTATTATTATTATTTTTTATTCCAGATATCAAATCACAACTAATTAGACTTCATTTCCTAAATTAATAAGCTTAAGGAACATTTTGAAGTGGGTACAAGATCCTTTGAAGGTTAATTTTCTTGTTTAGTATCTGCTAAATGTAGTAAGCTTTGAGCACTTTTTCTAGCTTAGCTACCTTGAAAATATTATCTTTAGAGATTAATGTATCTATTTCTAGCTTAGGTAGACCATCTACTTTGCAAAAATAATCATTTTTAAAATAAACTACATATATATATATATATTCAACCTCGTAACGAATGTAGTCGTTCCTAAGTTGTGATATATTAATGTATGGTAAGTTTTGTAATTTTTTCTTAGTGAATGGAACAAGCTAAATTCGGATGACCAAACCTACAAAGGGAAAAAAGTGTTATATGCCTTTGAGGCACAATGCAACCATGCTCCAAACTAATCACATGTTATTACTTAAATATGCATGTAACAGCATGT
Source organism: Diospyros lotus (assembly GCF_014633365.1). Lineage (NCBI taxonomy): Eukaryota > Viridiplantae > Streptophyta > Magnoliopsida > Ericales > Ebenaceae > Diospyros > Diospyros lotus. The sequence goes on from NC_068346.1 coordinate 34,000,950, forward strand.
GATTGATTTGAAACATAACAATATAGTATTTTCAAGACTTGAAATACTTTCTTCGCAAAGAAAAAAAATGTACTAAAAGAACATTAAATAAGAGGCGAAAAGGAGGATGAAAGCATCAAGAACTACACAAGACTACCAATTAAATAATCAAACTAGTACCAACAAAGAGCAAGAAAACAAGCAAAAAACAACACAAACTAAAGTATCAATTGACCCACCTAGCCTGATATGGACATGACAAACAAAGAGAATCCACTTCCCAAATAATTGCCAAAAACATGACAAAAAGCCCAAGTGTGCCCACACAAACAAGGATTGCAAGGTTGATCAAGCAACCATCAAACAATTCTTGGCTTCTTTCACTATCTTGAACCGTATGGAGGGAGCCATAAAAGACAAATCATGCCCTTACAAGGGTCGAGACAGAAGACAAGGAGTACTCACCCAAGCGTCAAAAAAGTTCATAATTAGCTATGTTCAATTTGTAAATTCCTTTATACAAGTACTCTTATGAATTATTAATTAATTAGTGACATTATTTCTTGTCACATGTATTTACCAACTAACTTTGGAAAATTTATAGACATTAGAGTTAGTCGATGATTTTGTGAAGATATGTCAATGATTTGTAAATATAATACTAATCAAAATATTCTAAATGAATGCATGCACCAATTAAGTTTGGGGTTTCACTAGGTTTATGAATTCACCAAGCTTTCATCATAGTCCAAACACTAATATAAAGTGTTTGGTTAAATGCAAATGTAATTTGAATACTTAAAACATTTTTCACATTTTAGGTTTATTTACAAAAATATTTTTCCCATTTATATTTATCTAGACAAGTCAATTTTAAATTTCAAATTTCAAAAATTAAAGAAATTCTTAAAACATAATCAAAAGAAATTATTTTAATTTTAAATTAGTTCAAATAATTTGGAATGCCCAAATTTCAAATTCACTTATCCAATTAAATAATTTAATTTTAATTATCAAAAATTCAAATGAAATATTTCAAACATGAGTATTTCAAATTAAAACTTTGAAATTTCAAATTTATTAATCCAATTAATTTAATTTTAAATGTAAAATTTCCAAATATAGTAATTTCACAATTAGTTATAGATATAAATGTAGATATTTCTTACAATGATACAAAGAAATAATTTAATTTTAAATTATGCGGATAAGTTAAATTCATTCAAATATTTTGAAATATTCGAATTTCAAATTCACTTATTCAAATAAATGTTTTCACACCATGATAATCTCTTTCAGTGATTCATAGTTTTATATTATGTACATGATTAATGCTAACCAATAAGATAATGTTTAAACTTCAATAACTACATTTTGTTTTTAAATCAGATGTATTATTTTAAATTTTATAATAATTTTATTGGTTAATAATAAATGCCCATAGTCTTTTTTAATATTTTATTAACTAATAAAATTATTTTGAAATTAAAAATAATGTACATTATCTAAAAATAAATTATATTTATTGAAATTTAACTTTTTTTAAGGCAATGATTGACATTACTATGAAGATAATTAATATGTTCACACTATTTAATTATCTTCATACCATTTAATTCACTTATTTAAATAAATGCATTCACACTATAATGATTCCTAGCTTTATTTTATAAATAATACTTTGAGTCATGATTAATGACCGTGTTATCAATTATGTGATACCTTCTTATTGGAGGAGGTGTTAAACTAAGAAAACTATATGTCATTATCTCTTCTACATATCACATCTTCCAATGAGAATGCGACACATGATTAATGATACTGTCATCAGTCATGTACTCCTAACATTATTCATAGGACAATACTAAACATTGCACTAAAAGTAATTGTTAAAATAATTTGGTTGGTTGATAAAATATTATAAAATATGATAAATTTATCATCAATTAATAAATTAATAAAATTATTTTAACACGAAAAATAATACATCTTGTCTAAAAATAGTATACATATATCGAAGTTTAATCATTATTCTAAGGAATTAGTTACCATTATCTTATTTTATATCACATACATAGATAATTAATATGTTCACAATATTTAATTAATGTGTTCATTATATTTAATTAATGTGTTAACACGTCTAATTTTTCAACTTTATAATATATAAGTAATGCTAACCATTGCCTAGCTAGCAACAAGAAATATACTTTATTTTCAAAGAATGTGGATTTATTGTATTTTACTTTTAATGATTAAAATTTTTTATTGATTGATTAAATTATTCAAACACGATATAATTATCATTAGTCAATAAAATTATTTAATTATTAAAAATAAAATATAATAAATATACCTTACCTAAAAATAAGATACATTTGTTGTTGTTTACCTAAAGACAATACCTTAATTTATAATATATATACATATAGGTGCTTGGCATTCCTCTATATATAGATAATTAATAGATTCACACTATTTAATTAATGGATTCAAACCCTTTAATTCACTTATCAAATAAATGCATTCATATTATAATCTCTTCCCTGACTGCTAGTTTTATTTTATAGGACAATGCTAACTATTTTCTTAGTGATTAAACTTCAATAAATGCTGCAAGGTGCATTATTTTTTGTTTTAAAATAATTTTATTAGTAACAAAATATTAAAAAACATGTGATACATTTATCATCAATTAATAAAATTATTTTAAAAATAAAATAATATTATGAATCATAACTAATAACAATGTCATCAATTATGTGACGCTTTGTTATTGGAAGAGATTAAGGAGACCATATGTCATTATTTTCTCTACCTATTACACTCTTTTATTGCGACACATTGCTAAGAGCATAATTATCAATCATGATTCCTAAGATTATTCTAATAAGAACAATACACCTTATTTAAAATAAAGTGCATTAAGGGGAATAGTGTGCATTACTTTATTTTATGTTCTATATATGGATAATTAATATGTTCACACTATTTAATTAATGCGTTTGACACTTCTCCTTATTCCTATTTTTAATTATATATATAGATAGATAGTTTCTTCATGAGTTATAATAATTATAAGAATTAATTTTTGGGTTACAAAATTTAATTTCATATTTAAGTCTTCCATTTTGAAATTAAATATAATTTCATAACCTTATACATTGAGTACAAGGTTTGTTGTACTTTCCATATAGGAGGCAAATCTACCACTGATTTGACCACTGGTGAAGGAGAAGGTGTTAGGAAAAATTATTAGTGGTTATTAATTATCAAAAAAAGTTAAAATTAATGGTTAAGATAAATTGCTAGTAATGTCTTCATTTATCAACAATAAAAAGCCATCAAATAATGTATGATAATTACGGGCGGTAACTTACTACCTATAATTGAGGTATATTTTTTTATAATTATTGATGATTTTGAACCATCATAATGGATTATATTTCTAGTGATTCATACTCATCGAAAATGGGTCATTATTTTTGGATTGTTTCACAGTCCAAAAATAAACCTTATATTTTCACGAACAATTTCTTATCTAACATCAATAAATTGTCACTAAAGCCCCTACATCTAGTAATGAGGTAAGGGTGTTTATCTTGCCTATATGAGCCTCTTATGATTACCAAAATAGAGATTGCAATCTAACCTATCTAATTCAAAGGTTCTAGTCATTAACTAGTACTAAACAAATTTTCTTCCATAATTCTCCAAGGTCATGTGTTATATATGCTTGTTTCTTACAAATAAACCCGAACTTGTGTAACAACCCTACTAGAAAATAGGGTTTGCCTGCATTTTTCTTTCAACTTTAATTTATCATAAATTTATGGCAAAGCATAAATTACCAATGTCTTGCACAAGCCCCAAGGGAAATTATAAAAAATAAAAATATTTGAGGTTTGACCTATTCTCGGCATTTGTAAACATTGAAAATGAATTATCAACGCTCAAGAAATCTTAGATGGCTAAAGCCATGACATTTTATTTTTGGAGAAAATGGTATTACATGCTCCATTATCTTAGTTGTTACATTAGATGAAGAAAAAAATGCGACTATGAATCTAGTAATGAAAGAGATGAAAGGAAGATGGTTGTTGTGAATTTGGGGAAAAAATATGAGCAAAGGATAAAATGTTGTTGACGATATTTGAAGTATGGTGGTCAAATTAGTGATGTTTTAAATATAATGGAGATATGTTACAAGATTATAACTTTAATTTGATAATTATGTTGCTATTGTAAATTGTAACATCTAGGCACTAGGATGGGCCTATACTAGGTGTGGCCCAATTGAGGCCAAGATCCGAAAAGATGTCTTTAATAAATGCAATGCTTGTTCGTTAATGGACAAAAACATAATTTTAATTTTAGTCTATAAAATAAAAAATAAATTACACTTATCTTAGATTTGGCAATGATACTCACACCCTTGAAATGACAGAGGCATCCCCCCAAGGGATGCGCATTTAATAACTTTAAGGGTATGTCTATGTTATTCCAATAAGTAAAAGGTATTTGTGTCATTTTGTCAAACTTTAGGGGGTATTGAGTACAATTTTTCCTTTTGCTTGCTTGATTATTTAGTTTTAAGAAATAAATGCTATTTTATTTGATGATTTCTCTCTTCTGGGCTGGATGTCGGCCCAATAAGCCGAAAAGCCTGACACCATGCTTTGGCCCATAGTTTGGTTGATATCTCTACAGGCCCAGACTGGCCCACAAATCAATTTGTATATTCTCAACAGTGAGTGTACTGTGTACAGTTGGCAGTTAATACCCCAATTATATCTTAATAAAATATGATTATATTCTAATTATGTTAACAGTATTAATTATATAGTATTATCAAAATAATTTATTCATAAGATTAATATAAAAATATATTGCTTTTAATTAACTTAGTAGATTAATTATAAAATGTGGTGCAGTGAGAGGGAACAGAAGATCTTCTTCAATCATATATATATATATATTCCTAATCAGTATGTAATTAAGTTAATTGAAAATATTGAATAATTAATTGATGAAATGATCAGACGAATCAGACCTTGAGTTTCTGCTAAATTTAGACGACATAAATGGAGAAAGCAAATTTAGAATATGATCCTCACGTGGAAGCATGTGACACTTAATTGCATGCCTACAATACTAATCTCAAAGGGTGACTTAAACCTATGAATCATCTATTAATGTTTGAGAATTTTGGAAACCCAATTTGATAATGAATATAGATAAGGGAGTTAATCCTATTAAAATGGTCGCTTATAATAAATAGATAGTTTTTTTTGTGTGAATCATAAATGAGAAAAAATGTGTCGTACTTCGATAATTAGAATTACCTTAAAATGAGTGAATCGAGAGCTTTTAAGTATTCATAGAGTAATGTTTCATTCAAAAACTATGTAAATTAACATCGACTGAGCAAAGTTATTCCATTTTAGAGTTGTAAATATAGGTTTGCTTAAATCTCTTGACCTAGCTAGGGCAAGCATGTGGCACATGAGCTAGCTAGCATAATGGCTTAGGAGAGTAAAATAAGGATGTTGTTTGTTGCCATATTCACTTGGTTAGAATTATTGTTATTATCTGAGTCTAAATGTCTTGTTACTTAACTCTTGTCATTTGTTGTATCTTAATAAAAAATATAATAAAATAAAACATTTTAAAGATGATGGAGAGTCGATTGAGCATGCAAATAATATACATTGTGGTATTGGGGGAAAGTTTTGACGAAACCACAAGCAACTAATGAAAGGAAGCATGAGATGAAAGTGGGTAGGTATTATATAGGTTTAGACTTTTAATTAGGGTTAGTTCATTGCACCATTTTAAGAAGAAGACACCCAACACCCAACTTTTAGGGACTGTTCCTCATCATAGTACCCTACATAATAAACAATAAGAGGGCACTAACTAATTATTGGGTCTTGTTGGAGATTGAAGCAAATTAAGCCAAATGATTGATTCATGTAAATCAATTCCAATATGGGCTTGCATGTCAATGATCTTCCAAAGTTTTGGTTGCTTTTGAAGTTATATATATTCCAATGATGAGTTTTGAGTTTGTCCCCAAGAACACTGACTGACTGACTAAACCTGCAAGCAAGCCAATGCCAATGTTCCTTCAAGTATCCAATGATTCATCCAATTTGGACATGCATGGCTCAACCACAAGTTCAGGATATATTAACTAGATGCATGCTTCTTCATCAATGAATTGCTGTGGAATGAAATGTAAGCCTCGGTTTTATTTATAGTGATCTTATCTTATTAGATCCTCTCATCACCAACTCTAATAAAATAAGATCTATAATCGCAACTGACCGATTTCGGTGCAATGGTTGGCCAAATAGTCATAATCCAAGTGACAAGCTAAGTCGTCACAATGGAGGCTAGTTTGGTGGAATACATGTGACTGGAATAAACACCATATTTTTTAGATTATGGTTTGGACTTATACTCTCTCTCATACAGGTCAAATTAAGGGTGTGTAAAAATTCGATTTAACTGAACTAACTAAATTGAACAGATTAAAATTGTCAATTCAGTTTAGATTTTTTTTTAATTCGGTTTGGTTAGGTTAATTTTTTCAAGAAATTCGATTTTTTAGTTTCAGTTCAGTTTTTTTGTTAGAAATAATCGAACTAACCAAACTTTAGAACGGTGTCATTTTAATGGTGTATAAAACAACATTCTTTTTAGTCAGTTGCACGCAATAAAGAAGAAAAAAATAAGAACGGAAAAAGAGAGAGTTCAAAGTGAGAGTGATAACCCACAACCCAACCCTAAACCCTAACCCTTCGCCTCCGCTGAATCGCCATCACCTTCGACCTTTTGCTTTTCGTCGCCTTCCTCTTCGTTGTCGGCCAACAACCATGGTTTCCGTCTCACATTGCCTTCGGCCATTCCCACTCAACTTTCCTTGTTCCTTCTATTCCATCTTCCTTTCCGTCGTTAGCCTTCAATGACCAATCGCTATCCCCATCCCCATCTCACCTTTCGGATAATTGACCTTTCTTCTATTCCACCTTCCCCTTCAGTGCCGGCCTTCAACCTGACCATTGTCCCCGTTTGCCGTCAACTTCAACCTTTCTTCTGTTCTATCTTCCCTTTCTTTGACTTACAACTATCAACTAACCCACCCACAAACCATAGAGGTAAGATTCCTATAAGACTGTAGTTGGTTCTGCTATGGTTTAGAAGAATATAACTTAATTATCCTCTCCAGTCTATTCGATTTTTTAGTTTTTTTTTGTTGGTTTCAAGTTGTGTGGATTGCTATGGTTTTGTCGATTGTGTCAGTTTTTCGATTTTTGATTTTTCTATCAGTTATTTCAATTTTGTTCGATTTTTCATATTATTTGGTCTATCGATTAGTTCAATTTTGTACAATTTTTTGTGTTTATTCGGTTTATTCGATCGGTTTGGTTTATACAATTTATATTTGATTTTTTCAGTTATTGGTTAATTCGGTTTATTGGGTTTAATCGGTTTGGTTTTGTCACTTGATTGAGTTTATTTGATTAGTGGATTTCGGTTGATTCGATAATCAAACCGACCATTTGCACGCCCCTAGGTTTAACTGATTGTAAATGCCTCAACCTAACTTGTTATTATAGCATGTAAATTATGTCAAACTCGGGTTTAAATCTTGTGCACTAGAGGTAAGTATTTGATCAGTTTGATTATTAAATTGACTGAATTTCTCAGACCAAATATACTGAATCTGTGTCAAAAATTAAATCAAATTAACCAAATGGATTCTGATCAAACCAAAAAATTGAAAAAAAATAAAATAAAAAACTGAACTAACTAAAAAAAAAAACTGAAAAAACCAAAAAATTGAAACAATAAAGTGTAAAAATGACATTATTTTTTATATTTCAGTAGGTTCAATTATTTCAAATTTTTTTCAATACATAAATTGAACTGAATCGAAATAACTGAAATTGCCAAATTTGAAAACTGAAACAAATCAACTTACAGTTTGAACCGAATCGAACCAACCTACAGTTTGAACTGAATTGAATCGACAATTTTGATTAATTCTATTCGATTATTTTGATTTATCCAAAATATTGTTCATCTTTATTTTACACGATCGACAATAAAATTTTATATACTTGTATAAATAATATAATTAAAAAAATGAAAGATCATTCAAGAATTACTTTATTTAACAACTTTTATTGTTTATGTTTATGGCCTCTCATTAATTTTACCATCATTGAAAAGGTTCGTTTAAAATATTTTAAATTTAGAGCTAGCCAACTAGAGGTGTCAAAAGGGTCGAGCGACCCGCGAGTTGCCCGGCCCGTTACTGTTCAAAAGGGGCAGGGCCGGGCCAAAGAAATTGGGCCCACGACCCGGCCCGTTGGGCCCTTTTGGGCCGGGCCCATGAGGCCCTTATGGGCCAATCAGTTAGGCCCTTACTCATTTTTTTTTTAATTTTGTTATTCTTTAATAATTATTGATATTGGATATTAAAAAATTTAATTTTACAATATATATAAATAATAACCATCAATTTATTTAAAATTCTTAAGTTAATTTTTTTATATATTTAAATTATAAATAAACATTCTCCTTTTTGTATGTACATTATTTTTTATATCAATTCACAAGAAAATTTATAAGACATATAGAATTTTGAAATATAAAATGATAAAATAATATTTAAAACTTAAGAATTAAGATGAAAAATATTTTAAAAAGAAAAAAATTGATTTTTATATTTGTATTATTTTGATATTTATATATGTATATATTATATGTATTATTTTTAAAAAAAGAAAAAAAAAAGTCGGACCCACCAGGCCCGACCCGCTAGGCCCTGTGGGCTAAGGGCCCAGCCCGGCCCTCTAGCCCATGGGCTGGCTCGACCCCCTTGTAGGGGGGCTGTGGGCCGAGCCGAGCCCTATCCATGGCAAAAAGGCTCGGGCCTGGGCCCGGCCCTTTTAAAAAGCCCATGGGCCGACTCAGGCCGGATCGGCCCTTTTGACATCTCTACAGCCAACTAACATAAATATATACACATATGAGCAACTTACGCTCATATGTGTATAATAAATTTATTTGCAACGGAAAAGTATCTTAAGTATAGTTTCGAGAGATCTGTAAAGAAAAAAAAATCAATTAGAGGCGTAGGTAAGTCTCTCGCGCAAACCCTCAATGCTTAAGTCAATCTCATACATGAAGTGTAAAATGTACAAAACAAAAAAAATTATATCTAAGTAGAGTTGTGAACGTACCTTTATTAAAAGATAAATCCTTGTTTATAAAAGATGAGGAGACCAAGCAAAAATTCCTGAAAGACTTGATCTTTGGATGCTACTTACGCGAGACATTGAAGAACAAAATCAATCATACATTCAAAACACTTGCTTACAAATATGAAAAAGAGCCTAATATGCCTGCAGGAGATTATGGATTTTTATCTACCTGTGAGTCTACTCCCTATTTACAAATAAGGATCTTCTTTTAGTAAATGTTGACTCACAATTCTACTCAAATTATAATTCTACTTAGGGATGTACAAATGATCGGTTCGGTAATTGAATCAACTAAAATCCTAATCAAATAGACTGATTAACCCCAAAAAATTGAAACTAATTGATAATTGAAAAAATTAAAAACGAAACTGTATAAACCAAACCAAACCGATTAAATTGAAAAAAAGTAAAAAATCGAAATAATCGATACAAAACTAAAGAAAACGGCATCGTTTTATAAACATCAAAATAATATTATTTTAAAGTTTAGTCAGTTCGGTTAGTTCAATTCTTCTAATAAAACAATTGAACCAAAAATCGAAAATTGAACTTTCGAGAAAAACTAATCTGATGATACTGGACCGATCACCGAGGTCTGCCTTGAACCGAGTACCTGCAGGGGCGGGGCTGTAATCCCCCGGGAGAACTCCGACGCTCAAGTCAGTAGAAGAAATATGCCCAAAAAAGAAATTGAACTAGGAGTCAGATGATCTGTACATGTAGAAATCGACCTCTATTTAAAGATAAGGTAAAGCACACTCTGAAGAGATAAGATAACTTCTGAATCGGACGTTGGAGAGAATCTCGGTTGATTGAGTCAACCTCGTTCAAAATCAAATATGAGATGAATGATGAAGATATAAGTGACACGTGGCACTTTCTTGAGGCAGGCACGTGGCGGCACCATATTGGGGATCTCCAAGAGTAGTATAGTATTTTTGCCCTTAGTAAAATATTCCCTCATCACTTGCCCCCTCCACTCCTTGAGCTGCAAGGGAGAGGAGCTCGGGCAGCTGAAGGAGTAGTCCTCTCAGCTTTCCTGAAAAAAGAGGTTTTACAAAAAAAATAAATGAATAAGATTAAAGAGCTCTATTATTGGCTATTGTTGGCTCGCTTCTCAACTAAAAATCCCATCACCACTCCCCATGGCCCTCCAAGAATTCTATAAAAAGGGGGGTGGGGATGGTCCCTTCCTCACAAACACTATTGGAGTGGAAACATACTTGGAGTTGTAGTGAGAAGGTAAGAGATCTTTCATCTTCCTCTTTTCTTTTTTTTATCTGTTTTTTCATTTCAGTTTTGTTTTTTATTTTTTATTTTTTATTTTTTTTTTAAAAACTTTCTCATTTGCGTGGCCGAGACCTCTGGTCTCGGTCACGTTTGGAGCAGGCTGCGCGGGTCGAGGCCGCGTTGGCCGACCCCTCGCGCCTCGGCCCGCGCGCCCGGGCCGAGGCCGCGCCGGTCGAGTCCTCCCGCCTCAGCCGCGCGAGGGACTCCTGGTCCCTTTTTCTTTTTTTTTTTTTTTTTTTTTTTTTAGGCCCTTGGTCTCGACTTTGAGACCTCTTTTCCCCTTATCCCTTTTTTTTTTTTTTTTTTTGTGCAGGATTCTCATGGGGCTCGAGAGATTCTAAGTGGTGCCTTCAAGTTCATCAAGGGACGGACCGGCTCCCTCTTAAGGGTTCTCTCATGCGTTTTTCTTCCATCCTTGGAATTCTTCTCATCAGCCGGTATTCCTTTGCCTCCCTTCTCTTATTTTTTGTGGCTTTTTCTTGTCTCTCTTCCCATGTCACGTTGCTTTGGTAAGTCAATCTCCATGGCCTCCTCTAGCAACTCAGATGGGAATAGCTCGGACTCTTCCAGCTCCTCTTCCCAGTCTGGTAGGCAAATAGGAGACGCTGGGACCTCTCGGCCTCGTCCTCATGCCCTATCTTTTGATAATGATACCGACACAGAGTTAGAACTTCACCATAACGGTCTCCCTGATGACCTAACCCCTGCCTATTCTTCCTTGTCCGAGGATGAGGTCTCCGGACTCGCCCGGAAATATCATCTCCCCATTACGGGCTATTGGTATTCTACACCCTCCAACCTTAGAGCCCATCAATCCCCTCCGGGGGCTTTAACCATCTATGAAACCTCTCTTGAAGCAGGGTGTCGGTTCCCTTTCGAAAGCACCCTTGCCGAGATCTTTCGACTCGTAGAGTTATCTCCCTCTCAACTAGTGCCCAACGGGTGGAGGAACTTAGTATCTTTCGTTATATGTTGTCGGGGGAGAGGTATTGTCCCCAAAGCTAAACTCTTTTTAAAATTATTTCGCCTCGTATGTGTTGATAAGTCCGAGTTTCGCTATTCTTTCATGGCATACCCTGGCTGTAAGTTTCTCGTAGACACCCCGTCCTCCTTAAAAGGTTGGAAAAATTAGTATTTTTTTATGGGATCCGGCTCCGCTACTATGGGTGTGCCCACCACCTGGCGTCGGCCTTCCCGTAAGAATTTCCCTCGTGAAATGACCCCTTTAGAGAGGAGGGATGCCGAGCTTTTGATGGGTTTGGAGCACGTCAGTACCGCCAGGTTGATTAACGAACAAACCCTGTTTCTTGGGGGTCTATGTCGATACCCCTGCCCAGCAGCCGACACTCCCTTAGGTTGATTTTTTTTCGTTCTCTCGCTCCGCTTCTTGTTTCTAATTTCTGCTTGCTTCTTTATTCTGACATTTGATCTTATTTTGTTTTGTAGCCAAGATGATCGATGATGCGGAGCTGTGGGGGACCGACAAACAGGCTGTTGATGAGGCCAAACAGGCCCGGAAGAATGCCAAGAGGCATACTTGAGACTCCAGGCTCCCACCTCGGCACAAGAAATCAAAAGCCTTCGGGTCCCGCTCTTCTCTGCCCCGCACCGAGACAGGAGGCTCTCAGGGCACCGAGCCCCTCTCTGACATGCTTGAAGAAGAGGCGCCTATTCTCGCCAGGGCTCTTCACCGACCCAACTGGGATGTCCAAGAAACAGACCACAGCAGCGAGGCTTGGGTGGCGACTCAGCTTATTCAGGGCCTTCCCACTCGGGCAGACATGGAGGGGGCCGTCGACCTGACTTCGGAGACCTTGGAGTCTTGCTACGGCCAGGGCTTGGTTCAGGTTAGCCTTTCGGGCTTTTAATATAGAGAACTCTCGTCCCCTATATTTCTGACTTTGTGTTATGTGGACAGAGTATCGTCGCTCATAACGAGCTCCAAAGGCGAATGGCGAAAAATTCACAAAGGATGTTGGAGATGGATAATGCCCTCGCCGACTGCCATAGGACCATCGAGCAGAGGGACGAGGATCTGAGGGCTCAACATCAACGAAACGAGGAGCTTGAGGGATGCTTTCAGGGGCTCAAGATTAGCCACCATGCCCTGGAGGAAGAGTTAGGACGGACTCGGGAGCGCAACCGGGAGCTTGAAGAGAAGTATGCCAACCCCACCCAACTCCCTGAGGTGAGAGGATTTATTAGGCATGAGCTGCAAGGGGTATGGAAGAGAGGTTTCACTCGCTGCACGGAGGAGGTGCAAAGAGCCTATCCCGACCTCAGTTTTGCTCCCGTCAGGTCCATGGAGGATGTGATCGCCGAGCTCAGCCGAGCATCATCCTCCCAAGCCCCAGCAAACGAATCCGAGGAGTCCGAAGAAGAAGAAACCTAGTTGTTTGTTGCATGTATCTTCTTTCCCCAAGTTTGGGTTATATCGGACTTCTGATCTTTCATTGAATAAAAATGCTTCGTAGTTATGCCTTTTTTGTAATAGTTTGAGCCAAGTGATCTCTGTTACCTGATTTCTCGCTCCTCCATTTTGCTTTTATTTTAGGGGTGGCCCCCTTGGGGCCATATCTGACCCTTGACTCTTCCTTTTTATTAGGGGTGGTCCCCCGAGGCCATATTTGACCCGTGACTTTTCCTTTTTATTAGGGGTGGTCCCCTGAGGCCATATTTGACCCGTGACTCTTCCTTGTTATTAGGGGTGGTCCCCTGAGGCCATATTTGACCCGTGACTCTTCCTTTTTATTAGGGGTGGTCCCCTGAGGCCATATTTGACCATTTGTTCTTGCTAACTCCAGTGGGGATGAAAGGACTCAAAAATTTGGAGGCCACTGAGTTCGGGGAAGGGAAAACCTTTCCTTCCTTTTTGCCTCTTGCCCCCTCTTCTTATTATTTTTTATATTCCGTAGGACAGTCTACACATATAAAAAGAACAATAATGAGGTTTTATTGAGAAACATACATAGCTTCAAGATCCTTGGGGGTAACCCATTATTGATAAAATTTCCTCAAGTTCTGAATATTCCACGCATTCTTTATTGAAGTGTCGTCCATAGTTCCAAGCCGGTATGCCCCAAGGCTGAGGGTCTCGGTAACCCGGTAGGGGCCTTCCCAAGTCGGCGACAACTTGTTGGAGTCTCGGGGGTTGCTCACACTCGCTCGTCGAAGGACCAGATCGCCAGGTAGAAAACTCCGAGCTTTCACCCTTCGATTATAGTACCTCTCAATTCGCTGATTATAAACCGCTTGGCGGACCCTTGCCTCATCCCGAAGCTCCTCCACTGTATCTAAATTACTCCTCAAGGCTTGTTCATTGGATTCTGGATCAAAATGCTCCACCCTAAAAGTTGAGATCCCGATCTCTACCGGAATAAAGGCCTCTGAGCCGTAACATAAGTTGAATGGGGTCTCTCCGGTGGACCCCCTCCTCGTGGTCCGATAGGACCAGAGGATGCTTGGTAACTCGTCCACCCAACTTCCATCTGCCTTGTCCACCCGGGCTTTTAATCCATGGAGCATAGTCCTATTGGCAAGCTCAATCTGTCCGTTAGCCTGTGGATGAGCTACTGAGGTGAAGTGCTGCTTGATCCCCAATTCTTGACACCATTCCTTGATCATCCGATCTGTGAATTGAGTCCCATTATCTGAAACAATCACCCGCGGGATCCCGAACCGACAAACCAGGTTCTTCCATAAAAATTGCTTCACTTTTCGCGCAGTGATGGAGGCCAGGGGCTCGGCCTCTATCCATTTGGAGAAGTAATCTATCGCTGCGATCAAGAATTTTACTTGACTTGTGGCAGGCGGGAACGGGCCCAGAATATCAATCCCCCATTGGGCGAAGGGGCACGGCTGAACCAGGTGGGTGAGCATGGCGCTAGGAACATGAATTAGGTTGGAGACCTGTTGGCATCTTTCACATTTCTTGACCAGCTGCTCTGCATCAGACACCATAGTCGGCCAGTAGTACCCTTGTCGAAGGGCTTTCTGATAAAGAGTTCGGGCTCCTATGTGACTCCCACATATTCCCTCATGGATCTCTCTTAAAACATAATCAGCCTCACGTGGCTTTACGCACTTCAAGAGTGGTTGAGTGAAGGATCTCTTGTACAACTCTTCGTTGATTAGTATAAATTTTTGGGCCCTCCTTTTTAGCTCCCGGGCCTCTAAGTCACTCTTTGGTAGCTTTCCATTTTTCAAATAACTAACAAAAGGGTCCATCCAACTCGACTCTAGATCGAGACATAGCTGCTCCACCATCTCATCAATGCTTCTTTGAGGTAATGTCTCAATAAGAATCTGTCTAGAATTGGTTGGAAAAGAGGCCGATGTGATCCGGGACAAAGTGTCTGCTTCCATATTCTGGGATCGAGGCACATGCTCAATTTTTACAGATTGAAACTGACTCATCAGTTCCTGAACGAAAACCAAATATTTGGACATGTGGTCCTCCCTAGCCTCGTATTCTCCCTTCACCTGCTGAACAACAAGGTTAGAATCAGATTGTATGTTGAGATGCTTCGCCCCAAGCTGTACTGTGAGCCTTAACCCCGCTATGAGGGCCTCGTACTCTGCCTCATTGTTAGACACCCGAAACTCAAAATGCAAAGCGTATAACCAGGACTGACCCTCAGGGCTCTTTATCATTAGCCCAGCTCCTCCGCCCCCAGAGTTTGAGCTGTCATCAACCGCCAACATCCATGGTCCTAGGCTGTCTTCTGGAGGTCCGCCAAGCCCAAATCCTTCAGCGATGAAATCAGCTAAGGCCTGGGCCTTAATAGCTTACCGAGGTCGATACTCTATGTCGAATGCTGTTAACTCCATTGACCACTTCAACATTCTCCCTGAGAGCTCTGGCTTCCCCAAAATCTGCCTTAGAGGCTGGTCAGTAAGCACGATGATAGAATGCGCCTGGAAGTAGGGTCGTAACTTTCTCGCTGAGACGACCAGGGCAAATGCTAATTTCTCCATGGGGGAATACCGAGCCTCTGCCACAGACAATCGTTTGCTCGTGTAGTATACTGGCCTCTGCCTCTTATTCTCTTCACGCACCAGTACCGAGCTCACTGCTTCTTCTGCCACGGCCAAGTAGAGGTATAGCGGCTCACCCATCTTTGGCTTAGTAAGGACTGGTGGTGAGGCTAGACATTCTTTGAGCTCGTTGAAAGCCTCCTGGCACCCAACGTCCCAGACAAAATCTTTGGTCCTGGATAGGGCTTTGAAAAAAGGGAGGCCCTTTTCTGCCGATCGAGAGAGAAATCTCCCCAGAGCCGCTATCCTTCCGGTGAGTTGCTGGACCTCCTTAATACTTCTCGGGGTCGGCATGTCTAGTATCACCTTAATCTTCTCGGGATTCACCTCTATCCCACGATGATGCACGATATACCCAAGGAACTTTCCTACAGAGACACCAAAAGCGCATTTAGAAGGATTAAGTTTCAATTGGAACCTGCGCAAGGTTTTGAAGCACTCTTCTAAATCTGTCGGATGCTCCTCTGCCAGCAGGCTCTTCACTAGCATATCATCCACGTAGGCTTCCTTGTTGCGACCCAATTGGTCCTGAAAGAGCCTATTCACGAGCCGTTGGTATGTAGCCCCTGCATTTTTTAAGCCAAAAGGCATAACAGTATAACAATAAGTGCCCCGATCAGTGACGAATGCTGTCTTCTCCTGATCTTCTTTATGCAACGGGATCTGATGGTATCCCTGAAAAGCATCTAGGAAACTCATGAGGTGGCATCCGGCCGTGCCATCAATTAGGGCATCGATCCGGGGAAGTGGATAACTATCTTTTGGACAAGCCTTGTTCAGGTCAGTGAAATCAATACACAACCTCCACTTACCTTCCCCCTTAGGAACCAAAACCACATTGGCGAGCCATTCGGGATAATCGACCTCCCGAATATATCGTGCCGCCATTAGTTTTTCCACCTCAGCCTCTATGGCCCTTGCCCTATCTGGGGCGAAATTTCTTTTCTTCTGTATGACAGGTCAGTACCCCCACTTTACTCCCAAACGGTGCGTCATTACTGTCGGGTCTATGCCTAGAATGTCGTGGACTGACCATGCGAAAATATCTACATATTGGCGAAGAAGGGATACAATCCGGGTCCGAATAGGGTCTTTCAATTGGGCGCTCACCCTTACGCATCTATCGACTCTGTCCGAGTCCAATGGTACCTCTACAAGCTCATCTACTGGCTCAGCAGTCTTTGGGTCTTTTGGACCTTCTAGTAAAAAACTGACAGTGGCGGGAGGGGAAATCCCGACCTCCCCCACAGTAGGGCTCCGTCTCCGTCTTGGATCCTCTTGCGGCTCTAACTGCTCCTGCACAACACCCTTAGCTGTGCTGATGGATGCCATGTAACATTCCCGGGCAGACCTTAGGTCCCCTCTGACTTCTCCAACCCCCGCCGCAGTGGGGAACTTAAGCACCATGTGATAAGTACTCGGCACAGCCCGCAGAGCATTTAGCCCCGATCTTCCGAGGATCATATTGTAGGCCGAGGGGACATCCGCTACCAAAATGTCTAACATGACATGGGCAAACCGAGAACCCTTTCCAAGAGTCAACAAAAACTGGAAGACACCATCCGCATATACCACTTCCCCGTCGAATCCAATCAAGGGGACACGAGCGGACTTCAACTGTTCCATTTCATATCCCATACCTAAAAAGGCTCGCCGATACAAAACTTCAAAAGAGCTCCCCGGGTCCACGAGAATCCGCCGAAGCTCCCATTTTCCCAATTTTGCTGTGATGACTAGTGGATCATTAGAAACCGGATATCCGAGCAAGTCGTCATCGGTAAAGGAGATAACATCCCCTGGTCGAGCCCTTTTGACTCCCGGACGTCGATGCAGATCAGAACTGTCCCCCGACTCCTTGCCTAGCACCACCCCAGCCGCTAGAGTATGAAAAATCAACTGTTGCGGAGGACTCCCATCCCCCTGGCGATTCTGTCTCCGGGGCGGGGTTCTGGTTCTGCGTCGTTCCTGAGATCTACCGCGCCTGCGAGGGGGGCTCCTCGATCCCCTTCGTTCACCCCTTTGTGGTTCTGTATCCTTAGCTACAAACCTCCTCAGGAAACCTCGATTGATGAGCTCCTAGATCTCTTCTTTAAGTTGATGGCACTCCTCCGTGTCATGTCCATGATCTCGATGGAATCAACAATACTTGTCTTTACTCCGCTTGTTACCCAAGGCTTTCATGGGTCTCGGTTTTTTCAAGTAATCATTGTTCTCGATTGTGGCCAGGATCTCAGCCCGAGGAGTATTAAGCAGGGTGAACCTGACTGGACTCCATCGAGAGCCCGACCTCTCCCCCCGTCAGCCCGATTTATCTTCAGACTTTTGCTCTCGATTCTGACTTCTCTTCTCTTTCTTATCTGAGTATTCACTTCTTTTGACCCGCATCACCTCCTCGGCATTAATGTACTTGGTGGCTCGGCTCAGGATCTCTGTGAATGTTTGGGGAGGCCTCTTAACTAGTGACTAGGTAAAAGGGCCAACCCTCAAGGCATTCTGAAAGGCCACCATAGCGATACTCTGATCAAGATTCTCAATGCTCAATGCCTCCATATTAAACCTGGCCACAAAATCTGTTAACGACTCCCCTTGGTTCTGCTTGAGATTCACGAGGGTCATGGTAGACCTCCGGTGCCTTCTTAGGGGAGCGAAGTGAGCCAAGAACCTATTCCGAAGCTGTCCGAAGTTAGCGATCGACCGATGTGCCAGACTTGAATACCAGGACCGTGCATGTCCTTCCAAAGTGGCTGGGAAGACTCTGCACCACATAGCATCAGGTGCCGCCTGGACCATCATGTGAGAGGCGAAGAGATTTAAGTGATCAGCGGGGTCAGTTGTGCCTCCATATGGCTTAATAGCTGGGATTCGAAGGCGCTCGGATGGGATAATTGCCATAATCTCCCGACTTAATGGCTGATTAGAAATAATGTCGTGTGGCTCTTCTTCCCTCTGTCTCAACTCTGCAACCTCCCTCTCCAAATGCCGCAAACGTCTTTCTCGCTGAGCCCCTCCAGCCCGGGCATAATCGGGACCAGAGGACTCCTCCTCCTCCTCCGAGCCTAGCTTCCCGTACTCGCTTCGCCTAGAGGGTCTGCTCTGTCTCTCGTCCCGATGGGGTAATTGCCATGATCTCCCGACTTAATGGTTGATTAGAAACAATGTCGTGTGGCTCTTCTTCCCTCCGTCTCAACTCTGCAACCTCCCTCTCCAAATGCCGCAAACATCTTTCTCGCTGAGCCCCTCCAGCCCGGGCATAATCGGGACCAGAGGACTCCTCCTCCTCCTCTGAGCCTAGCTTCCCGTACTCGCTTCGCCTAGAGGGTCCGCTCCGTCTCTCGTCCCAATGGGACTCCTTCCCAGCGCGGGGGGATTCGCCTCCTCGAAATTCTCTATGACTAGAGTGGCGATCCCCCTGATGTCGACTATCATGATTAGAGTGCTCCACCGGTCTCATCTCCGGGGGCTGCTGTTGGGCCAAAAAGGTGTTGAACAATTCCGTCAGATGTTGGACTTGTCCCTCTAGCTGGGCGACACGATCCTGAGGTGGCGAGGGATTCGGGGGGTGACCTCCTACGGGGCCGCTCTCAGGTGGGTGGTTTTGACTCTGATCTAGGACGAGCTGGGTCCCAGCAGCTCGTGATGGATTTCTTCTTGTCGCCATAACGGGAGGAAACTTGAGCTCGGCCGAGGTACTCGACGAATAAGGGCAGATAAAGTAACCGGCCCCACGGTGGGCACCAAATGATGATACTGGACCGATCACCGAGGTCTGCCTTGAACCGAGTACCTGCAGGGGCGGGGCTGTAATCCCCCAGGAGAACTCCGACGCTCAAGTCAGTAGAAGAAATATGCCCAAAAAGAAAATTGAACTAGGAGTCAGATGATCTGTACCTGTAGAAATCGACCTCTATTTAAAGATGAGGTAAAGCACACTTTGAAGAGATAAGATAACTTCTGAATCGGACGTTGGAGAGAATCTCGGTTGATTGAGTCAACCTCGTTCAAAATCAAATATGAGATGAATGATGAAGATATAAGTGACACGTGGCACTTTCTTGAGGCAGGCACGTGGCGGCACCATATTGGGGATCTCTAAGGGTAGTATAGTATTTTTACCCTTAGTAAAATATTCCCTCATCATAATCGAACCAAATCGATGCAAGAAAAAAATTGAACCAAACTAACAAGTTCAGTCAGTTCGATTCAATTAGTTCGGATAAACCGAACTCTCCCTAATTTTACTTGCTTTCTAAATTTTACACTTCGTGATTGACTTAAACATTAAAGACTATGCACGAGAGACTCATCCATACCCTTAATCAATTTCTTTCGCTACATGTCTTTTAGATGCTATTTCTGAGACACTCTATTGTAAAAAAATATTACGCCTAACATATTATTTATTCGAATGCAAATAACCCCCCCCCCCCCGGCCCCCGGCCCCCGGCCCCCGCCCGGGGCATGCCCTTGTCAAATGGGAAACAAATCATCCCTATCAAGGACAAGGGTAACTAAGCACACGCGTCACGATTAGAATCAACAGAATCCCATTTTTTAAAAAATAAAAATCATTGTTAAAAAAGAAAATCAAGAATGATTATGGTAATGATGATTTATCATTCTGCTTTGCATTAGAGTGATGCATTTGTTGACCGTTGACTTGCCGGTGAGACTTCCGGTCTCACGGACCGGAGACAAGAGGCTTACACGTTGCCGACAGACACGTGTTCATTTGGTGGGCCCCGCTTCACGAGACTTGTAACATGTGTCTCATGTGATGGAGCCTACCTCACCTAATCGTGTCTCAATTTCATTTCCAATTAAAAAAATATATATTTTTGTGGAAATAAATAGAATGATTACGTGACATAGAGACAACGAGAGATTGAACTCAGATTTGGAAAGGGAAATAAATTATATACAAAAATTATTAAAATGATATAACGGATACGTTTTAAATGCTATTATTTCTTGTGGCGGATTCTTTTTTATTTTTAATTAATAAATACAAGATGACGGATCAAAGTTTAAGAATAATATGATTTACAAGAATTTTTTAAAAATATTAATAAATTAAATTTTATGCAATCCAAGTCAATAATTGAATTAAACATTGCTAGGTCATTGTTAATATTAGAGATGAGCATTCGGTCGGTTCGACAACTAAATTAAAAATCAAATCGAACCAACTAAATAAATGTTTAAATTAAATAAATTAAAAAACTAAAAAAAGTTAAATCTATTGAAAAAATTAAAATACCAAAAAAAATAGAATTTTTTTTTTAAATTTTGGTAAAAACATCTGTAATTTTTGACATTTCAATTAGTTCGATTATTTTTATTTTTTTCAATATAAAAATCGAACTAAACTGAAATACAGATTGAATTAAATTGAATTGTTAATTTTAATAGATTCAATTTAATTAAAATGTTGCGTTCTTAGTTGATATCTTAAATTTATTTTTTAATAGCTTTGATACAAGAGTCATGTGAACCGGAAATTAGATATAAAATGAATCATCAATTTTTCTTTTTATTGATATTGTTAAGTTCAAAATTATAATATTATTAGTAGAGTAAAATTCACTTTTTTACATTCAGGGAAAAAATTGCATTTTTACCATTTATATTGATATTAATATAAATATAATTAATATTTATTTTGGTCAAAGTGAGAAAAATTTTGAAAATTGTTATGGTTAAAAATATAACAATTAAATTTATAATGTAGAAAAGTTGGACAAATGTAGAGTTAGGCAAGAAAATTGAGGGGAATAAACCTAGAGAAAATGGAAGGTTGTTGCCTAAGAGAGAGCTCGCAGGAAAGCTCGTACCACTTCCTTGAAAGGCCAATTATCGCTCAATCATTACAATTTCTGACGATTGTGAACTATTCTATTAGTTTGAAATTTATGAACTTATTGATCTCGAGGTAAGATTTGCTGTCTCGTCTAGCTATTCATCCAATAAAAATCAATCACATCACTCATATAACATACATTATTAAATAGGTGATGTGATTGATTTTTATTGAAACCTATTTGATGGTGTATGTTATCTAGATGATCTAATTGATTTTTATTGAATTCAAATCACCTATTTGATTATGAGTTACATGGGTGATATGACTGATTTTTATTGGATGGACACCCAGACAAACACCGGATCTCACCTCATTGATCTCTCCTCCTAATAGTGGTACAAGCTTTCGCCCAAATAGTGGTGCCATCTCACTCTAGGGCAATAGCTTTCCATTTTCTCTTGGTTTGGTCATTTTGATTTTTTTTGTCTAGTTGTACCTGTGCCTGACTTTCCCACTATTATATTATAGGCAAAAGTCAATTAAAAGACCAAAAAAATTTAAAAATCTAAAATAATTTTTGGGCTAAAATAGGTAAATTTTCTTGTACGCAAAGAGTCCTACACATTGCTCAAACTAGATAAC
This sequence comes from Diospyros lotus, assembly GCF_014633365.1. Classification (NCBI taxonomy): domain Eukaryota; kingdom Viridiplantae; phylum Streptophyta; class Magnoliopsida; order Ericales; family Ebenaceae; genus Diospyros; species Diospyros lotus. The sequence goes on from NC_068346.1 coordinate 34,022,976, forward strand.
TTTGATATATGAAAATTTATCCGAAAAAATAAACGTCATCTATAAGAGATAAACATTATCCGATAGAATCACAATCTTGTTAAAATTAGGAAAAATCAAGATAGACATCATCTGTAAGAATCATAATTATAACAAGTTTCAAAATGTCAAAATAGAAGCTATCTGTAAGAATTCTAATTTTAATAGAGTTATGATTAGTCAAGATAGATGTTATCTGTAAGAATGTTAATGTTGAACTATTTATAATACTCTATACCTCTCTATAAATAGGCAAACATTTATTCCAAAAAATGTATGTCTCTAATATTAATTTTAATACGATCTTTATATAATTTTTAGTATTTGACTTAAGTATCAGAGTGTTTATGCAGAGACCTCCTCATACTCTTCGACTATTTTCCTTCTTGTCGATTTAGGTGGCCAGACGATGACGTTTTCAATCAAATAAATTCATTATTATATATTGACAACAACACCCGCATTATAAATTTAATTGTTGTATTCTCAATAACAACAAAAATCAAGTTTTTTAGCTAAAAGCTAATAAAAAAATTTAGAAAAAACAACTTGTGAATAGTTTTATTTTTTTTTAATCTCAATTTAAACTTTAGCTTTTTGAATCGCACACTCTTAAATTTTAAAATTTATCTAACTAGTTCTCAAACTTTTCAAAGAAAGTTTAAGAGGTCTTGTGGTCAATTAAGGGGATATCATGCTTAATTTTGAAACTTTAGGGATTAATTGGATAAATTTTAAATTATAGCGGTGTTTAAGCTAAATGACTAAAGTATAGGGAGTCTTTGGTCATTTTTTATCTAATTATTTTTGTATTATTTTCTAATTATTATCTTCATTTTAAAATTTACATAAAAACAAGATTTACTTTTTAAATGCAGCCCAATAGTAAATTTTGTTGATTTTATTAATTAAAAATAAACCAAAAGCAAAGAGGGCAGTGGCGATCTCCGGCACTGTATCGGCAAATCTTTCCATTTACTGAGATGCTACGCTACATCCAGCATCCACGAACAATCACTGAAACTTGGGGCCCACCGTACTGACTTCACAACGCCTAAAATGGTATGATTAAATGATGGGATCCCTCCGATGCGTCACTCCGGTGGGACCATCGCTCCTTGTGATTGATCAGGGGGGTGACAATGATCGAAATCAAGGGGCACCATCGATGGGTTACGTAGAGTCACATCCACAGAATCATTTCACCCGCAATAAAAGTTTTCACTTTTGCAGCGCCGAATTACAAGGATATAAACAAGCAGAAGGGTCCCTCACCAGACACTGCCCTCTTGGCTAAGCCCTTATCCATGCAATTGCAACCCCCTCTCCAAAAGATCTCTACAAGAGAGAGAGAGAGAGAGAGAGTGTGTGTGTCGTGTCAGTTCTTAGCCAAATCAATGGGCTGTTTGGTTCAAGTCCGATCAAATATCGGCAATCAAACGGGAGATTTTATCTTATTTGGCTTGCAATATATGATAACTTGGAATGCCAGTGTCTAAAGCATGGTATAAATAATATAAGAGTAAATAATATTAAATAAAAATAAAAATTATTATATATTTATTAACGTTGTATAATAAAAAATAAAAAAATAACTTAAAAAAAGTGTTCTACAATTTGAACAAATTAAATTAAAAGTTAAATATTAAACAATACATACCAGTTAGTGTTATTGCTGCCAATCAAATATAAAAAAATTAAAATATCAAATACTATTGCTACTACTGTAAATAAAAATTAAAATGCATACCAATTAGTGCTACTGCTGTCAATCAAATTATAATTACATAAGAAAAATAAACATTAAAGAAGTGATTTGTGTTACGCACGTATAAAAAAATTAAAAGAATTATAAAAGTATCTATAATTTTAAATCAAGACATATCTCGAACTGTGTAACGATAATAAAAACAAAAAAAATATAAGCAAACAACTAAAGAAACCAAAAAAGAAAATAACGCTTATATATAACTATAGTCTATACAAACGCCAAAGGATGCCTTTGAGAGTAGGGATCATCACATCATGAGAGGCTTTAAGAAAAACGCTAGTTTTGATCTTCCAAGATTAATTGTGGTGCATGCAATCTCTAGATACTCATTAAAATAATTACTTAATGTGCATAAATATACTTATAACTCAATTAGTATTTTACATGAAGACTGATGCAGAGGCTCTATCAGATACTAAGTAGCTGAAGCTAGTGGAGTAGACATCTAGCAAATCGATGCAATTATCAAATCATGAAACTTTTAGTAAAAATTTATAAATAAAATTTAATTTAAAAAATAAAAAAGAGTGTACCTCAAAAGCTATGACATAACCCCCAACCATCTAAAAAAAAACTTACTTGCAAACAAAACAAGAAGAGGTTAACTATCAATCGAGAAGAAACACTTCTCAAACATAATAAAAAAATAAAACATACTTGAGAAAATCACAATTGTAATCTTAAAAATAAGTCATATTTATTTTTTCTCTCTAAACATTATTAGGATTTTGACCTAAATATTAACATTTTATAATAAAAACACCTGATTAGTACCTAAAAACATGTTTAAAGGTCACAAATATCACACATTTTTTTTCCTAATCTCTTTGAGTATTATTTAGATTTTGACATAAATATTAATATTTTACGATGAAAACACTCCATCACTCTTCAAATAATTGTTTAAAGTGCATATATAAAAATATAGATTGGGATTTTTAAAAAAATTGTCCCGATTATTTTAAGTGTAAATAAGGAAAAGACTATCTAACTTAAAAATTTGTATCCTGTTAATTAAAAAATGTAGGTATCGAAGACTAATTTTTGTATTTTTGAAATTTAAAAAGTACGGAAAAAAGCTGAAATTGACAAAAACAAAGACAAATGTCCGTTCAAGAAAATCAAAAAATTTCAAGGTATGGCCCCCAAAATTCCCTGACCCTAAATCAATCCCTCTGCAATCTATGGCGTCTCCCTCCTCCCTCGGCGGCTAGCATGCGTCTCCAGCGACCCCCGTCCGTAGCCCATAGCTAGCCTCCGACTTCTGTGGTCGCTGTTGAAGGTCTCCTTTTCGTCGTTCCGGTGTAAGACCTTCCGACGCCGCTATGTCATCTTCCTCGGTCCGTCGCTGTGTCATCTCCGGCGTTGCTGACCCATCACCTCTTTTCCGTCGTTGCTGTCTTTTCAGTCGTCGCTAGCCCTGTATCTCCATTCACCCTGTCGTAATTTGGTTATTTTGAATGAACTTAAGATTATTTTAATTAATTTAAGCTTATGAATTTTTTTTTTGTGTTTTAGGTAAAAACTTATTAAAAGAAAAAAAAATTTAAAAGTTTAAAACCGGTGACAGTCCCGAATGCCGTTGCAATAGAGTCATGTTACTATTACACCATTGTATATATCTTAAACTACATAATAGTGTAAAAATATCTAAAATATTATGCGTCTCACTGTGAGACTAGGAGTATTTTAGACATTTTTACACAATTATATAACTCAAAATATACATAATGGTGTAAGAGTAATATTTTTCGTTATAATACAGTTTCTTGAAAATTGAAACACTAGGAGATATTATAAAACTAGGGGATCATTACAATTTCTCAATCACTTATACTTCCTCAAAAATCATGACCAAGCTCCGACCCAAATCTTGTTTTATAAATTTATTTTTGATTAGGGGTCCCAAACAAAATATAAAAAAAAGATAATTTTAACATCTAAAAATTTATCTAAAAGGCTTATGAAAATGATATATATTATCTATAAGAATTTTAATTTTACTAGATTTCAAAATATCAGAATAGACATAATTTGAAATCCTAATTTTAATAAATCTCAAAAAGTTATACAAGGCTGCTATGTTGCCCACTAGCGAGGGCCACATGGGGCCCATGTGCAGAGGTGGGCCCCACATGCATGAGGCCTGCGCCTCCCTCACTGACGAGCAACACTCATTGACGGGCAACTGCTATGTTGTCTACCAATAGACAACATAGCAGGGCTGAAAAGTTATATGCTCATTTATAAATAAATGAGCTCTCATTTCTATATCTAATTTAAGTATTAGAGTATTTACACTAAAATTGTCTTGTGCCCTTTTATTGTTATTTTTTTTTTTTACAAATTTCAAAGTACTTGACAATAACGTTTTTAATTAATAAATTTATTATTATATTAGAACAATAACAACTTTCAATCATATTGGTTAAATTGATTTTTTAAAATTTTAATTTAATTCAATTCATACATGCCTCGAAATGATAATTTTGACAATTGAATTGGAAATGTTAATAACGCTAAATAGTCTTATTTGTAAATATTAAAAATTATATTATATTTTAAACTTTTATACCTTAAGATAATATTTCTAAATTAAGATATAAATTGAAAAAAATAGAATATAAAAATATTCCACACAAAAATATTTTTTATTAAATTTATTTAGCAAACATTAAAAAAAATTATGTAAATTTTTATCTAAATTTTTTTAGATAAATTTATGTCTTTCTCTTTAAATAAATTTATTTTGATCCTCATATATAAGAAAATATAATGTATATATTTTTAATTTTTAAAAAATTAATAAAAAAATTTAAAATATTTTTTAAACTTATTTTATATTTTAATTTAATAAATATTCTAATTTTATGTTAATATAAATTTATTTTCCTTGATTGGTAACTTAAATCGTAGATACTAGACGAGACGAGGGCTATTTCTTTCCTCAATTGGAGGAAAAAACCAGCAGGCACTGCTTCCAACTTCCAAAGCTCATTAAATGCATCGCCCCCACTCACACGCTCTTCCCTCCCTCTCTCTCTAATATTAAGTACCCCCATGACGTGTCCTGGACCCACCTCATCCTCCTGCCTAGGGGCACCCATGTCTTTCCATAATTTTACCACTTGTATTTTTATAAACCCCACTTAATTAGATTAATATAAAATTTATTTTTAAAATTTTATTTTACCAAATTTGTATGTTTTGTCCAAATAGTTATTTTCTTAAATTTCTATTAAAAAATTTGTAAATCCTAATATTTTATAAATCCTTTTATAATTAATTTAAATCTAAATTCATATAACGATCGAAGATATTTTATGATATTAAATAAAAATACTCAAATTACGAATACTCATGACATAAATCTTAAGTATTGGAGACAAATAGTAAAAAAAAGTCGATTTATGATATTAAACGAAAACACTCGAGGGAAGAACACTTATAATATAATTTTTATTATTTCTCTTAACATTATAAGTTTTAGAATTATCGTCTTTATATGATTTCTTGTCGTGTGTGTTTTTAATTTTAATAAAAAATAAATTATATATAAATATTTTATTTTATTATATAAAATATAAAATATAAAATTAAATTTATATTTTATTAATATAAATTTTAACTTATCGTGATTTAATTATTTAATTTATAAAATAAAGACTTAAAGTTATAAGTTTCATGTCATGAAGATACATCATAAGGAATGATTTACATTATTAAATGAAGATAAAATGTAAAACAAAATGGTGGGATTGTCGAGGAGAGAAAAAAAAAAAAAAAAAAAGGGCGCCCAGGTGATGGTCAGTGCCACGCCAGTCTGCAACCCTTTTCTTCTCCAACCTATCCTTCCCTTATAAATACCCTTACCCTACCCTCCAACTCGTTCCCTAACTCATTGACTCGCTCTCTGACTCACTCTCACTCCCCTTAATTCGCTTCCGAATTTCGCTCTTCATTCAGTTTCCAGAAGCACTGAAGCCCGGGAAGACGAGGAAAGCAGATCCCATGGCCGCCGCAACCCCGCCTCCGTACTTGAACGAGAAGTGGAAGCTGTCGAAGAAGGAAGGCGGCCGGAGCAGCCGCTCTTCGACGGCGTCGCTGATGAAGAATTCGTCGCAGGGAAGGTGCTCGTTCACGAGGAAGTGTGCTCGGCTCGTGAAGGAGCAGCGCGCCAAGTTCTACATCATGCGCCGCTGCGTCACCATGCTCATTTGCTGGCGCGACTACGCCGATTCCTGAAGAGCAAATACTGGCGGCCTCCATTTTTGCTTCTCGAATGTTTTCCGGCCGCCTTGCGAGGAGGAAGACGACGGCGATCATAAATACATAGGCTTCGTTCGTGTACATATATAATATCTTTTCCTTTCCTTTTTTGATTCTATATATACCCTTTCTGATCGACCTTGCCCTCCATTGAAAGAGGGCAAAGGTTCTTAATGCTACTGCGCGCCTCTGTGAATTAGAGTTGGAGAGAAATTCGTATCCAAATAGAGATTAATTTTTGCCATTTTTCTGTTTCTGATTCTGGGTCTTCTTCTCTTCTCGCTGATCTGAGTCGCTGGGTCTGAGACAGAGAGAGAGAGAGAGAGAGAGAGAGATTCCGTTCAACCATTGCAGCCAGCGTCAGGCGACTGTGGATCCGGTATGCTCGGCTGACACAGATTGTTAATTTAATTATTATTCTATTGTGGAAGGGATTTTAAAAAATGGAACCAAAGGTGTTGAAGATGAATACAATATAGGACAGTCGTCAGACTCTCTCTCTCCACACGCATCAACGTGTGTGAGAGAGAGAAAGGGACACTTTTGAGCCTCCTTCCGAGGCCCAAAGGACCATCTCATGTGCCCCATCATCTTCATCTTCATCTTCATCTTCCATTCTTACTATCATTTTCTCAAAGAACAAAGGACCCGTGTCAAGGCATTCTCAGTGCTTCTTGTATATATTCTTCAAGAGATTAGCCTTAGCCCTTAGGCTGCACTGAAGATCAGTTATCAAAGAGTGCATGTTAGTTTGAATGTATTGTTAAATGTGAGCTGGTGGGGTGTGTTGAAATAGGAGAGAGGAGTGAAGGAAGGAAGCTAATTAAGAAGCTGAAAGCTCCCACTTGTTAGCTGTCGCTGCCGATAATATCCTGATTGCCTGAGATGGCTGGAGAAGCAATTGGCTCGACTTGCCATGTGATTCTCTTGAAATGTCCATATTGTCCTAATTCCAGAATTCCCCAGCCCCCTTTGACTGCCCTCGGGACCACTTTGACCACCTCCCTCTCCCAGGGGCACTTTCGTACTTCTGCGCCTTACACCCCCCACTCCCCCCACTCTTTCTCCAGATAATTCCCACATAATACATTAAAAAAAAAAACAAAAAAGAATTCCATACCATCACCCCATGTGTTTTGAATTATTTTATACTATTTTTCGTATTTTGGGTAATTATATTTTTATTTTTATTTTTAAATATTTTATAACATAAATATGTAGTTTTATACTTTAATTAAAGGGGTTGATTTAAAAATATTATAAAAATTTTAAATACTAAAAATAAATTACAAGGGTCCCCTAAAATAACTTAAATTGCTATTGTTTTGAATAAAATACGAAAGTCTTATTTAGTTTACAAGCTATTGCAATTTTTTTCGTGACACTAAGTATTAATATATTATTTATAAAAAAAATTAATATATTATACATTTACTTGCATAACAAGTAATTTCTACAAATTTCTACAAATTTTAAATTTTCTTGTGTGTTGTTGCAAAAACACAACAATGAATTTATTAGAGTTCGTCTTCACTCTCACTTGTATTCTTTCTCCAAATGGCAGTGCCAACTTGACCCATCTCTACAAAACATGCATAAAAATTAGTTAAAATTGGTTGAAAGACAAAAATGAACAAAGTTTTGATCACAAGAAAAAAAAAAAAAAAAAAAAAAAAGAACAAGTCGATAGAAACTTGCAGTCTTTGGGGAATGGATGTGTGCGAATGTGACTCCTTCCGAAACTTAGATCTTCTTTTCCTTCACTCATCGTCTAAAGAACGAGCATCATTAGAATAGTCATCATCATTAAGAGACCTAATCATAGATGTATTGTGAGAAATGCCAGAAAGACTAGCCAAATTGTTTGACGGGACATCCCAGCCTGCAGTAGTAACATTGTTATCTGATCATTTTCTTTTTTATAGAGTTTAAATGATTTAACGACGATGTTCCCAGTAAATAAATTCAGTGATATGATCGAGCGATAATAGTGTGCAAATAATATTTTCGAATAAAATATACTTTATTTTTTTTGCTTTTCATAATAAACACACAAAATAAGTATGGTTTGATATAAAAAGATTAATTATATACTGTTACAAAATTAAACCAAAAATAAATCACGACCAAATCATCAATCACACATATAAATACAGAATTTTATGTAAAAAAAATCTAAATTAAGAAAAATCACAAGTTATAAAAACAAATACCACTAATCTGAAATTGATATTACAAAAGTGATATTGTTTTAACTAATTTCAAAACATTAAACACCTATTTATAAACATAAAATTATCTATAAATGTACACAATAAATCATATCATGATCAGAATATGATTTATGAGAACATTTCTTTAAATGAAATAAATCTAAATCAAAATTAAATTTGACAATATACTAATTAAATTCAAACTCATAATCATGATTAAATTAAGAGTTTTAATTTTAGATAAATTTAAATTTTAAGTCACAATTATAATAATATATTATTACGGTATATATTTAATTAATTAATTAATCAAAAGCCGAGAAAGGAGGAATTTGAATGCATATATTTCCGAGGAGGGTAAACAGCTGGTTTTCATGGCTGATCTGTGGGCATATGCATGCTGAGAAGCATGGATCTATGAGCATTCTTTTTAAACAAAAAATATATATAAAATAAAATAAAATAATATAAAGGAAGTCTTTGGGAATCATAAGGGTTCAGGACCCGAAATTAATTAATTATGACTTAAATAATAATTTAAATTTGTAGGTGAATTAATTAAACGGGTAGGGATCATGGGTTCACGCAGAGAGAGGGAGAGTTGGAATATTATATTATAATATATAATATAAAAAATTCTCCTATATTCTTATGTTATATAATATAGGACAATTTTTTTTTTATTTCTCTTCTGTGAACGAAAATTTGTTTTCAAATTAAAAACGTATTTATGATATTTTTTAATATTACAAAATAATTCCAAAATGTTTCTAAAATTTTAAAAAATGGACTAAATTCTTTGTTTTGGTATTCATCGACATTTCAATATAGATAACATTTTAAAAGCATCGAAATATCACTCTCGAGTTGTTTTCATGTATCATAACTAGCTATAACACATCTCGAATCTTAAGAATTCAATCGTGTGTAACTCTATAATGACTATTATGACATACAAGAACTAAGCCATGTCACTACTATATAATAGGTCTAACTCATAATACAATTGTTACGTATGATCATTTTGTGAAGATGTATATTCTTTTTCTCTTTACAAGTACTAAATATGTCATTGTATATTCTATGTGCATATAAAATTTGATCTTTGATATCAAATCGAGCCTTACAAATGCTTTCCACAACGTAATCGAGTTTAATCATAGTCCGACAATACAAATACACTAACATATATTAATAATCAATTAACTATTTCATTTAAGAGTAAATTCTTTGCTCTTTTTCTATTTTTCTTTCATTTTCTATTATATTTTACTTTGTCCCTTTATCCAAACAATCTCAGCCCTAACTAACTTATCTTATTTGAGTAGTTAGATATATACTTTGTATTGATTAACTTAAATGAATCGAAATTATATAGGATTCGAATTTCAATCCAATCTAATAACAATGCCAAAGCAATCATTTTTGTAACTAGAATTCGAACACCTGTAAAACAAGCCACACATGAATTCTCATGTGGTCAATGTACATAATTCACAAATTATTGTATATACTTAATGAAATTATCTAGTTTATATTGAAAAATAATAATCATGAATTCTCATCGATGAAAACAAATAAAAAAATGGTGTGAGCATAACGGTGGAAATAGAGTTTATGAAACAATAATTCATGCTTATCTTGCAGGCCAAGGGGAGACCAAAAATTAAAGGTCCATTCCTTTCCATATCTCTAAGATTAGGCCAAGCGGGGCCTATTGCATGTGTGTTTGATGGACCACTAAAGAGGAAACATGCAACCCCACTATCCCTCTCATATTAGGTCTTTTTGTGTGTAGAAAGATCTTCTATTTCATATATATTTATATCTATGAATACAAAGTGTTATTAATGTTATTATTTTTGTAAGTACAAGTTATAATAAGTTAACATAAAATTACATTTGGATCGGTGAATTCATCTAATCAGTCCCTAAACTTTTCAAAATTAACGACACCCCTCCATTAGTCGTAATGTTAAATAAATTGATCATATACCCATGAATTTTGGGTTTATAGCCTATTCATTCCTTGAACTTTAGGTATTTGACATATATACCTCATGAACTTCTTCTTTTTTTCTCACCAAACCAGTCATAGCTGTTTTAGAAAAGTTTAATGACTAATTTGGTGAAAAATAAAAGTCTATATTTAAAATTCAAAGTTTAGGAGTACAGTCAATTTACTTAATGTTGTTTGTAACAAAAGAGGTGTCGTGGCTAATTTTAAAATGATTATTCTACTTTGCCCGAATTAGTTGACGTACGGAATGACTAAAAATATCAAATATCAAAAATATCCTTACCTCGAAAACATCGCACGCACGTTTAAATAAAATCCGGACAGATTTCATCACAGATGAAATTTGCCCAGCACAGGCGAATTTCATCTGAGATGAAATCCGCCCACAGAGTGTGGGCGGACTTCATCTGTAGCATGGCTCATTTTAAAAAAAGACTTTAAAGACTAATTAGATGAATTTTAAAACTTATGACGCGTTCAGACTAAATAACTAAAGTTTTAGAGATGAGTAATTAATTTACTTTTTTTATAAATACAATTGACATTTCGATAGTAAAATAAATTCAATAATAAATAATTAAACTACAAATTTTCAAATACAACAATACAAAAACAAATTAAATTAAAATCTTTTTGTTTGAAACAAATTTATAGAGTTTGAACAAATTTAAAGAAACTAGTAAAGTTTCAATTTTTTTAAATATTAAAATTATTAAAATTATAAATGAATAAATAAAATGGGCTTTGAAAAGTTTATATATTAACTCTAAAGGTTTTAATAAATTATATTAAAAATTCAAATATAATTTCAAAAGATTAATTTATTGACAATAATATTTTAAAATTATATTTAAAATTACAAAAAATAATATAATATTTATATAAAATAATTTATACATTTAAACTCTCAAATTTATATGTATAATTTGAAATGAGAAACTCTAAGTGATTGACATAAATACCTTATCAAAATGCTCCCAAGAGATTGACTTTGTTTTATACGAAATTTTGTACCAAATTGTATATGGTTAACATAAATAAAAATATTATTTTGACGCTCAATTTTAACATTTGGGGTAGTACTCTATATTGATGTATTGCAATTTATATTGATATAATATATTACTAATAGACACTATTAAAAAGTTCAAAATAACCTAATTTTGAGAATTGGGCCCCAAGACATATAAAACTCAAAAGGATTAAGTCTACCTCAAGACCCTACTTGTCACGACTTAGGCACTACTTTAAAAAGGTAGATGCCATGCCTAGACTTAACTAGCCCAACACCCCCTCTCGTCCAACCAATGTAAGATTTGCCAAGGTTATTCACTAGTTGCACCGCATTGGCCTTATCGGTTCATCTAATCTATTCCAAGAATCATATTGACCATCTACATGGCCTTATCCTAGCTATATTTACTGCATAGATTGCCTATATATATAAAGGCAAGATGTCTAACTATTCAGGTACGATATTTATTATACATTATTACTGTCTCATTTTTAAGATTAATGACTAGTTTGAGTATCAAAAGATCTACTAGGGAACTAGAGTCCACATTTTTTTCTTCAAGAATAGTCTTTTTAGGACACACTTGTGTCCAAGAATTTCCTAGATAGCCATGAGCCAACAAATAATTTTGGGGAGAGTAAGAACAAACAAATTGTAGATCGAGTAGCATTCTATCCTCCGAATTTCATCACACACAATACAATACATTACTACAAATAATTTAATCATTTTTGTGAATTTATAATTTTATCAAATTCTTTCAACTTTGGCAATGGAGCCCAAACTGGCTTAATTAGGTATAAGTTTATCCATCCATTTAGAGGAAGTGTATTCATGTTGACTTGACATATCAGATATCATATAATAATAATAATATTTATAAGACCCATATATACACATAAGTAAAAAAAATAAAAATAAAATAATGTAACTTGTTGCACATAATCTATTTTTTTTTTCTTATTGCAAGCTATATATATATATTTTTTTACTTATTTGTACATATAGATTTCACAAATATTATGATTATGATATCTGACATATAAAGTTAATATGAATACACTTTTTCTAAATTGATTTTACATGTTAAATAAATTTAAATCTAATTGAGTCAAGTTAAATCTAATTGCTCAAATTAATTAAAAGAATTAGATAAAATTATAAATTTATAAAAAAAATAAATTATTTTCATAATTAAGCCATAAAAAAATAAGAAACTTTAACCTACCCTCTCAATCCCTTGTTAGTTTAAAAAAAAAGAAAAAACATGACCCAAACTACATTTGGTGACCGGCCTAGCATTTGCTTGTGTCTTGTAGTTAGCCCACAGTTTGACAAGAGATATTCGATTCCCCATTCTTCTCACTTATCCCTAATCTGCTGTTGTTGCTTAGGGCCTAACCCTAAACAAAGGGCATTCCCCCCCCCCCCCCCCCCCCCCCCACTTTGAGAGGAAAAAGCAGCAACCACAGTGTCCCCATCTGGTCAATGGTCACATCATTATCAACCCCTTGCTATTTGCCCACGTGTCCTCTGCCCCTTGGCCTCATTTGCCCCCAACTGTGATGCATTGGGTTTGAGAGGAAATTATTTTGCTTTGTAACATGTTATTTGCATAATAAATCAATAAAAGAAATCATTTTCAAAAACGTATATGGGCTACAAATACATTGGATTTGGACTAACCAAGTGGCTGAATGTTGTAGAAGTTAAGCATTAGGAAGTGGTAATGGTTGGTTTAACCTAATTTAGGTTCCACATTTTAATTAGTTTATGGTTGAATATAGTAGAAGACGAGAGGGTTGTTCCTTTCTAAATGGTAGTGCATGATAGAGAATAGAGAGATCATCTTTTTCTAACGACCTCCATGGAGTAGTGATGTGGAGGCTAGCAACAACGAGAGGGTTGGTTCGTTTCTGATGACCTAACAATAGATAACGATTGAGATTTGAACATACAATTTCAAAATTAGCAATCGTATGAATCTAACAACATGAATTGAAAGAAAACAAAGACAAAATAACAAGATAAATGAACATCTTAACTTTTATTTTAAATATTTTAAAAATTGATACTCAAGTCAATATGATTTTTTTTATAAAAAAAATAATACGATCCAGATCTTTAACAAAGTGGTTGCAGAAGAAAAGGCCGTAGTGAAAAGTTTGAGGGCATTTTTAAAAATTGGAGTTCGATACCCCAAAACAAGATTATATTAAACAGAATATCTCTTAATTCTTATAAATTACGGTAACTTCGTTATAAGAATTTGTGATTTTGAAAAATTTAATACATTATTGTAATCACGATAATCATTATGATAAATCTTGTCTTTATAATATTAACAATATTAACTCTATTTCCCCAATCAAACCCTAATACTAAAGTTAGACTCAAAACTATATTTTAAATATAAGAGATAGGAAAGTGATTGTGATTTAACATTCTTGCATTTTGAGATGTTTGCATATCGAGTTATTTGAATTTGGATTTTAGGTATGATTTGAGTGTGTGATTGTGCGAGATTTTTCAAATTTGGATTTGGGGTCCGTGATATTTGCTATTACTCTTCAAATCTCAATCTCTATTGATATAAATTTTCTTGTAGTAAAAATTAATATAATTAAAACAAGTTATTGAGTACACTAAGATGACATCTCCAACAAATGGTAACGTGTCCTAAATTTAAAAATATAATAATTTAATTGATTATTTTAAATATATTGACAACTTTAAATTATTATTTTATAATAAAATAATTTATTTAAGGACCAATTAACATATGAATCACTTGGTATTTCATTTATTATTTTGGGGTGGCAAATGTTAATTTTCTTTAAATTTAAATAAAAGTAAGAGAAATTCTATATGCAACCACAATTTTTGTTCTTTACACCCATATTGAAAAACACTTAAAAGGAAAAAATCATTTTTACTCTTGCTTGTAGCCACTTGTCATTGTCAGTGGCCCAAGTTTTTACTGATGGCAACAATGAATGCAGTTGTCATTAACTCCCACATCTCATCTATTATCGTACCCATTTTCTTCCATCTTTTTCTCTCTCCCACTGGTGTTCCTTGTGGTCGCTAGTGATGTTGTACGATGCGTCCATCAATGAAAACTTTACGATGATGGACAATGTGATCGTCGGTGGGAACTTTGCGATAATTAGCGGTCGCATTTTTTGAGACTGTCAACAAGGGTGATAATGAGCAGTCGCATTCGTCGGGGCTGTCAGCGAGTGTGATGTGGGCAGCCACGTTGCTTGCAACCACAGATGATGATGGGTAATGATGGTCGGGTGCTATGATAACCAATGAAGATGGACGATGCAAGTGGGATGACTGTGTGCAATAGTTTTTTTTTGAAAATAATTATATAATTGTAGAAGGTGATTGTTAGACAGCAAAAGAGATGGGCAATGATGGTCGGGTGCCATGATGGCCGGCGACAATGGACGATGCAAGAGGAATGGTTATATACAAGGGTATTTTTGAAAATAATTATACAATTGTAGAAGGTGGTGGATTGAGAGCAAAAGAGATGCGAGCAAATAGAATTTTCCTAAAAGTAAGGGCGACAAGTCAAATTTACCCCTTGTATATATAGTCAAAGCAGCGTCGCTCAAGAGCAAAGCACCTCATAGAAAGGCTATGGCCGACGAACTCTACGGCTTACAATTCATCAGTCGCCGATTCGCCTCCTATCGCCGCCAATCGCCGCCTTTCTATCTCCCTCTTACCTTCACTTCTAATCGCTTCACCCGCCTTCAGCAAGGTAACTACTCTTCGCACCTCTCAGTCTCTCTCGCGTTTTTCAAACCCTAACTGAAGATATATACTGTGTGTGTAGATGGTAAAATTATGCTCATTGATCCTGATGCTTGACGGTTTCTTTTGGATTTTTTTCACTATAATTCGTTCTAGTAATGGAGTTCGTTTGATATATGCGTGTTTGATAAGTAGAAATGTAGTTGGTTTGATCTTGAATTCATTCTGAGAAGATTGACTTCACAATTTGAGATTGTGTTGAATGAACTTTAGCTTTGAAGTTTATCAAGATGCAACAATTTCTTTAACCCTAGTTCTAACTTCCGCCCGTACTGGTTGTATTGCGTATCTTGTATTTGTGGTTAGGGCGTGCGATCAAAATTGGTGTATCTTCTTAGTTATTTCTGGAAGACTGGATGGCTACAGAATTTGAATCATTGGCAAACTATCAAATAAAAGAAACAAAAAATATGGAATTCTTGTCAATATGAATACGTCAAATGCTGGGGAACTATTTTTGAGTGACAAGGTGAGTGTGGCACTTGGCAATAAAAGACCAAGTGGTTATCAGTGATCCTTGCTAGGTACAAGTAGGCACATCTTTTGTAGATAGGTCCTTGCACATCTTCTGTAGGAGGGGTTTCCAAATTTTAGTTATTTAGCAGACAGACATTAACATTTGGAAGTCTGATATTTGGATTCACTATGGAAGAGCACGATAAACTTTAGAAGACCTTTCTTTGGTTGTCCTCTATAACTCTCGCTTATACACATGCTAGTGCAAACTCACAAATCAATCCTCCTACTTATCCAATTATCATTGGATTCCTTACCATAAGATTGCTATCCTTTAGAATGTTTATATATTTTTGATTTCTGGATCTATTTCAGTAACATAGTTCACTCTTATTAATGGAAAAGTAACACATAGTCCTCTTTGCTGGCTGAACACAAAATTTGATTTTTGACAGATCTATCATGATCTTGTACTCATATTGATTATAGTTGTTATGATTAGGAGCTCTTTAGATAACTCAAACAATGCTTGCAAGTGCCAATCTCTCACACTCTCTCACCCAAAATCAAACCAAACAACAGAAATAAGGGACTGAAATTGAAAGAACAGAATTAAAGGAATGAAAACCAGAGAAAGGAACAACCAAACCATAAACAATAGGTGCGTGATATATCCTGGTTCGGATTGCATGAAAAGCAACCCTACATCCAGCCTCAGTCCAAGAGCAATTCCACCAGAAATCCAAGTGTAGAACAGTTACACGAAGTCCCTCACTCTTATCCCACCCTAGTACAATCTTTCTTGGAGATTACAAATAGCTTTCTTGACACAAGCCTTTCCTCTCACACACCGCACAATATCAGAATGAGAATTACTTTCACATACCCGGCTACCCCTTTCCCTCTATTTATAGAATAGAGCGGACATCCCAATGAAGACTTTAGATAATTACAATTTAACCCCATAACTTTCACTAATTTCACATGGGATACAATTTCCTATCTAAATCTTCAATAGCCACTTATGCGCACTTCCTTCACTGATCTTCTAGGAATGACTTTATCCTATACTCAAGACAACAACATAACAATAGTTAATGAAGAGGTATATTCTTAAAAGAACATCTATGATGTTTACCCTAATAGACCACATAATAAATTTGATAGGAGATGGGTAACAGATGATTAAAATTACCTAAATAAATCTCTCTTGTTCTCTATTCATTGCTAGATTCATTAATCATTTCATTTAGCTGAAGGCTCCAATTCCCCCCCCCCCCCCCCCAAAAAAAAAAAAAAAAAAAAAAAAAACACAACAGGGGCTGAAGAATGTTACAGTCGTTTCTTTAACTGAAATGTTTGGTTGCTCTACGTTGGACTTCTCTCACTTCAGAAACTATTTCTGTTACATTTTGAATTACATTCAAACTTGAGTTCATTTGCATAGGATTCATCAATGTAGAAGTTCTACAAGACATAAATAGAAATTCAAAACAAACCAGCTTCTATAATAGCAAAGTATCAACCCAACTAATTGTTGAGAGAGTTTGGATTGAATAGAAAATCTCTCTTAATTATTCCATGGGTATGAAACCCTATATATACAAGAAGTATGCTAATAAATCTCCTAAAAACTAGGAGAGGATAACAATCTAATAAGTAGGAACAATAATCATCTATAATTTACAGATGTATACAAAATACTTAAACTTGATTTGTCTTCATGCTTCCTTATCTTCTCATCATTTAACCGCCACTCCTTATATTCTAAATGATAAGGCTCTTTATCTGTAACACTCCCCCTCAAGATTGAGAATGGATGTCATCCATTCCAAGCTTGCTAGTCAACTTTTGATGCACAACTGTAGGCAACCCTTTAGTGAGAATGTCTGCAAGTCGTTCACAAGATGATATATATGGAGTACATATTAGACCACTATCTAATTTTTCCTTAATGAAGTGTCGGTCCACCTCAACATGTTTGGTTCTATCATGTCATACCGGATTGTGAGCAATGCTGATTGCTAATTTGTTGTCACAATATAGTCTCATAGGTTCCACCAAAGTGATCTTCAAATCATCTAACAAGATTTTTAACCAAAGTAACTCATATACCCCTAATGCCATGGATCTGAACTCTGCCTCTACACTTGACCGGGTCATCACATTTTGTTTTTTGTTTCTCCAAGTTACAAGATTACCCCCTAGGAAGGTACAATTGTCGGATGTAGATCTTCTGTCCACCACTGATCCTGCATAATTTGCATTAGTATAGGCTTCAAGTATCATACTCTGTCCCCTTTTGAACATAATGCCTTTCCCTGGTGTCCCTTTCAAGTAATGAAGTATTCTAAAAACCGCTCTAAGGTGAGTTTCTTTCGGACAATGCATAAATTGACTGACCACCCCCACTGCATATGCAATATTTGGCCGGGTGTGTGCTAGATAAATTAGTTTCCCTATTAGCCTTTGGTAGAATTCTTTGCTCACTTCTTTATCTTTCGGAACCTCCCCAATTTGTGGTTAAATTCAATTGGAGTAGTAGCAGCCTTACAACCTAGCAGCCCGGTTTCTTTTAGCAAGTCCACAATATACTTTTGTTGAGAGATAAAGATGCCTTCTTTTGAGTGTGCAACTTCTATGCCCAAGAAGTATTTCAACCTTCCCAAATCTTTAATTTCAAACTCTTTAATTAGGCAATCCTTTAATATAGTCATACCTTCTTCATCATTTCCGGTCACAACAATATCATCCACATATACCAATAGGACTGCTACTCCCCCTGTGGCCGAGTGGTGGATGAAAAGGGTATGGTCTCCTTGACTTTGTTGATACCCTAAGGTAAGCATCACATGGGTAAATCGGCTAAACTAGGCCCTAAGGGACTGTTTAAGACTATACAATGCCTTTTTTAGTTTGCACACTATCTGCCCGCAAGTATATGTACTATAACCCGATGGTAAGTCCATGTAAACTTTCTCTTCTAGGTCTCTATGCAAGAAGGCATTTTTTACATCATATTGCATCAACGGCCAGCCTAGGTTAGTAGCTAGAGATAGAAGAACTCTCACTGTATTTAGCTTTGCAACTGGGGCAGAGGTGTCTTGATAATCAATGCCATATATTTGAGTGTATCCCTTGGCTACTAGCCTTGCCTTGCCTTATACCGGTCTAGGGTTCCATCGGATTTGTATTTGAGTGTATACACCCATTTGCATCCGACCGGTTTTTTTCCTTTGGGTAAGTGGACGAGTTCCCAAGTGTTGTTTTTGTCAAGGGCTGCCATCTCGACTTCCATGGCAGTCCTCCAATTCTCATCCCTTATTGCTTCGAAAAAATGGTTAGGAATTGGAATGGTATGTAGGCTGGTTAGGAAGGTTTTGTGTGGGGTAGACAGTTTAGAGTAGGATAGGACCAGGTGTAAAGGATGCTGAGTGCAGGTCTTGGTGCCTTTTTTGAGGGCTATAGGCCATTCCAAATCACTGGGGGGAAAAATAGGAGCATTTTGAGGTGTGTGATGTTTAGTTATAGATGCAGTGGAGTCAAGAGGAGTATTACCTGCTGGTGTCACAAGAGAGCTGCTGGTGCCAGTGTTGTTAACAGGTTCAGAGGAGGAAGTAGAGTCTTGGATCTGTACTGGGCTAGTAGCCAGCTTCTGCTGCCTTGAGTAGACCTGTAAGGGAGGAGTACGTGGTGAGGTTTCCTCTAGAGTCTTGTCTGGTGTATCTTCTATGGTAACCGGATCTAGTGAGGAGGGAGTTTGAGGTGAGAGATCTAGATCAGGTAGAGACATAACTGGATTTCCTTCGACAGCTTTTGTACTGTCATGAGAGTGATCAAAATAGGGAGAATTTTCCACAAAAGTAACATCAGCCGAGACAGAGAATCTTTTGGAGGGAGGATGGTAACACTTATAGCCCTTTTGGCTGGAGGAATATCCAATAAAAATGCATTTTAGAGCGCGGGGATCTAGTTTGCCTCTATTAGGGTTGTGAATATGAACAAATGATACACACCCAAAGATTTTTGGTTTCCAGCAGCTAGATATATGTAAATCAGGAAAATGACTGCTTAAGAGTTGAAGAGGGCTATAAGATTCAAGAGTTTGAGATGACAGTCTATTAATAAGGGTAGTGGCTGTTAGGACAGCCTCTCCCCAATAATTTTTTGGAACATTATGGTGGAAAAGTAGTGCCCTAATCACAGCTAATAGATGCCCATTTTTCCTCTTAGCCAACCCATTTTGTTGGGGTGTGTATGGACAAGATGATTCATGAATCATGCCTTTTTGTTGGAAAAAATGTGCGAGGGATTGATTGAAAAAATCTTTGGCATTATCAGTCCTTAGCCTCTTGATTGGCACTCCAAATTGAGTACTAATCATGTTATAGAAGTTAGGAAAAATAGTGCTTACTTTAGATTTATTTTTCATAAGAAACAACCACATTATCCTAGTGCAATCATCCACAAATATTATGAACCACCTTGCCCCAGAAAGATTGGGAACAGTTGCCGGCCCCAAACATCACTATGGAGAAGAGAGAATGGACTAGAAGTTCTTTTATTAGATGAAGGGTAAGACACCCTTTTATGTTTAGCAAATTCACAAATAGGGCAATGAAAGTCTTGAACATCACAACTCCTAAACAAAGCTGGAAACATAACTCTAAGAGTAGAAAACGAAGGATGACCAAGACGATGGTGATGTAACCAGATCTGGTCCTTATTAGATTGCACCAAACAAGACACAAGATTCACCTTGTCCTTGTTTTCTTCCCCATTTGATCCATCAAAGTAGTATAGGCCAGCCCTAGCTTTAGCAAGCCCAATCCTCTTCTTCAACCCCTGTTCCTGAATTTCACAGCAAGTAGAAGAAAAATTAACACTGCAATTGTTATCTAAGGTAAGCTTTTGAATGGAGATGAGGTTGGTGAAGAGTTTAGGAACATGGAGAACATCTTTGAGAGTTAGATGGTTATTAAGGATAATATTTCCTTGGCCAGCAACAGTGGTCAAAGAGCCATCTGCCAGTGTTATCTTTTTTGAGCTTGAACAAGGACTATAGGTGGTGAAATAATGGGATAAAGGGGTCATGTGATCTGTTGCCCCGGAATCAAGAATCCAAGAATTAGATTTGGTTGTTTCCGAAGCATGTGAGGTGAGAGAATGAGAGGACATACCTGTAAGTGCAAGAGAACAAATACCTTTTTCTTTCTTTTCAAGAGAGTCTAGAAAGTTTCTTAGCTTTTCAATTTCTGCCCGGTTGAAGTCCAAGCCATCTGCCTGCTCCTTTTGTTCTCCTTGCTTGTGCTCTGTCGGCTGCTGTTGACTGCTGGCTATATAGGCTTGATTTTGGACCCCAAGCTGTCCTCCTTTAGGTGGTTTTCCATGTAACTTCCAGCATCTTTCTATGGTGTGCCTTGGTTTCTTGCAAAAGGTACACCATAGTGAGTCTCGAGAATCTCTATCGCTGGAAGTTTTATCCCCAGCAGACTTCCTTTCCTCCTTAGGACCTCGGTTAGGACCTCTCAATGCTATTAATGCTGATTTTTCTATAGGAGCAGTGTCTAGCATTACTCCTCTTCTCCCTTCTTC
The DNA here is from genome assembly GCF_014633365.1 of Diospyros lotus. Lineage (NCBI taxonomy): Eukaryota > Viridiplantae > Streptophyta > Magnoliopsida > Ericales > Ebenaceae > Diospyros > Diospyros lotus. The sequence continues at coordinate 34,044,164 of NC_068346.1, forward strand.
AGCCCGGATTAGAGAGATTACCTCATTTAGAGAAGGTTTATCTTCTTTGCCAAGTATTTGAACCCTGACTGCATCAAACTCCATATTTAAACCTGCCAAGAAGTCATAGGTTCTCTCCTTTTCCACAAATCTTTTATGTAAGGCTGCATCTTCACTACATTTCATCTTTAGACATTGATAATGATCTAATTCTTGCCATAGAGTTTGCAACGTACTAGAGTACTTAGTAACAGATCTTACCCCTTGTTTGGTTGCTGCAATCTTAGTTTGGACTTCATATATTTGTGCTGCATCCTTCACTTTAGAATATGTGAGGTTGACAACCTCCCAAATATCCTCAGCGGTTGTTAGAAACATTACCGTATCACTTATCTCGGGCATCATCGAATTCCAAAGCCAAGACATAACTAAAGAGTCCTCCTCATCCCATGCAGAAAACATGGGATCTCCTTCTTTAGGGGCACTCCCTAAGAGATGACTTATCTTACCTTTTCCTTTGAGAAAGGTTCGGATAAGCTGGGACCATTTTAGGTAGTTTCTTCCATTCAATCGGTAGGCCGCTTGGAGATTTTGTAGCTCTCTTCCATTATTTGAGTTGCTGGATCCAATGAATGAAGCTTCTGACGGGTTGCTTGTTTCAACCGCTTCTGATGTAGGATTGGTGTCGGAGAAGGTAGACATCTTAGGAAAACTTGGATGATGAACCAAACGAATGAAGGGAAAAACAATGAGAGAATATCGGGTGAAGAAGAAAGTTGTAACCGACTTTGATTACCTCAAGAAATGGAACAAAAAAAACAGGCCGGAATGGTACTAAGCAGGGAAAAAATCGGCAATGAAGGCCTAAACAGAATTCCCTAAATACTAGGCTCTGATACCATGTTGAGAGAGTTTGGATTGAATAGAAAATCTCTCTTAATTATTCCATGGGTATGAAACCCTATATATACAAGAAGTGTGCTAATAAATCTCCTAAAAACTAGGAGAGGATAACAATCTAATAAGTAGGAACAATAATCATCTATAATTTACAGATTTATACAAAATACTTAAACTTGATTTGTCTTCATGCTTCCTTATATCATTTAACCGCCACTCCTTATCTTCTAAATGATAAGGTTCTTTATCTGTAACACTAATTTCTACCCAGGTACAACCATAGAATGTACCATGAGTCAAAATAACAAAATAATTAAGCATATCCCCTTTGTACCATAAAATTAGCATACTAACGTACCTTGTACCGGTTCCTGTACCACAATCCAGAAAATACCATGTTCTTGGTGACTATGGTTGGAAGGGATAAAAGAATGAAGGAAACCCAACTACTAAGCTATAAAATTGAATATTGCTTAATGGAAGGCATGAAGAAATTGTACGTTATTTTAGAACATATGAATGCGTATAACTAGGCTAGCGGAAGATATCAATCTATTAGATAAGGAATGTTAGGAAAGGCTATTGAATTAGGAGAAAGTAGAAAGGGAACTAAAATAGGGCAAAAGTAGGGAGTCCTCTGAGATCTGATGAGGTGAATTGGGGCTAAAAGTCCAGTGTGGTCTATGTTAGATGAGGTGATATAAAAGCTGTATTTTACCATGAAATGGGTTATGCTTAAATAGTGGTGCAATCTCATTGGGAAAGTTGCTTCTTGATGGAGGAGCTTGCGAAGGGAATATGATGTATTTGAGGCTATTTTGGATTTCTGTCATTGGTTGTACTCATCACAGAAGTTAGGAAGCCTTTGCTAGATGGTTTGAGTCCCAGTTGAATTTTAATAAAAGACACGAGAGGATTGCCCCAATGCTATTTTTAGAAGAGAAATTTTGGTTGCAGTTTAGAAAAACTTAGGTCCAAGTGGATTCATGATGACCTTTTTGTACAGTATTGTGTTGTAATGAAATTATCTCCAAGGGGTTTTAAGTTTGAAGAAGGTGGTTGGTGATGTCCCCTTATTGAGTCTAGAATGCCCTTATATGATTGGTGAGGTACTATTAGCGTGGTTTTGGCATGCAATGATGCGAGGGTTCTCAACTGAAAGGCAAATAGCACATCAAAGCACTTTTTGTGGATTGGCAAAGTAAATGGATTTGATATAAAATTAGGGATACAATTACACAAAAACTCACAAGAACACTAACAAGGAATCTCAAACTGGGAATAAATCTCATTTTTTTTTATCAATTCAATAATCAATCAAAGACTACCTGCTAGAATAGGGTAAATTACACCTTGTACCCCTGAGGTTTGGCATAAAAATAGAAATTACTCTTGATGTTTGAGAAATTATATCAAGTATCCTTTGCAAACCATGTTGTGAAGAACCCCTGCCATTAATGCATGACTGTCCGAATTTCTTAAATTCCTCTTATTTCTCTCTCCTCTGTCATCTCCCATCATCTCTCTCACAGCTGGTGAGAATGGCTAGGCCTGTTTGGAAATTCCATCAGTGGTGGCCAAACCTCTCCCAAATGGCAGAATCTCCCTCTCCCTCTCTCTTTTATCACCATGTGGCTGGCAACAAGGTTTTTGAATCCCATCACAGCGAGCAAAGGGGTTGTGCAACCCTAGCGAGGGGGTTGCAGTTGCTGACAATTTTTTCTTTTTCTTTTAAATTTCTATATAATTAAAATTTAAAAAATAATATATTTTCAGAAATATATCTTATATATTTAGGTTATATATAAAGATTAGAAAATATTTTTTTAACAGTAACATTGGAGAGAGAGAGAAAGAGAAGCCAGGTGCAAAATGGTTAATTTACCTGATTTTTAATTTTAACAGTAATGGTGTTCTCTATCATTTCTAAAACATGAGGGGCACTTTATGCAATTATGGTCAGTGTAACTTATTTTCTGGAATACATTAAGAGATATTTATATGGGATGCTAATAAACCTATTTGGAAAAAGGGAAAAAAAAAAATTAAAGAAATGGGACTATTTAGGAAATGCAATAAAATTACTAGTTTGCTATTTTCTTAATTTTTGGTCTGATTAGTTTTTCCTAAAATTAGTAGAAGTTTCGTAAAATTCCTAAATCCCTAGATGCAGGTCCCTCATTTTCCCTTTGTTGAAGGATCTTGTTGGCAAGTTCGACTATAAGTATGACTTCAAGAACCCTAGATTAAGAGTCAAAAGTATTTTATTGTGAACCAAGTAAGCATCTAAGTCTGAAAATTCTTTTTGTTTGACTAGAAACTGTTGAAATCTCCATGAAATGAAATAATAATCTCATTATTGAGCACAATATTAATGATTTTCCTATGCTATAGAAGAGGTGAAGAATTAAGAGCTTGAGAATCTATAGCAATGCTGGTAGGCAAGAAAGGAGGCTCAAATTTGCCTCGATAAGGTGACCAATCGTTCATATAGAAGCATGACTAGTATTCACATCATCAAGTAAATCAAGCAAATGTACATTAGGCCTTACTGTTATTAACTTATTACGATGGAGAATGATCCACTAGGTCAAGCATGTAGTTTCTTAAAAGCATGTTTGTGGTACCATTTAGGATGAATATGGACTGTGACATAACCACCCTCATCAAATTTCCTAGCTCTATCATTCACGTCAGTGACAAGCTATAATCAATATTACTCAGTACAATTTGTTTGCCTACCACATAACTATGAATGCGAATATGAGATTATATGTATTCACAAAGCTGCAACTTTTTTGCACTGATACCTTGTGGAAAAGTAACTCACATTAAAGTTTGAAATACAATGTATGTGCTACCAGAGAGTGGGGACATGGGAGTGTCAGGTTGGGAGGATGCTTGGCAGATATTGACGAATAACTCATCGACTTTGTACATGCATGGCTTACATAATTACATTCCACTATAACACATTCAAGTCTTCTCATTACTTATTTTTCTTGAATAATGGAGGGTGTGTTTTGATGTCCATCTGTCGATTCTATCCTATAAGAAAGGGTACACATGGAAGTCAACACTAGGCTATTACTGGATCCCTGTGATATCTATGGACTTGAATAATTTGCGGATTTTATCCATTTTGCCCCAATTCTTCAGTCTGCATGCCCCCACCCATTTCTATCATGATCTTTTCTGCCCCCCCCCCCCCCCCCCCCCCCCCACCCCGACGCCCAACAGGGCTGTTGTTTTGTTAAACCTCTATATTTTCAACTATGTGTTTTTAACAGATCTTTGTGTTTTGTCTAGTGTGCATGTTATCAAAAGGAGCAATGGTTCACTCTATTCAGTGTTCTGATCTACTGAATAGTTTTCCATCTAATTTTATTTGGTGTGCTTGGCATGTATTCCACTGTGTCACAGCCCTAGGGTTTGGTTAGGGTTGTGATAGGAATTTGGAGGGATTTAGGAAAGAGAAAGCAGAAAGGGAGGGAGATTTAGAACTGAAACAAAGAGAAATGGGGGAGGAAAGAGAAGAAGAACCGAGAGAGAGAGTTAAGAGAGAGAATAGAGTTTGAAATTCATTCTTCAATTCAAGCATACCAACAAACTCCTAACAGCAGCCTTATATAGGCGTCATTGCCTTCTAATAGCCTAACCACTTGCTAACAATATATCCTAACAGTTATTATAAACCTATTACAAGATTACCCCCTTTATTATATTCTTATTACAGTATTGACCCTCCTATACTCCTAGGTACATGACAATTCCTCCTGCCTTAAAATGTTTCTTGTCCCCAAGAAACTTATTATCATTGAGCTGCTCTTTCTTCATCCCACTCCTACCTTTATTTTCTGTTCAATCTCTTTTTCCCCCTTTCTCCTTCTAGGCTTCTTCTTCTTTGTTCTTAGGATTCCAAGAATCGTCATGGGCATAACTTGGACCAGCACTTCAGTAGGGGCAACCAGATTGACCTCAATGGCTTCAGATTCAAATTTGAGTGCTTGAATAGCAGATCGAAGCTCAGAGTCCTCAACATTGTTGTCTATGTTTCTTATGAATAGAGTTTGAGATGGTTGTTCCCCATGAGGATGTTCTCCATAAACCAAATTAATAGATCCTCTAGAATGACAATCAGGGAAGCTATCTTTTCCCAAGTCCAATTCTCCAATACTGCCAAAAAAATCTAAATCTTTAGTATCATCTCCAGCCTTGGATTGGGGCACATAGTCAACCCCATCAGTCACCCCCGACAGTAAGTCATCGCCATTAGGGGAAGGTTTTCCAATAGTTTGTGCCTCAATTCCCTCAAGGGATTCAAGAGGTTTCTCAGCATTTAAACCATCTGCCCCTGTCGAAAATTCTGCCACATCTTCGTCTCCTTCATTGGAATTTTTTTGAAGCTCACGCTCTTAACATTTTTTCCCTCCACATCAGCAACATCTTCTTCTTTTAGCTTATTGGAATTCACTCCTGCTGAATAGTTCTCAGAATCCATCCTCTTCTGGTTAGAATTTTCAGAATGATCATCTGCAATATTCCTTCTCGGTTTGTCGAAGAATTCTACTAGAAACTTGTAGTTATACTCCTTACTCAGCATCCTTGCAAACTCTTGAAGCTCTTCTCGTATTACACAGCCAAATTCCTCACACATTTTGCTAACCCAAGGGTCTAATGTTTGTTTTCGTGCCTCATGATTCAGCCTAAACTCTTCACGTTTTCTGTTGTATTCTACTGAAAATGCAGCATCCTTCTGCTGCAGAGAAGACTCCCATTGTTTCATACGCAAGCTATCCGTCATGGCATAATTCTCAAGAGCAGGACAAGTCAAAGGCCAAGGCATAGGAGCTTGATACATCCTTAATCCAACTCTTCCATGAACTAATCGGATTCTTAGTTAGAATCGCCTCAAACGCAATTCATTGCCTGTGGAATTCTCGTCTCTGATTTGCTGGTATGCATTGTTGGACTTCTAATCGGAATCTCCTAAATTACCACTCGATCAGTTTCAATAATGGCTGAGGTTGTCCTCCTGAACTGCTACTGCAACATCTTGGAAAGTAGCAGCGAATCAAACCGCTGCCCCGCCTTCACAGTTGAACCTTCTATCTTTCCTCAGTAAAGAGATCGACGGCTAAGAATGTTCAACGGAACTCGCTGGAAGCCACTCCTCCTACTTCTCCTTCAGATCTGAGCCGACCTCTCCTCCTTGTGCGTTGGAATCAATTCCACAATTCACCACAGCAAAATCAAGATTCCACCAGGCTCTATAAGTTTTGCCTGCAACTTCAATTCTCCAGCAACTGAACAGCTAGGCAACGGATCCGATTCTACCTTATGGCTTGTTTGTTGCAAAGTCTCCTACACTTGCCTCGCCTTCTCGATCAACTACAGCAATTCAAAAATCAGTAGCAAATCACCTTGTTGTTCCACCTTCAAGTCGACAACCTAATCCGAAGCGATTCACGCTTCCACCTTCATAGTTGCTCCGATTCCAATCCCATACCTGCTGTGCCACTCTGATAATGACTTCAAATTTAACTCGGTATCACCGTCGGCCTCTCCTAGCTTGTGTCATCTTCAATTCCGCTGAGTCCTGATTCCAACACTAATCACCGTCTGCTTCACCCAATCACCATCCAACACTCCAAATCGGCCAATTGTCTGCCTATGATTGCAATTGTCGTTGATCATCAATCGCTCAAGAATTTGGACTAGCCTCAATCGCACGCCTTCACAATATGGATCTTACACACTGATAACAAAACTTCCAGATCGATGGAATTCTGCCAGATCGCGGAAGGTTATTGCTCGCCTTTCTCGCGCGACTATGATGCAACCAACGAAATTATGCGGAATTGAGAATTCGATGGTTACAGTAGCTTACAACTTGGCTTCAAAATCCGCTGAAGTTGTGTCACTTTTGATCTGCCTCACATTCGAAATCGCGATTGCAACGACTCGGAAAAAAGTAGCAGCGAATCAACCTACTGCTCCGGAATTCAATAGTCAAACCTTCTGCTTTTCTTCCACAACCGAGGTCGCCTTTAGAGTCCAATAACCAGTCCTTGCGTTGGACAGCAGCCGTCAATTCCCGTCGAAAATTAATCAACGAGAAGAACTACCGAGGAATGATGCTTTGCTTTGAATCTAGCTTGCGTACTCCAAATCTGATCGGACACTATTGATTTTCCAAAACCACAGCCAATGAATGATTGCTCTAATATCAATTGTCACAGCCCTAGGGTTTGGCTAGGGTTGTGATAGGAATTTGGAGGCATTTAGGAAAGAGAAAGCAGAAAGAGAGGGAGATTTAGAACTGAAATAGAGAGAAATGGGGGAGGAAAGAAAAGAAGAACCGAGAGAGAGAGAGAATTAAGAGAGAGAATAGAGTTTGAAATTCATTCTTCAATTCAAGCATACCAACAAACTTTTAACAGCAGCCTTATATAGGCGTCATTGCCTTCTAACCGCCTAACCACTTGCTAACAATATATCCTAACAGTTATTATAAACCTATTACAAGATTACCCCCTTTATTATATTCCTATTACAGCATTGACCCTCCTATACTCTTAGGTACATGACACACTGTAACATACTCAAATCTTCTTGTTTCTTTGTTAAATAGTGGAGGGTGCATTTCAGTTGTCTCTGTCCTATAATCCATGGATTTGACCACAATAATTTGTGGATGCCACCCATTTTTGCACCCAATTCTCCACTCTACACACCGGAGTGTGGTCTGTGCATGATGTTGTGGATTAGGTTATTTATGTTTTGCTCACTTGTTTATGTTTGTGCTTTCATCTAATGTGCATGTTACTAAAAGTGAGCAGTGGTGCATATTGTTCTATGGTCTGATTTACTGAATAGTTTCCATCTAATTTACTTGCTATTATGCTATTTGACATATTCTCTCCACCAGGTTACTGAAAATTTGTAAATCATGGGTGATGCAATTGATTTAACTGGGGATGGAGGTGTCATCAAGAAAATTATAAGGAGTGCTAAACCTGACGCAGTTGCTCCTTCTGAGACTCTTCCTCTTCTTGACGGTATCCCTCGTGTTACTGGCACTCATAAATTTTTGTTGTGTTTAGTTTGTGTCACGGGTGAAAGTTATTGCACATGCTTTAATCGGAGTCTAGAACTTTCTTTTGTTACTGTTTCCTGGCCTTTTTTCTGGGATCTATTCTCTCTGGGATTTCTTGCTTGCATATTTTGTGAATTAATGCACTATAGTGCTGTTCAAATTGAATGGTACAATGATTTCCCATATTGCTGGAACATACAGACTCCCTGAATACACACACACACACATACACACAAGAGTCAGAAGTTTTTCAAGATATTTGACTAATGGTGTTCAAAATTTTTATCCATATTTTTTTGTTAGGTGTAGAATGTGAAAGTAATTTTTCATATTTTAATATGATTATTTATATTTGCATATATGAGGGCAACCCTTGGTAGCTAAGGAAAGCTTGCTCCTTTGTGATTTGAAGGTCATGAGTTTTGGTTGTGGAAACAGCCTTTTTTCAAAGCAAGGGTAAAACTATGGCAAAAGCGATTCATTCAACTCTCATGAGGAGCCTCATTCACCAGGAACATCCTTTATTTATTTTTGTACATGTGTATACATTTGTATGTAAAAGACAAAGGAACGGTTAATACTTTCATTTATGCATGTTATTAGAGATTAGGAGCACAATAGGATTGTTCTTGCCAATTCTCACACCCTCACCCGAGAAAAGAACCACAACAGAAAATGTAAACTGGAAATGTAAGAACAGTAAAAGAGATTAAGTAAGAAACATCAAACCAAACAGCAGGCACAAGAAGTTATCCTGGTTTGAACTGAGCAAAGATCAGTCCTACATCCAGCGGCAAATCCCAAGAGCAAATCCACTAGAAACCTTGAAACAGATTACAAGAAACCCTCAACTCTCTATCACACAAGTACAATGCCCTCAAAACAGAGATTACAAAGACTCCTACTCTCAAAGCCTTTTCTCTCCTCTCGGCAATCTCACTTGTATTCAGAGGCAGAAATGAGTGATTGAATGATATATGCGACTGCCTAGCCCTCGCCTCCTATTTATAGAACATAGGGGGCGTTAATTACAACCGGTTATTTAGCCTACACAAAGACTATAATATCCCTCATAATATAACATCTAAGTTACTAAACTTAGAAATTTCCAGTCACATTCTCTCCATAAATGAGTTCTACTGTTTTCTTCATCTTCTAGACAGAATTCTTCATGCAAAAACCCAACACATGTAATATAGATCTAGTTGCAAGCAGCACCATATCATGCCCTCACGGTTAGAAAGTGCTGTACCATATCATCTCCTTTTCCCATATCCTTTATCTGCACTTCGGAGGCTTAAAGTTTCTTATCCAGGCTCTTTGATGCCATGGAATTGTGTTGTCAACCAATTGTTTGACGCCAAGTACATCAACTTAAATTGAAGATTGTCTTTTATTTTTTTTCCTCATGACATTTATTTATTTACTTGGACAATTAGAATTGTTTTCTAGTGCAGATTTAGGGATTGTGGAGAGGGCATGTCAGTGGAAGTGGTCACATGGCAGCTAGTCAGCTAGTTATGTTAACAATTTTGCCCAAAATGATCTATGCTTGGCTGAGTGAATCCACATGGTTTTCTTTTAACTTCTTTTTGATCAAACAAGGGAGACCCAACTCTCACAACTCACCCAATTGAAATCTGAAACTGCTGTTTGAAAATCTGATTCATCTGAACCTTTCTCTAATATGTTTACAGATCAGGGTGGAGGTACCATAGTACATTACAGCTCTCTCTCTCTCTCTCTCTCTCTCTCTCTCCTCCCCTTTCTCTCTCTTCCAGATTTGCTCGTGTGAGTGTTTCAATCTGCTTTTCTTTATCCACGTCCATGCTTTCTCAATCTTCCTCTGCCTCTTTAGCTGCTGCCTGATGTAGCTGTGTTTTGGTCCAGGCTATCCTTCTCTTTTTTCTATTTTTTTTCTAGCTTTATCTTGTTTTTAACTATTAAAATGGTAGAGTCCGCATCATTCTCTACACACCCCCCCCCCCCCCCCCAAAAAAAAAAAAAGAACCAAAAAAAAAAGAAAAAAGCTTTTTATGGTTTTGAAGGTTCAGTATCAGGTAGCTTGGGCTTGTACATTTTGTGCTTAATGTGTGGACTCTTTGTTGCTGATTAATGAACATGGTATTGGACCCTGAACAAAATATCTATATCTATATATATATATATATATGCCTTCTATTTATTGCTAGCCAAGAAGAAGTTCATTGAAAACATTTATTCAGCGCTCATCATAATATACGAGCTGATTGGGATGATGAATTGTCACCATTTATTACTCAAAATTTCATTTGTATCTGTTATATGATAATGTACTTTGACACTATTGTGTTGCATTATGATTTATGGACAATAGTATGCTTACAGTTATTTTCTCTATAAATAAAATTGTTACAGTAAATGGAAAGTCCATTTAACAAAAGCTTATCTTAATGAGTTGCCTTAATCTTTTTGGGTAACCTGCAATTATGTAGCACATCAATAAATATTAATACAAATTGAATAATTGTAAAGTGGTTGCAAGCGTGCAATTTTCTTCATCAGTATGTTTATGTTTTCAATTGAAATGCATTCTGATTGTGACATACAGTATGTAACATTCAATTGATAGTGAATTAAAAATAGTACCATAGTTAGTCAGATGCATGACACTTAAAACACTGTAGGGTGAGATGGAAAAGCACATGTTTCTCCAACAATTGTCAGGGTTGTGTGAATGGTAAGAGATCTTAATATTCAGAATCCTGTCACTATCATTCACACCTGTTACATATTAAAATCACCACAACAGTTGTTACTCCCCACTCCTGTTTCTCACAAACTGTGACAAGTGTGATTGAAATTGAAACAAGCCTTAGGAAATCAAGAATGCTTGCTTAGATTGATATTGAGAGGGCTTTAAAAATATATACAGGTTCATAACTTAATCCCTTTCCTATAAAGTAGGAAAGGATTTTGAGTAATCTACTCCTAAAATCTAGGAACAACTATCTTCTAAAGATTAGGAGATAAAACAGATATAAAATACAAATTTACAACAATTATTTACAACTAAAACATAACTTAAACAACTTAATATAATCTGATTTAATCTCTTCACCAAGTGTTGCAAAGTTTCCACACTCCTCTTTAACTTAGACTTCTCCTTTCACTTGGAATCTCATTCTCATTCAACACTTTCCCTCAAACTGGTGAATAGATGGAAATCATTCCCTTGCTAATTAGGGACTCAAAACATGGTCTTGCAACCACCTTTGTTAAAACATCAGCTACTTGATTAGTGGAAGGTATATAGGATAGACTTATCCCTCCTTCTATTTCTCTCTTTATAAAACTCCGGTCTATTCTCACGTGCTTCATTTAGTCATGCTGCACCGGATTTTTAACAATACTGATAGCTGATTTGCTATCACTAAATACCTTTGTTTGTTGAGATAAAGGCACCCCCAAGTCTTCTATTAGCCTTTCCAACCAAATCATGTCACATATCCCATGAGCAATTGCACGAAACTCTGCTTCATCACTACTGCAAGCCACAACCGATTGCTTTTTGCTTCTCCACATAACTACATTTTCCCAAACCTTGGTACAATACCATGAAGTTGACCGGCTGTCTTCTCTAGAACCAACCCAATCAACATCCACATAGCCTTTAATTCCCCTATTTTCAGTTTTCTTAAACATCAATCCCTTCTCCGGTGTCACAGAAATGAGGTGACAAGAGGATCACACTCCTAATTTAGTGAGAATTAGGAAGATGCAATTGGTTTTGCAGAGGAAAACAGAGAGAAGGAAGAGATAAGGGAGATATAACTAGAAGACTTGGCATGTACCTAGGAGTATAGGAGGGTCAATGCTGTAATAGGAATACAATAAAGGGGGTAACCTTGTAATAGGTTTATAATAACCGTTAGGATATATTGTTAGCAAGTGGTTAGGTTGTTAGAAGTCAATGACGCCTATATAAGGCTGTTGTTAGGAGTTTGTTGGACATGCTTGAATTGATTAAATGAATTTCTAATTCTCTCTCTACAATTCTCTACAATCTCCCTCTCATTTCTTCTCTATTTCTCTTCCCCATTTCTCTCTACATTCTTTCCCAATTTCTATCCATTTCTTCCTCCCAACATTTTGTTCTTAATTCTATTCATCAGCTCCTTCCAATTGTCATTCCAATCTTAGGCTAAACCCTAGGGTTGTGACAAATGGTATCAGAGCATCGTTCCTCGGCTGTAATTTTAATCTATTCTTGACCGAAATCGAAGATGAGCAAGCTAGGAGGATTTGTGATTAGAGCGAACGATTGGTACGGGAGATCCGCTGAAGTTGGCGACGCGGACAGCACTAGAGGCAACGCGAACTGAGGAGCCTTCGCGATTGGTGTCGGAGTCCATCGAAAGTGATCTAGCAACAGATTTGGAATGGGCGAGGCAAGATGTTGACGAACGGCAGCGAATTTTAATAAGTATTGCTCGGAATTGGCGTGCTAAGGAGAGGCCGATGGTGATACCAAGTGGAATTTGAAGTCCAAATCAAAGTAGCGCAGCAAGTATGGGAAGCTGAGGTACAAGCGATCACGGCTTGTGATCTGGAAGAGTTGTTCGACTTTTCTTGGAAGCGAGCAGAAGGTTGATGCTTAGCCGCAAATCGCAGTAAGTTTGTTCGAAGTGGATGGGCGAAGCAACTTAAGTGGAATTGGAAGCCAAGTCGTAAGCTATTGCAACCATCGGATTCTTAATTCCGCAGAATTTTGTTGGTTGCATCTTAGTCGCTCAAGGAGGGCAAGCAGCCTAGACGATTCTAGTGGGGAAACTTCGGTGATCTGGTAGAAGTGATTCCGACGCACAAGGGGAAATGAATCCGGCGCACAAGGAGGTGAGGTCGGCTGATGTTTGAGGCTTGGAATTGGAAGACGGCTTGGCCAGTTGATTCCGACGCAAGGAGCTTGACTCTCGGAATTTGAAGGTGATTATGGAAACCAGGATCAACAGGTGATCTAGATCAGTTTCGTGACTTCGGCGATCTCGGTTGTGAAGGTGACTACTGTAGAGATTGATTCACACTTCGGATGGAGATCTAGGGAACTCTAGAAGGCCGATCGAATCACTGTAAGTGTGAGATTTCTTCTGCTGCTAAAATAGACTTACTTTGAAGCATAACACTGGCTGCAATTTGTCACTTATTGGATCAATTTTAGAGGTAATTGGGTGAGGCAGTTACAAAAGGGAAGCGTGGGGATTTAGGATGGACAGTGCTTTGATTTCGTCATCGTTGCCAACACTTGTTGCCATTGAGATTCCCTTTGCTTCATTCCCATGTCATTTGCCATTAGAATTCAGATCGCTGGTGGATAATCGATCGCCTCAAGGATCGATAGCTGAGAAACCACCTTTGCTGGAATCAGGGAGATTGAATTCGCCTGATTTCAATTCGCTCCACCTGCAATTGATCGACTAAGTTGTTCAATCAATCCTACAGCTGCTTCTTGAAACTCCTACTGCAACTTGATCAGCCTCCTCTAAACTACCATTACTATCTTCTTTGATCTGCAATTGATAGTCGATCAAGACTAACAACAGTTGCAATCTAACGATTTCCCAACCCAAGCCGATCGTTGAAAATCACTGCACTCGATCGTTATGGATCAACTACCATTCAAGATCTGCTTCACTGTGGATTAGCGAGCGTGGTTAGCGTCTAAACTTAACAGCCTCGGACATCAAATATGAGATTCAACCAGAGATCACCTGGTTGCTTCTTGGTTATGAATGCTGAAGATTCACCGAAAGTCGGAATTGCCCGGCCTAATCACCTTCAAATTTCGAACTAAAATTACAGCCAATTAATCGATCGGAATTCTCCTACCGGAATCGCCTGGGTTGCTCGTCTTCCTTGCTTGGTCAACACTCCTCGAATTTCTCAAGCAGGACGCCAATCCTCTTGCTTCGTATTCTAGGATAGTTGATCTCACTGTTCAATCACTTCATCGAAATAACTGAAATTTTTCGGAATCATTGAAATTACAATCGTTGGCCGTCTTCGTCTTCAAAAGTCGGATAGGAGTGCCCCAAAATTTCCAGGCAACAATTGCCTCCTACCAGCCTAGGAGAATCGCGCACCTAATCACCGACCGCAATTGACAACAATCGCGACACCACTTCCTTGTCTGACTCACATGCACGCCTTCCTTCCCGTTGTCCACTCACGATTGAAGTGAATTCAATATTGCCAGCGTGGTCGTCTTCCAATTTTGAACAGTATTTACTGGAATATCGTTCGAGATTGCCTTACAGCAATTTCCCTTTCACATGCAACGAACTAGCTTTGGACTCACGATTGAGATCGCTTCACCGAGAGTGTCGGACTTCCACTCAAAGTCGCCTGGCCTGCTCATCTGCTAATTCGGATCGGCTGAAATTGCTCCAGGAGTTGTCGGAAGCACAGTCGGAATAGCTTGGCCAAATCGTTTTCACACGCCTTCACAATCTGGACCTTAATCCAGATCCTCCGTCGAGAATTCTACCAACGAAATCACTGAAGCTAATTTAACTGGCAAAAACTTGAACACATACTGCTAGAATTCACAACTTGAATGGACAACTCTCTTCAAATCGAATCAAATCACAGCCAAGGATGGGTTGCTCTGATACCAATTGTCATGAACCTAGAGTTCATAACAGGTGTAGGAGGTAATTGGGGAGAACAAGACATAGAGGGAAAGAAAGAAAGAGATTGGAGAGAAATTGGAGGGAGATTGAAAGAATGCAAGAGAGAGAAATAAGAGATTTCAATTCATCAATTCAAAACATGCCCACTCTCTTCCAGCAATGGCTTATGTATAGCCTCCAGCCCTCATCCGCCCATGTGCAATACAACTATAAGCCTAATAAGTACTATATCCTTATTACAATATTGCCCTTATACTACTATTAAGGACACGACACCAAATTTTGGCCATTGAAGTTTGTTCTTTCAAGGGTTTATTTGGTATGTTTTTTTTACACACGCGCTACACGTTGCGTCACCTTGAAAGGTTTTTTGTCCCCAAGAAACTTATTACATTGAGCCATTCTTATTCATCAAATTCTCGCCTTCTCAATCCGTTTCATTCTTCTTTCTTGCTTGCGTCTTTTAGGTCTCTTCTTCTTCGTTCATAGGTTTCCAAGATCCATCCCAGGCATACTTTGGCCTAAAACTTCAATTGAAGAAATCTGATCAAACTTCAATTGAAGAAATTTGATCAAGTTCAAGTTTGATGCCCCCACCTTCTGCAATACCTGGCTGACCAAAATCGGTCTCCCTGTCCAATACAAGGATGGATAACGGACCTACGACCATAGCTGCCTTTACCATATTCCCATTCAACCCATGGCCAAGCTCTGTTGCAAAAATATCAACATCTTGGAAATATAGCAATGAAGAATTATAGACTTGCCTTGGGTGCTTAGACTAATGTTGTCTGTGAGCATTGGAATTAGGGGTTGCTGTGATTTCAATCCTAGCCAATAGCTCCTTAGTGGCTGCCATAAGGCCTTCATCCTAACCTTCTTTCCTGACTTGATTTGCAGCCCAATTATCTGATGAAACAATATCCCTACTCGGACTATAAGATGTATGGAAGCCATCTATATTGTAGTTCTTACCTCCAATTTGTTGTATAGACTGATTAACACCCGATTTATCAGCTTCCAGCTCTTGTAAAGTGTGATCTATACAGATCTCCTTATCTAATCTACTTTGATGTTTTAAATCATGAGTTACCATTGATAAATTGGCTTTGATTCCAGCAACAACTTCATTAATATTGATTGAATTTTCAGTTGGTTCCTCTTGATTCTATGCAAGTAATCCAGCAGCTTCTTTTTCCTCGTAGTTGTTGAGATATTTCTCTACATGCACTTCTCCTTCAAAAAGATTCGTGGAGTCCTTTTGATCTGCTGCCCTATCAACTTGAACAATATAATTTTCCTCGAGATTATGTTTTTCACCACCAAAATTACTCCCAATAATGCAGCCATCCTTTTGGTCACTGCTGCCTCCATCAGAATGCTTCTTTTTCTGCCCAAAGTCTGAGTAGGTAGTGAATCGGTCGTTCGTAATCTTGTCTCCTCCTTTGGCTGCTCCACTCCAAGGAATTCCTCTTTATTAAAACTTCCATGATAATCATCAAAGTATTCTATCGGAAAATTGTAATGATACTTCTTAATAAGTATCATCGCAAACTCTTGTAGCTTCTTGCGTATCATAAGGCCAAATTCCTTGCTCGTATCATGTACCCCACTGCTTGCTCTCTTGTCCCATTGGTTGATCTCATTCTCAAACTTCTTTTCCCCTGTTTGTTGCTTCTAGCCAACTGAAAATGCAGCACTCTTCTGCTGTAGCTGAGGCTCCACTTGTTTCATGTGTGCACCGCTTCCCATGGCTGACATCTCCTGAATAATACACTTTGAAGACCAAGGAGGAGGAGTTCTATACATCCTTTTGTTGTTGTCTGAAATTTTCGTTTAAACTAACTGCAACTTCCAAGCCGATAGTTACTTCTCCCCTTAGGTTATGATCAGCGATCAAACTCGTTGGAATAATTTGCTTCGCCTTACTAACAACACCTTCAACAACCTTGGAAAAATCAGTTGTAAATCAACCTGCCCTTCCGCTTTGATGAATCGTCGAACCTTCCTTCAGACATGTCTTGTTTGCTCGTCCACAAGCTCCAACCAACAATTATTGAATTTCAAACCAAGAGTCACTAAATGCATTGTCAAAATCACTTGGCCAAGTCGCCTCCAGCATAACCTCTCGAATGGATCGACTCAACTATTCAATCCATTCCTTGTTGTGTCCAGGATTGCTTCCTGCGATCCTTTGCATTTAGCAGCCTTCGTCGGTGGAACTCCTTCCAATCCTGATTGGGCGATATTTCCGACCGGAGGTGTTCAATCTGTTCGCCCAGAATGCTAGACTCACCTCGGATCCTTCCTCTGTTTCTGCCCAATCACCGATCGTAATTTGAAAATGGCTGTGACACCCATTGCACCACTGCGAGGAACCCACTACACAATCGCCAAACCTATTCTGTCACCTTCGTCTCACTCAATCACTCAATCCAAATCGATTAGCTGAACCTCTACAGAAATTAATGGTAGTTCTTCTCAACCCAATCGCCATCCAAGGCTCCCAAACCAATTGCGATCACCTTTGATTCAAAATCACCATAACTTACTGCCAAGAGCCAATCTCCTACTCCTTTAGATCCGAGCCAGCACTCCCTTCCTCGTGCGTCGGATTCAATTCCGAGATCCGAGATTCCATGGCTGTGGATCTCAAGCTCAATTCAGCCTCTAAACAAATGGTTTCAAATCTGCCGAATTTGCTTTGGCGTTTGGAAGGGCCAGTCACAATAGATTCCACGGTCGGAAATCTTCTGGTTCAATTCGACTGTAATTTCCAACCTACTTGGATTGTTTCTGAAAGTTTGGCTTATTCAATTGTTAGAACTCTGGTTTCGTTGAATTCCCCAGGCCACTAGAATCGTCTAGGCTGAGTCACCTTTTATGCAGTGAACAACCGCCACAATTTGCCCTGATCTGCTATGTGACTCCATCAAGTCAGAATCAATAGAATCGTCTCTAGCCTCCTCGATGTGGGGCCTTAATCACCGGAATTAATTTCACTGATCTTCAACTTGAATCAAAACCACAGCCAAGGATGGATTGCTCTGATACCATTTGTCACAACTTTAGGATTTGATTAAGGTTAGAAAGGGAAGTGAGAAGAATTCACGGGAGAGAGCAGAATTCAGGGGGAGAGATTGAATAGAATTAGGGAGAGAAGGGATGAACCAGTGGAGAACAAGAGAGATGGAGAGAGAGGGAGGGAAATAGAGAGAATTAGAATTTATTCAATTCAATTCAAGCCTACTCTTCTATACATACTATAGCCTATTTATACGCTATACAATTGAAAGAAACATCTAGAATAACAGCCTATGTGCTGTAACAAAATAACAGAAATAGCTCCTAACAAACTAAGGTAACTAATTACATTATTGCCCTTCTAATTACCCTTGGGTCGTGGCATCTCCCTAATTGCCATTGCCGCACATAATCCTCAAAAAGATGTTCGAGTCCTTCTAAACTTTCCAGCCACTCAATGCAAAACTTGAATAACAAGGCCTATCAATAGAAGTTTGAAGAGTTGAAGGCCTTTATGTTGATCTCTGACCCCACCTTAATTGAAGGATATTTCGTATCAAGCTTCATTAGTGGCTTGAACGAATAACTATGCTCCACGGTGAAGATGTTCCAGCCTAAGACAATCCAACAGGTTGTAGAGTGTGCCAAACTACAGGAATAAATCGTAGAGGCACTGATGAAGAAGTAGAAGGGTGTGAGTAAGGGATGGTAGGTGATGCCCTTATAGCAGGGGAGCAAGGGATGGAATAGAGGTGGGGGATCAATTGGTTAAGGGAGTAGGGGATTGGCCCTTCCAGCACCCCCACAACCTTTGGTTGGAAGTTGTTGGAACAGAGGAGGCTGGCAGGCTTCTGTTGCATCAATGCAAATGCCAGCTGCTGCTGTTGGAGGGAATTGAAGAAGAAGTAGGAGAAGAAGGTAGCCACAATAATGATGGAGAGGAAGAGAAGGTGGAAATTTCCATGCACGCCCTCACGGGGGTGGCTATTAGTAAGATTGTAAAAATGGAAGGAAGAGCAAAGGAGAACAACTTATTAATGATACTCATTGATAGTGGAAGCACTCATAGCTTCCTTGATGAAGGTATAGCTAAGAAGCTAAAATGTAGTCTAACGGGGACTCACCCTCAATCACAGTTGCTAATGGACAAAAGGTGATATGCAAGTCAGCATGTGTAAGGTTTTATTAGCAGATGTAGGGAGAAGATTTTGAGGTTGACCTGTGACTTCTAAAGCTTGGGGGATGTGATATGGTCCTAGGAGTGAACTGGATGAAGGAAGTAAATCTCATTTGTTTTGATTTTAATAAGATGGATGTCACTTTTGAAAAAGGTAGAAGGAGAATGACCATTACTAGCAGTGCAGAAGTGGGTACTTGCAAGATAATCATAGGTAAGAGGCTGCAAAAATTGTTCAAGAACAAATGGACACAAGTGGCCCAATTATTCTCTATACATGCTTTAGAGCAGGAGGAAGAAGAATCAAAGTATGGAGGGAAACTAATGTTGACTTCTAAGGGCTTTGCCCCGACTCCTTGGGAGGTAAACCAGCTAGACTCATTTGATTTACTCTTAGCTGAATTTGGGGACTTGTTTGAGGAACCTAAGGCTTTACCACCTCAAAGACCCTTAGACCACACTATCAACTTGAAACTTAACTCCAAGCCTGTTAACCTTCGTTCATACTGATACCCTCTAAAATAGAAGGCTGAAATAAAACGCATGATTAAAGACATGCTACAAGTGTCCATTATTCGACCAGGTACTAGCCCCTATGCCTCCCCTTTACTTTTAGTCAAAAAGAAAGATGACAGTTGGGTGGTTTTGTGTTGATTACAACCAACTCAATTCCATCACCATAAAAAACAAATTCCCTATACCTACCATTGAGGACTTATTGGATGAATTACTTCGTTTAGGATATCATCAAATACGTATGCACCCTAAAGATATCCACAAAACTGCATTTAAAACCCATCAAGGACATTATGAATTCTCGGTAATGCCCTTTGGTTTGACCAATGCTCCTGCAACCTTTCAAGCCCTCATGAATCAAATATTTGATCCCTACCTATCCCAATTTATTTTAGTGTTCTTTGATGATATCCTAGTCTGCAGCCCCACATTTTCCAAACACTTAGAGCACTCAAGGACAACTCTACAAGTCCTCAGGTTCAATAAGTTGTTCATCAAGAAGTCTAAATGTGCATTTGCACAAACCCAAGTGGAGTACCTTGGCCATATTATATTAGGGGGCTGGAGTGAGAACAGACCCCCCAAAAGGTAGCAGCCATGACTGCTTGACTATGACCTGTGAATATGAAAGCCCTAAGGGGATTCTTGGACCTCATAGGGTATTATTGGAGGTTTGTAAAGGACTATGACATCATTAGCAAGCCCTTAACTGAGTTGTTGAAGAAGGAAGGGTTCCATTAGAGTGAGGAGGCTAAGGAAGCTTTTGAAAGACTTAAAAAAGGCAATGTGTGAGGTCCCTACACTAAGACTCCCGAATTTCAACCAACCTTTTGTGTTGGAGACCGATGCAAGTAACTATGAGATGGGGGCAATACTGATGAAGGGGGGTAGACCCCTAGCTTTTATCAGTCAAGCATTGACCCCTAAACACTTGGGTCTTAGTGTGTATGAAAAGGAACTCTTGGCGGTCCTAATAGCAGTAGAGAAGTGGAGGCATTACCTAGAAGGGGATAAATTCATCTTCAGGACTAACCATGAAAGCCTAAAGTTTCTATAACTTCATACACTCCTCTAGAGGAAACGTATGTCAAAACTAATGGGACTTGATTTTGTTATTCAGTACAGGAAAGGGTATGAGAACAAGATAACCTATGCCCTCTCTCGATGCATGGAAGAAGGGACTTCAACTAGTGTTTTAAAACGCACTAGGTGCTAGTCGGGCGCCAAACCGGGGCCTAGCGCCTAGGGCGCCTAGGCAAAGCCTAGGAAAACTTCTATTTTCAGCACATAAACCTACATAATTTTGTAACATTGGTTGCTTCCTTGCATTATTTTGTGCTTTTCATCTAATAGTAAATCATAGACAAATTAAATTATTATGTTAATAATAATTTAACCCATGTGTTGTACTTTTCTTGACTTTTTTCCCCAAGTTTCCTAGCAGTTGCCCATTCAACTTTTTGACCAATGCTTGCTTTGGTCTCTCTCTCTCTCTCCCTCCCCCCTCCCTAAATTTCTCTCGTCTTCCAAATGAGTTCCATACTTCCATCTACTTTAGAAATTTCTCCCCTAAATTTCTCCAAGAGATCCATTCTTCTCTGTTCCCTCTGTTCAATGACTACTATTACAAGAGGCAAAGAGCTCGCCTCCTCCTCTTCCGCTTCTCGAAGAAGTGACAGCTATGACGTGTTCTTGAGCTTCAAAGGTGAGGACACTTCATCCACCATCTCTACACGGCTCTTACAAATCGCGGCAGCTAGGCCGGATTAATCAGCCCAGCGCCTAGGGTGCCAATTAGGGCTTAATCGTGGCGGCCAAGGGTCACCTAGCGCCTAGGCGGCCTTGGCCGCGTTTTAGAACACTGACTTCAACAGCCATGACTTTCCTTACTCCTGATTGGTATTTGGAAGTAATATTGAGCTATGGGAAGGGAGACTGGACAAAGGAACTCATGGAACAATTAACCATTGATCCAACTAGTAGGCCTAGCTATACACTAAGGAATGGACTGCTAAGGTACAAGGAGAGAACGGTGATTGGGGATTGACGAATCACTCAGGAAGAAGGTGCTGGTAGACCTACATGACTCCCCTGTTGGGGGGCATTGGGGGCTCAAAATACATATGGCAGAATCAAACAATTATTCTATTGGCCAGGATTAGAAAAGACAGTGAAGGAATTGAAGAGCTGTGTCATTTACAACAAGTGTAAGCATGAGAACATTCACCCTCCGGGTCTGTTGCAACCTCTGCCAATTCCTAATCAGGCACAGACCAATATCAGCATGGACTTTGTGAAGGGTTTACCAAAGTCAGAAGGAAGGGATGTGGTGGTTGATAGACAAATGAAATATGCTCATTTCTTGAGTCTAGCCCATCCCTTCGCCGCTCAAGAAGTAGCTAGGGTGTTTCTAGACTAAGTGGGTAAATTACATGGACTGCCTCAGGTGATTGTTTTAGACAGGGACAAAATTTTCACTAGTCTACTTTGGAAGGAGCTAATGAAGTCCTTGGGAACCCAATTACATATGTCTTCTTCTTACCACCCTAAAACAGATGGGCAAACTGAACAGATCAACCAATGCTTGGAGACTTACTTAGGGTGTGTGTGCTTAGTGCATCCCACATGGTGGCACAAATGGCTGCCCTTGGCACATTGGTGGTACAACACCAACCACCATACTGCCCTGAAGATGACCCCTTTTGAGGCACTTTTTGGTTATAAGCCGCCTCTGTTACCAATTGGAGGGAGCCATAACCTGGTAGCCACAGTAGACAACTACTTGGCTCAGAGATAGCAGGTGGTACAAACCTTAAAGAAGAAGTTGGCTGGTGCACAAAATTAGATGAAGCAGTATGCGGATAAGAAAAGGAGTGAGTGGTCTTTCTCAGTGGGGGACAAGGTGTACTTTTAGTTGAGGCAAGTCCAATTGAAGACTCTATCACCCCATGCAGTAACTAAGCTCAGCCCAAAATTTTATAGTCCTTATGAGGTAATTGCTCAGGTGGGCAAGGTTGCTTACAGACTACAGCTACCAGAAGGCTCCTACATCCACCCCATATTTCATGTGTCCCTCCTTAAGACTTCTCCGGGCAACAACCCTGTCAGTCCTATTCTACCACCAGCAGCTCAAGAAGTTCAACAAGTGGCTGAACCTATAGCCATCGTGGGCAAAAGAGTTATCTACAAGCAAAAATACCCATCACACAAGCGCTCATGCGTTGGTCTAACCTCCACTCCACCCAAAAAACAACACATGGGAGTATCTGCTCGATCTCTTGAAGCAATTTCCAAAGGCAGCTGGACTACTGTAAATCTTCTTGAGGAAAAGTAAGGTTCCAAGCGGGGGCCGGGGGGGGGGGGGGGGGGGGGGGAATTGTCACGTGACCAGGAGGGATTACTAAGGCGCGGGAATGAGGTTATGGGTGTATCAGGGAATTATTGTAATAAAAGGGAGATGGTGGTTACGGGTAGAAGGATGTAGAAGGGCTGGCAGTTAGACAGAAGAATGTAGATCATGTAATTCAAATGTTTTGGCGCCAATCCACAAAGGATTGGTATGTTAGACAATTGCCGCGGCCCTTAGAAGGCAGGATTGAATACATTTGAGTCATTTTCCCTCTCAATTCTCTTAATCTCTCTCTCTCTCTCATTTTCTATCTTTGTGTTCTTCTATTATCTCGCGGATCAAGTGCAATTCCCACTAAATTGCAGGCAAATTTCCCTTGTCAGAATTGGATCCTGACACTCATCTAATGGAATTAAGGCTTGTGATGATGATGAAGCCTGTGGCAGAACTCAGTTTTCTAGCAGAATAACTTCTGGTTATTGTTGATACTGAATTACTTGAGTGTTTATCTTTTTCTTGGATATTTATGCTGCTTGTTTGATGGGTGGTGGTGCTAATTTTCCTACATGAATTTCTTCAAGGTTCCCTCTGATTGCATTACCTATTAGTTTGCATTATTGCCCTGCTTAAGAGATTAAATGCCTTCTCTTTGTAAATGTGCTGGCACGTTTGCTGAATTGTTGATGATGGTGAAACCTTTTTACTGCTAACAATGTTACTGATAACCAAATTATTCTTGGCTTCATATTTGGGCTGTCCTCCTGGCAAAGTTGAAGCTAGAATGTTTTGCATTAAAATTACTTCTTCATTCTTATGATGCCTTCTTTACTCTTTTCTTATGGTCACAAATGCTAACAATAGCCTTGTTTTTTTGTTTTTTTTTTTTGTTTTGAACAGTCCATTATGAAGGCGTCCTTGATGAAACTGGTGAAGTTTTTGACACTACAAATGAAGATAATACTGTATTCACTTTTGAACTTGGAAAAGGCGATGTCATCAAGGGATGGGACATAGCACTGAAAACCATGAAGGTCAGTGCAAACTGTCTTCGCTAGATAACCTTTGTCGAGATATGCATTATATATATATATATATATATATGAAAAAACGGACTCTTACCTTGGTTAGTTTTCTCAGGTTGGGGAGGTTGCAAAACTCACCATCAAGCCAGAATATGCCTATGGAACTACTGGTTCTCCGCCAGATGTGCCCCCAGAGTAATGTTACCTTGTCATACATTTGAAATATTCCAGTGCAGACATAAATTAAGAGATAAAAGTTTATGGTTCGAGAAATGAATAAACATTTATGTAAATATATACCGTCAAGAAGTTTGGGCCTAATTTGTCTTGGTTATGGCATGATAAAGTTATTGTTGTTGTTGTAATGCAGTGCAACTCTGGTGTTTGAGATTGAGTTGGTGGCCTGCAGACCGAGGAAGGGTTCCAGTCTAAGTAGTGTTTCGGATGAGAGGGCCAGGCTAGAGTAAGTCGAGCAAAGCTGCTCGTCCCATTAAATTTCATTTATTTTTTTTTTTTTTTTTTTTTTACTGAATTTCTTCTTCTTCTCTCACGAAATGAATCAGAGAGTTGAAGAAGCAAAGAGAACTGGCTGCTGCATTGAAAGAGGAAGAGAAAAAGAAGAGAGAAGAGGCTAAAGCTGCAGCAGCAGCTCGCATCCAAGCCAAGATGGAATCCAAGAAAAGCCAAGGAAAAGGAAAGGGCAAAGCAAAGTGAGGCCAATGGGACATTCCATTTCAACAGAAGATAATACATGACAATGAGTAGGTAACTTCCACCTTTGCTAAGGGTGGTTTATTTGGTTGGTTAATTTAGAGTAGTTTGCTACAAAAAGGCCAGCTTCGGTCAAACATTTATAATGTGGCCTTCCTGCCTGCCTAAGGAGAAGAATTGGCTTTTAAGCAGATGATATACCCTACCCTACCCTACCGTATGTTACTATTACAAATAGTTGTGTGTTTTGTGTTTTATTGTTCCATATGTATTGACTCTAGTTGTAGTTGTCCGGGCTTTATATAAATATGGCTACTTGTTAGTTTAAGGCGTCATTTCATACAACTAATTAGGCCCTTAAATTTATGATTTTATTTGACCATTCAACATAAACATATATAATAATTTAATTAATATGGATCGAAATGGCCCACCTAGTAGGGGGGCAATTCCGCTCCATGCTTGTTTTTGATGAAGTAAAATTTGGCTTTTATTTTTGCATATACAACAGATCATTGGGGGTATGAGTCCCAATTAAGGGGCTTCTCAAATGATGTGTTGTCACGTTGATGGTAACAGATCATTGGGAGTATGGGTTCCAACTAGGAGGCCTCTCAAATGATATGTTGTCACGTCGACATGGAGAACAGATTAAGTTAGCTGAATAAGAAAGAAGAACAGATTAAGTTGGCTGAATAAGAAAGAAAAAAGGAAGAGAGGAGAGGAGAGAATAAGAGTAAGAGCCCATTTGGCTGATTTGGATGGATTAGGAATTGGTAAAGGGAAGATTTGAGGATTAACATAATATATCTGACTCACTTTTCAAGTAAGATTTAAATACATTTATTACTGATGTGTCATTATTTTTAATTAGTTTTAATCTGAATTAGACTGAATTAATTAGAGTAATAATCCGATTAAATGGATTAAACTTATCTTCCATACAATTTGTTATGTAATATAGAAATAGATAGAGAACAGAATATAGAAAAGAAAATAACATAATATGTAAATGTATATTCTTATAGAATAGATACATATTCTATCTAAAATTAATATTATTAATATAAATATAGAATATGGTATATAAAGTTAGAATTTTCGTTTTTTATTTCTTTCCTAGATTTGAATTTAATAATTAGAAATAGATTATATAATAAAAGGAATTTCAAATGAATTTAAAAATGAAAAAAACTATCTAAATTTAATAATATTGATTATCTAATTAATCATATAAAATTGTAAATAATATATTATTGTGAATAATAGAATTGTGATAAATAAATCAAAGTTATACATCCTAATCTTTCTAATCTTTATATTAATTGTTATGTTCTATAATATTCAATATTTATTTAAAATTCTATTCTTTTCTATATTTACATTAATTTTGAATTAAATAGCTAAAAATTAAAATATTTGGATAATTAATAAATAAGATTCCAATAGTTTATTAAATTCCTATACATGTTATGTAAGCCGGCTTTGCATTATTGATTCAATTTTGATAGCCAATTTTCTTTATTTATTCTTTTTTTAATATACTTTTAAAATCAAAGAATATTGAAAAAGGGTTCTTCATTTTTTAAAAATTATTAATTTATTATGTTATAGAAACTTTTAACTGTCACCAAAAGAAAAGGGATTCATTTTTTTTATTTTTTCTAGGTGTGACCTTTCACTTAATCGATAATTAAAGTATGGTATTTGGACCTGTGACATTAAAAGGTAAAAATGGTCATAAAAATATTAAATAAACAAATAATCAATAAAAAGACAACTAACTGAATAAAATCTGATATTTTGTTAATCTCTCTCTCTCTCTCCCTCTTTCTTATTGGACAATCACTAAACACAATCCAAATTAGAGATAGAGAAAGATTGATACACAACTGACTTCTAAATAGTTTGCCATACAAAGAGAAAAAAAAAAGAAGAAAAAAATATGAAAGTCTTTTGTCATATTGAAATTTTGAACATCTACAAAATAATAGTAAAAAAAGAAGTGTACTTAAAATTGTAAAACCAAATGATGTTTGTCACTTATCAAATGTAAGAGGTGTCTTTGTTTTTTATTTTTAATCAAATCTCTGAAGTATCGAGTATAATTTACCCAAAAATACTTGTTGCCAATGTCCACACCTATTGGAATCATTTGTATATCCTTTTCAAGATATTCGTTATCCTTTTTACCTATAGTAGAAAAAGAAAATAACCCTAATTCTAAATTTTATATTTTCGTATCTAACTTTGTCTGGATAAAATAACTATAGCTTTGAAAATGAACTCCCCGATTCAGCTGACTTGCTCAAGGGAACAAAAGTTGGCACTCACAAAGAGACATTCAGGCAGGGTACCACAAAAAGGTTCCCTTCCAAGATTGATAGGCAAACTTGCTGCTCTGTACCTTCTTCAATGCCTAAGTTAGCAAATTAAAGGACATGCCAACTCATGGATCTCCCAGTCCCATCTTGGTCTAGATCAGTATATGGCTTTTACAAGGCGTTGGGGGCGCATGTTTATCCTACAGAAGTCTTCTAAGCCATGTAAGAAGCGTCCACGTCCTGTCCATTGCCATGCCATCCTGACCCGACTCTAAATTTACAAACGGGACATGTTCCCTGCTGCCGCAGCCATGGGTCAATGCAGGTGGCATGGAACTGCAAGAGATAGATATCGGGATTACAACATTGCAACGGTTAGAATTGCAGTTACATCGGGATAAATTTCCTAATGATACGATAAATATTTAGAATTTGAATTTGTTTTAACTTCATTCGTATTTGAATTTTAACAATATGATGGAATATGTGATTGAAATTTGAATTAGATTTAAATTTCTAAAGAAATGTGCCTATCTATATTTGTGTGATACTTATAAATAAGCACAGAACTTAATGAAAAAAAATAACACAACAATCAGAATCAATTTCTGATCGCTCATATATTGTTTTCGGCATTACCATTCGAATCTTTGAAAGGACAAGGGGTAGACGTATAAAATTTTTTTTATTGTTTTTCACGAAGGTCATTAGATAAATCAATTTCGATTATTCTGCTGCGATTTAGATATTTTACATACCGTTTGCAATTTTATTAAAAGTTCTACAGCAACAATAAGAATGGCTACCTCACAATCTGTGTGATGAATCTTCTTGTGATCACTTACAAATGAAGGCCCTAAAATGGTTGATTTCTAGTAAAATGCCAATGGTAAATCATGCTATTTTATCTAACATTTGTCATTCAATCAATATCATTAATTTAATGAAATTTAATGCTTTAGAGTGGTGAGTGTAGTAAAAAAGTGAAACAAACCTGATGCAAACATGGCAAGCTACGAACAAGTTCTCCCACAGTAACTTGCTCCAAGCAAACGCTGCAAGTAAGTTCATCATCTGAGGTCTTCATGGTCCCAGCTGAATTAACACTATCTTGCTTCTTCTGCTAAACGACAAGATAATAAAATGTTGGCACTTTTATATGATGATGAGCAGAATCAAACAAAAATTAAATGTCAAAAATGCAAGATAACTCCACCAACTATCAAGAAGTTCTACATAGAAATTATCTCATCCATATAGTACATCTAACAACATAGTATAACAGTATTGAACAATTGCCTGAGAGCTGAAAGTTGACATTATTGAGGTCAGCAAAGTCCTGGAATTGTATTCAACCAGAAAACACTACATTCATGCTAGTTCCAGATTCTATAGAGGATGCCGGAGGCTAATCAATCACATGCTCATTCAGTTTGCACTTCAAAAGAGACTATATTTAACATTATAATAGACCGAGCTAATGTATTTATGTTGATGACAAGCAATATTTGTCAAATTTTAGGATTTTTGGGCAAAATATTGATTTTAGTTTTTTCTAGGACTCCAATGATAATGGAACCTAAGTAATACGGGAACACTTCAAGGAAGGAATAGGGTACAATATTTCAGACACTTAAAAGTATTGCTAGCGACGTATACTTGTTGCTATGTCACAAATATCTTCAGAAAAACATAAAAATGACCGTTAATATTCCAAACTCAGATGCATTTCTAAGATAGAGGAGAACATCACATCAAGCCTTAATCCCTCTAGGTGAGATAGGCTATATGTATTTACCTCATCACTCATCTCTATCAATGATCATATTTTCTATAAGGCCATTATAATAGCATATCATGCTTAAGAGTCTCCAACCAAACTTTTCTTGGTCTTTTTGCATCTCTTTTGCTTCAAATTCTTTCATTTCATCTATTACCCTCACAAGAGCATCTATCAGTCTTCGTCTTCTTCTCATATAATTAAATAATCTTAATTGTGTGCCATGCAATAGGATCCATTCCAAACTTATGGCATATAATCTCACTTTAAATTCCATCATTTCTTATATAGCAACACATTCATTATAAGATTCTCATCTTTGTTACGCTCATATTTTACAGATTTATGCTTTATTACCCAATATTTTGTGCCATATGACAATGCTTACAGTTGTCCAATAAAAATTCTCTTTTATCTTATGAGATTTTACTATAACATACAATGCTAGATACACTCCTCTATTTTAACTATCTTGCATTAATTTTGTAGGTACAACCTCAATGATATCCCCAATTTTTTGCACAATTTTACTAGACTTTCTATATCTTTGGTTTTCAATTTGCTACAATTTCACTAAGGGGTGTGTTTAGTGAGTTCATCAATCACTCCAGTAAATAGACAAGGGATTATGGCAGATCCTTGATGTAACCCAATTATAACTGGAACAAAGTTAGGACCTCTTTCAAAAGTTCTAAGATAAGTTTTTGATTCATGATTTATGTCTTCATTAACATGTATATAAGTAATCCAGACTCATTTTTTCCATAAAACCCTTCATATGACTTCTTTGAAACTTTACCATAAGTTTTTCCTAAATCCATAGAAACTATGTGCATATTTTTTGTTTTCTATAGACATTTCCATCAAGTGCCTCAACAAGTATATAGTTTTCATTGTTAACCTATTAAGCACAAAACCAAATTGATTTTTAGGCACATTGGTCTCTCTTCTCCACCTTTACTCAATCACCCTGGTCCAAAGTTTTATAGTGTGGCTCATTAGGCTGATCCCTCTATAAAAACTTTGCAAATAGAAACTAGAGTGTGATATGATATTTACCTATTTTGATTTATCTTATTTTTATTTAGATTGCATCTTTTATTCATTATTGATATAATTGTAGTATGGCTAATTTTCTTTTAGTTAGGATTGCAACCAATAAATAGGCTTATGATGTAATTAGAGATTTATGCTTTTAATGATTTGAATACAGAAATTAGTGATTATCCGTCCCTGAAAATTCTCTCTCTCTCTTTCTCTCTCTCTCTCCGAATTATTCTCTTCTTTGTTCTTTCACAAATTTCTAGCTGTCTACATTTGAATGCTTCTCCATTTGTTAAGCACCCTTTTCAATGTAAGGAGGATCACATTGAATAATTGAATTAACCACAACATACCTTCTTCTCCCACACATTTTCAAGCTCTATTGGGATATTGTCCAATTCAACTACTCTCTCTCTCCCTGTTCTGCTTCTTCTGAAAGTTCTCCTCTTCTTTTCTCCCCGAATTATTCTCTTCAAATCTTTCACAAATTTTTAGTTGTCTGCATTAGAATGCTTCCCTGTTTGTTATGCACCCTTTTCAATTTAAGGCTCCCATTAAATAATTGCATTAACCACAACATACCTTCTCCCATGCATCTTCATGCTGCTATTGGATATTGTCCAGTTCAACTACTTTACTGTTATTCATCCTTTTTAATGCTTGGTTCACTTCTTTCTGTCAAACATGCTTATTTAACATATAATGGTAATTCTAAAAAGGAATATATGTCCTATGATGATGAGGAGAGTGCGACATAAGTGAGAAATCAATAGAAAATCAATATTATTAAAAAATAATGCCTTGATACAAAATGTGGTGCACAACAATTAAGAGATTTGCAGAAAGATAGAAGGAGAAGAAGAAAAGGACCAGGAGAAGGAAGAGGAAGAAACAAAGGCAGAAGAGAGAGAGAGAGAGATCAGGAGAAAATCAATATTATTCAAATAATCAAGTTGTCCTTCAAACTACATCATGTGCCTATTTACAGGCAAAACAAGATTAATTCCTATCCAACTAAAGTTATCTTAAAAAAAGATAAAACCTAACTAAGAGACAAACAAGATAACGAGATCAAACCTAAACCAACTACATCTCTAAAGTTTAAAACAAAGATAAACTAAAGCAAGATGAAAATAAATCCTCTAATATCCCTATCACAAACATATATAAGAACAGAAAATACCACAAGCCAACAAGGGGCTGAAGGTCATTCAAAGCAAGCTAACCAAGGAACAACAGAACCATCCATTAATCTACAAGGCTCAGGACAGCCCTATCTATCTACAAGTGCAAAAGTTGCAAAGAAAAGAAATGAGAGACACATAGCTAAAATTAGCATCCTCCCTCATCCAAGGAAAAAGAAAAAAGAGAATTGTTCCTTTTGTAAAGGCCAATGATTGTTCCTTGCCTTCAAAGTCATGCTATTATGCTCTACCCCACAGGTTCTACATCACACAAAAGGGAACAAGCTACCAAAGACTCTGTCCACTGTGATCTGAGAACCCCAAACCTCCATATTAACAAAAGGTCCAACACTGATTCCAACATCGCCAACAGCACCCCAAACAAGGAAAAAAGCAAGCTCCACATCTGCCTGTCAATAAAGTGAATGCAAAGATGATTCACTCACTGAATGACTTGCACATATAGAAGCAATCCACCATAATTCATTTTCCCCTCAGGTTGTCTACTGTAAGAGCTGCAGAACACATAGAAAACCATTTTATGGGCACATTGGTTCTGTAAACAGCTTTCTAAGGGAAGCCAGTCCTCCTGTACCCACACAAGGGCAGCCTGTAGAATGAACGGGCAGAGAACATCCCTCCTACCAATGAGCATTGAAGCGACTATCCTCTCCCTATCATATTGGGGTGTAGTCATTCAGCAAACCATAGAATGCTATCATATAGCCTTATCTCCAAATGTTGGAGGTGGAACCTAAGTCGTGGAATTCCAGCAATGCCATCCGAGGTCAAATAAAAGCTCTCAGCAACTTGCTCCCCTTTCACTCACTGAGCAATAGAGATAAAATACAAAAGAAGAAAGAAGGAAGGAAGAAAAACCCACCTCCTATGTAACCCCTGATGAAGCCTTGCCTCTACCTGTGGAATCCCCACCCCCAAAGTCAACCGGAAACTTACCAACAGAGAAATCCTTCAGCTTACCTTGATTGACCACAAGCCTCCATAGCTACCTCCCTAAGAGGACTTTGTTAAAGACAACAAAACTACAACTACCCAAACAACCCTTATCCAAAGCAAGACAACTTTTTCCACTCAACCAGATGACATTTGAACTCATCCCAGGACCAGCTCATAAAATATCCCATTGTAGTTTCTCAAGATATTTAGCCATGGTAACTATCATGGTTTCTCAAGGTTGACAAAGACGCCAAACTTGGATGTAAACCAATGGGTCATGGTTAATCAAGTATGGCAGATGGAACAACAACAAAGGCAATTAGATAATGGATAAACAACCAAACAAAGGGACACAACATCAGCAGGCTCGACCAAAAATCTTCTGAGATGAAGCTAATGAAAACCAAATGAATGAACTATTCCATCGTTTGGAATATAAAATGTGAGAGATGTAATTAAGATAGTTTGGACATATGAGAAAAAGACTAATAAATGCACCTGTGACGCAAGTAGATGAAATGGAGGAAGTTTGTGGCAAAAGAGGGAAAGGTACCAAAGAAAATTTGGTGATGAGCCTTTAAACATGTCATAGGATATTACAGAGGATATGGCCAAGGATAGAGATACTTTGAGGTCTAAAATTCAAGTAGCCAACCTCGCCTAGTTTAGGTTTGTGATCGTTGTCGATGATTGTATAAATTCCCCACACCCTTATTATATCCCTTAGGTAGAACTCACCTCACCCTAAAAAACTAGCTGTCAAGGGGAGCGTGCCTAAGAGGTTATAAACCCCACACTAAGAGCCTAAACTTCTGATGTGCGACAAGTCTAATATCTTGCAGTGAACCATAATATACCACCACGCTTCACAATTTGACGCCAGGTTGTGCACCAACCACTACTAGTCCCGGACGAACACTATAATGCCAACGTCACCTTTGTTATTGCGCGATTGCAACTGCGAGACATGGGGCCGGGTCTGATAACACTATTACACCCCTTGGGTAAAACTCACCCTCAAAAGCTAGCTGTCAAGAGGAAGGTATGGGATTTGTCCCACATCGGAAGTTTATGCTCTTGGTGTGAGGTTTATAACCTCTTGGGCACCCTCCCCATGTTATGGTCCACTGCAAGGTATGAAATTTGTCTCACATCGGAAGTTTAAGCTCTTGGTGTGAGATTTATAACCTCTTGGGAACCCTCCCCTTGACAGCTAACTTTTGAGGGTGAGTTCTATCCAAGGGGTGTAATAACCCCTGAAAAACTCTAAAATAAACCTGTATACAACCCAATATAAAATATGTGTTGGACATTTGAAAAACTCCACTGTTATTTATTTAGTACTACTTTTCTTCATTTGCCATAATAATTTGAAGCACGGTAACCATGTTGCAAACTTGAACCTCAATCATAATAATCAATTTTAGCCACCATTAATCTCCACCACATTGTAAGCATTCAAGTTCCTCTATGTCATTAACAAGGTCTAATTCATCTCATCAACTGAACATCACATAATGAACAAAATCCAAGTAGAGGGATGATTTGATGGATGTTCTCGCTCTAGTCAAACTCAACCTTAGATATATTATAACACAGTTTGAGAAATTATATAACCCATCAATGAATATAAAATTCACATCTCAATTAATAGGACAATAAATCATGGCTGAATTTACTTGAAATAGTTTGGCTATGAGAGAAGGGAATAAGAGTACCTCAGAAGAGGTTGAAGAAGAAGCCTTTTGTACTGATGCGCCACCACTGTCAACAGAACCACAACTAAAATTTATAAATTCCCAAAAATTTCAAATTACTTAATATTTGCATAATAGGTTTATCTAACTAACAAATACATTGGAGTAAACAATTCTGTAAATCCAATTGTTTGCCAAAAACTTGGATTAAAACCCTCTAGAAATTTTTACAAGCTCCTTTACAATTTGTGAAGTCAGTTGAACTTTCACCTTTTCTTCAAAAGTTGCACCACCATTACTCATCAACTCAATTACAAGCATATTCTTGTTTAAGAAATGTTAATGGGGAGACTCAGTTAGTTGTGTTAAGGATAAAAATTTGGGTAAAGCAAACCCTAAACTCACTGAAAAGTGCTTCCGTGAGTTCTTTGGTGTTTGGCCAAAATTACAAAAGTACTTTTATTGACAACAAAAACTTTTTTTCCACTATGAAGCAGAAGCATCAATTTGGAGCTCTTACTGTGAAGAAAAAGTAGAAACAGAAAACAAAATTTATTTTTAGACAAAACTACCCTCAATCAACAATTAAAATTGCAAAAATTTCACCTATTAAATGGTATTAACTACATAAAATAATTAGGCTTTTGTGGTGTTCGGCCAAAATTAAAAAAGTGCTTTTTTTTTTTGGTTTTTACAAAAGTGCTTTTACTGACAAAAAGCTAAATTTTTTTTCCCCTATGAAGCAGATGTAGAAGCAGAAAACAGTATATCTGTAGACAAAACTAGCCCCTATCAACATTTAAAATTGCAAAAAGTAATAACTATATAAACACTTTTGTCAATACCCATTCCGGTAATTTCATTATTTAAAGTACTTTTTTCAATCATTGACCAAACACATAATCACTTAAAACGTTTTCCAGATGATCAAGCCAAACATTAAATTGTTTTCTTTTTTCTCAAATGATTCTTATGAAAGCATTTTTACAGAAGTGATTCTCATGATAGTAGAAATTTCACAGCAATACCAAACAAGCACCAGTTTGGGTTTGATCAAGTAAATTGTTTTTAGCCTTCTATAGCCAACCTAAAGAGGAGGGGGCTTGGGGCAACTATTGAAGCCAAAGTGAAGACAGGGTTGGGGTAGGGTTATTGTTATACCCAAGCTGAGCTCCCAAAGGGGAGAGGGTTGTTGGACTAACTATCCTTACCATCTTACTCAAGTCAAGCTGCCAAAAGGGAGATAGGATACCAGAGGGTGGACAGAGGGTTTGGGATGGGAGAGGGGGTTGTGGTGCTATTGCTCAAGGGCATAATATATGGATAAGGGGTGCAGAATTAGGGGTGGCAATGGGACAACACATACCTAACAGCCTATTCCTTTCTAATATTGGGTCAATTTGGGTCCACAGACTTGAGTAACTTAATCTAGGATTAAATGGATGTTAATTGGGCCATTAAGTTTTTCTAAACCCAAACCAATTTAACAAAATAATCAAATCATACTAAACCAATCACCTTGGTTTATGTGTTTCTTGGTTTACCCAAACCTTGGAATAACCTGTCATGTGCCTGACATGTGCTTACTAAATAAAGTGTGGCAGGAAGGTAGTAGTAGCCGTAACACATGGGTAGTTAGCGGTTGTATGAGTTTTTTTGCGGGAATTATTCAAATTGTCCACTTGACTGGTGAGATCAGTATAAATATAAACTGATCTCACCCGAAGAGGCATGTTATGAATGAATTGAATTATGAACTCTCTCTCTCTCTCTCTCCCTACGATCAATTCTCTTCTCTTTACCAATCCTACCCAATTCTCCAGAATTCCTTGCGGAATTCTTGAGATCTCCTTGTCAAATCCCTTGGGCCTAACACAACCCTACTTTAAGACGCAAGTGTTGAAGGGAGTTTCAAATCAAAACTCTCTCTCTTTGTTTTGAAAATAATCACAAAAAATTATATGTAGAATAGGTAAGCTTTTAACTTATGGAGTTGCACTAAAAAAAGTGCCAAGAGAGTCTGGTGAATTAAAAGCCTTATAAAAGATATGACCATAGATAGAGATGATTGGAGAGTTAAGATTCATGTAGACAGCCCCATTTAGTTAAATTAACACTTATGGTGGTGGTGGTGGCGGCATGGTGGTGATGTTGTATGAAGATCACAAAAGTTTGTACTAATATTTTAATTACTGTTTCATTTTAAAAATTACATATTTATGAGGAATAAAGTCAATGTTAAAAAAAAAAAAAAAAAGAACAATAGTGCTCAATCCTTCTATTTGGCATTGTTTGCATGGAAAGGAGATTCTTCAAGGAGATATAAAGAAATAATAGTTGATATCTAACCTTTGGGAGCCAACAACTTTATACTTATGAACAGGAAGAGAATTTATCTCTTCCTCACTCATTGAAGGAACAATGGGAACATTATCAGAATCCAGTGCTCTTAAAGTTTCATAATCTGCACACAGCAACAAATACCTTTAAATTCAAAGTATAAAAACAACAAATACCTTTTAACATGGTTTAGGTTTATTTAACCGAAATAAGGTTCAATTGTTTCAAAAATGAAAGAAGAATAAATTTAAAATTTGTTGTAAACCAGATTGATAAGTCCAGAAAAGATGCAAGAACATGACTAGACTACCATACCAAGGTCATCAAATTCCCGGTCAAGCAGTGCAAGCTGGAGTCTCAGACCTTGTAACCGCCCTCTGGTTGCAAGTGCTATGGATGGTGGCATGTGCAGCCGTAATTCAGTATGACCAAGAAGCCCGCTTGCTGCCATAGCATGGGCTTGGGCTTGAGCTTGAAGTTGCTGACAAGTTGCATACATTCTTAAGCTTGTTGCCATCAAAAAGACACCCAGGACTAACCACAGCTGCAAACATAGCCATTGAAAACCATCAACTTGTCTAACAAACTAAGTTATCACTGTAACATGAAAAGACCATAGGCCCTAATCTCATACTCAGTTGAGTTAATACCAGAAAGTTAGGTGACATTTGGTGGGAGTTTAGAATCATGAACAGCAATAGAACTGCAAACAAGGAACATGTGCATTACAAATACAAACATATAAGAGAAATAATTTAGAAAATTACTGATAAAAATCAAAACAGCTCAATAGAGTACCCGTGACAAGAAAAGCAAGTGAATTGGTGTTGACTGGTCGAGCTGCATGAACACGCTGAAGGCAGATGTGCAATTTTTCTCAGATTTGAACAAAGTCTATATATAAATTTGCAAGCATGAAGGAAATACAGTAGGGTACAGAGTCAACTAGACAAAGCATAAATGGATTTACCACTGCACGTCTTTCAGGAACAAATCCTGGAAGCCCAGTTTCTATATCCGCTCTAGTTCCACGAAAGACAAAACTCATGGTTCTGAAGTTTGCCAAAAACTTTAGCAATGAAATAATCAATTAGTTGCACACTCAAATAAGACAGTCCTACATACAAACTGCATCTGCAAAACCAAAAGGATTAAATCAGTGTGATAAAAAAAAAAAAATTGAAGTCACCAAAATTCATGCCATGCGTACTTAGAATGCTAGAAAATGTATGAAAAAGTCACACTTGAGCATTTCACTTGTGGCTCTCCAAACAAAGTAAACTCCAAGTTAAGGTAAATAATCCATTCAATTCAACCAACTGTTGTATCCGATACTTCCAAGGTACAAGGCAATTATAAACCACCAAAACAAGGTTGAAGTTTTGCTGGTTGGGTTGGAGCAGTTCCACATTGCTCCAAGAAACTCATAGCTTGCTTAGCATCCAAATATAAGCAAATGCATGGAAGGTTGTGCGTGCATTCATTTACACATACAGAGTCATATTGACATGTCCTATATTTTACAGTAATAATATGCTTAAACAAATGGAGCATAGTAATAAAGAAGTGAAGATTCTCAACCCTTTTGCTTCAAGGAGTTTGAGGACAACTGAAAAGAAAACCTAGCAGTTGAAGCTCCAATATACGGACACCAAAAGAAGAAATTCCATAAACCCACCATTATTTGAAATTCATTATGAACTTATTCAGCAGCCCAATAAACAACAATGGGCTATACCACAAGCAACATATGCAAGAATAAGGTTCTTTTGGTTGAAAGAAACAAGACCAAAATTTTTCCACCTGGAAACCATATGACGCTAATAGATATACATCAAAATCCGTCAATTTGCCTCAGTTCATTTTTCTCAATTGCATTTCGCAAAGAAACGAGAAAACTATCCCTACAGTTTTTAAGACGGCTGGGAACCATTCAACCATTACAAAATTCAACGTCATTCACAATTCAAGATCCAAATTATCCACATCATGAGAGAAATTCCTCCGATTTCCTCAAAAGCCGAGCAGTATCAAGAACAAAAACAGAGATTCTCCCAACAAACGTTTAGTAAGTCGAAGTTCCTTGCCGATCAAAACGCTAATTCTAACAAGAATTTCAGCAATCTCGAGGAAATAGGAATCGGAAAGAACGGATTACTTACAAAGGGAAAGCGAAACAGCGGATCGAACCGTGAAGGAGGGGGCGATTGCGTTGGTAGATACGCAGCAGATTCAATCCATTTCTAGGATCAGAGTTGAAAGGGGCGGGCGAGGTGAGAGGAGAGCCGACCCGGGACGAGTTGGCCTTTGATTCTTGCGTCCGTCAAAAGCCAACGCTTCCCAACCAGCTGCGGGTGTCAAAGCAATCTCAAATTTGGTTTCTTTTCGCTTCTCAGGCGCCCGAATTTATAAAATAAAATAAAAAGGCTTTGAGTTCAAACTTCACCCGACTCTACTGTCCACTCAGGTCACGTTGTCAATTTATTTTTTTGAATTATTAGCTGTTCCTAGCAAACTTTTTATGGTGGCAAATTGTCTAACCGTTGAAATTGAAAGGGTCTATAAAATCAAAGGTAATTGTAATTCATCTTTCACTTTTACTTTTTTGGGTAGATAAATTGAAGCACCATCCTTGGCCACACGCATTCACCCAATATATATATATATATATATTTGCTACCTCATCATCATAGTCATCAAGAATACTTTCTCTCTAGCCCTTAGGACATAGGTCAAGTGGTGAACAAGTGATACACTGGAATTAATACCAGTAGATCACGAGTTCGATGTTAGATGTGAGTGTATGTGTGTGTGCAGTGGGCTGTTGTGCCACTTCGATGGGTGACAAGGATGCCTATGGCTTTTTTATGCTTCACTTTGCTTGGTCCCCAAGTTCTTCTAGTTTTGTTTGGTCCCCAAGTTCTTCCAGTCTTTATATTTTTCTAAGCTTCTTTGAGTTTTTTTAGACTTGGTCTTCTCGAGTTTTCCATTACTGATAGCGAACCCGTCCTGAGTTCTGCTAGCTCCTGTCATTCGTGACTGTCGTTTACCGGAGAGGTCATTTCATCCTGCTGAGATAGTCACCATAATTTGCTTTCCGTTAGTGCAGGGCGCTAACTGTCTTCAGGATAGCGCTTTGTGCGACTTGACCTGTTCTATCGTCTCATCTTTATTGTTTTGGTCTAATAACATCTGCTTTTGTTCACTTGTTGTTGCTATTTAAAAGTATCTGTTGTTGTTTATATCCGTTGTAACGCTCAACTTTTCAGGCACGTTATAAATTGGATAATTCTGGTATAATAAATTTTTTCTTTTCAAACTAATCCTAAATCACATCATTCCTCATGTTCGCCCTAGAATTCCCAATCATTTTCTCGAAAGAGAATCATTATACATATCAAATGCGGAAGTAAGGATCGAACCTGATATCTTAACATTGATCATAAATCAATTCTTACATGTTCATTAACCATAAGGATATACATCAACATTCCTCAAAACGTTCAAAATTCAAAATAGCAGAACTTAAATACATGGGCTACATTACATATATTTCATTTATCATGCACTCTACTGAGTGCCATTTTATGCCTCATTCATCCTCGTATCTGCTGCAATCTCCATCTGGAACGTTTGAATATTCCAAGGGTAAATCTCAAGTTAGATGATGAATCATCTAAGTAAGGGTACAGAAAAACATATTTTGTATATGAATGCAATGTCTTACTCCATCATAAGAGTCAACTGCACCCTTCATGCTACTCACCTTTTTTGTAGCCACCTTTTTCGAAGCCGGGGTGTATGGGTGCACCTTTGGTAAAGTAGCGGTGCCAATTCGTACTCCCTACGACCACAATGCGTGTGATCAATGATATCAACGTGTACATATGTATTTCATAGCATGTCATGTATGCAGTCTACGTGATGGATACCTATGATGCACGGAAACGGCTCGGAGGCGCCGTTTCGGCGTTTCCGAACCGTTTCCCGTTTCGGAAACGGGAAAAAACGGCCCGAAACGTTTTCGGGCCGTTTGTGTAATTTTCATAAACTTCTGGGCCGTCTCAGCAATTAATGAGTTTTGCTGGAAACGCGTTTTCAGACTTTCAGCCGCTTCCAATGGCTTGAAAAAAAGCCCTAACCCCCTAATTTTTTCCTCTCCTCCTCCTCCTCCTATTCTTCTTCCTCTTCTTCCAGTTCGAGTTCGATTGCCTTCGCCCTTGCCGCCATCTGCTTTCGGTCTGGTTGCTTCGTCACTCTCGCCGCCGTCTGGTTCGTCGTTCTCGCCACCGTCTGGTTCGTCGCACTTGTCGCCGTCTGGTTCGTCGCACTCGTCGCCGTCTGGTTCGTCGCACTCGCCATCAGCTTCGTCGCACTCGCCGTTAGCTTCGTTTCGGTGCTCCTCCTCGTCTGCTTCCAGCGCCTCCCCGTCTGCTTCCAGCACCTCACTTCGTGATCTCGTCGTCGTGCCGTCGTGTCATCTTCTGCTTCATCGCCCTCATCGCCATCAGCTTCGTCGCACAGTGTTGGCTTGTATAGTTGTATGTATTTAATTTAAGTGAGTTTTGTATCCAATTAACGTGTTGTATGCAATTACAGTGTTGTATGTTTACTGTTTATATTTGATTTTTTTTATTTTTTTATATTAAAAATTATATTTATAAAAAAAACCCTATAGTTTTTAAATTTACAGTTTGCCCCGCGTTTCCGTTTCCGTTTCCTACCTTTTTAGAAAAATGTCGTTTTCACGTTTCCGTTTCCTATCGGAAACGTCTCCCGTTTCCGTTTCCGTGCAACCTAGATGGATACATATCAGAGCATGTCAATATGATGAAAGCATCCCCGAGAATCGAGGTTTGAAACATAAATCACCTACAAACCAAGCATTTTTCATAAAGTTAAATCCAGTTGGGAAGTACCACTTACCTTCTCAAGCTTATCGGGCAACCTCAATATTCGTGCATCGCCTCGATTTGCGTGCTAATCACAAAATTCGCACGAGTCACTTCAACTTAAGTCTCAAAGCACCCTAATTACCATAATTATTTAAATAAGTATTAAAACCTATTTTTTCATAATTTCTTACATTTTCTTTATTTTTCTCTCTATTTCTTCCTATTTTTCCTCAATAAATCCAAACTAAATATTTCTTAAATATTTTCTCGAATATTTCACTATGAAAATTCATAAAATGATATTCTTGAATTTTTGAAATTTTCTAGAGAATTTTACTTAACTTAGCCTCTCAGGTTTCCTCAGTATGCGTGTCATATCCTCAAAACGCTTGCCTGAACTATTTTTTCACACAAAATCTCTAAAATATTAATAAATATCCATATCTTATTTTTTCGAAAATTTTCCCAAATTTCCTCTATTGTTTTCTCCTTTTTCTTTTTCTTTTTCTTTCTTTTATTTTCTTTCTTTTCTTTTTTTCTTTTCTCTTTCTCCTATTCATCTTCTTTCTTCTGCAACTCATGGATACTTCTTCTTCTCTCTTTTCTTTTTTTTTTTCCTTCCTTTCTTTTTCTTCTTCCTTTCTTCTTCTTCTTCCTCTTTCTTCTCATTCCTTTCTTCCCTTGCTTCTTCTTGTGCAACCTGCACGCATGGCCGCCATCGCCCAGCCACTGCTCTGCCTGCCGTCGCTGCTACGAGCTCCGCCGACACCACCGGCAGCACCGCACCACCCCCAACTGTTGCCCCTATTGTTGGCTGCCATCGCGGCCTCTCCCTTGCTCGCTGCCCATTTCCATGGCAGGCATGGCTGCTGAAACAGCAGCTTTGCAGCTGCCATAGCCGTGCCTCCATTCCTCTCTCTTGATCTCCATTCTCTCCCTCACGATCTCTTTCCTTCTGATTGCCCAGCCTAAGCTCGCTCATGATCTCCTTCAATCTCTCACTATGTTTCATTCAACCCAGCTCTTTGAAATGGTCGATTGCTGCCTCTCCATTTCCTTTCCTCTCTATTTATAACCAATCTCCACCCCTCTTCTCACGGCCCCGCCCCTACCTCTTGCCATCACCTATTGCGTGCGAAGCTTCCAAAACTTGCAAAGGCGTGGCTACAATCTTGCAGGGCATGAGATTTGGAGTTGCAGAGCATGGGATGAATTTGTAGAGACATGGCCTCATGCCCACGCTGCTACGAACATACATATAAATATATATATATAATTATATATTACACTAATATATTTAAAGAAAATTACACATAAACCCTAATTTCTTTCTTAATTTCACTTGAGCAATTTCTTTATTGCAACTATGTCCTTAAATCTCAAATTAATTTGCATTAAAATATCAAAAACACAAACTTAATAACTTCAAAGTTGCTCGATAATAACGATTTTGCCCCAGTATTCTCACCGGACTGTCATTTCATCCTGAAACCACTGAGGGGTTGTTCATTATGAAAAACCAGAGCCTCCTTAGGCTTTCGTTGACTTTCCGAAAGTCCCTTACAACAATTCGATTTTGCAGCCTAAATAACAGCTGCATTTTATCTGTACCAAAAATCGCTCCCGATCCGATTTCTTTCAATACCATAAATCTTATCTTGGAACGCTCATCGAGATCGTATCATTTTCATTAGACAATTTCACTCCGAGACATTCCATGCAGTCGATTCGGTACTTATAATTGTTATCAAGCCAATTTTTCGATATTCTAAACTTGCCTAAAGTACGTTGCAACCTTACGAAAATATGGGTTCTTACATACGTGTTCAAGTTGTTGTGGTCAGAAGTTAAATATTGTAGTTTACGTTTCATATACTATAGCGGGTTAGAACTAATTTTCTTGTATTGGGTGGATCATTCCTAGTGTAATCTTCATATATATTCTCATTATATCCCTAACATTCGATACTTGGCCTAGGCAATGGCCAAAGGCCTGCCTGCGATTTACTTACTCTGCCGAAATTGAGGGCACAGGCAACAAAGGACCACACAAGGGCAGTAATCCCAAGAATACTTTCATCCACACAATTGGAATTATAACCTAATAGTAGATAGTAACATTGATAAATTTGAAGTCTCAAATCTTAGTCTCGTGAACTCAATAAAAATACTTTCCCCCCACATTCATTGCCCAATGGCTAGTCCATCTTTTCAATTTGGGGATTAAACTATACGTGTGTGTATATCTGTATATATATGATAACGTATTACATGCATAATTTTTTTGACATATAAAACTAAGAGGAAATATTAGAAATTTGGTACCAGCATAAAGCCTTATCGCTAACATATTATAACAAAGA
This sequence comes from Diospyros lotus, assembly GCF_014633365.1. Taxonomy (NCBI): domain Eukaryota; kingdom Viridiplantae; phylum Streptophyta; class Magnoliopsida; order Ericales; family Ebenaceae; genus Diospyros; species Diospyros lotus. The sequence goes on from NC_068346.1 coordinate 34,087,193, forward strand.
AATAATGTTAAAAGGAAACCCCTAGAGCTCACTTTCTATTGAGAAACAAGCACTACCAAAAACTGCTCGGCTCGGCTCAACAACATTTTGCTTATAGTTTGTGCTCGTATTTGTCTGCTTCTCCATGGAAGGATGCAAAATCTCTGAAAGAACCAAGTTGGGATTATTCAAGTAGCAACTACTCATATTGTATCATAACAGCCTCTTCTGCTATAATCCAGCCTTCCACACATGTTGGATCACTTCAGGTAGCAATTCCTCATATTGTATTGTAACAGCCTCCTTTGCTATAATCCAACCATCCGCATTCGAGTTCTCTTGACTGGGTTGATGAGAACAACTCTAAAAGCCAGAAGGAAAGCAACATTGCTATCTTTAGCTTCAACAGCTACAAATATTTTAATTGTTTGATTTACATATTTTGCTCAAATCAAAGCGGTGGAGCCCGTTTATGCACTAGCCTAATCCTACTTTTACTCAAAACGCAAATGGTGATCTTATTCCAAAATAAACTTTCAATTTTGGTTCAATTTTCGATAGTAAAAGTCATTAAGTACTAATTTGATCTATTAATATGAGAATTTTTTGTTATATTAGTTGGTGGAGATAAGATGATGGTGATGGTGACTAGATTGTATGGAAACGAAAATGAGAAACGGATATGATATGAAATAGAAATGGAAAAATGACATTTTTTCAAAAAAGTAAAAAATGAAAAATGCGGGAGAAACGTGTAAAAAAAAAAGAGAGGGTTTTTTTTTCATAAATATATAGAAAATTATAAAAAAATAATTATTCAATCTAAAAAAAATAAATTCCATAATACATTCAAACAAATATAAGCATAAGTTCTATCATCCATGAACCATGACTTACTAATTAAAAACAAGCAAAAAATTTAAAAATAAAACTAATCAAACATAATATAATTTATAAAAGTTTCTCCACTTAATCATTATCTTTCTCTATGGTTTCTTGGACAACAACTAAGTTCAATATCATTTAATCAACACATCAACCAAGTTCACACTTCAATTCATTCCGAGACTAAAGCTAAGCAACTTGAATCAACACAATTAAGAGGAACGAAAAAGATAAAGAGATGATAGATTCAAAAGCAAAGCAATTGGCTTGGCGGGTTGGGATGGATAACAAAGTCAACTTTGCTAAATGTTAAGCATCTATTGAGTTGAAATGAGAGTAGGCATGTCCCTTTAACTACCACCAAACAAATTGCACTTTCAAATTAAGAAAAACAACGATACTTCAGTTTGTAATAATTATGAATGAGTTTATTTGATCAAATAGGGGCAGCCTCAAAATTAGGGTGACGCGAGAAAAATCAAATTATCACAACACAATCAAATTATCTACATGAAAGAAAAATCATTAGTTTATGGACACGAATTAGACCATTTCAAGTCAAAACGAAGCAATACAAGAATCACCAGAAATAAGACCAAGAAATAGACAAAAAAAGGAAGAAGAAGAAGAAGAAGAAAAAAATCATACCATTTTAAGCTGAACCGACAACAACACCTAGCAATTGGAGTTTATGTTTGTGAATCGACGATGACAAGGGGTAGCAAGGATTTGTGTTGCACAGAAACGGCGACGCCAAGCATGGAAACATTGATTTGTGTTTATGAATCAACGGCAGCACAAGCAATCGAAGTTGTGAATTGATGGCAACACTGAGTACCGAGCAATCGGGTGATAAGAGGGAACAATGATAAAGGGACGGTCAGAGAGATAGAGAGTGGTTGTAAGCTATGACGAAGATAAATCGGACAGAGATAAGGGTTCGCAGAGCTGCAAGGGGCTGCTCTCGAATCAAAATTGATATTAGAAGAGGTGTTAGGTGTAACATCCCACATCGAGCGATAGAAATGACCGAATCAACTTATCATGATGGGCTTATGCGAACTTTCCAGGGGTCACTCATCATTGAGCTACCACGCTTAACCCAGGAATTCTTTATTCATATTCAGCCTAAAATGTATCAAACTAGTGTTGTTTCCTTCCTTGTCATCCTCGATATATATACTAACTTTTTTAGAGTCATTTCTTAGACCTAATCTTGGGCTCTCGAGGTATTACATTCTCCCTCCCTTAAACACATGACGTTCTCGTCATTTGACTTTACAACTGATCTCAGATATTCTCTCATTTGGGGGCTTCCATCCTAGAAACCTGTAAGGAGCACCTTTTTGTTCAAGCCCTCACATCCCAGCGTCACTCATTGCCCTTATCAGACTGCCTTCTCCAATGGTCAACTCTGATACCACCTGTAACATGCTGTATCGAACGATAGGAATGACCGGATCAACTTACCCTGAAGGGTCTATGTAAACTTCCCAGGGATCACTCATCCTTGAGTTACCATACTTAACCTGGGAGTTTTTTATTCACATTTAGCCCAAAAGGTATCCAATTGGTGTTGTTTCCTTCCTTGTTATCCTCGATATATATACTAGTTTCTCTAAAGTCTTTTCTTATACCTAATATTGGGCTCTCGGGTATTACATTAGACAAATGAGATAATGACACATGATTTCCTTAACCTGCTTCAATGAGAAAACGCCACATGACTGATTACATGTCATCAATCATAACTTCTAACATTATTCTATTACAAAACACCCCAAATTGTTTCCAAAAATACAAAATGAAACATTTTTTTTTGTGTGTTTCTCGACGTTTTGATACCAAAAAAGTTTCACAAATGCTGAATCGATATCCCGAGACAATTTTGTACATCATAGTGTATAGATATACATATTATATATGAGCTATCCTGGGCCTAAATTTGCTTTTGGACCATTAAATAAAGAATTGTGGAGCCTTTTTAGGAAAATGTTTCCAAGCCCATTAGGAACCCAACTGGGGCCTAACTTAAACAAATAATTGGGCCTTTTTTTTAAGGTCCACTTGTGTTAAAATTTGAACTTTTTTATGTTACCTTGGGCTTCCCTTAGGCCCACATCAACCTATTTCAAATCCAATTGTGGTCCAATGTTTGTATCCCAAAACTATTTATTTTAGGCCCAAATGAATGGTTCAGTATGACAATATGTATTTAAAGCCCCACATGTGCAACCCCTGAATATAAACATTTTGGAGTCCACTTTTGCTCACCATATATCCCAACTTAACTGTTGCTTCTACATTACAGCGCCCCCCCCCCCCCCCCCCCCCCCCCCAACCCCACCTTAAACCCAAAATTCATGTTCTAAATATTTTTTAAGATCAAAAGAGGTCCATAATATCCAAAATTTCCAGATTTACAACTTTGTCCCATTCTCCCCTTTCTAGCTCAATACCACACTTTAATTTTCCTACTTCGTCAAATCGCCAATCTACCTTTTTAACAAACCTAGGGTCATCATTTGAACTTCTAAACGATATTCCACTAAACTTGTTGCTTTTAGGTATGGTGACAATATGGCAGGCATTTTTCATGCTTTAAAAACTCACCAACAAGCAATTGAGTTGGTCCAGACCTCCCCTTACGAGTGCTTGGATTCTTTTAGTTTTCTTTAATCTAAGTTCATTATGCTTGATTCCTCTGCTCGGATTGAAATGCTTGGCTTTCAAAGCACCATGTGTGCAATTGGGTAGTCCCTCCCTTTAACTAGTTCATTCTAGAATCGTTTAATCATCTACATCTATTTGAACTCGATCCTCACTCGAGGTAGGCCCCTTTTCTCCTCAAACAGGTACAAGTTGACCACATGCTAAACTCATGGTGATCAAATTGTACATGCCACAATGGTCTATGGCAATCCAAACCCACAAATGACCCACTTGTGTTGTTACCTTCAAAACCACAAATGAGGTCACTTGATGACACAAGTATTTGCCCCTACCAAGAACTAACTAAAATTAATGGAGGTTTGAACTAAAGGCTACCCTTACCATTTAACAGTAAGACTGCTCAAAGTTGACCTTGAAACTACCCTTTGATGCTTAAATTAGAATTTGAGAACCCAAATAGAAAGAAATAGCAAGAGGGGCAATGTCATCTTGTGATTAACCTTATGCTAGGCAAGGATGATTGACTTGTTGGCCATAACCAGGGGCGGATCCAGAGGGGATCTAAGGGGAGGGCTGAAGCTTCAATTTGAGGGATTGTGTATATATGGATATATATATATATATATATATTCAGCCCGTGCCAGCCCCCTTTGATCCGCCCGTGGCCATAACCTTATTGTTGATAGTCCTAACTGGGAGAGTACCCTAAAATAGGATGATTGCCTGGTTGGCCATAACCTTATTGTTGATAGTTCTAACTAGGAGAGTACCCCAAAATAGGATGATTGCTTTGCCAACTTTATCATAAAAATTGTGTAGCCTTGGTCGGAAGGATGGCCTTACATGGTGGTGTCAGATATTTTTAGCATTGTGGTTTCAAGTAATCATTTGCAAGCAACTTTAGCACGTCCCACGGCCGGGTCTGCAGCCTGTGGCCTTAGCACGCGGTCCCCCTGTCCAGTAAGGAGCACAGGAAATTCTGTGCATCATCTCGAATACCAGAAAATCTCACGTACGCGTAAATCGGATAATTTCAATAGTTAAAAATTCTTTTAAGAAGAAAGATAAGTAATCATTCACGAAAAAATTTATTTTTAAAAAATAACTAAATAACATCATTTATAAAAGATAAATATTATTTATAATAAAACTAATTCTAGCCAAATTAGAAATAATTAAAATAAATATTATCTTCAAGAATCCTAATTGTATAACACTTTAGATCACTTCATATTTCTCTATAAATAGACAAGCACTCATTTTAAAAGAGGTACGTCTCTGATACTGGTGTAAATAGTAAATATTACTCAGGAGTGGAGCTAGAATTTTGATTTAGTGATGGTGAATTTAAATACAAAAAATAAGACAATAATGATAATATTAAAATACAAAAACCTTTTACAATTGTTCCCTACGACTTTTCATACCTTGATAATGTCGTATAATGACCTCGTTATTAATTTTATTAAATATATCATTTTCAACATACAAAACTAAGCTATCATTTATCTATCGATCTCCAATCCTATTACGCAATTGATTATTCGCAATGTTTATTATAGAAAATACTCTTTCAACTATAGTAGTAGCAATTGAAAGAAAAAAAAATTAGGTAGGAATTGTGAAAGAAAGCGAGAAATGGGAAAGAAAGAAAATTGAGTAGGAATTGGAAAAGAAATCAAGAAATGGGATAAATTTAGAGACGAAATGAATTAGGAGTTAGGAGTTAGCGGATTAAGGTCATTTAACCTATTTGGGCTAAGTTTTAATACAATAATTTTGGGTTGATTTTGAGAGTTGGGCTTGGGTTAAAAATAATATAAAATCATTTTTTTTTTAAAGATCAATTGCCCTCGTTGGGCCTTACTTAGCTTCGCCTTTGCTCTTAGATTTTTATCACTCTTAATGTCTGATTTAAACATTAAAGTATTTGCGCGGAGGGTTGTGATATTTGTACAAAAGCACTTTTATAGATTGGTACAGGGGTGATATATTTCGAGAAATTAATGATATTTAGAATATAAATTGGAGCAATTTATTGTGATATATTGACGATAAATTGGATCTAAATGAAAAAAGGGAGACAATGACGACCACCCAAACCAATCAACCACCGGTGACCACCCAAACCAACCGAGGACATAGTGGGTAGCGGCGAGCGTAAGGTGGGCGATAGTCGGCCAAACGAGGATGCAACAATTGGCGAGGGTGGGCGGCGAGGGCGAATGCGAGGTGCGCAGCTGTCAGCCAAGCTAGGACGCAATGGGCGACGACGATCAACAAGCAGTGAAGACAAGGGGCGTGACGAGTGGCGAGGATGAAGGCAAAGTGGGTGGTGGTGGGTCAAGCATGGATGTAGAGCGTGTGATGAAGGCGAGGGCGAGGAAGTAGCAGGCTACGGGCGACGAGGGTAAGGCAACGACAAGCGGCGAGAGAAAGGCTGTAAGAGGTAGTGCTGGAAGGGGAATGAGAGAGAGAAGAGAGATGAAAAGAATAGGTAAAATGGTCTTTGTGAGAAGAGAGGAAGAGAGGAAGGGGCATGAGAAAGAGAAAGAGATGAAAAGAATAGGTAAAATGGTCTTTGTGAGAAGAAATGAAGGAGCAAAATAGTTATTTAAATCCCTGTAAACCCCTTTGTAATAATCTTATCTGTACAAATAGCATTATCCTTGCACGAAGAATCTTTCTACACCCTCTAACTATTTTCTTCCTTACAAACTTAAATAACTTGACGATGACGTTTTCGAGTAATTAAATTTATTATTATATCTTAGTAACAAAAAATATAAAAGGTTTTCAACAACACCAATATAATACAAATCATACCCTAAATTGCATAATTAATCTCTAATACTCTACTTGCAAAAGAAAAAAAAATGGGATTTGTGTTCACTGCAAAAATAAATAAATAAATAAATAAAACAAAAAGTAATTGTCATGAATATGAGTCTAACTTTGTACACAAAATTAAAGTTTATACATATTAATATATATTTTTTTGAATTCATCTCAGTGTTCGATCTTCGTCCGACTAATTAATCTTAAAAAAAAAATGACCTTCCCCTGATACACTTTCGGATAAATTCAAATACAGATATATTTCATACACATTCAGAATTGAATATTCAATACAATTCATGCAGAACTTGTCTTCTAGCCTTACTATTCCCTTTTGACTAAATATTACCTTCTAATAATAATTTAAAATTATTAAAATTAGATAATCACACTAATTTATTATAAGCCCTCAGTTTAACAATTAATTTTTTTTTATTCGTTCGAATTGTCAAATGTTAAAAACCAGTTTCAATTCTAAAATTTAATATGTCTAAATTAAATAATTAAAATTTAAAAAAAACGATCAATTTATTAAAATAAAAAAAAAACTTGTCGTACAAGGAGGGAAGGTAAGGTCAAAAAGACCCAAAGCCTAGGTCCCCCCATGTCACATCAATAAATAATTTTAATAAATTGATGCGACATATTTAAATTTATAATAATTTTATTAAAAATTAATAATAACTTATAATAATGAATAAATTTATTATTATTTTAAATAAAAATTATGAATTTAATTAAAATTATTATAAATTTATATGTACTATGTTAATTTAAAAAAAATATTTATTCAATTATAATATTAGCAAAATATATACGACGTTTTTTTAATAATTTAAAAATATTATATTTAATTTTTAATGTATAAAATATTAAAATTTGATATCTTGTTAAAGGCTCTCGTTTTAACGAATGACATGTTATGTGAATAATTAATTAGTAATATATGAATAGGTTAATTAATTTATTGTACTCTTTTTATAATTAAAAAAAATATTATTTTTTTAATATATAAAAATATTAATATTTTATATTTTAATTATTAAAAAATATTATTTTATTATTTGCGTCACCTAAAATATATAAAGAAAAGTGTCTAGTCTTAATAAAAATTATTTATTAAATTGACGTGCGGTTGTGGTATTTGCTAATAAGTCGGTATACGTGGAAGTGGCGGGGCCTTTAAAGATACCGAATCAGGCCGCAGGCTGTGGCGGCCAAGCACCTGTACCTTCCATATTTAATGCTGCACGGCACGTCTTCTCGCTCGCTGGCTCCCTCCCTCCCTCCTTGTGTAGCTTTGCCAATCAAACACGCTAGTACGGGTCTATCAGCATTCATGGACCCTTCCTTGCCTTTGATTCCTTTGTCTTTCTCCTTTTAAATGTTTTATTTTCCTTTTCTATTTTCAAAACCAATTTAAATTAGAAAACATTAGGACATGGCGGGTCAATCAGAGGTCTAGTTCGACCACCATGGCAGACTCTAGCAATAGGCTTGCAATCGTCTCTCTGCAAGGACGGACGGAGTTTTCAATTGAAGAATCTCCGTAAAAAGGCAGTGCTTCGTTGCCAGATCACGTCAGTTAAGACTCTTTTTCCCTCAAAATAGGACGTGTCAAGACTTTTCTTCTTCTTCTTCTTCAATAATTAGTGGCAACAAGAAGCCAAGGACCAACCCTGGGTATCGTTTTTCTTCCCAAACCATACTGTCGACTAAGAAAAAGGAGAGAGGATGAGGAGGATTGACAAGAACGAGTAGGGTATTTAGTGCAATAACGTTTATGAATTGTGTTAATTCTATTGGGCCTAACCTAACAAATAAGCTCATTGCTCAGTATTGGTTTCAATTTCTAAGATCCATTCTATTCATGTCAATTCAATAATACCCAATGTCTTTTCATCATTATGTCAAAATTCATGTGTCATCTATCCTGAATAGATCTCAAATGTCTCAAAATTCTCGACTCATAAGTCACTTACAACAATCGAGAACACCTAAGGGATCATCACCTTCTCTCCTATATAAACTAGGCAACTATTGCTCAAGATATGTTTTTTTTTCAATTTATAGAGATTCTGTCACTTTGAATTCTTACTTACTTGAACGTCGGATTTAGGTGTCAACCATCTCCTGTCATGTGGATCGTCGTTGTCTCGAGCTCTCCGTCCAATCACTATTTTTGGATTTGAAGGAACAGTCTATAAAACAAGGGAAGTGTAATGTTATTTTTGAAACTCAAAGGCATTATTTGCAATTAGTTCAAACATTAAGGGTATCAAATATAATTATCTCTAAATTTTAAAAAATAGAACTATTTCTACTACATAATTATTTCTATTAAAAAAGAAAAAAATAATTACATTAAATTGGTGGTGGTAGAGAGGCTAATTGTGGAGTTTTTTCTTTTTTCAAAAATCTATTTTAAAAATATTTGATAACATAAAATTTAAACCAAACTATCTTTTATAATATTGCAAGGGAATGAAATCGCTCACGAGTTGTTGACGTTTAGATTCAGCCGACTGTGATTTGTACGCCTGCAATGAAAAAAATGAGTCAAAATAAAGAGATGAAGAACTAAGTAGAAGCAAAGACAAAGGGATTTTATGTGATTCGGTCGGAACGGTGTCTACTCCATGACTGTTCTCTGGGCATTCTAGTAGAGTAACAGTATATTATCATTAGTATTCTCTCATTTATAATTGTGTTTTTGACTCCTATTTATAGTGAGGGGTGTTTATAATTGCATAAGATACAAAAATATAGAGATGATATCATGGGGGACAAGATGTCCTTATCATCTCCATAAAATTGGGAGTGGTACTCCATGTTACCAGGGATCCGATTTGCCTCACAAAAGTAAGTGGGTCATTGTCTCTGATTATTCAAATTTAATTTATTTTGTATTCTACTTTTATATATTTTTATTTACTTATTATTAATATTAATAATATTTAAAATAATATTAATAAATTATAATCAATTAATAAATAATAATTAATAAATACAATAAATTAAAAATTATTAAATAAAATTTACAGACACAATAATTAAAAATAAGTTAAATGAACACCACAACATCATATATCTTGAAAATTAAATATTATTAAATTTTAAATACTACATAAAAAAAATAATAAGTTAATAATTCAATAATTAATAATATTTTATTAATTGAGATAGTAAATGTAATATTTTTATTTTCTAATATTATTGATAATAAATTTTTTTTAGTTAATTATGTAATTTTTAGGTAATAATTTAAGTTAATATATAATAAATAATTAAATAATTTATATTATAAAATATGTTTATAATAAAAAATAAAAATAAAAAAATAAACTATTCTTTTACCCCCAAATTTGGGGTTGGAGAGAATTGCGTCATATCCCAAATTTAGGGTAGGTAAAGGGTTGAAGATACCCTAAAAGAGAGAAGATATGGACAGAAGCATCCACATCTAATTTTTCTGGGTATGTCTGCCTCCTCCTGTCACTTTTCTCAAACTACAGCTGTCTCATTTGTTCAATGGGTGTCATCATTTCAGCTACGTTTCTTATTTAAAGTAATTTGTGTTTATGTTGAATAGATGATAGAATAAATATTTATATTTAATTAAATAATTATTTTTTATATTAAAAAATATATTTAATAAAAAAATATATTTTTTATTTACATATTTGTCCCGTATTTAATTTTCGATTTTTTTTTTTTTTCTGTTTCTCATTTGAATGCCATTTATTGTATGAATTCCTTCCAACCACTCACTCAGTGCTCTTCACACGTGCGGCTGCAGTCTGCAGGCCTTGGATTCAGTTTTCTTAATAATTATTACTTTTTTAAAAAGCCGATTCAGACTGAATGTTAAGATTAAAAAAAAAAAAAGAAATTTACCAAGTGGGGAAATATGAAATATTATTATTATTATCAACAGCAAAGACGGAAAGTGGGATTTGGGAAAGCGACACGGCGGCTGGCAAGTGAAGTTGCCAGGCTGTAACTCTGACTTCTGCCGTCAAAAGTTCAAGAAAAGAAACATCTTTATCCCTTGTAGCACGTCCCCACGGTACATCCCTACAACCGCACTATACAGATCCCCCCAGCCGTCACTTCCATATCAAACCCAACCCACCTAATCCCACCACTACGCCTTTCTATATTGACTCAATAATAGTACAGACCAGAGATTTACAATTTTTTTTATATGATCTTTCGCTGTCACGTGTCGGGCTGTGATCAGCAGTCAATTGGACCGAGTGGGGCCTTGAAGAAGCAGTGTAGCGTTAGACCCCGAGGCCAAGCCGTTGACTAGCTAGGTCACATCTAACCTCGGCCAATCCGACCCTTGACTTGGCCAGATCGAACTCCATCCACATGTTCTGCTGATGATGATGTCCGATCAGATAGGCTTCCACGCCCAGCAGATCAGAGTTGCCAAATGTGAAGCAATGCACCGAATCTTTTTCCCTCACCATGCCGGGCACCCGATACAGTAGTCTCTCGCCCGATACGCTCATTTCGGCGCCCCGGAGCATGAGGGTCACGGTGGGTAATTGGGGCAGCGTTGCGCGGGTTAATTCGACCCGGTAGCATAAGTCCATGGCTCCTTGGAATACGAAGTTTGGGTCTCCCAGAGGGCGGAGCAGGCCTTTGGTTTGTTGCAGGAATTCGTTTTTCAGAGCGTTGTAAGCCGGGCCGAGGAGGAAGGTGAACTGGGTACCCGAGTCGACCATTGTTTGACCCGCACCGGTGTGGTCGGGCTCGAAGACGGATTTGGCTAGGGGTAGGGTTTTCCCCGATACTTTTATTCCCTCGAGCTGGACCGTGTACGCAACCCGGTCGAAGTAGGGTAAGGGGGTCGTGATTTGGACCAAGGGCGTGTAGTTCAAGGGTCGGAGCCAGGGGAACCGGGCCTCCCCGAAGAGCAGAATACCCGACGAGTCACGGCCTGAAATGCAGTACGAGAACTTGGGAGAACGCATTTGGCTGACGAAAGATAGAGACCCCCGGTTCATGCCTATTAACCCGGTCGTCTTGGAGTCCTCGCCCGGGTTGGAGCTCGAACCCGAATCCATGCAACCGAACACCAAACCCGGAAGGCCGGAATCGTCGACCCGGAAGGTCTCTGTGGCCAGGTTGCCTTCGACGGAGGAGGCGTCGGCGTAGGCGAGCGTGGCGTGGCAGAGCTGCTTGGAGTCGCAGGAAACGGGTATGGAGAAGTCCCGGGTCCGGGTCTTGCAGGTGGGCGACAAACAGGGTACGGGCGAGTAGGAAGAGGACCGGACCGGATCGAAAACGGAGGCCGCGTTTGGCGTCCGCTTGCAGTGAAGCCAGGAAAGCTCGCTGCCGGTGTCGAGCACCATGGTGACTTCCTGCGGCGGAGTGCCGACGGAGAGGGAGACTGTCAGCGAGACGTTGTGGCGGAAAGAGAGCTTGTTGGGTGGCCGGAGAATCGAGCCAGCCGGAATGGCCTTCGCCTTGAGTGGTAACAACACTGGTTGCATCACTGAACAAAGACACAGCCTAGGTAAGAAGAATATCCACGAAATGAAGAGCTGAAGAAGAAGAAGATGAGGAGCCGACAAGGCCATGGATTTGAGGTTTTTTTTTTTTTTTCCCTGGGGAAATGAGGTATGACTGTAAGCTCTATTCTCCGCCGTGCGCGGTGGTACAATGGTGGTTTGGGCTTTGGGGAGAACGGGGGAGATGGTCACTACTTATATATAGAGGGAGAAAACGTGTTCATTTGGTTGGGAATTTTGGTGACAATTACCCCAATGTTATCACAATACTTATCCAACCTTCCCCCCTAAAATATAAGCTTAAATAAAATAACAAGATTAGTGTAATTTTTAAAGGTGTTCAAAAAAATCGACAAATCATAAAAATCGATCGAATTGAACCGAATCGCATCGCACTGCATGATTTTTTGAGAGAAGCGGTCCGGCAAGGTTTAAGAAATTCTCAAACCATGCGGTTTGCGGTTTGAAGATTTCTCGATTCGATTCGGTTTAAATTCAAACCGTCCAAGTATTTTATAATATAAAAAAATTATGAAATAATTTATTCTCAAACAAACAAAAAAAAAACAAGTTTACCAACAGATTGTCTGTTTTGTTAATATATAAACAGATTGTGGACAATTTGAAACAATCAAGTTTACAAATTGTTTATTTATACAATCTGTTTACAGAAAACAGATTGTATAAATATTAAACAAATTGTTTATATATAATTTTTTATTTATTTTGATTTATGGGCTAAATGGTTGGTGAAACAATTTATTAAACTATGGAAATTGCACCACGAAAATTGATAGATTAATATTTTGGATGTTTTAAACAAATTGTGGAAACCGCACCGAACCGCACTGCAAAATACAGTGCAGTTTCAACGCACCAAACCAGACCGCGCGGTCTGGCTTGGCAAAAAACCGCACAAGCGATTTGGTGTACTGAAAATGTCAAAAACAGATCAAATCGGACCGTGAACACCCCCAATAATTTTTATTGAGAATAAAACCCGACACCAAATACTTTTTATGTTTAAATTTTATCGTCACAAAGTACGTATTTATTTAAATTCTTAAATATTATTATGCTTGATATAAGAGGATTAAGTGATTTATGTTGCATGAAAAGGAAAATAAAAAATAGATACGATAAAAAATAAAAGGTAAATAATATTTTTTAAAGAAAAAAAAAATAGATATGTAAAAAATTTATAAATATAATTTTTCAATAAACATATAGCTTTTATTTATAACATAAGTTATTTATGTCTTCTAACACAGTAAAAAATTATTCAATCAAACATAAACGTAAATTCTATTATTCATTCAAATAAATATAAACATAAGTTACTTTTATTTATAACGTGATAGAAGATAATTATTTGTGTCTCTAATGTGATTGTGGAATAGATCCAATATTTTTTAATATTACAAAATAGCCTTAAAATATTTTCAAAAAATTACGAAAATAATCTAAAAATATTTTTTGATGTTTCGAGATAAGAAACATTTCAAAAATATTGAAACAATACAATTTCGATATTTCCATACATCAAAGCAAGTGGTTACAATTCAATTGCTAAAACTATTTTAAGGGAGTGTTTGGTCAATATTAATATATAGTATCGTGTAACATAATTTATTTACTTAGTGCATAGGGAAATAAAAGACTTAAATTTTCAACAAAAATAATTGAAGTTTTATAATAATTATGAAAGGGCCAAACAAGCTGGCACGAATCTTCCATTTGGTCTATCAAATCGAGTAATTAGTTAAATGAGAGAGCATATATTATTGAAGGGAATTAAGCCAAATTTAAGAAATTTCATTTTAAAGAAGATGATGGATAGTCTTCTTTCCAAAGTTAGAAGGGCATCAATATTACGTCCGAGATTAGAATTTGTGAAATAAATAGAAAATAAAAAATAGAAAATAGAAAATTAAAATATGTATATACATGTATATGTGTATGTATATATATATATATGGGGGGGGGGGGGGTTGACCGATAATTTTTTTTCAAGAAAATGGGTCCAACTCCAAAATAAGTTCAAGAGGAGAAAGCTTAAAGAAGAAAGCTAGAGAGTCTTAATAACTCTTGTGCGACTTTGTCGAGTACCTTTGGGAGATCATCTTGGGAGCCTATTCTAGTTCCAACAATACGTTTATTAGTTTTCAGGATCTTTACTTGGAGATCCATATTAAACAATTTTGAAAGACTCAGATATTCCTTCGCTTGACAATCTCAATTTTTAAAAATAAGGAGTGATTCTTCTAATCAAGGTATGACCAAAGCTTTATTCATGCTATATTTTCATTCTACATACTCTCTATGTGATTGATTTAAGCATCGAAGGCCCTACGCAAGTGACATCCCGCGCCCCTAACTATTTTTTGTTTCTCAAGTCTCTCAAAGACTAGAAATTCCATATAGATACTCCCTTGCATCTACAAATTTATTGTTATATCTATGTAATGAAACTTTGTAACATATGTGTTAACTTAATTTGAGTTATATTTAATACACCTTAATGCTTTGTAATTTAATGATTCAATTAGTTTTATTTAACTAAATAACAAGTATAATTTTGTCAAACTTGTTCATGCTAGGAGAAGTTTTATAAATTTTAGTGCTTTACAAATTATATGAATTTTTTCTAATATGAGCAAATGTATTTTTTTCTTTTATAAATAAGAATTTCAATGAAAAAACATTTACGACTTTAAGTTATGGCATATCTCGAGTCTCACAACAAAATATTACACAAGAAAATCTAAACAACTAATATAAAATATACAATCCTCTCAACATTAGGAGAAAATTGTAAAAGGAAAAATCTTCATTAGCGTCACATTCTGAAAACGTTCAAGAATAACAATTTTCTTAAAAATCATGTCGATTTGGTTGTCTAATGTTAATAGTTACCTAATCAACTTTAAGATACTTATAAAAATTCATAAATAGTAAATAATTTGATGGGTTCTAAAGACAAGGGTATTGCAAGCCAATGCATTTAAAACATGCTGTCTTATAAAGACGGACAAGGGGCTCTTGGGTAAGTAGGAAAAGATGCCTAAAAATCGGCAAAGACCTACTGCCAGCGAGTGGTGGCCACAAAAAAATAAAATATAAGGCATTGTTTGGAGATGCAGAAACCAAAGAGTAGAGACAGCCATTCTAAAAGGTGTGAAGGAGAAGAAGAAAGTGGTCAATTATTTGAAATAAATTGCGCGTCTTGTTGTGGTGATTGGGACCCCTAAATTAATTAAGCATGGCTTTGAAAGCCTTGAGAAGCTTAATTTGTCTCGTGGGTCGTGGCGGCAGCCACCCCTAGCCGCCCTCTTCATCCAAACAATTTCTTCAAACCCTTTAATAATCATGGCCCCATTAAATATTTATTATTATTTTTTGATAATAATGTGTATTTATTACGTATCTATATGATATTGTTGATTTTTTCTTTTTTTTTTTTAAAAAATATCATTTGGTAAAATACTAGTTCATCTCTCGTGTTATGCATGAAAGTTCATATATATATATTGAATTTATTTAAAATTGACAAATTCACAATCATAAATTCCATCTCCAAGTTTCAAGAACTACACATTTTTCACAATCTAATAATTAATTTAATATATGATAAATATAAATAGTTTATACAAAATAATAAATAATATGATAACATATAATAAATTAGTAACATAAATAATAAAAATATAAAACATAATAAAATTTTCAAAAGAAATATGACAACATATGATAAATATAAATAGCCTATACAAAATATTAATTTTGTCAAAATAATTTAAACAACTTATTTAAAATAATTCAATTTTGCCTAAATAACTAATTTAACATAACCTACAAACTAATTATTTTTCAAAATTAAGTAATAACGTAAACATATAAGATTTGTACTTTTTTGTGCATGGTTATGAAACTAATTAAGGGTTTTAGAGTTTTGAGTGGTGGCTTTATTATGAGAAAATAAGAGGTAAATTATGGAAAATAAAATAAAATAAAAAATTAAATTTATTTTTTAAAAAAATTTATTTGATAGTCGGTATTTGGCGATATTATCTGATATCTCAAGATTTAAAAAATATCATTTTTATGTAATTTATTTTAATTAAAATTTTATATTAATATTTAAAAATTAATAATATGGGTTAGATCTTGTCTCTTCATATACCATCTACAGGTTCCAAGAATTACACGTTTTCCACAAACTTAGACTTAATTAATGACCTATAAAAATTTCATTTCAAGTAAGCAAAAAAATAAATAAAATATCAAAATAGAAAGTGAAAATAGGCGAAAAAAAATTTTGACGGCTATTTTTTTATAATATATATATATATATATAGATTGTCGTGCTTTTGAAGGAGTCTATTAGTTGCGTTTTATAAAAAAATAATAATTTTTAATGTGACTCAAAAGTATTGAGATTTTAAGAAAAATTATGAAAAGACCCTTTCCTAGGATACTCTTTTAAGGACACAAATGGCTTCGAACATCTTACACTTGTGCCAAGACCAAGGGGCACCATAGATCTTTGATTTGGAGTCTAGATCTAACTTGGAAGCCTGCCAAACCTAAGGGAAAGATTTAGCTTGAACAACTAGATCCAGACTCGAGTTCACATCAATTATTACTATGATCGTTTCATGGATTCAAATCTAATCGTTCACGTGGCATGATTATAGTCATCCATTGGGCTTGTGTCCAATCATTCACGTGGCGCGATCATAACTCTTCACCAACTTTACATTGTGCTTATATGAAAACATAAATTTTAAGAGTTAAGTATCTCAGTAACTACATCATCATTGCATCATTATCACGTCATGTTATCTTGAATCTTGTAACTGATTTGATCATCGAAAGACACATTGGAAATGGAGTCTTGCATTCTTTTTGTAGGTTGAGCTAAGCCAATTATTTTCTTACGATTGTCAAATCCCAAATTGAGGTAAAAATATTATAAAAATATAAACTTATTTATGAGATAAAAAGCCAAAAGAAGTTAATTTTTTTAGGCTGTTTTTAAATTTATTCCAGAGTTCCAAACTTATCAAATCCCCTAATTTTTGTTGAGTTGTTATGTTATTATTAATTTTTTTACATAAGAAATCATAAAAAAATGCTCATATTAGGTCTACAATTGAATGGTAGCAAGGAAGACCATTTCCCTTGTTTGGACGAAGATTTTATAAAAGAAGAGGAGAGTACATGATACTCTCTCATCTCTTTTATATTTTTATTTTTTTTTGAATTACGCTCCATTACTAGTATCCTTAGTCATCCCGTCCCTAGAGTTACACTAAGGAGATAAATCAATGGATGTGCTCGAGTGACCAAGGTGGTAGGCCTTGGCACCACTAATGTCACTCCCAATATTCTTTCCTAGAAAAAAATATTCTGCTTTCCCCAAAAATCGAATCCATATTAGGAGCTCCCAAACAAACTTTCAACCTATCTTTTTGCCATTCGACTATGCCCCTTGGGGGCTTCTATATTCCTATTTTGTTTACACCCTAACTTAGAGAATATAAAAAATATTTATAAATATGATTAGTAAAATTATATTTTATTTTATTTACGTTTTATTTTTCTCAAATAATAAATGGTTATATTTACCTTACCATTCCATTATATATTATTATATTCTCTATCCCACATTTCTTCCAAACATAGCATAAATGATACAAAAAGATTCAAACTCACCACCTCGTATTTATCATAATGAGAATGCTGTTTTGAACACTCATATTTGACACAATGACTGATACTCTACATTGATGTCTTATATATTTACATTGATATGATATAATATACAGGACATTAATACAAAATATTACTGCTAATATCAAAACTAAGTATTTAAATAGTATTTTTGTAGCCATAAAAAAGATTGTCATCAACACTTAATGTGAGAAACTGACGCCCATCAACTTAACAAACTAAATCTTTTGGGGTAGCTCATCTAGTTAATCGTGCATTTTAAGGGGATTTGGATATTGAGAGGTTATGGGTTTGATTCTGTTTCGTGCAGGAGTGTCAGCTGTGTTATATCAAAGTGCCACTACTCTTGCCCTTTGGGTGGTGACTTACCTGGCTCATGTTGCAATGACCATTGCGGCTAAACCCATTGTTTATAGAGGCGGCAAGCAGACTCTTTCGATTTTCACGTTAAAAAAAAACAGAAGAAGAAAAACTTAACAAACAAAATGAACTGTCTCTATCTTGTTTGCTTCTTCTGTCACAAAGCATGGTTGTCCATATTGCATGCTTATCTTATGATACACCACCCCTAAATTGACATATTATGTAACTTTCATTATCTGAATAATCTCACATCCCAAAGCTATGACAGTTCATTGCTATTTGGATTAGTTGTAAATGATTAATTCATTGCCCTTCACTTGGTCTTTCATGTCCAGCCAGATGCCATTAATTGGGCTGTTCCTTTTCAACTTCAAGCTGCTGCTGCTGCTGCTGCTAGCCAGGCTTCGATGGGGGGCCCTAATCAAGATAGGAATAGCCAAGAGAAGACCATATATCCATTCATATGTCAATCTTACATTACACCCCTATGCTATATGCTCTTCTTTTTCAACATTTTTCTGCTCATATATGTCAATTCAATGCAACTTTCAACTGGATCAATTATGAAATGAAGAAAAGTACAGCATTAGGTAAAAGAGAAGCAACAACAAAGGTGATGCCTCCATGCGTGCAAGGTGGATACTTTAGAGTTTTTTTACACTCCTTGGGATATTATAAATAATGTCCGCTTCAAAGAGTTGTGATAAAATTTAAATTCATGACCTCATATTTGTCATCATGACCTCATGCTTGTCAGGAGAAAAGAGATGAATTATTATAGGAGACATTGACGTGCTACTATTTAATTCATCTTAAAAGCTCAATAAGCATTTCTAAAAACAAAATTAAGGGATTGTTGAAAATAACTTTTTAACTTTTTTTTTTTTGTTGAATTTACTTTCTATTTGAAAAAAATTTTAACCATGTTATTTGACAATTTCGGGTTTTTAGTTTTGTTTTCTATTTTCGTTCTTTATTAATGAAGTAAAAAATAAAAAAATGAAATGCCAACCAAACTAACACTCCAAACATAGAAATATCATTATCTCTTGTTTGTTGTACATATCTCTTCTATATATTTATATCTTAGTTTAAATTCAAACCCTACCACACACGCCAAGGACCATCCTAAGACTTAACAAGTTCCATGGCTTTATGAACATAAATATAATTTTGGACAGGTGGCCAAAGCAAGTTTGGTGGTTGGATAGTTTAATTTTTTTTTCCTTTTAATCATTAGAACACTTGTTGGGTCTTCTTAATATAAAATAAAATAAAATCTGTGGTAGGTAATTGGCATCTATATTGCCTTCTGATCCCATACTTTTTAATTCAAACCTTGTTCTCTGGTTTCCCATCAGTGAACAAAATGGAACCATTTATGCACACATTTCAAGGTTTCTTGGCCTCGTTGAATATAAAACACCATGTTTGGTAGATTGGAAAATCTAAAATTTGGCAATTTTGCTTCCCCACTTCATATTTCCTTTGTCTTATCCATACTCAAAATTTGTTGTTGTTTAGATGATATATTTAACAATCAGAACATGGCGTTAAAGAGATTATTATTAAATTAAATCAAGGAAAGAGACAACAGTGTAGCTATGTATACCATCAAAGGAATTTATTAATTCAAGGACTTGTGATTTTCAAAGTCAATCATGAAAAGGCCAAAGGAATTGGTTGCGATCTCACCATCAAAGTCACGCATGCATGCATGATGATGATGATAGATAATTGGGTTTTGTTTGATTGTGCTGGAACTATGAAGCTGGGTCTCTTCTGGTTTCCAATCTAAAACCTCCATGATTGATCTAGCTAATCATTCAATCATCAATCTAACCAATTATATATACATATATATAATCCATGCTCAACTTTGATTCAACCCTCTTCCTTCAAGATTGGCTCCAACCCTCTTTCTCCTCCTATGGGTCAATTCTTAATTTTGTTTTGATATGCCTTCTATTGAATCCTCATTTACATAGTGTATATTAACTAAGATATAGATTGAAAAAAAATAAAATATGACGCATTTTTTATTTGAATACTTAATACTTAAGTCACGTAATTTTTTATTTGAATTTTTTAGATAAATTTATCTCGTCCACCGAAGATAAATTTATCTCAATTCGATCTTACAAATAAAAAAAAATGACACATGTGTCATTCAGTGCATTCTAAAAAATTTAACAAATAATTTGGATAAAAATTTTAAAATGTTTTAAGTTTTATTTTGACTATTCCATATTTTGATTCAAAAAATATTTCAAACTTATCTTAACAAACGCAATCTTAGAGAACAAATAAGAAATGAGTTGCAATTCTCATTATTGATCACAATAAATATTGCACTTAAAATTTTTTCCCCTTGACTTTTAAGGGTTTTGTCATTAAGGTGCATTTAATGAATTTTATACTAAATACTTATTGACGAATAATATAGAAGAGAGAAATTATTTTGCTACTCTTATAGGCCCACCAATCATCATGCGCCATGTGTGCCAAGAAAAAATGCCACGTGTTTTTATGATTCAACCTAGTCGGGATCCAAATAAATTACTGACATGAAAGATTTAGGAGAAACTTGTCTACTCCTTTGAATTTGGTCAATTGAGAATCTCTTTACTATCTCAAAAATCTTTCTAACCACTCAATAATCTTATCGCACTCAAGATCCTCTACGACTACATGAGTTACCTATTTATATATAGGGACTAAGTGGAGTTAGAAACAAGACATCAAAAACCTTTATCTCTTCTAATGGAGCAATCATCCACATCTCCATTAATAATTATCAAGAATAGATGGCTCCCAAAAAATTAAAAGAGATCAATTTGGTTACTCCTAAAGTTAACTAAGTTGCTTAACTCAAGGAGCAGGGGACAAGTGATAAGAGAACAATCGAGAGAGGGAGAAATTACTCAACTACCCTTATGGACCCACCAATCACTATATGTTGTGTGTGAATAAAAATTAATCTAAAGTTACTTCATGTTTTCACTTGGGTTTGGTATGTGTCCCCTTGATTTGACCTAGCCTGCATTCAACTTGATCCTGATATGAACGATTTAGGCGGATCTAGTTTACTCTTTTAGAGTTGATCAATCAAGAATCTCTCTATTATTTTAAAAATATCTCCAATTACTGGAGAATCTTGTCCCAACAGCCAAATTACACTTCGGATGTCACTCCACGCCATCTATAAATAGTAGTATTCCTAAAGGTATAAAAAAACAGACATAAGCCTTTTTATACATGCTTACCTTTTTTATTACTAACTTAAATGTCAGAGTTTTTTCGAAGATAAAAGTGCTACCCTTATAAGTATTCAGTTCGAGGCAAGATTTAGGGAGTCAATCCAGCATCATCACTTCTATTAGTTGGTAGAATATTTCAAAATATGATGTATTTATTATCAACCAATAAAAGTATTTGAATGCTAAAAACAAAATATGTTAAATGCATGCACTTTATTAATGAGTATTAGCAACAAAACTACAATTTTAATGTCAAAGGTATTACTTTTTTATCATAATATATAAGTCCAAAAGCCAAATACATGTTGAGAGTTTTGTAAGTAACTAATAATTATTGTAAAAATTGATATTTTTTTATCATAAATTCTAAATAAAATAACATTTCGATATACATAATGTTACTAATTGTGTATTGCTCAACTTGAACTATACGAAAAATAAATTAAGTCTTCAATTTTGTCTGACCCAACAAAATATCCAAAGAGACAAAATTTAGGTTCATTAACAAGGTATATCTTAAAAAAAAAAAAGTAGTCCTAATTTGGCTAGGGCATTTTTATAAATTGAAAAACACCCTTATTTTGATCACTTGATGAATATCCAAAAAAGTTTTGAAGGATTAATTTTGTTAAAAGATAAATTGATCATATACTCTCTCAATTTTGACTAGATTTTTTCTAAACTTTAAAATTGACCCATTTAGTCTCTAAACTTTTTAAAAATTAGCTATGACACTCCTGTAATATTAACTTTATTAACTAAATTGACCGATACTCTCTAAAGTTTATTTTTCTCTGAATCAGTCATTAAACTTTTTTCAAAAAGATAGGATTGATTTGGAAAAAAAATAAAAATTCAAGAGGTGTCTAAGCCAAAGACTCAAAGTTCAAGGGGTGTTCAAGCTAAAGACCAAAAGTTTAAGTGATGTAAAATCAATTTATTTAATGTTGTTAGTAACACAAAGGGGTGCTTGACCTAATTTTAAAAAGTTAAAAAATTAATTAAGTTAATTTTTAAATTCAAGGAGTGTTGGAGCCAACTAACTTTTATTAATTTGGCCACTTTGCCAACAAAGGTATTTTCACTTCGCATGCCCACTTACAAAGTGAAAAGATCCTCCTAATAGAAACAAGAATAGGGAAACCATTTCAATTTAGTAGGCCTATCAATGGGTCGACCCAATTCAGCCCAAACCAATGAACTTTGGACCCAATTTCGGATTCATTCTCTTTGCATCCATTTAAAAATGAGATAAGTCTTTTTCGTCTAGCCTAAAAATTAAATTTTATTTTTTCAAAATATAAAAAGAGTCAAGTTTGTGTTTTTTTTTTATAATTATCACCATTTTAAATAACAATCCTAGTCCCAATAAATAACCTTCACTTCACTTAGATACTTCCATAATTTAGACTTTGAATCAACTTGTTGGCGGGAAAATGATTGGTTTTTGATTTATTGTATTTCTATAAAATAAAATATTTTAAAAAAATTATAACTAAAATATTATTTATCATGGCAATGCGTAGAATTGGTTTTTTCATTACGTGAAAAATAAACTATATGAAATAAAGTAAAAAAATAATTAATGAGTATAAGATTTACGTAATAGTTCACGGTGTACTATTTATATTTATGAGAAGAAACAAACAATTTCACTATAATAATACAATCGGTCAGATTTTATAAAACAACATATCCCGACGCACCAATTACTCTCTTTCAAATTACTATCACAACTTACTAAAAAAAAAAAATTACACTTGAGCTTTTTCCAAAATTATCCGGGTTGGGTCAAATTTTGATATCCAAATCAAATAGATATACTTCAACAGATAGTGAGCTTAATTGGCTGAGTAACTAAAGAAAAAGCTACATGGAAAGCTCACAACAAGACATACGCAACTCTGAGCTTCATGATTTAGCTGGTAACTGAATACAAATTGTACATGCAGTTCAAGATCACCGCTTGAGATCAAATTAGCCAATAATACTGACGAACTCACAAAAAACATCAAATCCAAGCAACAAAATATTTGCTTCTTGAACTGAATGGCAAAGACCCCTATGCAATCGTATTTGAAGAGCCATATTGAGTAGCAACAATACTGCTTTAAAGCCAGCAAAGAAGAAGTAAGGAGTGCACTGTTATGAGGAAAACATTGGAGTGAACAGTAATTGTTGTTCAGACTCTTTATCAGTGGAGTGACTAAAACACAGTCCTATTCCTCTCTAACCAAATAGTCCACAAGGCACCTAAAACCTAAGAGAGCCGTTCCTTTTTCTGAAATTTCCCAATTGTAAAACACTTCCATTGAGTGAGCAATTGTTTTAAAGAACCAGCTGGACAAATCCATTCTGATCCTCGCCGTCTGAAAGTATATAAAGTGCCAGAGGTTGCCAGAAACACTGCAAAAAAGGAATATAGTTTTAGTCCCCAAACCACATAATTTGGCATGCAATTAATTAGCTCATTCTTGCTGAGAATCTTTTTTGGAGTTTAATTTTCCCAAGAGAAACAACCAAGAATAAGTTAACCTTTGGAGGAGCCAAGTTGACTAGAAATAAGCCACCAATTAAATTTATAAGATTTAAGACAGACTTTAATCACGTGCAGTGTTGTTTCGGACATCGAAATATCTGTGTAAACAGTAAAACAAGAATGATTGTGCTTATAGTGATTAAATTAATTTGTTTACTAAATCTTAGGGATTGCCTTGAGTGTCGAGTTTAAGGGCTTGATAGATAGAAATTGTCTTAGAGTGAGGACTTAATATATAAATTTTTGAGATTAATTCTCTCTTGCTTAAACTGTGCTTATAGTGATTATCTTTGTAGGTTTTGAACAACCTAATTTCTCGGCCAAACACAAATTAAGCGCGATACATAGTAAACCAAAACTTTAAATCAGAAAAGTATAAATGTAAGACACAGCGGTATACGTGTTCGGATCAATAGATCCTACTCACGGCAGAGACTCTGCCTCTAGTCAATCCACTAGATCTCAAGTTTACAAACGATTACAAGATCATGAACAGAAAAATAGAAACAGTATTGCAATACAACTGAAAAACAGAATCGAAAAACAACAAGATCAAGGTAGATCTGTTCTATACCGATCTCACGATCAAGGCAAAAATATGTTCTATCAGTCAACAACCTCTCACGCCTCAGGTGTTTAAAACACATAGAGATTAAGCAATAACCGTTCTTACCGTCAGATCTTACTATGGAAACAACCAAAGAATCGATTGAAACATAGATCAGAACGAAGGATTCACGAAGAGTGTCTCGCTTCAAGAATCGCCGACTTAGGGTTTTCAGAGAGAGAGAGCACAAGACAAATATTAGAAAGTTCTGGAGATTAAGGCATCGAACTGCCCTTTTATAGCAACGCCAACATGGGTAATCAGGAATGGGCTCGGCCAGCAGCATAAGAGGCAACACGGAAATAATATGGGCTCGACCCATATAAACACAACAACCCAAAGATATTAATAACATGCATCAGATATATATATTAACATCATATATATATATATAACAGCATATAATGAGACATATTTATATTTAAATTTAAATGAAACAAATAAAAATGCATCTCAACAACATGTAACAGCATGCCAGAAATGTGATAAAACCATTTTGAATCACATAATATCAACAATCTTTATCTTATTTTGAAGAATACTTTGGTGTTTATCTTTTGTGCAAATTGGGTTCCTTAATCCTATTTATCTCTGAGAAATTTGGAAATATGCTTCATCTACAATCCTAACATTTATTGTCGTTGGAAGTCTTAGCCTAGGTCAAGTTGTAAGCTGGTGAGGCGTTGATTTCTATAGTGTGACTCCGGTGACGTGGACTTATCTCTAACTAAAATTTTCTAGTATCGTCATCTCCATTTTAGATTTAGTTTTAATTGATTAGATTTATCTTTATTTTATTTAAAATTGCCTACAAGTACGGCGAACATTAACCTTGTATATTTATTCAATACAAAATTTACTTTTTTAGTTTCCTAGAAGACAATATTATACCTTACTGATATGGTGAATCTCATCGTCATGTCATGTGATACAGGGTTAATCGTTATTTCCTCGAGACACTCTTTTGCACTAAAAATTCATTGTTGTATCTTAAAAACAACACTTAATCTCTTATAACATGGTATCGCCCATTGTTGGCCTGCCTACCCAGTAACCCCCATCGCCTGCATTGTCATCCCCGTCACCATGCCCCTCTCTTCCGCTGCACTACCAACCCTACTGTGAACCCCTCAATCGTATTCATTGCAAGTTTCATCACCGCTGCTCCTCTATTATAGTAAGCGGCGACCCAGCATCAGGGGTGGCCAAACCATCGCAATTCCACCACCACGAACCCAGGCTTGTCACATTGACGGTTCACTAACCGCTGCTGGCCATTGTATCCACTAGTGCTTCTTCCTCCTCTGCTGGCTATATAGCCTGTCGTCCTCGTTGCCCTCTTCTCTATGAACAGGCCCTTGCTGTCGCAGCAATTGCGCCAGCAACTGCCTCCAGCTTCTCTCCCATCTTTGGTTCCTATTTTTAAGTTTTCTTCTTATTTGCAGAGGCTCCCCGAATTTTTAGCCTATTTGTGTTACCTCCGTCATTTATTTGAAATTCTTGTTTATTCCTTGATTTTTCAGTTATTCTTGCTTGTGCCCCTTCTTTTCTTGATTACTTTCGGTTATTCCCTTATTCATGGTTATCTTAATTAGTTATTTTCTTGATTTTGGCCATGACTTTGAGCCTTGGGATGACCGCCCTTTAGCGATCCTCATCGCTCGTGCCCTCAATTTCGACAAAAGAGATAAATCATAAGTGTAAGATTTTGTCTCATTGTGCATGACGATAATCAAACTCACGATTCACCAGTGCGAACCCGACATATTATTTGCCCGACCGCTCGACCTATCTCTTAGAAGTCCCATAACTTTGAGCCTTATTATGATATTATTGGGATTTTTGTCTTAAATTTATGGTATATATTGGAATTTTTATCTTTGATTTCCATTTCAAATCCATGGTATTCTGATACCATTGGAAATTCTGTGATAAACTAAAGTCAATGAAGAGTATACGAGCACAACAATTTATTTGGCAATCAATTTATTTTCATTAATTATCTATAATTATGTATAAATATATTTTATTTATTAAGGCAGTATTTGTTAAAATAAGTAAATAAGGTTGTCTCAATATAAGGTTATAATACTTTTCGAATCAAAATATAGAATGGTCAAAATAAGACTAAGAAATATTATAAGATTTTTATTAAATTATTTGTTAATTTTTTTGAAACATATTAGAGGACACATGCATTATTTTTTCTTATCTATAAGGAGCAAGATATGCTTATTTTGAGGGAAGGAGAAATAAACATATATGAAAAAATCAAGATAAGAAGTCAAATAACTTATTTTTCAAATGTCGTCAAATAAGTTTAACAAATACATTGAAAAGAATAAAAATCTAGAATACTTTTCATATCTTATATTTTTCGATATATATATTGATTAACAAAGACTACCTAAGAAAAAAGAGTGAAATTAATAGGATTTAGATATTTAATTAATTTATTTATTTTATTAATGTTATAAAAATATAAGATAAATTATGTTTAAATTTTCTATTGTTTAAACAATTATTTATAATGAGATATGTTATTTTTTTTTATCATTAAAATGTGTATCAACTATTTTTTACATTATTCTTTAAATAAAGATTTAGACTTTTAGGTAAATTTTTGTTATGGTCAAAATAAACTAAGTGTGTTATGCAAAGTTATATGCTTATAAATTTAATGGAAAATAAATTTGTGTAATTATTGCAATAAAAAAAAAAACATTGAAATCACTAATAGAATCAAAGGGAGGGATATTCTTGGAATCTGAGACAAATCCAAAATCAGAGGAAACATAGTGAGGTGGACAGAAGCAACACTCCAATAGCCGGCTGCCTCTGTATTCTAATCATTCACCATATATTCATTACAGTTGATCTGTTCCTTCACGGCTCATCTTCGCTGTCGCCTTGCTTCCCATTTGCTTCTCACTCTCTGTATATATATATATATATATATATATATGTGTGTGTTTGAGAGGAAAGTGGAGTACCAGTTGGATAATAATAATAATAATAATAATAATAATAATAATAATAATATTTGCTCTAGATCTATTATATTGATATTGATGAATTACTTTTACAGTCTAAATTAAAGATGTGGAAACGATAGATTTAGTTATCGAATTGAATTGAAAATCAAAAAGTAAACTTTTGAGAAAAATTAACTGAACTGAACCAAGAGACAAAAAAAAGAAAAAATTGAACTGAATCGATAAGTTCGATCAATTCAGTTCGATTAGTTCAGGTAAACTGAACTTTTGTTTTCCCTTAATCTAAATTTATTTGGATTATACAGATCTAAATCTGGACTCAGATCCATTTTTTTATTTTTTTTTCTTGATCCCTTTTTCTCTTGCTTTCATTTCACTTTTAGATATGATTCTTTTGTATTCGAAACCCTAGATTGAAACTCATTGATTTCTAATCAAAACCCATTAATCTATCAACCAAAAACCCTAAATCAAAGACCATGGAGATCAATTTAGAGTTTGAAAGAGAGAGATACTGCGATCCAAATGTTGAGATTGAGAGAGGAAGATTTCAAAACTAAAAGACAAAAGATCCTACAATGAGAAAATGAGAGAGGGAGATTATGCAATTGTGTAGAAAGTAAGAACAAATCTCGTTGAGCTGGTTTAAGTCTAGACTGTTAAAATACATGTCTTAAATTTGGGTCTAACTAAGTCAAAATTTTAATGAGACGAATTTAACTCATTAACAATCCTATCAACCATCATAGAGTAACTCAATGATTATCAAGACGAGCCATTATGGCACAAAGAACCTATCTAAAGTAGAAACATATTGGATTCAATCAACTAAAACTCTTATGTTATCTGCGTAAGGTAATATAAAATTTACATGACGCAAACAAATTGAGAGAGAAAATGGGGGCGCGAGCCTCATGGGGAGAGAAGTGGGACCCACACACCTACCCCTACTAGCTTGCATTAGGCACGAACAACAAATTATCCCTCTTCAATCAACCAATAAATAATAAAGAAATAAACAATTGGAATAGTTTAAATTAGTTAATGGTACCTCTTTGATGATGCATGACTTCTAATTCATATCACTTTTGAATAATTATTAGTAAATATGTGTAATCTTTTGAGGAGACATGATTTTTATTCATATCTTATCAATGGGACAAAAGCTAAAAGGTGTCTCCTAGAGATAACAATTCATCTATTATGCATGGATGGTAAGTCGGCCCTAAGTTTGTTTTACAAAGAAATCCCTTTGGTTCATATTTTTTTACAGAAGCACCCTCTCTTTGTTAGATTTTGATACAAATGCTATTAAATTAATATCAAATGAGATTAATATTAACTAATCTTATCTTAACCCCTCTTTTTAATATTAACCTAATTTAGTATTAATGTAATTGCATTTATATCAATGTGTAATAGAGTGTCTCGATAAAAAATATCAACTAAAAAGATTTTCAAAACCAAAAATAAATTATAAGGGTGTCTTGACAAAAGGTTCAAATAGGAAGTGTGGAGAAAATTCTAGGGGAGATAAAAAAGATTTCAGACAAAAGTGTTTTTTATCGTGTTTGTTAAATTTATCTGCCAATTATTGAAAAAGAAGTCATGACTTCTTATCGTGAATTTTTTAAATAAATTTATCTATTTTTTCTTCAGATAAATTTATTTTGAATCTTATAGATAAGAAAAAAAAATAATTCATATGTCTTGTAGTGCATTTTAAAAAATTTGACAAATAATTTGATAAAAATTTTGAGATATGCTCAGATTTATTTTAATTATTCCATATCTTAATCTAGAAAGCATTTCAATTTTATCTTAATATAATATTATTTCACTTATTTTAACAAATACTACATAAAGAGAGTAAATTTTATCATAGTCAAACTGTAGACTTAAAATTGACACACAAGCTTTAAAACTGTGAATTAGGTCTTTTTAGAAAGGTTATCTTGTTTAGCTAAGCTTAAATAGCTAAAATGCTATCTAGTTTAAAAGTCTTTATAACAACAGTGCTTTTAAAAAGCTAGGGGTCTAACTTCTCATTTTTAAAACTTAAAACTACATATAAAAAAACATAAAATTATTGAAAAAAAGACAAATACACCCTCGAGCAAATGAAAAAATAAAGGAAAATTCTAAAAAACCTGACAAGCTTATCGAAAAGGGACAAAAAGACGATTTTGTCCCCACGCCTTGCTCTCTTTTTTCCCCTCCCATGGCGACCGCCTTCTTGTTGCCATCACCTTGTCGTCCTGCCTCGTTGCCTTTTCCTCACCTTGCCTCTCTGCCATCGCCACCTCGCCTCGCCAACAGTCACTGCATCGACTGTTGGCGTGGCGAGGCGAGGCAGCAATGACAGAGAGGCAACGGAGATGAGGCGAGGGCAACGAGGCGATGGCCATTGCAGGGGAGACGAGAGAATAGGGGTGGGGGCAAAATCATTTTTTTACCCCCTTTTTGTGAAGAGCTTGGTAGGCTCGTCGGGCCCTGTAGAACGACTCAAAGACAAATACACTCGACATCTTTGTACTTTACAAATTGATTTGGACGTTAACAAGATTTGATCGATTTTGTGGAAAGTGAGGGAGGAATCTGTTTTGGAATCCGATTCTCCCAATATCTTTGTACTTTACAAATTATTTCAGTATTTGATTCTCCCAAAATTTTTGTACTTTATATAAATATATTGTTGGATATATAAGTCTAATAATTATGCTTTTTCACTATAATTGATTTTTAATGAATTTATTTATATAAGTTAGTAATATATTCTTTTTAGTCATTTAATAATTTATCACAACTTATAACTTCTCCTTTTATCAAACACATAACTTTTTAACTAATAGTTTAAGACACATTTTATCCAAACACTTCATTAACTTAAAATGCTAACCTTAAACTTTTTAACTAATAGTTTAACACTTAATTAACTTCATTACTAAGTTCAATTAAACTTAGTAATTGAACTCAACCTAAATCTAACCTTAAACTTTTTCCCCATTCCCATCACCAAGGACCCCAACTCAAGCTCGTTTATTGGGGCTAACGTCGACTCCTATTTCCAAGGGACTGAAAAAAATCCCGAGCTCGAGTCTAATTATGAACAGTTACTTAAATGCTTGGCCTGTCATATAGTCAATAAATTTATAAGTAGAAAACTTTACTTAGAAAAAAAAAATATCATATAGGAGACTTACCATTTTGTGAAGGTTATTTTTGCATGTATCTTATCCTAACTTTACAAAATTATTATTTTCATATGAAATTTTTTTGTTATCCGCATCAGACAACATAAAATTTGCCTAAAACGAACAAATTGAGAGGAGATAGACATGGGCCCTATTGGAGGGACCCACACAACCCCTTACACGCCGGCGTCAAACAATAGATGCAGGCAACATAACAGCTCTCTATTTCCATAATTACAACTCAGTAATCTTTTACACCAGAGTAACTGTTCTCTAGAACACCCAGTGACTAGCCCATTGCCCAGCCAAACACCATCTCTGACTATGTGATTAAAAGAATACACAACCATTTTGCAAATTCGTTATCCATTTATGCCATGCCGGCCACCACAAAACGTGCTCAATCATGGCATAAAATAATATAAACTCATGAGATAATCTGCCATGACAAAGGCGCAGAACTAACTAAAGGGAAGGCTGGCCTCTCGACCCTCCACTTTCAAACAATTGCTAGCATTTGGATGAAAATTGATCCCCATTCAACCAACCATCACCTATAGGGCAAAGATGATTCAGTATTTCCAGTCTGAGGCAGACAAATGAGACTCTGAAACCCACACCCAGCTAACTGCCCATTCTACCCAATCACGCCATCTGTTGCTTATTTTAAAGATTTGAATTCCTGAGCAAAAGTTCACTTCTTCTTCATCTTACAACAGGAGATCCTTCAACCATTCTATCTTTGACATTGACTGGCCAATGAAACTGCCGTCTTCAGTCTAATCCGTATTGGTGTTCTAGATAAAACTAGAAGCCCTGCAGACATTAAAATTAACAGATTTGTGCAATATGGACAATTCAGGGACTCTTAACGCATATTATTATATTTAACATGGTTGGAACGTAGCTATCACACAACTGTCATCTTCTCAGGCTGCTATGCCATTTCAGAATAAAGTCTACAGTATAGAATATGCTATCTGGACTTGGTCAATACCATATTTATTTCTAACTTAATCCAGAAATCAGAAAGATAATCTGGAAGATAACCAGTGCACTGATTAGCTCCCTGTTCATGAACCCAAAAATTAGTCTTCACAAGATAATTCCATTTCAATTGCTCATCAGAAAGAAATATATATATATATATATATGCCATTCAAATAATTTGGTAAACCAATTTTTTGATCCTTTTCACATTCAGGCTATATACATATGTGTATGTACGTATATATATCTACATATAATGGAATTGAACATATATGGTGATACATTGAGCAAAAAGATATGCTGCAAATAGGCACAGAGCTGGAGCTTTAAATAGAAGTTTATAAATTTCTGAAATATAAATGAGAAAGCAAGCAAGACAGGGAATTAGAGCTGACTACAAGTTTGGGAAAGGAATAAAGGGATAAAAGGGAAAATGAAACAGAAATGAACTGCAGCTGCTTTCAAGTTCAAAGGCAGAGTGGCATATGATACTAGGCCATGTCCCCTTTCAATTCCCAAAAGCATACTCTTGAGCCAGAATTGCTTCTTTTGAACTCGTGGACATTTTCTGCTTCATTATGGTATAGATTTGCTAAAGTAAAAGAACAGCTCATAGCAACTCGATGGCCGTGAATTATCGTCCAAACAATGCAACCAATGAGTCTTAGTAGTTTCATATGATTTCTCATTTCTTGCTATTTACAGCAAATAGATAACCGAGTCTTCCACAGGCATTTCCTCCTGGTAATGGGGATGAGCTAATGATTTCTGCCCCTCCATGATTACCATCTCCTGGCTCCATTATTTGCATCCACAATCCACGGCCCGCGCCTCCGAGAAGCCGAGCTAAATACTGAAGATATAGAACTACTCCGGCGACTGATTCGTGAATCTGAACTAGAGCTTGAGGCCGAAGAACTAGACCCTCCAAAGCAAGCAAACAAGTTCCGGAAAACCCTTCTCAATCCACCACTTTCTCTTGACACGTTTCCTCTGGATGCCCATGAAATCCTCCTGGGAGCACCATTGTTATTGAAACCACCATCCATCTCCGTGTAAACAACCGGGAGCTCGCGCTCGCCGCCTCTTCTTCCACCCGAAAACCTCCCAACAGCAAACCCTCCTCCAGGGAGCCTCCATATGGTTAACCCAACAGTCTCATCATCGTTTGCAATCTGAGTCTGTTCGTTTTGGCCCCGATTCGAATCAAGAGGGCTTGTGCCATCGGAGGGCAGCTCGTGGCGACAAACGGGGCATGAATTGCGTAAATAAAGCCATGGAAGTATGCAATCTGAATGGTATATATGCTTACAGGGCATTTCGCGAACTTCGTTGCCTAATTCGAAGGCCTCTTTGCAAACGGCGCAGTGTGGCTCGGTGGCGATGTGGCTCTCGACGATCTCCATAGTGGGCATCGACTCAATCGCGGCCTTGGACGCCGGCGGATGGTCAACACGCCCAATTCCGTTGGCTTCGATTTGGGACAATTGATCCAGGAGCCGTTCGAAACCCGACCCTAACAAAAACTCCGACATACTCGCCGGCAACGGCCTCAATCCCGACCCAGCACCGTCGTCGTAATACAACTCGAACCCCCCACCACCGCCGCCGCCAGTGGGGCCGTCGGAAGCACCTCCCTCCGATGCCCCGCGAAGCACGATGACCGGATTGAAAGGCGACCGATCCCCACCGACCCTCCGGCTCCGGCGGAGCCTAGGGCTGGAACCCTGGCCTGGCTCCGGCCCGTTCCCGATCATGTACATCCGGCGGCGCCGGGGCTCCGAAAGGCCAGATCTCGCCGGGGCGTCGATCTCCTGGATGAAGCCTCCGTTGCAATTGGGGCAAGCGATGGAGTCCTGGCTCCAAACCCTAATGAATCGATTGCATCTGTAGCACCAGTGCGACGCGGTTTCCGCCCCCAAAGACATCAATCGTTACACGAATACCTCAAGGAACTGCTTTTGTTTGCAGATCCGGAAACCGAACAAAGAAAACCCCAAAGATCAGATCTTTCACTCAAGAATCTCGCTAAATAGCCCCCCAAAAAATCACCGATTCTTCTTCTTCTTCTTCTTCAGAACACGATTCCCATAGTCTAGAAACCAACCGAAGCCGGAAGGGAATATTCCGGCGCGAGAGCGAGAGAGAGAGAGAGAGAGAGAGAGAGAGAGCGTTTGGAAAGAGAATGGAATACGGAGGGGAGCGGATATAAGCGTTGGTGTTAGGAAGCCGTGAACGCTGAATTCGCATTTGATCGAATTAGCGTGTCATCAACGCTTTGAATTTTTGGGACACGTGGCTTCATATCATTGGATCCAACTCTGACGACGTCTTCTAGAGAAAGAACATCAGACGATACTGTAATTTGCTGGGTCGGGTCTGGGCAAAACCGGCTGAACCGGACTAGCTGCGAGTAAACGGGCAAGGCCGGTTCACATTTTACGTGGTAGTATTATTGGCGAGATCACTTGTTAATAGGGTTACAATCGACTTAAGCCGAACTTTGTTGAGCCAGGTCTGGGCAAAATCGGCTGAACCGGACTAGCTGCTGGTAAACGGGCAAGGCTATTTCACATTTTACGTGATAGTATTATTGGCGAGATCACTTGTTAATAGGGTTACAATCGACTTAAGCCGAACTTCGTTGAGCTCAGACTCGACTTGGTGAGTCTTAGACTTGAGCTCAAGCTCGATTCAAGGCTTAAACCCCTTGCTTGAGCTCTCAACTTGTTAGGAAATTTGACATGGGCTTAGAGAATGGTTGTAGGCGATGAAAAAGATGAATGGGTTGTGTTGCAAATGTCATTTTAATCGGAGAGAATGTGAATGATTACAACTTCTAGCTATTGCCTTTATCAGAGAAGGCGGACGATCATAGGCACGAAGTCGTATAATTGTCGTTGGAGAAGATGGATAGTCGGTCACAATAGTGAGTGACTAGCTTTTTCTCCCCCACTTGCACTACATCTGACTCCTATCCCTACCATTATCGAAAGGAGAATAAGAGGAGAAGACTAATGTGAAGGTGGAGCTAGTGAAGACGACTGCTGCTACCTTGGAGGAGAAGAGAAACAGGTGAATGCATGAAGGGCGAGGAGGGTAGAGAGGAACAGAGGTAGAAGGCAAATGGCGACTGTTAAGGGTTTCTTAGGTCTCCCTACCCCCACTAAATGTATATTGATACTGATAGATGATAGATGTAGATAACATGATATAATATATAATGATATGTATTTATCTTAAATAAAATATTTATAAAATTATAAATAAATTTATTAATGTATTTATAAATAAGTTTATTCACGAACTATTCATGAACTTCTAATCGAGTCAGCTCGCGAGCTAACGAACCGAGGTTTACAGAGTTCAAGTTTGTTTACAAATTGAGTTTTAAAGTTAGGCTCAAGGTCAGTTCGTTTACCTTAACGAATAAAATCGAATGAGTTTTTATAGAGTTGAATATCGAGTCGCTCACGAACGACTCAGCTTATTTGCAATCTTATTTGTTAATTTTTATTGTCTTATTATTATCTTTTTTACCCCTTAAACTATATTTATAAATTTTTAAAAATATATAAGGTAAATAGAGTCAAATTTGTGATATTAAACTCACTAAAGCCATTATTTATCACTAAACTATGACTTTAATAGTGACTCTATTTATTTTTGCTTGCGTAGGTTGTGAGTGTAGCCAAAGATGCATTTAGAGATATTAAACTATCTAGATAGCTCATAGGCTTGCTAGCTAAGCCCAACTTGTTGCATATATATGATTAAACTAAGCCCAACAAGTTTAGCCTCGTGGCCTGACCCAAAGGGTGACCTACTATTGTAACATAGCCCTTTTGTTGCTACTTAACTATAATAATTAAATTTATTTGTCTTAGGATTAGCCAAAGTAGAGTCATTCATCATAGTAAAGGGTCCCAAATGCCACGAGCAAGGTCAAATGAATACGGAATGAGTTGAGGCCAAAATCCAATGAGGCAGGAACCCGAATGGGTCCTCAGGGGCTTTTGGATGTGCTTCTTGAATAGGCCTTCTGGGAGTCAAGAAGAAGATATCCCTATGGGTCTTCGAGAGACAGGGCTTCTGATTTTTCGGGTGAGCTAGGTTGGGAATAGCCTGTAATCACAAATAAGAGTCAAGAAGGCATGCAAGAGACTCTTTTATGCAGGACCTTTGATACCAAAGTTAGACAGTAGTCTGAAGTATTAAATATGATGCAAATGAATATCTATTATGTGTCCCGAAGGGATACTCATGTTTTCATATGGGTTTTAGAGAGAGATTGAGTATTGGGACAAATGTATAGAGTGAGTCCAGAAAGCTCTGAGAGTCTAGAAAGGGTTTCCAAAGATCCATTTGCCTTTGAGGATGAGAGTATTTATAAACGAAGTGGTGGGACCCACGGTTGAGCCGAAAGACTTTCTCGGAAGGTGTCTTAAGGAGGCCAGAAAGAAGTTTTGGGCCACTAGATGGCTTAGGTCTGGGAGACCCCAAAGAGTGTCCTTAGACTTTGGCAAAAATGATGCATCTTAGGTTGGTCCCGAGGGACCTATCAGGGGTCTGAGAGGCTTCTGTCCCAAAGATTGTTCGGGGGATAATGAATTTGAAAATTGCTTCAAAACTTAGGAGAATTTTAGGGCACCCCACAACACTTTCGAAAAAGTAGGTTAACCCAGAAGAATCTTATAGAAGAATTGGGTTATTATCTTGGCAACTTGCCTCCAGGAAAGCCCGGTTACTCTCTTGGCACCATGCCCCTAGGAAAGCAAAGTTGTTTTCTCTGCAACATGCCTCTAGGAGAAGATGTTTTCCCAAAGAACATACATACTCATTCGTGAGATGTTCCCCGACAAACAACAAAGTAGAAAGTAGTCTGTCGAAGACACTAGAAGGACCAAAGTCTTCCCAAAAAGTTTTCCCCAGAAGACAAACTTCCCCCCAATTATTAAGAAATCTTGCACACGTGATGTTCTCTTAGACAAGTTATGTGAAAAATAACGCCCTACTATATTGCTTCGGTAATAACAACTCACCGTAAAGTCTATCTTCTCCCAGATGACTCCCTAGGTCATTAAGCCCTCAAAGTGGGTAGAGATCCTTCTTAAGCCCATTCGAGCTTAAACCGAGATGGGTGTCCTCACGCCTAAGTGACATGTGTCTACCTCCTGACATTACGGTAAAAATTCCTATAAATACCATTTCATTCATAGGGAAAATAAGCCTTTGGGAGGGGCATATTCATGCATCAGCTATGATAACTCCATGCTATACTTCCTGGACACCCGGAGGAACTACTATAGTTATCTCAAACAGTTTCTTGATTTTCATACTGACTTAAGCATCGAATGACATAAGTGAAAAAGGAATTCTCACGTGTCTTCTAACCTAGTTTTGTGTGTGCACAGTTTCTCAGACATAACAAGAGTTCTCCCGAATAAGGGATAAGTTTTCCTGGACACAACGTGAGTTCTCTGAGATTCGACAAGACTTCCTTTTGGACAGCTAGATGCTAGAGTCCATTGGGGTAACTTTTTTCCTTATCTCAGTCAACAAAGCCACTTGTTACCTATTTTCTCAAGTAGACCATCTGTCAGTTATTCGCCTTGCCAATTGAATTCATTTGACATCACTAAGGTCATTAAATGTAAAATAATTTGTATAAATTGTAAAATATAAATAGAAAGACAATAATTATATATTAAGAAAAATTACACACGATACCCTTGAGTTTAGGATAATTACAAAAACCACTCTTAACATTTGAAAGAATAAAACAATTACTCTTGAGGTTTATTACAATGTTGATTTTCTCTACAATTAGTTAACCTTAATTAAATATTTTTAAATGACCAAAACACCCTTATATTTAAAAACTTTCTCCTCATTTCTTTTTTTTTTTTCTCTTCTTAGACTTTATTTTTTTCTCTCTCTTCTCTCTTCTCTCTTTCTCTTTGTCTATCATGGATCTTCAAGAGTGAGACAGTGATGACAATTCATGATGGTAGCGATCTCTGGTGATGTCATAAACATATTTTCCATTACCTATCCTTTTCTTTCTTCATTTTTCTTTTACTCCATCTAAAAATCATTCTATTTCTCTAGTTTTCTTTGCAAATTGAGCCTTTCAACGTGCACAAACATTATTTGTGAACCATATGGGTTCTTTGCAAATCGATTTGTAAAAAAGGTTTTTCAAATGGCAATACGAGAGAGAAAGATAGAGAGAGAACAATAAGAAAAAAGAACTTTATGATATAGGTAGTGATTTCCATAACGACATGATGTTGGTAGCATAAGGGTACATCTCTTTGTCTCTTATCTTCTAACTCATATCTAGGTTTAAGATACATCTCAAATCATATTTGCTTTGATTTAAGATGTTCTCTTTTTCTTTATCCTACTTTTTTTTTCGAATTCGAGATTTATCTCAAATGTAAATCTGAGTTTTCGACATGTATCTAAAACCAATTATGGGATGGTTGTTTCAATATGCTCTCTCTCTTTCTCTTAGATTTAATTTAGAGATGGTTCATTTGGAACTGAAATACAAAATTTGGATTCGATTGAATCGAAAAGTTCATTTGTTCATCTAGGTTTGATTTTACCCATATTTAGAACCAGGTGATCATCAACTCGAGACGATGATTGGTTGTTTTTTTTTTTTTTTTTTAATATCAAAAAAGAGAGAATAAAAGGTAAAATGATCATTTTGTCTCTTTACTTAACAACATTAGATATTATTCCTATTTTTAAAATATAAAAATAATTCTTATAATTCCATCAAATCTCAAGAGTGATTATTATAATTTTTCCTTTATTTGTTATTATTGATAACAATATTAGTGTGTACAATTTATTTTTCTTTTTCTAAACCCAATTTCTAGTTAAAAGTGGGTGTTCCTTTTGGCCCAACGAGGTTGGCAGGACTGGCTGTAATGGCGGCGGAATGTCACGATCAAGCAATCTTCCCTGCAGGGTGGTTGACACCTACAAACACTCTGACGCTCAAGTCAATGAGGATTCAGAATCTTAGACTATTGGTAAGGGTTGAAAAGAATATACATTGGCTTGTGATTAGGCTGACTTATATAGAGATGAAGATACCTTGTGTGTCGTTGGTCATTGTGGAAGGATAGAGGGCCAAGATACACAACAGTGATAAGGATCATCCTCGAAAATCTTGAATTCAATGAAGATTATGAACTGATGAGAATTAGCGTGCGAATTATTTGGGATTGATAGAATCAATAACTAGCGTAAGAATCTCAGCTTAAATGCTATCCGAGCTTTTGGCTCAAGATTTGGCCCGAGAGCTTGACTAAGTGCCAAGTAGCGAGCCGACCTAATGGATTAGTACGGACCAGTAAATATTTTTGTTAATATAAATTAACCTTTACATATATTTACTCATCTCTTAAGATATACAATCTTTATCTTTGTTTTTAATTTTAAAATAGTTAAATCAACAAGTATCAAATCTTAGGCTTATTTTACATCTTTCAAGCACGTGAGAATGGATGGTAAAACTAAAGGCGTACTAAAGAGAGAATAGAAAATGGTAAAATAATAATGGAGATTCAATAACCGAAGCAGGCTTCCAATTCAATTCAACGTTGAAGACATCACCGTCACCTGTGATGCTTGCAGGCTAAGAAACGATTTCAATTATTATATATCTCATCGGGTTAGCGTCTTGACTCCAACTTCTTGAATTATAAATTAAAATTCTTTGTTATTTTTTTTTGGGTATTCTTACTCGGTGGTTAACGTGCACATGAACACACAAGAGATTAGTCGAGCATAGTCTAAAATTATTAAAATTGGTAAATAAAAAATTAAAATTGGTAAATTCCCAATCCCTAATTTTTTGGACCGTGTTTGAGAGAGTTAGGGTTGTTCTTTTCATATTTTTGTTTTAAATTTTGAGTTTTGAATTCATTTTCAGTTTTTTGTTTTGAGTGTTTATTTTAAGAATGCTGAAAACGCTTTCTTTTCGTATGTAGCGTTTTTTGCATTTTAAAAATTTTGAACGTATTTGTGATGAAAATAGCTAAAACGACTTTTTATTGTTTTGAGTTTTCTTTACAAAAATTTTCTTGATTTTTGAAAATGCATTTATGAAAATATAAAACTAAATACATTTTTACTATTTTACAAAACTGAAAACGGTCTGAAAATAATAAAAAGAACGAGGTCTAATCATTAGCTTTTCATTTTTTTTGTTAAAGAGAATAAAAACGGATCATATTATTTGATAACGCTATCAGCTTTTGTTTCTAAGCCAATTGGGCGCTAGATTGACTTGACTCGTCAAGCTACAAGTTGGTCCTGATCGGGCTAAAGTAGCTTGTTTGACATATCTATTGGAGCAAATTAGTGGTGATTGTTGAACATCAATTCGAATGAAATATTAAGTGAAATTGAAAAGAAAAAGTGAAACGAAAACAAAAATTAAAAAAAACAAAAAAAAGAAAATAGAATTTAAAAAAATTCTATGTTTAAAATTTAAAAAACTTTAAAACAAAAACAGGTAATCAAATAGAATTTGTTGGCTCAATCTATCCCAATTGGCTAGGGTAAGCCTATGATACGCATTCCTGATCGGTTGGCCAGGCCAAAGTGGGTAGCTCCACTTTTGACACTACCCAATTGGTTGGCCCATTTGAAAAATAAAAATATGATAAGTTATAACTTAAAGTCTTAAATCTTCTTAAAAATGAGAAAAAAAAAAGACTCTTTTGTTATGAAATATGATAAGTGATGCTTTAAAATTGTTGTATGGGAAAATGAGTCTAAATCCGAAAGAAGCTCGAAAGAAAGAAATCCAAGGAGGAAAACTTGGGAGACATTTCTAACAGAATAGTTCTTGCACTACAAGAGTTTTAACTTTTTTCGACACTGAAAAAATCGTTAGAAAAAGTTAAAAAAATCGTCAGTAAAAATTTTATCGATAGTAATTATAACCGTCGGAAATACCTTTATCGGAAAAGTTTTTCAGCGATTGAAAATCGTCGAAAAATACTATTTACCAGCGGTTTTCATAAACTGTCGATAAAAATAATCATTATTAATGATTTAAAAAAACCGTCGAAAATTTTCAACGATTTTGAAAAACCGTCGGTAAAAAGATTTCCTAACAGTTCTGAAACCGCTAAAAAAATTAGAATTTTGCCAGCAATTTTTTAAAATCGTCGAAAAATAGTAAATTAGTATAATTTTAGAAGTAACTTGGTAAGTGGCGTAATTGACTGGTTTTGACATATGAGGGAAGGGGCACATGGTTTCTTAATTCCAAATTCCAATGGAAGTTTGTGGAGGACACTCAGCACCCCATCGCATCCAAACCATGACTCCTATTTGCCTCTAAGTGTCACATATCCATTGCTTTCACCATGACTTTGCTAACAAACTTAATTGACACATAGTAACAAATTAATGTCTAAAACAGTGACCATTAGGTGACTTGCTCAATCATAAATTATATAGAACAGGGACAATAAAGACCAAGTCTTTTAGGCACCCCTTGACTTATTTTTTAAAATCAACATAATTGTTTATACCCGAACTCAAACTAGACAGGGGAGAAGAGACCATGCGTAATGAAGTTAAGAAGATAGCCATAAACAAATTCGTAGCACGATGGAGCATTCAATTAAATCGGGCAATTATAAGGTAATTTGATGATGCAATCGAATTTGTATGCATAAAATAGAATTTAATTGAATTAAAATTTTAAAAAATTGATTCAATTGAAATGATTTTAATTGATCAAAGTAATATTAAAACAATTTATTAAGAATTTAAGATCTAAAATGCTGTTAGAAACTTCATTCAGAGATATAAGAGAGCAAAATTCATTCTATGTATGTAGGCAGCAAGAGTGATACAGACTAAGAGAGCAAAATTCATTTAGAGACTTACCTAATGATTCTAAGAGGGCGAAGACGAGAGTGAGCGTGACTAAGCGAGCGAGGGCGAGAGTGACACAAACTAAGAGAAGCAGTCTGCAGGCAACGACGCCGAGCATGACGGAGCGAGCAGTAAGGGCGAGAGCAACTGAGAGTGAGCAAGCAAGGGCGAGGCGAGCGATGGCGAGGGAGGCAGCGGCGAGAGCAAGTGAGGGCGAGGCGAGCGATAGCGAGGGAGGCAGTGACAAGATCAAATGAAAGTGACTGAAGGCGAGGCGAGCGATGGCGAGGGAAGCAGCGGCGAAAGCGACTGAGAATGAGGTGAGCGATGGCGAGAGAGGCAGCGGCGAGACCGAGCGAGAGCGAGGCGAGGGAGGCAGCGACGAGAGCGACTGAGAGTGATCGAGCAATGGCGAGGGAGGCAGCGGCAAGAGCGAGCAAGAGAGGGTTAGGGTTTGTAGGGGGATTTTGGGGAAGATTAATTTGGGCGGGGGCGAGGGCGTGCGGGGGTATATAAATCATATCCTCGGCAATTTTTAAAACCGCTGAGGATGGGTCAAAATTTCAGGCGATTTATAAAATCGCCGGTAAAGGTTCAACATCATCGACAGTTTACATAATCGCCAGAGATTGTGGTGTTTTCCCGACAATTGTTCAAACCGTCGAGAAAAGTTCGTCGATAATACCCCCATTCTTGTAGCGTTGAGAGGCCCTCCTAGAGGCCTTTCTTGAGTATTTCTGGGAGACCTTGTCAGGTACCCTTGAAAGACCCTCATGAGGGCTTATCCCTGATCCAAGAATATGTCAATTCATCTCCGATATCTCTACTTGAGAATCAATCATCCTTGATTACTTTTCTCCTTTTCCTTCCCTAACGCCGTGGCGGTGAAATTGGCCATATCTTTTCCATTACTTCTAGGTAACCGTCCAACTTCTTAACTCACTCCACATTTCTTCTCGTATCCTTACAGAGAAACTTGCCTTCCCATTCCTACCTTATTTGATTAATCCATTGTAGCCATCCAAATTTGAAAAAAAAAAAAAAAGTTAACCTCTCAATTGATTGCTCTTATGCTTTGCTTGAAATTTGTTTTCTAAATTACAATGACGAGTTTTTCTCCTTTTAGTGACGGTAAGAGGGAATGATTGCTCCATCTCATTCCTTCCCTTATGCAAAGACACATGGTTACTAGTTTCGTGGAGGTAATGTTGATCTTTTATTGTGACAATTCTTGTAGGGGTTCCTCAATCCTTGATGGTTGATAGATCTCCTTTTTCATTAAGTCGATGCTTCTTTCTCCATAAATCAAGAGCATATTTGATTTATGGTAATGACAAAGGAATACAACTTTTTCTCCAACGGTGGCAGAGGTTTCTTCTCCAACCACTTGCACGACCTTTTCTCTTTGCTTATGAGTCTATGTGACGATTATGTTATCAACTTACAATCGATATTAACAAAATCAAACAACAATCCATAATTAAAACAAAATTAACTCTAAAATAAAAAGTTGACTATCACTATTGAAAAAATTAACTCTAAAATTAAAAACATAGTAAAACTTGTAGCTTTTATTTTTTAAAAAAAAAAAAATTTACCCAATTATAAATGCATTTGTTTGATTTTGACTGCTTTTACATAATGGCGATTACATGAGAATTTAAAGGGAAGGCATCTACCTTAAATTATCTGAAATGACAGTTTGCACCCTTAGTAGAATGATGTAAACAAGTAGAAAATGTTTCTTTATGCCCAAAGTCATCCACAAAGTCCTTTTTATGGTTAATTGAATATGTTAACTAACACTTTTGGTCAATTACATACAAATGAGATGTTGACAAATTGTTTTTAGACCCCTATTGTTTGTATCATTTCCACGAAAATCACTTATAATTTAAAAATTATCTACAAAAGTCCATGTGATTTATCATTTTTGGTTGTACATACCTTCCAATACAAATGATATTAAAGTCCAAAAAAGAACACCTAATTCGTTATAGATCGATGTAATTGTCTCCTTTTAAGGTAATATTGTTAATCACTTAATTTAATTAGAGTTCAATTAACATGATTTATAACGGATGGTGTGTTTTGACTATAAGTTGATAAATTATATGGGTCTCTAAAGATATTTTTAAATCATAAATTTTTTTATGTAAATAAATTAAACTACAGGGACTCTAAGAGCAATTTGTATGAAATTGACCAAAATTTACGCTCATGAATTCAGTTGACCACAAAAGAATTTTATGTATGAAATTAAGTTGAAGTAACAAAAGTGACCCTTTTGGCCAATATTTTATATTAAATACATTTTCAAGACAATTGTGTGAAAAAGAATTGACTTCTCTAAAATATTATCTTATAGAAAATATTTATTTTTTAAATGATTTTACTTTCCTTTCATTAAAAAAAAAAAACATAATTTGACACCGTGTGTTCTGTGAGTAATTCCACCTCATTCGTAAATAAGATTTTCTTTTAGTATATGAAAAATAATTGTAAATGTCCATAGCAAAGAATACAAAAAGATTTAAAATTATATGCTCCTCGTTGCCATGTAGCATTGGCTACTACCTAAGGCACCATTGGGAATAAGAATTAGGATTTTTGTTAAAGAGTAAAAAGGAAAACAAAAGTTATAGGTC
The DNA here is from genome assembly GCF_014633365.1 of Diospyros lotus. NCBI lineage: Eukaryota > Viridiplantae > Streptophyta > Magnoliopsida > Ericales > Ebenaceae > Diospyros > Diospyros lotus. Next base: position 34,131,344 of record NC_068346.1, read on the forward strand.
TTATGGTATTTTATGCTATTCAAAATGTGAAGAACTATTATATATTAATATTTTGTGGAAAATTGATTAAAAGTAAAAAGACAATCATACCAACTTTCAAAAGGGTTTGTATAAGATCACAAGTAACTAGTGATACGCAAAGCGAAGGACACGATGTTAATAGCCCTTTAAACCTCATAAGGAAACAACAGACTTTACCGATAGAGGCCTTTGAGATTGCCTCCCAGACTATCCTTCTAAGCGAGTATGAAATCGCCCAAAAACAATATGAGGAGAGCACTAAGGTTATCCAAAAAATGGTTGTTTTCCTACAAAATGTTAAGCCTCATGCCTCACTCATGCCAATTTTGTAGAACTATGTAAAAAGTAGATAGAATGACCTAGTACATGAGACCTAAATGGAGACTTTAAGGCAAGGTTTTCGAGAGAGCCAATAAGAAAAATCCATCCCTCCTGTAGGTCTACTAGGAAAGGGATGTCCAATAAACTCTCCCAAACCCAATGCGACATCGAGAAAAAGACCTAATTTGACAGGTAAGGGCTGGCCTAGGTATGGGTTGAGATGAATATTGGAATTCACAACTATGTAAGGACTATGAAGTGGTGGAAAGTATGAATGCTAGGAGAAATCAACGTCCCTTTAAAAAATCAACCCAAAAAGAAGTTGGAGACTAAAAATCAAACTTCTTCCAATGCACAGAAGACAATTGATATGAAGAAGATAATTGGGCAAATATTGGAGCGAAAAAAACTAGTGTTAGTCGAAGAGGACTAATAGAAGAGAAAGATTCCCTTCACTCCTAATAGCATGGAAAAACCACCATTTCCTTTCCAAATTCCAGACGCCTTAACTTATTACATACTCAGGTAAGGAAGATCCTTGTGACCATATTCAAAGCTATGAGTCAGTAATGTTATTGCATGGATAGAAAGATGCCATTATGTGTCAAGCTTCTCTTTTACTCTAATGGATCATGCTCAAACTTGATTCAAATGCATGGCTGAAAGACAAGAAGAAAGGCTTGGAAAGATGAGAGGGGTAGGATAGGCCACATGAGGGAAGATAGAAGAACTTTTCCCTTAGATAATGAGCCTACCTACTCGGCTATTCATATTCTCTAAAGGAAAGACCATGGTAGGAGACACTCCGTCCTCTAGAAAGGCTTATGCCAAACAAGTCTCAAGTAAACGCAATGATGAAGGTTCAAGAGAATGAGCAACCCATTACTTTCACTCTAAAGAGAGAGGGATGTTGTTAAATATAAGCCCTAAAGACCAATGCTAGGGACATAAAGTGACTCGATCTTGTAATTCTTTAAGTATTATTTAAATGATAAGTTTATATTTTTTATTTAAATTATAATATAATTTAAATAAAAAACATATATCCATTAGTATAATAAAGAGTGGATATCATTCTTAAAAGTTAAGAATACAAGTTACGGATAATCCACAATTCATTATACTATACACATATTCCTAATTCCAGGAGTTCATAATTTGGATAATAATAACTTGTAATCAATGGTGATGGTTCAAATCAACAATGGTAGCATATTAACAGATGATAAAGCAAGTTGACGATCTAATGATGGTAAGACTAGGTCTATTTGCGTCAATTTGAACTATAAATAACAGAAGAAAAAGATAAGAGATGAGAGAGATAACACACAACGCGCATAGTTTATTAGGATTTAGAGTTTCTCTCTTGGGGTAGGGGTTGTAATTATGTACATGGGTATTTATATTATTATGTTATAATTATTGTATATTACATAAATTGTGAACTAGTTTTCAATTGGATCGTGATTGAACTAGACCGGAAAAAAATCAATTTCTCCCAATTTTAAGATTGAGGATTAGGTTGGGATCCACTTGAACCTGGATCAAACGAAGTATTTTGATTCGTTTCAATCCCAATTAGAATTTGAATACCTCCAATTTCATGATTTGAACAATAAGCAACAATAGGAGTATCTGAACAAGAAATGCAAATCATGAAAATCTTTTAAATTTTTTTAAATTAAAAAGACTATAGGAAATTTGAAACCAATTGAGTTAGAATTGGAATCCAAGGGGGCATTCTGAGGTGGAGGCAAATTCCAGCCTTTCCTTGACATTGTCTTTTCCCCATTCCCCTCTCATCTTTAAGGTCACAAAGCTGTCAACTGAAGCTTTTTCCAAGCTTTATGGCCGCAGCTTCCTTATCATTTGCCAGGACCAGTGGCCCACTTTATTCCCTCGTGGAAAACATGAATGCCCTACCACCCAACGGTGATAAATCGATTTTTTTTTAATTATAAATACAATGTCACATCTGACCAATATAATTAAATTATTTTGATCCATTAATGTTGTGATTATAATTGTAAAAAAATATTTAGATTATCGAGTGACTCTGCATTATAAGGATAAAAAATTAATTAATAATACGGCTAATAATAAAAATAATTCATTTTTTTTTTGTAAATTTGTAATTTTATTTAATTTTGTCAATTAAGTTCAAATTAATTCAATTAGGTATAATTTTATCTAATATGTAAGATCGATTTAGAAAGAATATATTCTTGTTGAGTTGATATGTTAGTTATCATATAATAATCATATTTGTGGGACTCACGTGTATATATGAATAAAAAAATATAACTTGTAAAAAAATAAACAAATTATGTGTGAAAAGTTTTTTTTTTTTTACATATACGTAAAATATGAGTCCTACAAATATTATTATGATATGACACATGTCATGTTAAGTTAATATGAACATACTTAATTTTATATGTTAGATAAAATTACATCTAATTAATTCAATTTAGTTCCAATTGCTAAAATTAAAAGAATTAGATAAAATTACTAATTTATAAGAAAAATTAAATTATTTTCATAATTAGCCTTAATAATATTATTAAAGAAGTGTTTGCAAGATCTTATTGAAGTAGCTTTAAGTTGATAATAATTAATGATGGGGTATAAGACCAAGTCAAATGAAAATTAATAAATAATAATAACAAAATAAAAATATAATCACATCCAACATATGGATTTAGAAAGCCTACATTGAAGAACAATGAAGTTAAACATTTTTGAGTGATCTAAGTTAGTCTTCATCACAATTTTAGAGTTATTTGATATACAAATTCAAGTCTCATTAACCACATGTGAAAGCCATTTCTTGACAAGATTTTTTGGGGACCACACCTTCCAAGATGTGGTAGCATATTGCGAGTCTATATGTCACATATGATTGATGCAATTCTCTATCTATCACGCTTGTAATGGGGCTTATATAACTACTGTTTGTCTCTTATGACCATTACGAGGTTCTGACTATCACTCTTGTAATGGGGTTTATGTAACTACCGTTCGTCTCTTATGACCATTACAAGGTTTCGATTATGATGTAATAACGCTTTTCTTAACTCTTGTAAACGAGACAATTTACATAGACATATGAAAATTTATCGAAACTAAAGTTTGGATGCACCATGTTAATAAAAAAATAAATGATGGACAATTAAGTTGCAACAAAACAATCTAGAGCTCATGGAAGATAGGAATCGTTAAAGCTTGAATAATAATCTAGGCAGAAAACAAAATAGGGATATGGGTAGAATATATTGAAAACAAATAATCTATACCAATGTACAGTTTAATACGTAGAAGGGGCGCTATTATGTTGTTCGCGTTAGGCAACATGCCAGATGTGAGCTTTGCAGGGGGTGGATGTGTAAATCCCACCCATCCCTTATCGGCCGATGCCTCGCTTTCAATTTATCTATGTTGAGCAAATCTTATGTTGTCCGACAGAATAACAAAAAGTTTTCTATGTAGAAGAGGCAAGGTTTGAGCTTTAGATTCTTTAATTCTAAGTCATCAAAGCATTGTAATTTTCAGAAATGTTAATTTGACGTTCAAGAGTGACACTTGGTATAACATGTTTGTATTGATATATTATATATTTACATTAATTAAACATATAATATAATGCATCAATATAAGAGTATCATATCAAGTGTCACTCCTGAATCTCCAAATAACATATTAGAAAAGATAAAATTTTGAAATGTTTTCTATATCTGAAAAATATCACATGATTTTTTTTCAATGGTTATCAGATAAATTTAATAAACATATTAGAAAAAAAATAAAAGTTTGAAATATTTTTTATATCTTATCTTTTTCGATCTATATTTTGTTTAATAAACACTACCAAGATGTATTATTATAATCGCACAATAATCCGTATTGTTGAGTAAATTGTTATGTGGTGTTGGTTTCAAAATTGAGATTAGACTGAAAATTGATATTTTAAAGTTTTTAAAACGAAACCAAACCGAAGACCAAAATTTGAATACTTTTATTTTCAATTGAGAAAAGTTACTTTTATGTTTAGATATATAAACAAAGCCATGGGTTGTTGGGGGGTTCGCATCAGACAACCATTTATTGACCAAACAAACAACACTCCAACCCAACCGGTCTCCTTCCAGCATCAGCATCAGCATGGTGGCATCCACATAATGTGTTTTGGGGTAATCTTCAAATTGAGTCATTTTTTTTATATATTTTCTTTAAGGGTAAATTAGGAGAGAGACGTGTGTCACACGACACCATATAGGCCTTTATTTAAGTGATGCTGCTCCTTTTAAGAGCCTTAATTCTCGTTAAGTGTAGAGGCTTTTAATTGGGTCTCACTGGATCTTGTTTTGGGCTAGGATGGATGGGTTTCGTAGAGCCCTACACTATTGTTGGGTCTCAATGGAGCCCACCAACCACCAGCTCCTAAATCTCTCTCTCTCCCTCTCTTCTAGGATTTGGGTTTGAATGAAGAACCCAAATTTTAGGAACCAAAAAAGGTTTAGAAAGCCTTTTCTTTGATTCCCCCTTTATTAATTCGATTTAGGTTTTTCAACACAAAAGAAAAGATTCAACTTCTGGGTTCGAATCTAAATTAATTCTTTCAAGATTCTTTGAACCCAATCACTCTTTTTCACCATTTTTTTTTTTTAAAGTTTACTAATCCAATCGGCCTATGTAACCCAATTAGAGGAGACGCAAGAGACGTCAGAAGGAAGGGAGATGTAGCTAAAGAAATAGATAAAGAGTTGTGGAAGAGTTGTGGAGATGTCGAATAACTGTGCATGGACATCACTTGCTAGTTAAGTATTTAAATAAATAATTTTACACAATTTAGTAACATTTTTAGAATCACAAAAGTTTAAGGGTGTAAATATGCTTTTGGTCTTTGTTTGAGACACATTTAAAATAAAAAAAAATTAGAGTTCGACCAAAAAAAAAAAAAAAAACACAAAAGTTGAGGGCATAAAATCAGTGACACCATCCTCATCATTTTAGATTTGCTTATTGTCACCTACAATATTGCACAAGATTTGTTTGTCAATCCATATCTGTTAGCAAATCTATATATATTTGTTGATCCATATCTATTTGTCGTCCATCTTTGTTTGCTGTCATTGTGGCTCCAATTCATAGCATTTCATGGAAACAATATTTTGTCTACTCTAGATAGGGTCGACCTTGAGATTTTAGGGGCCTTAAACGAAATTTTTTATGGAACCTTTATGATTATATTTAAAAATAAAATTAATGTGAATAAAAATTGTTTATTATATAAAATTCACAATATTTCACTTTAAATTTACTCTTTTAGGATTTTTAGATAAAAAATCAACAGTTAAACTATTACAATTAATTTATTCCAACATACATTTTTCAATAAATACTATTGCCAATCCATTAGTGTAGATTCACTAATAACAGAGATATCACGAATATTGAAATATATGCACAAAATTAATTGATAATTTAAGGGTTAATAAAAAAAATCAAAAGATATACCTGATAAATCACACAACGGGATGATGAGGACGAAAATGGAATCGCTGAAGAGAAGGCATAGTTGTGAAATCAGTTGAATTGAGGACCTATGCTTGCACAAATTGATGGCAGATGCCAACGGCAATGGATGGATAAAAAATTAAGGAGAGAAACTAAGGAAGATGATAGAGTCACGGCAACGGCCAAACACATGTAAATAGTCGTGATACAATCATACAAAGAGGGGATTGAGATTAATTAAAAATATATAAAATAATTATGAGGGGATGGGTGTCACTGTCAGACGTATAAGAATGAGATTGATTATTAATAAAGGAATGTGTTAGATTGGAATTAATTAAAAATTATAATGATATTCATAGGATTAATTATTGATAAAAGAAAGATGAGGATTGAGATTAATTACAAATTTACAATGATTTAAAATGGATATGGGCGCTAACTTCTCTTCAATTTTTAAATTAATTGTTTTTAATTAATTCAAAACCTAAAAATTAAAATAGGCATACGACCCAAATGGCTTAAAATGGGCATGGCCCTAAGCGGCTGCCTAGGCAGCCTATGCCTAGGGCCAACCCTGTTCTAGATTTGACCACTGCTTTCCTCAGAAACCCATTTAAAAAAAAAAAAAAACTATTAAATAGATGTTTCAATAGTTAATGAAAATTAATTTTTTTTGAATAAGTATGTCACTATTGAACTAAAATTATTTTTAGTAGAGCATGCCAATAGTCTCCACTTAATATCATTTTTATTGGAGATTAGAGTTAGTCTCTACTAATATGAGCTTTAGTAAAACTCAAAATTAATTTTCATTAATATTATTTTTATTAAAAATTGGGACTGACCTCCACTAATATGAATTTTAATGGAGATCTCAAATGACATCTACTTATATCGTTTTTAGTGGAGGCTATTTAGGGTCTTGATGAATATAAGTTTTAGTGAAGGCTACACTTTGGCCTCCATTAATATAATTATTTTTATTGGATACTTAAGTTCATTGTCAATAAGGTGAGTTTTAGTGGACGCACTAATATTATTTTTAGTGGGGGCTATTTTTGAACTCCACTGATATTATATCTTTAATAACAAAGACAATTTTGATTATCACTAATTGAATTTATGATAATTTTTATAGTGACACTCTATCCAGCACAGTCTAACTCCTATTAAAACAATTAGTAGAAGTGTTTGCCACTTTTAGTGGGCGTCTCAACCACCACTAAATGTCTTCCGCCTCATAGTAATTGAAAATCTTGATATCATAGGGATAATTGGAAACTCCTTAAAACTTTTGAGTGTTAATCTTTAAGAGATTTGAGGTGTTAGTGTAATTACTAAAATTCTATAAAATGTTTGGGAAATTAATTTTTGAAAAAAAAATGTTGAAAATGGGATTAATTGGATTGTTCAAAATTTTAAAATATCAATGTGATTATTCAAAATTTGTAATATTAGAGCGGCTTGAAAACATAATTCTTATTACAAATAATTTTTAGAATTAGAATTATTTTTTAAGTATATAATTCTCAAATTTCTTTAAAATTATCGAAAGGATAGGCAAAACTATCCAGTCCAAATAACATGGATCAAAATTCATGAAAGGGCGTTATTCCAAATAGCTTTACATGCCCACAATGGGGTTAAAAATGACCATGCAAAAGGTCATTACGTACGTTCTCTACCAGAGCCTAATGCTACATTAAGTAATTATAAAAATTGCTTTTAGTCGCCCCTAGAGCATTGCATAAATGGTAAAACTCCCGAGTTTCTTTAGAAGTGACAAGGAATCAATTTTTGATAAAAATAAAAATGTCTCATTTAGTGGGGATTGAACGTATGTTTGTTTGGAAATGTATAAATTTACGATCAAAGCCGGCTTTAGACGAAAAGATTTGTGGAGGCCTTTAAGTAATAATTTTTTTATAAAAAAATAAATAATACACTTTTTTACACAAATATTTCATCATTTTATTAAAAAAAGTTAAAATTTAATCAACTACAAAATATAATAATCTTTTAATGACAATAAATTTTCAATTAAAATATAATATCTTAGAGATAATAATTGTCGACGTTTAATTTCAGCCGACCGTGATTCGTTTTGGGCCGCGGTGAGTCAATCCGAAATGCCAAGAAGAAGAAAACAAAGATTTCAAATATGAGTAAAACACAAGCAATTTTTACGTGGTTCGGGTAGAACGATGCCTACTCCACTATTGCACTTTGATTATTCTTTCAGAATGGTAGTGTCTGATTATTCTCCTTACCTCCTTATGGTATCTCTGACTCTTATTTATATTGAAGGGCCTTTACAATTTGGATAACATATAGAAATATAAAGATGATATAATGGAGGATAAACAGTCCTTATTATCTATACAAAACTGGGAATGAGATCCTCATTACAAGGAGCATGGGCCGTTGCAGATGAAGTAAATGGACCCTACCTCTAACTTTTCAACAGCTTTGCCATTTATGCAAGCTGGGTGTTTTTAAGCCAGCAACCTGACCAATCCGACGAACTAGGGGTTTTATTGAGAGCTCGCTAGGAGCTCTGTCGGAAGCTCGCAAAGAGCTCGCTTTATGAGTTTCGAATTTCGGTGGTGTATGAGCTCCTTTTGATGAGTTCGCTTAGATCTCCTGGGCTTTGGGCGATTGGGCTGACCCATTGGACTGAGTCTGGCCCATAAGGAATGGTGCGGAAAATACGCATAACAATAATAATAACAAAAGGCCAAACAACTTATTACTATAAATAAAGAAAAACAAAACTAATTTTTTTAAAAATTTTAAGAAGGTCAGTGCGAGTAAAAAACTATACATTCATAATTCTCTTATAGAAGGAAATAAAACAAAAATATTAAACTGATAGTATTAAAAAGATAAAATTCATCGATAATAAGTAACTTTTCATTTTACAAATGTGTGTTGAACTATATTCACTTTTATGAGAGAGAGAGAGAATGAGGGGGAAGGGAGAGGGAAAAATTGGGAAGGGAAAGGGTTTTACGGGATATTGGGATATGGATTATGGGATTTGGGAACAAGACATCAACTTTTAAAAATTGAAAAATGGTAAAGGGAAGTTAAAAAAAATTATAACATTTTGTTTTTAATTTTTTAATAAAATATTTATTATTAAAAAAAATTATATATATTACAAATTTTTAAAATTTGGGACTTTCCAATTTTGGGAGTCTTGTGCCATGGCATATATGGCTTTATGGTTGGGTCGGCTCTGCTTACGATCGCATCTGATTTACTCGGATGTTGAATCAGAGGAAAATGGCCAATCTCCTCTAAGACTAGGCGAGCGAAGCACAGGTCATCAAAAAAACAAAAAAATATTGTTAGTGGACAAAAATGAAAGAAATGAGTGTTACGGGTAAGAGAAAAATGGCCATCATGGATGTTCGAATCACTCCTTGAAGCTGTAATTCCAGTGGATAAACATCTATAGCAGTCATACCCACCTCGAGTGGAGGTTTATCCCAAGATCCCTAGACCAAGATACAAGATCTAGGCCAATGCTACCCAAGCCAAACCAGATCTGGTTTGTCACCCAATAACAAAGCAATACATGATATGGGAACCGTGGCGTGAGCAAGAAAAAGCATAAAAAAGGTGTAGCTTCTGCAACCTGATGACCGCTGCCATTAAAGGGGATGCTCGATGCTGGGTGAATAGGGCTAGAGATCGAAGCAAAGTACTGGAAAAGACAAGAAAAAATGGTTGCTGGGCCGGGAAGGCTGTGGTCTTTGTAGAACAGGGCGGGCGTGTGATACTGCTGCTGCGGGAAGATGCGCGAGGGCGTCTGATGGCGTTGCAGACCTCGATTCATTTGGGCATATGATGTCGTGAGGAAGGATATAAGGCACCGGAAAAGATGGAAAAGGATCATACATTGTTGACGGGGGAGATGGGGTGCAGTGTTTGTAGATGGAGGATGAAGACGACCATGGCTACGAGCCTCTACGACCATGACCATGGAAGGACATCCGGCGCTGGGCAAAGCCTTGGCACGGATGGGACGCAAGCTGCAGGTGACCAACGGACGGCAGGGTGGTTGTGTTTTGCTTTGCTTTGCTAGTAGCTTTTGGCGACCATGGTATAATTGCTATTTGCTAGTGACATTTTACTCAAAAACTAATTGATGTTTGGATTAAAAAAAAACCCTAATTAATTAATTAGAAAGAATCAAAATATAATCAAATCTTAAAAAAAAAGAAAAAATAAAAGAAAAGTTGCAAGCTCCACCTTTGTACAAGACAAGGCGATTAATAACAATATCTTAATTATTTGTAAGAAATTAGAATCGAAAATAAACTATGATTAAACTAGTGTACACATAAAAGTTTTATGTGAAAAAACTAATAAATTGAGAAAAATCATGGGCAATAAGAATAAAATATTACTATAATGATATTGATATAATAATTTCAGTGTATTGAATACCTATTTAATTATAAAATTAACACTTATCTACAGACATATACAAAAAAGAATTTATATAAATTCATAGTCTAATAAGAAAATGAACCACAAAGAAGATAAATCTTTAATTGTAATTGTATTCCAATCACAATCAAATTTGAATTCTAAACTACAATTATCACAAATTCAACATTGACACAAAATTCAAATATGAATTTATTTATAATTATTTTCTTTTCTAACAAAATCATGAAAAAGTAATCTCCCTACCATCGTCAACGACATTCTTAACTTCCACCATTGTTGCCGATTGTCCCTGCCCAAATCCATCCCAGACTACCCAGATCCATCTAGATTCGACTATTCAAATAAGATCTAACCAGATCTGATCCATTCAAGACCAAATCTGACTTGCCAAATATGTCCAACACAAATCCAACATATCCATATCTATCTCTCCTAGATTTGATACCTGGGTCTGATTTTGTGGGGCATTGTTTTTTTTTTTTTTATCTTTTAATATGACATTTTATTTGAGATATTATTGATCATGGTGATATTACTATGAGAAAAATCAACACTCACAATAATTCTACATATATGTTAAACAAGTCACTGTCTATTACAAAGTTTGAGCATTGTGTGGACTTGATTGGTATTCATCAAAGAGATTAGATCTTTTTAGAATAATATTCAATTTTCTTATTTCTTTGAATTAGTTTTATGTAAATATTGTTAGTAGTGAACTTTCAGCTAATTTTACAATTAGGGTTATTAATCGGCCCTAGATTGGATTGAATCAATTGAATTCAAAATTAGTAAAAATTTTGCACCGAAGATTGGACTGTTCGTTCTGCTACAAACAATACTTTAATACACTGAATCTACAAAAAAAGAAAACAATCAAAGAGTGTGCGGAGGTCTTCGCGTAAATACTCCAATACTTAAATCAGACACTAAAAATAATAAAGGCTGTATTAAAATCAATATAAAAAACGTATATTTTAAGGAATGAATGTTTGCATATTTATAGAGGGATATTGAGTAATTTTAATTAATTTGAGATTAAGATTTTTTATAGATAATGCTTATCTTTATTTTTTTCTATTCTTTGTTAGAATTATAATTTTTTATGAATGATTAGTTATTTTTTCTTGAAACTAGTGGTGAACCCGTGTTTAGAATTTTTTATGAATGATTAGTTATTTTTTCTTGAAACTAGTGGTGAACCCGTGTGATACACGGGAGAGTTTAATTTAAAAATAAGAAAAAAAAATTGTTATTTTAAATAATTTTAATAGAATTGATAATTATAATTTTTTTAATTTTAATCATTTATCAAAATTTAAGTTTAATTAATTATTTACTATTTAATATGCTAATGGAGAATACTTTTAATTCAATGTACTGACATTTAATGTGTTAAAGAATAATTAACACATTAAGTAGGTCACTTGACAAAATACTTATAAATTTTATTTATTTATTATATTATATTTATTTATAAATAAATATTATAAAATCTATAATATATACACTCAAAGACGTTAGTTATTTTCTATTTATTATATTATAATTATAAATATAAATTAAAACTCTTAAATATGAGTAAGAATAAGTTTTTTCAATAATAACAAAATTTTAAAAATATGAATTTTGATTTCTTCCATAGTCTTAAAAATGTGATACCTTAAATATTAATTAGCATTGAAAAACTCTAGCATTTTTTATGAATTTTCAAGACTATAATATAATTATTAAAGTAATTAATAATTAATTAATCACTACCTTTGATTTAATGCAAGTTTTTGAAGAAAAAAATTCACCATTGATTGACACTTGGCAAAATACTTTGTTTGACTATCATATTTTAATATTATATAAATATATATAGAATAAGGATATAAAGATAATATTTTAAATAAATGGACAATTTTCTATGACTTAATTAATAGTTTAAGTTGTATATTAATATTTCTCATAAAATCCATGTAAATTTAATTCAAATTTTAGAGGTCAAAAAAATAGTTTGGCAGATTTTTGGAGGAAACAAAAATGTGCAAACTATTTTACTTTAATATAATATATTATATATATTATTATATTATACAAAGATAAGATTTTATTTAATGAATAATTTTTCGTGACTTAATTAATATTTTAAGTGTCTATTCATATTTCTCATAAATAGTATTTATTTTTGATTGATTGACGGATTAATTGATGAGAAGATATAACAGAAAACATTTATTTTTGATTAATTAATAGTATTGAAAAATTCATGCAAGTTTAATACAAAGTTTAGATGTAAAAAATAGTTTGGCAGATTTTTGGAGGAAAGAAATATTTGCATACTATTCTACTATATATTATATATAATATTTATATTATATTATATAAAGATAAAATTTTATATAAATGAACAATTTTCTATTACTTAATTAATAATTTAAGTGTTTATTCATATTTCTCATAAATAGTATTTATTTTTGATTGATTGACGAATTAATTAAATATTTAATATTCACATAATAATGTATTGGAAAACCCATGATTAGTATTAAAAAATTCGTGTATTTAAAATTTATTATTAATTTTACAATAATTAGTACATATTATTTCAAAATAATTGAAAGATTTAAATTATTAATGTAAATTATAAGATGTAAATTATTAATGCAATAAGTACTAAATGCAAATCATTAATGCAAGTTTTGGAGGAAAATTTTATTACTACTTATTATTTTAAAGCAATTGAAATATTTAAATTATTAATGCAAATTACAAAATGTAAATTATTAATGTAATAAGTATTAATTACAAATCATTAATGCAAGTTTTGGGAGGAAATTTCTTTTTTCAAAACTATCATACTTTTATATATATAAAGATAAAGATATTAGGAAGAATTTTTGAATATCGGAGTTATCTAATTTACGTGTTTGTGTGGGACCCCCCGTAAGAAAAATATACGCCTTTTAGTCTAAAAAATTATTTTAAGATTTTAAACTTTTAATGAGCTTTTGCCTATGATATAACAATTGTAGTTATATGGTATTGTGTGTAAAGTGTATCTATATATATATTATAACAAAACAATCGTCAAATCATTTTCCCGCCCATTTTCAATTTCTATTTTGATATTTTATTATGTTTTGTTTATTTTTTTTCTTACTCGAAATAGAATTTTTGTAAATCATTAATTAAGCCTAGATTTGTGAAAAATATGTAGTTCTTGGAATTTGTAAATAATGTTTTTTAGCTAAAAAATGCTTGGAGAATGTGTAAGCATGGTATATGAAGAGACAAGATATAATCTATATTATTAATTCTTAAATATTAATATAAAATTTTAATTAAAATAAATTACAGAAAAATAAAACTTTTTTAAATCGAGAGAAATTTTGAGATATCAAGTATTACCATCGAATACCGACTGCCAAGTAAATTTTTTTTAAAATAAATTTAATTTTTTATTTTATTTTTCATAATTTATCTCTCATTCTCTCTCAATAAAGCCACCATTACTTACTCTAAAACCCTTAATTAGTTTCAATCTTATATATGTTTATGTTATTACTTAATTTAAAAAATAATTTGTTGGTAGGTTATGTTAAATTAGTTATTTAGGTAAAATTTAATTATTTTAAATAAGTCATTTAAGTTATTTTAACAAAATTAATATTTTTTATAGGCTATTTATATTTGTCATATTTCTTTTAAAAAATTTATTATGTTTTATATTTTTATTATTCACAACACAAATATGTGAAGTCATATATGGATAATTAATTTTGAAATTTTGATTATTATCATTTATATAATTAATTGATTATTTAAATTATTTTTATTTTTATATAAAGTTTAATTAATTTATTTTTTTATAATTTTAAATTATATATATATAACTTAAATATTATAATTTTATATTTTAACTTTATTTTTTTATTACTTTCTTAAAAATTTGACATGTCTTGAATGTGGTAATTGATTGTCAAGAGGAATATGTAAAGTATGTATGGATAATCAATTTCAAAAATTTATTATTGTCAATTATACAATTAATTAATTATTTAAATTATTTTTATTTTATATATAGTTTAATTAATTTAAATTTATTTTTTAAATTTTTAAATATTATAATTTTATTTTTTTAACTTTATTTTTTATTTCTTTCTTACAAATTTGACCGTCTTAAATGTGGTAATCAATTGGCAGGAGAAATTTGTGAAGTCATGTATGGATAATCAATTTCAAAAATTTGATTACTATAATTTATATAATTAATTAATTATTTAAATTATCTTTATTTTATATATAGTTTAATTAATTTGAATTTATTTTATTATAATTTTAAATGTTATAGTTTTATATAATTTTATAGTTTAATTAATTTAATTTATTTTTTTAAAATTTTAAATGTTATAATTTTATATATAACTTAATTGATTATTATCATTTATTTAATTAGTTTAATCGTGCTTTTAGTTTTCAATCAATTAATTTTAATCGTATTTCTGGTTTGTTGTGAACAAGTTTTGTGTAACAACTTAATTTTTTGAAAATCGTCCTAACATCAAGTTTTTCAGTTAATAGTTATTTTTTAACTTTATTTTTTTTGTTACTTTCAAAAAATTTTGACCTATCTTAAATGTGGTAATTAATTGTGAGGGAGAAGATGTGAAATCATGTATAGATAATCAATTTTGAAAATTTGATTATTATAATTTATATAATTAATTAATTATTTAAATTATTTTTACTTTATATATATCATTTAATTAATTTAAATTTATTTTTTTAAATAAGTTGTTTAAGTTATTTTGACAAAATTAATATTTTGTATAGGCTATTTATATTTATCATATGTTCTCATATTTCTTTTAAAAAAATTATTATGTTTTATATTTTTATTATCGACAGGAGAAATATGTGAAGTCATATATGGATAATTAATTTTAAAATTTTAATTATTATTATTTATATAATTAATTGATTATTTAAATTATCTTTATTTTTTATTTATATAATTTAATTAATTTAAATTTATTTTTTCTATAATTTTAAATGTTATAATTTTATATATAGCTTAAATATTATAATTTTATTTTTTAACTTTTTTTTTGTTACTTTCTTAAAAATTTGACCTGTCTTAAATGTGATAATTGATTGCCAACATGTATAGATAATCAATATGTAAAGTCATGGCAATGTGAACAAATTTTGTCTAACAACTTGATTTTTTAGAAGTCGTCCTAACACTAAGTTTTTCAATTAATAGTTATTTTTTAACCTTTTTTTTTATTGCTTTCTAAAATTTTTGACTTATCTTGAATGTGGTAGTTAATTGTTAGGAAGAAAATGTGAAATCATGTATAGATAATCAATTTTAAAAATTTGATTATTATAATTTATATAATTAATTGATTATTTAAATTATCTTTATTATATATAATTTAATTTTTGTTATAATTTTATATATAACTTAAATGTTATAATTTTATTTTTTAACTTTTTTTTGTTGATTTTTTAAAATTTGACATGTTTTGAATGTGATAATCAATTTTGAAAATTTGATTATTATCATTTATGTAATTAATTAATTATTTAAATTATCTTTATTTTTTTATAATTTTAAACGTTATAATTTTATATATAACTAAATGTTATAATTTTATTTTTTAACATTATTTTTTTATTACTTTCTTAAAATTTTGACCTATCTTAAGTGTGGTAATTGATTGACATGAAGAATATGTGAAGTCGTATATGAATAATCAACTTTGAAAATTTAATTATTATCATTTATATAATTAATTGATTATTTAAATTATCTTTATTTTTTATATAGCTTAATTAATTTAAATTTATTTTTATAATTTTAAATGTTATAATTTTATATATAATTTAAATGTTATAATTTTATTTTTTAACTTTATTTGCAAACGTAGTGAAGTTTTTAGTGTGATGAAATTGGTAATTAATCCTAATTTGATCTCTAAGTGCACGTGTATGCTCGAAGCAAATCAGGTTAGTATATTGTTTAAAGTTTGTAATGTGTTAAGAATGACTATGTGTTAAAACATGTTCTAACGTGTTATGCCCATCTTTCTCAACAGCAAGAGTCTGATCTTTATTGAAATATTAAAAATACCAAAATTGAGGAGAAAAATGCACTTTATCAATTTTCATAATTTAATGTTTATATTTGTAAAATAAGTTTGGAGGTTCCTAATATGTATGATGTAAGTACTAATTAATGATATTATATTCTAGATTTCTTCATCTAATGATGAGGTTACTACGTTGTTGAAGTCGGGTTATGAGTTATAGATACATTGAAAAATTATGAAATGTGTTTTACCAAAAAGGCTCTCCTTGGCAATTTGTTAACTAATGCAACTAAGAAAATTCAATCAATGATCAAGAAGGAGAATAATTGAAAAAAGTTTATTTGATTGGTTTCAGATTACAATCTTTTTTTGTATTATAACCTATTCCTATAAAACTTTTGAGATTGTTTTGTTAATTGCTACTAAATTTTATTTATTGACTTTTGTTATAATTTCTTATGCAAGGTAAACTTGGTTTGCTGATTTTTTATTTCTAAATATTTTGGTTGTTGCTGGATTTATATCTAGGCAATTTGTTTGATCTACATGTTTTTTGTTTTCTTTTATTATTTAGTTTTTTTCTTCTTTTTTTTTTACTGATTCACACTTATGTATTTGCTCATATTTTATGTTCTTTCACTTCTATTTATTTGTATATTTTTTTTAGTCCACTAATTTATAGTGGGTGTCTAACATTCCTAAGTACATTCTTACTTGCATTTTTTTTTTCACTGCACAAATTATTCTTTTCAATGTATTGCTCAAGAATTTATCATAATTTAGTTATAGTTTAATAACATGCATACTATTGAAATAATAATGAACGAAAAATATTTTCAATCAAATAATTAATAAAACGGAT
Organism: Diospyros lotus; assembly: GCF_014633365.1. NCBI lineage: Eukaryota > Viridiplantae > Streptophyta > Magnoliopsida > Ericales > Ebenaceae > Diospyros > Diospyros lotus. Next base: position 34,148,618 of record NC_068346.1, read on the forward strand.
CGAGAAATCATCATTTATATTGAGTAATCAACTACCTTATTATTGAGAATTCAGAATAAGACACACCACATTTTTAGTGTTTCATGCATCAAAGTGAAAATATTGTGTTAGAAATGGTAGACGTTAACCTCACTCTAACGAGTCACGAATACTATAGACGTTAGATACAATCTTTTGTTAAATACACACATATGTGTTAGTAGAAAAACCATAATAAAAACATAAAAAAAGTCAAAAAATAAAAAAGGTTAGACAAAAAAGGGCATGCATATTCTGGAATAATTAAATAACTAATTTTGTTGTATGTTTGTTCATTTCTCACGATTATAACATGATTATTTTGTTTATTTTCTACTTCTTTATTATGATTTTTATTTATTATAACTACTGAATTATGTAACTTCTGCTTTAACGATTATATTTTTTCTTGTGATATTCGTGCATCGCATGAGTGATGCACTAGTTGTTATAATAACATAACAATCCATATTGTTGTATATTGCTACATAACATATTGTTGTATAAATATAGCAATAAATATGGTTGTAATATTGTTAAGTAAAGTTATGTAGTGTTGGTTCCTGAACCGTCCCGGCCTAATCTCAACCTATTTTTCATGGCCCAATCTCGGTTTGTTCCTGGCTCTACACCACCTGCAATAATATCATTAATTACAGCACCCATATTGGGTATCCGCACGCTTGCTCAAATCTCATTCTCATTTATAGCAGATCTCATTCACATTAACGGCGGATCCCATCCACATTAATAAGAGTCCCGTCCACACTATGCTACCACATGAGAACCTTTACCGTCGCCAAATACTCGGTCCCTTCACCTACAAATGCAAAACACATGCATGTAGAAGACTTCCTTCTACATGAACCCGCTCTTTTCAAAGCCAAGATATATTTTTTTCCCCGATTCACTAATATTTTGCCACTTTCTACTTTTTTATTTAGTCGAGCGTCGGAGTGCTTGTAGGTACCAATCACCCTCGTCGGACTGATCGTCGGGACCCATCTTTCACAGTTGCAGGCTCGCCTGTAACCGTCTTTTTTGTCAGAAAGGAACAGTTCCAAAATTGAGGTTAGACTGAAAATTGATATTTTAAAGTTTTTAAAACGAAACCAAACGGAAGACCAAAATTTGGATACTCTTATTTTCAATTGAGAAAAGTTAATTTTATGTTTAGATATATAAACAAAGCCATGGGTTGTTGGGGGGTTCGCATCAGACAACCATTTATTGACCAAACAAACAACACTCCAACCCAACCGGTCTCCTTCCAGCATCAGCATCAGCATCAGCATGGTGGCATCCACATAATGTGTTTTGGGGTAATCTTTCTTTTGAATTATTGAAGTCACGCTCACATTGTACTATCGTACTATCTAAAACACTCTCTTCAAATTGAGTCATTTTTTTACATATTTTCTTTAAGGGTAAATTAATTAGGAGAGACATATAGGCCGCTAAATTCTAATTAATTTGTTATATTACTAATGAGATTAGGCACTAATGATGCGAGGTGGGTTTTTTAAAACAATTTATAATAATTATTCAACAATATTGTAAAAGATCAAGTGATGCTGCTCCTTTTAAGAGCCTTTATTTTCGTTAAGTTTAGAGGCCTTTAGTTGGGTCTCATTGGATCTTGTTTTGGGCTAGCTAGGATGGATGGGTTTCGTTGAGCCCTACACTATTGTTGGGTCTCAATGGAGCCCACCAGGCACCAGCTCCTGAATCTGTCTCTCTCTGTCTCCCTCTCCTCTAGGATTTGGGTTTGAACGAAGAACCCAAATTTTAGGAACAAAAAAGGTTTAGAAAGCCTTTTCCTTGATTCCCCGTTACCAAATCGATTTATGTTTTTCAACACAAAAGAAAAGATTCAACTTTTGGGTTCAAATAATCTAAATTATTTCTTCGAAGATTTTTTGAACCCAACCACTCCTCTTTGCCCCCCCTTTTTTTTTAAGATTTGTTAACTTAATCAGCCTACGAAGTCCAATCAAATGAGATGTAAGAGACGTTAGAAGGAAGGGGGATGCAGTCAAAGAAAGAGATAGAGTTGTGGGGACATTGAAAAACTGTTATGTCCATCTGCATGAACATCACTAACTAGTTAGGTGTTTAAATAAATTATTTTACACAGTTTAGTGATGCATTTAGAATCACAAAAAAATCAGAGGTGTAAATATGCTTTTGGTATATGTTTAGAATACATTTGAAATCACAAAAAATTTAGAGTTTGATAGGAAAGAAAACGCAAAAGTTAAGGGCATAAAATCAGTGATACCATCCTCATCATTTTAGATTTGATTATAGTCGCCTCCACTATTGCACAAGATTTGTTTGTCGATCCAGATGTGTTAGCAAATCTATATATGTTTGTTGATCCATATCTATCTATATATGTTTGTTGATCCATATCTATTTGTCGTCCATCCTTGTTTATTGTCACTGTGACTCCAATTCTTAGCATTTCATGGAAACTTCAGTTTGTCTGCGCTAGATTTGACCACTGCTTTTCATAGACATCCATTTAGAAAAAAAAAAAAAACTATTAAATAGATGTTTCGATAGTTAACCAAAGTAAATTCGATCTTTTGAATAAGTTGCTACTATTGAACTAAAATTATTTTTAGTAGAGCATGTCAATGGTCTCTACTAATATTATTTTTATTGGAGATCAAAGTTAGTCTTTACTAATATAAATTTTAGTACAGGTCAGAACTAATTTTCACTAATATTATTCTTATTAGAGATTAGGACTGGGCTCCACTAATATGAGTTTTAGTGCAGGTCTCAAATGACATTCACTTATATCGTTTTTAGTACAGACTATTTAGGGTCTCGACAAATATGAATTTTAGTGAAGACTACACTTGGCCTCTATTAATGTAATTGTTTTATTTGAGGCTTGAGTTGATTGTCAATTAGGTGATTCCAGTAATATTTATTTTAGCTAGGGCTATCTTCGAACTCTACTAATATTATATCTTTAATGACAAGGAAAATCTTGAGCACCACTAATTGAATTTATGATAATTTCTATAGTGACACTCTATCCAATACAGTTGACTCCCTTAAAACAATTAGTGGGAGTGCTTGCCACCCTTAGTAGGGGTTGCGACCTCTACTAAAAGTATTCCATCTCGTAGTGATTAAAAATTTTGATACTATAGGGATTATCGAGAACTCCTTAAAACCTTTGAGTGTTAACCTTTAAGGGATTTGAGGTGTTAGTGTAATTACTAAAATGTAACATGTAAAAAGTAAAAAATTATGTATATTTTTTTTATTTGTGTACATATGAATTTCACAAATATTATTATTATATGATACCTTAATTTTATATGTTAGATAAAATTATACCCAATTAAAGTAATTTGAATCTAATTATCAAAATTAAAAGAATTAAATAAAATAAATAATTTACAAAAAAAAAATTATTTTTGTAATTAACCCTTAATAATATTATTAAAGAAGTCTTTGCGAGATCTTATCGAAGTAGCTTTAAGTTTGATAATAATTAATGATGGGGTATAAGACCAAGACAAATGAAAATTAATAAATAATAATAACAAAGTAAAAATATAATCACATCCAACAACCCTATGGATTTCGAAAGTCCACAGTGAAGAACAATGAAGTCAAAACATTTTTGAGTGGTCTAACTTAGTCTTTGTCACAATTTTAGAGTTATTTGGTAAAAAAATTCAAATCTCATTAACCACAAGTGAAAATTATTTTTTGACAAGATTTTTGGGGGGGGCCACAGCTCCCAAGATGCGTGGTAGTGTATTGTGAATTTATGCGTCACATATGATTGATGCAATCCTCTACCTATCACGTTTGTAATGGGGTTTATTCAATTATTGTGTGTCTTTTATGACCATTACGAGATTCTGACTACGACATAATAGAGCTTTTCTTAGCTCATGTAGATGAGATGGATTATATAGAGTTATAGAAATTAATCGAATTGAAAGTTTGGATACATCATCATGTTAAAATAAAAATAAATAATGGACAATTAAGTTGCAGCAAAACGAACTAGAGCTCATGGAAGATGGGAACTGTTAAAGCTTGAATAATAATCTAGGCTGAAAACAAAATAGGGATATGGATAGAATATATTGAAAACAAACAATTCATACCAATATATGGTTTAATATGTAGAAGGGTGTCGTTATATTGCCTGTGTTACCCAACACAGGCTTACAGGGGGTGGGTGTGTCGGTCCCACTCACTCCCCATGGGGCCTATGCCCCCTTCAATTTGCTCGCATCAGTCAAATTTTATATTATTTGATGCGGGTAATAGAAAATTTTTTTAGGTAAAAGAGACAAGGTTGGAGCTTTAGATTCTTCAATTCCAAGTCATCAAAACATTGTAATTTTTGGAAATATTAATTTGACGTTGAGTGACACATGGTATAACAGGTTTGTATTGATATATTATATATTTACGTTAATTAAACATACAATATAATGCATCAATACAAGAGTATTATATCAAGTGTCACTCATAATCTCTAAATAACATTTATGTTATATATTAGCATTCAAGATTTTGCAATTTCATTCCGTATTTTTTTTCCTCATCTATCTCTCCCTTTTAAATTTCACGATTCAACTTCCACCGGACTTCGTTGCTCCCATTACTCTTGTTGCGCAAATTAATCACAATTGTCGTTTGAAATTTTGATACTCATAGAACCCAACCTATTGTTCTTTTTTTTTTAATTAATGTTGAGATAAATATAACAACAAACTAATATTGTAGTGGCCCACTACCGGATAGTCCCGCTAGCATAGGATATCCGAAAGGAGGTCATCACAAGTGTGATATAGAACAATAACATACAACACCATAATACTATCCTTAGATAAACTCAGCGGAAGCTAACATAAAGGTTTACAACATCTTAGACCATAGTCTAAACAAAATGAAATACAAGGGCACTAACAAATTTTACAACATAAAATTTCCTCACACTTGCCCTCATCACAAATGCTAACATAGACCATCTAATTTGGAAGGTCTCTGTACACTTCTAACCCTGGGCTTTAGCCCCACTGGGCTCGCCCTCAACCACTGCTCTACTTGTACCTGGAATGACATGAGAGTAAACAAGGTGAGCCACAAGACTCAGCAAGTGTATTTATAAAGCATAGAGATATAAAATCAAAGGCAGGGATAATCAAGATAGAATAAACAACTCTATGAGGAGATATTAGTATAACGCGACTCATAAGTTCTCGGTTTACATTAATTTCCCATGCCGTGATTATTACATATATTATGCACTCGTTCCCATGCTCATGCATATGCACCAATAGTAGGGAATTTTTCTGCATAATTCTCAAGGCTCTCACGGCCTATATATATATATATATATCCATTCATGAATATATATGCATCATGAAAATATATCAACAAATGATAACAATTTGAGCCACGCCTTCTGGGTTGATGGCCACCTCACCCGCGTCAAGCGCTCATAGGATATCCTTTCTCATCCACGGACTTAGCCGTCGCGCAAAATAATAGGTGCGCAAATCAGTATAATCATGCATCACATATGCATATCCCCATTTCATGTCAATCCTCAAATATTAAGAAAAATCTCAAATCATGCTTAACATGCACAATTACATAAATTAAAGTGTGCACTATCTTATGATCACAGGGTAAATTTTAATACATTTATTGACTCATACTTATAGAAATGCCCAAACCAATATTTACGGTATATTTTTACCCCAATAATAATCGCAAGGAATCAAAATTTATACATGCAAGAAACATTAAATCTTGCATGACACTAGACCCTAATGAATAAATGTCATTCCTTAAGAAATGTAGGGTGACACAAAACCCTATTTAGATTTTTGCAATGTTCAACAAGAAAACGAATTAATATTGCAAGATTTATCGAAATAAGGAAAATAAAACCCTTTTATCCAACAATGAGGGTTATCAAGAATAATTCAAAAAACAATGGAAGAACTATACAAAAATCATAATTTTAAACGTAGGAAGGATAGACTACATAGGAAGAGTTGAATAACAACATATTTCAGAAATTTCCAGATTTCAAGCATATTTTCAAAAATCCAATCTGGGCTTAATATTTGGTCAAATACCACAAACGATATACCAAATCAAATCCTAATGAGTCTAGTTTCTGGAACATCAACTGGATTTGAAATCGGAAATAACCACAAGGAGATATTCCACAAAAACCGAAACAAGGCAGAATTTGTAACAGTAATTTACAGAATTCTACATAGAATTCAACAAGGTTGTTATGGGTACAAATCATAACCAAAAATTTCAAATCTTATACCGAATCGAAGCCCATGAAGTCTATTTTATAGAAAAAATAAATGGATCACAATTTGGATATAACCACAGAGCATTATACCCCAAAAACCGAAGCAAGAACAGATTATTCAAAAACAGAGCAGAAAATTTCCAGATTCTGGGCAAGAATTTACAAGGATACTGTAGGCTCAAAACACAGCCAAAAATTCTAAAAAAATTACCAAATGAATATTATCAAGTCTAGTTTATATAGAAACAAACGGATCTTGAATCGGATATAACCACAGAGAGTTATACCCTAAAGAGTACAACAAGGTCAGTTTACTCGAAAGCAGTAAAATTTCCAGATCTTAGCAGGGATTTACAAGGCTATAACATGATCAAATCTTAGTCAAAAAATTCGATTCTTGTGTCTAAAATGAAGCTTAAGATGTCTAATTTACAACCCAACAAACGGATCTCAATTTGGATATAAACACAAGGAGTTATAGACCAAAGAACATAACATGGTCAGTGAATCCGAGAATAAGAATTTAAGAGCAACAACTTAAAAATGAAGGAAACAAGCCTTCTAAGATGGAAACAAGGTTGAAGAACTTGCATTAAAATATAATCAAGAGAAGAAGAACTTACACAATCATAAGGAGAAGAAGAAGAAGAAGATCTTGAATTTGAAACAAGAAGGAAGGGAACTTGCCTTAGATGGTTGCAAATCCAAAGAGATGAAGACACCCCTTGAAATTGAAAATTCCATAGTCTCCACTTAAAGCTTCAATGAAGAAGAACAATGGAGGAAGAAGAGACAATCGGGAGAGGGAGAAGAAGAAGGGAACAAGAAAGTAAGAAGAAAGAAAATGAGGGGAAAAAAATGTGGGAGATTTGTCTCCCAACTCCTTTCAATCCATCTCCCTTTTAATTTTCTCTAATTTGCCCTTCATACTAACACACACAATTCACATATCTCTTACCCATTTTGGTCATTTTACCATTTTCTTAATCTTTTTTTCTTTTTAATTAAGATATCATTCTCTATGCCCATAGCCCAAGCCCAAGTCAAAATATATATATAGCCCAAGCCCAAGTCAAAATATATATATAGCCCAATCCAACTAAGGCCCAATGGACTTTTCTTGAGATTTGGGTTCAACCCAATTCATTTACACTTAAGATTTAATTATTTATCAATGGTCTAATTCAAATAAGGCCCAAACCCATTTAGCCCACAACTTTGAGACTTTTTCACACCAAATATTATTTTCATTAATTTACCCCATTACCAACTCATATAATATTTTTAACAATTAATTAATAAAGGCAACAACTCTAATGTGCAAACTAAAATACCCATAACACCTAGACCCACTAACGAGTCGTTACAAATATTATGTTATGTCTGTGGACTAATTTGTAATAATTTACTTTGCATTATGTATATAAGGTTTATGGACGCATATACTTTTTAGAATAATATTCAATTTTCTTATTTCTTTGAATTAGTTTTATGTAAATATTGTTAGTAGTGAACTTTCAGCTAATTTTACAATTAGGGTTATTAATCGGCCCTAGATTGGATTGAATCAATTGAATTCAAAATTAGTAAAAATTTTGCACCGAAGATTGGATTGTTCATTCTGCTACAAACAATACATTGTATTTACAACAATGTAGTAAACAATACTTTAATACATTGAATCTACAAAAAAGAAAACAATCAAAGAGTGTGCGGAAGTCTTCGCGTAAATACTCCAATACTTAAATCAGACACTAAAAATAATAAAGGCTGTATTAAAATCAATATCAGAAACGTATATTTTAAGGAATGAATGTTTGCATATTTATAGAGGGATATTGAGTAATTTTAATTAATTTGATATTAAGATTTTTTATAGATAATGCTTATCTTTATTTTTTTCTATTCTTTGTTAGAATTAGAATTTTTTATGAATGATTAGTTATTTTTTCTTGAAACTAGTGGTGAACCCGTGTATCACACGGGAGAGTTTAATTTAAAAATTAAAAAAAAAACTTGTTATTTTAAATAATTTTAATAGAATTAATAATTATAATTTTTTAAATTTTTAATCATTTATCAAAATTTAAGTTTAATTAATTATTCACTATTTAATATGGTAATGGATAACACTTTTAATTCAATGTACTGACATTTAATATGTTAAAGAATAATTAACACATTAAGTAGGTCACTTGACAAAATACTTATAAATTTTTTTATTTATTATATTATATTTATTTATTTATAAATAAATATTATAAAATCTATAATATATATACTTAAAGACGTTCGTTATTTTCTATTTATTATATTATAATTATAAATATAAATTAAAACTCTTAAATATGAGTAAGAATAAATTTTTTCAATAATAACAAAATTTTAAAAATATGAATTTTGATTTCTTCCATAGTCTTAAAAATGTGATACCTTAAATATTAATTAGCATTGAAAAACTCTAGCATTTTTTATGAATTTTCAAGACTATAATATAATTATTAAGGTAATTAATAATTAATTAATCACTACCTTTGATTTAATGCAAGTTTTTGAGGAAAAAAATTCACCATTGATTGACACTTGGTAAAATACTTTGTTTGACTATCATATTTTAATATTATATAAATATATATAGAATAAGGATATAAAGATAATATTTTAAATAACTGGACAATTTGCTATGACTTAATTAATAGTTTAAGTTGTATATTAATATTTTTCATAAAACCCATGCAAATTTAATTCAAATTTTAGAGGCCAAAAAAATAGTTTGGTAGATTTTTGGAGGAAACAAAATGTGCAAACTATTTTACTTTAATATAATATATTATATATTATTATATTATACAAAGATAAGATTTTATTTAATGGATAATTTTTTGTGACTTAGTTAATACTAGTGGATCACCCATGCGATGCATGGATATCGTAAAAAAAAAAAATCGTTAAATCGAAAATTGTATAATTTAGTAGTTACAATAAATAAAAATCACAATAAAGAAGTAAAAAATAAACAAAATAATCGTGTTACAATCATGAGAATACAACAAAAGAATTACAAATTTTGAAAGATTTCCTTATATACATTCAAGGGTAGATGAACAATAAAAAGCACATAACTCTACCCCAAAACCATGTAAAAAATAAACCTAAATTAACATGTAATACAATAAGTAATGTGTAAAAAAATAAAAAAATTACACGATAACAGAAAAAAAAAAAAAAAAGAATAAACGATAATCAACCTCTTCATTCTAAAATATGCATTCAAGGGTAGACTTTTTTTTTTAAAAATTTCACGTGTATTTGTCTAATATGTGCGTACCACACGAACTCTCAAGGCCTAATTTTTCCTAGTTGCATTCATATCACTCACTTGACAGAATAGTGGTGCTATGTTACATCAAAAGACCAAACTGGATAAAAAAATACGGTTAAAATTTACTAAATAAAAGTAAAGAAAAAGAGAAAATTTAAGAAGAAGAATTGAGAAAGAAGAAGAGATGAAATGGAAGTGTTGAACGGGAATGAAGAGGAAGAACAGAGAGATATTTGTTTTCTTTTATTAATTTTTCTTCCTTCAAATTCTCTAATTTCTCTCAATTTATCAAATCACATATCACCATTAAGTTTTCTTTTTTTTCCCACACAATCCGAATCTTACTTAACATAATTTTCAAAACACAAATTTAATTTGTATTTAATTTCCTCAAGTCCAACATATAGCACATCTTCGGAGTAGACCAATGGGAAAAAGGAGAATTAAATAAATGACAATAATCAATTAAGTTGAAAAATAAAATTATGACATTTAAAATTATAAAAAATAAATTTAAATTAATTAAATTGTATGTAAAATAAAGATAATTTAAATAATCAATTAATTATATAAATAATAATAATCAAATTTTCAAAATTAATTATCCATACATGACTTTATATATTTCTCCGAATAATTAATTACCACATTTAAGATAGGTCAAATTTTTAAAGAAGTAAAAAAAAAGTTAAAAAATAAAATTAACATTTAAGTTATATTTAAAAATATAAAAAATAAATTTAAATTAATTAAACTATATATAAAATAAAGATAATTTAAATAATCAATTAATTATATAAATGGTAATAATCAAATTTTCAAAATTGATTATTCATGATTTTACATGTTTCCCTTGACAATCAATTACCACATTTAAGACAGGTCAAATTCTAAAAAAGAAATAAAAAATAAAGTTAAAAAGTAAAATTATAATATTTAAAAAAATAAAATATTAATTTAAATTAATTAAACTATATATAAAATAAGAATAATTTAAATAATTAATTAATTATATAAATGATAATAATCAAAATTTCAAATTTGATTATCCATATATGACTTTACATATTTCTCAAGACAATCAATTATCACATTTAAGACAAATCAAATTTTTAAGAAAGTAACAAAAAAATAAAGTTAAAAAATAAAATTATAATATTTAAGTTATATATAAAATTATAACATTTAAAATTATAAGAAAATAAATTTAAATTAATTAAACTATATAAAATAAAGATAATTTAAATAATTAATTAATTATATAAATGATAATATTCAAATTTTCAAAATTAATTATACATACATGACTTTACATATTTCTCCTGTCAATCAATTACCACATTTAAGACATGTCACATTTTTAAGAAAACAACAAATAAAAATAAAGTTAAAAAATAAAATTATAACATTTAAGTTATATATAAAAGTATAACATTTAAAAATATAAAAACTTTTAAAATAATTAAACTATATATAAAATAAGAATAATTTAAATAATCAATTAATTATATAAATAAAAATAATCAAATTTTCAAAATTGATTATCCATATATGACTTTACATATTTTTCTTGACAATCAATTACCACATTTAAGACAGATCAAATTTTTAAGAAAGCAACAAAAAAAATAAAGTTAAAAAATAAAATTATAATATTTAAGTTATATATAAAATTATAATATTTAAAATTACAAGAAAATAAATTTAAATTAATTAAACTATATAAAATAAAGATAATTTAAATAATTAATTAATTATATAAATGATAATAATCAAATTTTCAAAATTAATTATACATACATGACTTTACATATTTCTCCTACCAATCAATTACCACATTTAAGACTCACATTTTTAAGAAAACAACAAATAAAAATAAAGTTAAAAAATAAAATTATAACATTTAAGTTATATATAAAATTATAAAAAAATAAATTTAAAATAATTAAACTATATATAAAATAAAGATAATTTAAATAATCAATTAATTATATAAATAATAATAATCAAAATTCTAAAATTAATTATCCATACATGACTTTACATATTCCCTCTAACAATCAATTATCATATTTAATATATGTCACATTTTTAAGAAAGCAATAAAAAAAATAAAGTTAAAAAATAAAATTATAACATTTAAAATTATAAAAAAATAAATTTAAATTAATTAAAACTATATATAAAATAAAAAATTTACTTGGCAGTCGGTATTCGACGGTATTACCAGATATCTCAAGATTTCTCCCGATTTAAAAAGTCCCATTTTTTGTAATTTATTTCAATTAAAATTTTATGTTAATATTTAAAAATTAATAATATGGATTAGATTTTGTCTCTTCATATACCAACATGTTTACACATTCTCCAAATACTATTCAACCATAAAAAAACCATTTACGTGTTTCAAGAACTACATGTTTTTCACAAATTTAGACTTAATTAATAACTTATAAAAATTTCATTTCGGGTAAAAAAAAAATTTAAAAATATAATAAAATATCAAAATAGTAATTGAAAATGGGCGGGAAAAATTTTGACGGCTGTTTTGTTATAATATATATATATAGATATAGATTTTAAGTGTCTATTCATATTTCTCATAAATAGTATTTGTTTTTGATTCATTGACGGATTAATTGATGAGAAGATATAACATAAAATATTTATTTTTGATTAATTAATAGTATTGAAAAATTCATGCAAGTTTAATACAAATTTTAAATGTAAAAAATAGTTTGGCAGATTTTTGGAGAAAAGAAATATTTGCATACTATTCTACTATATATTATATATAATATTTATATTATATTATATAAAGATAAAATTTTATATAAATGAACAATTTTCTGTTACTTAATTAATAGTTTAAGTGTTTATTCATATTTCTCATAAATAGTATTTATTTTTAATTGATTGACGAATTAATTAAATATTTAATATTCACATAATAATGTATTGGAAAACCCATGATTAGCATTAAAAAAACTCGTGTATTTAAAATTTATTATTAATTTTACAATAATTAGTACATATTATTTCAAAATAATTGAAAGATTTAAATTATTAATGTAAATTATAAGATGTAAATTATTAATGCAATAAGTACTAAATGCAAATCATTAATACAAGTTTTGGAGGAAAATTTTATTACTACTTATTATTTTAAAGCAAATGAAATATTTAAATTATTAATGCAAATTACAAAATGTCTATTATTAATGCAATAAGTATTAATTGCAAATTATTAATGCAAGTTTTGGGAGGAAATTTCTTTTCTTAAGATTATCCTACTTTTATATATATAAAGATAAAGATATTAGGAAGAATTTTTGAATATCGGAGTTATCAAATTTACGTGTTTGTGTGGGACCTCCCGCGCAAGAAAAATATACGCCTTTTAGTCCAAAAAATTATTTTAAGATTTTAAACTTTTAATGAGCTTTTGCCTATGATATAACAATTGTAGTTATATGGTATTGTGTGTAAAGTGTATCTATATATATATTATAACAAAACAGTGGCCAAATCATTTTCCTACCCATTTTCAGTTTCTATTTTGATATTTTATTATGTTTTGTTTATTTTTTTTCTTACCCGAAATAGAATTTTTGTAAATCATTAATTAAGCATAGATTTGTGAAAAATATGTAGTTCTTGGAATCTGTAGATAATGTTTTTTAGCTAAAAAATACTTGAAGAGTGTGTAAGCATGGTATATGAAAAGACAAGATATAATCTATATTATTAATTCTTAAATATTAATATAAAATTTTAATTAAAATAAATTATAGAAAAATAAAACTTTTTTAAATCGAGAGAAATTTTGAGATATCAAGTATTATCATCGAATACTGACTACCAAGTAAATTTTTTTTAAAATAAATTTAATTTTTTATTTTATTTTTCATAATTTATCTCTTATTCTCTCTCAATAAAGCCACCACTACTTACTCTAAAACCCTTAATTAGTTTCAATCTTATATATGTTTATGTTATTACTTAATTTTAAAAAATAATTAGTTGGTAGGTAATGTTAAATTAGTTATTTAGGTAAATTTTAATTATTTTAAATAAGTTATTTAAGTTATTTTGACAAAATTAATATTTTTTATAGGCTATTTATATTTGTCATATTTCTTTTAAAATATTTATTATGTTTTATATTTTTATTATTCAAAGCAGAAATATGTGAAGTCATGGATTATTAATTTTGAAATTTTGATTATTATCATTTATATAATTAATTGATTATTTAAATTATTTTTATTTTTTATATATAGTTTAATTAATTTATTTTTTTATAATTTTAAATTTTATAATTTTATATATAACTTAAATATTATAATTTTATTTTTTAACTTTATTTTTTTATTACTTTCTTAAAAATTTGACATGTCTTGAATGTGGTAATTGATTGTCAAGAGGAATATGTAAAGTATGTATGGATAATCAATTTTAAAAATTTATTATTGTCATTTATACAATTAATTAATTATTTAAATTATTTTTATTTTATATATAGTTTAATTAACTTAAATTTATTTTTTAAAATTTTAAATGTTATAATTTTATTTTTTTAACTTTATTTTTTTATTACTTTCTTACAAATTTGACCGTCTTAAATGTGGTAATTGATTGACAGGAGAAATTTGTGAAGTCATGTATGGATAATCAATTTCAAAAATTTGATTATTATAATTTATATAATTAATTAATTATTTAAATTATCCTTATTTTATATATAGTTTAATTAATTTGAATTTATTTTATTATAATTTTAAATGTTATAGTTTTATATAATTTTATAGTTTAATTAATTTAATTTAATTTTTTTAAATTTTAAATGTTATAATTTTATATATAACTTAATTGATTATTATCATTTATTTAATTAGTTTAATCGTGCTTTTGGTTTTCAATCAATTAATTTTAATCGTATTTCTAGTTTGTTGTGAACAGGTTTTGTGTAAAAACTTAATTTTTTGAAAATCGTCCTAACATTAAGTTTTTCAGTTAATAATTATTTTTTAACTTTATTTTTTTTGTTACTTTCAAAAAATTTTGACCTATCTTAAATGTGGTAATTAATTGTGAGGGAGAAGATGTGAAATCATGTATAGATAATCAATTTTGAAAATTTGATTATTATAATTTATATAATTAATTAATTATTTAAATTACTTTTACTTTATATATATCATTTAATTAATTTAAATTTATTTTTTTAAATAAGTTGTTTAAGTTATTTTGACAAAATTAATATTTTGTATAGGCTATTTATATTTATCATATGTTCTCATATTTTTTTAAAAAAAATTATTATGTTTTATATTTTTATTATCGGCAGGAGAAATATGTGAAGTCATATATGGATAATTAATTTTAAAAATTTAATTATTATCATTTATATAATTAATTGATTATTTAAATTATCTTTATTTTTATTTATATAATTGAATTAATTTAAATTTATTTTGTCTATAATTTTAAATGTTATAATTTTATATATAGCTTAAATATTAAAATTTTATTTTTTAACTTTTTTTTTTTTACTTTCTTAAAAATTTGACCTGTCTTGAATGCGATAATTGATTGCCAGCATGTATAGATAATCAATATGTAAAGTCATGTCAATGTGAACAGATTTTGTCTAACAACTTAATTTTTTAGAAGTCGTCCTAACATTAAGTTTTTCAATTAATAGTTATTTTTTAACCTTTTTTTTATTGCTTTCTAAAATTTTTGACTTATTTTGAATGTGGTAATTAATTGTTAGGAAGAAAATGTGAAATCATGTATAGATAATTAATTTTGAAAATTTGATTATTATAATTTATATAATTAATTGATTATTTAAATTATCTTTATTATATATATAATTTAATTAATTTATTTTTTTTTATAATTTTATATATAACTTAAATGTTATAATTTTATTTTTTAACTTTTTTTTGTTGATTTTTTAAAATTTGACATGTTTTGAATGTGATAATCAATTTTGAAAATTTGATTATTATCATTTATGTAATTAATTAATTATTTAAATTATCTTTATTTTTTATATAGCTTAATTAATTTAAATTAAATGTTATAATTTTATTTTTTAACATTATTTTTTTTATTACTTTCTTAAAATTTTGACCTATCTTGAATGTGATAATTGATTGACATGAGAAATATGTGAAGTCGTATATGGATAATCAACTTTGAAAATTTGATTATTATCATTTATATAATTAATTGATTATTTAAATTATTTTTATTTTTTATATAGCTTAATTAATTTAAATTTATTTTTTATAATTTTAAATATTATAATTTTATATATAACTTAAATGTTATAATTTTATTTTTTAACTTTATTTGCAAACGTAGTGAAGTTTTTAGTGTGATGAAGTTGGTAATTAATCATAATTTGATCTCTAAGTGCACGTGTATGCTAGAAGCAAGTCAAGTTAGTATATTGTTTAAGATTTGCAATGTGTTAAGAATGACTATGTGCTAAAACATGTTCTAACGTGTTATGCCCATCTTTCTCAACAGCAAGAGTCTGATTTTTATTGAAATATTAAAAATACCAAAATTGAGGAGAAAAATGCACTTCATCAATTTTCATAATTTAATGTTTATATTTGTAAAATAAGTTTGGAGGTTCCTAATATGTATGATGTAAGTACTAATTAATGATATTATATTCTAGATTTCTTCATCTAATGATGAGGTTACTACGTCGTTAAAGTCGGATTGTGAGTTATAGATACATTGAAAAACTATGAAAGGTGTTTTACCAAAAAGGCTCTCATTGGCAATTTGTTGACTAATGCAACAAAGAAGATTCAATCGATGATCAAGAAGGAGAATAACTGAAAAAAGTTTATTTGATTGGTTTCGGATTACAATCTTTTTTTTGTATTATAACCTATTCCTATAAAACTTTTGAGATTGTTTTGTTAATTGCTACTAAATTTTATTTATTGACTTTTGTTATAATTTCTTATGCAAGGTAAACTTGGTTTGCTGATTTTTTATTTCTAAATATTTTGGTTGTTGCTGGATTTATATCTAGGCAATTTGTTTGATCTACATATTTTTTGTTTTCTTTTATTATTTAGTTTTTTTCTTCTTTTTTTTTTTTACTGATTCACACTTATGTATTTGCTCATTTTTTATGTTCTTTCACTTCTATTTATTTGTATATTTTTTTTAGTCCACTAATTTATAGTGGGTGTCTAATATTCCTAAGTACATTCTTACCTGCATTTTTTTTTCACTGCACAAATTATTCTTTTCAATGTATTGCTCAAGAATTTATCATAATTTAGTTATAGTTTAATAACATGCATACTATTGAAATAATAATGAACAAAAAACATCTTCAATCAAATAATTAATAAAATGGATCGAGAAATCATCATTTATACTGAGTAATCAACTACCTTATTATTGAGAATTCAGAATAAGACACGCCACATTTTTAGTGTTTCATGCATCAAAGTGAAAATATTGTGTTAGAAATGGTAGACGTTAATCTCACTCTAACGAGTTACGAATACTATAGACGTTGGATACAATCTTTTGTTAAATACACACATATGTGTTAGTAGAAAGACCATAATAAAAGTATAAAAAAGTCAAAAAATAAAAAAAGGTTAGACAAAAAAGGGCATGCATATTCCAGAATAATTGAATAACTAATTTTGTTGTATGTTTGTTCATTTCTCACGATTATAACATGATTATTTTGTTTATTTTCTACTTCTTTATTATGATTTTTATTTATTATAACTACTGAATTATGTAACTTCTGCTTTAACGATTATATTTTTTCTTGCAATATTCGTGCATCGCACGGGTGATGCACTAGTTGTTATAATAACATAACAATCCATATTGTTGTATATTGCTACATAACATATTGTTGTATAAATATAGCAATAAAGATGGTTGTAATATTGTTAAGTAAAGTTATGCAGTGTTGGTTCCTGAACCGTCCCGGCCTAATCTCAACCTATTTTTCATGGCCCAATCTCGGTTTGTTCCTGACTCTACACCAGCTTGCAATAATATCATTAATTACAGCCCCCATATTGGGTATCCGCACGCTTGCCCAAATCTCATCCTCATTTATAGCAGATCTCATTCACATTAACGGCGGATCTCATCCACATTAATAAGAGTCTCGTCCACACTATGCTACCACATGAGAACCTCTACCGTCGCCAAATACTCGGTCCCTTCACCTGCAAATGCAAAACACATGCATGTAGAAGACTTCCTTCTACATGAAGCCGCTCTTTTCAAAGTCAAGATATATTTTTCTCCCTAATTCACTAATATTTTGCCACTTCCTACTTCTTTATTTACTCGAGCGTCGGAGTGCTTGTAGATACCAATCACCCTCGTCGGACTGATCGTCGGGACCCATCTCTCACAGTTGCAGGCTCGCCTCTAACCGTCTTTTTTGTCAGAAAGGAACAGTTCCAAAATTGAGATTAGACTGAAAATTGATATTTTAAAGTTTTTAAACCGAAAGCAAACCGAAGACCAAAATTTGGATACTCTAATTTTCAATTGAGAAAAGTTACTTTTATGTTTAGATATATAAACAAAGCCATGGGTTGTTGGGGGATTCGTATCAGACACCCATTTATTGACCAAACAAACAACACTCCAACCCAACCGGTCTCCTTCCAGCATCAGCATCAGCATCAGCATGGTGGCATCCACATAATGTGTTTTGGGGTAATCTTTCTTTTGAATTATTGAAGTCACGCTCACATTGTACTATCGTACTATATATAACACTCTTCAAATTGAGTCATTTTTTTATATATTTTTTTAAGGGTAAATTAATTAGGAGAGACATATAGGTCGCTAAATTCTAATTAATTTGTTATATTACTAATGAGATTAGGCTCTCATGATGCGAGGTGGGTTTTTTAAAACAATTTATAACAATTATTCAACAATATTGTAAAAGATCAAGTGATGCTGCTCCTTTTAAGAGCCTTTATTTTGGTTAAGTTTAGAGGCCTTTAGTTGGGTCTCATTGGATCTTGTTTTAGGCTAGCTAGGATGGATGGGTTTCGTTGAGCCCTACACTATTGTTGGGTCTTAATGGAGCCCACCAGGCACCACCTCCTAAATCTGTCTCTCTCTCTCCCTCTCCTCTAGGATTTGGGTTTGAACGAAGAACCCAAATTTTAGGAACAAAAAAGGTTTAGAAAGCCTTTTCCTTGATTCCCCGTTACCAAATCGATTTAGGTTTTTCAACACAAAAGAAAAGATTCAACTTTTGGGTTCAAATAATCTAAATTATTTCTTCGAAGATTTTTTGAACCCAACCACTCCTCTTTGCCTCTTTTTCTTTTTTAAGATTTGTTAACTTAATCGGCCTACGAAGTCCAGTCGAAGGAGATGTAAGAGACGTTAGAAGGAAGGGGGATGCAGTCAAAGAAAGAGATAGAGTTGTGGAGATATTGAAAAACTGCTATGTCAATCTGCATGAACATCACTAACTAGTTAGGTGTTTAAATAAATTATTTTACACAGTTTAGTGATGCATTTAGAATCACAAAAAATTCAGAGATGTAAATATGCTTTTGGTATATGTTTAGAATACATTTGAAATCACAAAAAATTTAGAGTTTGATAGGAAAGAAAACGCAAAAGTTAAGGGCATAAAATCAGTGATACCATCCTCATCATTTTAGATTTGATTATAGTCGCCTCCACTATTGCACAAGATTTGTTTGTCGATCCAGATGTGTTAGCAAATCTATACATGTTTGTTGATCCATATCTATCTATATATGTTTGTTGATCCATATCTATTTGTCGTCCATCCTTGTTTATTGTCACTGTGACTCCAATTCTTAGCATTTCATGGAAACTTCAGTTTGTCTGCGCTAGATTTGACCACTGCTTTTCATAGACATCCATTTAGAAAAAAAAAAAAAAACTATTAAATAGATGTTTCGATAGTTAACCAAAGTAAATTCGATCTTTTGAATAAGTTGCTACTATTGAACTAAAATTATTTTTAGTAGAGCATGTCAATGGTCTCTACTAATATTATTTTTATTGGAGATCAAAGTTAGTCTTTACTAATATAAATTTTAGTACAGGTCAGAACTAATTTTCACTAATATTATTCTTATTAGAGATTAGGACTGGGCTCCACTAATATGAGTTTTAGTGCAGGTCTCAAATGACATTCACTTATATCGTTTTTAGTACAGACTATTTAGGGTCTCGACAAATATGAATTTTAGTGAAGACTACACTTGGCCTCTATTAATGTAATTGTTTTATTTGAGGCTTGAGTTGATTGTCAATTAGGTGATTCTAGTAATATTTATTTTAGCTAGGACTATCTTTGAACTCTACTAATATTATATCTTTAATGATAAGGAAAATCTTGAGCACCACTAATTGAATTTATGATAATTTCTATAGTGACACTCTATCCAATACAGCTGACTCCCCTTAAAACAATTAGTGGGAGTGCTTGCCACCTTTAGTAGGGGTTGCGACCTCTACTAAAAGTATTCCATCTCGTAGTGATTAAAAATTTTGATACTATAGGGATTATCGAGAACTCCTTAAAACCTTTGAGTGTTAACCTTTAAGGGATTTGAGGTGTTAGTGTACTTACTAAAATGTAACATGTAAAAAGTAAAAAATTATGTATATTTTTTTTATTTATGTGTACATATAAATTTCACAAATATTATTATTATATGATATCTTAATTTTATATGTTAGATAAAATTATACCCAATTAAAGTAATTTGAATCTAATTATCAAAATTAAAAGAATTAAATAAAATAAATAATTTACAAAAAAATAAATTATTTTTGTAATTAACCCTTAATAATATTATTAAAGAAGTCTTTGCGAGATCTTATCGAAGTAGCTTTAAGTTTGATAATAATTAATGATGGGGTATAAGACCAAGACAAATGAAAATTAATAAATAATAATAACAAAGTAAAAATATAATCACATCCAACAACCCTATGGATTTCGAAAGTCCACAGTGAAGAACAATGAAGTCAAAACATTTTTGAGTGGTCTAACTTAGTCTTTGTCACAATTTTAGAGTTATTTGGTAAAAAAATTCAAATCTCGTTAACCACAAGTGAAAATCATTTTTTGACAAGATTTTTTTTTTTTTTTGAGGGGGGGGGGGTGGGGAAGGGGGCACAGCTCCCAAAATGCGTGGTAGTGTATTGTGAATTTATACGTCACATATGATTGATGCAATTCTCTACCTATCACGTTTGTAATGGGGTTTATTCAATTATTGTGTGTCTTTTATGACCATTACGAGATTCTGACTACGACATAATAGAGCTTTTCTTAGCTCATGTAGATGAGATGGATTATATTGAGTTATAGAAATTAATCGAATTGAAAGTTTGGATACATCATCATGTTAAAATAAAAATAAATAATGGACAATTAAGTTGCAGCAAAACGATCTAGAGCTCATGGAAGATGGGAACTGTTAAAGCTTGAATAATAAACTAGGCTGGAAACAAAATAGGGATATGGATAGAATATATTGAAAACAAACAATCTATACCAATACGTGGTTTAATATGTAGAAGGGTGTCGTTATGTTGCCTGTGTTACCCAACACAGGCTTGCAGGGGTGTGGGTGTGTGGGTCCCACTCACTCCCCATGGGGCCTATGCCCCCTTTAATTTGTTCGCATCAGTCAAATTTTATATTATTTGATGTGGGTAACAAAAAATTCTTTTAGGTAAAAGAGACAAGGTTGGAGCTTTAGATTCTTCAATTCCAAGTCAACAAAACATTGTAATTTTTGGAAATATTAATTTGACGTTGAGTGACACATGGTATAACACGTTTATATTGATATATTATATATTTATGTTAATTAAACATACAATATAATGCATCAATACAAGAGTATTATATCAAGTCACTCATGAATCCCTAAATAACATTTATGTTATCTATTAGTGTTCAAGATTTTACAATTTTCATTCCATATTTTTTTTCCTCATATGTCTTTTCTTTTTTAATTTCACAATTCAACTTCCACTCGACTTCGTTGTCCCCATTACTCTTGTTGTGCTAATTAACCACAATTGTCGTTTGAAATTTTGATACTCATAGAACCCAACCTATTGTTCTTTTTTTTTTTTTAATTAATGTTGAGATAAATATAACAACAAACTAATATTATGTTATGTTTGTGGACTAATTTGTAATAATTTACTTTGCATTATGTATATAAGGTTTATGGACGCATATACTTTTTAGAATAATATTCAATTTTCTTATTTCTTTGAATTAGTTTTATGTAAATATTGTTAGTAGTGAACTTTCAGCTAATTTTACAATTAGGGTTATTAATCGGCCCTAGATTGGATTGAATCAATTGAATTCAAAATTAGTAAAAATTTTGCACCGAAGATTGGACTGTTCATTCTGCTACAAACAATATATTGTATTTACAACAATGTAGTATTTTTTATTATTGTTATCGTCCTTAAACCATTTGAATCTGTAAAAAAGAAAACAATCAAAGAGTGTGGGGAGATTTCCGCGTAAACACTCTAATACTTAAATCAAACACTGAAAATAATGAAGGCTATATTAAAATCAGTATCAGAGACGTACATTTTCAAGAATAAATGTCTGCTTATTTATAGAGGAATATTGAGTAATTTTAATTAATTTGAAATTAAGATTTTTATAGATAATGCTTATCTTTATTTTTTTCTAATCTTTGTTAGAATTAGATTTCCTTATGAATAATTAGTTATTTTTTCTTGAAATATTAGAAGAAATTTTTGAATATCGAAGTTATCTAATTTATGTATTTGTGTGGGACTCCCAAAATATACGCCTTTTAGTACAACAAATTATTTTAAGATTTTAACTATGATATAACAATTGTAGTTATATGGTATTGTGTGTAAAGTGTATTGTTATAATAACACAACAATCCCTATCGTTGTATATTGCTACATAACATATTATTGTATAAATATAGCAATAAATACAATTGCAATATTGTTGAGTAAAGTTATGCGATGTTGGTTCCTGGATCGTCTCGGTCCAATCTCGGCCCATCTCTCATGGTTTAATCTTGGCCCATCTTTCATGGCCCAATCTCGGCCTGCTCCTGGCTCTACACTAGCCTGCAACAGCATCATTACAACCCCCATACTAGGTATCCGTGAGCTCGCTCAAATCACATTCTCATTAATGACGGATCTCATTCACATCAATGAGAGTCTCGTCCACACTATGCTACCACATGAAAACTTTCATTGGTGCCAAATACTCGGTCCATTCACCTACAAATGCAAAACACATGCATGTAGAAGACCTCTTTCTACATGAACCCGCTCTCTTTAGAGCCAAGATATGTTTTTCTCCCTGACTCACTAATATTCTGTTATTTCATATTTCTTTACTCACTCAAGCGTCGGAGTGCTTATAAATATCAACCACTCTCGTCGGATTAATCACTGGGATCCATCTCTCGCCGTTGCAAACTCGCCTTTAACCGTCCATTTTGTCAGAAAGAAATAGTTCCAAAATTGAGATTAGACTTGAAAATTGATATTTTAAAGTTTTTAAACCGAAAGCAAACCGAAGACCAAAATTTGGATACTATTTATTTTGAGAAAAGTTACTTTTATATATAAACAAAGCCATGGGTTGTTGGGGGGATTCGTATCAGACACCCATTTATTGACCAAACAAACAACACTCCAACCCAACCGGTCCCCTTCCAGCATCAGCATCAGCATGGTGGCATCCACATAATGTGTTTTGGGGTAATCTTTCTTTTGAATTATTGAAGTCAAGCTCACATGGTACTATCGTACTATCTAAAACACTCTCTTCAAATTGAGTCATTTTTTTAAATATTTTCTTTAAGGGTAAATTAATTAGGAGAGACATATAGGCCGCTAAATTCTAATTAATTTGTTATATTACTAATGAGATTAGGCTCTAATGATGCGAGGTGGGTTTTTTAAAACAATTTATAATAATTATTCAACAATATTGTAAAGGATCAAGTGATGCTGCTCCTTTTAAGAGCCTTTATTTTCGTTAAGTTTAGAGGCCTTTAGTTGGGTCTCATTGGATCTTGTTTTGGGCTAGCTAGGATGGATGGGTTTCGTTGAGCCCTACACTATTGTTGGGTCTCAATGGAGCCCACCAGCCACCAGCTCCTACATCTGTCTCTCTCTCCCTCTCTTCTAGGATTTGGGTTTGAATTTAGGAACAAAAAGGGTTTAGAAAGCCTTTTCCTTGATTCCCGGTTACCAAATCGATTTAGGTTTTTCAACACAAAAGATTCAAGGTTCAAATAATTCAACTTTTGACCCATATCTATCTATATATGTTTGTTGATCCATATCTATTTGTGGTCCATCTTTGTTTATTGGCACTGTGACTCCAATTCTTAGCATTGGATAGAACTGTGACTCCAATTCTTAGATTTGACCACTGCTTTTCTCATACATCCATTTAGAAAAAAAAAAAAAACTTTTAAATAGATGTTTCGATAGTTCACGAAAGTAAATTCTTTTGAATAAGTTGTCATTATTGAACTAAAATTATTTTTAGCAAAGCATGCCAATGGTCTCCATTTAATATCATTTTTTTTTACTGGAGATCAAAATTAATCTCTACTAATATGAGTTTTAGTAGATGTCAGAACTGGTATCCATTAATATTATTTTTATTAGAGATTGATATTGTTTTCTACTAATATGAGTTTTAGTGGAGGTCTCAAATAACATCCATTTATATCGTTTTTAGTAGAGGCTATTCAGGATCTCAACGAATATGAGTTTTAGTGAAGGCTACACTTGGCCTCCATTAATATAATTATTTTTATTAGAGACCTAAGTTGACTGTCAGTAAGGTGAATTTTAATAAAGACCTTAATAGGGTTCCACTAATATTGTTTTTAGTAGGGGCTATTTAAACTCTACTAATATTATATCTTTAGTGATAAGGATAATTTTGCCTGCCACTAATTAAATTTATGACAAGTTCTATAGTGACACTCTGTCCAGCACATACTAACTTTCATTAAAACAATTAGTGTGAGTGTTTGTCACCTTTAATGGGGTTGCGACGTTCACTAAAAGTCTCCAATCTCATAGTGATTGAAATTTTTGATACTATAGGGATTGTCAAAAACTCCTTAAAACCTTTGAGTTTTAACCTTTAAGAGATTTGAGGTGTTAGTGTAATTACTAAAATTCTATAGTATCTTTGGAAAATTAATTTTTGAAAAAAAAAATGTTCAAAATGGGATTGTTCAAAATTTTAAAATATCAATGTGATTATTCAAAATTTGTAATATTTGAGTGGTTTGAAAACATAATTCTTATTACAAATAATTTTTAGAATTAGAATTATTTTCTAAGTATATAATTCTCAAATATCTTTAAAATTATCGAAAGGATAGGCAAAACAATCCAGTCCAAATAACATGGATCAAAATCCATGGGAGGGCGTTATTCCAAATAGTTTCACATGCCCACAATGGGGTTCAAAATGACCTGCAAAAAGGTAATTAGATTCTCTAACAGAGCCTAATGCTACATTAAGTAATGATAAAAATTGTTTTTATTCGTCACCTTTAAAACATTACTTAAGTGGTAAAACTCTCAAAATTTTTTAAGAATGATGGAGGATAATCTCTTAGTGAAGATAAAAATACTCTATTTAGTGGGGACTAATCGCATATCCGTTTGACAGGGTATAAATTTACGACTGCATCTAATTTACTCGAATGCCGAGTTAAGGGGAAAGATTGGTCTCCTCTAAGCCTAGGCAGGCGAAGTCCAAAGACTTGGGTCATTCAAAAGAAAATTATTGTTAGTCAATGAAAAGGGACAGGAATGAAAGAAATGAGTGTTACGGGTAAGAGAAAAATGGCCATGGATGTTCAAATCACTCCTTGAAGCTGTAATTCCAGTGTATAGCAGTCATACCCTGATTAGAGTGAGAGGACCACCTCGAGTGGAGGTTTATCCCAAGATCCCAGGACCAAGATACTAGATCTAGGCCAATGCTACCCAAGAACAAAGCAATAGACAATATGGGAAACGTGGCGTGAGCAAGAAAAAGCATAAAAAAGGCGGAGCCTCTGCAACCTGATGAACAGGCAAGAAAAAATGGTTGCTGGGCCGGGACGGTTATGGTTTTTGGAGAACAGGGCGGGCGTGTGATACTGCGGCTGCGGGGAGATGCGCGAGGGCGTCTGTTGGGGTTGCAGATCTCGATTCATTTGGGCATGTGGACGTCGTGAGGAAGGATGTAAGGCACCGGAAAATATGGAAAAGGATCAGACGTTGTTGACGGGGGAGATGGGGTGCGGTGCTTGAAGATGGAGGATGAAGACGACCATGGCTGCGAGACTACGACCATGACCATGGAAGGACATCCGACGCTGGGCAAAGCCTTGGCGAGGATGGGACGCAAGCTGCAGGTGACCAACGGACGGCAGGGTGGTTGTGTTTTGCTTTGCTAGTAGCTTTGGGCTGCCATGGTATAATTGCTATTTGCTAGTGACATTTTACTCAAAAACAAATTGATGTTTAAATTAAAAAAACCCTAATTAATTAATTAGAAAGAATCAAAATATAATCAAACCTTAAAAAAAAAAGAAAAAGAAAAGAAAAGTTGCAAGCTCCACCTTTGTACAAGACAAGGCGATAATTAACAATATCTTAATTATTTGTATGAATTTAGAATCGAAAATAAAATGTGATTAAATTATTAAACACATAAAAGTTTTATGTGAAAAACCTAATAAATTGAGAAAAATCATGGGTAATAAGAATAAAACATCACTATAATGATATTGATATAATAATTTCAGTGTATTGAACACCTATTTAATTATAAAATTAACACTTATCAACAGACGTATACAAAAGAGAATTTAAATAAATTCATAGTCTAATCAGAAGATGAATCACAAAGAAGATAAATCTTCAATTGTAAGTATATTTCAATTATAGTCAAATTTGAATTTTAGACTACAATTATCACAAATTCAACATTGACACGAAATTCAAATATGAAATTATTCATAATTATTCTCTCTTCCAACAAAATCATGAAAAACTAATCTCCTTACCATGGTCAATGACATTCTAAACTTCCACCATTGTTGTTGATTGTCCCTGCCCAAATCCAGCCAAGACTACCCATATCTATCTTGATATATTCGACTATTCAAATAAGATTTAACGAGATCTCATCCATTCAAGACCAAATCTGACTTGCCAAATATGTCCAACCCAAATCCAACATATCTATATCTATTTCTCCTATACTTGATATTCGGGTTTGATTTTTGTTGGGCTTTTTTTTTTATCTTTTAATATGACATTTTATTTGAGATATTATTGATCATGGTGATATTATTATGAAAAAAATCAACACTCACAATAATTCTACATATATGTTAAACAAGCCACTGTCTATTACAAAGTTTGAGCATTGTGTGGACTTGATTGGTATTCATGAGAGAGATTAGATCTAGAAGAGAGAATAATTATGAATAATTTTATATTTGAATTTCATGTCAAGATGGAGTTTGGTATAATTGTTACTCGAAATTCAAATTTGAATATGATTGAGACACATCTACAATTGAAAATTTATCTTTTTCATAACTCCTCTTTTAATTAGACTATGAATTTATATAAATGAAAATGTTATATTGTTCGCATCGGGTAAATTGAGAAGGAGACGTGGGCCCCTTGGGGGGTGGGACCCATACACACCGCTTGCAAGCCCGCGTCAGACAACATAACACTCCTTGTTTATATAAATCATTTTTTGTATAAATTTATAGATAAATATTATGTCTATAAATATGTATCCAATATACTAGAATTATTATACAAATATCATTTCTCTTTACCCATAGTTTCTTTAAATTTGGAATTTTCAAATAAAATTATTGTATTCTTTTGTGTGTTTGATGGTTTGATCATAGTTTATTTTTCGTAGCAAGAGGCGAACAAGTGGCCGACAGTAGCAAGAAACCCTAGGTGAAGAAGAAGATGAAGGGTTGCAAATCTGACAATTGAGATTGAAAAATGTTTCACTACAAAAAAAAAAAAAAAAACACATTTTAGGGACGAATTTAGCGAAGAAATATTTCGTCACTAAATAATTTTTAATAATTTTTATTAATTTTTTTAATTTAGCTACGAAATATTTTGTCGCTAAATAATTAAAATTAAAATGATTTACAGACGGAATATTCCCATAAAATTATTTAGCGACAGAATATTCTGTCTCTAAATAATTAAAAAATTAAATTAAAATAAAAATTATTTAGCTACGAAATATTCTCATCACTAAAAAATTAAAATTATTTAGTGACGGAATATTACGTAGCTAAATAATTAAAAAAATTAAATAAAATTAAATTTATTTAGCGACGGGAATATTTCGTAGCTAAATAATTTAAAAAAAATTAAAATTATTTAGCTATGGAATATCTTCGTCTCTAAATAATTTTAAAAAATTAATTTAAATTAAAATTATTTAGCTATAGAATATTGCATTGTTAAATAATTAAATTAAATTAAATTTATTTAAGTTAAATAATTTTAAAATTTTAATTTTATAATTAAAATTAAAAGTTTAAATTTAGTGACGGGCTCCTGCCTGTCGCTAAATCCTCCCGCCACTAAACAACAACGGGCAGACCTGTCACTAACACCCCACGGACCTCCCTTTTCTCGGTTGTGCCCTCTTTTTAAATTTTCTCGTCTCATCCCCCTCCAAGTCTCTAAATTCCCCCTATAAATCCCCACTTCTCTTTTCCCTGTCTTCTCCCATCTGCACTACTAACTTCAGTTTAAAAATTCTATTTAATTTTTTTTGTAGAGTCTTTATTTAAAAAATACAAGCATCACCAAAATTTATAAGGTATTTTTTTTCTCTGTGTATTATATTCTTAGTATATTGTTATTTTAACTTTTAAATACTTCTTTGAATATTTTTTTAGATGAAAAATATCCATGTTATTCGTATTTATTACACGTATATTATTATTTATTTTACATTTATATAGTTGCATATTATGTATATATTATTGTGTATTGTGTTTATATTATTAATTATTTAAACAAGATAAAAAAAATTAGAAATAAAAAATTATTATGTCAATTTTTTTCAATAAAATATTAATTATACATAAAAAAATAAAATGAATATACAATTTATTTGTAAAAATTGTTAATTATCATAAATTTTATTTATATAATTTTTATTTTTAATATATATTAATTATTTAAGTTCAAAAATTTTATTTTTTATTTTTTAATTTATTTATTAAAAAATATTATTCATTACTATATTAAAAATAAATAATATATTTATTTTATTTATATATTTTTTAAATAATTTATTTTTAAATTTTTAATTTTTTATTTTTTATTTAGCGACGGGGTTATACCCATCATTGATTAGTGATGGGAGACCTCGTCGCAGATCAACGACAAGAGGCGACGGGGTCTCCCGTCGCTGATTCTGTCACTAAATACTCTCATCACTAAAATTCGTGACTAAATTTTAGCGACGCCAATTTTAGTAACGGATTTTTTCCGTCACTAAATTTTTTAGCAATGGATTTTTTTGTTTTAGTGATGGATTCTCCCGCCACTAAATTATCAATTTT
Organism: Diospyros lotus; assembly: GCF_014633365.1. NCBI lineage: Eukaryota > Viridiplantae > Streptophyta > Magnoliopsida > Ericales > Ebenaceae > Diospyros > Diospyros lotus. The sequence continues at coordinate 34,178,010 of NC_068346.1, forward strand.
TTGTAGTGTTTGATGGTTTGATCCAATGACTGTTATACCAATTTGTATGAATTTAGGATCGAAACAAAACCATTATCAAACTATTAAACACACAAAAGAACACAAAGTTTTACGTGAAGAGCTTAAGTTGGAAAAAATTCATGGCAAAAAGAACAAAATATCATTATGATGATATTGAGACAATAATTCTAATGTATTTGGTACATATTTATAAATCTAACACTCATCTATAAATGTATATAAAAAAAGATTTATATAAATCCATAGTTTGATCGGAAGAAAAGTCACAAAAAAAATAAATCTTCAATTGTAGATATGTTCTCCAATTTGTAGTAAAATTTAAATTCCGAATCACAATTATGACATTATTCTTGAACAAACATGAAGCATAATGATAAAATACCAATAACTAGCTGCTTATATTAGTGAACTAATGAATGGCTTGAAGGCGCCTGCCAAATTCTTAATCTGATCATAGCTCGAAGAACAAGCCACAATTCCATCGTTCCCGGCAAGAATCCGGTACTTGTCCTTCCTGGTAAAGTTGGTGCACTCAAACCCTAGAGTTGCGGCCAAGATCCTCTGAACATAGTTGGCAACATCATGTGGACTTTTCCCAGAAGAACACGTAGCTTCATGAGGCAATTGGTTAAGGAAAGTAACCTCGTAGATCGGCCTAGGGTTCATCAAGAAGAAGATGGGGTCCAAGCATTTCCAGCCTCTGGCTGTGGTTGCATGGAAGAAGCCAACCCTATAGTTCATGGCCACTGGCACGATTCTATCTGTGAGCTCGGCGAAAAGGGCACTGAATCTCAAGAGGAATGGCTCTCTACAAGTTGTTCCTTCAGGGCAAACCACGAGATCTCCACTTGTCAATTGTCTTTTGATCATCTCAGAATCGACTTGCCGGATTCTTGTCAATCGAATGGTGGGAATCGGCGATAGGATCTCAGAGAGTCGGGAGATAGAGTATGTCACTGCCGGGACTCGGCGTTGGAGGACAAAGGAAAGGACAACTGGGTCCATTAGGGTTCGATGGGTGCAAACGAAGAGGACACCGGAGTTAGAGGAGGAGGCGGCGGAAGGGGGCTTTCCTTTGACAATGATCTTGCCGCCCAACAAGCCGCTGATGTAAGGGATAGCCCACACGGGGAGGATTAGGCCGACGGCGATTCGGATTACCGCGAGGGTGATGCCGAGCGGGAGCCATAGGAGGATCAGTAGAGCTGTTGATGGGGTGGGGCGCTTGACGAGGCGACCGTCGTGGAAGATCACCGGCAGCGGTCGGAGGAGTTGGTTGTTGCTCTTTTGGCCGTTGACGAATGGACCGTGGCATTGTTTCTGTGTTGTTTAAAGACCTTGTTAGTTATTTAATTAAACTTTGGGCATGCAAACACCCATCAGAGTTCAGAAGAAATACCATCTTTCTAATAATTAATTACCTTACAAAGGGACAAAAATGAATCAGACCGAGTCTTCCTTCCAAGCCCCATGCTGGGTTGATCATCATCTCCAAACAACGCAGCTACCCGATCCGAAACCGAACCAACATCATCATTACCCCTAATGGAACCGGTAGCAAACCCGAACCGGTTCACAACAAGCTCATTCCCAACAACATCATCGGCTCTCAGATGCTCCTTCACAAACCTCTCCACCATGATCCTGGGCATCTTGGTCACCACAACGCGCTTCTCGTAGCAACTGAACGCCCCCCAGGCCTCCATGTCAACCCCATCCATGTAGAACTTGGGCAGCACCGCCCTCGCCACCGATTCAATCTCCGACTCTCGAACCCCGGCGGTGGCAACAAACACGGTTAGTTTTAGCCCCGCATTCTCCAGCCCGAATAGCTCGAGAAGCTGAATGAATGGCCAGAGCATGAGCAACAAGGCGAACCGCAGTAAGCCCGACGCTTCGAAAGCCACTAACATGAAGTAGGGGAAGGGGTTTGGTTCGCTTAGAAGAGTCCCTTCCAGCTCCGACACCACAGACTGCTCCTCCATTAGGGTGGTTTTTCTTTGTTAATTTGCTTAATTCTTTGCGGCCACCGAATGGCTAAGGAATGGGAAATGGGTTAGCTAGCGACGATATATATATATAAAATTAGGTTGGAAGATGAAGGTAGATTGACTGTTGTCTAATGTGGGAATAAGGCAGTTCATCAGCCTGCAACTACCTATAGCTACATAGCTCTTTGCTATATATGCTAGCTAGCTCGTGACATATTTATACACAGGAAATTTCGTATATATAACATTTTTCCTATATATATTTGTACTGTCACATCTCTCTCTCTCTCTCTCAAGTTTTTCTCTGTACGTACGCCAACTTTAATTAGCTTGCATGGATTGATTACTTGAGCGCAAGAATGTTGTCAAGTTGAACTACTAGCTAGTCTCAATTATTTTAGGGGGTCCATTTTGTGCGGCTAAACGCAAGTCCACCGCCACCATGTTTAGGTTACTTAACTCATGAGAGTTACTCAGACGTACGTGTGTGTGTATTTATATATATATACACATATATATTTGGGTTAAGTAATGTTAATATGTCAACTCATCACATAAACACTATTCTATATATCCATATAATGCAGAGAATATGTATGATTAATATTTAAGGGTAATATAATTTTTATGTTTAATGTTTTATTAATTAATTTTAAACTAGTATATATAGGGTGAATTGACATTCATTTGATGAACCTAATTTATTTTATTGGGGTAGTCAATTGATTTTACGGTTTACCAAAACACAAAATACCAAACTAAATCATTTTGGGTGATTTTTAAAATTGTCAAACGATAATAGATCAATAATTTTGTAAAATTACAATTTAGTTTGATCCATTTAAGTGGTTTAATTTTTTCTTGCCTGCCATCTCAACATTTTTAATTTAGGTGGGAGTCTCTTAGTCTAACTTTCCATTTCACATTAGCATTTAATATATAGTTTTTATTAACGAAAAAAAAATGATAGTTTAAAATTGAAATAAAATTATAGCTAAATATTATTATTGACTATTGTTATTGTCAAAAATACAACAATTGAGATTTGTGATATGGGAATATTGGAGTCACGATAGAGTGAGGTGAACAGCTGACAAGTATCTGCTTGTGAAAATATGCGTTGGGGTAGTTTCGATAGTGAATTAATTCATTCTAGAGTAGCCTCATGTGCATTCGGTGCATAACTGCGCTCACAAGAATAACTTAGAAGGCACGAGGGAATTCCTCACCCACGTATGCCTTTTGATGCTTAAGTGGTGTAGGCCTTACGGCGAGTTGTCAAAGCAGGTTATTGGCCTCTTAAGGGCTTGCCTAGGTGATATTTCGAGTTGTTGAGAGATGTTTCCCAATGCAGTATATTATTCTTGAAGAAATGAGTCTGTGAAAAAAGAAGTCTCCTTTAAGAGAAAAGGGTCGGCAACACCAAGACTTTCTGGAAGGTCACTCATCCTAGAATTACTTTCACCCAAGCATGCTTAACTTTAGAATTCTGGTGGGATCTAATACATTAGTATTAGTATGATCGCTTAACTTCCATAAAGAAATAAATCTCCCTAAAAAAATTGCATGAAGAGTCTCCCTAAAGAATTTTTTTGAAGAAATATCTTAAAGAAAAATCTTCCCAAAAGGATTCTTCCCTAAAGAAATGTCTTTCCGAAAGGATCATTCCCTAAAAGATTTTCCTAAAGAAATGTCTTCTCGAGAAGATTCTTCCCTGAAAAAAATGTCTTTTTGAAAAGATTCTTCCCTAAAGAATTCCCCTAAAAAAATGTCTTCCCAAAAAGATTCTTCTCTAAAATTTTTTTCTAAAGAAATGTCTTCATGAAATGATTATTCCTTGAAGAAATGTCTTCCCAAAAAGAAATTCTAACCTCGGAATTCCCTCCCCGCTAAAAAAAGTCCTCCACTGTTCATTCTACTGCTCGTTTATAGGAAAATGTGCCAAATTTTTTTCTTACACCATTTTATCTTCAAAATCATAAATATTTACATTATAAGTATTATTAATTATTTCCTTACTATTTATTCATGATTTATTTTTGAAAAAAATATTCACTTAAAATTACTCATTAAAATATGTTCACTTAGATTTATTAATTAAAAATACCTCCAAGTGAACGTTAGAGAAATCTATGAGGCAACAATTATAAGACAATATTATCAATTCTTTCTTTACCTTAAATGTTATTTAAATATGATGAATAATAAATCAAATCATACCTAATTTGTGTGTTTATACATATATATTATTTAACATAATAAGGTAAATTACATTTATACCCCTTAATCGTTTATGGAGACGCTTGTGTCTTTCTATCTATTTATTTATTTATTTATTTTTCTTAAACACCTCACCCAAGAAAGGACTTTATCACTCACCTTTTCATCCCTTAAAACTTGATAGATAATGGAACTCCAAGAGGAGACAACACTAAGATTTAAGAAAGTCCGAACATAAAAGACCTTTTAGTCATCGACAACACTTCCAAGGGCAAGACCACAAGGTGGTAGGCAGGCATTACAGAAATCTTCCCAAAATGAGAAGAAAGGTGGCAGTGCTCCCACGCTAATAGAGAGGCCAATTCAGCAACACATAATTTGGCACATTAATGGGCAAAAGCAACAAAGGCTCAAGCTGATTTACCCCAGGGACGTCTTCCCCATCAATTGAAGAAATATGCTTGTTAGATCTATCCACTCGTAGCAGTTCAAACCAGTCCAATATTTCTGGTAGGATATGGCTCCATCAATGGTTGTATCCCTTGTGATCCTCATTATGTGGCCTCTCTTGAAGGGGCTCTTTGTGGTGATGTTTATTTAGTGAAAAAAAGAAAAAGAAAAGGTGTTCGAACAAAAAATACTGTAGAGAGATCCGGAGACAATTTTAACTCATTTATATTGATCTATTATATATGATAAGATGAACTCTCTAAAATGTGTTAAAATTGTAAAAATTAATATCAACATCATATCATATTATTAGACAGCACTTCTCTATCTAGGGTTTACCCTAACTAGAGGGTTTGAAAATTTGTCTTGTTGGGTTGGTTTCTCCTAGTCCCCCCCTTACCCTCACATCACTCTCCTTTATCGTCTCTCTTCTTCATATTAATTATAGACTATGAATCGAACCTTTATATGGCTTCATCAAGTACTAACACCCTCTCCATTATTGTCATTGGCCTCCCTTAGCCATCTCCCTTCATCCATTCCTCTTCGAAAATAAAATATTTACACTAAAATTGTTTTAAATGTCATTTTATTTCCATAGAATAAAACAAGGTCGAAGAAAATGAAACATTAATTGACCCGAACCTCAAAACCTAACTTTGACATGACATCAATATATATTGATTGACATGAACCAAATATAATTGACATGTACTCCAAGTCATTGCATCAATTATGAATCACCCAATTATGCATTGTTTATGACTCAATGCATATGCACCGACTCTGTATGGGCCACTGCATGGGCAACTGCCAGCTGAACATATCTTTTGTTCAAAATCTTCTAGTCAATTGGTAGGTTAGTGAGTCCTATTTTTACTATTCGTATTTGGTTCGTACGTGTTCCAAGCTAATGTTAATTATATATCTCTTTACGAGTTTGTTTATCATTATAAACAAACAAACAAATCAGAAGCAGTTTACATACTAATTTCAAGGAATAGAAATAAAGAAATTATGTATGGAAGACTATGTTTCTTGGCAAAATCAAACACGATTAGTCAAGGATTATCCATGAAGCAATCAACAGATGATCAGATGAGCAAACAAGGACAGCAAACCAACAAGCACAGAGAAGTACTCAAACTAATTAACCCCATTAGAATTGTTTCTTTTCCTTTATAAAAGGCCAAGACTCCATTTAGTGTTTAGGGCTGGCATTGGCATTGTTGCTTTACATATAAGATTATTTAGGTGGTTATCGATGCATATATATAAGTCTTATATATGTAAGTTTTAAAAGTAAAAAGGGCTAATAATATTGTCATTAATTAATGGCTTAATAAGTATCCTTGTTTTTGTCTAGATAGTAATGAATTATCAAACTAAATCTGAGTGCAAAACCCAACCTCTCATAAGAAAAGAGTTATCAAACTAACACTATATTCATATATATATAATGCAATAAACACCATATTAATACTTATATTTAAATAATTAATTACTCACTTATTCTTTCTATATATATATATATATACTGCATGAATTTATTTTATATTAATAAATTTTACAAATTTTATTGAATTTATTTAAACTTTACAATTTCCTTTGAACAGAAAAAAAGTAAAGGAAAAGAAAGTACACTCAATAAATGAATTTATTTGGAAGTATAATATTTCAAAAATTCTATTCATTATATGTTCCTTCTAGTAATGAAAAATAAGAAAATAAAATAAAACTCATAAATGACTTTTTTTACATTAATAAATTTTACAAATCTATTGAAATCATTTAAATGTTAAAATTTCTTTTTAATGAATAAAATAAAAAAATGAAAAATACCCATTAAATGGATTTACTTACAACGAAATAACACTCATTAAATAAATTTATTCATATTAATAAATTTTACAAATCCTATTGAATTTCTTTAAACTTTTCAATTTCCTTTCACTAACAAAAATAAAAGTACAATCATTAAATAAATTTATTTGAGTTAATTTTTTACAAATTTCGTTGAATTTATTTAAACTTTACAATTTTCTTTCAATGTAAAACAATAAAAAATGAAAAGACAATCAATAATTGAATTTATTTAGAAGCATAAAAGACAAATTCTATAGTTTAAATCAATATTTTTTAAAATTTATTTAATAAATCACTTTAAATACATGAAACTGATCGAGTAGATGGGTTAGTCCAACTGAAAAGAAAGAAAAAAATGAGCTTAAAATATTTTCTCGAGAAATCCTACGAGATTCTCCATTGATTCTTTCTCAACCAACGAAAAACACACAAATAGTTAGAACCCTATAACACATTAAAAAAACACACAAATAGTTAGAACCCTATAACACATTAAAAAAACACACAAATAGTTAAAAACCCTATAACACACCTAATTTGAACAATTTTTCACAAGGGTGGGATCCATCATTCCACACATCCACTAATCAAATAATTGTCCAGACGATTTCTCTTTAAAAGGAAATAAGACACAATAAGGAGCAAGATGGAGGGTTGCTTCTCAAGCACGGAAGCTATGCAAGGGCGGTCATCCTAAGGTGGAGGGTTGTCCCTTCTCCTAATGGCATAAAGGGCTTCGCCAAATCTTTCAGTTGCTCATCTAAATATTAAAGTATCACTTTAAATATCAAAATTAAATTTTTAAAGAGTAATCTGATAATAATAAAAAAAAAGAAAAATATGCTTTGTTGATAGCTTGGTAAACTCATTATAAGATGCTTGTCGGATAAAATCTCTTCCACTAAAGATTTCAACACAATATTAATTAATTGCCGACAGCCACACAATTATTATATGTATATAATACATCCCATCCTAATTAATTAATTATATGATCTTCTCATTCATGTCTTCTTTTCTCTATCTTTAGGTGAAATTATTTCGTGCCTCTGTCAACATTACATTTTGGTAAGTCAATCAATGATTTGTTACCATGTGCTGATAATAAGAGTAAATTTGTGAACACATCTACGATATCACCATCAACTAACATGTCACAATGAATCATTGAGTTTTTTAATCCTAATTTTATAACTAAAGATATTGTGACATTTTATATTTAAAAATGGTAGCACTCAGTTTTGGAAAATTTAAAAAAATCAAAGAAGGTGTTTCATTCCTTATTCACAATATAAAGTTGAAAAATTAAAAAATTAAACTTTTTTTTTTTAATGAGAGATTTCAAGGTATTATTTGGGGGAATAGTTGGGTAGTTTCATTACAAATGTCGACATTTGTGTGACTCGACTGTACCTTATAATGCTTAGAGATGTAAATAATTGACAATTGCATGAAATATTCGTGCTCCCTCTAAATATTTTTGGATGACTAAATAGATGTCTTCATTACAAATATCGACATTCGTGTTAAAAGTCTCAAAATGTTAAGAAAGGTAAGACATTTAAACATTGGAAATCCAAATATCAAAATGAAGTCTCTAAAAAATACTCTTTTGCATATATTCTATTTATGTTAAGAGAAATGTATATATATTGGTAGAATTATTCTCTTTTAGTTTTCATGGTAAGATTGGAGGTATGCCTTAGCATAAAACTATAGACGTTTCGAGGTTTCGATTAATGAAATTCTTACCTACAAAAAATTATTTAATAGAAAATTAGACCTGAAAAACAAAAAATATTTTCTCTAAATGAAGATCCTAAGTTGTTTGTTTTTTAATTAGAAATTTAATCATTCAATAAAAAAATTAGAGTTAGAAAATTAAAAAATATTTTTCATAAGCAAGTCCTAAGATTTGTTGCTAACGTGGTACCTATGAGGTACAAAATAATTTCTCCTTCTTTTAATTGGTACATGATAAACAAATATAAATATTTTTTTCTATAAATACAAATTTTATTAAATAAAATCTCAAACTGTCTATAGATTTTTGTTAGGGCATACCTCGGTCTTCACACCCCGAAAAAAAAAATGAAAAATGAATCTAAACTACCATTATATATTTACATTTTTCATAACATAGAGAATATATATACGAATGTCAGAAAAAACCTTCAATCAGGTTTACCTTTTGAAATCATTAATTCATTCTCTTCCCTAAATAGAGAATATAAATGTTTACATATGGGAGATGGGAAAGTGTGGAGCTACAACCACCACATGATAACAAATCATTAACTTTGGGACACCAAGATTTCTTACTTGAGGTGGTACTAGGAGACAAAAATAATTTTCTTAAGTAGTGTTTGTTAATCAAGATATAAGACACAAAAGATCATATATAGAAAATATTTTAGATGTTTGTCTTATTTAGTGACCATTGAAAAAGAAATCACTTGACTTCTTATCTTGATTTTTTCAAATATGCTTATCTCTTTTCTTCTCTCAATATAAGCATATCTTAATCCTTACAGATAAAAATAATAATAATAAAAACGCTTGTGTCTTCTAGTGCATTTCAAAAAATTTAACAAATAGTTTGATAAAAATTTTAAAATGCTTCTCAACCTTATTTTGACCATTCCATATCTTGGTCCAGAAAATATCCAAATCTTATTTAATATCCACTTATCTTACTCATTTTAACAAACGCTATCTTAGTTTTATCTTTTGGATACATGAAAAATAATTATAATGTCTACATTTGTCTACATTAAGTAGCGTGAAAGATTCAAATCGAATATTTTCATAATTATTATAAAATATTAATCACCACATGAACCATTCTTTAAGAACTAATTTCGGCTACTCTAATATAATAATATATATATATATGTGTGATCAGGTCACGCTATATATGTTAATTCTTCTTCATCAATATGGGGTCTACAAAAAAGATAGATAGATATAATAGTGGAGGCTGGTTGGTAGAAACTTGCAAGAAGAATGAAAGTAGGTTGGATTTGCATGGCACCCGGCCGGCTGTGGTTGCTCAACCTCTTTAGTTTCCTTTTTGTCAACCCTTTGAATCAAAACATCTTTCTTTAATTTATTACTGCCCCTATGCTTCTTCTTTTTCATATATATGTAGACAAGTTTGGTCACCGATGTGATGGAATGAAAGTAGGTTGTGTGTGCGCTTGGCGTCGAAAAAAATAGGCATGAGCAAAGTCGAAATAATTAAATTGAATTGACTAAAATTATCGATTCGAATCGATTCAGTTCAAGTTAAAGGTCAATTTAGTTGAATTTTTAAATTTGATAATTTCAACTATTTCAGTTCGATTTTTGTATTGAAAAAAAAAATAGAAATAACTGAATCGACTGAAATATCATTTTTACTTAACTAATAAATATTTTTAATCAAGTAATATTTTTGAACTGAAATGTGTTCATAAAGATTAATCGAGTAATTTTTTTTTATTCAAATAACACTTATTCTTAAAATTACATTTGTATATTTGACAAAATTGACCTTACTAGTTTTTGAAAATTGAAATCTATCATCGAATTAATTACATTTTATCTTTTTATTAGAAGGGTATAATTGTTATTTATTATTTAATATTTTTTATGTCACATCTATTTCCGTTAATATCATAAATACGAAAATATTTTATATTATTCTCTATCTTGTTTTCTTGTAAATGTTTTCAGAAGTAGGCCAGACATCGAATCAAAAAAGAGATTGATTCACAGTTTAAGGGTTGGACCAGAATTGAATTGGGGTTGGAGTTTTTTTATTTTTTATTAAATAAATAAATTCATAAAAATACATATTTAATGATAATATGTTATATATCATATAGTTACTTACCTAAGAGGTGAGCAGTGAGTTGGAGATGAACACAGAAGAAGAAGAAGAAGAAGAAGAAGAAGAACGCCCCAACAACTCAAAGCCTTAGAGGTAATTAATTTCTTGGGCCTTACTTTTAAGCCCAATTTCTAAGACCATTACCATCTGCAATCTGAGCCCAACCATAACCCATTTCCTCGCAATTGAGCCCATAACCTCCAGGCCCCAAAATTCCACAAATTTAAGGCCTACAAGCAGCCTATGGCAGAGCCATACAAGATGAAATTTAAAGGACTGCTATTTTTTTTTCTTTTTTATTTTTATTAAATAATTAAATCTCTTATTAAAAAATTAAAAAAAAAAACTCTTTTAATTTTACAACGTTACACTACAAGTTGTATTTAAGAAAGTGGATCGATCCGGGGATCTCTTGCCTTTGAGAGATTCTCCCAAGTCTAAAAATATATCAACTAACCTTCGAGATCTTATCTAGAGATCCGTAACAGATAATCTGGAAAGACTCAGGAGCCCTTCTATCTAATAATCTTAATCTCTATAAATAAACAAGGAATAATTTCTCCAATCAATGTATGTTCAGGACTCCACTTAGATTATATTTCTATTACTTCTATATACTTTTTTGAAGACTAAATTAAGTATCGAAATGTCCGAACAGAAGACACTCCGCTCCATTGTTGTTAAAATCCCGATTTTATGCGTACGATTTTACGATTTTACGATTCGAAGACCCCCCAAACGATTCAAATCCCATGTAAAATCCAATTTGGGATAAAATCCTATAAAATCTCGATTTTACATGTACGATTTTACGCTTCAGAGATCACCAAATGATTTTACGATTCAAAGACCTCCATTGATTTAAGTTGTAATTTAGATGATGCTTCCAACGTCTCAATGTCACATAGCATCTAACATTGGAACTTATGCAATGAATTGTTATATTTTGCCTCTAAATTGGAACTTGATTTAACATTGATTGCATAAGTTCCAATGTCACATAGCATCTAACATTAATTGCATAAGTTCCAATTTACTTGATTTAAATTATAATTTTTACTTGATTTAACATTGATTGCATAAGTAAATCAAGACAAACAAGTAATTAATTAATGGACCACCCAACTCCAAATCGGGATATTACTCGATTTAATCAATATTAAATCAAGAAAAAATTGCAATCTAAATCTAATGGAAGACGTTGGAAGCATCCTCTAAAGAATTTTAAGCTATATTTTACCTTTAAATTACCTATATTTTGCCTTTAAATTGCCTATACCAACCTGCTAGTTTTTTAGCTATATTTTGGAAATATCATCTTTTGAATTATAATAAGAAATAATTAGGTTATTAAATGATATTAATTCATTTTCTACAAAATTATGTTATTATAAACATATATTTACAAAAATTAAAGGGTATTTTTAATTATCTCTAAAATCTTACGATTTTACGATACGATTTTATGGACCCTTTGTCGATCCCACTTAAAATCCCGATTTTAACAACCTTGCTCCGCGCCCTTAACTGTTTTCGATTTGGCAAGTTTGCTAAAAACTAGAACCTTGAGACAGATACTCTCTCACATCTACAAACTTATTGTTATATCTAGCCAACGACACTATGAATTAATAAAACATCATTTTTTATATTTTTAAATTTTAAAAAATTAATTTTATGACTTTTTGAAGCACAAAATGTTAAAATATTTTTTTATAATAAAATTAAAAATTAAAAAAAATATTTTCTAAAATTGAATAAATTTTCAATCCATTTTTATTCTTTGAAAACCTTCCCTAGCATTAGGGGGCTATCTTTGGGACCTATTATGGACTAAATTAACACCACTTTACAGCACATTATGGCAATCAACCCCTAAACCAATCACCTCAAGTCCTAAAATCATCCCCTTTTTTTTATACTCAGGACACTGTCGAAACTGAATACAAATCACGTAAAAAAGAAGAGATAAATTCAATATTTTATACTTCTTGTTATGGGTGTTATACCTTTTTTATATCACCTTTTAAGACATTTCTTATCCCACATTTTGGGGCTAATTATACCTTAAACTAGCCCCTAAATTATAGCCCACATTTCCCTCATATATGAACCAGCTTGGCTTTATGATGAATCTTTGGGTGTCATATTTGAATCCTTTATATATTCACCTTGTAGTGGATAAGCCAAAACCCAAACTTCCTTGTAACTTATTAAATACTCTTCCTATTCTTTTGTTTTTGTTTTTCTTCTTCCACTTTCATCCAAAAACCATTCTATTATGTCTGCTACCAAGAATATGCATATATCCTCCAATGTATTCTAAAAAATTTAAATGAGGGAGAAATAAATATATATAAAAAATGTTAGATAAAAAGTCATTTGTCTTTTTTTTCAAAAGTCGCCAGATAAGTTTAACAAACACATTAAAAATGATAAAAATTTGGAATATTTTTTATATCTTATCTTTTTCGGTCTATATTTTGGTTAACAAACACTACCCTAGTGTATTGTGCCAAGGGTTTTAGTTGTTAATTTTGTCATTCCATGATTTATTTGGCAATTCGTTGATTAGGGTTTTTCTTATTATTACCTTTATTCTACTTGTTTATTACCTTTACGAACTTGTTCGGTCATGAATAATACGAGTAATACATGTATAGCTGCCAATATACAATAATAAATTTATTCGACTAAAAAACGTCGTCATTAAGCCGCCTAAGTTTACAAAGAAGAAAATTGTCAAAGGGCGCAAGACGATCCCTGCGCAAACATTTTGATACTTAATGATAAAAGCCCAAGAGTAGTATTTATACTAGTATTAGAAATGTATTTCTTCTAGAATGAGTGTCTGCCTATTTATAGATAAATATGAAGTGATCCAAAATATACCAAAATTATGATTCTTGTAGATAACAATTATCTTTATTAATCATAATCTGATTAGAATTAAGATTGTTGCAGATAATATCTATCTTTTATAGATAATGCTTATCTTATCATTTTACAAATAGAATTTCTTGTGAATAATTGTTTATCTTCTTTCTAGAAGGATTTCTATAAATCAGAATTATCAAGTTCACATATTATGTGGAGTCCTCTCTTATTTGAAAAAATACTATGACGGTGCATCGAATCATTTCTCGTGCACTTTGAGCAAAAAAAATGAGCAAATAGCTAATAGCCAACCCTAAATCATTCAAAAGTAAATTATAGAATATCATGTCTCTGAGCTAATGCTTGAAAATTTTGCCACGTAAGGAACAAGAACAAGAAATGGCATAATTTGTATCCTTATCACATATTCTTATTCCAAATACAACAATAGCATATATATATATATTGGTTTTACATAAGCACATTACATGTATATATACACATATATCTACTTCTTAATATTTTTCTTCCATTAATCTTAATCTCAAATTAAGGACGTAAGAGAATTTATGGACATGACTTGATAAAATTAAAAAATGCGCACCCACTTTGGTCTATCCCTTTATTCGATTAATTTTACTTTTAGTCTTTTCAATTAAAAACTTGAACTGCTATAGCGATGTTAATTTATTTGATTTTTTTAAATTATTTAAGATAAGATGAATTAAATGACAACAAGGTGGAGATGGCGGTGGGAGAGTCTTATTCCCAAAACTCGAGTTCTATATCTTTACAAGACACTAAAATCGAACCCAACCCGCTCCCAACAAGGACTAAGCAAGGATGGGGATTCTTATTCTTATAAAAAAAAAAAAAAGTCAAACCCAAATTAGCAACAATAATAATCATTCATAGTGATGACCATTAAAAAATTATCTACTTTTCTCTTTTTACTCTTATCTTATTCCTCCTCCTTGTCCCTTTTTCTCTCGTTTCCTTAATTGTAACCCGTCATTATCTTAATAAATTTTTATTTTTTTTCTCTTTTTGTATAGTGTGTTCAAGTTTAACAAAATTTAGACGATTTGAGATCAAATTCAGTGATTGACAACAATAATAGTCATTGATTGGTGACGATTTACTATCATTGGTTTTTTTTTTTAACTTTTTTAAAAATTAGAGAAAAGATAAGAGTGAGAAAAATAAAATGTAAGAGAAAAGTACGGGCGAGTATTATTAATTATATTTTTAATTAAAATTAAATATTAATTATATATTTTTAAATTTGCATTATTCACATCCTTAATTATTATTATTGTATTATGACTATGATTTTTTAATAATTTCTTACGATCTCTTCCATTTTGATTTTTGACTAGGAACATTCTACTAGAAGGCAATTAATGGCTTATACCACATCGAGGTACAACTCCGATATGGCGAAACAGTAGTACGCACACCCTGGCAATAGCCTCGGCGGCTCGGCCTCCCCCTCCCAATTTCTTTCATTTCTCTGTATCTCTCTTTGACTTCGAAAAGTAGATGATTCGACGTTCGTTGATCTGATCTCAGAAGCATAAATTACAGAGCAGGGTTAGGGTTAGGGTTTACAGATTCGATGGATGTCCAGAAGAAACGAGTTCAACTTCTGATCTTTGCCATTGGCGTCGCCGCTCTCAGTATCGCAGGTATTATACATTTTATATTCAAACCTTTGCATAATTGTTAGTTGTGCATTTACTGTTGTGTGTTTCGATTGGTGGTGTTCTGTATTTAAAAGCTTCTCAAATGAACTTGCGTGGAATGGGGGAGGCTAATTGTACGGGCGATGAAACGATCGAATGTATACTGTTTCAGTGCTGCTATATTTGGTATTCTTCTTGGGTTGATTTTACGGAGATTTTACAGGATTAGGGTCTAGAATTTTGAATCCACTTATGCTATGTTAATTGATTCCCGAGAATGTAGAACCCGCATACAGTCCGTGATGTTAATCTAATACCTAAGGTCCTCGGTTATGCACTTGATACTACGTTATTTGGGAAGATATCTCTGTTTATTGGGTTTACTATTAATCTGTCACTTGGCTATTTGGTTTATTAAGGTTAACTTCCCGGTACTTTGTGTAATTTTATAACGTTAAGCATGTTTGTTTGACTTCCTATTCTTTTTTATTTCTCTGGGTATTTTAGCAATTTAGTTTTTTCCTTGGTTTCTATATTCAGTTATGAGTTTTCCTATGTTACAGACATGTCGCGATGGTGTTGTACTGCTTGGTACTGAGGGTGGTCAGTTGAATGTTTCCCTTTGTATTTGGAATAGTTTCATCAACTCATAGTGAGATTGTCCGAGACTTAGTGGGCTGTAAACAGTGAATTGCGAACTTATCTGCAAGAATGAGTTGCCCAGTATTATTTGTAAAATTGGTGTAGAGAAGGTGTGTGGCCATTTCTGTTAGGATATTTTGACTGTTGGCACAGGAAGATGGGTTTCAGGTGCAAGTAGAGGTTTTGGATCAGCTTTTGCATCCATGCAGTAAAGAATTTCTAAATTGGTCAATAAGGAATCAATTTGTTTCTTTAATCGTTATAGGGGTGCGAGGCATGGTGACTTTCTATCCTCATTTTTTTACATTGTCACAGAAGAATTTTATATTTCAGAGAGTTGGTAGTGAGGGTTTAGTTAGAAGCTTTGTGGTTAGTGACAGGAATGATCCAAACTCCTGAATATAGGTGCTTTATTTGCAGGCAATGTTGTTGTAGCCGATTCTGCATAGTGGGATTAAGGCTTGATATGTGGTATTTCCAGATAATATGATTCTATAATCCTTGTGAGAGAGAGTGTTTCCCTTGCAATGGGAAAAATGGAACAAACGATGCTCTTGAGTTCCCCAGCAAACATGCACTTGTAGCACCTAGTGACAATGTGACATGAATTTGTCTCCTATTGTCAGATCACCGATCTGATTGAGGGAATTTTAGGCAGAAGGAGAGAATTGAGGAATGAGAAGAAGACGAGAGAGAGAGAGAGATTAAGAGGGAAATTGAAAGAATCAGCAATTCAAATTTTCATTAGATGTCTTTCCAATGAGCCAGAACTCTGTTTTTAAAGAGTTCCTCAGCTAAAAATAATAGGCGCCAATTTCTATTACAGCAGTGCACATGCGTGCGCCTAACTACCACCCTTTCTCCTATCTTACCCTTACAGTCTCTTCTTTATTACAATCTGGTAGCCTTGGTACATGACAATTATTCCCCCTTCAAGTGTTTTCTTGTCCTCAAGAAATAGGTAACAGGTTGGCTGAGTTGGGAAATTGCTTGAGAAGGTCTGGAAGATACTCCCAAGTATTGTTATCCGGATGAAGTGTCGATCATTGCACTAACACTTGGGTTAAGGGCAGTCCTTCTCGGTAGATGATCCGCTTATCCAAGATAGCTATCGAGGCAACTGCAGGTGCTTCATCTTCTGTCATAGAGGGCAAATCTTGACTTGTTACATTATTCCCAGTCGATTTCTTAAGCAATGAGACATGGAATACTGGGTGTATATGAGTTTCTTTCGGTAGTTGTAGTTTGTAGGCAACCTTCCCTATTATGGAAACGATGGGATAGGACCCATAAAACTTCAGGCTTAGCTTAGAGATTGGTTGTTTTGACAGTGACTTGAGGTAAGCAGGGCTGAGTTTCAAATACACTTGGTCTCCTTGTTCAAACTCCCTATTAGTTCTTCTCCTATTGGCCAATTGTTTCATTCTATTCTGAGCTTTGGCAAGCTCGGTTTTGAGAGCTTGCAGGTTGTGCTAGCGGTGGTGTAAGTAATCATCCACTATTGCCACTGTAATGGGGCCTTTGACTGCCGGTAGTAGATTAGGCTTGTATCTGTTAAAGATTGTTTAGAGTTAGTAATAGGTTAAATAAGCAATTTTGTATGCGGTTTACAGTAGTTGATAGGCAGGTGGCTTTCTTGTAATAATTAGTTATTAATGGAGGGCAAAACCGGTAATATCATAACTGACCCTAGGAAATATCACCCTATTCCCTATAAATAAGGCAGGGGGGCTGAGGGATAGAGAACCGTGTGTTCTCTTCTATTTTTGTGAGAGCCTAGAGAGTGAGAAAGCTGTGAATTAAAATAGGCTTATTCATTCTTGGAAGGCTTGTATCATGAGAGAGAGAAGAGGGAAGTTTTGTACTATTTTCATCAAATAAAGAAGGCTGCTCGGTGGTGGTTTCAAGGCTAGATGTAGTGCTAATTCAATTGGCATGAACTAGGATAAAATTCTATCTTCTCATGTGGTTTGAAAGTTTCTTTTTTGTTCTGTTCTTGTTTAAATTCTGTTCTTTATTATTTGTTTGTGTTGTGGTGTGCTGGCCGGTAAGTTGAGAGTGATTGAGAGTGTGTTGGGTGGTATTTGGTTGGTTTCTTGTGAGGATTAAAGGTTGCAAGTGCTCCCAATTTATAACAGTATCCATACAATGCTTCAAAAGGAGTCATGTTAATGGAGCTATGGTAGCTGGAGTTATACCACCATTGGCCCAATGCCAGCCATTTGTGCCATTCCTTGGGTCGTAGGAAAGAGAAGCATCTCAGATATGTTTCGAGGCATTGGTTGACTCTTTAAGATTGGCCATCCGTCTTCGGATGGTAGGCCGTTTACATATGAAGGTTGGACCCTAGAAATTTCATCAATGTTTGCCAAAAAAGACTGTTAAACACCTTATCTCTGTCAGAAATAATAGTTTGGGGCACTCCATGTAAATTAACCACTCTATCCACAAAAACTCTTAACTAGTTCTTGGGTAGAGAATGGATGGGAGAGGCCTAAGAAATGATTGAACTTCGTGAGTCGATCCACCACTACCAAAATACAGTTCTTACCTTTCAATCTTGGTAAATTTTCCACAAAGTCCATGGTAATGTTAGCCCATGCCTGAGTGGGTACTCCAAGGGGCTATAGGAGTCCAGGTCGTGCAATTGTTTCATGTTTACACCGTTTGCATACATCACAATTAAGGGCAAATTCCATGACAAATTTCTTCAAGTTAGGCCAGTAGAATACCTGTTTCACATTCCTGTAAGTGTTTTGAATGCCCAAATGCCCCCCCAATAGGTGATTCATGCAATGTTTGGAGAATTCTCTTCCTTAGTGGGTCACATTCCCCAATCACCAATCGACCTTGATATCTTAGTAACCCGTTACTCATAGGATATCCTGGTTTGCTTCTTTCTTCTATGCTTAGTTGCTCCACTAGTTGCTATATCCAGTCCCCCATTTCGTAACTAGCAGCTACTTCCTGATACTAGTCTGAAACCATTATCATTATGGCTGCAGTTGATCCTTCTTCAAAACAGTGTGAGAGGGCATCAACTGCCATGTTTTCCTTTCCCTTTCTGAATTGTATCACATAATTGAGGCCCATCAGCTTGGCTATGCCCTTTTTTTGGAGGTGTGTATGCAACTGTTGCTGAAGGAGGAATTTAAGGCTTTCACGATCCGTTTTAATAATAAATTGTCTTCCTTCTAAGTAAGGCCGCCACTTCTCCACTGCCATAAGCACAGCGTGAAATTCCTTGTCATAGATGCTGAGGCCTTGGTGTCTTGGGGATAATGCTTGACCTAGAAACGCGAGTGGCTTGCCATCTTGAACTAAAACTGCTCCCACCCCTAAGTTGCTAGCATTTTTTTTCCAGAATAAACGGCTTGTTAAAATCAGGAAGTCCTAGAATAGTTACCTCACTGACGGCTCTCTTTAGCTGCTTAAAAGCTCTGTCAGCGTTATCGTCCCACTTAAACCCATCTTTCTTCAACAATTCTGTGAGAGGCTTGCTTATGACTCCATAATTCTACACAAAATGTTTGTAGTATCCTGTTAAACCCAAGAAGCCTCTCAAGGCTTTGACACTAGTGGGTTCCAGCTAAGCAATCATTGCATCTATTTTCTTTGGGTCTGTACTCACTCCAGTAGCTGAAATAATATGCTCCAAATACTATATTTGTTGTTGGGCAAAGGCACATTTGGATCCTTTGATGTATAATTGATTGAATTGAAGGACTTGAAATGCAACCCTAAGGTGGTCCAGGTATTTAGAAAATTTTGGGCTATAGATTAGGATGCCATCAAAGAATACCAACACAAATTTTCTGAGATAAGACTCAAATATGTGGTTCATTAAAGCTTGAAATGTGGCTGGGGCGTTGGTTAAGCTGAAAGGCATGACTGTAAATTCATAGTGGCCGTGGTGGGTTTGGAAGGCTGTTTTGTGGATGTCGTTTGGGTCCATCCGGATCTGATGGTAACCGGATCTTAGATCAAGTTTGGAGAAGACCGTGGCATATCTAAGTTCATCTAATAAATCTTCAATAATGGGGATGGAAAATTTGTCTTTGATAGTGATGGTATTAAGCTGTCGGTAATCAATGCAAAAGCGCTATGTGCCGTCTTTCTTTTTAACTAGAAGGATGGGGGATGCAAAAGGGCTCTTCTTGGGTCTAATGATAGAATTGGCTAGCATTTCTTTCACCATTTTCTCAATTTCATATTTGAGCTTTGGTGGATATCGGTAAGATCTAATATTAATAGGTGTTGAGTTGGGTTGGAGGTTTATAGAATGGTCAAAGGGTCGAGTAGGAGGTAGTTCCTTAGGTTCTACAAATAAGTCTTGGAATTCAATCAACAATAAATCTAGTGATTCCAATTCATGTACCTGCCATGGTGATGGATTCTTATTGCTGTTGGACATCCTGCATTGTCCTCCCAGCCTCTTGTGGTTCTCTTCTTCGCCGTGGGTCTCGATTGAGAATAATTGGGCTACTTGGGCTATTTTATACTTAAAACAACTTTTGTAGTTTCTTACCCTTGATCATCTTGCAAATTCCATTCTCCACATTTCCCTGCAATGTCACTCTCTGGCTATCCTTCTCCAACGTTACCTCCATTTTGTTGAAATCAAAACTGATCGGGCTCACGCCTTTCATCCAATCAACCCCCAAAACTATGTGGCACCCTCCAAGTTTAAGCAATCTCAAATCAGCCTTAAAGGCTTTGCCCTGCATCATCCAACAAACCCCAAGCAAGTTGATCTGCTTAGGACCTTACTTCCATTAGCAATTGTTACCGAAAGTGGTTGAGTATTGGAGAGTTCACATTTCAACTTCCTCGCAATTCCCTCATCAATAAAATTGTGAGTACTCCCACTATCAATCAACACCATGAGAGTACTATCTTGAGGCTTCCCCTCCACCTTAATGATCTTGTTGCCTGTCATCCCTTTAATTGCATGCAGCGAAATAGCCCCGTTATCTTCCTCTTCTAATCCCTCGGCTACAACCTTCATCATCATCGTCCACATCCCCTCCTTCCAATAAGAGGAGTTGCCTCTTGCACTGATGTTCCGGAGTGTATTTATCTCCACATCAGTAGCATAGCCCTATAGGCCTCTGGTGTTCCCACTGTTTAACTCCTTGTTGTCCTGGGGAAGAGCTTGCTGGAAACTTAGATCTCACCTCCAATCTAATCATTTCCTTCCCCTGCACCTTCCCTCCTGGGTAATTTACTCCGTAGACATTCCCTCTTCCTTGAGTTCTCTGTTTTCTCATCAAGGCCTCAACTGTTAATTCCTGCAACAATGCATCCTCCGCAGCCTCTTGTACTAACCGAGGTCACATCGTCTTCACCATAGATCTAATATCATCATTCAAACCGCTGATGAAACTAGATACAAAATATTCCTCCGTCATGTACGGATTTCGACTGAGCATGAATGACTTCAGCTCCTCAAATCAGAGCTGGTATTCCTGCACTGTACCTCTCTGCTTCAGCTTATTAAATTCTTCTACTATATCCACCGTTCTTCTTTCGCCAAACATTTCGTGTAATCCTCTTGCAAATTCTTCCCAATTGTGATCACCTCTCACACTAGACCATCCTTGGAACCAAATATCTCCCACATTGTTTAAGAAAGCAGTAGCCAGTGTGACTCGCTGGTCGTCAGCTACTCAGTAGATGTTAAACAATTTCTCACACCTTCTAATCCACCATCATGGCTTCAATTCATTGAAAATCGGCAATTCCAACTTTGGCACTAGGAAATGCGTATGTCCGAAATTGGCTGGAGCTTTTGGTCTCCTTTCTACTCCAATTTCTCCTGCACCGATCAGATCGCCCCCCAATTCCGACGACTCGACCACTCTCTGGCTCACTCCAATACCCGATAGTATTGGATCCAAGTGTTCCCGAGGACCACTTTGTACCTAAGCCTGGTTCAAGAACATCAGCATGAATTGCTGCATTTGTTCTCAAACCATATTACTCTATTCTCACATTTTTGTTCGAATCTGGTTGCGCATGTCTCCTTGCAACCGATCCGCCACCACCTCCAGTCTCTTATCCGCAATGGTTCCAATTGTATCCTCCATGGACCCCATCCGTTGTTGCACCTCCATCACCATCGCTGACACTTGCTGTAGTTACAGTTCCATCTGCTTCATGCGAGTATTGTCGGCCATCGTAATGGTATTGGGCGTAGGCTAGGAAGGAGCTCTGATACCACTTTGTCATATCACTGATCTGATTGAGAGAATTTTAGGCGGAAGGAGAGAATTGAGGAATGAGAAGAAAACGAGAGAGGGAAATTGAAAGAATCAGCAATTCGAATTTTCATTAGATGTCTTTCCAATGAGCCGAAACTCTGTTTTTAAAGAGTTCCTCAGCTAAAAATAATAGGTGCCAATTTCTGTTACAGCAGTGGAGGGAAATTGAAAGAATCAGCAATTCGAATTTTTCATTAGATGTCTTTCCAATGAGCCGGAACTCTGTTTTTAAAAAGTTCCTAAGCTAAAAATAATAGGCGCCAATTTCTGTTACAGCAGTGAACATGCGTGCGCCTAACTACCGCTCTTTTTCCTATCTTACCCTTACAATCTCTTCTTTATTACAATCTGGTAGCCTAGGTACATGACACCTATTAACCAAATTTCCCATACTATGAGATTCTGTTTGGCACTTTTTTTCTTTACTTTTTCTGCTTAAAAGTTAAACATGTTTGGACATTAAGCCCCCCCCCACCCCCCCAAAAAAAAAGAAAGAAAAAAAGGCAAGTGTTTTAGACCCAATAAGCATAAAAGTTAAACAACTGAAAAAATATTTCCTTTGCCTTTATTCCCACTATAATGGAAGAGATTATTCTAAAAAGTATTTCTGTCAAATGACTAATAAAAGGAGTTTCTTTAGACATTACCAAACACTTCATCACAGCTCTACTCTAAATAATTTTTTCTCTACTACTTTAGATAAGCACGTTTAGGTTGCTGTCAAATGGAGTTTGAATCTGAGTTGTTCATATAAGGACAGCCACTTTAGAAGTAGAGCATTAGGAACCCATGCTCCTGTGGAAGGGAAAGAAGGATAAGCATGCCTTATCAAAGCTTCAACATAGTAATTCACATCAAAGCTTCCTCCTTGTAATCCCATCTACTAGAATACGTTCACACTTCACACTCCACTTTATCGACCATAGAATATAGTAAGGTCACAAGATCGACTTGCATGTCCACTTCCTAAACTGCCATTCCGCCCCATTCCATTACCCACCACATAACTAAACTGAACCTTAAAATCTTGCCGGGACAATTTTATAAGTGATGTGCTAAGTTCTATGCATTATGCTTTTAGGAAGATTATAAGATTTGTTGTTTTGGATTGTCAGAATGTTTTCATAGGTGGATGATGAATTCTGGATGTGGTCCTAGCTGCCAATGAGTGTGGACTTTAGGTTGCAAAGTGCCAATCTTTTGTAGAATGTATATTGAGAAGGCTATATAAATTGAATTGTTTTATATTTCGTTCTAGAGAGGATGGGCTTTGGTTGGTTGTGCAAAGATTGGGTTAGGTATTGCATTTTCACCTTTGAGGTTCTATGTTGTTAATGGTGTACCTAAGGATTTCTTTAATAGCACAATAGGATTTCTTAATGTTGTACCTAAGGATTTTGTCAAATGAAATTTTGACAATTTTTTTATGCAAACAATCTTTTTACTTTAGCTTTTCGTATAAAAGTTTTTATACAAAAAAATTTATGCAAGCAAAATTTTGCCAAAGCAAATTTTATACAAGAAACTTATTTTGTTATAACTTTGCCTTACAGTGGAAATACAGTACAAAACCTAATATGTCCATTTCTGTCCAAACCCATTCTCCTCAAAGGTTAAATAAGAAAATCCCAATTTACGTTGTCGTAATTGAACTATGCTAAATTGCTAATAAGTAATAACATATGAATCAAGAATCCAAAATCTTTTATGTGTGTGCACACAAATGCGACATTAAAAGAAGTGGAGTTATAGAATTTGACTTCTAGACTCGATTTAAAATCTACCTACCTCCAAACTAAAGCATTTTTTTGAATCATACACGACCCTGTTCAGGGCTTTCCTCAAACGTGAGTCAACACTGTATCCAACAACTAGTAATCACTACCCAACATGCTAATATGATTGTAAGTTTTGATGTCCTCCACTTCCCTTCCTAGGGATGGAAGATAAATGAATATTCGAACTCTTTCCTAGATCCCTTGTCTTGAAGAAAGCAGCTAACATGGCTGTACTTCCATTGCTAGGTTTTTGAATTATTTAATCATGAATAATAGTCTGCTATTTAGCTGTTTAAGAACTTTCTTGGACTTAAATGCTAGATACTGCAGAAAGGAGGGACGTGCTGAATGACAATTTGATTTATCAATCTTGCTGTGTGAAGAGTATTCCTTACTACTCACTGCCACTTTTCTTTGCAATTTGTATCAACAATATTAATATTTTTCATCATATGGGCCTGTTGAGAGCCATTGACTAGGAAGGAAGTTAAAATGTGAAGTACCTTTGGTCCTTTGAAAATTTAGCAATGTCTTGTTATTTGTTTTCGTATTGGAAGCTTGCTGGTCAAAAGAAGAACAAGAAAGATGATTCAGAAGTCAAAAGAACAGGAAAGATGATTTAGTTACAGTTTTTCTAGGTTCAATCGTATTCTCACCAATATTAGATGATTTAGTCAGAGTTCATTTTCTTAACAAGAAAGGGAAATTAAACACAAAATATTGAAAACAAAACCCTGAAAATTTAAAATAAGAAACTGGTAACTCTGTCAAATGGGCCCTTACATTTTGCTATTTATAGCTGATAAATGTAGGCAGCTGGCTGGTGAAGAGGCTGCATCCAAGAGTGGGCAGTTTACTGTCTTAAATTGTTTTGATGGGGGTTCTGGGACCATGGCATGCGTCGTAAAGGAGGGTGTGAAGCTCTACTTCTACAATATCAGATCTGCTCATGTTGAGAGAATGAGGAATAAAGCAATTGAGAAAGCACTAGTTGATGCTTTGTCACAAGGCCTGGCAGCTGAAGATGCAGCAAAACAAGTCCAGAAAGAAGGACAAAAAGCAGCAAAACTAGCGACCCGACAAGCCAAGCGCATCATAGGCCCTATAATATCTTCAGGGTGGGATTTTTTTGAAGCACTTTATCTTGGGGGCACAATGACTGAAGGGTTCCTTAGGGGCACCGGAACCTTGTTTGGGACGTACGTCGTTGGTTACCTTGGAGAGGAAAGGTTTGGGAGGTTTGGTTATTTGTTGGGAAGTGAATTGGGCAGTTGGGTTGGAGGAAGGATTGGACTAATGGTGTATGATGTTGTTAATGGAGTACAATATTTGCTTCAATTTGTTCAACCGGGTGAAGCTACAGTTTATGAAACTTCCACTTCTGAAAGCTCTGAAGGAGAGGAAAGTAAAGTTTATGAGACTCCTTTTGAGCGTGCTGAAGAATCTTCTTCATATGATTCCAATGTTTATGAGACTCCAACCTACACAAACTTTGAGGTTTCTGAAGACTCCAGTAGCTACGAATCTCCTTTCTATGAGAGCTCTGAATCCCACGAAGATCTCTGATTGAGTGGACAAAGTAGGTGGACTTAATTATATGATTATTGAACTTGTGCTAGTGATTAGTCACTATCCGATTACTTCTAGTCCAATATTTGTATAGAAATTTATGCATAAATGTTGTATTTTTCTGCTTAGGCTTTCAATATGAAATTCTGCTGTCATATTTCTGGAGGGCACTCTCCTTTTGGATGCACACTTGTGGAGGAGAGAACTTCGTGAAAAAAGGTCGTGTATGCTAATTTTCCAGAATAAGATAAAATTGAAATGTTCAACAAGCTCTCTTTTGATGAAAGAACACTTACTGGGCACTGTAGAAGTGTTCATGCTGGTTAAATTGCCTACTTTCTAGATAAGTCAGTTTCGAAACAGCCATCTTGATACTGCACCTGGTTAGAGCATGGAACAGGTGCTCCTATGATCACTTTATTTTCTCATGACATGCTTCCTGTGATTTGGGGTAAATCACACAAAGATCATTAAACTTTGGTATATTTTTCATTTTGATTACTAAACTTTAATTCTTTGTAATGTGATCATGAAAGTTTAAAAAAATTTATAATGTGGTCGCATATAAGATTTTCAAGTCACCCTATAACCGGAGTGGGGGACGTGGCGGTGATGTGACAAACAATAAAAATATTCTTTGACATGTGGCATGTTTTGATTTGTTGTCATTGCATAATAACTTTTATTGTTTGCCACATAAGCGTCACATCACCCACTTCGGCTCTAGAATGACCTGAAAATCTTATATTTGATCATATTGTAAAATTTTTTAAACTTTTATGATCACATTACAAAGAATTAAAGTTTAGTGATCAAAATAAAAAACACACCAAAATTGGAATTAAAGTTTAGTGATCAAAATAAAAAACACACCAAAATTTAGTGATCTTTAGGGTGATTTACCCTAGTGATTTGATTATTGTTTGGCTTTCAACTACATAATGCTTCACGCACTTGCTCTTTCACTTGCATAAGAATAATAGATTTTGGAGTAAATGCATTACTCTGGGACTAACCCTCTTCTTTTAGCATAATGGTCGTACCTTCATCACTTCTTAAACGGCATTCCAAGCCATGAAGGAGAGAAGATATCTATTTTTGTCAATGAAATTATTAGGAAGACTTGAGACTTCTACTGTATTATGTTCAGGATAATGGATTAATCAGCCCACTTATGGCTGATGAGCCTCATCATGTCGACATTACATATATATATATATGTGTGTGTGTGTGTGTGTGTGTCATAATCTAATCTTATATATATTTAAATTGTGAATGCATGATAAGTGGTAAAACTTAGATTTAAGTTTTAAATGTGTAAAGCACCAACTGCTAGAGGGAAGAGAAGGGTGGTTTTAGTAAGGTCTTGAGGTGACAAGATCTTGATAGGATTAGTATAGTGATAAATGGCCATGGAACCTTTAAAGAGTGATGAGAACAACCCTCCCCCAAGTTGCAAATCTGCTGCTATTTGCATAAAATTCCCAACAAGATGTGACGCGTGGCGGTAGCGTTGTCGCCATGTGTTCGTGGCTATTGGCCGCAGCTAGCAAATTTGACTTCATTGAGAGCCGAGGAACATGCAATTGGGGCGCAATAATAAAGGTGTCTAAACTAAATCGATGGCTTTGGTAAGACCCATTGATCCCCTTCCATTGTGTGCTTGCAATTAAGAGAAAAAAGAAAGAAAACATTCTGATAATGGAATCAATACGAAAGGAATAGATAGGAATTCAATGGTGAGAAGTCTGAGCACAATCAAATGATGTGGACTTTGGGAAAGATGCTTCTACCTTAGCTTAGCTTGTTACATTTTTCTAATCAAATAGGTTTCACATCCTTTTGACACATAAATGAAATGACATAAATTTATATACAAAATTTAAGAACAACCATGTAATTTAATTTTATTGGGTTCACCAATCCGCATAAAAATCTAACAAAATCTTTTTGTAAAATAGTGTTCCTAAGTGTGACTCGATCCCAAAATATTCAAAAAGATATCTTATCGTTTGTTGAGAAAAGAAAAAATAAAAATAATCTCGGTGTCTATAGATATCATAGATTTTTTTTTGTTTGTTTATAAATTTCCTCTCTTTTGTGTCTAGAATTGTTAAAGCTCTTCAAGTAAATGACACAAAAATGGAGTATAATTTATAGGTTATAATTGAAGAACATATTGTGGGGGGGGGGGGGGGGGGGGGGGGTGGAGATCAAATCTGGCCTTTTGATTGTCGAAACATTACTGTACTGTACTGGTCAAATCCAAAACCCCACCAAGAGAAAAGGACTTGCAAGAAAGTTTGTCCAATCTCATCGACGATTCGTCGCATTGTTTAGCCCAACTTTTGGTAGTAAAATAAGTCCAATTGATGGGTTGTTTCAAAAGAACAAAAAGAAAAAGGAAAGGCCATCAAATAATACCGGAAATGTTATTTAAATCCTTGATTGTGATATTTTTTTTTATAATAATATTTATTTATTGATATAATATATTTCGTTTTATATTAATGTAAATATATCATACATTAATATATAATAATAATAAGATTTGTAACTAAACAAACTGTGCATTGGAATGTGTGGGATCATGAAAGGTCCACATCGCAAAGGATGGACTCTCCATTAATGTGGAAACCATTGAATAATAAAGACTGGTTTTTGTTGGTAATCCAGTGGAAGAAGTAGAAAAATGAAGAATCATATATGATGGTGCTTTTAAGCATCCTCACTTGCAAATGGGGTAGATAGGCCATAATTAGGATGATCGCACTACATAACTTTTTAAATTCAAATTATTTAAAATAAAATATATCTATTAATAATTAAGTATTACCCTTAACACAATAATTAAGAAAAATAGGGTTAAGGTTACTCAAAGAAAAGAGGTTTACCTTTTAGAAGAATTCCTCTCATGCATGTGTCCCTAATTATGATTGTTGATGGGATGTCTAAGGCCGCTCACATTCAACTAGTTGAGGTGCGGTTGTTGATGAAGAATAGATTTTGTTTGTTAATGAAAAAATTGATATGGATATTTCTTCGCTTGGGAAATTGGCCTTCCCTATTGACGAGGGAGATGTGGATGAAATAGAGATAGATGTAGATGATAAGGGTAAGAGAGATTGTGTAGAGAACTACGATAAGACAGATAGTTTTAGCTTGGGATATGTGCTTGTGAAATCCAAGTCCTCGCTAAAGAATAAGAAGAGGAAGAAAAAGAATATTTTAGAGAGAGCAAAGAAGGGTAGCGGTTCAGTTATTACTGATCTAGCTTGAAGATTTTTTTGTTTAAATCTATATTAATTTTGTGTTATTTTGTATCTTTTATTGTGATTTGCTTTTGTTTCTTTTGTGGTTGCTCAAGGAATGTCTAGTGTAAATTATAGATGTTTTGCTATTTTTCTTATTAATATTTTTTTTACTTTTAGAAAAAAACACACATACACACAATTATTAATATTACCCGTATTATAATTGTCATAGTTGAGCCATATATTGAGCATAGCTATGGTTGATTTGATTGTTTGTAGGAAAGTGGATGCATGTACAACCATCAAGCACCGTAAATTATTTAGAGCCTTTGTCTTCGAAATTAAGGTTGGGTAAAGCAGTTAAAAAATAAACTAAAGTTGCAAAGCATTCATTCAGTGAATGGTAGATCCACTAGCATAAAGAGATCTTAATGGTGCATGAACTCTTTTTTGCACCACTGAAACTGAAGTAGAAAACGAAGAAAATGATAAAATATTAGATATGTAACCCATCTAAGGACAGTTTGAATCAGAAGAGAGAGAGAGAGAGGAGAGAGATTTCATGGCAGGGAAATGTCAACATAAAGGCTTCAGGGGTGGCCATTCAAGCCTGTGTGAGGGTACCTCTTTCAGTCACATAAAAAAGAAGTTAAATATATAAAGGGAAAGGAAAACCAATTAGGGTGGTTAAACACAAAGTGGAATCCATAAGAAAGTCCAAATCCACACTGTGCATGGGGGGGCCTTTCTATCATCAGCATATTATCATCTTTCATCCCCACCTCCCCTTCCACTCACCCCCCATGTCTCATTGCTGTAGATAGTATTTTGTTGCCTTCTATTCACAGTTCACACACACTTTGCTTCATTGTCACAAATGAATTGGTAATTAATGTAATGTTGCCATTCATTGCACTGCATGCTCCATTAAACTAATATATGTATGGAGTTAGTTACCCATGTCTCAAAGTTTAACTTGGCATATATTTTAAACATTTTGGGAATAGTTGTGTTTTGCAGTTCAATTTAATACACAAAACATGCAATTGGATCATTGGTTCTTTCTTTCTTTTTATGGTCTTGAGATACAATTACCTTGACTAATTATGGAGAAGTTGCCAAGTATAAAGTACATTGTGCAAGGGATAGAAATTGAATTTGAGACTTAACCATTTCAAGATTTCTATATAGTCTTTAATTTGCATTGAAAAGAAGACATCCTTTCCTTTTCAAATAATTGGACAAAGATGTTGATGACAAGAGACAAAAACTTCCTTTCCTTTTCACTCCTACAGTACTACCTAGCCCATGTGTTTGGGTGGGCATATCATATCATATCATCAATGTCTTCTATATCATCTCCAGATTGGAAAAAGTTCTGGGTGGGGTTTATACTGAATTTTCAAATTTTTATTGGGGTGTAGTAAATTTCTAGTGTTTTTAATAAATTTAACATTTATTTAGCCTAATTACAAGCTTACTCACCTCACACAAAATTTGAAGATTAAGTATAAGATCAGCTATTCTTTTCAAAATTAATAAATAAAGGCATCTTAATCAAATATATCGAGTTGGGTTGCACTAACTTTGTCGATAAGTCCATGCCTAATCTAACTTGATTCTTTTTCTTGCAGATTCTCACATCATTAATTAGTTAGTATTTATGACATCGCTTATAGATTTAATTATAAAAAGACACATCATCATACAAAATATTAGTATTCGAGGGGGGATTGAAGTATTCTACTTCTTGGAAATTTGAAAGGATTGAAGCTATGAGTGAAAATCAAGTTACAATGCTTTGGAAGTTTGGAAGGATTGAAGCTATGGGTGAAAATCAAGTTACAATGCTTGAAGGTGCAAGATTGATTGCCCACAGTAGAGATAATAATGTTAGGAGAAAGTAGTAATTGGCAGTGTCAGTGGCAGCTTGATCTCCCTGAAAAGAGGATGGACAAATGGTACCAAAAAGTTTAGGGTTTAATAGTAACATTTAATATTTATTTAAACCAATTAAATATTATCTCCCAAATACCACAGGGACAATCCATTGATCTAAAGATGAAAATTAATGAAAATAATTAATGCTTCCTTCAAGAAGAATCATAATTAATTAATGAGACAGTATCAGAATCATAGTATTTTGTAAAAAATAATAATTTCTTTTTATATAATCCCCCTAAACTAATCAAAACTGATTAGCTTGACCAGCAAAAAGTAAACTCTAATTAAGCTATTTGACCAAGCTGCTTCACACACACATACGTATATGTATACTAGGGCTCATACATATATATATATATATATATATATTAAATTGGCAAAAGCTGGTGTGAAAACAAATGATGCTATAATGCTGATGAAGAATGTTGTGGGATTGAGGAGAGTGTGAAAAGCATAAGAAGCATGAAGTTGTCTCCCATATAATTTTGTTTTTTATTTTCATTTTATTTTTTAAAACATAGTCATACACCAAACAAGGCACTAAATTAACAAGTATAGCTAAAACCTCCTCCCCCCGGGCAGCATTAATCCTGTTCACACTTGACAATTTTTTTTTAATTATATATAAAAGGGTAGATCAAGGATCAAAAGATTCTTAATCATTGTTATTAAAATCTAGATTTTACTCGTATAATTTTACGATTTTATGTTTCGAAAACCCTCAAACGATTCAAATTCCAGGTAAAATCTTATTTGAGATAAAATCCTATAAAATCCTGATTTTATGTGTATAATTTTACAATTTTACACTTCAGAGACCCCAAACGATTTTACGCTTCAAGTATAAATTACAATTTAAATTTAATGGAGAATATTGGAATCATTCTCTAAAGAATTTTAAGTTATATTTTGTCTCTAAATTGCCTATACCAACATGTTAGTTTTGAATTATATTTTGGAAGCATTATCTTTTGAGTTATAATAAGAAATAATCAGGTTATTAAATGATATTAATTTATTTTTTATAAAATTATATTATTATAAACATATATTTATAAAAATTAAAGGGTATTTTTAATTATCTCAAAAATCTTATGATTTTAGAATCTGATTTTATGAACTCTTTTTCGATCTCGCTTAAAATTCCGATTTTAACTACCTTATTCTTAATTAAACATGATCTTGCTCTAACCTACATCTCATTTATCTGAGTTAAGTATTATGGTTAGCGATAACTTTTAAAATTTACAAAGGACACATGATTGTGAGACATACGAAGAACCCTATTAATAAGATATCATTTGTCAGCTCACTCTCTAAACCTAATAGATAATAACAAAAACTAACACAAACTTCAATAAAAAACAACATTAAAATTAAGAGTCTTGAAGACAAAACCTCCCCCTAACACCAACATTTCAGATGATATGAATGCGTATTGCATGTTGTAATATGTTCTTAATTTTAAGGATGCCATGTCACTTACTATATGTTTATAGAATATTTTATATTCAATGACATGCAATTTAATTGAGACTGTGTTCTTTAAGCATGCACTAGTTTGACTTAAAAATACTGTAACCAAATAAGGGTTAAGTGTTTGCATAGTTTACATGCCATTTTAGTATAAATATGTCTTTGTTTTAGTAGCTAACTGTTCAATTGTTCGTCTACTTTAATGATAAATGTCTTGGAAGATAGATAATGATTTGTTTGATGTTACAATAATTAACTTGCTGTCAACACTCGAGGAATTTAGAGAAGATTACATCCTTAGATCTATCATCAATGTGACATCTTATCAACTATTACATATATATTGCACCTTTTTTAAGGGATAAATATGAAAACTCTATAATTAAAGAATTAAAAAGATGAATTAGGGGATAGGAGATGTTTATGCCACCCAATTTCACAAATTTAGTGGGTGTCTATTTTTAATTGATTTAATAAATATTAAATATTAAAATTTAATTAAGTTTGAGACTTTCCGATGTTGGGACAGTAAACAGTAGACATGCCTCGGCCTTGGGATTCCGGCTTCATTTCACCTCCCAAGAAAATGTCATAGAGATTGAGGGTCCACCAAATTAATTCTAAGTTTGATATTATAAAAATAGGAAAAGTAATAAATGTTGTATTGTTTGTATATATACTTATTAATTTGATTGCTTTCTTCCTTTCGAGTTACACTCAAAAGAGTTGGATGAGCCTGCAATGCCAAATCCCATATTCAGCCATCAGTAGTTACCAAACCAACCTTGCTTTGCTATATATGTGTTACGAATGAAGAACCAATTGATCCCTAGCTAGCCAGCTAGAGTGAGCAATTAATTAATTAATCAATGCAGCAAGCTTCATCCCTCTCCTCCCAATGTTACTTGTGGACCCCACACAAGTGCCCATAAATAAGGAGGAGAGCCTTGTGGGTGTGGAGCAACAGACTCTATGCATGTTGTTAATGTGTGTGAGAAGTCTATCATATATGGGGCAGTACTAGCTAGCTAATTCTTCAACACTTTCTCCAATTCTCCATCTTTTAACTTGAATTTAACCTCATAGATAGATAGCTAGCTAGCTAAGCTAGTTGTGTGGATCGACAGAGACATCATCATGGTGTGCCAACGAGAGGAGGAGAAGGAGGAGCTGATGTTGGTGGAAAAGGTGTGCGAAATCTACGAGAAAATCTGCAGCCTTGAGAGCCTGAAACCCTCGAAAGATGTCAACTCCCTCTTCACGCAGCTGGTCTTCACCTGCATGCCCCCGAGCTCCATTGACGTCTCCAAGCTCCCCAAGAGTGTCCAGGAGATGCGCTCCAACCTCATCTCCCTCTGTGGCAAGGCCGAGGCCCTTCTCGAAACCCACTTCTCCACCATCCTCGCCTCCTTCGACAACCCGCTGCACCACCTCTCCATCTTCCCCTACTTCTCCAACTACATCAAGCTCAGCCTCCTCGAGTTCTCCATCCTCGCCCAGCACTGCTACTCCGGCCAGCTCCCCGCCCGCGCCGCCTTCGTGGGCTCCGGGCCCCTGCCGCTAACCTCCATTATCCTCGCCACCAACCACCTCACCTCCACCACTTTCCACAACTACGACATCGACCCTCTGGCCAACTCCATGGCCGAGCGCCTCGTCTCTTCCGACCCTGATCTCTCCAAACGCATGTTTTTCCACACGAGAGACATAATGGATGTGGCCTGCGAGCTTCAGGAGTATGAGGTGGTGTTCTTAGCGGCTTTGGTGGGGATGGACAAGGAGGAGAAGAAAAGGGTGATAGCTCACTTGGGGAAGTTCATGGCGCCGGGGGCCACCTTGATGCTGAGAAGCGCGCATGGGGCTCGCGGGTTTCTGTACCCGGTGGTGGATCCGAGTGATCTTTTGGGGTTTGAGGTTCTTTCCGTCTTCCATCCCACTGATGAGGTGATCAATTCGGTGGTGATAGCCAGGAAGTTGATTACCATTCCTCTGCAACTGGGGCTGCCCTGCAAGTGTTCGGATGAGAAGATCCAAGGCTTCTGTCCACTGAACCATCGACTCAACATGATTGAGGAATTGGCTGTGGAGGAACATCACTCTTGAAACTGAAACATCGAATCTCTCTCATTTTCTGCTCTCTCTCTCTCTCTCTTGTCTTTTTCTTTCCCATTTTCCTAGCTATCAAACAGCTGGTGATGCAGCACTCTTCCGGAAATTGGATCCATTAATGATTGGTTTGACCGATGATATATACTTCTATCCTGAAGTGTTTTAACTGTTTCTTTTTTCCCCTTTTTCGCAGTGTATTTCCCTTTCTTGTCTTTTATGTGGTAATTTTGAGCTGAAATAAGTGAGACCCTTTATAAGGAATAAAATTACCATTCAACTTGTGATCCAAATTTTCCTATGTATTAGTTAGCTGAATGAATTAATTAATTTATGGACATGCAGCTATACATGGGCGCATATATATGGTACATTTCTTGCATTGGTTACCCTTGTTGCTAACTTTGGTAGGCCTCTCTTTCAACCCTCAAATATCTGGCCTTATTAAACTTCAAATCTTGCATATTGATTTAATTAGATCCTCAGATCTTATCTCAAAGTTGAAATTTGTTATCTTCACTTCATCAATCCATGGAAGAAATGATGGCAATTCAAGTACTTTATAATAATTTTATTTACTTAAATATGCGAGAATATATTATAAGCTCAATTTTATATCTATAAAACTTTAAGATAAATTCAGTTTGGATGTTAGTTCTATATTGTGGAATTTTTTTATTGCGTTCAGCTTATTTTACTAGTTTGGATTGTTGGTTTTGCTATTTCCCTTGGATTTTTTGGTTTACAGTCACAAGGCTGCTTTGTTCCAATGTTTATACTAATATATATATAAAAAAAAAGCTTAAATTATTTTATCCCCCAATCTTCATATACAATAATTTATTAGGATTTCAATATACCCATTTCAGTAAATGGAGAAATCAATTAGCTTAAAAAACCCACTATTAATGTAGCCTCGACAGGTTTTGATGCACAAACAATTGATTTAGCTGATAATATGCCCTTAATTTGTCATCTTCTCCTTTACAACTGTTCAATATTTTGGTTGACCTTAACGAGGTCAATCGTCTTGTGGCCTCCGTGGTCTTGTTTTGAGTTTAACCAAGTCAATATAAGTTTACTATTCACATTTTTTTTTTTTTTCTGCTTTCTTAAGTGTACGTGTTACTTATTTAGCTGATATCATACCCTATCATCTACTTTCGACTCATCTCATGTTTTGTTTGTATATGAAACAATAAGCACTTATGTAACCCTCGGGGCATAGCCAAGTGGCAAAAGAACAGACTAAAAACTTGTCTAAGAGCTCTCAGTGTGGATTCGATTTTTGAGAAAAACAAAATATTTCCTTCTGAGGGAGAATCTTGGGAGTGACTTTAGTGGTGCTAAGACCTACTACCCTCGTCACTTGAACACATCCCTCAATTTACCTCCTTAATATAATTCTAAGGACATGGTGATTGAAGATACCAATAATAGGGCGTAATCCAAATAAGCACTTGTGTATACACGGACACATCATTCTAGTAACCTTGTCTATAAATTAACTGCCCTCTTGGGCACTTGTGCAAGCTCACTTGGCTACTAGTGGAAATGGAGACTCATGTGTTTGGTTTGGGCTTGTTAAATGTCTATTTGGTATAGAAATAGGTGATGGGCTGATGATCCTCAAGTTTAGCATGTATTCTATTCCCAGGCCGAATTTAGTGTCAAACTAGTCTGTCTATTTTGTCTATAACTATGATGCCTTGGGCTAAGCTGGCCTTCTTTAATAGCCCTGTATGTGTTATTGATTAATTAGATGATGCACATGCCTTGTATGAACTCATATCCTATTTATGTTGTTATGCGTGTAACGTATATTGCAAGAGAAAAGTTCAGAACTGACTTAAAGATGGGCGCTTTGCTTCTTGTGCTCTACTTGTTTTTGTCATGCAGTGAGTGGTTGTTAGGGCATTCCAGTAGGACGAGCCTCAGGTGCATTGGCTCCCTAAGTTATTAGTCATTTATGTCAAACAGACTGAATATGGGGAGTCGATAAAAGGATCCGTTAGGAAGCCGCAATGTTTACATACTACTACAAGACCGTTTTAACAACTGCTAGCCACCTCTGATGGGAATAATGCGTATAACAAAAGCTTTATGGATATGAAAGTTTCAAACTGACTCTGAAGACCACTCCGAAGCCAAAACCCTAAAACCCTGAAGCCTAGAAAATCTCTCCCGTGTCACTGAAGCCTGGGATTAGAATTTTTTTGATGTTTGACGAGTTTAAGGGAGATGTGAGATCAATAACCAAGGGAAGATGAACTGCATGAAATCATTGTACATCACATCATATGATACCCTAATCAAATCTCTTTGAATCTTCGTTGGTTACCAAAACCAAAAGTAAACAACGAAACCAGTAGCAGTTATCATTAGAGGAAACTCTTCCCAGCTTACCTGGAAAAGATTATCCCTACCAATTACAGATACTGCAAATATAATCTTTATCCAGCCCTACCTAGCATGAAAAGTATAATCATACAGAGGCTGAAAGCAAAAAAAAAAAGGAAACAACTGGACTAGTAAACAATCCCTTAATATATATGTGTGTGAGTGTGCGGGTGTGTGAATATTGTACTCTTGTAGAACTGCCCTATTAATGACAAAGAGAAAGGAACAGAGAGAAACCTACTTGTCTATTCACATATCAATACTTCCAGATCCTCCTGCGCTATCGAAGAGCAGAGGTCCTCCCATGCTGCCGCTAACACCTTCCATGAGAGCAAATCTCATGTCTTCAGATGGTTTCCAATGCCTCTTTCTCTGGTTTATGAACCAGTTGTTGATCTGCTTTTGGTCTAATCCAGTAATTTCAGACAGTCTCATTTTCTCCTCTTCCTGTACCATCATTTATTCTGTCTTTTAGAGAACCATGAAAAAGTTCCCAGGAACAAGAGAGAGAGAATTGTACTTTCATCTACTGCAGAATTTGAAATCAAACAAATTGAGGCCGAAAGCTTTCATAGTACACTAGAAATTGAGCCAACTTGACAAGTTCCATAAAACAGAGTACAAAAATTTGCCATCCTGATTGAGGTAATAGGTGTAGAAACCAAACTAATTAAAGATTTCATAAATGGACTTGCTATATATTATATATCTTGTAGCTTCCACCAACCAACTACAATGAAATATGTCAGAGAATTATCAAATGGTCTTTTAGTATATATATCATCGTCATTAGGGGTGTGGGTTGGGTTGGTTTGGGTTTGACACTAATCCAGAACTGAACCAATCTCCATCGGGTCCATAAAATTGGACGACCTAGAATCGAACCAACCCAAACCAATAGAAGTCGAGTTGATTCGGTTTAGTCTTCGTTCCAATTACACATAATAATCGATTGATCTCAACTTTTTTATATAAACTTTAAAAAAATATATATCAATGCTCAACAAACAACTTACACCTAAGCACACTTCAAAATGATAGCAATTTGCTTTAAACAGTGACAAGTAACTCACAGCAAACAACTAAGGGCTCATTTGAGTGCAATTTCGTTTTCAATTTTTGTTTAAGTTTTTAAAATTTTGTAAAGAAAAAAGACTTTGTTTATAAAATTTTGAAAACAAAATCAAAAAACTAAAAACGGAAGTGCAGTCAAACGAGCCCTAATAAATTCACAAATTATGCCAAATAACATTGAATACTTATGTATTTAAATTATATATTTTTAATTTGTTTTTATATATTTGGTCCTCATTCCAATTATACATAATAATCGATTGATCTCAACTTTTTTATATAAACTTCGAAAAAAAAATATCAATGCTCAACAAAAAATTTGCACCTAAGCACAATTCAAAACAATAGCAATTTGCTTTAAACAGTGACAAGTAACTCACAGCAAATAACTAAGGGCTCATTTGAGTGTAATTTCGTTTTCAATTTTTTGTTTTAGTTTTTAAAATTTTGTAAAGAAAAAGGACTTTGTTTATAAAATTTTGAAAACAAAATAAAAAAACTAAAAACGGAAGTGCAGTCAAACGAGCCCTAATAAATTCACAAATTATGCCAAATAACATTGAATACTTATGTATTCATATTATATATTTTTTAATTTATTTTTATATATTGATCGATCCTAGTTGGGTCCATAGACCTTAAGATCTAGACCCAAAACTGAGCAGATCTCCATTGTGTCCAATTTTTTGGACCAAAGACCAAACCAAGTATTAAAGATACCAAACAAATCACATTGGTTTGATTCGGTTCTTGGGTCTACCTGGACCCATGGACACCCCTAACCATCATTATCATGAGCTTTAATCCCACTAAGTGCAATTGCCTAGTCTTTAGCAAATTTATAAACAGATCAAGTTTTTACCCCACTATGTTGGCTACAAGTATTTAAGATATTCATATTTGAGAAAATTTAAAGTGCACTAAATTGTCTCATAAATCAGTTTTATTTCAACTTTTAATACGATTTTTGAAGTTGGAACAATTGCAACCCAGAAACCTACTTGTTGAGGAGCTAAAATTAGTTATTGATTTTAACAAGAACAATTGAAAGGCTGGAAGTTAAAAAACCAGAGGTCCTCCTGAAATCCACAATTTGGGAAGTTAAGATCTAGCTAGGTGTATATCTTTCCAAGTGGACTAGGTGGTTTTCAAATTTGAGATCTAAGCAGCCCTTAGTTCAAATAAAATATGACACGAAAAACAAATACAATGAAGTAAGGTAATGTATGAATTACTGTAGGATATGGCCATCTGTAGTGTGTGTTCCACCAGTCCAGCATGGCAATCCTTGCATCCCTTGGTAACTTTCCTTTCTTTCTTTTCTTCAAAAATTCTTTTCTCAGGTTGCTAAGATAGCCACTATACTTGCGCAATAGCATTTCTTTCAGCTCTCGGTCACCTGCACGGGAACCAGAAGATTCTTGACTTTCAGCTGCTTCCACCTCACCGCTGCTCAAATCATCCTCTGAAGTACCAGCCACTTCATCTGAAAACATAAAAGGTATAACCAAAAAAATTACAAGTACATGAAATTTGCTGCTTTTATGTACAAGGTACAAAATGCAGACTAGATCAAGCATGCATTTAGAACCAAATCAAGGAAAAGCAAGCAAAGTATGTGTTGTTTCACATGGTTGAGCAAGTCATCCATACAATTCTTTTAAGGCCAAAATCTCTTCAAAGTGATCGTATGGACCAGGATGCAGCTTTCAAGTGTATGACTCCTAATACCTTAGCTAGAAAGCATGATTATTGCTTCTTGTGCTCTTTAGAAAGAAACAGAAAATCACTGAAAGAAAGTGACATCTAGATGGTTACTGTTGACTGAATTCAATGACAGAGTCTCTTATCTTTCCCTTGTCAGACTAGCAGTTGGATTGAGATTTTCTTTGTTAAAAGGTTAATACAAAGCTTTGTTCTCTTTCACTAAAAATGCAAAGCCAATAAACAAAATCTAAAGAATTAAAAATTGGATAAGTAAAGGACTTCAATTAACAAAAAAATGCGTTTCGGAAATTCAAGATGTTTAGGAAACTTGGTTAAGAAATTACATGCAGAAAGAAAAGGCATTTATTGTCACAAGCCTTTTCATGGCGTATTGCATTGCTGCTCAAAGGAAAAAGAAAAGGACGCAAGAGTAACAGACAGGATGTAGATGGCAAAGAAAGACTGCCACAAAATTCCTACAATTACCCAAAAGACAACTTCTTTGTTAGCATCAATCTTGTATATAATAATATTTTGCAATCATCTTTTAGATGTGGATAAATAAAGCAACTGTAGGCTCCACCAAAACAATCCATTTATTTGGATACAGGAGTGATTGCATATTATTCGGCCAGAGCACCATTTGAATCCTCTGATGCATGGAAACTTTAAGAAACACCAAAAGAACGTTTTCAGACCATTTTCATAATCTTGGAAATGCTTCAGGGCCATTTTGTAATTTTTGGAAAAATATTGGAACTGTGTTTCTTGTCCCGGCAACCACATTAGATACAGAAGCAATTTCATCTCTAATCGAAAACTTTTAAAATTTTAGCCCTAATCCTGCTTTTCCTTCTTCATTTTGCGAAAAGCCAAAAACTTTTAGCCCTAAGCCCCTAACCTTACCTTTGCCACTGCTATTGTCCTTCCATATTCTCGATCTCGTCATGGTTCAACCATTTCATTATTCCATCCCTCTTCGACTAGTGACCTCAACTCCGCCCATCTTCTCATCTTTGACCGGCGATCAGCGACCGTAGGAACCACCATCTGTGACTGTGAGTATATAATCTTACCCTGCCTTTGGACTCGTATTTTGTTTGTACATAATCAATAGAGGCCTCCCCGACATATGTTGTAACATCTTCAATAGCATCTTGTTGGAACAAAGGGCGAAATACAATCTATTCCACCATTTAAGTGGGTCTCGCTTCTCCTTGTTCCTATTCCTAACTCTTTCCCAGGTAGACTATGAATGTATGTATATATATTCTGTGAATGTATGTATATAGTTGTGACTGTGAAATTCAGTGTGAATATATGTATATATAAAGATGTGCGAGTATATTTATGAATGCATGTGTTGAGTTGTATATAGAGATGATTGCTATATTTGTATATTACACCTAGGGTTAGCTTTATGTCAGCGCCCAAGAACCATGTCCGTTTAGTATTTGTATATATAGGTGTACTGTCTATTAGTTTAAGATACTAAAATTTTCTCCAACTAGGGTTTTCTCTCTCTCACTCTATTAGTTTAAGGCCCATGCCTATGAGTAATTTGAAGGGTGTTTCTCTGTTATTGCATTCTTGGGATCTATTTTTCTTTTTTTATGAATGTATGTATGTCTATAAATAATTTGATTGAATAACTACATTTTTTACAATTTTCTATATTAAAAATTATATTTTCCAAAAGACCCTTATATTTTTTTTATTTATGCATTTCCCCCCGCATTTCTATTTCCTACTTTTTTGGAAAATATTGTTTCCCCATTTTCATTTCATAAAGTATCTATTTTTCATTTCTGTTTCCGTGCAACCTAGAATCTCTCAAAGAAAAATATGCATCACAGAGCACTATATTATTTGGTGTCGCCCACTACTGATTTGTTTAAGAATTGCATATGAGGCTGCACACACAAAACTAACTGTCTCAACACTCCAAGGATGGCATAACCAACGTTACACATTTTCTTTTTGTTCATTAAAAGGTGAAATAGACAAACAAACAAAAAAAAAATCAAGAGAATGAACTAACAGGAGGAACATCGGAGGCTGCTAAATCCGCTTGAAGGACACTCAATTTGCCAAGTCTGCAACTAATGAGCAAAAGTGAGACTCTATAGTGGATAAGATTGCTGCATATGGCTAAGTCATTGATCTGATAATCCATAGACAACTGGAATATACGATCTCTGTTGATGACTGTTTTGACTACACGCTTGGCATCTAAAATTCAACTCTCACAATCGTGCTCTCGACCAACAGGCCTGCCTGTCTCAAATCTTCTGTTTCAGCAGGCATCACTGGACTCGGCAAGGCCTAAGAAAGTCCTAAGCGCTAGGACTTCACCCAATATATCTTTCAATCCTGAATCATAATAACTTCATTTATTCTAATGAAAGGACAGTGGATTCCACTAGTAAGCCAATCAACATGCACGCATTTTATAGAACCTCACGGGCATAGATACAGTATAACATCAAGCGTGTCCTGATGGAGAACCAATAAACATATTGTTGTTACACAGTTACAACAATAAATTTGTAAAAGGGGAAATTGCCGATGCATGACCCACGTGTGGCTAATCCGAGCGATGGATGACTCTTGTGTGGCGTATCTGAGCGATGGATGACTCCTTCGGGCGATGGGTGACGTGTGAATTGTCCAAACGAGGAATAATTATCGGGAGATATGGGTGAGTCTCCTACGGTGGAGCGACAGCAATGGATGAGTCTCCCGAGGGTAGCAGCAGCGATGGATAAGTCTCCCGGGGGTCACAACAGTCATGGATGAGTCTCTTGGCTAGGTTGAGAGCGATGAATGACCTATTCAAGAAAGAAGATCGGTTAGGGGCGCGAGTGAGGGTCCCCGCACAGACCCTCCGATGCTTAAGTCAGACCCTCATAGAAGTAAAATGCTTAAAGGCAAAAATGTAAATACGAGAGTGAGGGATTGCATCCCCAATAAGAGGAAAAGACCCCCTATTTATAGCTATGGGAGGGGCATCC
Organism: Diospyros lotus; assembly: GCF_014633365.1. Lineage (NCBI taxonomy): Eukaryota > Viridiplantae > Streptophyta > Magnoliopsida > Ericales > Ebenaceae > Diospyros > Diospyros lotus. The sequence continues at coordinate 34,220,221 of NC_068346.1, forward strand.
ATGTGTCGAGTGACTTGATTTTCTTGGCGGGTATCTTGGAGAAGGTTTTGACCGAGTCTTGCGGAGTTATCGGTGTGAGGGTACATGGCCGAATGCACATGCAAAGTGTACGCGGGTGCGCGCGCAGAGGCATGCATTAGGCACCCTCGAGGGACCTACATCGGGGGTGTGAAGGACCCCCGAGAGACATCTCTCCAGGGGGGGCTTAGCCACCCTGCCACACGGTAGCGTGGCTTTTCTTTGGCCACGCTGCTTTGTGGCAGCGTGGGAGCAAAGAAGGGGGGAAGCGTCCCCCCTCACTCTTTCCCTTGGCCCACATTGCCGTGTGGGGAAGGGGGGGAAACGGCCACTGTGGCCGCTTCCATGCGGCCTGGGGACCGCCTCCTGGGTTGCCACGTGGTAGCTCCTGGGACTACCATGTGGGCTTTTTTCATTTTTGACTATTATTTTAACAAGTATAACAATTGCTCCCTACTCTTTCTGTCGAGTTTCCCGGGAGAAAGAGTATTCTGCCTGTAGCATTGCCCTATTTTTAAGAGGTTATTTTTCCTCCTTTATTTTGTAGCAATCTTCTCCTTCATGTCTTTCGTAGCTATCTTTGGCATTCTACTCCCTGTGTGCCTTTATAAAATGAGGCCTGAGCTTCTCATTTGGACAATGTTTCAACAAGTCTTCAGCGTTATTTGTAGCTCTGGCATTTTCTTATTTTGACTTCTTATAAGCGCCAATGGCCTCGAGAAGATGAATTAGCATATTAGGAAATTTTCTCCGAATCCAAGGGTGTTCATGATGATTGGCGTTCCATTTCCTAGTTTGTCGGATTTCTTGCAAAATGATAAATACATCTCTTCTTGCAGGACAACAGCTATTGCGCCATTCGGACGCCAAGCGAGGCAGCGTAAGTCCTTTGCGAGGCCACTGATATTATGCTTCCTTAACGTATGGCTAATCACGAGACAACAATCTTATGCCTTCCCATTGTTAGGCTACATGCGGGTCAATGAGATGTGTGTGCCGCCTCATTGTCGGGCTGTGAGCGGGGCAATAGACCTATTTTTGTTATAATGTTGCAGCTCCCTAGTTTTGCGTGTGCATGCATGCTGGCATAATGTCTACGTTTGCAATATGTTTTGTTCTCGCAGTTCGGTGTAACTGCCTACGTTTGCAATTAAATGGCATCAATATTTTATTTTTGCGGTTCAGCATAAAGCATACGTCTGCGATTAGAAAGAATATACGTCTTTTGTTATCGCGGCTCAATGTAGTGCCTACATCCGCAATTAGTTTTGGTTTTCACCTTGTGGTCAGGCTGTTAGCGAGACAACGGGTCTTTCTGTGTTTACCTCATTATCAGGCTAGTAGTAGGGCAATGGGCCTTAGGCCACCAAGTGAAGCGGTGTAGATTGCTCGCGGGGCAACAGATATTATGGCTCCTTTCTGTCGGGCTTTTTGCGGGACAACAATTTTATTTTCACCCCATTGTCAGGCTATGTGCGAGATGATGTCTTATTTTTCTCCTATTGTCAAACTACGTGCAGGACAATGGGCTTGTTATCTCCCTCATTGCCGGGCTATGAGCAGAGCAACAGGCTTTTAGCTTTCACTTCGTTACCAGGCAATGTGCGGGGCAATAAACTTTTAGCCTTCATCTCTTTGTCGGGCTACACGCGGGGCAATGGGTCTTTTGTTCGAGAAAGAACCCTTGATGGAATCTGGTGGATAATAGTGGACGCTATAATGATAATTTATTTGCAGAAGTGAGTACAAGCATTTTGATGTGGTTCAGCCAAATGTGCCTACATCCACAATATCATTTTGGACTCACTTTATTACAAAGCAAATAATCAAATAAAGGAAATAATACAACTTAATCTTGCGTAGTTTGCTTGGCAATCAATAAAGTCTATTCACTTTGTTTCCCTTTTATAGATGCAACATAGCACGTGCGGACCTTCCATTGATCCCCTCGGACTTGTCCCACTCCTTGGGGTGTGGGAAATTTTATCAATAGATAGCAGGAAGAGACTACGGCTCTCATGTCGTTGAGCAGGGGACGACCAAAAATTAGATATTATGCGGTTGACGAGGCTTTAACCACCATAAAGTAGTCTTGGCGTGTTGTGCTCTGAGGATCAGAGCCCAATGTGACCGGCAACTGAATTGAACCAGCCACTAGGACAGGCTCCCCGGTGAAACTATATAAAGGGTGTTGAAGTTTGCCTCGAGTTTTGTCCTAGAAGATAGCAGAACCGGAAAGGAGTAGTCTCGGCTGAAGAAATTAGGCAACTATGCATTAAGTGTAATTAGTACATTTTGTTGGGGTTAATATGTAATTTCCCTAAGTTAGTTAGTTGCCTAAGTGTGTCCGCCTCCTCTATAAATAAAAGGGCAAGGCGCCTGCTGAGAGAGATTCATTTCTGTGAGTGCTCTAGTCATTTGTATTATGAGTGCAAGGCATTGTTCAAGAAAGGAAGACTATCTGCAAGTCTTGGGTTTATTTTCTTGGGGAAACAGTGTGGTATTGTACTCGAGTTTGTGGGATATGAGGGCTGTGATGTACTGATCTTCTTTCTAGAAATAAAGTCTGCTAGGAGGGCTCTTTGAAGGCTAGACGTAGGTTTCCTCAAAGGAAACCAAAACAGGATAAATCTTTGCGTTGTGTGGTTTGCTTTCTGTTTCTTATTCTTATGTTTTTTGTTTTCAATTCCTATAATTGCTGGGTGGATTTGAGAGTGTTGAGAGAGGCATACATCTTCCAATGGTCATTCCGCATAGTCCTAGGATAACAAAGGAGATGAGATATTTTTCAATCGATCTTGTGAAATGTGCATTTGCTCGAAGCAATTCCAATAAATGAGGTTAACTGAGCTACCACCGTCTATCAAAATTCTCTCAATTGGGTGCTTTTCAATGACAGCTGAGATTACCATCAGGTCATCATGTGGAATGATTACATCTCCTCTGTCGGCAGGTGTGAACATAATGGGCTCTTCATTTTCTCTAACCTCCATTACTGAATTGACTTGGTAAGCCAAACGGGCATAAGCCTTTCGGGAAGAGGAGCTATCACCAGCCAAGGTTTTACCACCTGAAATGATGTATAACCTGATGTATTGGTTCATTATCCAAAGGGGGATTCCATCTGTAGTCGCTTCCTCTCTCTTGTTGTCTTCAATTATGTATTTCTTGTGTTTCCAGTCTCTCTTCCCTCCTTCGTGGCTCCCTGTTATTTTCCTCTTCTTCTCATACATATCTCTGTAAGTGTCCTTCCCGGATAAGCATCTCAATTTGATTTTTTAATTCCCGACATTGATCGATGGAATGGCCACGAGTCCTATGGTATCGACAATACTCATCCTGATTCTTCCCTATAGGTTGATCCACCTTTTTTGGAAGTCTGATTAGGCCTGATCCTTTTATGGCTGTCAATATGGTAGACCAAGGTTGGGTAAGCTGAGACCGAGGTTGGGTAAGTTGAGTATAGTGATTGAACTGGGGCCTGACATCATCCAGTCTTCGGGTCCTCTCTTGTTGCCGATTAAGGTCTTCTTCAATATCTCGCTCTTTTCTTTTTTGCTAGTCTTCATCCATTGCCACAGTCCTCATTAATTCTGTATGGTGTATATATTTATTGGCCCTGACGAACAAATCTACCAAGGATTTTGACAGGTCTAGAGATAGGGATTCTTGGAGAGAAGTCAGTCGTGCCCCTTGAAACATGGTAGACACTGCCATTTCAATTGGTAGATCACAAATCTCAACTGTGGCATTCCGAAATCTATCCACGTAGTGGCGTAGGATTTCTTTAATCCCCTGTCGAATGCTAAGAAAATATGTTGCATCCTTCTTCCTCTAACTGTTGATAATGAATGCCTTAATAAACTCTGTTTTTAACTGCCCGAATGAAGAAATAGACGCTTCAGGTAAATCGTTAAACCAGGCCCGAGCGTGCCTAGTTAAAGTTAATGGAAAGGCCAACAAATTATCTCATCGTCCCATCCATGAAGCATCATTAAAGACTTATAATTTTGCATGTGATCATAAGGGTCGTCCTTGTCTAAATAAGGGTTTATTTGAGGCATCTTAAACTTTCTTGGCAAGGGCAAGGGTTTTTCCATTACTTCTGTCACAAATTATAATTTTCCACGGGATTGTTCCTCGAAAATGAGTAATAACTTATTCTGTTGCAGCACCCGTGCAATCATTTTTTTCATGTCGGCTGTTTCTCAAGCACTAAATGCAATAGGGTTGTCATCAGGCTCATCATTCTGCTTGGTTACAGGTTTAGAGGAATTCCGACCCCCTTCTATGGGAGCGCTGGCCACCGTTTCAGAATATCTTCCCCTTTGAGGGCTTTTCTTTCTGTCTTTCGATGATCAGTTCCTCCTTGATTTCCTCAATGGGGAGAAGTTTGGGCAGGAGCCCCTCGGGTAGGAGACCTTGGTTGGTTGTTTCGAAAAGGGGCAAATTGTGCATGAGAGTCGGGAGTAGCCTCTCGGTAAGAGCCATTTCCTGGAACCTCTTGACGTGCTCCATTGGACGGAACTATTTTTGGTATAAACTTTCTCAAGGTAGCCGCCATCGAGGCTCGAGGAACCAAACCTTGCAATATCCCAGCCATTTCACAAAGGGCTTGCATCCCTTCAACGTGCTGTTGTCGCAACATTTCGTACTCAGCCATATGAACCATGGGTGGGGCTGATACACTTGACCCAATGTGATGAGGAAAATAAGACCCCGGAAGGGCATGTGAGTTGAGAAATGGTGGAGCTTGAAACTAAATGTCCAATGGATGTGAATGCCCTAGAAAGGGCAACGTTTGAATGATGACCCTTACATGGGACTGATGGGTGAGGGGGAGCTGGCCCTCACGAGCGGACTGATGGGTGAGGGGGAGCTGGCCCTCACGAGCGGACTGATGGGTGAGGGGGAGCTAACCCTCACGAGTGGACAGATAGGTGAGGGGGAGCTAGCCCTCACGAGCAGACCGATGGGTGAGGGGTGGCTGGCCCTCACGAGCGGACCGATGGGTGAGGGGTGGCTGGCCCTCACAGGAAGTTTGATGTTGGGTCTTCCACACGAGGGAGAGTCTCTTGTTGAGGTGATTGTGCACCATGAGAGAGAGTCTGTCGACCGCTTCAAGTTTGTGCCATGGTGAATGAGGGTTTCTTGGCCTTTTGTTCGACTTCCCACAGACAGCGCCAATTATTGTTACACAGTTACAACAATAAATTTGTAAAAGGGGAAACTGTCTGCCGATGGATGACCCACATGTGGCTAATCCGAGCGATGGATGACTCACTTGGGAGATGGATGACTCCTTCGAGTGATGGGTGACGTATGGATTGTCCAAAAGAAGAGTAATTATCGGGAGAGATGGGTGAGTCTCCCCGGGTGGAGCGACAGCAATGGATGAGTCTCCCCAGGTGGAGCGACAGCAATGGATGAGGCTCCTGAGGGTCACAACAGCGATGGATAAGTCCCTTGGCTAGGTTGAGAGTGATGGATGACCTATTCAAGAAAGAAGATCGGCTAGGGGCGCAGGTGAGAGTCCCCGCACAGACCCTTCAATGCTTAAATCAGACCCTCGTAGAAGTAAAAGACTTGAAGACAAAAATGTAAGTACAAGAGTGAGAGGATTGCATCCCCAATGAGAGAAAAAGACCGCCTATTTTTGGCGATGGGAGGGGCATCTATGTGTCGAGTGACCCGATTTTCTTGGCAGGTATCTCGAAGGCGATTTTGACCGAGTCTTGCGGAGTTATCGGCGCGAGGGTGCATGGTCAAATGCACATGCAAGTGTACGCGGGTGCACGCATTAGGCACCCCCAAGGGACCACCCTCGGGGGTGTGAAGGACCCCCAAGAGAGGTCTCTCAGGGGTGTGAGAATACCCCCGACTCACACCTCGGAGAGACTTCTTGAGAGAGGGGGGGGCCTTAGCCACGCTGCCACGCAGCAGCGTGGGAGCAAGGGAGGGGGGAAGCGTCCCCCCTCACTCTTTCCCTTGGCCCACGCTGCCACGTGGCAGCATGGGGAAAGGGGGGAAGCGGCCACTGTGGCCGCTTCCATGCGGCCTGGGGGCCGCCTCCAGGCTCATGCAGCCAGGTGGCAACCTGCTAGGCTGCCACGTGGCAACTCCTGGGACTGCCACGTGGGCTTTTTTTCTTTTTTGACTATTATTTTAACAGGCATAACACATACCATCTATTTTAAAGCATCTGATCTCCCTTGTGCACCGGTGAGAACTTAGAGGAGGAGTATATTCTTTATATGCATTCCTTAGGTACTTTTTTTGTTTCACTCAACTGGAAGATAAGATCACTCCTGACACCCAAATTTTCCCAGGAACACATATAAATTCTACCAGGAGGCAAGAACAAAGGAGTTTTGTCAGAAAAAATCTGGATGCTCTTTTTAGATGTCGGTATATTATATATACTGCATGAGATGATTAACATTTGAGGAACATACAATGCTAGGAATGTAGAGATGTCAACCAGGCCGGACTACCCTCATGCCAGGCCCAGGGATTGTGGGCATGTGTCTAACTAATTTTAATTTTTTCAAAAAAAATTAAAAATTATATAATCAAAATATAATTCACTTAACAAATTCTTTAATTTCATTTCAAATTTAAAATAAGTTTAAGATTTAAATTGAAAAATAGCAACAAAAATCTTTATAGATTAGTCACTACACTAGGAGACAAGTAAAAAGTTTAAATGTTTAATTCACTTAACAAAAATTTATGTAATTTCAAATCCCATAATTATATATATAACTAAATACAAAATCGATATAAATATTTAAATTTTAAATGCGCAAGCTCTTAATATGCACTTTTTCAGCACAATCTAAATTACATCATATTCATACTTACACATGCATGACTTAAAATGTAATACGTAACATTTGAAATTTTGAAATGGATATAAATGTTTAAATATAAGAATTAGAGTTCAATTTCAAATTTAAAGGTAAAAGTATTTTGAAAATAAAAATATATAATAGTTTAAAAAAGGGCCAGCTTGTCTGGGCCCAGCCTAGGCAGGCCTGTGGGCCATGCCAGGCCTCCCCCAGCAAACAGGCTGGCCCTAGCCCGTCCCACAGTGATGGGCCCAACATAGACTGGCCCATTTGACATCCCTAGGAATGAGAGGAGTTTCATCTTGAAAAGACTTCACTAATATTTTAGATGATGATAGAGTTCACTACGAGAGATGAAATCATTGCTTCTGGAGAAAATTGAATCTTGAATTTTTATTTGCAAACAAAGTCAGCATCTAGTTTTAGGATGGTTTTTAAAATAGGCAGGGATTGACTTTCTCCCTGTTGACAAAGATGAAATGTGTGAATTGTTATCCTCAATTATACCTTTAAACATCAATTGAGTATAAGTTTATACAGGGTATCTACTGCACTTAAGATAAAAAAGAAACATATAAATCTTATTGCTGACACAGTCATACAAAAGAACCCACACCACAACGAAGTCCTTTTAAATTTTTGTGGTTAACAAGTCCAAGACATCTCTCCTATGGGGCTTGAGGATAGAAAAGAGTGACTGCATGTTTTGTCTAAGTTATGGCAGCCTTTTCATATTACAAGCATATAAAATTCCCCCATGGAATCATCAACTGCACCTTAACCTGACCAAGGTCAAAGACATGGCATTCATAATGTCAATTGACTTCTAAAAGTCACATTGAGAATACAAATCCATGCAAAAGAATAATGTGGCAAAGTTTTACGCTAGATGATGCCCTTGTTGAAGCAACCTTTCTAGTAATGATGAGATGAAGATCCAGTATCATCTTCATATGGTAAAGTTTCATAAGATGGCAGTGAATGAAGATAATGATATTGTCTTGTCCCATCATATAGTTGATGTTACGAAATCAATCTGTACAACATGAAAACATGACAAAACATTCCCCCATGGCACTTAAGTCAATAGTCTCTTATATATATTGCATCTATTAACAAATGGGGTAACCTACCAAACTCCCACCTACTTAGAAAGTAATTAACATTATTTTTAGAGATAAACATTATATGAGCAATCAAATCACCTTAAGCACCTGTCGTATGCATTAATTATTGTCAAAAAATTGAAGACAAGAACTGGCCAACACCCAAGTATTGAAGATGATTAACTATAAGCATCAACACTATTAGCATGAGGAAAAAGTTTTCCGAAGAAACACAAGTCAGAAATGAAAGCACATAAAACCTACTATCCAGTTCATATTTCACACTCATTACAGTCCTTTCAAAATGCATCCTTCTCACCACATCCATTTCGGGTATTCCATAAAATCAACTTTGATGAACAATAACCATAGAAGTTCTTTTCAGCAATTGTCAACTGAGAAGAGTTTTTACTTTACGTTGACTGTAGTTCAATTTATTATGGAATACAAAATAAAAAACTTAGAGATTCATATATATATATATATATATATTTACTTGATAACACAGTGAAAAAACAGATGGAAAGAAAGCAACAGAAAGAACTGCTAGATTTCCAGGAGGAGTTGATGAACAAAGCCAACTCTGATTTCCAGAATGCATTTTTCGTACATTTATCCCCAGTTTTAATCCATTGTTGACTCTGGCTATTTCCATTTGCAGTGGAATGGGAAATAAAAACCTTAGCTTTTTTGGGTTGAGTTAAAATGACCTTTCTTGTTATTTCAGTTATCTTCTAAATATTAATGAATTATTTTCCAAAGGGAGTTGAGAAAGACGGTCTTTCATGCATCCAAAATAGTTTGAATAAAAAAAAAATATAGGTGTCAATTGGTAGCAACAAATAAATATCAAGAAATGTTTTGATAAAAGAGAATAGTCTGATATTCAACTAAAATACAACATAACACCAAAGAATAGTCTGTTATTTATTGATAAAAGATAATAAATAAATATTAGAACATGACACCAATGATCTACAATATAACATAACCAATCTTACAGGATTTTTGATAGACTCAGAACACAAAAAGAGAAAGAAAACATGGAAAACATGGTGCACTATGGATTGGCCCGTATAAATCATAAGATATAAATATTAGACTGATTTTTACTAGCAGTCTGATATTCACAAACAAATCTTTTGACAATGCATTTTCGACTTATTTATGAGATGATCCTGTGTTGAACTAAAACTTTGCCAATACATTTTCTAGGCGCATCCTACCTAAGTTATTGATGCATTTGATACTGAACATTTTGTTTTGTCAACTAATCAGTAAAAGAAGTAGTTGGGTTGCCAAATTTAGTGCTTCAGGGCAAAAATATATTATATCCTGAAATGTTTGATCTGAAACATGGGGGCTATCTTGATATTGGTTTAATGTAACAAAAATTGACAATCTGAAAATTTTAAGTATCTCCAGTTTTGGATGTTCTAATTTTATTTCTGCAAAAAGATAAATTATATATGATGCTTGTCATGACTCAATCCCATATTGATAGTTTGGAGTGGTCTTAGCTAATATTATTTGGTCCCGTCCCATAAACCCAAAATTAACACTCATGTAGCACTTTTTGGTGAAGACCAATGATATTACAAGCCAACTCACAATCACTATCAAGTGGGTACAGACCAGGAAAACGTTTGAAATTAACTAGAGTTTTTTTTTATGCTAAATAACTTGTGTTAAAATGAGATATAACAATTCTAGTTTGCTAAAGTTAACGGTTTTAAGCTTCTAGGATGCGTGAGGTCAAAAATACCCATGATTCCACAATGAACACAATGGGCGAAGCAAATTTTGAAACTCTAGAAAATTTGAAACGTCTGACAGCAGATTACCAGAGTGCTAGGCCTACAGTTTTAGGCTAAAATTATAGTAAGAAGCTTTATCATCTGAAATGTGAAAGCAAAAACCATCACCACCTAATTCCATGCAATATTAAATTAGGTGCCTATAGTTACACCTTTAACAGTAAGAGGCTAACATAAGTATGGTATTACCAGATCAAGATGGAAGATATATATCTTGGTATAATCACGTGACTTCGAAAGCTAGATTGCAATGATGCTCGGGGTTCCAAATTTCAAGTTCCAAGGATGTCTAACTGACACATCTAAAGAATACCCAGCCAAAATAAAGGGGGTTTAGAGCCATAAATAAGGGAAGGGTTATTCTGGCCAGATGTTCGTGTTGAGTTCCAAGGAATCCAGACCACATCAGTGCAATCAGGCATTTTACTTTTACACACATACAGTAGTTTATATTTTATAAGATACACATACGGGATTAGAAATTGCATGAAGTAACCTAAAAACACGTGTATAAGAGAAGTTCGAAGACATAAAAACCAGTCCGGGTGAAAAAGGCAGACGCAGGAAGATGAAATAATGACTGGAAAAAGAATGGAAAAGACAACACAGAGATACTGAATGACCCATCTGCGGATTCCAGACTACGGAGAAGGAACAGCACGAAGCGTGCGCACAGTTCACCATGCTGAATTTAGGGGTTCCCACTGTTTCAACTGTCAAACTCACCGACTACTATGTTTATCTAGCGGCCCCCCCCCCCACCCCCCCCCCAAAAAAAAAAAAAATTCCCCGATTACTCGTCCGTTCCATTAGCCTTATCTGTGCCAACGGTGACACAATAGCGCAGGCACAACTGAACGCATTAGGGATTGTAACTTCAGTATCAGAAGCGCATAGGCTAAGCATGAAAAGGATAAAATGCGATGGAGTGCAACTTCTTACCAGACTGACAGGTCCCGGAGGTTAACGACGTCGTCACCACCGTTGGCGTCTCCTTGCAAAGGTCGCTGAGCTGTGACTCCATGTTGCTCAAGAAAGTCGTCGCTTCATCAAACGGTCTTGATAGTTCCTCTTTGTACCTGTGTAGAACCTCACAATACGATTCCTTCAAGCAATTAAAAAAGGAACATCAACATCCAAACAAATATAAACACATGAAAATACGAGTGTGCATATAGCTAGCTAGGGTTACCATAAACTCATCGAGCTCGGGATCCGCTCCAATGACACTGCCACTGGTTACCGGTTGGTGCTCTTTGCTGGTTTCTTCTAAAAGCGAAGCCATCTCCGCCGGTGCTCCGACCTGTGACGATACAAGTCATAGTGATGAAAAGAAGTCCATACGCGTGCATACATATATATATATATATATATGCAAGCGCCACGAATAAAGACATATATAGTAACCTTTCGACATTGAATATACGCAGAAACCAGGTTAGGATAGAGAGGATGGTTGGCGATCTGAGCTTTGACGAGATCGGACATTTCCGATCCGTGAACCTCCATCTCCGTTGCATCGAATCGGAGCACGCTGCCGTCCGGTCCGTGAAGCCCGCCCATAGTCGCCGGAAAACTTCCGACTCCAGCATGAACTCCATCAGAGCACGAAATTGAAGACTGAATCCCGTACAGTTCATCCATAACCGCTCCAACTCACCAAAAACCACAAAAATAAAGTAAATACACTCCAACTGAACTTCACTCGCAGAGCTTCGAAGCACCAAGCCACGATGACCCTCGCGCTTCTTCACATACTTGAATTGGCCGGAATCAGAAATTAAAAGACAAAATATACTGCCGTAAGAAGCAACCGCTCTGATTAGGCTTCAGAGACAGCCTCCACTAATGCAGGAAACAACTTCAGCTTCAACAATCCCTATGTATGTTTGGAGAGCGAGCGAGGAAGTACGGAAACTTGAAGATTCAATGAACAGAGAGAGAGAGAGAGAGAGAAAGGCGAAGTGAAGTCAGTTGAAGGATCTTGCGACTGGAAGAGATCTGTAGCGAGAGAGAAGAAGGAGCGGCGAGATAGAACGGCTGAGACAATTCTATACAACCTGAGATGAAGTTGAAAGAGACCACAGCTTAGACGAGAAAGTAGAAAAAGCGAGTTTAGATGTGAGAGAGAGAGAGAGAGAGATGATTGGCTTCTGGTTTCTAAACCGCACGGTCTCACACGCTCTGAAACAGTAACAGCCTCTTGAGTCGGTCTTCTTCACTCATTGAATCCCGTGTCTTGCATTGTATATGCAAGTCCGATCCGGATATTTATTAAAAATCATTTTTCTCCATTTAAAATATTAATTTTTATTTATTATTTTTTTGCAATGTGTCGCTGGTCCCACCTAATTAGAATTATCATATTTTTATTAAAATTAATACCATTTTATTTTTGTTAACTAGATTATTGCATTACATGCTGATCAACCACGCAAATAATAATATATTATCATATTAAGAATTATGATAATTATGATCTAAAATTTAAATATATTTATAATTAAAAATTTATTTTCTTCGTATCTTATAGAATATAAATTTATATAAATTACTTTTTATATATATTTATAGATGAATAATAAATTTATAAATAAATATTAAATATTTTTTAATTATTATAATAATATCATCCATATTTTATTTTTTCTACTCTTAATTTATTTCAATTTAGGTTCTTTTGAGGCAAAACTTTTGAGGTTATCTATGTGTTTGATGAAACCCTAAACCTAAAGTAGAAAGAAACACAAGTACAAGTGGTACCTTACAAGTGCACTATTCCAAATATTGAATTCTCAATTCTATTAAAAGATTGAAGAATTTTATTCTAACTTTTAAGGTAAGAAAAAGATAATTATTAGTTTTGGAAATTGGGATTTAAACGGAAGATAATAAGTTGAGTTTGTTAAGTTACTAATTAGTGATTAGATCATTGATTAAGTTAAATTTTTAGTTAATATAAAAACTAAAAATAACTCAATCTGTGAACTGTTTATAAGGAACGAAAAGAGATTGCAGGGCAGTGATGGTGACAGGACGAGGGAGGCGCCATGTGTTTGGGGAGCTAATTGGCGGAAGAGCGTGGGTTTGGATATGGCAGCAGAAGCAGAAGCAGAGACTATGAATGAATGAATGAATTATGTGAGTAAGTACCACTCTTTACCTCTGTTTGCTGAACTCTCTCTGTGCTTTTTACCTTTCACCAGAATATAAAGCAGAGCCCCCACCCCCTTCCCTTTCATGCAGGGCAACCCTTAAACCGGGGAAGTCCCTCAACCCTTATTATTTTTATGCGTCCATCCAAACACACCCTCATTAATATATGCCTTATTTCAGAAGCAAGCAGCATAATTTAAGATTATTGTTTTTTGACCACTAGCTTGAGATCCTAATTGAACTAGGCAGCCAGGGGGGCAGCGGAATATTTTATGGTCCCACCTTGACTGAGCTTTTCGTTTGTTTTCTTCTAATGCTTGCTGAGTACAATGATGCCATTGGGGGGGCACTGGCAGCGAGTTTAAGGGTTGTCAAAGGGAAATAATTATGAGGCTAAGTGGAGCCTCTTTCTTTCATTTAGGCATAAGGGTCTTGTCAAACTGAACTAATTAATCCATTCTGTGTGGAAACATGGCAATAGTCAGGCTGGCTGGCTGGCTGGCTGAGTGAGTGAGTGAACATGCATGACACTTCCATTTTTTCCAAGTAACAAGAGCTAGTGTCAGTACCGTACACTGCTTGTCTTCGCAAGTGTTAAAGATGTGAAAAAACATAGCTACGACCCCGGCAGGCTTTGAAAATAGTGATTTTATAGAATAAGATAGAAAAGCAAAGCCATGAAACACAAGTTGGGTACTGATACTAGGAGCAGAGAGTTTGGGTCCCCGGGAAAACAAAAGGAGAGCAAGCGAAAGGACCCAACAGAGAAGATGTGACACAGCCTTGCCAAATAAAAAAATGCCACTGAAACTGTTGGCAAATAGTGATGGAATCCTAAAAGAAAGAGACGGGGGCACGCAGATAGAGAGATTGCTTGCTTTGGAAAATACATAATTTTTGGGTTTGGGGGGTGGGCGAGTGGCACATGGCAGTGGAGGGAGCATTACTTGAAAGAGAAAGGGGCATGGAGTTGGAGTTGAAAGGGCTGGGGAAGTGGGACTATTCGGGGGAATGGACCAGACATTCACCGCATTTCATGGATCCCAATTCCCCCCTCTTTGATTTGGGTCGTATTGAAGGAGTTCCCATAAAATTGGACAATTCCATTCCACTGCACACCATGTAAACAAACAAGGTAACTAATTAATCGATATTTACTACTTAAATAGACTGTCTTCACACTCACAAAACATTTACTTGGAGAAAGAGTATTATTATTATTATTATTAACACTTCGTGAAAATGTATTTATAATTTTGAGAGTGTTAAGATACTATATTTGAATAGTATCAACTATGGTGTATTTATTAATAATTCTTTACAAGGCCCCAAAAACGCAATAATCCCAAGTATTAAGCATTAATCAATCGTGCACATTACGTAAAAAAAAATTGGCCCATTTTGAAGCCAGTTTGGCCAGGAAATGCGTATGAGTGAGCCCAGTAAGGACCCATTTGGAATGAGAGAATGGATACATTAGAATTACTAAACAGATAATCCATGCATGGGAAAAATAGGGCAGAAAAAGATACAGCTGATAAGCGAAAACCCTCCTGCCATTGTTGTTACACGACAATATGCTTTAATTTGGTGCAAATGGCAGCAGCCAGCGGTTGTTGTCATTGTTGGTTGGCTGTAGCTGCCAGCGGTTGAAGGGCTTTCAAGGGGTTCATGATAATTCCATCTATGAGCCCGTATTCTTTCGCCTCTTTGGCACTCATGAAGAAATCCCGGTCAGTGTCCTCGTTGATCTTCTCAAGGCTTTGGCCCGTGTGGTAGGCCAGGTACCCGTTCAGGTTCGCCTTGTGATGCAGCATCTCATTAGCCTATAAGGAGGGGAGAAAGAACAAATTATGGTTACAGGAAAGAAAGAAAATCTAATAGCAATCCCTATATAAAAGCATATTTGCATAATGTGCCATGGTATGAACTTTGCTACTCTAATGAGAAGCTACCAAAAGAAGGAATGAGGAAACCCAGTCAAGAAAAACTAATGACAAATAATTTTACAAATAGAAAATAAGATTAGCATAAAAAAAGGACACCATATTTAACAAAATAAATGATTCAATATAAAGCATAGCTGCAAGACATAATATGCTCAATTTCTAATGCGTCAGATACCTAAAATTAGATTTCAGTCTACCAAGGAGTTTTCAAACCTTCAGTCGTGCCAAGAAAAAATAAGCATTCACGGGGCAAGGTTTAACAAGGAAGATACCTGGATGTCTATATCGGTTTGCCCACCTTGAGCACCACCAAGAGGTTGATGGATCATTATTCTTGAATTTGGCAAGCTGTACCTTTTCCCTACAATTTTTTGGAATTTTAAATTAATTAAACAGAGATATGTAGTTCAATCAGGTGAATTTGAAAAACCTGGGCTACTTTAAGTAAAACTTTAACTCATGGTTGTACCTTTTGTGCCGGCACTAAGGAGAAAAGCCCCCATGCTGTTAAGAAAAGTAACCACAGTAATATGATCAGCCCACTGTCACTGGAGATATATACTATGATTGAAGATCATGAGAGACGATGAAAAGGCACACTTGTGGACTAATTTAGTCATAGCTAGCACGTAAGAAATTACAGGTGGCACAGAACAGCCACATCCACAGGCCAACTCAATTATTTCTGCAGGCAATTTTATTTCTAGAGATGGTTAATATTTGAGGATGTGGGGGGCAGAATTGGAGTAGCAAACATGTGGGCCCCATATCTTTTTTTTTTTTTTTGGAAAGGGGGGGGGGGGGGGGGGGGGTGGTTGTATTTGGAATCTGATGGGCTCTCTGATGTCAACATTCAGTTAGTGAAAGTATTCACTTTATTAGATGTAAGAACAAAACAGGATGTTGTCTTTTCTTTACCTGCAATTTTCAATACCACTTTACCAAGATAGAGAAGACTGCATAGGAAGACCAAATTTCTACTCTCATGTTTTGCAGGGGATTAATTCCACTATGTGGTGCCAGCTACATAAACTCTAGATTTCCACTCATCTCTATCCATGGTCATATCTTCTATATGGCCGTTATACTCTATTTCAAGTCTAAGTGTTCCCTACCAAATTTTCTTTGGTCCTTTTCTCCCTCTTTTGCTTCATATTTCTTCCATTTCGTCCACTCATCTCACAAGTGCTGCCTCCTCAAGATAACTTCAAGTTAACATAGTTCATTGTCTAACATAATTTTAAATTTCTTGCTCTTTTTTTCCTTATCTTTTGTTTATTTAGAGTTTCTCCCTCCAATTGTTTTGCCTGTGTGTATTCAAATGGATGATGGGCTACAAAAGCTGTTGCTCTCACCTTCCCATGACTTGCAAACCACTATGAAGGTGGAATTTAGTTTTTACCCATTTCGTTAGCTAGTGCCAAACAGAACTCAACTAATGCATTAGTTAAGTCATTCAACCTAGATGGTTTGGGACAAATTTAGATTGTTAAGTATGAGACAGGAGCATCGAGCAGCCAATTTCTCATTCCAATCCCATTGCTAAAACCATTATAAGTTGGAATAGCATTCCAACATAACATCCAATTCATGTAGTTGGTTGGAATGAGCATAGCATTCCCTCAAGGAATGGAAAGAGAGGAGAGAGAAAGAAGGGAGAGGACAAGAATAGGCCTGTAGATGGACTGGATCTGGTCCAAATCCCTGAGATCCAGTCCATTACAATCTAGATATCATGATCTGGGTCAAGAATTTTGGCCCAGATTATATATAAGATCAGAATCTTAAGTATGATCATATATTATGGTGAACTTTCAATAAGGTCAGGATGAAATGAAGATGAAGCATATGTAAGAGTACCAACTCAATGTCTATCTCGATAAAATCATAAATAATAGAAGTTCAATTTCCTCCAAGGCAAACCAAAATAGTAGTGCATACAAGGTGGTTATCCACTAATACAAGCCAGTGCCGAAGCAGAAGGATTCCATATAATATAAATTCTTATCCGCTTGAATTCACCCCACCTAGTGGGATTAAGGCTTGATATGTTGTTGTATCAACTTGAATTATACTAGTAAAGATTCTTCATTGAGAGAGGAATATTACAAGAAATGCTAATGAATAATGGGTTATAACAATGGAGGAGTTTATGTGTGAGCACTGATAGATAAAAGAAACAAAAACAACATTTAAAGATATAGAAACAAAAATTGACAAAAAAATTGATTCATTTACATAGATAAAACAATATTACAAAACTGGTGACAACAATATTTTACCTGGCTGCCAGTCCAACACATACAGTGGAGACATCGGGTCTAATGTGTCTCATAGTATCAAAAATTGCCATACCTGAGGAGAGACATTGTTGCATGTAAAACTAATCCACACAATTAAATCACTGAACTGCATAAAATTCCAATGAAAATAGGAACAGCCAGATGTACATTCCTTATGGAACATAATTAAAATATTACCTGCAGTAACTGATCCTCCTGGAGAGTTAACATACATCACAATATCCTATTCAGAGGATGAGTAAGTTATGAAATATTTTTTAAAAAATGCCAGATATCTTGCACAAAAATAAAGTAAAATAAATAATTAGGCATTCAGCAATAGTGGATGTCAGAGGGGTGCTCAGACCCACAAACAATCCCCTTCCTGCAAGCTCACCAAATTCCACTAAGCCTATAAGTTTATCAATCATTTGACATAGTAATCCCCCTTTCCAAAAAAAAAAGAATCTCAATTTTTACTTGCACCAAAAATTGCCTAATTTCTTACATTTTTAGTTTACTAAAGCTTTATAATTTGTACATCTCCATCTTAGATCTTCCTTTTCCATTATGGTCCATATATGTTTATACTGATACTTGTTGGAGTCACATTAGATCACTTTTTCCCTTTACATTCTTAATATTCTTAAATTTCTATTAAAACTGGGTTTTTTTTGCTTGCATATATTTCTATTAAAACTTATTCAGCTGATTACTATTATTGCTAAAATATAACTACAACAATGTGCCAAGCCTTTATCCCACTATGTGAGGTAGGCTAATTGCTAAAATATAACTGGCTTTACTAAATAAAAAAAATACCAAAAAGAAACAGTGAGATGCATACTTAATGAAAAGACTACTTTCTTGATTACTGCCTAAAGTGCATATAAGACACATTAAACTTAACAACCAAACGGCCAAATTTTTAGTCCATGTGATTTTAGCATATATTGTGAATATTTAGTTAACCATTACTGAACCTCATATACTACGTAGAATTATGTTGAACCATTCAGAAACTAATATTTAAGGGGCCATTTGATTTTGTTATCATTTTAAGTATTCCCTTTTCAATTTCGTTTTTAAAATTTTGAAACAAACAACAGCATTTTGAATATGTTTCTGTTTCCAAAAAATTGAATACAATTTCCAATTTTTAGAAATAAGTGGAAACAACTAAAAAGGTGTTTTTGTGTTGTTTCAATTCACACCCTCTCCCCTGAGCCCAAATCTGTTTGGTTTCTCTTCCTTCCATTTAATATTTTTTTCCAAGAAAATAAAACCTCTCTCCCTCTCTTTCTAATTGTTCGAGCCAAAACCAGAAGGTTTGTTTGTGGTCTCTCAATGCTTCTTCTCCACCAATAGTCATATTGGTCAACTGTTGTGGATCTTCTTCTTTTCCATCCAACAAACACCTTGGGTTGCCAGTAGGAATGGCAATGGGGAGGGTTTGGATCAGAGAGTCGGAAACCCCTCCACCTTTCCCTATCACAGTTAGGTGTTTTGTTTAACCCCCATCCAAGACCCAATTGGTTAATGGTACCCGGTTCATATCTGTACTTGACAAGTTTCATACTAAGATATTGCTAAAAATTCAAAGTATAAATAAATTTCTAACAATTCTTTAGGCTTGAGTTCACCACAATCAATATTTACAAGAATTTAAAATAGTATTTTATCTGTTCAGAAAGTTGAATGAATGATGTTACAACCATGATATGGAATGTTTAGCAATAGTCAAACCTCAAATGGTGGAAAAAAAGTTATCATCATTGTCAAGCAACAGCAATGTATGAGTTCAGTCCAAGTGTTGAGACGAGGTGTACTGTAGTCATCTCATATAAGCAAGCCAAAATAAAAATACAACAAGGATGAGAATGAGAGCAGAGGCATTAAGATTTGTCTTTTCAGGTTATGTTATTCCCTATTTTTGAATTATAAATATAAATTATTAAAAATGATTAAATTAAACATAGCTTGGTTGGGGACCTTGTCCTCACCACCTCAACCTGTCCCCAATGGGGATTTTAAAATTGCTGTCCAAACACACCCCATTGGAATTTTTTGTACCAAAACCTGCCCTGTATGAGACGGCTTTTGTGGACACCCATGAAAAAAGAAGAATGATAAGCAACCATGGGGTGGTTGGTAGCCAAGTAGAAGAAGAAAAAAGAATGGTTGGCCACCTAGTGGATTGCCAATAGGGGAAAAGAGGAAAAGAAAAGGAAGAAGAGAAAGAAGCAGTGTCGATTTGCCCACACTAGAAAAGAAGAAATAGAAGAAGACAGAAGAATAAGAATAGGACGATAATGAAGAGAAAAGTTAATATTTTTAGACCACAGCTATGTTTGTGATTATGAAATGAATTATTAAATTTATTTAATCACCAGATAAAATATATAATTTTTTTATCAAATGGCATGTTTAATTTTTATTTCCAAAATTTTGAAAAAAGTTTATCAAACACAACATTTAGTTTTTATTTTCCACTAGAAAATGAAAACTTAACACAAAAATAAAAGAAAACACAAATTGAACAGGAAAAAGTTAAACGAACACATAAAAATTCACAAAAAATTCAAACAGAGACATTGAGACAGTAATTATGAATGTAGGTTGTAGTAATAATAATTATGAATCTCTATTTTTATGGAACTAATATAAATACCTATTACAAGAAACTATTCACCTCCGTTCTTCCTCTTTTCTTAACAAACATTATATGTAATAGCTTTCTATCATCCTATGATTAACA
Organism: Diospyros lotus; assembly: GCF_014633365.1. Taxonomy (NCBI): domain Eukaryota; kingdom Viridiplantae; phylum Streptophyta; class Magnoliopsida; order Ericales; family Ebenaceae; genus Diospyros; species Diospyros lotus. The sequence goes on from NC_068346.1 coordinate 34,240,158, forward strand.
TGAACTATAGTCCAAACTTGAGTTTCTCAAACAAAAAAAGTATCCATATTTTTATTTTGCATAACACTTTAACATAGTTATTTTGTGAATAGGTTTGGATCAAAGAGTCCTAAGGACAAGCACAGTGGAAATTTTGCTTCAATTTTAAGAGTCCTCATCTGTGGCTTTATGCACATACTGTTTGTTGCTAACTTGATTCATAATTGGCCCAGAAGGTTCAATAGATCCATGCCATGAGATGATGAATTGACAGCATCCAGTGACCCACATTTAGAACTTTCAATCCATAAGGAAACTATAAAGTAGCATTTCTGCAATCTGATAAGCAGACCCCACATAGTGAGATAAAGATTTAGCATGTTGTTGTCTACAATTTGATAAAGAACAAAGAGATAAAGTTGTAATGGGGTTTGCTAGAATTCAAATCAACGAGATGAGTTTTAGAAATTCAATAAGTTATAATGGTGCACAGACCTTCAAGCTCATGTAAATGAACAGAATAAGGCAAACAACCAAACAAAAGCTTTAGCCGTTTTTCCATCACAAGTAGGCATATTTGCATGTCTCACTAGAATTGGAAGAAAACCAGATACTGATCAATTACATACTAATGAAAATTCCAATTATGCTTTAAAACTTTTATTTTCCATGTTCTGAAATTTTCACTCTCATCCTATGCAACAAATATCATATAATGAGGAATTCAGTCAATAAACCTTTTGAGGATCAACAGCATCGAGATAAAGAAGCTGGGCAACAATAATATTTGCCATATCATCATCAACAGCTCCACCGCAACGTATAATCCTCTAAAGTCAACAATAAATCCAATTTCAGAACTTTGCAGTATGATATATAAGTTATCCTGCAATTTCAGACTAAGTTACCACAGCTATAGAACTAAAGTACAATTCTTACATGCTGGAAGAGCTGGCTGACCACACTTTGGAAACGCTCTTGTACCATCGGTGGTGGCCCCTGAGCTCCTTGTGCATTGAAAGGAAAATAAGATGAAGAAACAACTGCCAAATCATCCCTGTAAAAGTAAGTACAAATGTGTAAAAATAAATAAAAAAGAAAATCATGTAATTGTGTAGAACAAAAGAGGAACATCATAAACTTAATATATAGTTAGAACATAGCCATGACTCCATGGCAGTAATCTAGAGCTGAAGAAAATGACCTGAGACAAAGACTATGGTTTTCAAGATTCGCATGATAACTTTAACAAGTGAAAATGTTTTCAAATTTCAAACTTTAATTGTTTATCTAGAAACCCAATCTCTAACAATCATCAACCAAGCTCAAGCTTCAAGTTTCTTAATATTTGATACTAGATATGCAGCCAAGTTCGAGCAGAGTTTACAGAAGTAGTGAATTTCAAAATGTGTTCAACTAGAACTTTAGCAGCTTCTCTATTTACAGCCTTGTTCTACGGCAAATACAACTATTTTGCCAGTTTGACCTTTCCATTTACCATCCACGTTTGTCAACAAAACAGAAAATGACCTGGAAAAAACTGGCTCTATGTCTTTTTTTTTTTTTCCCCCTTCTTTTTTGCTGTCGATGAGAACCCACAGTGGGTTAAAAATTGGCTCTTATGTTCTTCGATTTTACACACATGGAATGGCTCACACCTCTCTTCCCCATATATTTGAGTATCAAAATGTAATTTATTTGATTTTTCCATCATTTAAGCAGCAGTGTCAGAATCCAAAACAACAAGAATCATCCGACCAAATTCATTTGAGTCCTCTTCCAGTTTATCAGCAAAAAACCAGAGGATGCGTTCTATCAAGCAAAAACCCAATCAAGAGAGGAACTTCACTCAAAAATAAACCTCCGAATCAAAACCCTACCTTATAGACCAAATCCCTTGGCGCAAACTCCTTTCAGATGCCCAATCGCTGCCCGAGTAAACAGCCCTCGCCCGACAATTTGGCCAATTCCTTTCCCTTCCATGTGACCCTGACAATTTCCTGTAAATCCAACACAATCCGACACAGCAAATACAATAAAGAACTTACATCATACATATATGTATATATATATATATATAGAGAGAGAGAGAGAGAGGGAGTGGTGAGGACCTGAAGGGAAGTGTTTTGGTGGAAAGAGAAAGAAACTGAGGTTGAGAAAGCAAGGAGTTGTCCAGGGAGAAGATCGGCGAGTTGAATCTGGAGCGCGAGAAAGTTGTCGTAGCGACGCAAGAGTTCGCCATTGCCATTGTTGCGTCTTCTGCAAATAATGGTGTCAAAAAGAGAGGCGCGGGGACTCTCGACGTGCCCGTGCGTACGGCGCACGGCAGCGCAGCCTAGAGTCCGATAGGATAGGTTAACATGCGCTGCCGAGTTCGTATTTATGTTGACTCGGCAGATGGATGGGCTGCCGAGTTGAGAGTCCTAGGATAAATTAATTCTAGACCCATGGATTTTAGGTTAATTTTAAATAAATCCTTTATAATTTATTTTAATATATTTGATAGTTTCATAGTTTACTTGCTTTGATAAATACAGAGGCACTTCTTATTTCTAAGGTACTCTATCCCTACTTTGGTGTACTGCAGATGATTTGTCACATAATTTAAAATATTATGAGGCCATAATTTTAATTTTATTTTTATGCAATCATGTCTATTTATCCGAGAGATTAAATCTTGAAATTTGATTTGCGTCTAATATATTCATTATTAAAAAAAATATGCAAATAAATCTTAAGCTTAAAAAAAAATGAAATAATTTGTGTATTTATGACCTTTTGAGTTTTTCACATTATTAAAAAAAAATACATTCCACTCTTTATTTTTACGTTATGCTCTTTTATAATATATTATTTTATTACTCGACCCTCATTTATTGTTAGACCAACCCTTTCAAATACCAATATCCAAAATATAATATAGGCTTTAGTCATCATTAATTTTATTTTTTATATGTTGAGTTATATTTGTAATTCTCTTTTTTAAAAAGAAAAAGAGATACTCACAAAACATAAATTCTTTGCTAAATTACACAGAAACATAAAACAGATTTAATACAAAACAAAAATAAAAAACATTTTTAAAAATAAATAAAAACACGTAAATAAAAAATATAAAAACATTTTGTTTTTTCAAGTAAAATGGCAAGAAAGAAGAAACTACCTAATAGCAATATAGATAGATAGATAGATAGATATAGAGAGAGAGATCCAAACAATGCAAGTGATGATAGAACAGGCAATGGAAAGCCAGAAATGTGAATTGAGTGGACTCATAAGCTGGGCTGCTGCTGCTAAAACATCCTAAACAGCTGATAGACTGACTATACATACATTCAGATACACAAACAGACGGCATACAGCCCCTTCCTCTTCCTCTTCTTAATACCTAGCCGCTCTGAGGAAGTTGTCGAAAGGGCTGGCAGGAGGCAGCCGTAGAGCCAACCACGGGTCCATCGCCACCATTGATCCCGGCACAGTTCCATCTCCATTATTCACCTGCACAACATTCACATCCACAAGCAAATGAATCCGGAATGAAGCAAAGATTTGAAGCGTTTATGACCAGATTCTGGTTTAGGGGTAAGATTATCGCGCATGTGAGAATGAGACTAATCGAAACATAATTCTACTACGAACAGCACTAGTTTTAACTATTGCATTAAGTTCCCATGCAGCATTCAAGTATCAGAATTACTTGCATACATAGATTTTTTTTATATGCATATGTTAGTTTAGCTTATATCATTTTCTTTTGTTTCCTTTCCACGAATCACGTTAGCAGAAAGGTCAAGATCAACTACGCATAAATGAAAAATATCGAGACATCTGACCTTGATTGTTTCAGAGCGCACATCTTGGGAAAGCAAAGGCAGTTTTTTGCATGTATTGGTGTACTGACTTCCATCGGTCAACCAACTTGAGAGCTTCTTTCTTGTACAAGTGCCAAGAGCATCACAGTGACTGGCCATGGCGCTGTACGAAAGGGGTGTTGATGAAACAGATGCCCCAGCCACCTGACCAGCTACCTCGAGCGCCTGAAAACACGACTAAATTCTTAGCATGAACCAGAAGCTTAAAGGTTATAACCAATATGTTTGAACTTTGAACCAATCCAAGAAATTTCAAGTCATCGCACATTCCTCGTTTGATTCAGCTGTTGCTCTAATTCATTTCTTATGAGTCACAAGCTTCTAAACATTGAGAGGTGCGAGACTGGACGGTCTTGTTAATGAACATGCAATTCTCTTGTTTTGAATCATTTGTGCAAATGCATGCACAAATTAATAGACAAAGATTACCGATTCCATAAGCTGCCCAATGCTAATAATCTGAGATGTCAAAGGTGATTTTGGTGTCTTGGGGATGAACCGAGAGAGCTCAACAGCAGAAGATTCACTAGCCACATCATCCTCTCCAACTGAATTTGTCAGAAAATCCTGCAGTGCAAGCAACAATAATATAACAACCTTCTTTCTATTTGAATTACTATCAGGAATGATCTTCCAAATCTATGGGATGCTCAATCTGGCTTGGTGCAGCTAGTTCTGAAATTTATGAAATTACACTTTAATTGAACTAATGCAGTAAGTAATCAAACCCAGGACAAATTAATTTCATTCCATGGTTGAGAGTAAATATTTGGAACGATTAATGAATTAACCTTATCCAGCCCACTAACAGATACACGGCACATACTAGACATCAATCGTAAGAGAGCATACCCCATCACAAGAAAGAGATTCGTTGGAATGTCCAATGCGATCCAGATCCAGTACAGAATGAGGACCAAACATGAATGCATCATCAGGTGTGAACGGTTCCGAAAGCAGGTTAACTAGCTCATCTGCCTCCAGCTTAACAATTAGAAAAAGAAAGCACAGATGTAAGCCTGTACATAGCATTCATTGTAAAATGGTGCAGAGAGAGAGGAAGAGAGGTGTGGGAAGGAGGTCATAAGAGAAATGCTCAAGCTGAGTAAAAGGTCCAAAACCACACCTCGGTAATGCTGGATAAACTATTTGCTAAACTATCCAAAACAATCTTGTCACTTTTATAGATTGTGTTCTGCAAATCACAAAGTAAAGATGCAGCTGCTTGATTATCAGTGACAGATCCATATGCCCTGACATCTGCCTGAGGTTTGATACATAGTTGGTAATCATCATTGATGCTTACATGGGGATCAACCTGAATTTAAATGAGAAAACTTTCCAAAATTAGTAAAGATTAAGTTGTAGATTCAAAAATTAGTAAACATTCAAAATTTTCCAAAATTTTTAAAAATGGAAACAAACACTCAAATGACATTTTATCTTCATATTCAAAGTAATGAAATAAAAAAATCAAAGGGCTGACAAAACCGGCCGTTAGAATGTGGATAGAAAATTACCAAAAAAGGCAAGTCCAAATATGTTGCATTAAAATAACTTAAGGGCATGTTCACTCAGGAAAATAAATAAATGATACTAACATACTAATATTGCATTTGATGGATATCATGGAAGAATATATATCTTATTTACAAATTCTATAATCCAATCCATCAAATATATATCTTGTTCTGCCTTCAAATTTGTGACAAACTAGGTTGAGATAAAGATAACTAGAACAAGATCCATGGTAACTGAAAAGTGAAAACTCACATCACATTCAACTATGGGCTTGACTGAATCAATTATATCAGGAATTTGATAGATCTTTGCTGCAAATGCCAACATTGCTGTTGATAATATAAGAATTAATCTCTGGTATGCTGGAGGCCACATAACTGCATAGACATAGAAGATATAAACATGTCAGTTGTATTGAGTTCAAATTTGGTCAATGTCTGAAACATTGGTGCAGAGACGGTGTATCCCATACCATTGCTAGGGTCCAATGCCATACTCCTTAGTGATAGAGGCAGCTGAAAGATGCGGACCACCAGGTTGTTATCGGAATTCTGCAACAACCCAAGTTTGAGAGACTACTTAAGATATAATCAACACAAAAAAACTAAACAAGTACATGCAAATCAGTAACATGAACCAGAATTCTTACCTTAAGGCGTAAAGAAATAAGCATTAAGCAGTAAGAATGAGCAATAGCTTCAATATTTGAAGGAAGATTATCAAGAAGATTAGCCTGTATCCAAAAGGCTGACAACAACTGGGCTACTTGATCCTCGCTAAATTTCATGACAGATGGTTCCTGGGGCAAGTATATAGTTTTGTATTCAGAATAGTAAAAACTATAGATTTACAGTTCATTCTGCAAATGAAAAGTGAAAAGAAAGCAAATGACATAAAAGGGTATGCAGATATGTGATTCTAAATAAAATTGACAAACACAAAATGATAATGACAATAAATAAAGCAATTTAAAACATCAATTGAAGTGCCTACAACCCCAGTCAAACTGGTTGATCCAGCTGTCTTGTCAATAATAGAACTTATTTTGAGAAAATTAGGGGAATTCTTGAGAGCTCGAGCCTGCTTCCATTCTTCAGCATCTTCCCTTTCTTTAATGTCATCTTGAACACTAATCCCGTGATTTTCTGTTCTAGTTCCACTCCTTTCTTTCTGGAGCCTTTTAAGTAGAGCTGTAACTGAAGCAAAGGCAGACGATGTACTGGAGTGCCATCTCCTTGGAAAGTTAGAAACATCACGCCGTGGATAATTAGAACTTGGAATGAGAATAGCAGAGAATAATTGATGTGCTCCAGCACGTACTTCAATGTCGGGATGCAACATCAACTTTAAAAGTTGAATAAGAAGTGCCTCTGGAAACACCTGCAGGAAAATGTTAAAACAAATATTACTCTACAACAATAACAATCACGAACCTTATCCTATTAGCTTGGGCTAAACAAATATTACTCGATCTTGTATAAGGACATGCTTTGACAAAGATAATTGTAACAAGTTAACAACACCACATATATTTACTTATTATTTAAAATTGAGAATTCCCTGCATCCCAAGGCTTGGGCAACTTTGGTTAAGGATTCAGGTTCCGTGCTGCCCTCGCCCAAGGTAAAGTGTGAAAATAACTATGAAATGTAAAATGAAATAATATAGTTCATTAATATAAAATCCATCAAAAACCAATTGTGCACAAAAGTATATGTTTTCAAGGTTTTTAAGTCTCATTTCTAGAAATAGCATAAAGAGAAACCAAATTACAAAAAGAAAAAAAATGTATTTGTTTCATGATTCAATGGCAGATATTTGAGGGATTTAATTGGGAGGTCGCCCAATAACTATGACTGATTAAAAAAGAGGTAATGCTAACTACCATGCCATGAAAAATATTTTCCACTGTCCATCTAATATCTTAGATAAAATCAATAATCATTCACTTGAACAGAAAATACAATACACTATCATATTAAATCAATAATCTGATTGAATGGATAATAAATTTTCCCTTTAAAGGGCACTAGACAATTGCTTACCAAGAAGAAAAAGAATGAGAAAGACATGTACATGCACAAAGCCCCCATATAAAGGAGAAAATTAAATTCATCTCACCTGCTGTGAAAGTGGAGAGACATATGTTGATGAAACAACATGAGCAAGAATGATCAGTGATACAATTGTTGCCCTGACAACATCTATAATAGATGGTAGCTTCTCCAGCGTTATTGCCATCATATCAAATAGTGGCCGTGCATCAGCTATCTAAGACAGTGGAAAATAGATAATTAGAAGCCTGGAAGGGCATAAAAATGTAAAGAAACTAGAAAGGAAAGATTTTTGTAGTTTTAACAGATTTACCCCTTTGACGGTCTCGAATAAGCAATCTTCAATATCATTTTGGAGTGATATATTCAAGTTTAACTCTTGTTCTCCAACTGATAAAACAGATGCTTGAAGACTTTTCCTCAGATGCCTGCATAGGTCACTAATGAATCCAATATCTGAGAGTACAGCTTCGGATCTAATTTGCTGGGCCAAATAAGTAGCAGTTTGGATGATGTTAGATTTAACTTGAGGATCTTGAGAAACATTTTTGTGGTCCAAATGATGAATCACAGAAGTCAAAATAAACTGCCGGATCCCTGAAATCAGCACAAAATAAGATTAGCAGATCAATACAATTCAAGATTCAGTGTAACAATAGCAGCTGGCCTTGTGCTTTTGCATTAGTGGGTGGGCAATTGCAGATCATCACAATGCACATTGCAAAAGCAGAAACTGGAGAATGAAATTTATGATCAATAAAAAAACCCGCATGTCTTGTTCGCTTATCATTTGCTACTATCGCAAAAAGAATTCTATACACCTTCAAAAAAAAATGGCAATTTCACACAATATCAATCTACAGCTAAAACATTGCAATGTTAAAATACATATTATGCATGGACAAAATTTAATTAGAGTTCATGAGTAAACCCCATGTTGGAGAGTCCTAGGATTCTAAGGAGTCTTTCTGTGGGAAAGAATATGAAACAAAAGAGGAGACTACTGAAGATATGGGCCTCGGTTATAGGCTGCTGCGTCAAGATAGAGAAGAACTGAAGGGATAAACTTCCTAAAAATCAGGAGAAATTGTAGGAATAGGATTTTGTACATTATCTTGTAAATAACTTCAAATAATGTTGTATCCTATCTGCTAGGTGTTAGGAAGAGATAGCATTATCAGCTAGAATTTAGGAGAAAATATAAAACCACTGTATATATTATTCCTTTCTCAGACATTCAAGTTAAGGAGTTTGATTTCCACAAACTCAATTGTTAGTTTCAGGTTCCATTCCATAGGAACCGATTCTGTTCATGGTATCAAAGCCAAGCTTTGTCTAACCTAAAGATCCAAGGCAGATGGATCCTCAAGGCCATGGGAATGCAGCTCCAACAGACGCAGAGACTTCCATCAGTTCGGCTCTTCAACAACCGGCAGTTCCGACTGCTATAGTGTCTAACAACATCCTGTCATTAGATAGCCATACCTTGCAGATCACCCAACATAGGTTGAACGGTAGAAACTTTAGAGAATAGTTTCAATCCGTAACCTTGGTGATCAAAGGCAAATGGAAATATGGCTACCTAACTGGTGCAATTCCAACTCCACCAGAAAATTCAGGAGATTATCAAAGATGGGAGGTAGAGAACTCAATCTTGATGGCTTGGATTATCAATTCAATGGAGCCTAATATAGGCCGACCCTATCTATTCTACAAGACAGCAAAAGAAGTTTGGGTGGGAGGCTGTTCAGGAGATTTATTCTGACCTAGAAAATACAGCTCAACGCTTTGAAATTAGAGCTGCAATTCGGACTACCAAGCAAGGCAGTTTTGGAGTAACAGAATACTACAACTTAATGGAGCTATGGCAAGAGAGGGATCTATTTTATGATCCTAGCTGGAAGTGTGCAGAGGACAGCCAAAAGTATAGCAAGATGTTGGAAAAGGAGAGGATTTTTGAATTCCTCCAAGGACTCAATCCAGATTTGGATGAGGTGAGAGGAAGACTTTTAGGTACCAAGCCCTTACCATCTCTCCGAGAGTCATGCTATCAACACCAACTGAACATAATTCAGGATCGGCTCTCACTGCTACAAAAAGGGAAGACAACCCAAGGGAGAAGCAATGGTGCGAACATTGCAACCGACCCCATCACACAAAGAGTACCTGCTGGAAGTTGCATGGGAAACCCCCAAACTGGAAGCCTAGACCTAAAAAGGAGAAAGAAAGATCTGCATATGCAGCAACAAGTGTTCCCACAAGTGAGAAAGGACCAAGTATGGGCTTAACTAATGATCAAATTAAGTTCCTACAAAAACTGTTGCAAAGCTCTCATATTGCAAAAGAATCAGAGGATGCAGCACCAAGTTATTCAGCTTCTATGGCACAAAAAGGTAATCAGCTTTTTTCCTTGCTTGCTACGAGAATGAATAAAAATTATTGGGTGGTAGATATCGGGGCATCCGATCATATGACCGGATCTACTACAACACTTAATAATTTTCAGATGGGAGACAAGGATCTAAATGTACTGATGGCTGATGGAACACAATCACTGGTAAAAGGAAAGGGGAGTGTTTATGTCGCTGGTTTATTACTCAAATCAGTGTTATATGTGCCAAACCTAAGTTATAGTTTGTTATCAATAAGCAAACTAACAAAGGACTTGGATTGTATTGTGACCTTCTTTTCTTCCCATTGTGTTTTTCATGATCGATTATCGGGGAAGATGATTGGCAGTGCTAAGGAGAATGACGGACTCTATTGGCTTTCCGATAACAAGAAATCCCTTAGTCAAGTACCACATAGGTTTTCTCTTACTGTTAGTTTGGATTCTGAAATTTTGTTATGGCATAGACATCTTGGTCATCCTAGCTTTCCATGCTTGAAACACTTGTAGCTAACTTATTTATGAATAAAGAAAAGTTGCTACTTAAGTGTGATCATTGTATTCTTGCCAAGCAAACCCATAGTACTCATCAACCTTGCTCATATATTCCTTCTAAACCTTTTCATTTGATTCATGGCGATATATCCCAGCTAGAGTACCTAACCTAAATGGTGCAAGATGGTTTATAACCTTCATTGACGACCACACAAGGATGTGTTGGGAATACCTAATGAAAGAAAAATCCAAGGCATGTGCAATTTTTCAGAATTTCCATAAACTCATTTTAAATGTCTTTCAATCCTCTATTTGTATCCTTAGGACTGACAATGGCCGAGAATACTTCTCTTATCCATTCACCCAATATTTTACAACCAATGGAATCTTCCATCAAAGTATTTATCCCTACACTCCTCAACAAAATGGGATAGTTAAAAGAAAAAATTGATACCTACTTGAGGTGGTTAGATCCCTTATGTTCACTAGTTCTATTCCTAACAGATATTGGGGGGAGGCAGTCCTAACAACCTCTTATCTAATCAATAGGCTGCCTTCCAAAGTCCTAAAGTACCAAACCCCTTTGCACAACCTAACATCCATCTTTCCCAATGTTCGGATTCTAAACACTCTTACTCCCAAAGTATTTGGATGTGTGGTATATGTTTATCAAACGAGTCCAAATCGGAATAAACTTGAACCAAGGGCATCAAAGTGTATATTCATTGGATACTCTCCTACCCAAAAAGGGTATAAATGCTTTTGCCCTACATCACAAAAATTCTTTATCTCTTGTGATGTAACTTTTGTGGAGAATGAGTCCTATTACTCAAATACTCCATCACAAATGGAAGACAATCATTGGGATCCTACCGTGCCTATGCCCATTCCATTACCAATCCCTCATTCTATCCCTAATGATAATTATATTCAAAAGGCTGCAGTTGATCATTCTTAGCCAGCACCTGTTGAGCCTAATTATCCAAATTTATCATCCTCTAAAGAACCCCAAATCCCAGCTAAACCTATGGCAACTAACTTAGGGGGGGAGACTTGGGCCCCGAAAAGCAAATGAAAGTTTACTCAAGGAGAGGTAAACATCCAGCTCCTCAACTCAGCCAATTGTTAGAACTGAGGGAAAGTCCAGCAAATGAAGAAGAAAACAATCCAGTTGACAGTGATTTGAATATTTCTATTGCTATTAGGAAAGGGGTAAGACCATGTGTGAAGCATCCAAAATCAAATTACTTGACATATTCCAAGTTATCTCCTCAATTCAAGGCTTTCACCACTGCTTTAGATGAAACAGCTATACCCTGAAATATTCAAGAAGCATTGATTGATCCCAAGTGGAAGGAGGCGGTAATGGAGGAAATGAGGGCACTAAAAGACAATAACACATGGGAACTGGTCGATATCCTGGAAAACAAGAAGATTATAAGATGCAAATGGATATTCACAGTCAAATACAAATCAGATGGGAGTGTGGACAGATATAAGACAAGGTTGGTTGCCCAAGATTTCACTCAAACCTATGGGATAGATTATGAAAAGACATTTGCACCGGTTGCAAAACTAAATTCCATAAGAGTACTGCTATCTATTGCTGTAAATATGGACGGGGAATTGTTCCAATTTGACATCAAAAATGTGTTCTTAAAAGGGAAGTTAGAAGAAGAGGTATATATGAGGGTTTCTTCCACCTAGATTTGAGAAAGGCAATGTTCGAAAATTCGGCCTAGGTGTTGGGTGGCCACTGGCCGTGACAATTTAGGGCTGGTCGGCACCCCTAGGCGCCAACCCAACTAATCAGACCACGGCAGCCGCCTAGGTCGTGCGTGTCATGGGTCGACCTTATTTCCCCCTTCCCTTTCTCTAATTCCCCTTTCCCTTCCTCTCTCTGGTCATTCATCGCGGGTCCTCTCTCTCTCTCTCTCGCCTTTGATCTCCTCTTGGTCGTTCGCTGCCACCATCAATCTCTTCTCTTGGTCCTGCTCTCTCGTCGCCGCCGACCTCACCTGTTGGTCGTTCTCTCTCGTCGCTGCCAATCTCATCTGTTGGCTGTCATCTCTCGTCACCGATCTTGTCTTCCTCTAGTTTGTATCCATCTTCCTCCGCCTCCGGTTATTTAAAAAAAAACATTGAAGAAGCTGCAACAGCAAGCTTGCATTGCTGCTTGCTGCAGCAAGTAGCACCAACTTGCTACTTGTTGCAACAGGGAGAATATATTAAGAAAAAAATAAAAAAATATTAAATTTTTTAGGCACTGCCTAGTCCCCGCCTAGGCGGCCTAGGCGCTAGATGCCAGTTTGCTGCCCGACTAGCGCCTAGCGCCTTTTAGAACACTGGAGAAAGGAGAGGGAAATGGAAAAGTGTGCAAACTACATAAATCTCTCTATGGATTAAAACAGTCTCCAAGGGCATGGTTCAAGAAATTCAGCTCTACTCTCACTAAGTTTGGATATAAACAAGGTGAGGCTAATCATACCCTCTTTATTAAACATGCTACTAATGGAAAGAAATGTGTTTTGATTATGTCATAGTTGTTAAAGGCGCGCCTAGGCACAAGGCGCCAAATCGGCGCCTCGCCTGGGCCGAGGTGAGGCGATTTCAGCAAGGCCCTCGCTTTGTATGGGGTGAGGCGCTGAGACAAGAGGCGCGCCTCATGAAACTTAGGTTTTAATGAAAACCTGGGCAGCCCAATTCCTCCCTTCTTCTTGATTTCAACATGTATACGTTACAACATATTTACAATTCTTTAGTTTAAGTAAATGTCCACATTTTCTTTTATTTATATTTTACCTTCCATTTACTTTAATACATAAATGTAAATAAGAAAATACCCCCATTTGAATTCAATAAAAATATCTAAAAAATCAAAATTCATGACAATAAGAAAATAGAATTTTGGTTTTAGTACAAACTCGGGATTTAGCAATTTTACCACCCTCAAAATACATACCTACTATTTCTTGAAAAATTCATTAAAAATCATTTTAACAACAATGAATATTAGCTATCAAAATACTGGGAGATAGTTTTTCAAAATGAAAACATTTTCTTATATATTTCCTTATAATGCGCTAATCTTTCAGACTTAGAAAAATAGCATTTTCCAAAATAAAAACATTTTCTTGATTGTGGACTTGCAATGTTTATATGTTTGTTTAAAACTTTGCATGTTGATTGGTACTTGTTTGAGTTTGAACTTTGATAATGTTTCTAGTTTAGAATTTACATGATGAATGAATCAACTTTGATGATGTTAATTTAGAATTTGAAGACAATGAATCATTAATGATATGCATGTGTTATTATTAATAATTTGATAGTTTTTTATGATTTTACTAAATTTTGAGTTTTTTTTCTAAAAGGTGCACCTTGCTTCGCAAAGGCGCGCCTCACACCTCAGGCTCCAGGACCCTTTGCGCCTTGTGCCTTTCAAAACTATGGATTGTGTATGTAGACGATATAATTATTACAGGAAATTATACTCTTGAGATTGCAACCCTAAAACAAAAGTTGAAGGATGAATTTGAAATCAAAGAATTCGGAACAATGAAGTACTTCCTTGGAATGAAAGTGGCAAGGAGCAAAATGATCTTTTAAAGAAAACAGGAATGTTGGGTTGTAAACCTAGATATACTCCCCTAGAAAGAAATTGTAAATATGTGAAAAAAGATGATGATTTATTGGTAGATAAAGAGAGGTATCAAAAGCTAGTTGGGAAGTTGATTTATCTCTCTCTAACCCAACCAAATATAGCCTATGCAGTTAGCATTGTGAGCCAATTTATACATGCTCCTACTCAACAACGTATGGCAGTAGTATACCACATTTTCAGATATTTAAAATAAACTCCTGATAAGGGACTATTATTTCAAAAGAGTGATGAAAGAGGGGCTACAGGGTTCTCCGATGCAAACTGGGTTGGATCAATTATGGATAGTCGATCAACATCTGGGTTTTGTACTAAATTATGGGGAAATCTAGTCACATGGAGAAGCAAAAAAACAATCAGTGGTAGCAAGCAGTGCAAAAGTAGAATTCAAGGCAATAGCCCAAGGTATATGCGAGCTTATTTGGTTGGTAAGGCTAATGAAAGACCTACAAATGCCTCTTAACTCAACCAACAAGGCTATACAGTGATAGTAAATCAGCCATATGCATTGTTAATAACCCGATGCAGCATGATAGAATGAAGCAAGTCAGAATTGACCGGAATTTCATCCAAAGGGAAATCGAGGAAGGAGGTATAAAGCTGGTTTATATTCCTACAGCAGACAGACCAGGTGACAGATGTACTAACAAAAGCCATGTCAAAACCTGGTTTTGAGACTCTAATTAGCAAGCTAGGAATGAGAGATATCTATTCATTAACTTGAGGGGGGCTGTTGGAGAGTCCTAGGATTCTAAGGAGTCTTTCCATGGGAAAGAGTATGAAACAAAAGAGGAGACTACTGAAGCTATAGGACTCAATTATGGGTTGTTGCGTCAAGATAGAGAAGAAGAACCGAAGGGATAAACTTCCTAAAAATCAGAAGAAATTGTAGGAATAGGATTTTGTACATTATCTTGTAAATAACTTCAAATAATGTTGTATCCTATCTACTAGGTGTTAGGAAGAGATAGCATTATCAGCTAGAATTTAGGAGAAGATAATATAGAACCACGGTATATATTATTCCTTTCTCGGAAATTCAAGAAGTTTGATTTCCACACACTCAATTGTTAGTTTCAGATTCCATTCCATAGGAACCAATTCTGTTCACCCCAAGACTCATCATTGCATCTAGATTAGGACATTTTCATATCTATATTAAGCAACAAGATCCACATATTCTTTACAAAATAATTGCAAAGCCAATATGCAGTCCAAATTGATGAGCCACCTACCAGCAATCAGTAAAAAGGCCATTTATCACATGCACAATGTCAAATAAAATATTTAACTGACTTTTCAATAAACTCAATATATTACCAAATCTAAAATTATCAAACCTTTCATTGGTTATTGGTTCCCACAATAAAGTTTCATGCACTTGAGAACTTAATTCACTTGTACAAGATAAAATTTGGCCTGCATAAGCATTAAATTTACTATGCATTCAAACTCAATTCATGGTTCCAAAAAAATACACAAGTTCCCAGTAACAGTATCTAGGCACCTAACTATTTATATGAACTTACATAATTAATAACAACTAAATTATGTGCACATGGTTGGCAAAAAAAATTTACATGCAGAAAAACTAGAAAAACAGCACTGAGAGGAAAATCATCTGTCTCTGACTAATAGTTACAAATACAACCTTCTTGATAGAAGGGATAATAAACAAATATATTTCTGAAATGCAACAACAGTGTAGTTGTCAATTGAAATACAATCAATTCCACAGAAATGCACTCTTATTGGGAGAAAAATTAAAAAAAAAAAGGGAAAATGGGGCCATTTTTACAATGTGGTGATATAATGTAAGTCCAGAGTAAGAAAAAGAAAAGAAGCAGGATACACAAAGTTACCTGAACCTTCGACAAAGTAGCATATATCAGATAAAATGATTACTGCCAATCCATGACGAGGAACCCAGCACTGCCTGGTATCAAAGTACAGAAACATTGGATCCAGTACACGCCGCATAGTTATAGTTTCTTTGGCCAATTCAACCATTCTTTGGATACATATTTGCGCCCACACTTTTGGTGTCTCAATCTCATCACTGCAGTGGTAAGATTGAAATAACAAGATAATAATTAATAACAAGAAATAAAGACATAATCTGTTTGTGTACCTCTACTTGCACATCTTTCATAATGTTTCATAATTTTCAACCTGGTCAAAAGGGAAGGATCTTTCTTTTCTGGTCGAAGTCTGACAATTGTGCAGCTAGAGACTTCTGTACCAACACCAGCACCAGCACCAATTCTTCCTTCACATCTAACCACTTCATCCACCCAATTATGATTTGCCCCCCCTCTTTCATCATCATCTTCATTTTGTCTCTCTGACTCATAGTTATCTAAAGTGACATGCACAATCTGCAGTATGGAGATACATAAATACATATTAATTTTTATTCACTATAACATATCATTCAAGAATAGGAATCTTCAAATAGAAATGATGCTTCCCTAAAAATAAACAACAAACAGATGAGACATTTATATGTATAATACATAAACAAAGGCCATCAAGTAATGAAGCACCAAAACTACTGTGAAATGCAACTAAAGCCCAATGGTATTGGAAATGGGACTGACATGAAAGTTTTTTAACTTCTAAAATATTTTTCAACTATAACATCATAAGAAGATGGTGTTGAAACTTCATTTCATCATTATTCCGTTAGGGGATGTTATCCACTGCCCGTCCCAAGCCCAAATTAAGGAGGAGGGTTGCATTAGGCAGCCGACAGCCAGTATAAAACTTAGTCGGATCCAAATATGATAGACAAACTATTTGTTGGGGTGTAACTGTAACGACCCGTTCCGGGTATCAATGAAGTGAATGAACTCGAACTAATTAATTTATTTGGATAATAATCTTAGAGAATTAACTATGATATTACATGTGGTTGTTAAAGGCAGTGGAAATACTGAAAAGTCAAAGGGGTGACTTGAGTGGTAATGGGACTCGCAAGTATACGAGGTATGTGTGTGAATAATTTATGGAAATTTTATTATGGTTTAAATTATATTTGGTTTGATTTTGTATCATATAAGGGTAGAAATGAGAATTTAATAAATGTGGGGGGGATGCTTGTCATATTGATTAAGGAAGAGGGCTAATTAAGGGAATGTGGAGTATATATATATGTATATATGTGAGAGAAGGGCTTTGTTTTGCCCTAAGTGAAGAAGAGAAATTGGAGAAGGAAGAGAGAGCCGAACGGGAGAGAGGGAGAGAAGAGCCAAGGATCAAGTAAATTGGAAGGAAGATCATCTCAAGCAAGTCTTGCAAGGAGGAGGATTTCTAAAGGCAAGTTCTAAACTCCTTTTTCTTCCCTTTGATTCCTTTAGCTTTGGTATTTTTCAAGAAAAGCTTGATTTGGAAAGCTATGTAAAAATTGTTGTAAATCTCTCAAACCCTTTGTTTGATTTTGTTGGTTTCATTTGGGTCTTGAAATAGAGGTTGTAGCACCTTTGGGATGAGGGATTATGGTGGAATTGAAGTTTATTGGAGTATTGGAAGGTTTGAAAGGGGTTTGAAGAGTGTTGGGGGTGTTTTGTTCGTCATTTTTTGGTTCTGGAGGTTCAACATTCGACTCTGGGGTGTTAGGAGTCGACTTTGCATGAAGGGTACTCGGCTAGATCGACTCTGGGCATGTGATAGTCGACTTTGCCTCGAGAGTCAACTCCCGGGTATCGAAAGTCGACTCCCGTGGTAGACTGCACTGCGCACTCTATACTATTTCGACCATAACTTTTTGTGTAGATATTCGATTGACGAACCGTTTGAAGTTTCATAAACTAGACTCAATAAGCATCGATTTGGTATATAATTTGTGGGTATTTGGACAAAAATTGGATGAGTTGAAGCCCGATGAACTAGAAGCTAGAAATTAAAATCTTCAATTCCAATTCAATAATGCTTTGGTGTTTGAGGCATAACTATTTGTGGTATTGTCCAACTTGAAATCCATTTTTTGTACAAAAAACTAGGCTTATTAAGCTTTGTTTTAGAATGTATCTTGGATCATTTGAATATGTTTTGAGGCCGTAGCAACCCAGCCAATCTTGGCATGGAATATGGAGTTCTTCCATTTGAGAAATTTGCTTTACCCCAATGTTCGGGAGATATATAGTTTATTTGGGGCATCATTGGAGTATGATGAGATTCACTGATAGGCAAGATTATAATGCTTTTGGATGTAATTCTTTATGAGAATAGAAAAGGTTCCCTGAGCATTGCTGATGCATTTTGTATTTGCTAGCTAAGTAGGGCTATTTCTCCCTACATTTCTTTGTGGAATGATGCTAAACCTTATCGGGGTAGGTTCCAGATGGTTTTTATTTGGGGTGGTGTTATATTTTGATTTATTTATTATTACACATTGCATGGTGATGCATTGGGACATTGGGCTATGGGTTTGCATACATCTGGAATCATGTTTTGTGTTCGGCGTGAGCATTGGCATGACATGGTTGGCTTGTGAGTACCGACCTATGTATTGTAGGTGAGCATGGACACATGGAGCACGTGTATGTGTGAGTTCTTATGTGGGCGTAGCATGGCCTAATGTTTGGCTTATGGGGGCCTTGACATCATGTTTATGCTGCATAAGCCGTGCATTTCTTTATTTGTTGCATTGCATGTTGAGGATATGGGACTCTGGGGAATGATCTGGTGTATACCTCGGGAGTCATTGGATGTGAAAGTTGTTTGGGCCCGGTGGGGAATGATCTGGTGTATACCTCGAGAGTCTATAGTAACCTATATTGGGTTACAACGGATTTGTATGCGGGACTCGAGGGGCAATGTGTGTCTTGTCTTATGTGGACCCCAAGGACTATGTGTGTACATTGATGCATTTACGTTATGATTTGGCATCGTGGTGCATGATATGGTTTGATATGCGATACATATCATGGGTGGGTATATTTATGGGCGAGTCAGCTATTAGCCCTGTTATCCTTTTTATATATACACTTGCTGAGTCTTGTGACTCACTCTTGCTTTACATCATTCCAGGTAAGCGTGGAAAAGCAGTTGAGGGTAGGACCAAGCTTAGTTCTCCCAATGTTAGATGTTGTGTACAGAGGCACCCTAACCGGAAGATTCTTGGACGTTTTGTCTTGTTTTGAGTCCAGGAAGGATATTGTCTTGCTATGCTAGACATGGTGTTTTTGTGTGTGCGGGCATGTGAGCCTTAATGTTATCATCAAAGAATGTATACTATAAGATTTTTTCTTCCGTTGTGTATATTAATGAAAATCACATTTGAGATGTTTTGTTGAAGTTTGCATCTGTATCCTTTCCGTGAGGGCTTCCTCTTGAAACTCCTGTGTTTATGGGACTTTCAGGAGCAGGTCCTTACAGTAACCCACATAGAAATCTAGAATTCATGTAGCCGACCCCACATGGTGGGATAAAAGCTGGATATGTTGTTGTTGTTGTAAGATCATAAGAACAATAAGAAGCCTTATCAATCAAGTCAACAAATTGATGTTTCAATGTGTTTTTCTTTTTGTTTGTTTTTTTTTTTTTTTTTTGTGGTCTTTTAAAATCTTTGAGATGCATGGAGATCTAGAACTCATGCAGCTGACCCACCTGATTAAGGCTTGGTGATTGTTGTTGTTTTCAAAATCCTTAATTTAAAGAGTAATGAACATTTATCTATTCATTAACAGAAAAGAAAATCCAAAAGAAAATGGAGATTTCTTTTACTTAGCCAGCCCCAAAACTAAATTTTATTTATTTTCGACAATGATATATGATGGTTCCAGCAAAATAAGACCATGGTATGTGCCTATACCTCAGAATAACAAGAAACATCAGCACATCCAACATCTGCTTCGAAAAATATAGAAACACATAAAGTACATTTGCACTTGGTTCAAAAATATAGAACCATACTAACCCCTAATAGTAATCTACCTCATCAGAAACAAACAAAGATTGTCATCTTAGGTTCATCTACTTCAATTTTATCGCTCAGAAGTTACAATAACAATCTTTGGAAGTATGAAAAACCGAATCCACAATTATTAGGCCATAAAAACCAGAAACAGAACTGGTAGAAAGAACATTTATAAAACTTCCAACAATATTAGGCTCATGTAAAGTTTAGCTTTAAACGGGAACATTCTTTATTTAATTAACCAAATATACCCCTAAAATATATTTGCATTTTCTGGTCAATATTCTTACTACAATGCAAAGCGTCTCCATGTATTAACCTAACATAGGCTAAAAGGTACCCTATAGTACCATAAATATGTATAAATGTATACATAAATAAGTTCATCTGGTAGCCAGAAAGTTAAAAAAAAACTCATGAAATGCACCAGAAAGAAAAGGGAAAGAAAAAAAAGGAAAAAGACCACTTAAACATAATAAAGACTGAATCTTCCCTAAACCTCAGTCAAACTGTAACAAGAAGAAATGCTGAAACAACTCCAGAGTTTCAAATAGCCTCTTATACTTGGAAGTCCAGGGTAGGCAACAATAAGAAAAATTTTCAAAAGATAGAATCAGTTACTTTGAGAGTTAACACAATTGGACATGGGTTACAGCCAAGTGTAATGACCATACTCATAACTGAAGATTGTAGTGTCAACAGAAAAATAAAAGGCAAAGAAGACATTAAAGTGCACATAGCTCTCCATCATCTTACTTAAAATGTCTATGATGACAATGTAGTTTTATGTAGGGCCTGTTAGAATAGAATAGCTTTTGTTTTCACCTTTTGGGGGTGGGGGGGGTGTTTGTTATGCTTTTTTCTTTTAAAAAATATGAACAAAAATTTTTAGTGAAGTTTACACAAATGCAAAAAAATAGAGAAAGAAAGAAAAACTAGGAATGAACAATGAAAATTTGGTGCTTCCTATCTTAAAATTCTGAAAGGATTGATTCAAATCATGTAATAGGTGAATGAGCCCGTAGTAAGAGAAGTTTTAGATTTTAAGAGATGATATCATTTCTAATCTTTCTTTGCCCAATATAGCAATATCACTATAACATACCATAAACTTGTTGAACAGAAAGTAAAATAGAGATTCTGTTGACTTGTATGGGAAGCTTAAAAGCTTTTCACTAGTCTTAAAATCTCTAAAATAACAAACATAATTATATAACAGTAGATAGCTTTAAGCAAAGCCCAAAAAAGGAAGGTAAAAAGGGGGAAAGGACAAACCTCCTCAAAACCAACAAAGATGTGAGAGAACTCTGCCATGAACCAGACCTGCAAGATGAGAAAGCCGCCCGCTAAATAGAATTACATTTGGGGACCTTTACTTCCCTTTAGAAAAAACAGGCAATAATAGAATGCTGAAGCAAAAATGCATAGTAAATAAAAATTGCCAAAATATAGTACAAAAATTCTTTAAAACAATAGATCTCAAATTTGAATCACAAAGGAGAAACCAAACAATCAGTTTTACCATGGCTGAAAGGCATTGCAAGCTTGATGCTCTCAAACAGCGCTTTTCATCCTCTTCTCCAGACTGGCGAGCTAGTTTACATACTTTGTGAACCAGATTTTCAATATTATATGTATAAGTTCCATCTACCTATTCAAGTGTCAGGCAGAAACAGAAAGCTTTAGCATAAATTACTAATCTGTATCACTTAAAGATATGGGTAAAAGCATGAGCAAATATTATCATCTTCCAGATTTAAGAACATAAAACTACTTAGTCAATGAGTTTAATTTTGTACCTTCGATCTAAATATTTTCATCTTCCCTTCTGCTTCATGTAATTGCCAGAACAAATAAAAAAAAAAGTGGCCTAAAACAGAAGGCAAGTATTTTAACATTTTTAGCATCAAGAACTCCATCAGTGCTCCTTTTGTCCCAGCTTATAGTTATCTTTCCACTTCCATTTTTTGATTCCTAATGTGAAAATTTTAGTACTTTTAAATAGCACTCTGGTTAAGCTTCTCAAACCCATATTTGAAGTGAATTTGACTTCCAAAACACCTAAAAAATATAGGGTATTGTGTAAATTTATCATCCAAATATGATTTCCTGAAGTTCGAGTATATTGAACTGAAACACACAAACAGATAAATGAGACGGGTGAGACGAGGAAAGGAACATGGTTTAGAATGGATACATGTTATTGTTCTCTTACTATGTGACATGAGATATTTCCAACAATAATGCTCAAGAATTGTAATACGAAACAAGCCGGCACTCATTAGTAAGGTTGAGTCCACTGAAGAACACTGAAACATCCATCAAAGTGAAACCACCAAATTTGGATATAACTTCCTACTCTCCAACCCATGGGCCTATATTGAGTGCTTATTAATGTAGACAAAATAGCATGATTTATTTCCAAACGACGTAGTTCCTGGCGAACATTTAATTGGATTCAAGTTTCTTGTTACAAAAGCAAGATCACTCCCCCTGCATGTCAGCTACTCTTCGTTCATAGGTTTTGCAAGAAACGGCATCTTGGTGCCATAAGTATTGATGTTGTACCATAAGTATAATATCAACATTGTATGCAAAACCCCATGCCATATCAGCAGACTATCTATTAAGATACCATTGTTAGTACATTGCATTCAAGTACTTGAACAGATGATGCATTTCACCTGACTGTAAATAAACCTAGTTAAGGCCCGGCAGCCAATTATCTGCACTGCATTTTGCTGTGGCTTGGGATTATCCAACAGTTCATTAACAACATTCAGTATACTGATTGCAAAATATGCCCTGCAAAACAAAAGAGAAATAGCATTACTACCCCGGTAAAAGTTCAAAAATTTCCACTGCACTTAAGCCACTTTCAGTCCGGAAAAGGAATAAAAATATATATATAAAAAGGCTTCGCCCCGAAGAATGAAGGAGTCTAAAATATATTTTAGCACCATGCTCTCCTATTTGGCATCATGTATCCAAATCTAGTATGAAAACTAAATGGAAGAGACCAGCGAAGCCTTTTACTTTCCAAGGTATCATAAATGTACTTATCGAAAATGGAAAAAATAGATCACAAATCAGAAATGCAGAATAAAACCTTTAGTAGAAAATTACTGTTTACTCAGTGAGGAAAAAGAACACTTTACAAGACTAAGTATTTTTGAGTTCTATACAGGACTAACATGAACATCAAAACATAGGATATGACAATTTGGAAACAAATAAGAATGCAAATAAAGAATCAATAAAAACTAAATAAATAAATAAACATTATTTAATATATTTTATATGTAAATATTAGTTTATATTTTGTTTCATATTATTATTGAAAACTTGCCACTAATCTAATATGAAAAACCCTTCTCTCTACAATAAAAATATGAAAAAAATAAACATCCTTCAACAAACTTGTTTCTGAAAACATTATTAATCTTGACTGGAGAAATCCCCTAAAGAAATAAGGACAAGATAACTTGCATTTGCTCTTTACACATGCAAAGCAACTTGCTGTAAGCTTCCACGATTATATTAATGAACTTGATGTGCTCAGAGCGCAATTCTTTGCAGCACCTTTCTTCCAGAAACTTTACAATCTATATAGAACAAACAAATCAGCAGTTTCACGTTAATAAAATGGTCAAATACAATACAGTTTTCCATATGGAGGGATAACACATCACTACCTTTGGGATCCTGAAAGGGTTTTTCGCAGCATATTCACATAACTTCACAATCTTCCGCTCATTTGGGGGGGCATCCTGTATAACAATGAACTTAAAACATCGTCATCCTGGTCATAAATGGAAATTTCCATTTGTTCATTATCCTATATATATGAAGTTTAGTACACAGTAGACAGGAAAAATGCCCCCAAATAATATTTGAACTTAAGTGATAAATGAGAATCCCGTACAAGCAAACAGTCAATGTAAGCATGACAATAACCCATGCTAACTACCCAATAACATTCTCACCCTTAGCCATCTTACAATCTAAAGGAAACAATCCAACCAAAATTCTCCCCTCATGATGCCTCTCCATGGGCAGACTCTCATACAACCAATTCACCAATCTCCCTTCATACACCCATATTCCACAGCCATCACTCTCCTCATTCTGCTTCCACAAAGATTTCCCCAACAGGATCTTACTACACAACGACAATCCCAAATCCATAATGCCCCATTCCTCCCATCTCAAAAGGAAAATAAATCTTCTCCACCCCCACCCCCCGGAAAACATAATATTGCTAATCCATGACACAATAATATGCCATTCACACCAAGTTTTCAGTGAGTGACTTTGTCGGTCATAAACATTGAAACAGATGAGAATGCATGGTCATCAACCAAAGGCCTAAATTTAGATCCAGGAAACTGATTAGGAGCAAGACTTTTAAAAAATTCACCCACTGTCATTCGTAGGCAATGCAAATGTTCCAGTCATTTACTTGAATTCTGGAGTCGAGTTCCTCAACAAGCTTGAGCATGTCACCAATGCCCCTTACTCCTTTGAGACATCGTTATCAAGCTTTCACACGTTTAAAACTCATCAACAGGTTTAAAACTCATCAACAGGTTAACTACCTAAGCTAGCAAAAACTAACTTGCTAAGTCGAAGCACTTGTTTAATGATTTCGAAGGAACATTTGCTCGGGAGCATGGAGAGACTTGATAAAATATAACACAGGCGACTGGATAACATTGGAGACACTTCCTGCCAAAAAACCCACAAATTTCAAAGAAAATGCAAACGTGGAAACTTACAGGTGATCTCGGGAAGATGTCAGCCAGCAGGTTCTTGTAACGCTTGACTGGTTGTCGAGATCTTGACCTCAGAGCAGGGCAGCATATGCATATATTCCCACATGCTGGGAAAATCTTCCGGGAAATAACACCCATTTGCCTATAATAGGCCAAAAATGAAGTGAAAAAAGGAACACTAACTAAAATGTTTCCTCAAAATCATTACCACAGCACAAAGCAATAGTCTTAAATATACCCAAAATTGCACAAATATGAACCAAGCAGAGTTATGCACATCAGTGTGTGTAAACATATAAGAGAAAAGAAATTTTAAAAATGTACCTTCGCTAAAGTCTATAGAGTCCCGGAACGAGGGATGGAAAGATAAAAGACGAAGAAATAATACATAGGCTTTCCAACAAACAAAATACCTTGCCCACCCCAAAACCCCCGCAAAAAGAGACCAAAAATCTCAATCACCAACCACATGAACCCAGCTAGGAAAGGAAAAATGAAACTATCACATGCCCAAGATTGCACCAAAATTTGAGAAAGAAACACCCAAAGCCTACAACAAAGGATAGGCCAAGAAAAACACCAAACCAGAAGATTAAAACCTATATACGAGCAAAAAATCAAGAAAAAACAGGAAAACGAACATATGAAACAAACCCAGAACGCCCATTTCGGCCAAAAACATAAAAGAGAATAAATAAACACGTACCCTTCCCTGCAGAGGCAGATCTGGGGCTTACGCAGATGCGCCTTCCAAGGGCAGCAATTGAAGGCTCGAAAGAGTGTCAAAGAAAACAGCTGTTCAGAGAGAAGAGGGAACTTCAACGAACATATGACATTGGTGGGAGAGGGGGAGGAGGAGATCACGTGATGGGGTCAGTTTTTAGTGTAAAAAGGGACCTGCTTTTATGGGTTTCTGTCAGAACTTGGAAGACTAAAACTAACACCTCCCCACCCCCTCTCCCTCTCTTGTTTACGGGTTTTTGTCTTTTTGCTTTCCACGGAGAACACAAAATCAACACTCTGCTTTCGCTTTCTCTTTGCTCTTTTTCTTTCTTCCACATTCTCTCAAGAATTCAATTTGAATGCTGGAACAGTGTGATGATTTATTTCAGATCCATCGTGCAAGGCGTTATTTTTATGCATCTTATTGAATTCGTAAACGATTATAAAAAAAACACACAATTTATGGAAAATCAGGTCGGATGATTCCTTACATTTTTCTGGGAAATTTATGAAAACACACACAAATATTAGTCAAATGGCTACATATTTGAAACAACAGCCATGTCCTCTGAATTATACTTTTTACGCCACTTCATTAAATGGTATTAAATGAGCCTGCCAACAAAATTTTCGTCTCGCCATACCAAGTGGGCCTCTCTCCTATTCGTACACAAAAGCATCCAAAGTAAACCTTTTTTCCAAGGAAACTACGTAATTGTGCACATGCATAATTAGATTTTTTATTTTGAATCATGTTAGATTTATATTCATTTTATACATTTTAAGCTATATAAAGAGGTATTATGACTAAGATACCTCTTGTCTCTATGCGCCTCATGAGGGACATTTTGTCTTTGATACACCTTTATGTAACCCAAAATGTACACCAATGTGTACCAATAGCATTATTCTTTTATTATGTACTTTTAGCCTATATAAAATATAGAATAATGTTATTGATACACCTTTGTGTACATCTTGGGCTACACAAAGGTGTACCAGTGACAAAAAGATCCCTCATAGGCGCGTGAGACGCAGGGTGTTTTGGTCATAATACCCATTTATGTAGCCTAAAATATACAAAAATGATGTACATCTAGCATGATTCTAAAATATAATAATAATATATTTATTATATCTTATTTTTAAACATAAAATACCTTCTATAAGTTGGTAAAATGATTGTTTAATAAGTAGGATTATAATTTTTATATCAGACTAACTAGTTAGAATTTGTTATTAGTGGATCTCTTTTTCTTTTACTTTGACTCAACAATGAATAACGCATTGTTAAACTAAAAAATAAGGGACTTAAAAATAGATGAAACCCCAACTGTTCGAGTGTAGTTGCGTTGGGGCAACGTTCATCTTTTGCAAAATCGAGCCTTGGAACTCGGTCAAGGATAGCCACAGATGCAGCTTCGAAAAGAATGTCTCGTACATATAAACAAATCTAACGTCCAGAGTCAGGCTATAAACACGCTATTCCTTTATGCATGATCGGCAGATAAATCTTCCTTCCCCATCCTCAGTTCCGGAGAGAGAGCATGTCCTCCTCGTTGCTTCCACATATGCAACACTAATGTACCTTGACACAATCTTGATAACTTCCTCGCTTACCCAGTTGTATGAACAAGCGGGGTTTGAAGTTAATACAGCCATATCGAGCGAGACCAACAAACTATCCACCCGATCGAAAAACCTAATCTCTAAAATCCGTACATGAGGAGAGGCAAGACAGGCGAATAGTTCAAAGATTAATGCAAGAAATATGCACACACAGAGGGAACGCATATTTATAGGCATCATGCAAGGCATCCAATGGACGAACACAGACTAAAGTGACCGGTACAATCCCACCACGTACCCCGTAATTAATGCCCTGACAAACCTACCCCACCTAGGTAGTGGGTTGCTTCACGCCTACAGACGGCGTCTCACATTCTTGGACAAGCACCTCGACTTTTGGAAGCTACATGCAGTCAAATAGGAATATCAGAGCAACCATTCGAATTCAAAATTCAAGTTACACCGAGCATCTGTACTAAAAGGGCCAAGAGTCCTACCAACTTAACCCTACTCCACAGACACCGGACCTTGGGCATAACAAGTTCGTAAAGGCCAGTAAAAGGCATCAGAATCACAAAGGCCAAACAAGACCAATACGAAGAAAAAGACAACAACAATAGAGCATTGCAAAAGAAGAAAAAAAATAGTTTATTACGAAATTAGAAGCATAAAGTTACAGGACTTATGCGCCACAACGAAAAGCCTACGCTATCATACAGGCTATCACAAAGCAAAAGGACAAAACACATAATCAAGACTTAATAAAGGTCTTAGACAAAGACGTCAAAATAGGATCGACAACCTCAGTATCCTCGAACACTTCATCCTTGGCACGACCTATCTGCCCCTTAAATATCGAGCCTTTCGGTTCGGCCCTCTTCCATTGGGTCCACGAGATGGTTGTCCTTGATTTCTTTAAAAGACCCAAAGGCCGAGAGATCCAACTCAGGAAAAACAGCTCGGACATGGGACAGAGCCGTTTCATACCCCTCATTTCTAATCTTGACCACCTCGACCTTCACATTTGCCACATCAGATCAAGCAACTATAACCTCGTCTTTCGCCTTCATCTTATTCTCTATCACCTCAGCTCTGGCTACAACAACATCTGCCCTAAGCCTTACCAACTTTGCATTAGGAGCATTGAGCTGGCTCTGAATGATGTCAATTGTAAGACACTACTTAAAGCTAAGTGACTCGACTTCGTCGGCCCGCTTCTTTGCCTTGGTAGTGGCTGTCTCCACGGCCATCTTTATCTCCTTCTGCGCCAATTCCCGAGCCCGATTGAGCTTCTCCTCATAATCCCCCTTCATCTTGGTAAGTCAACTCACAGCGTCCACCTCAAGCAACCGACAATCAGCAACAAGTTGGAGTATCTGACGCTCGACCTGGTGGAATACAATGGGTTGCCAAGGCTCAACAGCCTCTTTCGCTCTGACGGGGAATATAAGTAGGTGTCAATGAAGTGGTTGCTCTAGAAGTCAGGATCATGGAACAAGACCAAATAAGCTCCGTGGCTAGTAGGGCCCGAGCTACCAGAAGGTCTAGCCTTCCCATCAGAATCCCTTTGCCACTTCTTATCCCGAGCCAACTCCTCGGAGATGGTAGGCTCCCCAGGGCAAGGAATCAAAGCTTGGGTAACAACAACCGTGGGTAGGGGCTATACGATAGAAGGAGCCAACTTTGGCAGGCCTAGGGCCTTCCCGGTTACCTTATCAGCCAACATAAAGCCCGACGCAGTTTCATTCTCCCCCTTGTAGAGTGCCTCCAACTCTTTCCTAAGTTTTTTCTTAGGAAACGTCAGTGTCATTTTTCCTACAAAAGGGAATACAAAGGCATGAGGGCGAGCAAAGCGACAAACTGCCCACAAACTTGGCAAAATCCCCACAACACGCTGACACAAACCCACAATAATGAAAGGATTCTAGATTCAAGGAGTTACTTGGTCAAAAGTCGTGAGCAAATGGAAAGCACAAACATGAAGCATTGTCTTTATAATGGTCATTGAGCATAACATTGAGCATAACGCCCCAAAGACGAAAGAAAAACACCAAAGCTCGTGAGATTGCAAGAATTCAAAGACTGAAAGAAACAAAAAACAAAAACCCTACACAAAATGGGACCTTTATAATGGTTATTAAGCGGCATATCCAACGGTCTAGAATCATCCATCGCTCATCTATCGCTATGAAATTGCCACCTATCACATGTTCAAGACCACAAAGGGGGCTGTCACCTCCCGAGCATGACGCTTCAAACCTCGAAGCCACAAGCGCCACATACCAGAGCATAAAGAGAACCGCCTCATTGTAGGAACCAAGCTAACTTCAGGTACCCATGAGACTTGCATCCATCTAGGCGCAATCGCATGTCAACTTAGCCATCTACCCCCGTTGGGTTCTAACGCCAGCTCAATCGCCAAACTTGGTTAAAATAACAAATTCGCCCAGACTCCCCTTCTCTAGCTCGAATACTCGTTTCTCAATCATTTGACCTGGGATGCTGTGGAACGTACCAGCCCAATTTTGACCCTTAGCCCACAGCCTTATCTCAACTCCCAACCCGCAGCTCGATCCTGGCCTTACGCCAGCTTGCAATAGCATCATTACAGCTGCACGATGGTTACTCCCGCGCCTACTCAAGATCTCATCCTCATTAATGGTAGATCACATCCACATTAATGGCAGTCTCATCGGCACCATGCTACCATCAGGAAGCTTTAACATTGGATATCTAGTCCTATCAACCTGTAAACGCACAACACATGCATGTAAGAAGGTCTCTCTCTCATTTCATATAAACTAACTCTCCTCAGAGTCAAGGTATGTTCTTCTCTAGTCTATTGATACTCTATCCATTTACTCTCTTACTTATTGGAGCGTTAGAGTGCTTGCAGGAATTGCCCTCGACAGACCGACCACTGGAGTCCTTTCCTTACCGTTACGAGCTCACACCCGACCATTCCTTTGAGCCACAAGAAACATAAACGATTATAAAAAAAAAAAAAAAAAAAAAAACACATGCACACGCAAATTTATGGAAAACCAGGTCGGATGATTCCTTACATTTTTCTGGGAAATTTATGAAAACACACACTAATATTACTCAAATGGCTTCATATTTGAAACAACATCCATGTCCTCTGAATTATACTTTTTACACCACTTCATTAAATGGTTTTAAATGAGCCTGCCAACAAAATTCTCGTCTCGGCCATACCAACTGGACCTCTCTCCTATTTGTACACAAAAGCATCCAAAGTATGACATTTTTTTCAAGGAAACTATGTAACTGTGTACATGTATAATCGGGTCTTTTTATTTTGTGCTTTTAACCCATATAAAATATAATAATAATATATTTATTATATCTTATTTTTAAACATAAAATATCTTACAGTAAGTTGGTAAAACGATTACTTCATAAGTATGGTTATAAATTTTATATCAGACTAACTAGTTAGAATTTATAGTATGCGAATCTCTTTTCCTTTCACTTTGACTCGATAATGGATAATGGATAATGGATAATGTATTGTCAAACTAAAAATTAAGAGACTAAGAAACAGCCGGAGTTCCAGCTAGTTCCCATACGAGAAGAAAATATGAAGAGAGGAACAACATGTAAAAGTATTTTCGTTATGTTAAAAGTTTTAACTTATGTTGCACGAGAATGAAAACAAGAAACGTTTTCGATACGAAATGATAATGCTGAAACGAACATTTTTCTAAAAAAATAAGCATAAATAAAGTCCAAAACGGGAATAAAAAACGTTTTGAAAACGGAAAAATGGCTCATTCGATAAATTTTTGTGCAACATATGTTTTAGCATATATAAAATAACGATAGAAAAAATTATGTAGCTAGAGTTATAAAATTATTAAAAGTTTTTGTCATTTTTGGAAATTACAAATGTCTCTATTCCTCACGTGTGTTGAGTATAATTTACCATAAAATTCACAAAATATTACAAATGTCTCTATTCCTTACGTGTGTTCAGGGGCGGAGCCAGCATAGGCCCAGTGCAGGCCATGGCCCTCACTGGGCCTTGGCCCGCCATTAATTTGGCCTGCACTGAGGCTGCCCAAAGTCTGCAAACTCTCCTATGCCCCACCTTCATTTTCTCTTTCGCTCAAGTGCTGGCCCTCAGCCGCTGCCCACCCCCCTGCGCCCTGCCCTTTGCTCTTGCCTCTGTCTGGCTCGGTGGCTCAGTCGCTCACTGGCGCCTCCTCGGTCTCGTTCTCACCCCCTTGATTGTCTCTTCGCTCGCCCTCGCCAGCTTTCCCTCAGACCTTGGTCTCTCGCAGTCTCGCTCACGCTTTCGCTTGCTGCTGCCTTTCTGAGCTCTCTCGCATCCTCGCTTTGTTGCTCGCCAGCTCGCCCCTCCTCCAGGTTCCGGCCCTTCGTCGCTCGCTATCGCCTACCTGACTGCCTTTTCGCATCATCGATGACGATTCCGAATAGGTTGGGTTTGGGTTGGTGTCGAACGAATCTGGGGGAGCAGAAGAGTCCGAAGGCGGTGGATAAGAGGTAGAAAAGGAAGAGAATGGCGAGGAGGAAGACATCGACGATGAGGCGTTTGTCGCGGTGGTAGGTGGAGGACGAGGGTTTGGGCAGGAGATAATGGTGGAGTGAACGAGGGTGGGGCGGAACCCTAGATTGGAGGTTGGATAGGTCCATGATTATAGTAATTATTACATGTTATATTAAATTTAATTATCATTTGTTATATTAAATTTGAAGTAGTTATGGAGAGATTTTTAAAATTAAAATCTTTGTTAGATTTTAATAGGAAAAAATTAAATAAATTATATTAATTTTTAATATATTTATATTATTATTATTATTTTAATAAATTTCACCGCACTGAAAATATTTTCTGGCTCCGCCCCTGCATGTGTTGAGTATAATTTACCTTAAAATTCACAATATGCTACATGTAAAACATCAACATAAAAGTTTACACTTTTATAAATATTGGTATTATGTTAATTATTGGGCAAAGCTAACCATTCAAAGCATATTAAGTTTTTTTTTAAACTAGGCGTTATTCTGCTCAACGTGCGAGTTTTCTTATAAATAAATAATAGTGATATTTGGGGTATATTTTTTATAAATATTGTTAGTATTAATTTTTAATTTTATTTGAAATAAATTTTTGCTTGGAATATATTATAAATTTTGTTAGCTTTGTAGATTAGTGTGAAATATTTTCTGTTGTTTTATTCTTGTTATTTGATATTTTTTTAAATTTCAATATCGTAGTTGGATGATCTGTTGGGCATTTTTTTTTTTTTGTAAAATTTGAATTGGGTTTATGAAAGTAAATAGTATACTTTCAATTAAAAAGAGGGTTTAATAGACATAAAATGAATCTAGTACAATTATAGTTATATGTGTTTTTTTTATTTACAATTAATTTTTAATATAGTACCATTGTTGTTTTAGTTATGCACTATTCAATATTTTCATAGTAAGTGGATATATATAATTAAGGTGTGACTATTGACACACATTTTGTTGATAAAAGTTGAAGTTTAAAGGTTTATTATGTTTAGATTGTGAGAAATTGAAAATATCATAAACTATATTTGAATAGTAATAAATTAAAAATATCATAAATAATAAGAAATACCATATATTTTTGTTACTCACTAGGAGGCACTTGGGCATGTAGCAAAAATAGAGATAAAATACAAAGCCTAACACTCTAGGTAATTTACTAACTAAATTGAAAATTTTGGTTTTAGGTAGGAATTCTAAAAGAAATGTGGATTATATTAATATATAACATGCGAGTGTAATCGTCACATGTTTATATATTTGAACCCATACAAATAATACAATTGATATAATGTCTGGTCTATTTGCAAACCGTCACCGCTAAAGCATCACTACTGCCATTATATCCAACATCCCAACCATATATAAGTTTTTAAAAGTTTAAGTAATAATAGACTAACAAAAGTGTTAGATAATAGTTTGTAATGGAATAGTATATAGTTCAATATATTTATTAAAAATACTTAATAAAATTTGCAATTAAACTAAATTTGTAGTCACATGTTATTAAATTACAAAATATTTATCATATAAAAGGTATAATATTCTATCTTATATGATATTTAATCCGAATAGATTAATTTTCTCTTTTCGTATTTATTTTGTTATTCATCTTCGTCTTTATCATCTTGGTCCAGGTCTACTTTATCATTCATTTTTGGTTTTGAAATTTTCAAGTGATGTTGGAAATCTTGTAATTTTTTTTAATTAAAAATTTTGTAAATAACTTTTTTTAGTAAGAAAATAGAGTTTAATAAATAAATAAAATAATTACCTCAAACTCTTCAAATTCCTAAAAGTACAAATCATTTATTTTTTTTGACCTGCAACCAATGATTTGTGATGTATATTTTTAAAATAAAGGAATCCTATCATAAGTTTTTTTTTTTTTTTTTATAAAATCTCGAGAAAAGCATATTGATATATTTTTTGCTCGTTGAAAATTATAGTTTGATTTTAGTTTTTCATCTAATTTGTAAATTTTGAAGATGGTATAGTTTTTCAATTCTTCCTTTAAATTATAATGAATTACCTTTATTTTGAATGCAAATATTTTTCTTGATATTTTGAAAATAAATAATAATTATTAATTTTTATATTTAAAGTGAATTTTAATTTATTAAAGTTTTGTAAATTTAAATAATTTAATGAAAGTTAGGAGAAACTTGTGGAAATGGAACAAAGGGTTGTCGAGTTGCAAGGGGCATTCGAATATATATATATATATATCTATATGCATTATATAATTTAAAAAGATATCATATATGAAGGCATTATTGTATTGTATAGGTGGGACGTGCACATTTCCGTGCGTCTTCTCGCTTGGCATGAACTATTTTTTTTTTTTTTTATTCACGTGCTATCACAAATGTCCTGTGTTATTTAGTCTCATAATTCTAGTAAGAAATATAAATTAGGGAACCCAATAGTCAGTTTTTATCCCTATCATCTCTCTGTTGATGTGAGGGCGGTCTGAAATTTTTTCAATTTTCAGGATAATTCGATAATTCCTGATTGCTGAGTTTTTTCCCTTAACCAAAACTCGAACACGAAACTTAAGGACTCAAAAAATAACACCTCAGCGATTTTTTTTTTTTTTTCCAATTGATCTATGCCCTCAGGGCAACATGAACTATTTTTATACCATATGAGATGATGTACTTATGAATCAGAAGTGGTTGAGAAATTTGCCTTGGGGTTGTTCAATGGTCAGGGAGTGGTAGATGGTCTGGGTTATCAGGTTCGAATCTATTTTCTGTGTAGTCACTATGGATCAAACTTAGATTTACCTCTCTTACCGAATGATCAAGTGAATGATGGGAAGGGAGGGACAAGAAATGGTTGAGAAATAATAATATATAAGATAATAGCTATTATAAAAAAGTGATAATAATATATATATATATTATTAGGAAATGGAAGAAAAATCTGGAAGCTTGGATTGAGTGGAAAAGGCAAAGAACAAAAAGGGTTATTAAATTATTAAGGGACAAGTTGATAGATTGGATTGAGTGGAAGATTGTATTGGATGTGGCATCGGCAGAGGTTATTTTGTGACAGGGATAGATTCATAGGCCATTGACAAAAAAGGTAACGGTGGAATTTGGAGACAACACCAAATAGGTGGAGATGGTATCCGCAGAGGTTATTTTGTGAAAGGGACAGATTGATAAGCCATTGATAAGGAAGGAAAAGGCATGGACAGACAAATGGTGGGATTTGGAGAGAACATCAAATACATCAATTTGAGTGCAATTTTGTTCACCCCCTTTAACGGGGTGAACATAATTCCAATATTTAAGATTAAAACTAAGAAAGAGGGGGACATTGATTTATTATTTGATTGTCCCCCTATGTTAATTTTAACCCTCAAAATACTGGAATTATGTTTCAATGCGTTAAAGATATGAACAAAATTACACTCCATAAATTTGGTGTCCAAAAATTGGGTGTAAAACATGTTGGATACTAAATTGGCATTAGATTTGATGTAAAACGTTGGAAATGTTCTAAGCTTCTAATTTGACATTAAAATATTAATATATATATATATATAACATAAAAAATTGATATAAGAGGAGATAGAGGGGAGCAAGTTGCCAATTTCATGTATAATATATATAATATTATATATTGATGAAAGGGAGATTAGAAATTTGGGAAAATAGATTTGAGAGGATAACGCTGTTGACATATATGTTATGATATTAATAGATGTATATTTATTTATGGGTTTTTTTAGAAATGGGAAGATTTGAGAAGCTGGGAGAAGGGGCGGACAAGGGGGGTCTTCATACTCTTACCTTTAATTTGACTCTCATCCCCTTGCTTGCTGATTAATCTGGGAATATATACATAAACATATAAATATATATCATTATTTCCCTAGGGTATAATAATAATATATACATAATTTTAAGAAGAAGCCAAGGAAGAAAATCAGAAAGAGGTGGAAAGCTTCCAGCACATGGGCTGGGCTGGGCTGGGCTGGGCGTACAGGAGGGAGGGAGGGAGGGAGGAAAGATTGAGTTGGAGCAGTCTTGGCCGTTCCCTCGTTCCTTCTTCTTCCTTGCGCTCGCTCGGGTGAGTTTTCTTGCTACGAGTTTCTGTTTTTGCTCCTTCCTTTTGGTTGCAAGTTGATTAGCCTTTGGTGAATTAGCCTTTGGTGGGATTAGTTTCCAACTTTAGTGACTATCTGTGTAAGCTGTAAGATACCCCACGGCCAGCTTTCCAGCCTCCATAGCTTTATTTTTCAGCAAGCATTAAAGGACAAATTTGTCTACGCTTTCTTTCCTAAGTTGCAGGTTCCTATCCTTTCTTCTTAAATTTGTAAGTTTTTATTTTCCTTTTCTTTTTATTTAGCAAGTTCTTTTCGCCTTGTGAGTGAACCGTTCTAGTCCAAATCAAACCTGGCCCAGTTCAGAAGGTCCAAGGATAGCTTGGCCTACGGCTCAATCTCAACCCGATTTTGGCTCTATGCCAATCTACAGCAACCATCATTACCACTGTATGCTGGATACTTCCATGCTTGCTCCGAATCTCATCCTCATTAATGACAAATCTCATTCTCATTAATAGTAGATCTCATCCACATTTAATCAAGATCCCGTCGGCACCATGCCATCGTTAGGGAACCCCATTGATGCCAGATATCCAGTCCCATTACCCTGCAACGCTCAATGCAAGCATGCATGTAGAATTACCTCTCATCCTTCTATATAAACCAGCTCTATTAAGAGTCAATGTATGTTATTTTCTAGCCTATCGATACTCAACCACTTTAATTTATTACTTACTTGAGCGTTGGAGTGCTTGCAAGTGTCAGTCACCCCTTGCTGTGCCGATCACTGGGGTCCATTCCCTGCTGTTACAAGCTCCCGTCTGACCATCCCTTTGGATAGGAAGAAACATCTAACGCCCATCGTGGGTCCCGATAAAACTTACTTGCCCCATAATCTCACCAAAGTCTTTCAAACCAACCTTACCACCTTCCTATGGTGCGAACTAGAAGCATCCTGAACCAAGAACCAAACGCCGACAACCACCATGGAGGTCTCATTTAGACTATCTGACAGCTTCAAAACCAAGTTGTTAAGTTAACTAAAAATCAGCAGCGTGGCCAACGCAATGAACGGGTTGACAACGATGCAAAGGGTAACCGCTACCAACACCACCAGGCCATCCATGCCCTTGTTCCCCCACCTTCTACATCCCTGTATTCTTTGGGCCACCCCTTCTCGGAGTTCATCATGGTTGTACCTTTGCTGAAAAGTTTCCGCCTCTCTAATGCCTTGGAGCCATATGATGGCATTACCGATCCTCAACAACACCTCACCATGTTCAATGTCGCGATACTACTTAACAGAGGCACAAACCCAATCATGTGCCAAGCCTTTCCCATCACATTAAAGAAGTCAATCGTGTTTTGGTTCACCTCTCTAGAGCCAAATTCTATCCATTACTTCTTTGAACTAGCCATCCGTTTCCTTAGTAATTTTTCTACCAATCAAGCCCACCACAAGACGTCAGCCAGCCTCATCAACTTGAAACAAGGAAAGCACGAGCCACTCTGAGCGTTCTTGAATAGATTCAATGAAACGGCCATTCAAATCAGGGATCTCGCCCTAGTGGTTTCCCTACATGCTATTATGGCTAGCTAAAATTAGGGTCCTTCGCTAACTCGCTAGCTCGGAAGCCCCTCGCCAATTTGGACGATCTCAGGAAGCGAGTTGCGAGTTACATAAACATGGAGGAGGTGTTAGCCACCCGGCACAATGATACCCGGCCACAAGCTTAGTCCCAGCCGATCCACCAATCGGGGCCTTCTACCGAGCATCAACGCCATCCTGAGAGAGACTTTGGCCGAAGATAGGAAAATAGAGACCGCAACAAGGGACGAATGGAGCTAGCTCAGATCCCTAAGCTATCTCAGTTACACTATGATACCTATACTCCCTTCACAACCAGGTGAGATCGAATTTTCCTAGAGGTTTACAACTCAAAGGTTATCCTTTTCCCAAACAATATGGAGCAACAACCTCATGTGACAAAATTGATACCAGCAAACGGTGTGATTATCACGCATGTTTAGACACACAATTGAAAAATGTGTCCCCTTGAAAGACTAGATCGAGCGCTTGGTCAGGGAGGGTCATCTTTGCCAATACACTTATAAGGAAAACCGAAGACGGTCCCTGCGGGCTAATCCAGATAGGCGAAGGAGCCATAGCCCCCAGAGGTGGCTGCGAGTGGATGAAAGGAAGAACACTGGACCACCCCGACTGAGCAGATAACGGGGGGCATTAACACAATTTCTGGAGGTTTCGTAGGCGAGGGAAATTCAAGCTTAGCAAGAAAGTGACACCTCCGAGCAGCGATGTCCGTAAGTAACATCGACAAGAAGTTAAAAAGAAAAGCCCAACATCTAGTGATCTCCTTCATCGACAAGGACCTTGAGGGGATTAATCAGAATCTTGACGACCCCATGGTAATCTTGGTAGTCACCACCAATTTTTTGGTGAAAAAGGTCCTCATTGACCAAGGGAGTTCGACTGCCTTATTGTACCTATCGACTTTGAAAATGATGGGAATCCCATAGGAGGGGTTAAAGCCATTCCACGAGAATTTGGTTGGTTTTTCAAGAGAACATGTATGAGTCAAATGGTGCATCAATCTGCTAACTACATTTAGGCCGTGATTCCATAAGGAGCAAAGGCCATGATTCCAGTAGAAGTCAGAGAGCCTAGCCCCTGAAGACAACATTCCCAAGAGGATGCCAACCAAGAAGAACGAAGAACGGACCTCGACCTACTACCTGAGGATCGGGAAAGGGCACACATTTAGAAACAAATAGCCAAACAGAGAGCAGCTCAGAAGTACAATGCAAGGGTCACACCCCAAAGTTTCAAGAAAGAGACTTGGTCCTAAGGAAGCTCGAACTAGTGCATCATCATCCCGGGAAAGGAAAGCTGAACACCAACTGGGTAGGCCTCCTACCGTGTCACCCACAACCTCGACAATGGGGCCTATCACTTGGCTGAGCTCATAAGCCAACCTCTGTCGAGGTCATGGAATGCAGCCAACCTGCGAAAATATTATAGCTAAGTGATTGCTTAGAGTATTTTTGTCATATCACTCAATTGATTAATTTTGTTCAGTTAATTAATCAATTCCATTTATTCGTTATTCATTATGTTCTCACACGGGCCCAAGCCTAAATTTCTTCTTGTGTTCTTCCAGCATTTGGTATCAGGCCTTCTCCTATGTGTTATATGATTACCCGTCATTAATAAAATTAGAAGTCATTCAGTCGGATCATCCTCCATCTCGAAGAGTTACATTTTATCTTGGAAGTTATTCATCTTGAGGACTATCTTTTATCTTAAGAGTTATTCAACTCGAATTATCTTTCATCACGGGAAACAGCACGACTGCTCCTAGCCTATCCCAATCTCTCTCCCTTTTAAGTCGTGCTCTAGGTATCAGACCGATGCGGTCAGTTTGCCCCCAAGCGCCTAGGTCTATCCCGGCAGTGGACCTCAGGTCCATTTCGACATCTTTCTTAAGCCGTGCTCTGGGTATCAAACCAATGTGATCAGTCCGCCCCAAGTGCCCGAGCCTACTGTCACGACCCAAAATCTGGTATGTCATGACCGGCACTAATCCCTAGGCCCAGCGGCCCCAAAATGGACTAATAAGCCTCTTCTCTAGCTCGATTTGAATAAAACAATATTACTGACAAGATATAGAATATGAATAAAATACCAATTCACCTTCTAACATAATATTTCAATATTTTATATATAGCAGCTATACAAAATAAGAATATCTATCACACTACTGTCAATAATACATACCCGATCCCGTATCTCGGGCCCTTGGCACAATTATGTGCCAACAAAAATAAAGATAAAACATCAGACTCTACAACACGTGTATGTCTCCACAGAACATCCTATAATACATCCGGAATCAAAATAGGGTATGATATCATACCAGAAGATTTGCTGGACCAATAATTAAAAGGAGAATTCCCTGAAAATATTTTTAATAAAATGAGGTGAGTCTTATGGACTCGCGAGTATAAGGTATGTCATACCCACTAAGGGAGTATACAATAAAAATGCTAAGATGATCATTATGAGTACAATAACATAATAACAGTGTAAACAGTGGAAATATGATCCATAAGTTTAAATAATTTGAAGTTTCAAAGGAAAACATAGTGTAGGAAAAATAGGTGCCTAAAGACAACCCCCATAAGTTGTTCTCTAACCACCTAAGTCCCCTATACTTTTGTATGAGATGCATGCATTGATTCTGAGGACACACTAGTAGAAATTGGCCTAACGCCTATATACACATGCACACAAGTATATATATCGGCACATACATCATCATCACACAATATCATCATAAAGGCCCACGTGATAGCAGTGCCGAAACATACTATCCGTGTCTCTCATGGCCTTGGCATGCCAAGCCTCACAGTACCATGATCTTTTCCTGCTGTGAGTCACCAAGGAATCTACTAGATAGTTCTCTAATAATAATGCAAATGATACCCTAATTTATGTACAAGTCATAATCATTTATCATTTCATGTGGTGCCTAAAATACACCATATCATTCAATATTTCACATTTTCAAAACAAGAAATCAGTTAGGGTATCTTTTTGTTTATGTCTCTCCTAGTAGGATGAAAATATTTCATGCAATTTAGGAACATTTAAAAGAGAATATTTTATATGATTCGCATATAGAAATCATTCACAAGTTATGCATAGAACAATTTATATACGTGCATAAAAATATGATAAACATAACATATCCTGTCTACTCGCTTGGGAAACGATGACTCAAGTCTGAGTCTGGGAAGAAGATCGAACAAAATCCCGAGAATCTGATCCTACAATAAATAGAATGGGGTGATCACATTTAGGTAATAAGAATAACAATGAAATGGAATTACCAAAAACCCTAACCATTACCTAACACCCTGAATTGATTATTTTATACCTTGGCCCGCGCAATATTCAAATCTGGCGTCATGAAATTCGTCGAGCTAAGCCATCGACTACGTCATCATGCCTCGCCTTGCATGCTACGCGTAAGTGTATAGTGGAATTACACACCCACTTATAGGCTGCAATATCATAATATATATATATATATATATTTACCCATAAACTAGTTTTCTTTTAATATAGATAATAATATATTTTTTATCTAAATTCCTCCTTTATCAAAAATACATACATATATATATATATTTATAACTAAATTGATAAATTTTCTTAAAAACTTAATAATTAATTAATAATTTAATAAATGGTTTAAAAGGAATAAATTGCAATATTCTAGCCTCAAAATAAAAGGAATCCATCAGAAATCAGGATTCGAAATAAACCCACGTCATCATCATAGGCTAGCCTAGAACGCACTCGGGGTCAGTCTTACTCGGTCTCGAGTCATCTAATAGGGCTTCGTCCTTAAGACTCCGATCAACAAAATGACTCGCCAATCATATCGCCAATTCTAAGAGACCTAAAGAGAATTCAAATTAGACCAACCTCGATATCCTGAGTAAGACCAACCTAACCAAGTCATCCTAGGTCCATGGACAAGCGACAAGGGAACAAGCCGAGTGGGCTAGCCCAAGGGCTGCCACAACTGGGTCAGTCATGCCCAACACATTGGGCCATCCTAAAACCCAATCGGGCCCCGCCATCCTAGGCTAAAACCTAACCCGACATGCGCAACCCCAAAAGCCCTCATTTCCTTTTTCCTTATATTTTATTTATTTTTATTTTTATTTTTATTTTATTTTCTTTTTCATTTCTTTTCTTTTTTCCTTGCCATCAAACTGCCGCCGCCGGCCAGCCAAAAACGGCCGACCAATATACCAATACGAAGCCCTCGCCACGAATAACAACATATATTAAAATGAAACCCATCGGACGGTCAGATCTTAATAGATCTGAAAATTAATTTTCGGCCAAAAATAGGGGCAAATCTGGCCGTTGCCGTTGGCCAGCCGCCGGCCATTTTTTCGATGATCAAAAACTACCCCAAGGTGCGCAACATTAAGGAGAGCAACATACCAAAAAATGAGAAAGATCGGATGGCTAGATCTTCGTAGATCTAGAGTCAAAGTCTCGGCTAAAATGGGACAAAATACTGCCAACGTCGTCGGCGATCCAAGACCGCCACCCAACCCTCTTAAGAAAACTGACCATCATATCCAAGAATCACAAAAATTCAACGGTTGGATCTTCGTAGATCTAACCTCAAACATTCGGCCAACAAGCTCCATCGCGCCTCAACCCACATTCCACGAAAACAACAAGAAAAACAGAAAAGATGAAGCCAAAGCACTTACCTCCTTGTAGATCGGGGGCACTTTAACAGTGAAAACGAAGTCAGATTGAAGATCAAACAGCCGGATCGCTTGGAATCGAAGAAAATCC
The DNA here is from genome assembly GCF_014633365.1 of Diospyros lotus. Classification (NCBI taxonomy): domain Eukaryota; kingdom Viridiplantae; phylum Streptophyta; class Magnoliopsida; order Ericales; family Ebenaceae; genus Diospyros; species Diospyros lotus. The sequence goes on from NC_068346.1 coordinate 34,282,148, forward strand.
GAGAGGGAGCAAGAGAGAATAAAAGAGAGAGAGAGAGAGATTTTTCTGATTTGGGGGGGGGCTGCCGAGCGCCTCCCCATTTTCTTTTTATATTTTCATTTTTTTAATTAATTATTATATATATAATTTAATTAATTAATTTAGTTTTTTTTTTGGATCTTTACATTCTCCCCCCCTTATAAAAATTTGTCCTCAAATTTCACAGAAACAAATAAGGATATTTCTCTTTCATGACATCTTCCATCTCCCAAGTAGCCTCACCCTCACTATGGTTGTTCCACTGGACTTTAACGGAAGCTATTTCTTTAGATCTAAGCTTTCTGACCTGCCTATCTAAGATCTTAACAGGTTGCTCTTCATATTGCAAGCTTGGTTAGATCATAGTGGGTGCTGTCGGGGCAAAACATGAGAGGGGTCTCCAATAACCTCGCGTAGCATCGACACATGAAATATGGGGTGCACTCTAACCATCGACGGTGGTAGTGCCAACTCATAAGCTACCTTCCCAATCCGCCTAAGGATGCGAAAGGGTCCAACATACCGAGGACTGAGCTTACCTCTCCTCCCAAACCTCACTACCCCCTTCATAGGCGATACTCTAAGGTATACCAAATCATCAACTGCAAACTCTAAGGGTCGACGCCTACGATCTGCATACGACTTCTGACGGCTCTGAGCTGTCAAAAGCCTATCACGAACTACCTGGACGATCTCCATGCTTTGGCCAACTAGATCTGGGCCAATAAGTCGTCTCTCACCAACCTCAAACCAACCTAAGGGTGACCTACATCGTCGACCATATAGTGCCTCGTAAGATGCCATTTGAATGCTGGATTGATAGCTATTGTTATATGCAAATTCGACATACGATAAATTCTTCTCCCAACTACCCTTGAAATCAAGGGCACACGCCCTAAGCATGTCCTCAAGTATCTGGATAGTCCTCTCTGACTGGCCATCCGTCTGGGGGTGAAACGCAGTACTCAATGCTAACTGCGTACCCAAAGCCTCATGAAATGAGCCCCAATACCGAGAGGTAAATATGGACCCTCTATCAGAAATAATAGAAATGGGTACTCTGTGATATCGTACAATCTCATGAATAAACTTCTGAGCTAACTGAGAAGCAGTAAATGACGTACGTACAGCAATAAAACGAGCTGTCTTCGTTAGGCGATCTACTACTACCCATACTGAATCATGTCCCGCAGGGGACCTCGGCAATCCTGTAACCATATCCATGGTAATATGTTCCCATTTCCATTCTGGAATTGGGATGCTCTCTAACAAACCTCCTGGCCTCTTATGCTCCGCCTTCACCTGCTGACAGACTTGGCAAGTTAGACACGTACGAGCAACATCTACCTTAAGGCGCGGCCACCAAAACAACTGTTTTAGGTCCTGGTACATCTTAGTAGTCCCTGGGTGAATGGAAAATCGAGAGTGATGAGCCTCCGTAAGGATCCTACTCCTCAACTCGTCCACCTCGGGGACACAAAGCCGAGCCCTGAATCTCAACCCTCCAGAAGGGTCAATAGAAAAATCCAATGCCTTACCTTCTCCGACATCTTTAATGATCTTGGCTAAACTAGGGTCCTTAACTTGAGCCACCTTAATCTCCTCCATCAAAGAAGACCTAAGCTAGATGTGCGCCAAAAATCCCCGAGATTCAGATATCTCTAAACGTGCACCACTCCGCTCTAAACTATGTAACTGCTCCACTAACGGTCTCCTCCAACTAGAAATATGAGCAAGGCTACCCATAAACTTCCTACTCAAGGCATCTGCTACTACGTTAGCCTTTCCTGGGTGGTACAAAATATGGATATCATAGTCCATAAGGAGTTCCATCCACCTACGCTGTCTCAAATTCAGGTCCCGCTGGTCAAAAATGTACTTGAGGCTCTTATGATCCGTGAACACCTTGTAGGTCTCGCCGTACAAGTAATGCCGTCATATCTTGAGAGCGAATACTACAACAGCCATCTCGAGGTCATGAGTAGGATAGTTCTGCTCATGTTTCTTCAACTGCCTAGAAGCATACGCAATAACACTCCCACGTTGCATCAACACACATCCTAATCCAACCCTCGACGCATCACAATACACGGCATAACCCCCACTCGCTGATGGTAGGGTTAACACTGGCGTTGTAGTCAAACGCCGCTTCAACTCATTGAAGCTTTGATCACATGAATCTGACCACTCAAACTTTACATTCTTTTGGGTGAGACGCGTCATCGGCACTGCAATCTTAGAAAAATCCTTCACAAAGCGACGGTAGTATTCTGCTAGACCTAGGAAACTACGTATCTCGGTAACTGTAGTGGGTCTAGGCCACTGAGCCACAACCTTTATCTTCTTTTGGTCCACTTGGATCCCTTGACTAGATACAACATGCCCCCAAAAGCCAACACTTTCTAGCCAAAACTCACACTTTGAAAATTTGGCATATAACTCATTCTCACGAAGGGCTTGCAAAACCGTCCTAAGATGGTGTTCATGCTCAACATCACTCCTCGAGTACACCAATATGTCGTCTATGAACACGATGACGAATCGATCCAAGAAATTTCGAAATACCCTGTTCATCAAGGCCATGAATGCTGCCGGGACATTCGTTAACCCGAATGACATCACCAAAAACTCGTAATGCCCATACCGAGTGCGAAAGGCAGTCTTGGGAATATCCTGATTCCTGATCCTCAATTGATGGTATCCTGATCTCAAATCAATCTTAGAAAATCGCCTCGCGCCTTGCAACTGATCAAATAGGTCATCAATGCGTGGCAACGGATATTGGTTACGAATAGTAACTTTGTTTAATTGACGATAGTCAATGCAAAGTCTCAAACTCCCATCATTTTTCTTCACAAATAGCACCGGCGCACCCCATGGCGACGTGCTAGGCCTAATAAAGCCTTTATCTAAGAGTTCTTGTAATTGATCCTTCAACTCCCTCAATTCCGCTGGGGCCATTCTATATGGGGGTATCGAAATAGGTTGAGCCTCCGGTACTAGGTCGATACAAAACTTAATCTCTCGATCAGGTGGTAATCCCGGAAGCTCCTCGGGAAAAACGTCTAGGAACTCACACATTACCGGGACTCCACTAACCTCCCCAACTGATCGGTCACACTCTCTCACGACTGCCAAGAACCCTTCACAACCTCTGCTCAACATACGTTGCGCCTTTATAGCTGATATCAACATGCTAGCCCCTCGAGTCCTATCTCCCTGGATATAAAACAAATCCTCATCAGAAATATCAAAGTAAACGCGTTTCTGACGACAGTCTAGGCTAGCGTGGCACGAAGCTAACCAGTCCATACCTAAAATGGCATCAAACTCCATAGAACCGAGTAAAAAAAGATCTGCTAGCATATCCCTACCCACGAGAGAAACAACACAAGCCCGATACTCTCGCACTACCTGTAGGGCATCACCCACATGAGTCCCTACTAACATGGGCTCGCCCAGAGGAGTGGCACTTACTCCCAGACAGGGAACAAACTGCTGCGATACAAACGAATGCGTCGCCCCGGGATCAAATAGCACGTGTGCACTGTGACCACAAATATGAACCGTACCTGTCACCACCTGATTGGATGCCTGGGCATCCTGAGTCGTCATATGATAGACCCTCGGCTGACTCTGTGGGCCATGTCCCCCTCGAGGCTGGGGAGCGCTGCTCTGAGCTTTAGATGTCGGCTGCTGGGCTGGAGCCTGTCGTCCTGGAGGGCCTCGCCCTAGCTGTGAATAGTCCCTCTGTATGTGACCTGGTTGTCCACACCTAAAGCATGTAATCGGGGGCTTCGCATACCTGCACACCCCTGAGTGTCTCTTCTTACATGTCGGACATAGGGGCCTCTCTTCCTGTCTCTGCTGCCACTGCCGCCGCTGTTGCTGTCTCTGGGAAGGGGGCGTAGGCAATGAAGGAAATGGTGGCGCTACTGCCAACGGCTGCAAACTCGTCGTGCCCTTCCCCTTCTTCCCAGAAGAGAAGGAAGTACCACTATCGCCTCTAGCCCTCTTCAAGTCTCTAGCTACCCTGTCCTCTGTTGCACGTGCCTCAAGGGCTAAGGCACTATCAAATGCCTTCTCATAAGTGCCAAAATGAGTGGCGTGCAAACTCCTAAACCACGGCTCGATCAATCGAGATATGTAGCGTGTAATCCTGTCCTGCTCCGTAGGAACCAAAGCAGGTGCAAACTATGAGAGCTCGATGAATAATGCATCATAACGCTCAATGCTCATATCTGGGGTCTGTCTTAGGGCCTCAAACTGCTGGGACCTCTGGAATCTCATAGTGCTAGAGACATATTTTGCCAAAAATAGTCTCTTAAACTCAGCCCATCCTAACGGGGCATCACCCTGCCGTCTCCTCAATACATCATACCACACGCTCGCTTCACCATGAAGACAAAAAGAGGTGAGCTCCACCATCCGGTAGCCATGTATGCGAGAACCTCTCTTCAGTTTGTCCAACTGATCCAAAAACTCTTCAGCCTTATCTCTCGCACCTCTGAACTGGGGCGGCTTCAGACCCATAAACTGCTCAAACTCATAATCTATCCCAACGGCCTCAGGGTCCACTGGAAGGTCAACTGGAGGCTGTCCCCTAGTCTCCCCCGCATCGCCAGTGCCGACGGCAACACCTGCAGCGCCACCGCTAACGGCGCCCCTGTCGCCACCAGCCACAGCACCGTCGCCAGTGCCGCCACTAGTGCCACCTCTAGTGCCGTCCTCAGTGCCATCTCCAGTACCGCCACCAACCCTAGTATCAGGGCTCACACCCCCTGGCGCCTCTGGCTGTCTCTGAGAATTAACTATATTTGTCAACAGCACCGTGATGTTTGCCAAGGAGTCAATAATCAGCTGGTCCCTATCTCTCGCCGGAGTATTACCATCAAAGTCAACTCCACTGCGACCCGAACCATGGCCCCGGCCACGTCATTCGCCACAACCTCGTCCACGGCCTCTGACCGTGTAACCGCTGGTAGGTAAGGGCTGAGGAGCCTGATCACCCCCTAAAGAATCTGTCTGCCTGGATGTTGTCCGAGAACAAGGAGGAATCGTCCCTATCATCGTACTGATAGGTCAATAAGAGTAGCAATAGAATCTGAAAGCAAAAGATTAAATGATACTAGACTCTAACACCCTTAGCAAAAGCTAGATCAATAATGTGCCATAGCTCACACCACGATCTAAAACCCAGCTAAGAATGGCTCTGTGGGACTCAAGGAGACAAGACCTTAGACAAGGCTAGAGAATCGAATAGAATCAAAAGACACAAGCCTAACTCAAGAGTAACCTAGTCTCTGATACCAATCTGTCACGACCCGAAATCTGGTATGTCATGAGCAGCATTAATCCCTAGGCCCAGCGGCCCCAAAATGGACTAGTAAGCCTCTTCTCTAGCTCGATTTGAATAAAACAATATTACTGACAAGATATAGAACATGAATAAAATACCAATTCACCTTCTAACATAATATTTCAATATTTCATATACAGCAGCTGTACAAAATAAGAATATCTATCACACTGCTGTCCATAATACATACCCAATCCCGTATCTCGGGCCCTTGGCACAATTATGTGCCAACAAAAATAAAGACAAAACATCAGACTCTACAACACGTGTATGTCTCCACAGAACATCCTATAATACATACGGAATCAAAATAGGGTATGATATCATACCAGAAGATTTGCTGGACCAATAATCAAAAGGAGAATTCCCTGAAAATATTTTTAATAAAACGAGGTGAGTCTTATGGACTCGCGAGTATAAGGTATGTCATGCCCACTAGGAGAGTATACAATAAAAATGCTAAGATGATCATTATCAGTACAATAACATAATAACAGTGTAAACAGTGGAAATATGATCCATAAGTTTAAATAATTTGAAGTTTCAAAGGAAAACATAGTGTAGGAAAAATAGGTGCCTAAAGACAACCCCCATAAGTTGTTCTCTAACCACCTAAGTCCCCTATACTTTTGTATGAGATGCATGCACTGATTCTGATGACACACTAATAGAAACTGGCCTAACGCCTATATACACATGCACACAAGTATATATATCGGCACATACATCATCATCACACAATATCATCATAAAGGCCCACGTGATAGCAGTGCCGAAACATACTATCCGTGTCTCTCATGGCCTTGGCATGCCAAGCCTCACAATACCATGATCTTTTCCTACTGTGAGTCACTAGAGAATCTACTAGATAGTCCTCTAATAATAATGCAAATGATACCCTAATTTATGTACAAGTCATAATCATTTATCATTTCATGTGGTGCCTAAAATACACCATATCATTCAATATTTCACATTTTCAAAACAAGAAATCAGTTAGGGTATCTTTCTGTTTATGTTTCTCCTAGTAGGATGAAAATATTTCATGCAATTTAGGAACATTTAAAAGAGAATATTTTATATGATTCGCATATAGAAATCATTCACAAGTTATGCATAGAACAATTTATATACGTGCATAAAAATATGATAAACATAACATATCCTGTCTACTCGCTTGGGAAACGATGACTCAAGTCTGAGTCTGGGAAGAAGATCGAACAAAATCCTGAGAATCTGATCCTACAATAAATAGAATGGGGTGATCACATTTAGGTAATAAGAATAACGATGAAATGGAATTACCAAAAACCCTAACCATTACCTAACACCCTGAATTGATTATTTTATACCTTAGCCCGCGCAATATTCAAATCTGGCGTCATGAAATTCGTCGAGCTAAGCCATCGACTACGTCATCATGCCTTGCCTTGCATGCTACGCGTAAGTGTATAGTGGAATTACACACCCACTTATAGGCTGCAATATCATAATATATATATATATATATTTACCCATAAACTAGTTTTCTTTTAATATAGATAATAATATATTTTTTATCTAAATTCCTCCTTTATCAAAAATACATACATATATATATATATTTATAACTAAATTGATAAATTTTCTTAAAAACTTAATAATTAATTAATAATTTAATAAATGGTTTAAAAGGAATAAATTGCAATATTCTAGCCTCAAAATAAAAGGAATCCATCAGAAATCAGGATTCGAAATAAACCCACGTCATCATCATAGGCTAGCCTAGAACGCACTCGGGGTCAGTCTTACTCGGTCTCGAGTCATCTAATAGGGCTTTGTCCTTAAGACTCCGATCAACAAAATGACTCGCCAATCATATCGCCAATTCTAAGAGACCTAAAGAGAATCCAAATTAGACCAACCTCGATATCCTGAGTAAGACCAACCTAACCAAGTCATCCTTGGTCCACGGACAAGCGACAAGGGAGAAAAAGCCGAGTGGGCTAGCCCAAGGGCTGCCACAACTGGGTCAGTCATGCCCAACACATTGGGCCATCCTAAAACCCAATCGGGCCCCGCCATCCTAGGCTAAAACCTAACCCGACATGCCCAACCCCAAAAGCCCTCATTTCATTTTTCCTTATATTTTATTTATTTTTATTTTTCTTTTCTTTTCTTTTCCTTCTTTTTCTTTTCTTTTCTTTTTTCCTTGCCATCAAACTGCCGCCGCTAGCGATCGCCGCCGGCAGGCCAAAAACGGCCGACCAATATACCAATACGAAGCCTTCGCCACGAATAACAACATATATTAAAATGAAACCCATCGACGGTCAGATCTTAATAGATCTAAAAATTAATTTTCGGCCGAAAATAGGAACAAATCTGGCCGTTGCCGTTCGCCGGCCGCTGGCCATTTTTTCGACAATCAGAAACTACCCTGAGGTGCGCAACACTAAGGAGAGCAACATACCCAAAAATGAGAAAGATCGGACGGCTAGATCTTCATAGATCTAGAGTCAAAGTCTCGGCTAAAATGGGACAAAATACTGCCAACGTCGCCGGCCACCGTGGCCGGCGATTTTCGGTGATCCAAGACCGCCACCCAACCCTCTTAAGAAAACCGACCATCATATCCAAGAATCACAAAAATCCAACGGTTGGATCTTCGTAGATCTAACCTCAAACATTCGGCCAACAATTCCCATCGCGCCTCAACCCACATTCCATGAAAACAATAAGAAAAACAGAAAAGATGAAGCCAAAGCACTTACCTCCTTGTAGATCGAGGGCACTTTAACGGTGAAAACGAAGTCGGATTGAAGATCAAACGGCCGGATCGCTTGGAAACGAAGAAAATCCGAGAGGGAGCAAGAGAGAATAAAAGAAAGAGAGAGAGAGAGAGAGAGAGAGAGAGATTTTTCTGATTTGGGGAGGGGGGGGCTGCCGAGCGCCTCCCCCTTTTCTTTTTATATTTTCATTTTTTAATTAATTATTATATATATAATTTAATTAATTAATTTAGTTTTTTTTTTTTTTTTGGATCTTTACACGTACCCCTGCGGGCAAACCTTAGGTCCATCCTGACGTCTCTCTTAAGCTGTGCTCCAGGTATTAGACCAACATGGTCAGTCTGCCCCAAGCGCCTGGGTCTACCCCGTCGGGAGAACCTCAGGTCCATCCTGACGTCTCTCTTAAACTGTGCTCTAGGAATCAAATGATATGGTTAGTCCGTTGCCAAACGCTCGAGTCTACCTTGGTGGGTGGACCTCGAGTTCATCCCGCTCTCTCTTTTGTCGTGTCGTCTACCATCCCCTGGATCAGACAGGGACGGGGGTCAAGTTAGCACAATCACCTTGGTCTCATCTAAACCATGTCTTATATCAAACAGGCAGGTCGAACCTCAAGTTACCTCAGTCTCACTCAAGTTATGCCTTATATCAAACAAGCATGTCGGATCTCGAGTTACCTCGGCCTTACTCAAGCTATGCCTTGTATCAAACAGGCATGTTGAACCTCGAGTTACCTCGGTCCCATTCAAGCTACACCTTGTATCAAACAGGCATTGCTAGACCTCGAGTTCCTTTGATCTTATTCAAAGCCATGTCTCGTATCAAACAAGCATGGTCAAACCTCGAATTACCTTAGTCTCATATAAAATAGGCATAGCCGGGCCTCAGGTTACCTCGGTCCCACACAAGCCATGCCTTGTATAAAACAAGCCCGACTACCTCCGTTCAGCCGGCACCTTAGGCTAATTGCCTGGGTCTATCCTAATGGGCAAACTTCCCTTGAATTACGAGTGGGCAAACTTTCCTCGAATTATGAGTTCAGATAAGTACTACAACAAAATAAAAAGCTGCAAGGTATTCGAAAAATCTTTCATTTCATTATAAAGTTTACATTTTTGATAGTTAACATATGATACTACGAAGACACAACCAAATAAAGCAACTTCCATAATGAAACTAACATTCTCTTCCATTAAATGTGCTCCCTCGATTCCCTTGGTAGCACTTCTCACAAAATCACACGGTAAAGCCATAGGCATCCAACTGGAAACCTACCATGTATCAATGTTGGGAATGTTATGGGGGCCCAAATCAACTAGAAGTCTTCTTGGGAATGCTCCAGTCGAAGGAGCTACCAGAAGAGTACATGGACAAGTAGTCCAACAGGCCAGAAGACAGGATGTGACAATCACTCCAAAAGTGATCTCGAAAAGGAGTGAGGTCACCCATTCTAGTATCACACTCGCCTAAAACCACCCATTCTAATATCGCTCTTGCTCAAACATGCTTAACTCTGGTTATAGACACCTTAACTGCCTTCGAAACACCGTCCACGAAATGTTGTCATTGGTTGGAAAGGCCTTGAGTCAAATCAACAGTCTCATACCTCAAACCCTTGGGCTTCCTAGAAAACAAAAAGTGACTAAGAGCGACTGTAAAGTGCGCAGGAACTAAATGAAATCCCACCTTTTTATAGGCATAATAAGGGACATCCAATGGCCCAGGATACGATGCTACAATGTGTCTAGACATTAATGCCCTATATCTAGCAAATGAAGAATCGCCATTGCAATTCGGTCATGTGCCTTGATAATTAATACCTTGACAGTGCACCCTAGGGAAACGACACATTATGCGTTGGAAAACGTTGCCTCATCTTCATGAACGGGCACCTCGAGCTCTGTGTCGCGCGGGCGTCCCAACCATAATATCAAAATGGCCACCCTTAGAGCCCTTTGAAGGGACCAAGCACTGAAAAGTCCAACTCAAGGTAAAAAGCCCGACCATGAGATAAGGCCATTTCAGTCCGCAACCAAGCACCTAGATCTATCCTGGCTGGCAGACCTTAGGTTTACCCCGATCTTATTCAGTTTTGATCAGTCTACACTAATGTGCACAGATCAATCCGAACGTAGGGCCCCCCTTCAAATAACCCGAGCCATCTACCCAAAAATGATCGACCCAAGCTAAGCACAATGCCTTAATTCTGGGATTACCCCCAGTATACCATGATAGTGTCAAGGCTATCAGAAAGACATGCCTTGACCCAACCTGAGGCATGCAAAAGACCAACCTAGTGCTTGCAAATAACCAAGTTACAATGTCACCACTGACGCTCGCCCTAGGTATGTCTCAACACCATCTCAATCAAAACACCTCGGCCTAAGGGATTATACCCCGACCTCACCCCAGCAACAGATAGTTGAAACACAAAATTCACCTGGCTACATATCGTTAAGCTTGAATGCTCGCTTTATAACCAACCGACTTGAGAAGCTGTGGACCGTACTGGCCCTATTAAGCCAAGCCTAGTAGAAGCCCAAGGCCCCTACCGGCCTCTTGGCCCAATCTCGACCACTTTTTACTTGCTAGCAGTGATCATTATCACCTTTGTACCTACTACACTCTCGCACCTGCTCTAAATCAATCCTTATTAATTGCAAGATCTCATCCACATTTAATGAAGGTCCCGTCGGCACCATGCCACCGTTAGGAAGCCTCGTCGGTGCTGGATATCGAGTCCCATCACCCTGCAACGCTTGATGCAAGCATACATGCATACAGGATGACCTATTCTCCTTATATATAAACCAGCTCTATCAAGAGCTAAGGTATGTTCTTTTTAGCTTACCAATACTCTGCCACTTTAATATCTTACTTAATTGAGCGTTAAAGTGCTTATAGGTGCCAGTCACCCCCCACCATGCCGATCACCAGAGTCCATTCCTTACCGTTGTAAGCCCACGTCTAACCATCCCTTTGGGCTGAAGGAACAACGAGTTTTCTACCCTTTCTTACCCCGATTTGATTCAAAGTTTTATTTCTGTGGGTGTTCTTTGTCCCTCTTTTATAAATCCATGGGGTTGGTTCTTTCGATGTGGATTTGAGTTAAATAGGGGATTTATTGGGATTTTTATTTTTAAACACTTATGGGGTTTGTATCACTCCTATTTCCTTGGGAATGATGCCAAACCAATTTGGGATTAGGTTCTTAGAGGATTGAAAGGGTTTGGTTGTGATTGTGGTTTCTCGTAAGTGTGACCCGTTGTAACAGGGTGCATGAGCTGTCGGCTGGTGAGGTAAAGTGTCGACCATTTGGTGATGCTAGAGTAAACTATCGACCGGCCCTAGAACGACTGTCGATCGATTGCTCTAAGTCACGAACTGTTGACCGATGCTTGGATACTATTGACCAATTATGCCATTATGTGACATATTGCATGGGATTGTAATGCATAGGATTGGGATTGCATCATTAGGATATACATAAGCTATGAATGCTTGGACACCTACATCTTAGAATGATTAGGTGCACAAGCATTGCATTGGATGTGTATTTTTACGTGGGGGAAGCATGGCATGATACCTGACTTATGGGGGCCAATGTATCACGTTAATGCTTACTACGTTATTGCATCTATTATTTGTAACATTGAATGTTTATATTATGATGTGGTATGGAGTTGACCCTCAGTAGCTATGAGTGGAGCTCGGCTTCGAGTAGCTACGACTCGAGAACTCCAGCATGTGGATTATGTTATGAAGGCCTCGAGCTCATGTGGTTTATGCTAGTCAATTCATGGCTGCGCAGTTTTGTATGTTGGGACTTGGGTGCCAGATTGTGCATTTCTTATGTGGGCCCCAATGACCGTTATGTGCATTGGTATATTTATGTTGAGTACTGGATATCTTGATGCATGGTATAGTGTGACATTTTAGTTTACTGCATGGCATTTCATGGGTTGTATTCAGTGCTAGAGATCTATCCCCAGCTTTGTCACTATTCTTCTATCATGCTTGCTGAGCTTTTTGGCTCACTTTGTTTTAACATCATTTCAGGTATGGAAACTGATGTTTGAGGATGGATCTTATGGCGTTGTTGTTCTCCAGGTAGCTATGTGTATGAGACTTTCCTGACCGAAAAGATCTTTGCGAGTGAGTTGTGGACAAGGGTTTAGATATTATGTTTTGTTATATTTATTTGATTGATGCTTTGTTATGTAAGGAAAAACCCCTTAAAGGTGTATTTATAATTAATTTTCTTTTGTTGTTGTAAAAAAATAAAAAAAGAAAATTTTGAGTCATTACATAATAAGTTTTGGATTTGTACCGACAAAGTTGAACTCTGTGGACCTAATCTGGTTAAAAATTTATTAGCAGAGGTGTCTAGTAATCTTTTTGCTTCTTTATTGAATAGCACAAAGTTGTATCTCAGTGTTGCCAATCACTCTAAGATGTATCTTGTACCTAAAATGTCACAATTAATTTATTTTATTATTAATTTTATTTTAAAATGTAGTTTAATGAAAAAATTAGTTTAATTTTCTTTTTCTTTTTACCTGATCAATGGATATTTGCATTCTTTATTGCACCCATTGCATATGTATGCACCATTATTAGGTATTAACTGCTTAGTATAAATATTGCATGAAATATAATACTGCTAAAAAAATGTTTGAACATTTGTTACTTTTGCTCGGACTATGAATGTATATTCCTTGTAATAAAGATAATAATAAAATTAGAATTATTTTAAATGGTGTTTTGAATCCTAACAATTAACTTGTCTAATTTATCTACTAATTTAAAATATTATATTCAATAATTTTTTTACCTGTTCTTCAATAGTTCATTCCATTATCAAAACTTTTGAAATTGTGTTTTTGTTAATGAACATTTGCTCCTTTAATAGAACTTTGAGGTTTTCCTTACTTTCAATAACTTGAATTTTAACTCTAATTATAGAAAACCTATGATTTAAATGTAATGTAACTTCTTGAGTTATCTAAGTAAGTCCATAAGGAAATGGAATTATAATGTGATAAAAGGTTGACCTATAATATACGTAAAATATATGAAATGAACCTTTTAGTCATTGCTTTGACCTACAACACTTCTAGATTGATATAAATTTTTGTTGTACCTGTCGAGGAGAATATGAGGTCTCTTGTTAATAGGAAAAAGTTAATAATATTCTTGTATAATAAATTTTAAAAGTATTTAAATGTAAGACATCAATTTTTAAAAAAATTAATAAGAAAGTATAATATTTTTTTATTTATAATATTATTTACCTTGAAATTTTTTAATTGTTGTAGAAAAGACAATGATGATGAAAGGACTTTGTTTATCATTGTAGAAACTGGAATCAAATGTTTGTACTAGTTTTTCCCCACAATGTCACTTTCATTGTAATTATCCTGATGCCACAAAATTTGTATGATATTAAATTAGTTATAGGCAAATATCTTTATAGGAAGAGAAATATAGTATAGCAATTTGTTTGTAATATTTTAAAACTTGATTTTCGTAAGGTTTGGAAAATGAAAATCTTATTTATTTGCAAATACGTGGAGTTCATTTTTTGCAATGTTTCTTACCATGCCAACATGGTCAATGTTACCAACTCACACCAAATGGCCAATGATATCTATAATTTGTGCATGAAATTAGAATTAGTAGTTGTTTTTAAATTATTGGTAATTATAGAATATTTTTTAATTTTTGATTAATTTCTAATACATGTTAGTGTTGTGTTGTCATTCATCCTTGCATACATGCTTTCTTGAGTCATGAATCGGAATATATGTCTTGGGATTTGAATGGCTTCCTCATGTAATTTTCTCACATATGTTATAACCATGAAATAAATTCTATTTTCATTAGGAAGTGGTTGTGGTTGATATTGTCATGTTGTTATTGTAAGACTTATTATTGTGGCTCACATAATATTATTAATAAATTAAATTAAAGTGGTTAGTGTGCTAAAATCTCATTGGTCAATTTAAGAATTGGGTGGTTTTTTAACTGCTTACTTTGATGGACAGTGGGTAGTTTTTAGGCCTAAGAAAACTATCTCTCTCTACTTATAAATGTGAATGTATTCCATCAATAATATATATTCAATAATAGAAAAGGTGAAGAGAGAGAACAGTTTTTTTGGTTTACTTTGTTTCTCTTCTTTTGCAGTCAATTTACTCATCATGGATCAAGGTATGTAATATTGATCAATAATGTGTATGTGAAAATTATAAGTTTTAAGATTCTGGTATTAGAGTTTCTGTAAATGCAGAAATTGCACAGAATAATTGAATGTTTACATATGGTATCAGAGCATGGTAAAGAAACTTATGATTTTCCAATTGTTGATTATCTCTTATGGTTTATTATAAAGATTTAAAGTAAAATTAATTTTCACTGTATGGATCAAGTCCGCTGTAAAACTTATTTCTAATGTATGTTGTCAGTTTACTGGAAAATTTGTTTTTGCTATATTGTTGAAATAAATTCAAGTTTTGTAATGAGTAAATGCACTGGTTTAATGTATTACTTTCTAACTTTCATGGCATGTATATGTATATGGATCAAATATGATCAAGACATGCCCATATTGTGAATATGTGGCTTATATGTTATCAGCAGTGTATTGATAGAATAAAATAATGATATATATATATATATTTTAAAATAGTGATGATTGTTGGCATAGAATATATGCATATCTTCATTGTATTCATGTGATATGTGATTATGCATTTTATGTGATAGTATATTTAATGATTTACATTAACTATGAGAATATTTAGATTAATATTATGATATGAAATGTGTTATATTATGTGATTTAAGTTCAATAATTACAGTTTATTAGTCACCAAAGTGGCCAAACTTTAAAGTTGTGAAACATTAAATCACATAAGTTGATTGTCAATTACTCATGATGAATGGATGCTAATAAATGAAGATGACATTATTGTAATCACGAGTAAATTGATTTTCGTAGATTATAAAATTGTTAAGGATTGCTCAAAGGTTGATCGCCTATTTTATTAATCTAAAACATAATCGTGGTCAATTAAAATACTTGATTAGATATATTTTGTATATCCAAAGATGACAAATATATCTAATTGGAGTATATTAATTACCAATTATGAGAAGCCTAAATTAACATCATCATGTTGATTATAGTTGTACATCGTTATATCGCCCAAATGAGAATTTTGATGTACATTTATTGTTATGTGATTTGAATCTGATTTTAAGATTAATTAAAACTCAAGGCATTAATGTTCGAGCATTTGTATTTTGCAATACCTATTCCTGTTTCTCTACATTCGCATGCATCATCTGTTCCACTGTTTAATGGGCTCAATTTCTCTGACTAGTGCAAACAAGTCCAGTTCAACTTAAGTGTTTTGGATTTGGACTTGGCACTTCAAGTTGAGAAACCTGCTGATCTCACTGATGCGAGCAGTGATGAAGAGAGGTCTTTTCATAAAGTTTGGGAAAGATCTAACAAATTAAGTCTGATGTTTATGCGAATGACTTTGGCTAAAAATATCAAGTCTACTTTTCCCAAAACTGAGAATGCTAAGGAATTAATGAAGTTTGTGGAAAAACGTTCCCAAACTGCTGATAAGTCACTTATTGGGACACTAATGAGTACTTTAAGCACCATGAAGTTTGATGGTTCTTGTACTATGCATGATCATGTCATTGAAATGACTAATATTGCAGCAAGACTTAAGACTCTGGGAATGACTGTGGATGAAAACTTCCTAGTACAGTTTATTATCAACTCCTTGCCTCCTGAGTATGGTCCATTCCATATGAACTATAATACATTAAAGGACAAATGGAATGTGAATGAACTACACAGCATGCTTGTGCAAGAGGAGATAAGGCTCAAGAATCAAGGAACTCATTCCGTTCATCTCGTGAGTAATCAAGGAACTGGAAAGAAATATAAAAAGAAATCTTGAAAGGGCACTAAAGAGGGACCACTAAAGATAAATGAGTCTTTTGCCCAAATCCACAAGAAAGAACGAAAGAAATATACATGCCATTTTTGTCGCAAGCTTGGGCATTATCAGAAAGACTGTCCAAAGCGTAAGGCATGGTTCGAAAGTAAAGGTAAGCATAATGATTTTGTATGTTTCGAATCTAATTTGACAGAAGTTCTTTATAATACTTGGTGGATTGATTCTGGTTGTACCACTCATGTTACCAATACAATGCAGGGATTCCTTACAACCCAAGCCATAAAGCCAAATGAAAAGTTTGTCTTCATGAGCAATCGAGTCAAAGCTCCTGTTGAAGCCATCAGAACTTATCGCTTGATTTTAGATATTGGATATTATCTTGATTTGTTTCAAACTCTTTATGTACCTTCTATTTCTCAAAATTTAGTTTCATTATCAAAACTTGATGTTGTTGGATACAAATTTACTATCGAGAATGGATGTTTCAATTTGCTTAAACATTATCATATTATTGGATCTGGTATTCTTTGTGATGGCTTATATAAGTTAAAGCTTGATAATCTTTTTGCTAAGACTCTCATAACTTGGCATCATAATGTTGGTACTAAACGTGGTTTAGTGAATGAACGTTCTGCTAACTTGTGGCATAAACATTTGGGTCATGTATCCAAAGAAAGAATACAAAGATTAGTAAAGAATGAAATCCTTCCTAATTTGGATTTTACTGATCTTGGAGTGTGTGTGGATTGTATTAAGGGAAAACAAACCAAACACGCTAAGAAATGAGCCACAAGGAGCACACAGTTTCTTGAGATTATACATACCGATATATGTGAGCCTTTTGATGTTCTATTTTTTGGTGGAGAAAAATTATTCATCACCTTTATTGATGATTTTTCACGTTATGGTTATGTCTATTTGTTGCATGAAAAGTCTCAAGCTGTAAATGCTTTAGAGATTTTTATTAAAGAAGTTGAAAGACAATTAGACAAAAAGGTGAAAGTCGTTAAATCTGACAAGGGTGGTGAATATTTTGGCAAGTATGATTAAACTGGACAACACCTTTATCCATTTGCTAAATTTCTTGAAAGACATAACATACGTGCTCAATACACTATGCCAGGCACACCAGAACAGAATGGTGTAGCTGAAAGGCGTAATCGTACTTTGATGGAAATGGTTAGGTGTATGTTATCTAATTCATCTTTACCCATCTCTTTGTGGATGTATGCTTTAAAGATTGCCATATATTTGCTAAATAGGGTTCCTAGTAAGGCAGCTTCAAAAATTCCTTTTGAACTATGGACCAAAAGGAAACCTAGCTTAAGGTATTTACATGTTTGGGGTTACCCGGCAGAAGTAAGAATTTATAATCCACATGAAAAGAAACTGGACTTAAGAACAACCAGTGGGTTTTTCATGGGTTATCCAGAAAAATCAAAAGGGTATAGATTTAACTGTCCTAGCCATAGTACGAGGATTGTTGAAACTGGAAATGCTAAGTTCATTGAAGATGGCAAAACCAGTGGGAGTGTGGAACCATGAAATGTGAAAATTCAAGAAAGAGTGCAAGTTACTTTGCCCTCAACTTCTACTAAAATTAGAGTGCAAGTTCCTTTGTCCTCAACTTCTTCTAATGTTGTTGTTCCTTCAATTGTTGCACGGCATGACAATTTACAAGAACAACAAATTAATGATCCACCACCTCCCAATGAAGAAGTTGTCAATGAACCTGAAACAAATGAACCACAAGCAATAACATTAAGAAGGTCGGAAAGACAACGCAGACCAGCTATTTTTTATGATTATGTGGTTTATTTACATGAGTCTGAGTTTGACTTGGGAATTGTTGACGATGATCTAGTTTCAGTTTCACAAGTTATTCAAAGCGTTAATTCTAATAAATGGGTGGATGCTATGAAAGAAGAGTTGAAATATATGGATCATAATGGAATCTGGTACCTTGTTGAATTACCTGAATCGTGTAAAAAAGTTGGGTGTAAGTGGGTCTTTAAGACCAAACGTGACTCTAATGGTAATATCAAACGATATAAAGCCAGATTTGTTGCCAAAGATTTCACTCAGAAGAAAGGCATGGATTACAAGGAGACCTTTTCACCAGTCTCTAAGAAAGATTCTTTCAGAGTTATCATAGCTTTGGTAGCTCATTATGACTTAGAGCTACATCAAATGGATGTGAAAACTGTCTTTCTGAATGAAAATTTAGATGAGGAAGTTTATATAGATCAACCTGAAGGGTTTCTAGTTGAAGGTAAAGAACATGTAACACCCCACCTATTCAGGGCGTGTTATATCTTAGGAAATTTGGATCTTATTTTTTTTTTCATTCTAAATTACATTATTCTCAAAATTCCCTTAGACATATCTAGTGCTTGACGAAATATTTTATACACTAGAGATAAATACAATCTCATAAAGCGGAAGCTGAAATCAAACCTGCTCATGGCATTACATACATAAATAACTAAACATAACACTTATTACAAAGTTGATACATAAGCTTTTAAAGATAAATTAAAACGTACATAATTCTTGAAATATTTATATTACAACGTAACATGGCACATTTGCTCGTTTCTCAACGACTCGCGTCACTACACATCTTCGACTTCCGTACCATTACTGCAAGTCCCGACTGGAACGTCGAATGTTCAAGGGCAAAACCCAAATTAGATGATGAACCATCTAAGTAAGGGTACATAATGCCATATCATGTGTGTATGCAATGTCTTACTCATCGTAGGTGTCAACTGCATCCCTCATGCTACCTACCATTCTTACGGCCACTTCTTTCAAAGCCGGGGTGTCTGGGGGCACCCTTGGTAAAGTAGCGGTGTCAGATCGTGTTAGAACGAGAGGTGCTATGGCACACACCAAGAGGGGGGGTGAATTGGTTATTTTAAAAACTTAATTGAACTTGAAAAGCTTTTTAACACAAATTGAGGTTTAATGAAATAAAACGTAAAGTATTTAAAAGTGACAGATGAAAGTTTACAAAAAAATAAATATGTGAACCAAGTGAGGAAAAACGAAATGCTTGAAAAGATAAATAGATCAAAGAGCACAAGCACAAGAAACACATGGATTTATAGTGGTTTGGCTTAACCCAAGCCTAATCCACTACCTTAGTTCTTCACTAAGGATTTTGCAAACAATCCACTAAAACCCCCTACTTAAACCAAGTAGGTCCTCTAGTCCAAGACTAGAAATTACAACATCTTGCTTATACAAGCAAGCCTTCTAGAATCTAGCTAGGAATTACAAAACCTCCCACTCAAAATGGGCCCTCTAACTACACAAGCTAGGAAGCATAAGAAATATAGAATGTGAGAGAATCTAAGAGATGAATCTCTTAGTTACAATGTCTCTTAAGATTAAACAAGGCTTAAATGAATGTATTAACAATAATAGAACGAAGCCTTGGAGAGAAAAGTATAACAATGAAAGCACAGAACACTGTAAATACAAACGAATATAAAATGTAAGCTCAAATCAATTCGTTCCCGTCCATTAGCCTTCTCTTGATCATCCATGACTTGTATTTATAAGCTTCCCACAAGATTGAAGAGAAATGAAGCCGTTTGTGACCGTTGGAGAATGAGAAACTAGCCATTAGAGATTGAAAAACTAGCCGTTGTAAGTTTCTGTGAAACACATAGTCGACAGATCAAATGGGTTAGTCGACTATTTCTTCAAATAAAACTAGGCATAGTCGACAGATAAGAAAGCATGGTCGACTATTTTTCAATCAAAACTTCTCATAGTCGACAGATCCTTTTACATAGTCGATAGATCAAAAATACAAGGAGAATTTTGAAATTCATGAATAAACATAGTCGACAGATGAAATAGTATAGTCGACTATCCTTATACAATAGTTGACAAAATGAAATATAGTCGACAGAGGCCATATATAGTCGACAGATTAAACAAGCATAGTCGACTATCCTTACGCATAGTCGACAACACTAAACAACATAGTCGACTATCTTCTTGGAAAATTTGGAAACTTAACAGATAACATGTAGAAGCACACTTGATTAATACAAAACATCACCACATATTTACTTTATATGTCCTCATTTTGTTTAATTTATATTTTACCTTCCATTTACTTTAATACATAAATGTAAATAAGAAAGTACCCCTCATTTGGATTCAATAAAAATATCTAAAAAATCAAAATCCATAAGAATAAAAAAGTAGAATTTGGATTTTAGTAGAAACTTAGGATTTTGCGATTTTACCACCTCTAAGATATACACTTTCTATTCTTTGAAAAATTTGTTAAAAATCATTTTATCACTAATGAATGTTAACTATTGAATTACCGGGAGATAGTTTTCTAAAACTAAAACATTTTCATATATGTCTCCTTATAAGGTGCTCTAACCTTCCAGACTTAGAAAAATATGACTTTGAATTCTCGATACTTGAAATTCATTTGATTTTCATTTTCACAAAATAATACTTGATATTGATAAGCATTCCCGAAAATCGGGGTGTAGACATAAACATTTATATTCGTACTAATTTGTAACAGTACACTTACAATTCACAATTTAAGCTATCTCGAAAAGCATGCCAACCTCGAAAGACGTGTTAGACGAGTTATTTCCAAATCCTCGTGCCTTAAAGGTTCCTAAAACATTAAATTTATTTCCAAATATCAATTTACTATTTTTCTCATAATTTTCATAATTTCCAAAATTTCTCCCTATTTTCTAAGTTTTATTTCCTCAAAAATTCATAATAAATATCTAAACCTAATTTTCCTTCACTAATACTTTTAAAATTACATTTCTAGCCTTCTGAAATTTTTTTGGAATTTTTCAGATTAAATTTCTATTTTTTCCTTATTTCCATAACAACAAAATCAGTTAAATAAATAATAAATTTAGCATTTTCCAGAAAATTTTCCCAAAATAAGACATAAACTAAATTCCAGATTTAATGGAAATTTTTACAAAATTTTTATCTATTTTCTTTTTATTTTTTTCCTTTTTTTTCTTTTCTTTTCTTATTTTTTTTGTCTTTTCTGGTGGGTGCGTGCAAGCCACGCGCCTTTTTTCTACTCACGGGTACGTGGCTGCACATGCCCGTTTGCTATGTCTTCTCCGGCGGCTACCTCGCCACTGGTGACGCTTTGGTTTTCCCAAGCTTCGAAAAAGCTCCCTCTCCCCCCTATTTTCGACCTCCAAAACCTAAAAATAGCCTTAAAACTGTGAAAAAACAACACGAAATACCTCAAATTCGCGATCGAAGGCGCGGCTCCGGCAGCTTGCGCGATTTTTCGGCGAGCTTGATTCTCCTTCTCTGTTGCTCCGTTGGCCACCAAACGCTCTAGAAACGTTGCCCACAATGCAAGGACCATAACTCTACTCTCAAATCTCTCAAACACCGTCCCGATTGACCGATCTATGAAGTAAAAACAATCTAATGAAGGAGGCTGCTTGAACGCGGCTATTTATAGCTGAAACTCACCGCGAGCTGTCTTATCAAGGGTGCCACGCGTCCTAGAGGCCATTCCTGATGGCCATTCTTCATTAAAACCCCCTCCTTCCCTCTGTACTCACTTGCAAGCGCGGCCAGAGCATGGTCGCGCACCTGCTCCAGATTTTCTAATCTTTTTTTGATTTTTTTTTATATATACATATACACATACATATATATACCCATATACATCCTTATACATATACCTATCATACCTACTCGGCAGTAATATTTGCAAGAAAACCCAATTAATACCTATGATTAAACCATACACTTTTACTAAAAAATACATAACAAAATTTCTAATATTTTGACTTTGATTAAACTATGTAATTTAACTATGGTTAAATCATATACTTTTACAAAATAAATAAATTTAATATAAATATACCTTATATTATTTAATTACAACATAATAAATTTCACTACTAAATTTATACATACTCATTTTAATAATTTCTCTAGGGCCTAAAATTATGATTATTATTTACGGTGTCCTACAGTATTACAGAACACATGGTATGTAAATTGAAGAAATCAATATATGGACTCAAACAAGCTTCCTGTCAGTGGTATCTTAACTTTAATGATACCATTATTTCGTTTGGATTTAAGGAAAATATCGTTGATCGATGTATATATCTAAAGGTTAGTGGGAGTAAGTTTATCTTTTTTATTCTGTATGTTGATGACATCTTGCTCGCTACTAACGACCTTGGTCTTATGCATGAAACCAAGAAATTTCTCTCTAAAAATTTTGAGATGAAGGATATGGGAGAGGCAACTTATGTGATTGGAATTGAAATATTTCGAAATAGGTCACAAGGATTGTTAGGGTTGTCTCAGAAAGCATATATTAATAAAGTCTTAGAGAGATTTAGGATAGAGAAATGTTTAGCTAGTGTTGTTCCAATTCAAAAAGGAGACAAATTTAGTCTTATGCAATGTCCAAAGAACGAATTGGAATGCCAACAAATGGCAGCTATTCCTTATGCATCTATTGTTGGGAGCTTAATGTATGCTCAAACTTGTACCAGGCCAGACATCAGTTTTGCTGTCGGAATGCTGGGCAGGTATCAAAGTAATCCAGGACTGGATCATTGGAAAGCTGCAAAGAAAGTATTGAGATACTTACAAGGAACGAAAGACCATATGCTCACTTATAGGAGATTTGATAATTTGGAGGTTATTGGGTATTCAGATTCAGATTTTGCTGGATGTGTTGATACAAGAAAATCCACGTTTGGCTACTTGTTCCTCTTGGCTGGGGGAGCAATATCATGGAAAAGTGCGAAACAGTCTGTCATTGCTGCATTCACTATGAAAGCCAAATTTGTGGCATGCTATGAGGCCATTGTTCAAGGAAATTGTTTACGAAACTTTATTTCAGGGCTTAGGATTGTCGACAGTATTGCTAAGCCGCTGAAACTTTATTGTGATAATTCTACAACAGTCTTCTTTTCAAAGAATGACAAGTACTCTAAATGTGCTAAACATATGGAATTGAAGTACTTTGCCGTCAAAGAAGAGGTTCAAAAACAAAGAGTGTCAATCGAGCATATTAGCGTTAATCTTATGATTGCAGATCCATTAACGAAAGGATTGCCACCAAAGACATTTAATGAACATGTCGAAAAAATAGGCATTATTGCAAATGATCATTGATGTTATGTAACCTTATGATATTTTTGTATTTGACACTCTGAGCTCATTTATGTATTGTTTTGACAAAAGAATTGTTCATGTCCTAATTGTTGGTATATGCATGAATGGATTATGTGAATGTTGACAGGGATAGTCTTTATGAAGATATTATTGTTATACAATTATCGAACTTCTCATTACATATCATGTTAAGTGAAGATTTATATTATAGTATATGGAAAAGAGGATGTCAAAATGATGATATACAACCGCCATGACTCATATTGGTCTTTACTTAAGGATAATATATTAAGTGGCCAATGTATGAGAGATTTTAGCTTTATGATATGAGCATTATGTTCCATACCACATAATGAGACAATATTATGTGGGCCAAATGGGAGAATGTAAGACTTATTATTGTGGCTCACATAATATTATTAATAAATTAAATTAAAGTGATTAGTGTGCTAAACTCTCATTGGTCAATTTGAGAATTTGGTGATTTTTTAACTGCTTACTTTGATGGACAGTGGGCAGTTTTTAGGCCTAAGAAAACTGCCTCTCTCTACCTATAAATGTGAATGTATTCTATCAATAATATATATTCAATAACAGAAAAGGTGAAGAGAGAGAACAATTTTTTCTGGTTTACTTTGTGTCTCTTCTTTTGCAATCAATTTACTTATCATGGATCAAGGTATGTAATCTTGATCAATAATGTGTATGTGAAAATTATAAGTTTTAAGATTCTGTTATTAGAGTTTCTGTGAATGCAGAAATTGCACAGAATAATTAAATGTTTACAGTTACAACAACTTTGAAGTTTTTTATTGCAAATATAGAGCCTTTAATTAGTAGATGTCTGTATTTGCTGATTTGATTTTTACGAATTGTTGTGTACATTCTATTTTCTTGCAATTTAAAAAAAAATACTTTTGTAGCATCCCAAAAATTTGGAGACAAGTAAAAATAATTAATTTGGGTGTTTGAGGATATTTTAGAATATTTGGAGATTTTTGAGAAATACTTATTTATGATATGTTAAAGAAATAGGAAATTAAGGTGATTAATTAAATTAATTGAAAGTATTTATGAAAATAATAAAATAAAATATAGTAAAAATAATAATAATAATAATAGAAATCATAATAATAATAATAAAGAGTTAATCAAATTAAATTAATTAATTAACATATATATATATATATATTTGTATGTGTGTGTGCGTGGCCTTGTCTTGGCCATTACCTTTTTGTGGCTTAAAAGCCACTTGAGTTTGGTATATATATAATGCAATCTTAGGTTGGAAGCCATTAAAGGCTTCAATTGAAATATGCTGTGAAATAAGGAAGAGAAAGGGAGCTCGAGGAGAGGAAATGGAAGGAAAAAGAGAAAATTGGGAAAGAAATTCTTGAATCTTGAGATTATTTCGCGATTAAATTAGTCAGGTAGGTGGATAAAATTATCAGAAGTATTATACGTTTAAATCACGAATTTTATACGGTTAGATTTGATTAATATACGCTGTAAACTTATTATTTTATGTTAAATATTTTACTTCGCAGCGAGAGTACGAGAGAAACTATGATCGACTATCTACAGGCAAGCTCCTAACCCTCTTCTCGTGTACTTTATTTCTCGTAAAGTCTCTGTGGTTATTCGTATTTTATTCCCTTCCTCACCGTGACTTAGTTCCACGCATTAATAATGTAAATCTGCGTGGCCACTATCTGATGTCTTATCTGCTGATAATGGATCTATTGGTGATTAAATAAGCTAAGTAAATGATTCCTTGATGTCATTTCTTATGTCCGTCATGGGGTTTTGTATCGCCCCGCTTCCTTAGGAAATGATGCCGAACCCGTTGGGGCTAGGTTCCTAGAAAATGATATGGTTTAGATTATGAAAATATGTGAATAGTCTATTGTAATATCCCAAAAATTGAGAAATAAATTAATTTGGCGAATTTTTAAAAGTTTTGGGGTGTAAGTGAAATAAGAAGAAAATGGAGGCACGGGTGTATGCGCAATTAAAGGAAATTAGGAGTGTATAAATGTGAATAGCAGATGTGACCGTAATTCACCTTAAATTTAATTAAGGACGCCTAATGGTTGAAGGTGGAAGCCAGCCCAGCTGGTCGCGCACGCGAAGGACCAGCCAGGCGGATGTGGGTTCGAGCCTTGAGGGGGAGCTGTGCGCGGTTTGGGAAAATAGCTGATTTTTTAATCAGCCTCAGGTGCCAAAACGGCGCCGTTTCATGTGAGGCGGTGGGCAGCTTTTGGCTGCCACGCGGCGCTTGCTGGGCCGCTCTCTTTTTGCTTTTTAAATTGCTAATTTCAGAGTGTGTTTGGGCAGTGGAGGTCGTGCATCAGAAGAGAAAAAAATTTAAGAAGAAGAAGCAGCGTTGAGGAAGAAAATGGAAGGGAATTTGGGAGAAAAGAGAAGATTAAACTCCATTTAATCGCTGTTTAATTAGTCAGGCAAGCTCCTCTCCTCTACCTCTTTGATTTCTTCTTCATTTTTAGTTGTTCTCAGTAATGACTTGGATATGAACAGTGGTTGTGAGTGCAAAGTATAGCAAGCTGTATATATATATGTAACATAGGTATTTATATAAACTATAGCACGCAGGGGCTGTTTTGCACTGAGTTTTAATCTATTTAATTGTGTTTTGGGTATACCTTGGATTGGAGGGTGGTTCACTGTGTGTGTGATTGAGGGTTATGATGCAGAAATTGGCTTTTGGGCGTGTTTTCTGGGTGTGCATATCTCCGCGCGTATATATATATGTTCAGGTGCACAGTGAGTGTTGAATTTGTGTGTGAGGAAGATTAAGTGGCCTTTGGCCGTGAGTTGCTGTGTGCGTGTGTATGTTCACTGGGGAAGCTTAAGATAATTAATGGGTGTGTTCATTAGGTGTGTTCATGAGGGGAGAAATTGAAGTGATATATTTATATATATGTATATATAATGTTGAAGGATGAAATTGGAGGCAGCAGCACGTCCATGTGCTCTTGGAAGTGCTTAAATATATTTATATATATATGTATATATTTATGTAAATGTGGCTTAAAGATTATAAGTATCTAAATAAGTAATAATAGTAATAGGAATGATTTAATTTAAAATAAATATGAGATTTATTGGGATTTTATTTACGGTGTGCCTACGTGGGATTTTAGACGGTTAGATTTAATTAATGCGAGCTACGGGTTTTATTAATCGTTCTTAAACGTTTTACTTCGCAGCGGGAGTGCAAGGAAAAGAAGAAACAGCCGTGTAAAGGCAAGTTCTTAACCCTCTCTTCCTGATCTTTAATTCCCGTGGAAGACCCCGTGATTTCCTGTATTTTATCACCTCCCTTACTTTAATTTGGCACCTTGTCTTATTGGTTGAAGTATTATTCATTTGTTTTAATTTAAATTAAATCCGAGACTTCTATAATTTTATTCGTTATGAGCCTACGGGGGTTTGTACCACCCCCATTCCTTTCGGGAATGATGCTGAACCGGTTTGGGGACTAGGTTCCTAGACGTGAGGGTTTATTTACGATTTTATTGGATTTACTTACAATTTTTCTCAGATTTATTTATGGTTCGGTTAGAGCTATTGAGCAGTGGGGCAGGGGTCGGTTGTTGGTGACGTTGGGGTAGACTATGGTACGGCCTTGATGTGGACCGTCGGGTGGATACCCCTAGTCACTGGCCGTTGACCGGTGCCGGGCACTGCTGACTAGCTCTGCCGGTATGTGATTTACTGCATGATTAGATACATTGTATTATTGTTCATGATTTGATATGCGCATGGGTACGGGATGCATATTGGGATATCCATTTATTGAGAATGCTTGGACACGGACATTCTAGTTTGGTTAGGTTGCATCCAGCGCGAGCATATGCATGGCGTGTGGTTTACTATGTGGGCGGAGCATGGCCTGATGCCTGGATGTATGGGCGCCTTGTATCACGTTGATGCTCATTACGCCATTGCATTCTTATGTGCATTGCATGGATACTGGTAGTATTTAGTTCTCGGACGGGAGTACCGTTCCGAGGGAGCCTTTGGCTCGGTTGTCGGGAGTACCGACGGATACAGGTGACGGGAGTACCGGCCTGGGACAGCGCGCGCAGGTTTGTTGCAGATATTTGTTGCCTTTCAGGGCAGCGGCAGGTTGGTATGGGACTTGGGTGCCAAGTGTCTTATGTGGGCCCCCAAGGACCGGTATGTGCTTTTATTTTATTATGCTATTGAGCTGTTGTGTTGTAGCGTCTCATGGCTTGTGTGTACCTGGGGATTTATTCTGGGGTGAGACTTCTGGTTTTGTGTAGCCTTATGCCTTTTCTTCCTTATGCTTGCTGAGTCTCTCGACTCACCTTGCTTTCCATCATTCCAGGTAGTGGCGGCGTGGGCCATAGCAAGGGAGTGAGTCAGCTTTAACGGCAGAGTCGATGTGGTGTACAGGCAGTCTCGTCAATCCCTATCCACTCTGATGTCTAAGTAGAATTTACTCTATTATTTCGTACTGTGCCAGGTGTTTTCTCGAGTCTTGTGTATATCGGCACAGGAGTTTGTGTTTATTTATTTATCTTGTGACCGCTGTGTTAGCGGGGTACCCATAGTGCATGCATGTCTTGAGCTTTGCTTCCACTGTTCTTATTTTCGTGTATGCATGCCGGGGTGGTCTTTGTCTCTGTGTTTATTACTTTTCTCCTCCCGTAGGCGCTCCCGTTCGGGTAGTCCTGGTGGTTGGGGATATCCGGGCGGGGGTGCTTACATCTATTTTGCATGTTGAGATGGTTTTATGAAAAATTAGAAGGATGAGAACATGAATGGTATTTTAATGGTTATGTCACGATTGTATGAGATGACATGGGAGTAACTTAATAAATGTTGAGTTGGAAGTGTATAAATTCAGTGTTATCTGTAAGTGTGTCTAAGGGTATGGGGTACAAAGCCACTAACTGTCGACCGTGGGTTGTGGCAGTTGATAGCTGGATGTGTGGGCGCCAGTTATCGGTTGTTACGATAAGCGCTAGACGGGTCAGAAAAGTTGCTACTCTAGATTTCCGCATTGCTTTGTGCATATCATGATGTGTGTGCTACAGAGGGCTGGGTTGCATTCACTTGGGGACATGCGTTGTGTGTGATGGGATGCGTAAGCATTTGCATGACTCGGTTGGTCTAAGAGCCAACTTGGGTATCCTAGGTGAGCATATGCATTTAGAGCATGCCGCATGTGTGTATTCCTATGTAGGTGTAGCAGAGCCTGATGCTTGGTTTATGGGGGCTTTGTCATCATGTTTATGCTACAAAAGGCATTGCATTTCTTATGTGTGTTGCATTGCATGGTTCTAATGTTACTGTTATTCTGGGCGGGAGTACATTGCTAGTCCGGGTGTCGGGAGTACCGACTCTGGTGAGCTTCGACTTGGCTTAGAGATTAGCTTGAGGGTGGCCCGAAGGAAGACCAAGATCGCGGAAGTATATGACAATGTGATGGATGACAGGAAGAACACATGAAGGTATGATGGGTATCAGGAAAAGCATGTAACGAGTATCAAGAAAAGCCAAATGTTGAATGTCAGGAAAAGCCGATCATGGTCAAGAAAAGACGGGTCCTATTGAATGATGAAATGGTAGCCTATGTTAGGTTGTAACAGGTTTGTATGCGGGACTTGGGTGCTAGTGTGTGGCTTATGTGGGCCCCAAGAACCCTTTATGTGCAGTTGATTTTATGTTATGTATTTAAAAGTAAGGCACGTATGGATCATGGTGTGGTTGCATTGGCATGAATTGCATGGGATGTTGGGAAGAGTCATATCTTAAATCTATAGCCTTCCTTTCATGAGCTTGCTGAGTCTCGTGACTCACGTTTGCTTTCCATCATTCCAGGTAAGAAAAACGCATGTGATAGCAGGTACGTTCAGCGAGGTATGGGTCCAGACCGTCGTGTCATGGTAGCAAGTGCAGAGCTCTCCCGAAACTAGATCCTGGGTGTCATTATGCTTGTGTTAAGGTTAATATTTTATATTTGAGATACATGTGTATTATGTAAGCCAAATGGGCACAAGATGATCAACTATGTAATGACGATTGTGGGATGTTATATAAAAGAAAGATTATGATTTTAATAAGGGTTGTGTGTGAGTTGTAGTTGTGTTATTGTTCAGTATCATTTTAGTAATGACCCTATCACGGATCCTCTATGCTAGCTGGGGTTTCGGGAGGCGGGCCGTTACAACTTTAGTTTTTGTTTATAAACAATTTACATTCTTACAACATATCCAAAATTATATGATTGGTAATTGCTAATTTGCCTTTTCATCGATGAAAATCATGTCCTAACTAAGTAAATCATTGTTATTTTTGAGATTGATTGATTCTCACGTTCTTAATATTCTAATCTTATTATCCAATCATCTCTTGTTGGCTTCTGATCTTGAAGTAGTGTATATGACATATTCACCTCTACAAATTTTATATTAGTATAGTTCGCAATGTATAATCATGAAAATGATAATTGCTTTATATAGATAAGTATGTATATTAGTCATATAAGGGTGTGTTGGATGGATATATAGAATTGAGAGTTAAAATTTATAAAGATAAATCTTAGAATGAAGTCATTTATCTAAATTTTGTTTTATAATAAATAAGTAAGATTTAGTTAATTATGTTTAACTTATGAGGATTTGAACAAAAAATAAAATAAGAAATAACTGGATGATAGAGTGTGTGATTTTAATAATAATAAATATTTATGAATACGAAATGTTACTTGAATGTGTAAAGTTTAAGTGGAATAAAAAATTATTAGGCTTAATAATATTATTAGATTAGATTAGATAGATTCAATGTATGCACCTAATTACATTAAAAAATGTATATATAGTTAATTAAAAAAATAATAATAATTAAATTACAAATAATTTAAAATTTTTAAAAACATGAAATCACTGCAAATTTAGAAAAATGAGATACTCATCATAGAAGATGTACTCGAACAACTCTATTTTCTTCCTATATATAAACCGTAATTAATTAAATAGGTGGAATATTTTATATCAATATTTCAAATGGTTATATAGGTGCAACTTACTTTAATAGTAATAAATAAATATTTATGAATACGAAATGTTATTTGGATGTGTAAAGTTCAAGTGGAATAAAAAATTATTATACTTAATAATATTATTAGATTAAATTAAATAGATTCAATATATGTACTTAGCTACATTCAAAAAATATACATATAGTTAATTAATAAAATAAATATTTTAAAATTTTAAAAACCTAAATCATCACAAAATTAGATAAATGAAATACTCTTCAAAGAAGATATTAGATTCAACGAACAAAGAATAAAATAGGAAATTACCAGATAATGGAATGTCTGTTTTAAAACAACTTATGTTTTGTTGTTAAAATTTCTTTGCACCACTGCAAATGATAGAATGAACATTATTATAAAGTTTGATGTGTTGGACAAAAATTACGCAACACATATGTTTGATGAAAGTTAAATGAAATTCAAAAAGAAAAAAGAAGAGAATTTTAGGACCCTTTGTTGTTTTGTCTTTAATATGTTTTTGATGATAAAAAATAATATTACTTTTATGATGAAAATATTTTGTAATTGGTTCTAAACTTGGTGCTCTTAGATCATCTTATAAGTTTTATAGGCACCAATCATAATAATCAATTTAATTCTATGCCAAAAATCTTGTTGTGATAAATTATCTTAATGGCATTTGGAAAATATGTTTTTATTTTGTCAAAAATATTGTGTCAAAAATAGTTTTGAATGTGCTTAAAATAATAGCATTTTTCTTTTGATGCATAAGCATAGTTGTCGTTCGTTTTCTACGTTTGGGAGATTGTTTTTGTTCAAAAGTCGACTCTTGCTATCAAAAGTCAACTTTTAGTTGATCGGTTCTTATAAGTTGTCAACTAGCCTTCTTTAAGCTATCGACTGCCCAGAAACTTGCTCTTAGTAGTTTATTGTCGATCGCGCCTGCATCAAAAAGTGTCGATCGTTTTTCAATACTGTCGATTGTTTTACCCCAAGTGTCAATCGCTTCCTTTGTTTTTTATCTAACTGGTCAATCATTTTTTTGAACCTATCAAATGTTTGTGTCGCAAGTCTCTCTGACGACTAGTTTTACAAGCTCTAACGGTTACAAACGACTAATTGGTTTCAAACCTTTTGAGATGTCTATAAATACAACAAAATAAAGCTCTTGAGAATGTTAATGGATCTAGAAACAAAATTATCTTGAGCTTACATTTGTATTCACATTTTGTGCTTTCACATTTTCTCTCAGAAGACTTTGTAAATCATTTGTTCAAGCCTTTGTGTTTATATTTGAGAGATTATTGTAACTGAAACTTTCTACTCTCAAATATTCTCTTGATATCACTTTTTGTAATTGCCTAACTTGTATAATTAGAGGGCCTACTTGTCTAAGTAGGAGGTTTGTATTTCCTAGTGGTTAATGCTAGAGAACTTATTTGTGAAGTATGAGGTTTTAGTGAAGTATTTAAAATCCTTAGTGAGAAGTTAAATGAGTAAATTAGGCTGGGCTTAGTCAAACCACTATAAATCGCTTGTGTTCCTCTATTACTTTTTTTCCTTATTTTATTTATTGTGATAAACAATCTCATTCATTCTCATTTACATTATAATCTCATTTCTCAACAAAAGAATTTCAATATCATTTTTTTTTTAAATAACTCAATTCACTCTTCTTAGGTTGTGGTGCCATTGCTAAACGACTATATATTTTTTAACATCCTTACCTGTTTCAATCTTTCAAATAATTGGTAACACCCAACTACTCATCATATATATATATATATATAAGTACATCTTACTTTACTTGCAATAAATATGAATATGAAGTGTTACTTGAAAGTGTAAAGTTCAAAGATATATCATCCCTATTTTGTTGTTAAGTTCATTATATTATACTAATAGACAATTAAATATATGATGGTAAAATAAGCACAACGATTTTTTAAATAAATGATAAAACTTAAATTTAATATATTTTATTAGTTATATAGGTGTAACTTAGTTTAATAGTAATAAATATTTATGAATACAAAGTGTTATTTAAATGTGTAAATTCAAGTGAAATAAAAAATTATTAGACTTAATAATATTATTAGATTATATTAAATAGATTCAATATATGCACCTATATACATTTAAACAATGTACATATAGTTAATTAATAAAATAATAATAATTAAATTAAAAATAATTTAAAATTTTAAGAATCTAGAAATCATCACAAAATTAAAGAAGACTTACTCAGAGAGATCTTCATTTACAAAGTGTTACGTGGATGTGTAAATTTCAAGTGGAATAAAAAATTAATTGACTTAATAATATTATTATATTAGATTAGATTAAATAGATTCAATGGATACACCTAATTACATTCAAAGAATATACATATAGTTAATTAATAAAATAATAAAGATTATATTACAAATAAGTTAAAAATTTAGAAATCACTACAAAATTTGAAAAATGAAATGCTCATCAAATAAAATTTACTCCGGCAACTCTTTATTTTCTTTTTGTATACAACCTGTAACTAATTAAGTCAGCGGTATACTTTCTATTAATATTTCAAATGGTTATATAACTTTAATAATAATAAATAAATGTTTATAAATACGAAGTATTACTTGATGTGTAAAGTTCAAATGAAATAAAAAATTATTAAGTTTAATAAAATTATTAGATTAGATTAGATAGATTTAATGTATGCACCTAGTTACATTTAAATAATATACATATAGTTAATAAAGCAAAATTTAATTAGATTAGATAAATTCAAAGTACGCATCTAGTTACATTAAAAAAAATATACATATAGTTAATTAATAAAATAAAATTTAAAAACCTATAAATCACCACAAAATTAAAAAAATAAAATACTCATAAAAGAAAATGTTAAATTCAGCCTTCTTATATATATATATAAATAGATAATATTTATTTATTATACATTATTTTCATTAACAAATAAATTTTGAGTCAGTTTTTGAAAATCTGTCGTTAAATTTAAAAAATAATTTAATAATTAAAAATCAAATTAATATTTACGACAATTTTAAAGAACCGTCACAAAATTTAAAAAAATAAACTAATAGTCATATTAAAAATATATAATTTTTTAATAATTTATAAAAAGAAATTTAAAAAAAAAATGTTAACTCTTCCTTTTATTTTTTAATTAATTAATTTATTTTTAAAGAGCACATGAAACCTAAGCATCTAATTTTGGGTAAAAGGTTCAACTACCCCTAACATTTTCCAAAGCTTGTTTTCTCTAATTTTTGCATTGGACATCAACATCTATGCATAAATTTCAACAGGAAGAAGCCACACAAACCTTTATAAAAAGTCCACGCCCTACCACCCACTAGAACATTTTCATATATGAATATGCATACATACATGGACAATAAAGCCCCTACCTTGGCATGCCCTTAGCATAACTCTGCTTGGTTTAGGTTATATATTCTGATAACCTAGCTTTTATATATATGTGGATACACTCACACATTAGATATATTTCAACAAGCCACACAACCATGCTTTACAGAGTCCATACACACGCCAAGCAAATCAAAGTTATGGTTTTTTTTTTTTCTTTTTTCTTTTTCAGAATTTAAAATTTATCAAAAATAACTATATATGTTTATCCTTCAGCAACGATCTCGATTGCAGAACTAAAATCTCACTTTTAAAAAGTGAAGGCGAACGTCGAAAATGGGGGAGGGCAACATTGGCCGAAAATTGAGGGGGTGGCGGCGATAGTAAAGGAGGTGTCAACGACGGGGCTGGGTTGAGAAGGAGGTGGCGGGTCATAGGAGAGGGAGGGGCATCAACGACGGGGTTGGGCCGAAAAGAAGGTGGTTGGTCACGAGGGAGGGAGAGGCGTCGAGTGCGGGGTTGGGCTGATAAGGGAGGGGGCGAACGATGGAGAGGGGAAAGGGCGACGAGGGAGACATTGAGGCTGGGCCGAGATAGGGTTCTGACGAACGACAAAGGTGGGAGGAAACGGGTCATAGGGAGAGAGAAAGGGGGAGAGGGGGATTTTTTAGTGAGGGTGGGTGGGAGAATTTGGGGAGAGGGTTCGGGAAGTTTGGCGTAAATGTCAAGAAAGAAAAAATAAAATAAAAACTCTCTTGTAAAACTTTCTATAAGAGTTCGAGGATATGTAGCATTATCCTTTTGAGGATACAATTTTGATATTTTTAAAACATTTCATGTACTGAAATGTCAAGGAATATTAAAAAATTATTTTTTGTAATTTTATAAACATTTTAAAATTGTTTCATGATATTAAAAAAAATATCAAAAATGTGTTTCCTTCTAAAAATGGAAAAAATTATGTTTCTAACAAGGTTTATCTTTAGACTAAATAACTATTTTTATAATTTTCTATAAAAAAGAAAATATTTACGAAAATACTCCTATATTTTTTTATTTATGCGTTTTTCACGTTTCTATTTTTTTTTAAAAAATATTATTTTCTCATTTTCATTTCATATCATATTAATTTCTCATTTTTGTTCCTGTACAACCTAATTGGAGGGGTCCTCAATTAACGCATAGACTTCACTTGTGACTTCCACTTTCTCTAAAATTCACAACTCAACACACATCCTAGCCTAAGAATGAACCTTTTACTACGTTACCATACAATACGGTCCTTCTATCATCCTATATCCCGACAAGATATGAGATCATGGTCAGTAGGTCGAATCTCTTAATCTTGTCATATGACCAAATCCAAAATCAATCTTGACAAATTATGACACAACCCGTATGGAACAAATTCCATCGTCATATTACCTCGGCCAAGGATTTATCGTCAAGTGATTACTGGATCGCATAGGATATCTTCCTCATAAATCTCGAGGTGATAGATTCCATGTCTAATGCACACATACCTCATGTATCACTGAATCAGGCACATAGATACGTATGATTATCCTTGATTAGAACAACCACATGATATCGTTGATATCCTAATCCACCAATACACAGATATCCATGTCATCTCAGGTCTAAGGACTAGTTGTAAAATCGCAGCTAACATTAAATCATTGACCCGTGAGAAATAACCCATGTGATTTAATGTTAACAGTCCCGTTCAGTGAACTCGTTATTGTAACGAGCACCCACTTATCTTCCTTCTATAGCTCATACAGAATGGCACGAGACTCACCAACCTTATCTTTCAGTATCTCATACTGAAACAAGGAGGAAGACAATGTGCTGGCCTTTACGAGTTGCTATCATCCATGATAGGAATTCTATGGCCAGGAACATGTTTATAGTATAACAAATTGTGGATTATCCGTAACTCGTATTCTTAACACTTAAGAATGGTATCCACTTCTTATTATACTAATGGATATATGTTTTATAATTTAAACCATATTGCAATTTAAATAAAAACATAAACTTGCCATTTAAATAATATTTAAAGAATTACAAGATCGAGTCCCTTTGTGTCACTGGAACTGGTCTTTAGGGCTCATATCTAACAATCTCCCACTAGCACTAAGACCATTCAGTGTGGTATCTCATACCCCACCTATCTAGATGAAAATCTAGTTGCTTCTGGTTCATGGCCTTAGTCAGTGGATCTGCTGCATTCTCTGATGTATCTATTCTCTGCACATTGACATCTCCTCTACCAATGATCTCTCTAATGAGATAGAAGCGTCTTTCAATATGTTTGGACTTCTGGTGAGACCTCGGTTCCTTAGCTTGCGCTATGGCTCCATTGTTGTCGCAAAACAAGGGTACGGCAGACTTTATAGAAGGAACCACTCCAAGTTCTGTCACAAACTTTTTGACCCAGACTGTTTCCTTTGCAGCATCCGATGCTGCAATATACTCAGCTTCTGTTGTAGAATCGGCAGTCGTATCCTGTTTGGAACTCTTCCAACTGAATACTCCTCCGTTGCAGGTAAACACATATCCAGAGATAGACTTTCTATCATCAACATCTGATTGAAAATCAGAATCTGTGTAACCCTCCACTTTCAGTTCTCCTTCACCATAAGTAAGGATCAAATCCTTAGTTCTTTTCAAATATTTAAGGATATTCTTAACGGCAATCCAGTGTTGCTCACCTGGATTAGACTGATATCTGCTTGTAACACTTACAGCATGAGCAATATCAGGCCTAGTACATAGCATTGCATACATTAGGCTTCCTATTGCTGAAGCATAAGGAATCCTAGACATGCGTTCTCTCTCTTCTTGTGTCTTGGGGCACATATCACGAGAGAGGTGGATTCCATGTCTAAAGGGCAACAGTCCTCTTTTGAAATCTTCCATGTTGAACCTCTTCAACACTCTTTCTATGTACTTATTTTGGGAGAGTCCTATCAATCTCTTGGTTCTATCTCTATAGATCCGTATACCGAGAATATAGGCTGCTTCTCCCAAATCTTTCATGGAAAACTTACTTGACAACCAGACCTTTATTTTTGACAACAACCCTACATCATTCCCAATGAGTAAGATATCATCTACATATAAGACCAAAAATGCTATTGCACTCCCACTAGCCTTTTTATAAACACAGGGTTCATCAACGTTTTGTATGAAACCAAACGATTTGACTTCATCATCAAAACGAATGTTCCAACTTCTGGATGCTTGCTTAAGACCATAAATAGATCTCTTAAGCTTGCATACCTTCCCTGCGTTAACTTTAGGTGTGAAGCCTTCAGGTTGTTCCATATAGATTTCTTGATCTATATAACCATTTAAGAAAGCTGTTTTCACATCCATTTACCAAATCTCATAGTCATAATGAGCAGCAAACCTTACAAAATAAACTAATAGTCATTAAAAATAAATAAAATTTTGATAATTTATAAAATAAAATTTAAAAAAAATATGTTAACTCTTCTTTTTATTTTTAATCAATTAATTTATTTTTAATTTATATTAAAAAAATAAAATATAATTTTAAAAAATAGTGATTGGATAAGTATATAATTAATATATACGAGTATATAATAAGAAGGTTTCGCAAATCAACTGATTTCGCGAGTGCGCGTGCAGGAGGTCTTGGAATCGAAATTAGGAAAAGGTGGAAAGCCAACTAGAATAAAATTCTAGCATTGTCATGTGACGCGCAAAATGACTCGATGAGTGCGCGCGTGCCCAAACAGTAGCGGTTTTAGAACAACCATTGCTAAAGTTCAATAATTTTAATATTTTTTAGTGATAGTTTTGAAACTGTCGCTAAATGTTACCGATTGTATTAGCAGTGGTTTGCAAAAAAAAATCATCGCTAAAATTTAATTTTTTTTGTCGTGTTTATTAAAAGATAAAAAAAAACCCAAAACAAATTTTGATCTTATTAGAGAATCATGCGAAAGACCAAAGTCAAAGAACAGAAGGCCGAGCGGCCTTGTGAAGATCTTAAACTGAGGGACTGGGATCTTAAATGGTCTCCCAAAGATCTTAAGCCAGAAGACGATTTTTTTGACGACGGAAGGCTAAGAGACCTATAGTCTCCTAGAGACTACCTGAAAATATATTGATGTGTCAAAACAATAAAAGTTCGTTATTAATTGAAAGTTACGAATGCAAACATTATTAATATAATTAATTTTTACATTTTTAATCAAATTATATAAAAATATTTTCTTAACTTAAACGATAAGCTAAGTATGTGTCCTCTCTCAATCTAATAATTAATAAATCAAAATAATATAAATTATTTATGTTTTAAAAAGATTAAAATTTAAAAATAAATTATTATAAAATATAATACACTGACCAAAGTTTTTTTTTTTTTTTAAGTAATTAACTACTTTTCATTTTCATTAATCTATTTGCATATTATATTAATTTTGGGCTGTTTGGTTTTGAATCTACAGCTGAGTGGAGATCTAAACATTCTAGATTCTACCTAGGTGTTTGGTAAATAAAAAAAACAGAAAAAGAAAATAATCAAAATAGGTTTGAGTTAAGTTTGTGTGGACCTTGCTTCGACGGATCAGCTGTACGTACACTTCCAATGTGTGATTTTGGAGTGCAATTTTGTTCACCCCTCCAACGGGGTGAACATGACCCCCAGTACTTTGGAGGTCATGTTTAACATAGGGGAACAGCAGTACAACACACTGGCATCTAACCCGAGCGCGATTTTGTTCACCCTTTTAATGAGTAATCATCACCCTCATTATTTTTGTGAGGGTTAAAAATAATGAAATGACAATCAAAAATTATTTCAATACCGTTCCATTATTTTCACCCTTACAAAAGCAGTGAGGGTGATGGTCACCCCGTTAAAGAGATGAACAAAATCGCACTCTATCTAACCCGAGGGGGGTGCAATTTTGTTCACCCCTTTAACGAGAGGGTGAACATAACCCCCACTGTTTTCGGTTAAAAATAACAATGGGGTTAAAAAATTAAATAGAAGGACAGCCCTCACCGTTAATTTTAACCCCCAAAACTAAAACAGTTGGGGTTATGTTAACCCTCATTAAAGGGGTGAACAAAATCGCACGGGGGACGACAGTGACGCGCAACGGATTTCTACAATTCATATCGAACAGTATTTAGTAGGAAATTATTAAATGTCTTGGATGAGGAAATTTTATTTTAGATATTGATAGATCATTGTACCAATAACATTTCTCTTGAGTGAAAAGCAGCAAGCAGCTAGTCTTTGGTGTTCGGTAAATAAAAAAAGATCAAAATAGGTTGACTTTAAGTTAGTGTGGGTTCCTACAATTCATGCAGGAACTCCGTTTTATTTAATGTGCATATCATATCGTCTGCAAAGAATCATTAGAAGAGCGAGTGAGAGATCAGATCGTCTGCAACTAACATTAATGGGTTCCTGGACCAAGGAAGAGTTTCTCGGCAAGAGATCGTACGGGACCGTGCGCAGGGCAGTCCCTCTGACGGGGGAATTAGCAGATTCGCCGCTGATGATGGTTTCCGAGATTGCTGTCAAGTCTGCCCTTTTCAAGTCCACCACCTCCATCTATCTTCAAAAGGAAGGAGAGATCCTGTTCTTGTTGAGTGACTCTCCCGGAATCATCCGTTGTTATGGAGAAGACATCTCCCACCAGGAGAGCAAGTGTGTGTACAACCTCTTGCTGGAGTTCGCTCCCAACGGCTCCCTCAAGAGTTTGATTGAAAGAAGGGGCGGGGCACAGCCGGAATCAGAAGTGCGATGCTACACTCGCATGATCCTCAAAGCTCTAAACTGCGTGCACGAGAGGGGCTACGTCCACTGCGACATTAAGCCAGATAACATTCTTGTTTTCCCATCTCAAGATGGCAATAGGAACTACGTGAAGATTGCCGATTTTGGACTGGCAAAGAAAGCAGATGAAGGCAATGGACGGATCAATGTTCAAGGCCGCGTTCGCGGGACTGTTCCTTATGCTTCGCCGGAATCTATTGTTTGGAACATGAACAAGTCGCCAGTGGATATTTGGGCTCTTGGGTGCACGGTATCGCAGATGATGACCGGACGAGGCGAGGATTTCTTACGGATAGAGCTACCCAGAATTCCAGAAAACATGTCTAGCCAAGGCAAGGATTTCTTACGGAAGTGCTTCGAGAGTGAATGGGAAACCAGATCAACAGCTGCAGAGCTTCTTCGACATCCTTTTGTTCAAGGGGAGCCAGAGAAATGGGCCAACGAGATGCCTTTAGATGCTCGATGGGTTTCTAGGGTCTCCATGTTCAAGTAGAAAGAGGAGGCTCCTTTGGCAACAATACCATCAGAGTTCTATTTGCCTTAGTTTTTGAGGGTTCCTGTTCCACACACACATTATTTCCTTACTAAATGCCTGCAAATTAAGCAATTCAATAAAACTTTATTTGGAGATATTCTTCTTCCTCTTGATAATGTTTTATAAAATATATAAATGTGGTAGATAGATAGATAGATAGGCTTTTATTTTTGCCATTAATTGGGTTATTCCTGGGATAAACAACAGGTATTAGTATGATTATTGACAGTTTCTGAAGAAAATAATACAATTGGGCTCAACAGAAAATATTACAGTTGGGTGGCAGCATTTTTTATACATAATATTACTATTTTTTCTTCTAAACCCTATAACTGTTCAATAGATATAAGAGCTTGTAGTTTTTATTGGCACTGAGATGTAATAATATAATAATATATGGTGATGAAATTAAGGAATATACATATTACATAGAGACACTGCCTAAAATGGGAACGGGCTGTTTGGTGGGATGCTCGGTACAGGGTTTCACTTTTGTCTCTATAATATGTCACAGCTAAATTGAAGGAAAGAATCAGTGCGCTCGCGCGCACACAAATTTATGAGCTAAAAGAAGTAAAGAAAGAAAGAAAGCTGGAGTGAGGTTATTAGTCATTCTTGTGTCTCAGAAAAATTAACCACCAAAATCATAAGATGATCAATGTTTGTAGGAGCTGAACATTAGTAGAGGCAGAATAGGGGGGAAAAAGCTATGAAATGCTGCTAGGAGTTTGACAGCTTTACAAACCACAAACCCCTTACCCCTCGAATCAGATGCTCTACCAGAGTTGGATGTCTCTTGCTTAGCTGTTCAATGTGCTCATTCTTTATGTTAACCATAACTGACTACATCTACCAATATAGAGTCATCAAACTTGAGTTCTGATATTGAGACCAAAAAATTCACCCACAAGCTCCATCCCACAGGAAAGGGTCACCAACATGAGGTCCATGGGAGATATGGACCACCCACGATGAAACAATTTTTGTTCATTTATGCATGCACTTCGTTGTTTATCCTAGAATAACTGTTGAATGGCGTGCTCAAGAACTGTATGGGGTGCTAAGGTGGCTGCTAAACTGGTCGAACAAGTAAAAAACACATGCTGAGATATGACCATAAGACCAGGAAGTTTATTATTTCTTCTGCTATTCCTCAGCAGAAATAGCTGTTAGATGCAACAGACAGCAGATTATAGGCTGAATTTTTTTGAATTTCTGTTATCAATTCATGCATAAATATCTATTTTAATCATCAATGCAATATAGACATTATTGTTCTTGCTTACAAACTTTGCTGTTTTTTACCTTGTTCCTGTAAAAGGCCAACAAATTGGTATCAGAGCTTGATTTCTTATGGGATCTGTGAGTTGAGTGAGCCTAAACACAAACCAAAACCCTCGGCACAAACACAACACACAAAATCTTTCATCAAATGGAGTCAGAGAGATCATTCTCATCAGTTGCACCACCAGTCTTAGATGGTGACAACTATCAAGCCTGGGCTGTTAGAATGACAGTTCATTTGGATGCTTTGGATTTGTGGGAAGCAGTGGAGAATGACTATGAAGTTCCTGCACTGCTTCCCAATCCAACAGTTGCTCAGCTCAAGAACCATAAGGAAAAAAGGACCAGAAAATCAAAAGCAAAGGCTTGATTGTACCCTGCAGTTTCAAGCACAATTTTCACCAGAATTATGAACCTAGAATCTGCAAATGATATCGGGGAGTATCTCAAGAAGGAATACCAAGGCAATGAGAGGACAAAGAACATGCAGGTGCTGAACCTGATCAGGGAATTCGAGATGCAAAGAATGAAAAAGTCAGAATCCATCAAAGAGCATTCTGACAAACTACTCAGCATTGTAAACAAGATGAGACCGCTTGGTAAGGATTTTTCCGATGAGAGAATTGTGCAAAGGATTCTTGTTACATTACTTGAGAAGCATGAAGCTAAAATCTCTTCTTTAGAAGAGTCAAAAGTTATGTCAAGCATTTCCTTGGCAGAACTTGTGAATGCATGACAAGCATAGGAACAAAGGAGGCTCATAAGGCAAGAAGGTTCTGTGGAGGGGTGTTTTTCAAGCCAGATCACAAAACAATGAAGGAGGCGAGAACAAGAAGAAGAAGCAAAACAACAAGAAGAAGCCTGGACCAAGTACAGGCAACAACAAAAGCAACATATCTACTCTGCCCACATTGCAAAAAGACTAACC
This sequence comes from Diospyros lotus, assembly GCF_014633365.1. Lineage (NCBI taxonomy): Eukaryota > Viridiplantae > Streptophyta > Magnoliopsida > Ericales > Ebenaceae > Diospyros > Diospyros lotus. Next base: position 34,324,469 of record NC_068346.1, read on the forward strand.
ACCCACAGAGAAGGTGCTGGTGGAGGCCAGATGCTCAATGCAGAAAATGTGGCCAAATATGGCACATGGAGAAAAATTGTAGACCACAGCAGCAAGAGAGAGAGGCCAAGGCGGTAATAGATCAATTCCAGGAGGAGCAATTGTTTGTGGTAACCTACTTTTCCATATAGATGTAGGAGGACCTCAAACAACACCATCTTTGAAAGGCAGTAAGTATTACATTGCTTTCCTTGATGATTTCACAAGAATGTGGTGGATTTACTTTCTTAAGTTCAACTCTGAGGTTGCTGATACATTTTGGAATTTTAAAGCATGGGTGGAAAACCAAAGTGGAAGAAGAATACAGGTGATCAGATCAGACAATGGGACTGAATGTCCTCCAACTGATTCAACAAGTTCTGTGAGGATGCAGGTATTGGACATCAGCTTGTTGCTCCATAAACTCCTCAGTAAAATGGAGTTGTGGGGAGAAAAAAACAGAAGAATTATGGAGATGACAAGGTGCCTATTTCATGATTAAAAATTGCCAAAGAGGTTTTGGGTAAAGGCTGCTAATACAACAGTGTTTTTGCTCAACAGGCTGCCAACAAAAGCCTTGAAAAAAAAAAAAAAAAGACTCCTTTTGAAGCCTGGTTTGGTTACAAACCAAGGCTGCAAAACTTAAAAATTTTTTGTTCTTTGTGTTTTTCCTATATTCCACAGGTGAAGAGAGACAAACTTGACTAGAAAGCAGAACTAGGAATGTTTGTGGGCTACAAAAACATTTCAAAGGCCTATAGGATCAATCTACCATAAACTGACAAGGGACCATAAACCTGTCAGCAGAGATAACAAATTTCTTGAAATAGAAAGCTGGAATTGGGAAGATGCAGAGAAGAACAAGAACCTACAGTTCTTGGAGAAGAATGAATGACAAAATAGATGAAGTTCCTATGAGAGGCACCAGAACACTCTCTCATATCTATCAAAGGTGCAATGGGGCTGTGATGGAGCCTGCAGGGTACAACAAAGCTGCAACAGACCAGGAATGGATAGCTGCAATGAAGGAGGAGCTCAGGATGATTGAAAAGAACAACACTTGGGAGTCAAATGGGTTTACAGAACCAAGCTCAATCCTGGTGGTTCTGTGAACAAACAAAAAGTAAGGTTGGTGGTCAAAGGATATGCACAGATGTTCGGGGTGGATTTCTCTCAGACATTTGCCCCAGTTTCCAAACAAAACATAATAAGGAAGCTATTGGCCCTTGCAGCACAAAAAGGATGGATCATATGCCAGATGGATGTCAAATCAGCCTTCTTGAATGGACACTTGGAGGAGGAGGTCTTTGTGGAGCAGCCTAAAGGGTTTGCTGTCCAAGGACTTGAGGACAAGGTATATCTGCTGAAAAAGGCCCTGTATGGCTTGAAACAAGGCCCAAGGGCCTGGTACGACAGGGTTGATTCACACCTGGCAGACTTGGGCTTTAATAAAAAACTTGAGTGAGTTCACATTGTATGTCAAGAAGGTAGATGCAAATGTGATTATTGTATCTTTATATGTTGATGACTTGTTGGTAACAGGGAACAATGAAGAACTGATTGAGAAGTTCAAATAAGAAATGAAAAATGTCTTTGAGATGACTGATCTTGGGAAGATGTCATTCTTCCTTGGGATGGAGGTGCAACAACAGCAGAATGAAATCTTCATTTGTCTATGTCAAAGAGTTATTGAAAAAATTCAGTATGGAGGAATGCAAGCCTACGGCAGCTCCAATGAATCAAAAGGAAAAGTTCTGCAAAGAAGATGGTGCTGACAAGGTGGACGAAGGGGGTTACAAGAGTTGCCTGCCTAATGTTCCTAACTGCAACAAGGCCAGACATAATGCATGCAGTAAGTTTGCCGTCACGATACATGCATTGTGCTAGTGAAGTCCATTTTCAAGCAGCAAAAAAGGTTAGATACATCAAGGGCACAATTGATTATGGTATTAAGCTTAGTAAGGTTAGAGACTTTATTTTTTAGGGATTTTCTGATAGTGATTGGGCTGGCTGCATTGATGATATGAGAAGCACCTTTGGTTCTGGTATTTTCTCACGGTGCTCTAAGAAGCAGGGTGTGATAGCTCAATCCACAAGCAGAATATGTTGTAGCTGCTGCAGCTGTGAATCAAGCCCTATGGATAAGGAAGCTGCTAATTGATTTACACATGAAAGAGAAGAGAAGCACATAGATTTATGCTGATAACCAAGTTGCAATTTTGATTGCAAACAATCCTGTCTCTCATGGAAACACAAAATACTTCAAAATAAAATTGTATTTCTTAAGAGAGGTACAAAGAGATGGAGAAGTACACTTAGTCTGCTGCAAGACTGAAAATTAAAATGCTGACATATTGACAAAAAGCACTTCCTAAAGCTAAATATGAGTTTTTGAGGCAAAGGCTTGGAGTTTGCAGCTCTAGAGCCAAGGAGGAGTGTTGAATGACGTGCCTCAGGAGCTGTACGGGGTGCTGGGGTGGCTGCTAAACTGGTTGAACAAGTCAAAAACACATGCTGAAATATGACCATATGACTAGGAAGTTTGTCATTTCTTTTGCTATTCCTTGGGAGAAATAGCTGTTAGATGCAACAGACAGCGAATTAGGCTGAATTTTTTTGAATTTCTGTTATCAATTCATGTATAAATATCTGTTTTAATCATCAATGCAATATAGACATTTTTTACAGTCTCGAATTTCTATTGTTCTTGCTTACAAACTTTGATGTTTTTCACCTTGTTTCTGTAAAAAACCAACAAGAACATATGCGGCAGTGAATCACACAAAAGGGAGTTTGCCACTCTACCTTACAGTCCTGCTGGAAGGGCAGGGGTTGTAGCAAGGACATTCTGCTCCTCCTCTGATAAGACCTGAAAATTAAACAACAAAAGAATGAGAAGAGGCAGCAGCATCCAGACGCTTTCATCTTGGTAATTCAATATTTGCAAAGAAAAAGAGTTGTTGGCCACTTGAGATCATACTGGCAACGTTGTCAACAGATTGTCAGCATAAGTATCTTCAACCAGCAAACTAATATGAAGATTCAATCTCAAGGATATCAGATTTTATATGAACAATAGGGACTGAACAATTAGAAGCAGCAGATGAAAATTTGAAACAGTCGCACATGTTTGGCCCAATAATAGAAAGTATCACATGAGAATATATAATAATAAAACATAAATTCTCTACATATTGCTTTACATGTTGCTCTGAATATTTCCAAAGTTCTTTAATTTTTCCACCACTGATCTCAACAGGGAATTTACTCTCAATACCTACCTGCCGTTGGTGAATAAATTTTTTTTTTTCTTTTGTCAAACCAATGAATGCAAAAAATCCTAGTTACCCATAACCCATTACCAGAGCTTCTAATTCATTAAGATATATATATATATATATTCTGTAAAAAATAACAAAAATATAAATAGCTCAAGAAAGGGGATCTCTCTGAAAGACCCCACCGGCCACCGTGGCCGGTGGTTTCCGGCGATCAGAGGCAACCACCCGACACCCTCATCCCCATCGACCAACATACCAAAAAACCAACAAGATCCAACGGCCGAATCTCCATAGATCTAGGATTAAACTTTCGGCCTAGCCCAAACCGTGCGTATATACGTATATATCATGGATCTATATTGAAAACAATTGCTGATAAAACTAAAAGACTTGCCTTCTTGCAGATTGGGGCCACTTTCACCGTAAAAATACGCTTGGATCCAAGATCAGACGGGTGGATTTCGTAAAATCAAAGATTTGAAGAGTTGTTCTTGAGAGAGAGTACAAGAAAGGAGGAGAGAGAGAGAGAGAGAGATGCGTTGCGTTCTGCAGATTTCAGGTCGATGGGAGAACTTTATATATGGGCAAAATGGTAATTTATGCAAATGTGGGTCCGGGCGCCACTAAATTATTTATGGGCCCCACTAAATTAATTATGGGCCCCGTAGGACAGCTGGGAAACGTGTTTTGTTTTGCTTTATATCAGTAGAAGACGTCAGAATACCACCACCTCAACAACTATATAGATAAGCAATTCAAAGGCGGTCTTGAGTATGCATGTGGATGGTTGGCCATTGGCTAGCTAGCTGTGCTTCTTATATTTGTATCTTTTTTTACATTTTTAAAATTTTTAGCGTAATTGATATGAAAACAGTTAAACAAATTATTTAACTTTCCACGGTAGGGCCATTGTTGGAAATTAACATGCTCATGGACCCCAACATAATAATAATAATAATAATAATAATTCATATATAATATTCCCAGAACCAGAAGCATCTACTTTGGTCTCTCTCTCTCTCTCTCTCTCTCTCTCTCTCTCTCTCTCTCTCTGTTAAAGCCTTTATTATTAAAGGAGACCGACCGCTTTTGCCAATTTAAAGTTGAGCAAGTTGTCAAATTGATATAAGAGGATATAAAGCCTAATATTTAGGTAATCTGTTAATTGAATTGAAAATTTTGATTTTAAATAAAAAAATTTAAGAAAATGCTAATTGTATTAATATATAATTTATGGGTATAACCGTTTCATTTTTATACATTTAAACCTATACAAATAATACAACTGATATAATGTCTGGCCTATTTGTAAACCGTCACTACTAAGGTATCACTATTACTATTATATCAAACATCTCAACCATACATTGGTTTTCTATTATAAAAGTTTAAGTAATAATAGACCAACAAAAATTTTAAATAATAATTTGTAATAAAATAGTATATTTATTAAAAATACTTAATAAATTTTATAATTAAATTAAATTTATAGTCACATATCAATAAATTACAAAACATTTATCATAAAAATTATAATACTCTTATCTTTTATGATATTTAATCAGAATAGATTAATTTTCTCTTTTTCTATTTGTTTTGTTGTTCATTTTCATTTTTATTGTCCTGATCTAGGTCCACATCATTTTCATTTAAGGTGTGTTTGATTGCATTACTTAGAATTTAATTCCAGATAATATTGTCTAGAAAACAAAAATCATCTCACCCCCTTGAAAAATGAATTCCATGGAAAGAAACTTTAAATGGTTGTACCATACATATTTTTTCATGAAAAAATTAAGAGTGTTTGATTATTTTTCATAGAAAATGTGTAATAATTACATATTTTTCATGAAAAATGTGTATAATCAAACACACTCGTACTTCTTTTTGACCTGTAATAACTGATGATTGGTAATGTATATTTTTAAAATAAAGGAACTTATAATAAAAAATATTATTTTTTAGTGTTTAAGATATACTTTTTAAAAAAATTGGGTGGGCTTCACCCCCTTCGTCCGCCCCTGAATTGATATATTTTTTTATTTGTTGAAAATTATAGTTTGATTTTAGTTTTTTATTTGATTTGTAAATTTTTAAGATGGTCTCGTTTTTCAATTCTTTTTTTAAATTATAATGATTAACTTTTATTTTGAACACAAATATTTTTCTTGATATGTAACATCCTGATATTTTAAAAATTAATAATAATTATTAATTTTTTATATTTGAAGTGATTTTTAATTTATTGAAGTTTTGTAGATTTAAATAATAATTTAATGAAAGTTTGGAGAAACTTGTGGAAGATCGAAATGGAGGTGGTATCCGCAAAGGCCATTTTTTCAAAGGGAAAAAACAGTTAAAGTTGATAGATTCATAGGGCGGCCATTAATGGTGGAATTTGGATTTTAATCAGAATAGATTGAGTTGGAGCAGTCTTGGCCGTTCCTTCTTCTTCCTTGCGCTTGCTCGGGTGAGTTTTCTTCCTTTTGGCTGCAAGTTGATTGGTTCGGTGGCATTCGTTTCCAACTTCACTATCTCACCAGAGCCTTTCAAACCAACCTCATCACCTTCCTATGGTGCAAACCAGCATCATCCCCAACCAAGAACGAAACACCACCAACCAAAAAATCCAACCACCGTGGAGGTTCTTCTCCAGACCATTCGACAGCTTCCAAAACCAAGTTTTTGAGTTAACCTGATATCAACAGCGTGACTAATGCAGTGAATGGGTTGACAACGATGCAAAGAGTAGCCACTACCAACACCACTAGGCCATCCATACCTTTGTTCCCCCACCTTCCATATCCCTGTATTCTTTGGGCCATCCCTTCTTGGAGTTCATCATGATTGTACCTTTGCTGAAAGGTTTTTGCCTCTCTAATACCTTGGAGCCACATGATGGCATTATCGATCCTCAAGAGCGTCTCACCATGATCAATGCCGTGATACTACTGAACATACTACTAAACATATGCAAGGACCCGATCACGTGCCAAGCCTTTCCTAGCACATTGAAGAAGTCAACCATGTTCTGGTTCTCCTCACTGGAGCCAAATTCTATCCACGACTTCTCTGAACTGGCCACCTGTTTCCTCACTCATTTTTCTACCAATCGAGCCCATCGCAAGACGTTGGCTAGCCTCATCAACTTGAAACAAGGAGAGCACGAGCCACTCTGAGCGTTCTTAAATAGATTCAATGAGGAAGCCATTCAAATCAAGGATCTCAGTTCAGCGATTTCCCCACACGCTATTATGGCCAAGCTGAAATCAGGGTCCTTCGCTGACTCGCTAGCTCGGAAGTCCCCCACCAATCTAGACGATCTCAGGATGCGACCTGTGAGTTACCAGAACATGAAGGATGTGTTAGCCACCCGACATAATGATACTTAGCCACAAGCTCAATCGTAGCCGGTCCACCAATCGGGGCATTAACGCCATCCTGAGAGAGACTCTGGCCGAAGACGGGAAAACAGAAACTGCAACAGGGGACGAAGGGAGCTAGCTCGGATCTTTGAGCTGCCTCAATTGCGCTACAATACCTATACTCCCCTTACAACCAAGCGAGATCGGATTTTCTTGGAGGTTTACAACTTAAGGGTTATGCCCCATCCTAGACACTACGGAGCAACGACCTCCCGCAACAACATTGATACCAACAGATGGTGTGATTATCACCGCATGTTCAAACACACAACCGAAGAATGTGTTGCCTTAAAATACTAGATCAAGCGCCTGGTCAAGGAGGGCCATCTTTGCCAATACACTTATAAGGTAGACTAAAGATGATCCTTGCGGGATAATCCAAACAGGCGAAAGAGCCGTAGCCCCTAGATATGACCGCAAGTGGATGAAGGGAGGAATGCTGGAATGCCTCCGATTGAGCAGATAGCAGGGGTCATTAACACGATTTCTAGAGGTTTCGCGGGTGGGGAAAATTAGAGCTTATCAAGAAAGCGATCTTCAGGGACAAGGACTTTGAGGGGATCGATTAGAATCTTAACGACCCCATGATAATCTCAGTAGTCACCGCCAATTTTTTGGTGAAAAAGGTCCTCATTGACCAAGCCTTAGGCATGTAGCAAAAGTAGAAATAAGATACAAAGCCTAATACTATAGTTAATCTATTAATTGAATTAAAAATTTTGATTTTAAGTAAAAAATTTAAAAGAAATGCGAATTATATTAATATATAACATGTGGGTGTAACCGTTCCATGTTTATACATTTGAATCCATACAAATAATACAAATGATATAATGTGTGGCCAATTTACAAACTTCACCGCTAAGACATCATTACTGTTATTATATCCAACATTCTAACCATACATAAGTTTTTCGTCATAAAAGTTTAAAAGTTTTAAGTAATAATAGACTAACAAAAAATTTCGATAATAATTTGTAATGGAATAGTGTATAGTTTAGTATATTTATTAAAAATATTTAATAAAATTTGCAATTAAACTAAATTTGTAGTCACATATCATTAAATACAAAACACTTATCATAAATGATTCATATTATAAGTCTTTTTTTTTTTATAATAAAATCTTGAGGAAAGCATATTGATATATTTTTTATTTGTTGAAAGTTTTAGTTTGATTTTAGTTTTTCATTTGATTTGTAAATTTTGAAGATGGTGTAGTTTTTCAATTCTTTCTTTAAATTATAATGATTTGACTTTTATTTTGAACACAAATATTTTTCTTGATATGTAACATCCTGATATTTAAAAAAAAAATAATTTAATGAAGGTTAGGAGAAAGTTGTGTAAATGGAATAAAGGGTTGTGGGGTTGCAAGGTGTATTTGAATATATATATATATATATATATGTACGTATGTAATATATAATTTGAAAAGATATCATATATCAAGGCATTATTATATTGTAAAGGTGAGCGGTGCACAGTTCCTTGCGTCTTCTCCCCTCCAATGTGGAGGGATGAACTATTTTTATACCATATGAGATGATGATGTACTTTATGCATTATATAATTTGATATAAGAGGAGACAGAGAAGAGCAGCAGGTTGTAGCGCACTAGAAGTTGTCAATTTTAAGTATAATATTATATTTTGATCAAAGGGAGATTAGAAATTTGGGAGATTCGATTTGGGAGGATTACAAATTATGCATTATATAATTTGATATATTATGTAAATATATAATATGTTATGATATTAATAGATATAAATAATATGTCACAGCAAAATGGAAGGAAAGAATCAGTGCGCACGCGCGCACAAATTTATGAGCTAAAAGAAGGAAGGAAAGAAAGAAAGAAAGCTGGAGAGAGGTTATTAGTCATTCTTGTGTCTCAGAAAAATTAACCACCAAAATCATAAGATGATGCGTGTTTGTTGGAGCTGAACATTAGTAGAGGCAGAATAGGGGGGGAAAAAGCTGTGAAATGCTGCCAGGAGTTTGACAGCTTCACAAACCACAAACCCCATGAATCAGATGCTCTACAAGAGTTGGATGTCTCTTGCCTAGCTAGCTGTTCAATGTGCTCATTCTTTATATAAACCATAACTGACTACATCTACCAATGTAGAGTCATCAAACTGAGTTCTGATATTGAGACCAAAAAATACACCCACAAGCCCCATCCCACAGGAAAGGGTCACAACATGAGGTCCATGGGAGGTATGGACCACCCACGATGAAACAATTTTTGTTCATTTGTGCATGCACTTCGTTGTTTATCCTGGAATAACTGTTGAATGGGGTGCTAAGGGGGCTGCTAAACTGGTCGAACAAGTAAAAAACACATGCTAAGATATGATCTAAGACCAGGAAGTTTACTATTTCTTTTGCTATTCCTCAGCAGAAATAGCTGTTAGATGCAACAGACAGCATATTATAGGCTGAATTTTTTTGAATTTCTGTTATCAATTCATGTATAAATATCTGTTTTAATCATCAATGCAATATAGACATTTTTTACAGTCTCGAATTCTTATTGTTCTTGCTTACAAACTTTGATGTTTGTCACCTTGTTTCTGTAAAAAACCAACAATAACATATGCGGCAGTGAATCACACATAAGGGAGTTTGCCACTCTACCTTACAGTCCTGCTGGAAGGGCAGGGGTTGTAGCAAGGACATTCTGCTCCTCCTCTGATAAGACCTGAAAATTAAACAACAAAAGAATGAGAAGAGGCAGCAGCATCCCGACGCTTTCATCTTGCTAATTCAATATTTGCAAAGGAAAAGAGTTGTTGGCCACTTGAGATCATACTGGCAACGTTGTCAACAGATTGTCAGCATAAGTGTCTTCAACCAGTAAACTAATATGAAGATTCAATCTCAAGGATATCAGATTTTATATGAACAATAGGGACTGAACAATTAGAAGCAGCAGATGAAAATTTGAAACAGTTGCACATGTTTGGCCCAATAATAGAAAGTATCATATGAGAATATATAATAATAAAACATAATTTCTGTACATATTGCATAAATTCTCTTCTTGTAGATCGGGGCCACTTTCACGGTAAAAATATGCTCGGATCCAAGATCAGATGGCTAGATTTCATAAAATCAAAGATTTAAAGAGTTGTTCTTGAGAGAGTACAAGAAAGAAGGAGAGAGAGAGAGAGCTGCGTTCTGCAGATTTCGGGTCGATGGGAGAAATTTATACATGGGCAAAATGGTAATTTAGACAAATGTGGGTCCGCGCCCCACTAAATTAATTATGGGTCCCCACTAAATTAATTATGGGCCCTGTAGGTCCGGGCCTGTCCTGGCGGACAGCTGGGAAATGTCTTTTGTTTTGCTTTCTATCAGTAAACGTCAAAATACCACCAGCCCAACTGTTATATTTTTGTGAAACATAAAAGAGGCCCAAGTCTAGGGGGCCTCTTGTGGCAACCTGGGCTGCCTTTTTGGGCGCCCACTGGAGGGCCACAAGATGCAGCCAGCTTGGGCCAGCCCTTTTTCTCTTATCCTTTGATCTGTTGTCGTTTTGTCTGCTGCTGCTCCTTTTGCACGATTTAATCCAGACCATCGACGCTGCTTTTGCTGAGGCAATCCAAGCCATTCATTTCGATTATATCTCGCCTCGAGATCGCCGTTTTCTGATTGCATTGAAGACGAGTTTGATTGAGGGGTTTGGTAGAGAGTCGGTCATTTTAGGGTTTCATTTTTGCTCTCTCTCTCGTTCTCTCTCTGTAAATGTTGTATAGTTTGTCTTCTGTAAGCGTTCCCTGGTTTTTGTTTTGTGTAAGGTAAGCTCCTAATCTGTAAGTGATTTCGTGGCTTATTGTTTTAGAAAATCAGGGTTGTTTTTGTTATCGTTTTTGTTGTAATCAGATTGAATCTATTTTAGTGGAAGTGAGCTCTTCTCACCAGAGCTCAAGTGGACGTAGCCCTATTTTTGGGTGAACCACTATAAAATCTTGCGCCTCTTGTTTCTGGTTTACGTTTTAAATACTGTCAATATTGGCTGCGTTTAATTTTTTCAGTTCGTGTAATTTCATCTGTGTGGGATTTTGACGGTGTGTTTGTATTTGGAGATTTTGCTATCTCTGTTTGTTTGTAACACCAACTATATAAACAATCCAAAGAAAACAAGTTATATTTTATAAGAGTAATGCTACATTCCCCATTTGAGCTTATGTTATCAATTCATGTATAAATATCTGTTTTAATCATCAATGCAATATAGAAATTTTTTACAGTCTCAAATTCTTATTGTTCTTGCTTGCAAACTTTGATGTTTTTCACCTTGTTTCTGTAAAAAACCAACAATAACATATGCAGCAGTGAATCACACATAAGGGAGTTTGCCACTACCTTACAGTCCTGCTGGAAGGGCAGGGGTTGTAGCAAGGACATTCTGCTCCTCCTCTGATAGACCTGAAAATTAAACAACAAAAGAATGAGAAGAGTTGCAATAATCATTTGCAATTACTGCAACTCCCAGCAGTGCAGACTCTGCCAAGCTAGCAACAGAAACCTCTGTTGTCTGTTGCTGCAATAAGATTTGCTTTAGATGCTGGGATCCCAGTTTGAAGAATCTGCACCCCGATGACATCACATGACATGTGTCCCAACCTTGACAATACCTGCAAACAGAGTATATCAACTTTTCTTAATTTTCAGCTGAATTTACCCATAGAAGCTACTAGTTATGAGAGTGTATTTTTAAGTGGTGACATAATAGCCATGGAGACAGATTAAGATAGCAGTGGTAAGTAGGAACACCATATCACAAAAGTGGTCAAAATGTTTCCCTATGAAGGAAAGATCGTGTGTGCTCAACTCATGTTCATTCTTAAACCCAAAAAACAAGGAGCATGATGCTGGTGAGGACGAAACACTAAGAAGTACAGCCAAACACTTTGATCTCATATATTTGATAAGAGTAGGAGATAAAAGTTTCCTATTTGTATAGCCTCACCTACCTTTCTTTCCCGTTGATTGGCATCCTCGTGGGGAATACCTTACTGTTGTTTTCTGCATTAACCTTGTATTTACCATATGATTAATTGCTTATGGCAAGCAGTAGTGCATGTTAAAATGTAAAAATTCATTTACCTGTGAAGGCAATGCATTTTGTTTTTTTTGGCTAGGTAGAAGCAATGCATTTCCACTTTCTTTGTTAATTAGCTTCCAATATGGGTTCAACTACTAATACATTCTGATATATCTTATAATTTATAGTATACCCAGAAGATATTTTGCTTGCCTATGCTTGTAGATGTTTACTGAAGATGCATTTATTTATCTTTCAATAGTATGAAAGACAAAGTTTACTTCTCTCTTATAGCTTGAGCCTTTAAATAAATTAATAGTCAATAATTAATTTAACAAATTTCTCAGATTAATATATCTTAAGATAAGAGTATAAACAAAACTAGGTATGGCTGGTATACTAACAGGAATAATATCTAGAACGAGACCCTTAAAACTCCAAACTGTTTGATCATGTTTGCAGATAGATATGTTGCTGCAACACCCATGAAAGCACATAATCCACAAAACCCCCCAATTATTGATGGATTTAGACCTGTAATAATCAGAATGGTAGATCTGAGGGTCTAAAGCCAAAAAAAATTTCAAGCAGAATTTGTAAAGAGCTTCAGCACTATTCTTTTTTTTTTTTAAGATACCTATACAGCACCATTGTTTCACTTAGGATTTCGACCAAAATTTACATATTGCAAACAAGAAGTAAGACATTGGAGTACAAACACTTGCTAAGTACAAAATCTTTGAAGCATGAATATAAGAACAGTCAAGCTTCAACCATTAAAATGATGGAGGCAAAAGATAACATGCTAAGTACAAAAATCTTTTACTGTGCCAAATTTTATAGCCAAACTCCAAATAAGCAGAGGATTGCTTATAACAAACTAAACATTTCTACATAAGTAGAAATTGGATTTAGTCAACCAGTAGAAGCCTCCCCATGACAATGCAGGTAAAAAGTTTAGAAATAAGGATAATACCATGCTGCGTTAAGAATGCTGTCATCACTCCACCAGGAGCAAGAACAACATTGAAGTAAAGAAGAACATATGCTAGGCTTGCTGGGAGCACAGGATGCTGCATGTATTCAACCCGCCCATGCTTGGTAGCCTACACACTAATTTTCACTGTTTATCAAGATTGTTGTTAGTTGGGTAGTCCACATCAAAATAACAATTTGAAGATAAGCTGAAGACAAATCTATATTCTCAGTATCCAGCAGAGGTCTTTCTGTGGAGTTTTTGCAACATGCTTGTGGAGATTTAGGACGAACAAGAACCCTTTAGAAAGTTTGTTGGTTAACCACATGAGACCAGCCTTGAGACAGAGTGTGAATCTCAGAATAACAAGTAATGGTTATGGCAAAGCAACATATGCCAGAGCAAGCAGAAGAAGAGAGAAATATTAGGGAAGAACAAGAACGAGAGGTTTACAGCAACAAGAAGTGCCCATGTCATTGAACCAGCAACAAGCTTTAAGCAGGTCACAGGGTTGTATTTAGACAGGATATGCCAAATGGAGAAGCTCCAGCAATCTACAATTAAATCTCTTCTTTGAGAGTGCTCCATTATGAACAATAGGGACTGAACAATTAGAAGCAGCAGATGAAAATTCATTCTGGACTTCTTTGTCAGAGTGAACATGATTGGGGACTTCAGTTCCTGTTATTGAACATCTAGCATAAAAAACTTCCAACCTTTAGGATTCTCATTGACCATGAACAAAAACAAGCTTTCATGAAAAATCACTTGTTCTCAGTGAGCCAAAAGACCTGGTTGATAATGATGATGAGATGCCATTATTGATGAGTGCCAATGATAGTGGATGAGTTGCTCGACTCTCCATGTTTGGAGCTTCAAAAGAGGCCAACGTTGGCAGTTTGCTCAAGCCTTTCATTACAAGGAGATAGAGATTAAACTCTTTTTTGTCTGAAATTTCACTTATAATTTATTTGTAATTCTAACAAAAGATACATTACTCGTATAAAATTTTAAAATAGAGATACATGCAAGTCTTCTATAAATTGAATAACGTGTACAATCTATTTTTTTAGTAGATTTCTTTACTTTGTATAACGTGGAGTGGTGAATGCAAAATTAGTAAATTCACTTCAATTAAAATAATGCTGTCACAGAGCACAAAAGCAGTTAGTCTTTTATTTTAATTACTAATATGTAATATATATACATATATTATGGTCTATTATGAGTATTTGAACACTCATAGATATATAATCACATAAATAAATATATATAAAAGTGTAAAATTTGAAATTGTTAAAGGAGATGGTATCTATGTGGGTGCATATAATTAGTGAAATGGATGATATAATCAGTGAAATGATTTGGCCACAAGGATCTCATCTTCTTCTTACTTCTCTAGTTTCTTGGCATTTGAGTTGTCGTGTGATGTACAATATTAACATGTATATCATAAAGATGGTGTATTATTGAAATAATTTAATTGGTTAGACCTGTCTATTAAAAAAATTAGTCTAAATTTGAAATAAACTATAATTAAGTATAGTTTGGGTATATTTCTTGAAAATAAAATAATAATGGGGCTTCTATATATTATTATTTAGGCATGGTTTTTGTTTTTTGGCGCTCAACTCAAACAAACTTCAAAAGTAATTTGCCAAATTTACAAATCTCATAGATGATTTGTAAAATTTACCTGTCAAGCAGCAAGTTGCCACTCTATCCTACCTAGCCGCCAATCAAATATTAAGATTCCAGAATCAAAATCACCCCAAAATCACACAAATTAACTACTTTAACTGCCACTGGATTGTGGTCGGGATGACCTATGTATATATTTCTACAGTTCTTGATCTCATCTGATCTGATATGATCTGATAACGCGCATACACCAATTTATATTGGTTTTGGATTAGAACAGTTCTTATCTTCATGTACATATATATGTGTATGTGTGTGTTCAAAATATTCAACTTAAGATACCACGCGTAATCCAATTCATATTGGTTCTGGATTAGGAGGAACTGAGCTTTATTTAAGGTGCATACACATATTTGTTCACAATAAACAAATTAAGAGAATCATTAGAAGAGAGACAGAGAGAAAGATCATATCGTCTGCAACTAATATTAATGGGTTCCTGGATCAAGAAGGAGTTTCTCGGCAAGGGATCGTACGGGACCGTGAGCAAGGCAGTCCCTCTGACGAGGGAATTGGCAGATTCTAATGATGATGATGATGATGACATACCGTCGATCATGGCTTCCGAGATTGCTGTCAAGTCTGCCGATTTCAAGTTCTCTACCTCTCTTCAAAAGGAAGGAGAGATCATGTTCTTGTTGAGTGACTGTCCCGGAATCATCCGTTGTTATGGGGAAGACATCTCCGACGAGAAGGGCAAGAGGGTATACAACCTCTTGCTGGAGTTCGCTCCCGGCGGCTCCCTCAAGAGTTTGATTGAAAGAAGGGGCGGGGCACTGCCGGAATCAGAAGTGCGACGCTACACTCGCATGATCCTCAAAGCTTTAAACTACGTGCATGAGAAGGGCTACGTCCACTGCGGCATTAAGCCACACAACATTCTTGTTTTCCCTTCTCAAGACGGCAATGGGAACTACGTGAAGATTGCCAATTTTGGACTGGCAAAGAAAGCAGATGAAGGCAATGGATTGAGCGGTGATCCTCGTTTGATGGGCCACTCTCGCGGGACTCTTCCTTATTCTTCGCCGGAATCTATTGTTTGGAACATGAACAAGCCGCCAGTGGATATTTGGGCTCTTGGGTGCACGGTATCGCAGATGATGACCGGACGATCTCCATGGGAGTGCACGCACAGGCTAGAGCTGAAATGGAAGATAATTCTTGGGAGAGAGCTACCCAGAATTCCAGATACCATGTCTAGTCAAGGCAAAGATTTCTTGTTGAAGTGCTTCGAGAGGGACTGGAAAACCAGATCAACAGCTGCAGATCTTCTACGACATCCTTTCGTTGAAGGGGAGCGGGCCGATGAGATGCCATTGCTGCAGTGTGCCGCTGAAGATGCTCGATGGGTTTCAAGGGTCTCCATGTTTAAGGAGAAAGAGGAGGATCCTTTGGCAATAATACCAATAGAGTTCTATTTGCCTTCGTTTTTGAGGGTTCTTCTTACATAGACATTGTTTCTTCTTTCTTTCTGTCTGTTTTGCCTTTCTCCATGATTTGTACATTTGTTTCTTTCTTTCCTTCTGTCTGTCTTGTCTTTCTCTATGATTTTTACAGTATTAATTCTTTACCAAATGCCTACAAATTAAGCAATTCAAGTCAATACAACTTCTTGTATTTGGAGATATTTTTGTCATTAAGAGGGTGTTTTTTTTTTTTTAATTATTAATGATAGAGCTCCCGAAAAAAATAATACAATTAGGCTCAACAAAAAATTTTACAATTGGGAGGAATTATTTTGTGTACCTATATAATATTACTATTTTTTCTTCTAAATTTTATAATTTTTCAATAAATATATTAAGAGTCTGTAGTATTTATTGACAGTAAGGTGTAATATAATACTAACACTTATTTATCATAATTTTGTCGTCTCATACTCAAATCTTAAAACAGAATTATCTCAATCCTGCAAAATAGAATGAATGACAAACAAAAACAAGGGTAGTCATTGGCAAAACAAATAGATGCTTAATTAGATGCTTAAATTGGTAAGAGCGTCATTCAAGAAGATATCACCTGTACATATTACAGCTTAGGAGGAAGAAGCCCTTGTTAAGCTTCTTGGGTTTATAATGGAAATACGGGAGAAATTGGGAATGAGAGAATAGAAAAGAAGGGAGAGATGAGAAGAAAGGAAGCGAAAGAGAGAGTGAGAGAGAATTGAAAGGGAAACAAAATTTAATTTATTTATCAATCATCAATCCTCTAATACCTTAGCTTATTTATAGGTTGTAAACTAAAAATACAACACAATAGCAACCTATAGCACAACAAAAGAGAAAATACATATATGACATAATTATTTTTATATCCTTGGAGAGTGACAACCCTCTATATAAAGATTTACAAATTCAAGTTTCAACATATTTGATGTGAGAAAATATTTTCATTCAAAATTGATGATGAGCCTTTCGTTATCACAACAATTGTAAGCGACTAAGTGAGCTGAGGAAAGTGCCATAGGTGTCTCCTAGAATAAATACATTGAAAGCCCGAGGAGAGAGGCATGAAATGTCTTTTCCTTTCGGTCAATAGATGTGAAAAAATCACTGGCTCAACTATATAAACAATCTAAAGGAAACAAGTTATATAAATATGTTAACTAACTATTCTCAAGTACTAAAGTATATTATTAACCATGCCAATCCTCTAGGTCCAACCATTTAATTTTTCAAAATTTTAGTATAATTTGAACATGAGACATTAATGTGGTGGGGGAAAAACATAATTGAAAACGGATTGTAAGATCTCTCAAAAGATTAAAAAAGAATAAATATCAGGTTATAAACAGCAATGCCTATGACGTTGGAACCCCCAGCCTCCAGGCTACAAAATGAAAGAATTGGAGTATAGAACACTTACGTAAGAAATCAAAATTGTGGATAAAAAGAGAAAAAATCTTCTTTGTGCATCTGTAGGATTCACAAACCACGCTGCACCAACTACCGATAGAAGTGATAACATTGCTAGGGATCCAAAATGTGAAGCATCATTTGCAATTATTGCAACTCCCAACATTGCAGACTCTGCCAAGAGCTAGCACCAGAAGCCTCTGTTGCTGCAATAAGATTTGCTTTGGATGGTGGGATCCCAGTTTGAAGAATCTGCACCCCGATGACATCATATGACATGTGTCCCTACCTTGACAATACCTGCAAAAAGAGTATATCAGTTTTTCTTAATTTTCAGCTGAATTTAGCCAATATGACATCTTCAGTAAACCTATGCTTGTAGATGTTTACTGAAGATGCATTTATTTATCTTTCAATAGTATGAAAGATAAAGCTCACTTCTCTCTTATTGCTTGAGCTTTTAAATAAATTAATAGTCAATAATTAATTTAACAAATTTCTCAGATTAATTAATATATCTTAAGATAGAGTATAAACAAAAATAGGTATGGCTGGTGTACTAACAGGAATAATATCTAGAAGGAGACCCTTAAAACTCCAAACTGTTTGCTCATGTTCGCCGATAGATATGTTGTTCCAACACCCATGAAAGCACATAATCCACTAAACCCCCCAATTATTGATGGATTTAGACATGTAATAATCAGAATGGTAGATTTGAGGGTCTAAAGCCAACAAAAAAATTTCAAGCAGAATTTGTAAAGAGTTTCAGCACTTTTCTTTTCTTTTTTTTTAGATACCTATACGGCACCATTGATTCACTTAGGATTTCGACCAAAATTTACATGTTGCAAACAAGAAGTAAGACATTGGACTACAAACACTTGCTAAGTACAAAATCTTTGAAGCATGAATGTAAGAACAGTCAAGCTTCAAGCCTTCAACCATTAAAATGATGGAGGCAAATGATAACATGCTAAGTACAAAAATCTTTTACTGTGCCAAATTTTATAGCCAAACTCCAAATAAGCAGAGGATTTCTTATAACAAAATAAGCATTTCTACATAAGTAGAAATTAGATTTAGTCAACCAGAAGAAGCCTCCCCATGACAATGCAGGTAAAAAGTTTAGAAATAAGGATAATACATCGAGGGCACGATTGACTATGGTATTAAGTTCAGTAAGGTTAAATACTTCATTTTTTAGGATTCTCATTGACCATGAACAAAAACAAGTTTCAAGAAAAATCGGTTGTTCTCGATGAACCAAAAGAACTGGTTGATAATGATGATGAGATGCCATTATTGATGAGTGCCGATGATAGTGGATGGGTTGCTCGACTCTCCATGTTTGGAGCTTCAAAAGAGGCCGACGTTGGCAGTCACTCAGCCTTTCATCCCAAGAAAATAGGGATTAAACTCTTTTTTGTCTGAAATTTCACTTTATAATTCATTTGTAATTTCAACAATAGATACATTACTCGTATAAAATTTTAAAATAGAGATACATAGATTATGGTCACAGAGCACAAAAACAGATTTCTTTACTTTATATAAATTGAATAACGTGTATAATCTATTTTTTAATAGATTTCTTTACTTTGTATAACGTGAAGTGGTTAATGTAAAATTAGTAAATTTACTTTAATCAAAATAATTCTATCACAGAGCATAAAAGCAGTTAGTCTTTTATTTTAATTACTAATATGTAATATATATACATATATTATGGTCTATTATGAGTATTTGAACACTCATAGATATATAATCATATAAATAAAGATATATAAAAGTGTAAAATTTGATATTGTTAAGGAGATGGTATCTATATGGGTGCATATAATTAGTGAAATGATTTGGCCACAAATATCTCATCTTCTTCTTGCTTCTCTAGCTTCTAATTGGCATTTGAGTTGTCGTGTGTGGTGTACAATATTAATGTGTATATCATAAAGATGGTGTATTATTGAAATTATTTAATAGGTTAGACCTGTCTAATAAAAAAATTAGTCTAAATTTGAAATAAATTATAATTAAATATAGTTTGGGCATATTTCTTGAAAATAAAATAATAATGGGGCTTCTATACATTATTATTATTATTATTATTATTATTATTATTTAGGCAGGGTTTTTGTTTTCTGGCGCTCAAGTCAAACAAACTTCAAAAATAATTTGCCAAATTTACAAATCTCATAGACGATTTGTAAAATTTACCTGAAATTATTCTATCTTTGTAAAATTTACCTGTCAAGCAGCAAGCTGCCACTCTATCCTACCCAGCCGCCAATCAAATATTAAGACTCCAGAATCAAAATCACCCCCAAATCACACAAATTAACTACTTTAACGGCCACTGGGTTACGGTCGGGATTAAATATGTATATATATCCGCAGTTCTTGATCTCATCGAATAGTACATTTCTTATCTGCATATAAATATACATATATATATATATGTTCACATTATTGGTTTTGGATTAGTAGGAACTGAGCGTTAATGTGCATATATAATTGTTCATGATAAACAAATTAAGAGAATTGTTAGAAGAGAGACAAGGAGAAAGATCACCGATCGATTGATCATCTGCAACTAATTGTAATGGGTTTCTGGATCAAGACGCATTTTCTTGGCAAGGGACCGTACGGGACCGTGCGCATGGCAGTCCCTCTGACGAGGGAATTAGCAGATTCTAACGACGACGACGATGATGATGATGATGATACGCCGCCGATCATGGCTTCCGAGATTCTTGTCAAGTCTGCCGATTTCAAGTTCTCCACCTCTCTTCAAAAGGAAGGAGAGATCATGTTCTTGTTGAGTGACTGTCCCGGAATCATCCGTTGTTATGGGGAAGACATCTCCGACGAGAAGGGCAAGAGGGTCTACAACCTCTTGCTGGAGTTCGCTCCCGGCGGCTCTCTCAAGAATTTGATTGAAAGAAGGGGCGGGGCACTGCCGGAATCAGAAGTGCGACGCTACACTCGCATGATCCTCAAAGCTCTAAACTACGTGCATGAGAGGGGCTACGTCCACTGCGATATTAAGCCACGTAGCATTCTTGTTTTCCCGTCTCAAGACGGCAATCGGAACTACGTGAAGATTGCCAATTTTCGACTGGCAAAGAAAGCAGATGAAGACAATGGATGGAGCGATCATCCTAGTTTGATGGGCCACACTCGCGGGACTCTTCCTTATGCTTCGCCGGAATCTATTATTCAGAACATGAACAAGTCGCCAGTGGATATTTGGGCTCTTGGGTGCACGGTATCGCAGATGATGACCGGACGACCTCCATGGAAGAGCAAGGACAGGCTAGAGCTGAAACGCAAGATAGTTATTGGGAGAGAGCTACCCAGAATTCCAGCTACCATGTCTAGCCAAGGCAAAGATTTCTTGTTGAAGTGCTTCGAGAGGGACTGGAAAACCAGATCAACAGCTGCAGATCTTCTTCGACATCCTTTCGTTGAAGGGGAGCCGGATAAATGGGCCGATGAGATGCCATTAGATGCTCGATGGGTTTCTAGGGTCTCCATGTTTAAGGAGGATCCTTTGGCAGTAATACCAATAGAGTTCTATTTGCCTTCGTTTTTGAGGGTTCTTCTTACATAGACATTGTTTCTTCTTTCTTTCTTTCTGTCTTTCTTTCTCTATAATTCTTTACCAAACACCTACAAATTAAGCAATTCAAGTCAATACAACTTCTCTGTATTTGGAGATATTCTTCTTCCTCTTGATCATGCAAGCATGACTATTTAATATTTTATAAAATACATAAATGTGGTAGATAAGATAGATAGGTTATTATTTTTTTTTTTATGACCCAAGTGTTCGGACTTAACTCGCCTAGTTTTAATGGAAATCAGTCTTCTCCCTTATTCGACCTTCGGGTAAATCGAATGCGGTCGTAAGATTATACACTTCCATTAAAAGTTGATTCCCCCCACTCTCAAGCAAACTTTAGAACTTTAACATTTGTACCGTGTCAGATAGGCTCTTATTTCAATTTGCCTTAAGAGGGTGTTTGTTTTTTTAATTATTAATGATAAAGCTCTTGAAAAAATTAATATAATTGGGCTCAAGAAAAAATATTACAGAGCAATCATCTTGGATGTATGTAATTTTATTATTTTTTCTTCTAAACCCCATATTTTTTCAATAAATATAAGAGCTTGTAATGTTTATTGGCAGTAAAATGTAATATAATTCTTGCCATATTCATCCCAATTTCGTCTCTTCATGTCCAACTCTAAGAAAAGAGTTATCCCAGCCCTGCAGAACAAAATGAATGACAAACAAAACAAGGGCAATTGTTAGCAAAATAAATAAAACCTGCCACAGAGCTTAAAAAAATGCTTGAAGTGCTAAGAACATCATTCAAGAAAACATCACTGTACAGATTACAGCTTAAGGGAAAGAAGCCCTTGTTGAGTTCTTTGGGTTTACAATGGAAATATGTTGACATCGGGAATGAGATAGTTGAAATAGAGGGAGAGATAAGAAGAAAAGAGGGGGAATTTAAGGGAATTAGAAGCTGAGAGAGAAACAAAATTTAATTCATTTATCAATCATCAATTCTCTTGCTACGTTAGCCCATTTATAGGTTGTAAACTAAAAATATAACACTACAGTAACCTAAGTACAATGAAGGAGAAAATACATGTATGAGACAATATTTCTATATTCTTCGAGAGTAACAACCCTCTATACAAACAGGGCCGCCCTCGAGGGTAGGCAACCAAGGCAGTTGCCTTGCCCCCCCCCCTTCCCCGAAGGTCGGTCTTGATCTTGTTGGTATGGACCCATCTCACATTTTAATAAATTAGTTTGAGTCCATTTTATGTTTAATTAATTTTAAATTAAAAAAAATAAATTAATAAAAAGAAGATAATAAATTGATTTGATGTAAAAGGTAGGTTGTAGGGACAATCATGCGCCTGCAAGAACAAATTTGTAAATTTTAAACTATTATTATGAAAATTTTGAATATTTTTATATCATAAAATAAATTTATTTGTATTCGTTACATGTAATTTTATTTTTAAATATAGGGGCCCTATATAAAATTTCGCTTAGGGCCTCTAACATTTCAGGGACTGCCTGTATACAAAGATTCATAAATTCAAGTTTTAGCACATTTGACATAGGAAAACATTTTTATTCAAAATTTATGATGAGTTTTTCGCTATCACAACAATAATAAATGACTAAGCGAGCTAAGAAAAGTGCCATATGTGTCTTCTAAAATAAATGCACTGGCAGCCCAAGGGGAGAGGGAGGAAATATCTTTTGCTTCCGATTAGTAGATGTGAGAATACTAAACAATCCAAAGGAAACAAGTTATATATAGGACAACTAACTATTCTAAGTAGTAATTTGGACATGAGATATTAATACGGTGGGGGGGAAAAACATAGTTGAAAACAGAATATAAGATCTCTAAAATGATTAAAAGAGAATATATAAATGTCAGGTTATAAACATCAGTGCCTGTGATGTTGGAACCCCAAGTCTTCAAGCTACAAAATAAAAGAATTGGAGTATAGAACACTTACGTGAGAAATCATAATTGTGCATCAAAAGTGATGCAGGAAAGGAGTGCAAGAATGAATCCAAGAAATACGAATTCGTTGATTTTTGTAGAAATACCGAAATTGTATTGAAAAGAGAATGATGAACTTCTCAAAAGTTTCAGTAAATTTATTTATCAAAGTCCCCCCTACCATGCAAATAAGAGAAATCCACGCAATACTTAAAATAATCAGAACTAAAAAAAGGAACAATGATAAACTCAAACCATAAAAGATGCAATCACTCGGTCCGGTCAAATGCCTCTAAATTAATAAGCCAAAGCTTGATCTTGGGCGCCATCAAAAAGAGAAAAAGTCTTCTTTGTGCATCTGTAGGATTCACCAACCATCGGCAGAATAACCATGCTGCTCCAACTACCGATAAGAGTGATAACATTGCTAACTAGGAATCCAAAATCTGAAGGATCATTTGCAACTACTCCCAGCATTGCAGACTCTGCCAAGCTAGCAACATAAACCTCTGTTGCTGCAATAAGATTTGCTTTACAGGCTGGGATCCCAGTTTGAAGAATCTGCACCCATGACATCATATGACATGTATCCCAACTTTTTTTTTTTTTTAGCCAACCTATTCAGCACTATTGATTCACTTAGGATTTTGACCAAAATTTACATGTTGCAAAGAAGAAGTAAGACATCATGAGTACAAACACTTGCTAAGTACAATCTTTGAAGCATGAATATAAGAAGAGTCAAGCTTCAGCCATTAAAATGATGGCGGCAAATGATAACACGCAGTACAAAAATCTTTTTACTGTGCCAAATTTTATAGCCAACTCCAGATAAGCAGAGGATTGCTTATAACAAACTAAACAATTCTACATAAGTAGAAATTAGATTTAATCAACCAGAAGAAGCCTCCCCATGACAATGCAGGTAAAAAGTTTAGAAATTAGGATAATACCATGCTGCGTTGAGAATGCTGTCATCACTCCACCAGGAGCAAGAACAACATTGAAGTAAAGAAGAACATATGCTGGGCTTGCTGGGAGCACAGGCTGCTGCATGTATTCAACCCACCCATGCTTGGTAGCCTCCACACTCATTTTCACTGTTTATCAAGATTGTAGTTAGTTGGGTAGTCCACATCAAAATAACAATTTGAAGATAAGCTGAAGACAAACCTATATTCTCAGTATCCAGCAGAGGTCTTTCTGTAGAGTTTTTGCAACATGCTTGTGGAGATTTAGGACGATCAAGAACCCCTTCAGAAATTTTGATGGTTAACCACATGAGACCAGACTTGAGACAGAGTGTGAATCTCAGAATAACAAGTAATAGTTCTGGCAAAGTAACATATGCCAGAGCAAGCAAAGAAGAAAGAAATATTAGGAAAGAACAAGAACTAGAGGTTTACAGCAACAAGAAGTGCCCATATCATTGAACCAGCAACAAGCTTTAAGCAGGTCACAGGGTTGTATTTAGACAGGAGATGCCAAATAGAGATGCTCCAGCAATCTACAATAGCATTGGATGTTAAATCTCGTCTTTGAGAGTGCTCCATTATAAGTTCCAAATTGCAGCAATTTAACCAGTTTGAATATTTGGGTTAGTTGTTGATATATAACTTATCCATTGGACTCCATATTAATGTGCACTCCAGGATTTGAGCAAGAGAATACTGTCATAATTTCAGTTACAAGCCACAAATATGAGAATATCACCACCCAAAATTAAGAGTCTGCATGTAATTAGCCCTGTCATATTAAT
Source organism: Diospyros lotus (assembly GCF_014633365.1). Taxonomy (NCBI): domain Eukaryota; kingdom Viridiplantae; phylum Streptophyta; class Magnoliopsida; order Ericales; family Ebenaceae; genus Diospyros; species Diospyros lotus. Next base: position 34,349,083 of record NC_068346.1, read on the forward strand.
GTCACAGAAATTACAAGTACCTCGCAGAGAATGCTTGTGCAAGAGCAACGGGCCGATTTGCCCCTGCTAACTGCATGAGGAGAATGCTGACAATTAGAGAATCCTGAATAAGGTAACTGCCAACAGATATAAGAAATAAACGGGTATGAATAAGCACTACCAGCACAACCCAGTCACGTTCCACTGCAACCCCCAGAGCCAACCCAGACAGCCTCTCAACAGCCCCAGCGAATACTAAAACAACAAACCAAGGGCGGGAAACCACGGATGGCACAGATGGGTGAACCATATGGGCATGGACTATCTTAGCAACAGATAAAAGCTGAGCAGCTGCCTGACCGAAAGCAAAGTGTTAGGATACAACTATCCAGGAAGAGATAGTTCAGAAATTAGCTCTAAGGCTGGTCATGCATGAACCAATTACCTGGAGAGTTGACAAAAACGTACGTGCAGGTACTCTAGGGAAATGATCCAAAAGTTTACCAACAAAAGGGCCCCAACAATTACTGCAAGCTGTTCAACACGGACCTCGTTAGAAAGAATTCTTTTGCTTTTTATTTATATGCATTGTCTCTCTCTTTGAACACATTGAAACCTTTGCAAAGAAACCCATTATTGCAATTGGGAGAAGGCTTGGACGAAGCAATGCAATGACTGCAGGCCATACAAAATTCCAGAGCTGTTCCACCAAATTTCCAGCTGCACAACTAGCATACAAGGCTGTTCAAATAAAATATGATTGAATTAGAAACTTCTCAATGATCCAACATATCAAATTATGTTGTATGATACCATTAAAAAAGATTATTATGTTCAAATGATCCAACATTAATACAATATGCTGTATGATATCATGAAAAATAGATCACTGAATTCTAAAATGGAAAAGTTAACAGCCATCTGCGAACACACACAAAACTTTATTAGCTAAAAGAAGGAAAGGAAGAAAGAAAGCTGGAGAGAGGTTAATAGTCACTTTTGTGTCTCAAAAAAATTAGCCACCAAAATCATAAGATGATGCGTGTTTGTTGGTGCTGAACGTTAGTAATTGACGCAGAATAGGGGGAGGGGGGGGGGGGAGAAAAACGCTATGAAATGCTGCCAGTAGTTTGACAGCTTCACAAACCCCATGAATCAGACGCTCTACCAGAGTTCGATGTCTCTGGCCTAGCTGTTCAATGTGTTGATCCTTTATCTAAACCATAACCGACTACATCTACCAATATAGAGTCAACAAACTGAGTTCTGATATTGAGACGAAAAATTCACCCACAAGCCCCATCCCACAGGAAAGGTGACAACATGAGGGCCATGGGAGGTATGGACCACCCAGTATGAAATAATTTTTGTTCATTTGTGCATGCACTTCATTTAAGTGATTACAGTTACACAAATTCATTCGTTGTTTATCATGGAATAACTGTTGAATGACGTGCCTCAAGAGTTGCATGGGGTGCTAAGGTGGCTGCTAAACTGGTTGAACAAGTCAAAAACACATGCTGAGATATGACCATAAGACCAGTAAGTTTATTATTTCTTTTGCTCTTCCTTAGGAGAAATAGCTGTTAGATGCAACAACCAGCAAATTATAGGCAGAATTTTTTTGAATTTCTGTTATCAATTCATGTATAAATATCTGTTTTAATCATCAATGCAATATAGACATTTTTGGCAGTCTCGAATTCTTATTGTTCTCGCTTACAAACTTTGCTGTTTTTTTACCTTGTTTCTGTAAAAACCCAACAAATTGGTATCAGAGTTTGATTTCTTAAGGGATCTGTGAGTTGAGCGAGCCTAAACACAAACCAAAACCCTCGGGACAAACACAACACACAAAATCTTCCATCAAATGGAGCCAGAGAGATCATTCCCATTAGTTGCACCACCAGTCTTTGATGGCGACAACTATCAAGCCTGGGTTATTAGAATGACAGTTCATTTGGATGCTTTGGATTTGTGGGAAGCAATGGAGAATGACTATGAAGTTCCTGCACTGCCTGCCAATCCAACAGTTGCTCAGCTCAAGAACCATAAGGAGAAAAGGACAAGAAAATCAAAAGCAAAGACTTGATTGTACTCTGCAGTTTCAAGCACAATTTTCACCAGAATCATGAACCTAGAATCTGCAAATGATATCTGGGAGTATCTCATGAAGGAATACCAAGGCAATGAGAGGACAAAGAACAAGCAGGTGATGAACCTGATCAGGGAATTCAAGATGCAAAGAATGAAAGTCAGAATCCATCTAAGAGTATTCTGACAAACTGCTCAGCATTGTAAACAAGGTGAGACTGCTTGGTAAGGATTTTTCTGATGAGAGAATTGTGCAAAAGATTCTGGTTACATTACTTGAGAAGCATGAAGCTAAAATCTCTTCTTTAGAAGAGTCAAAGGATCTGTCAAGCATTTCCTTGGCAGAAGTTGTTAATGCACTGCAAGCATAGGAGCAAGGGAAGCTCATAAGGCAAGAAGGTTCTGTGGAGGGTGCATTTCAAGCCAGATCCCAAAACAATGAAGGAGGCAAGAACAAGAAGATGAAGCAAAACAACAAGAAGCAGCCTGGACCAAGTACAGGCAACAACAACTTCAATAAGAGTGGAACATATCTACTCTACCCACACTGCAAAAAGACTAACCATCCACAGAGAAGGTGCTGGTGGAGGCCAGATGCTCAATGCAGAATATGACCACAAGACCAGGAAGTTTATTATTTGTCATGCTATTCCTTAGGAGAAATAGCTGTTAGATGCAACAGACAGCAACTTAGGCTGATTTTTTTTGAATTTCTGTTATCAATTCATGTATAAATATATGTTTTAATCATCAATGCAATATAGACATTTTTTACAGTCTCGAATTCTTGTTGTCCTTGCTTACAAACTTTGATATTTTTCACCTTGTTTCTGTAAAAAACCAACAATAACATATGCCGGCAGTGAATTACACATAAGGGAGTTTGCCACTACCTTACAATCCTGCTGGATGGGCAGGGGTTGTCGCAAGGACATTCTGCTCCTCCTCTGATAAGACCTGAAAATGAAACAACAAAAGAATGAGAAGATGACAGCAGAATCCCAATGCTTTCATCTTGCTAATTCAATATTTGCAAAGGAAAAGAGTTAGTTGGCCACTTGAGATCATACTGGCAATGTTGTCAACAGATTGTCAACATAAGTATCTTATACCAGCAAACTAATATGGAGATTTAATCTCAAGGATATCAGATTTTATATGACCAATAGGGACCGAACAATTAGAAGCAGCAGATGAAAATTCATTCTGGACTTCTTTGTCAGAGTGAACATGATTGGGGACTTCAGTTCCTGTTATTAAACATCTAGCATAAAAAACTTCCAACCTTTAGGATTCTCATTGACCATGAACAAAAACAAGCTTTCAAGAAAAATCACTCGTTCTCAGTGAGCCAAAAGAACTGGTTGATGATGATGATGAGATGCCATTATTGATGAGTGCCGATGATAGTGGATGGGTTGCTCGACTCTCCATGTTTGGAGCTTCAAAAGAGGCCAACGTTGGCGGTCGATCCAGCCTTTCATTACAAGGAGATAGGGATTAAACTATTTTTTGTCTGGAATTCCACTTTATAATTCATTTATAATTCCAACAAGAGATACATTACTTGTATAAAATTTAAAAATAGAGATACATGCAAGTCTTTTATAAATTGAATAACGTGTATAATCCATTTTTTTAGCAAATTTCCTTACTTTATATAACGTGGAGTGATGAATGCAAAATTGGTAAGTTTACTTTAATCAAAATAATGTTATTGTGCAGAGCAAAGAAATAGTTAGTCTTTTATTTTAGTTACTAATATATAATATAGATGCATATATTATGAGTATTTGAACACTCATAGATATATAATCACATAAATAAAGATAAAGTATAAAAGTATCTGTGTGGGTGTAAGTAATTAGTGAAATGGATGATATAATTAGTGAAATGATTTTGCCAAAAGGATCTCATCTTCTTCTTACTTCTCTAGCTTCTTGGCATTTGAGTTGTGTGTGATGTAAAATATTAATATGTATATCATAAAGATGGTTTATTATTGAAATAATTTAAAAAAATTAGTCTAAATTTGAAACAAATTATAATTAAGTATAGTTTGGACATATTTCTTGAAAATAAAATAATAATGGGGCTTCTATATATTATTATTATTATTATTATTTAGGCATGGTTTTGTTTTCTGGCGCTAAACTCAAACAAACTTCAAAAATAATTTGTCAAATTTACAAATCTCATAGATGATTAACTACTTTAACTGCCACTGGGTTACGGTCGGGATTAACTATGTATACATATCCGCAGTTCTTGATCTCATCGAATAGTACATTTCTTATTTGCATATATATACATATGTTCACATTATTGGTTTTGGATTAGTAGGAACTGAGCGTTAATGTGCATATATATTTGTTCATGATAAACAAATTAAGAGAATTGTTAGAAGAGAGACGAAGAGAAAGATACTATAAAAAATCAATGTTTTAAAGTATTAAAATCTGTCGCTAAATTTTTTAGCGACAAATTTAGTGAAGGGTATATTTCCATCGCTAAAAAGAGCGTCGCTAAAATTTAGTGACGAATTTTTTTTAGCGATAAAATCAACAATGGAGTTATACCCCCTTCGCTGAATAGCGACGGAGGTAATTCAGCAACAGAGGTAATTAGCGATGGAATTGCTAAATTTAGCGCATGACCACAAAATCAACGCACGCTAGCCCCTGCACGCATCGCTTGGCCACGCCTCTACTTGCCACTTGGCAGTGCACGGAATTGCTAAATTTAGCGTATGCCCGCAAAATCAATGTGCGCTAACTCATCCCAAAAGCTGCACCTTGAAATTGAACCCCCAACCTCCAAGGACCAATCACCTATATGCGAGCACGCAAGCCAACTAATCTGGAAGCTTCATTGATTATTAATGTTCATAAATTATATTTATAGTATTTTCTTCCAAGCTTTCTAGAATTATATTTACACTCTAAAATTTTTTAAATTTATTTAATGAATACTAATTTTAATATTAATCTTAGTAGAGGGAAATGAATATTAATTTTAATTTTAATATATTAATTTTATTTCATTACTAATTCAAATAGAAGTTTATAAATTATTATATTAGTAGCAAAAAATTCTGTTTTTATTTTGATTTTAATTTTTAATTTCATATATTTATTAATTTTGCAATTTAATGACAAATTTTTTTTCCACTTATTTTGAATTTAATTGAAATTTTTATAAATTTTACATCTAACTATAAAAAAATTTGTTATCAAATCAGATTTTAAATTTAATTTAAATATTTTATGAATTTCATATTAAATTTTTAATTTAATTTTTTTGTTTTTAGAGCCGGAATAGATTGTCTCTAAAGTTTTAAATTTTTATTTAATTTTTTTCTTTTTAATTTAAATTTAAATTTTTTTTTTCATTTTTAGTGATGAATCGTTAAATATTAAATTTTTAATTTTATTTTTTTCTTTTTTAGTTACAAATTTGTGTCGTCTCTAATGTTTAAATTTTTAATTTAAATTATTTTATTTTTTAGCCACGGATTTGATCCATAGCTAAAGTTTTAGATTTTAATTTATTTTTTTTAGTGACAAATTTGTTTTGTGGCTAAATTTTGAATTTTGAATTTAATTTTTTTTCTTTTTTAGCGACGGGTATAACCCTTGTGGCTAAAGTTTTACATTTTTAATTTAATTTTTTCTTTTTTATCGACAAATTTGTTCTGTAGTTAATGTTTTAAATTTTAATTTATTATTTTTTTTAGCGACAAGTATAACCCTATCATTAAATTCTGAATTTTAAATTTATTTTTTTTCTTTTTAGTGACTGATATAACCACTATCACTAAAGTTTTTTATTTTAACTTTTTTTTATTTTTAGCGATGAATTTTGTTCCATTGCTAAAATTTGAATTTTTAATTTAAGTTTTTTTTCTTGTTTAGCTACAGATTTATTTAGTCGTTAAAATTTTAAATTTTATTTTTATTTTTTTTCTTTTTTAGAGATGAGTATAATCCCTTAAATAAAGTTTTATATTTTTAATTTAATTTTTTTTACTTTTTAGAGATGAATATTTTTTTGTCACTAAAATTTTAAATTTTTAATTTAATTTTTCCTTTTTTAGCGAAGGATTTATTCTATCGCTAAAGTTTTAAATTTATTAAAAATATTAAAAATTATTTAGTAATAGGATTTCTATTGCTAATTTCGTCGTTAAATTTAGTGACGGGTCTTTCTGTCATTAAATTAAAAAAATATTTAAAAATATTAACAACGGAATATCCATCACTATCCATCGCTAATTAGTATTTGTCACTAAATTCCGTCACTAAAAACTATTTTTCTTGTAGTCACCATTGATCACACAAATTAACTACTTTTAGCTGCCACTGGGTTGTGGTCGGGATGAACTATGTATATATATTTGCAGTTCTTGATCTCATCTGATCTGATAACGCGCATATATCAATTCATATTGGTTTTGGATTAGAACAGTTCTTATCTGCATATACATATATATGTGTGTGTGTGTGTTCAAAATATACAACTTAAGATACCACGCGCGTACTCCAATTTATATTGGTTTTGGATTAGAACAGTTCTTATCTGCATATACATATATATGTGTGTGTGTGTGTGTGCGCTCAAAATATTCAACTTAAGATACCACGCGTAATCCATTAATTCATATTGGTTCTGGATTAGGAGGAACTGAGCTTTATTTAAGTTGCATATACGTATTTGTTCACAATAAACAAATTAAGAGAATCATTAGAAGAGAGACAGAGAGAAAGATCATATCGTCTGAAACTAATATTAATGGGTTCCTGGATCAAGAAGGAGTTTCTCGGAAAGGGATCCTACGGGACTGTGCGCAAGGCAGTCCCTCTGACGAGGGAATTAGCAGATTCTAAAGATGATGATGATGATTCGCCGCTGATGATGGTTTCCGAGATTGCTGTCAAGTCTGCAGATTTCGCGTCCTCAACCTCTCTTCGGGAGGAAGGAGACATCCTGTTCTTGTTGAGTGATTGTCCCGGAATTATCCGTTGTTATGGGGATGACGTCTCCGAGGAGAAGGGCAAGAGGGTGTACAACCTCTTGCTGGAGTTCGCTCCCGGCGGCTCCCTCAAGAGTTTGATTGAAAGAAGGGGCGGGGCACTGCCGGAATCAGAAGTGCGACGCTACACTCGCATGATCCTCAAAGCTTTAAACTACGTGCATGAGAAGGGCTACGTCCACTGCGACATTAAGCCACATAACATTCTTGTTTTCCCTTCTCAACACGGCAATGGGAACTACGTGAAGATTGCCGATTTTGGACTGGCAAAGAAAGCAGATGAAGGCAATGGATGGAGCGATATTGATCCTCGTTTGATGGGCCGCACTCGCGGGACTCTTCCTTATGCTTCGCCAGAATCTATTGTTTGGAACATGAACAAGTCGCCAGTGGATATTTGGGCTCTTGGGTGCACGGTATCGCAGATGATGACCGGACGATCTCCATGGGAGTGCACGGACAGGCTAGAGCTGAAATTGAAGATAATTCTTGGGAGAGAGCTACCCAGAATTCCAGAAAGCATGTCTAGCCAAGGCAAGGATTTCTTACGGAAGTGCTTCGAGAGGGAATGGGAAACCAGATCAACAGCTGCAGAGCTTCTTCGACATCCTTTCGTTCAAGGGGAGCCAGAAGAATGGGCAAATACGATTAGAGTTCTATTTGCCTTCGTCTTTGAGAGTTCTATTTGTTTCTTCTTTCTTTGTTTTCTTTATTTCTGTCTGTCTGTTTGTCTTTCTCTATGATTTGTACAGCATTAATTCTTTCTTTACCAAATGCCTACAAATTAAGCAATTCAAGTCAATACAACTTCTCTGTATTTGGAGATATTCTTCTTCCTCTTGATAATCCAAACATAACTAATTAATGTTTTATAAAATATATAACTGTGGTAGATAAGATATATAGGCTTTTATTTTAATTTGCCATAAAGAAGGTGTTTTTTTTAATTATTAATGATAGGACTCCTGAAAAAAATTATACAATTGGGCTCAATAAAACAATATTACAGTTGGAAGGATTCATTTTATGTATGTAATATTACTATTTTTTCTTTTAAACCTCATAATTTTTCAGTAAATATAAGAGTTTGTAGTGTTTATTGACAATAAAATATGATATAACACTGGCACTTATTCATCCTAATTTTGTCTTCTCATGTCCAAATTGAAGAACATAATTATCCTAACCCTGCAGAACAGAATGAATGACAAACAGAAATCAGGAATGAAACATCATTCCTAAAGGGCAGTTGCTAGTAGAACAAATAAGGGCAGTTGCTAGTAGAACAAATAGATGCTTGAATTACTAAGAACGTCATTTAAGGAAACATCACACGTACATATTACAGCTTAGGGGGAAGAAGCCCTTGTTAAGCTCCTTGGGTTTAGAATAGAAATATGGGAGAAATCAGGAATGAAAGAGTGGAAAGAGAGGGAGAGGTAAGAAGAAAGGAGGGGGAATTCAACGTAAACAAAGGGTAAGAGAGAATTGAGAGGGAAATAAAATTTAATTCATTTATCAATCATCAATCTTCTGACTACCTTAACCTATTTATAGACTATAAACTGAAAATACAACACAATAGCAGCATACAATACAACAAAGGAGAAAATACATATATGAGACAATTTACTTCCATATCCTTGGAGAGTGACAACCCTCTATATAAACATTCACAAATTCAAGTTTCAGCACATCTGAGTGAGAAAATATTTTCATTCAAAATTTATGAAGACTCTTTTGCTATCACAATAATAATAAGCGACTAAACGAGCTCAGAAAAGCACCATAGGTGTCTTCTAGAATAAAAGCACTAGCAACCTGAGGGGAGAGGCAGGAAATGTCTTTTGCCTTCGGTCAGTAGACGTGAGAATACCACCAGTTCAACTGTATAAATTATCCAAAGGAAACAAGTTATATATAAGACAACTAACTATTCTCAAGTAATGAAGTCTATTATTAACCATGCCAATCCTCTAGGTCCAACCATTCGTGTACATTTTTTGCATTATTTAATTTTTCAAAATTTTAGTAGTAATTTGAACATGAGACATTAATATGGTGGGGGAAAAACATAGTTGAAAATAGATTATAAACATCGACGCCTGTGACGTTGGAACCCCAAGCTTCCAGGCTACAAAATGAAAGAATTTGATTTTATTAGCCCACTTTTTTTAGAGATGCTCAGACATTGGTAAAGAAGTGTGACGGATGCCAACGGACGGGAAACATATCAAGGAAGCAAGAAATGCCTCTTCATGGAATTCTTGAAGTTGAATTATTTGATGTTTGGGGCATTGATTTCATGGGCCCATTCCTACCCTCATTGTCCAATGTTTATATTTTTATAGCAGTGGACTACGTCTCCAAGTGGGTCGAGGCTATTGCATTACCCACTAATGATGGCGGAGCCATGGTGAGTTTCCTCAAGAAAAATATTTTTACTCGTTTTGGTACTACTTGGGCCATAATAAGTGATGGGGGAAAGCATTGTTGCAACCGGTACTTCAACACTCTTTTGGCCAAATATGGGGTGAAACACAAGGTTGTTACTCCCTATCCTCCCCAAACAAGTGGGCAAGTGGAGATTTCAAATCGAGAGATGAAGAGGATCTTGGAGCTCACAGTGAATGCATCTCGTAAAGATTGGTCGAAAAAACTTGACGATGCGTTATGGGCTTATTGCACTGCATTTAAGACGCCTATTGGAATGTCACTGTATCGTCTTGTCTTTGGAAAAGCATGTCACTTACCAGTTGAGTTGGAGTATCGAGCCTATTGGGCAGTGCAAAAGCTAAATTTTGATTTAAAGAAGACCGGTGAAAAGAGGTTGTTGCAGCTAAATGAATTGAATGAATTTCGGTTGGAGGCATATGAAAGTGCCAGGTTATACAAGGAGTGAATCAAGAAATGGCATGATCATCACATTCATTGGAAGCAATTTGAGGTGGGGCAAAAAGTGTTGTTATTTAACTCACGACTCAAGTTATTTCCAGGCAAGTTGAGCTCAAGGTGGTCTGGGCCGTTCACTGTTGTCAAAGTTTATCCACATAGCGCCGTTGATGTCACTCATGACACCAAGGGTATGTTTAAGGTGAATGGACAGCGACTCAAGCCATATCTAGGGGATGAATTTGCCAAGGAAAAGACATCCACCGAGTTGAGCAATCCGGAATGAGCAGCAACACAGTCAAGCTAATGACTCTAAACAAGCGCTTTTTGGGAGGAAATCCAATTTCCTATCTTTTCATCTTTATTTGCTGTTGTTTCTTTTATTTCTCTATTTTGCATTTGTTTTAGAGTGTTGGGTACTAGGTTAGAGAATGCATTGGTCACGAGAGTTCATTATTTAGAGCATAGGCTATAAAATTGAAAAATAAAAAAAAATAAAAAAATAACTCTAATAATAATACAAAACAAAAAGAAAAAAAATAAATAATAAAAAAGAAAATCAAAAAAATCAAAGGGGGGCAGCTCGCGCTAAGACCGCGGCATGCATGCCGCGGCCACAATGTGAGGCAGTAGCCTCTCTGCTGCTCGCGGCCAGACCACGCCACAACATGCTTGTAGTGGCTCGTGGGTGAACTGCGGCATGCATGCCGTGGCCGCACTGCGGTACGGGTCGGCCTTAATAGGCCGACCCCCTACCCATTTATTTCCCCCCTGCCTTCTCCTCCTCTTCTTCCTCGACCAATTTCCCTCACCCCGCCTTCACCTAGCCTCCCACAATTCTCCCAGCCTTCTCCCCTACAAATTTCCCAAGATTTTCTTCAAGGACCTCCCCTCTTTACTCTCCAACTTCAACATTAAACATGCACGGAATCAACATTAACCATGTACGGAATCAACACATTGCATGACACAACAATAGAGGGATAAGATTTCTAATCTTTGGTCATTGGTTAGCTTCTGTTAGTTTGTCTACACACTCCAAACAAATTTTAAATATGCACAGAATCAACACATTCCTCAGTAGACACTACCACAACTTGACCTTCTCCAAACATTTTTTTTTTATAAGTTACAGTCCTAAGTCGAAGGGGAGAGTCCACTAGCCATCTAGGTAAGTGCATTCAACCTATGTAATGCGTAACCCGACACACGTGCTCAATAGAAGTCATCACATGGACATATGAGTAATTCAAACAATGTGAGGGGCATCACTATCAACTACTCTGTGAATCATAAAAATACCATGTAGTGTTCATCATTGCTGCTAGAGCTATCCAACCATTTTTTTTTTTTTTTTTATAAATGGCTACAACTAGGTAGGCTAACATATCATGCATAATTAAAAAACCAAACCCTCTCCCCAAACTTAAAATGAGCCATTATCCCAAGGGCTTGAAAAGCAGTAAACAGGAAGGAAGGTACCTGGGATGGAGAAGCAGTGCAGTGATGGTCAGAGTGAGTCAATGGTCTTCAGGAGGTGGGGGTGGCTGGTACTGGAGTAGCTGGGCAAACATGGATCTCATCTCCTCATGCTGGGTACGAAGGTCGGCTCTGAGAATATCTAGGCCCGCTTGGAACAAGCGGAATTGCCGATCTTGCTCTTCTCGATTTTCTTGTATCTGTGCTTGCATGGCCTCCAAGGTGGGGCCGAAGTTGACTCCTCCAGACCGACGTCGGAGTGGTGGCCTCACTGCTGGTGGTGTTTCGGGTTCCATGTACTCCGCAGCTTCATCTTCTTCCTCGGCCTCTGCTGCTGCGTCTCGCATTTGAGCGGCATGTCGGTGCTGGACAATTTGAGTCTGTGACTGCCGGATAGTGTAGAGATTGATCAGTATGGGTTTCGTCCTGTCGAGCTTAGATGATGATGTAGGAACTTTGGCTTGCTTGCACAATGCTGAGATGAGTGCTGGAAAATAAATCCTCTTCTTACTACCCTTGGTCAAGGCGAGGGTGACGATTTGTTGGAATATGCGCTCGCCAAAATTCAAATCATGTCCAGTAGCCAAGGTATATAGCAGTTGCATCCGTGGAGGGTATATCTCAATCATGTGTGAGGATGGAGCGATGTTAGAGGATAAGATGTAATGGAACATCTTCGCCTTGAGGTTGAGCTCGTTATGGAGCACCACATTGTGGCACGGCCACACCGGTGGAATGTCTTCATTGAAGCAAAAATGAGCCACTTGATTCCAGTCCTCTATGTCCGGGAGAGCTGTCCCTGATGTCACTTGATAAAAGTGTTGGATTACGTCAGGACTGAATGGTACCCACACTCCTCGCACATATGTATGGAAGGCATGAGCTTCCTCATCTTCATCATCACCTCCAAGGATGTTATCATTGAAATTGGCGAGGAATTCTCGAACCACGGAGGGATAGATCTTGTGAGGCTTGGCACAAAATTTGTGCCACTTCTTGGCATGAATAACTTCAGAAACACCTGTGATCTCAATGCTAGCAAGGTCAACTTCTCGCTCCCTATGGAGAGGCCAGGACTTTATCACTCGGGCCCGTTCTTCAGTTTCGGTAGTAAGGTAGATTGGATATGATGGAGGATTAGCTCGCGGCCGTTTGGAAGCATTTGAACTTGTTACAATGGCTTTACCCTTGTTTGCGGCTGGAGTGTAGCGAGTTTTGGGTGCCATCTTTGCTTGTGATCGATCCTGCAAGCACAAAACCAACCATTAGAATGGGAATAAATAAGGGAAAGAATCAATTATTTCTCTATTTGTTTGTTTCTTATCTTCTTCTTCTTCTTCTCTTTTTTTTTTTTTTATATATATATTTTGTAGAAGCCAAAGGTGCCACAATATCCCCCAAACTTAAATCATTCCACTCCCCCAACTTATAGTGCAATGTGTGTGAAAATGTGTGGTTGGGGCATTTCATCGAACACTTGGTGTGCATGCTGAAAGGGAAAAAGGAAAATAAGGCTTAGGATGCACTAAAGTTTCCCCAAATAAAAGCAGAACAAACAACAACAATCCATACACAACATCACCAACCACAACATCTTTGCTCCCATTCACAAAGCAACTCAACACCCATTTCCACAATGGAGCACCAATCCATACAAAAACACTAAACTGATTCCAAACATACCTTTAATGTTGAAGTTGGAGAGTGAAGAGGGGAGGTCCTTGAAGAAAATCTTGGAAAATTTGTAAGGGAGCAGGCTGGGAGAATCGTGGGAGGCTAGGTGAGGGCGGGGTGAGGGAAATTGGTAGAAGGAGAAGGCAATGCGGGGGGAATAAATGCGAGGGGGTCGGCTTATTAAGGCCGACCCGTACCGCGGTGCGGCCGCGGCATGCATGCCGCGGCTCACCCGCGAGCCACAGCAAGCATGCTGTGGCGCGGTCTGGCCGCGGCATGCGCGGCCCGACCGCGAGCAGCAGAGAGGCAGCTGCCTCGCGCTGTGGCCGCGGCATGCATGCCGCGGTCATGGCGCGAGCTACCCCCTTTGATTTTTTTGATTTTTTTTATTATTTATTTTTTTTCTTTTTGTTTTGTATTATTATTAGAATTAATTTTCAAAGGAAAGACTGTGTATGCTCAACTCATGTACATTCTTAAACCCAAAAAACAAGGAGCATGATGCTGGTGAGGACGAAGCACTAAGAAGTACAACCAAACACTTTGATCTCATATATTTGATAAGAGTAGGAGATAAAAGTTTCCTATTTGTATAGCCTCACCTACCTTTCTTTCCTGTTGATTGGCATCGTTGTGGGGAATACCTTACTGTTGTTTTCTGCATTAACCTTGTATTTACCATATGATTAATTACTTATGGCAAGCAGTAGTGCATGTTAAAATTTAAAAATTCATTTACATGTGAAGGCAATGCATTTTTTTTTTGGGGGTAGGTAGAAGCAATGCATTTCCGCTTTCTTTGTTAATTAGCTTCCAATATGGGTTCAACTACTAATACATTCCGATATATCTTAGAATTTATAGTATACCCAGAAGATATTTTACTTGTCTATGCTTGTAGATGTTTACTGAAGATGCATTTATTTATCTTTCAATAGTATGAAAGATAAAGTTCACTTCTCTCTTATAGCTTGAGCCTTTAAATAAATTACTAGTCAATAATTAATTTAACAAATTTCTCAGATTAATATATCTTAAGATAAGAGTATAAACAAAAATAGGTATGGCTGGTATACTAACAGGAATAATATCTAGAAAGAGACCCTTAAAAACTCCAAACTGTTTGATCATGTTTGCAGATAGATATGTTCCTGCAACACCCATGAAAGCACATAATCCACTAAACCCCCCAATTATTAATGGATTTAGACCTGTAACAATCAGAATGGTAGATCTGAGGGTCTAAAGCCAAAAAAAATTTCAAGCAGAATTTGTAAAGAGCTTCAGCACTTTTCTTTTTTTTTTTTTAGATACCTATACAGCACCATTGTTTCACTTAGGATTTTGACCAAAATTTACATGTTGCAAAGAAGAAGTAAGACATTTGAGTACAAACACTTGCTAAGTACAAAATCCTTGAAGCATGAATATAAGAACAGCCAAGGTTCAGCCATTAAAATGATGGAGGCAAATGATAACATGCTAAGTACAAAAATCTCTTTACTGTGCCATATTTTATGGCCACCTCCAAATAAGCAGAGGATTGCTTATAACAAACTAAACATTTCTACATAAGTAGAAATTAGATTTAGTCAACCAGAAGAAGCCTCCCCATGACAATGCAGGTAAAAAGTTTAGCAATTAGGATAATACCATGCTGCGTTAAGAATGCTGTCATCACTCCACCAGGAGCAAGAACAACATTGAAGTAAAGAAGAACATATGCTAGGCTTGCTGGGAGCACAGGCTGCTGCATGTATACAACCCACCCATGCTTGGTAGCCTCCACACTCATTTTCACTGTTTATCAAGATTGTAGTTAGTTGGGTAGTCCACATCAAAATAACAATTTGAAGTTAAGCTGAAGACAAACCTATATTCTCAGTATCCAGCAGAGGTCTTTCTGTAGAGTTTTTGCAACATGCTTGTGGAGTTTTAGTAAGATCAAGAACTCCTTTAGAAAGTTTGTCGGTTAACCACATGAGACCAACCTTGAGACAGTGTGAATCTCAGAATAACAAGGAATAGTTCTAGCAAAGCAACATATGCCAGAGCAAGCAGAAGAAGAAAGAAATATTAGGAAAGAGCAAGAACGAGAGGTTTACAGCAACAAGAAGCGCCCATATCATTGAACCAGCAACAAGCTTTAAGCAGGTCACAGCGTTGTATTTAGACAGGAGATGCCAAATAGAGATGCTCCAGCAATCTACAATAGCATTAGATGTCAAATCTCTTCTTTGAGAGTGCGCCATTTTAAGTTCCAAATTGCAACAATTTAACCAGTTTGAATATTTGGGTCAGTTGTTGATATAGAACTTATCCATTGGACCCCATATTAATGTGCACTCCAGGATTTGAGCAAGAGAATACTGCCATAATTTCAGTTACAAGCAACAAATATGAGAATATCACCACCCAAAATTATGAGTCTGCATGTAATTAGCCCTGTCATAATGAAATGGTCACAGAAATTACAAGAACCTCGCAGAGAAGATCAATTTGGCTAAGAGTAGCATTTGCTTGTGCAAGAGCAACGGGCCGATTTGCCCCTGCTAACTGCATGAGGAGAATGCCTACAATTAGAAAATCCTGACATCCAATACAGGGACCAGAGAAGGGAAAAAGATAACTGCCAACAGATATAAGAAATAAACGGGTATGAATAAGAACTCCCAGCACAACCCAGTCACGTTCCACGCAATCCCCAGAGCCAACCCAGACGGCCTCTCAACAGCCCCAGCGAATACTAAAACAACAAACCAAGGGCGGGAAACCATGGATGACACAGATGGGTGAACCATATGGGCATCGACTATCTTAGCAACAGATAAAAGCTGAGCAGCTGCCTGAGCGAAAGCAAAGTGTTAGGATACAACTATCCAGGAAGAGATAGTTCAGAAACTAGCTCTAAGGCTGGTCATTCATGAACCAATTACCTGGAGAGTTGACAAAAACGTACGTGCAGGTACTCTAGGGAAATGATCCAAAAGTTTACCAACAAAAGGGCCCCAACAATTACTGCAAGCTGTTCAACATGGACCTCGTTAGAAAGCATTCTTTTGCCTTTTATTTATATGCATTGTCTATCTCTTTGAACACATTGAAACCTTTGCAAAGAAACCCATTATTGCAATTGGGAGAAGGTTTGGATGCATTGACAGCAGGCCATGCAAAATTCCAGAGCTGTTCCACCAAATTTCCAGCTGCACAACTAGCATACAAGGTTGTTCAAATAAAATATGATTGAATTAGAAACTTCTCAATGATCCAACATATCAAAATATGCTGTATGATACCATTTAAAACAGATTATTATGTTCAAATGATCCAACATCAATACAATTTGCTGTATGATACCATGAAAAATAGATTACTGTATTCTAAAATGGAAAAGTTTACAGCCATTGCCAGAGCATCTGCGAACACACACAAAACTTTATTAGCTAAAAGAAGGAAAGGAAGAAAGAAAGCTGATGCTGCCAGTAGTTTGACAGCTTCACAAACCACAAACCCCATGAATCAGACGCTCTACCCGAGTTTGATGTATCTAGCCTAGCTGTTCAATGTGTTTGAATTCTGATATTGAGACCAGAACTTCACCCACAAGCCCCTGGGAAAGGGTGACAACATGAGGGGCCATGGGAGGTATGGACCACCCACTATGAAATAATTTTTGTTCATTTGTGCATGCACTTCATTTAAGTGATTATAGTTACACAAAATTCAGTCGTTGTTTATCATGGAACAACTGTTGAATGACGTGCCTCAAGAACTGGTTGAACAAGTCAAAAACACATGCTGAAATATGACCATAAGACCAGGAAGTTTATTATTTCTTTTACTATTCCTTAGGAGAAATAGCTGTTACTGTTAGATGCAATAGACAGCAGATTATAGGTT
The DNA here is from genome assembly GCF_014633365.1 of Diospyros lotus. NCBI lineage: Eukaryota > Viridiplantae > Streptophyta > Magnoliopsida > Ericales > Ebenaceae > Diospyros > Diospyros lotus. The sequence continues at coordinate 34,366,133 of NC_068346.1, forward strand.
GAATTTTTTTGGATTTATGTTATCAATTCATGTATCAATATCTGTTTTAATCATCAATGCAATATAGACATTTTTTGCAGTCTTGAATTCTTATTGTTCTTGCTTACGAACTTTGCTGTTTTTTTACCTTGATTCTGTAAAAAACCAACAAATTGGTACCAGAGCTTGATTTCTTAAGGGATCTGTGAGTTGAGTGAGCCTAAACACAAACCAAAACCTTCAGCACAAACACAACACACAAAAATCTTCCATCAGTTACACCACCAGTCTTTGATGGTGACAACTATGAAGCCTGGGCTGTTAGAATGAGAGTTCATTTGGATGCTTTGGATTTGTAGGAAGCAGTGGAGAATGACTATGAAGTTCCAGCACTGCCTACCAATCCAACAGTTGCTCAGCTCAAGAACTATAAGGAGAAAAGGACCAGAAAATTGAAAGCAAAGGCTTGCTTGTACTCTGCAGTTTCAAGCACAATTTTCACTAGAATCATGAACCTAGAATCTGCAAATGATATCTGGTAGTATCTCAAGAAGGAATACCAAGGCAATGAGAGGACAAAGAACAAGCAGGTGATGAACCTGATCAGGAAATTCAAGATGCAAAGAATGAAAGTCAGAATCCATCAAAGAGTATTCTGACAAACTGCTCAGCATTGTAAACAAGGTGAGATTGCTTGGTAAGGATTTTTCTGATGAGAGAATTGTGCAAAAGATTCTGGTTACATTACTTGAGAAGCATGAAGCTAAAATCTCTTCTTTAGAAAAGTCAAAGGATCTGTCAAGCATTTCCTAGGCAGAACATGTTAATGCACTGCAAGCATAGGAGCAAAGGAGGCTCATAAGGCAAGAAGGTTTAGTGGAGGGTGCATTTCAAGGCAGATCCCAAAACAATGAAGGAGGCAAGAACAAGAAGAAGAAGCAAAACAACAACGACAAGCCTGGACCAAGTACAGGTAACAACAACAGCAACAAGAGTGGAACATAACCACTCTGCCCACACTGCAAAAAGACTAACCATCCACAGAGAAGGTGCTGGTGGAGGCCAGATGCTCAATGCAGAATATGACCATAAGACTAGGAAGTTTATTATTTCTTTTGCTATTCCTTAGGAGAAATGGCTGTTAGATGCAACAGACAACAAATTAGGCTGAGTTTTTTTTGAATTTCTGTTATTAATTATGTATAAATATATGTTTTAATCATCAATGCAATATAGACGTTTTTTACAGTCTCGAATTCTTATTGTTCTTGCTTACAAACTTTGATGTTTTTCACCTTGTTTCTGTAAAAAAAATCCAACAATAACATATGTCGATAGTAAATTACACATAAGGGAGTTTGCCACTACCTTACAGTCCTGCTGGATGCGCAGGGATTGTAGCAAGGACATTCTGCTCCTCCTCTGAAAAGACCTGAAAATGAAACAACAAAAGAATGAGAAGATGAGACAGCAGCATCCCCACGCTTTCGTCTTGCTTATTCAATATTTGCAAAGGAAAAGAGTTGTTGGCCACTTGAGATCATACTGGCAATGTTGTGAACAGATTGTCAGCATAAGTATCTTCTACCAGCAATTTAATATGAAGATTCAATCTCAAGGATATCAGATTTTATATGAACAACAGGGATTGAACAATTAGAAGCAGGAGATGAAAATTCATTCTGGACTTCTTTGTCAGAGCGAACATGATTGGGTTCTTCAGTTTCTGTTATTGAACATCTAGCATAAAAAACTTCCCACCTTTAAGATTCTCATTGACCATCACTAGACAAAAATAGGAATTTAGTGACGGTTTTCAACAACCGCTGAAGTAGTCGCCACAAAATTATATTTTTTGCGGTGGTTGGTAACATTTTGCGAATTTTAGCAGCTGCCGCTGTTTCTGACCCGCTCGTGCACACATGGCTTTTTGTGGCGCCCTGCGGTGCGCCCCACTTGGCCGCATGACCGCTCGCCATGTGGCAATGCTGAAATTTTATTACAGCTGCTGTCTTCCCCCAGTTTCGATCCCAGGACCTCACATATGTGCCCTCGCGTGCAAAGTCTACTGATATGCGAAGCTTCCTTGTTATATATCCGCGTATATTAATTATATACTAATCCAATCACTATTTTTCAGAATTATATTTTATATTTTATTAATATAAATTTAAAAATAATTAATTGATTAAATTAAATTAATTAATTGATTAAAAATAAAAAGAAAAGTTAACATATTTTTTTAAAATTTCTTTCTATAAATTATCCAAATTTATATATTTTTAATATAAATATTAGATATTTTCTAAAATTTTGCAGTGGTTCTTCAAAATCATCACAAATGTTAATTTAATTTATTTTTTTAATTATTAAATTATTTCCTAAATTTAATGACAATTTTTGAAAATCCTCGCAAAATTTAATTTTAAAATTTAAAATATTTAAATTTTGTGAAAATTTTTTAAAATCGTCACAAAATGTTGAAAAAATCGTTGCAAATACCATGTTTTGCGGCGGCAAAAAAATCATTGAAAAATATCAATTTTTTTGTAATGCATGAACAAAAACAAGCTTTCAAGAAAAATCACTTGATTTCAGCGAGCCAAAAGAATTTGTTGATAATGATGATGAGATGTTATTATTGATGGGTGCCAATGATTGTGCATGAGTTGCTTGACTCTCTATGTTTGGAGCTTCAAAAGAGACTAATGCTAGCAAGCTTTCATTACAAGGAGATAGGGATTAAACTCTTTTTTGTCTGGGATTCCACTTTATAATTTACTCATAATTTTAATAAGAGATACATTACTTGCATAAAATTTAAAAATAGAGATACATGCAAGTCTTTTATAAATTGAATAATGTGTATAATCCATTCTTTTAGCAGATTTATTTACTTTGTATAATCGTGGAGTGGTAAATGCAAAATTGATAAGTTTATTTTAGTCAAAATAATGTTGTGACAGAGCACAAAAAAAGTTAGTCTTTTATTTTAAATATTAATATGTAATATATATACATAACATTATGGTCTATTATAAGTATTTGAACACTCATAGATATATAGTCACATAAATAAAGATATATAAAAGTGTAAAAATTGATTTTGTTAAGGAGATGGTATCTGTGTGGGTGCATATTAATTAGTGAAATGATTTGGCCACACACAAGGATCTCATCTTAATTCTTCCTACTTCTCTAGCTTCTTGGCATTTGAATCGTGGTGTAATGTACAATATTAACATGCATATCATAAAGATGGTTTATTATTGAAATAATTTAATAATTAGTCTAAATTTGAAACAAATTATAATTAAGTATAGTTTAGGCATATTTCTTGAAAATAAAATAATAATGAGGCTTTTATATATTATTATTATTATTAAGGAAGGTTTTTTTTTTCCTTTTCTGGCGCTGAACTCAAACAAACTTCAAAAATAATTTGTCAAATTTACAAATCTCATAGATGATTTGTATAATTTACCTGAAATTAACTACTTTAACTGCCACTGGGTTGTGGCCGGGATGAACTCGTATATATTTCTGCAGTTCTTGATCTCATCTGATCTGATAACGCGCATACACCACGCGTAATCCAATTCATATTGGTTCTGGATTAGGAGGAACCGAGCTTTATTTAAGTTGCATACATATACGTCTTTGTTCACAATAAACAAATTAAGAGAATCATTAGAAGAGAGACAGAGAGAAAGATCATATCGTCTGAAACTAATATTAATGGGTTCCTGGATCAAGAAGGAGTTTCTCGGCAAGGGATCGTACGGGACCGTGCGCAAGGCAGTCCCTCTGACGAGGGAATTAGCAGATTCTAAAGATGATGATGATGATGATTCGCCGCTGATGATGGTTTCCGAGATTGCTGTCAAGTCTGCAGATTTCGCGTCCTCGACCTCTCTTCGGAAGGAAGGAGACATCCTGTTCTTGTTGAGTGATTGTCCCGGAATCATCCGTTGTTATGGGGAAGACGTCTCCGAGGAGAAGGGCAGGAGGGTGTACAACCTCTTGCTGGAGTTCGCTCCCGGCGGCTCCCTCAAGAGTTTGATTGAAAGAAGGGGCGGGGCACTGCCGGAATCAGAAGTGCGACGCTACACTCGCATGATGCTCAAAGCTTTAAACTACGTGCATGACAAGGGCTACGTCCACTGCGACATTAAGCCACATAACATTCTTGTTTTCCCTTCTCAACACGGCAATGGGAACTACGTGAAGATTGCCGATTTTGGACTGGCAAAGAAAGCAGATGAAGGCAATGGATGGAGCGATATTGATCCTCGTTTGATGGGCCGCACTCGCGGGACTCTTCCTTATGCTTCGCCAGAATCTATTGTTTGGAACATGAACAAGTCGCCAGTGGATATTTGGGCTCTTGGGTGCACGGTATCGCAGATGATGACCGGACGATCTCCATGGGAGTGCACGGACAGGCTAGAGCTGAAATTGAAGATAATTCTTGGGAGAGAGCTACCCAGAATTCCAGAAAACATGTCTAGCCAAGGCAAGGATTTCTTACGGAAGTGCTTCGAGAGGGAATGGGAAACCAGATCAACAGCTGCAGAGCTTCTTCGACATCCTTTCGTTGAAGGGGAGCCAGAAGAATGGGCCGACGAGATGCTGAGGAGTGCCGATGAAGATGGTCGATGGGCTTTTCGGTTTTCCATGTTTAAGGAGGAAGAGGAGGATCCTTTGACAACAATACCAATAGAGTTCTATTTGCCTTCGTCTTTGAGGGTTCCTGTTCTATAGACATTGTTTCTTCTTTCTTTCTTTCTTTCTTTCTTTCTGTTTGTCTTGTCTTTCGTTCTTTCTTTCTGTCTGCCTGTTTGTCTTTCTCTATGATTTTGTACAGCATTAATTCTTTCTTTACCAAATGCCTACAAATTAAGCAATTCAAGTCAATACAACTTCTCTGTATTTGGAGATATTCTTCTTCCTCTTGATAATCCAAACATAACTAATTAATGTTTTATAAAATATATAAATATGGTAGATAATTAAGATAGATAGGCTTTTATTTTAATTTACAATAAAGAGGGTGTTTTTTTTTAATTATTAATGATAGAACTCCTGAAAAAAAATAATACATGCAATTGGGCTCAATAAAACAATATTACAGTTGGAAGGATTCATTTTGTGTATGTAACATTACTATTTTTTCTTCTAAACCCCATAATTTTTCAGTAGATATAAGAGCTTGTATTGAGCCAATAAGAAGCTAATTGTTATGAGAGTGATTTTTTAAGTGGTGAGATAATAGCCATGGAGACAGCTTAAGATAGCAGTGGTAAGAAGGAACACCACATCACAAAAGTGGTCAAAATGTTGCTCTATGAAGGAAAGGCTGCATATGCTCAACTCATGTACATGCTTAAACCCAAAAAACAAGGAGCATGATGCTGGTGAGGATGAAACACTAAGAAGAATCGTCAAACACTTTGATCTCATATATTTGGTAAGAGTAGGAGATAAACGTTTTCTATTTGTGTAGTCTCACCTACCTTTCTTTGCTGTTGATTGGCATCCTTGTGGGGGGAATACCTTACTCTTGTTTTCTGCATTAGCCTTGTATTTACCATAAGATTAATTACTTATGGCAAACAGTAGTGCACGTTAAAATGTAAAAATACAATTACATGTGTGAAGGTAACCAGTAGTGCATGTTAACTAAGTCTGAAGAAATACGTTGGTTTTTCTAAATCTTCCATGTTAGTAATTGATCTGAAGTCGTATTTAAGGAACGCGTGATATTTTTAAGTGAAAATACGTCTTGACATCATATTAACTTTTCTTAACATATGTGGTGCATAATGATTGGTGAGCACATAGAAATAGTGAAGTAATTTCTTTCATCCTAAATTATTCTCTATCAGTATTCTAAAATCCTTAATTAAGTGTTTGGGATTATGACTAATGAGCCATGATATAAACCTACTAGAACGTTGACGAAGCCTATATATCTTAATTTCTTTGTTCTTTTCCATTTGCACTATGTGTCGTGCCCTTATCAAAACTTGTCAAGAGATCATTGGTCAGGGACGGATGCAGAGGGGGGCTTGGGACTGGGCTATGCTTAGGAGTTTATATATTTATATATATATATATTACTATTTATTATATATATTTTTACTATTTAATTGGGGCTGGCACGGGCTGAAGCCCGTGCCAGCCCCCCCTACATCCGCCCTTGTCATCGATCAATCGACAATCAACGAGCTATAATTGGGTGAGAATCCAAGTTCTTGGGAAATGATAGGAGGGAATTGCGTACAAAGTTGTTTCTCGACGCTCGTGACCATTGATAATAGCTTGAAACTTTTTATATAGATAATAGCTTGAAATTGCTGATTTGTGCAATTATTTTCAAGTTTATAGATTTTTATCTTTCGTCGTCTCTCCAAAAAGCTGGTGTTAGATAGAAAATATCATCATCAATTATGAAGGTCACAAAATTCACCCTTTTAATTAGATTTGGAAAAAAAAGAAGAAATTAACATATAATTATATGTATTTGCTAAGCCTTTTAATTTTATTTTATTTTTTTGGAATAACTTTTTACTAAATGATCAATTATTATTTGGATGATGAATGGAGTGTTACGACATGTTTGGCATATTATTATTTGAGTAATGAATTAAGTAAATGGGCAAACTGAAAGTATAACAGATGAGTGCATAAGAAATAAACTGAAACAATTTAATGTATCATCTTAATTTATTCTTCTATTATTATTAGTGTTTATTATTATTATTATTATTATTATTATTATTATTATTATTATTAGTGTTTATTATTATTATTATTATTATTATTAGTGTTTATTTATATTTATTCTATTAATCCCAATGATTCTGGCCTTCTAGTTGTAGGTTCTGGCCCAACATCACATAAATTCCTGGGATCCTTTTTATGTTGGTAACCCAGAATCTTAGGTCCATGTAAGCCCATTTATTGTAGCCCATTTCTCGATTGTGGCCCATTTAAGCACAAAACCCTGTGCTCCTTTTGGCCGTTAATTTAGGAGAGATTTAGTGGTGGAACGAATTTTATATTTTTGTGAGGGTTTATAAAACCAACAATTTTTCAACCCCCAAATTTTATTATTATTATTATTATTATTATTATTATTATTATTATTATTAGTGTTTGTTTATATTTATTCTATTAATTCCAATGATTTTGGTAGAACTTGATTTAGTGTATAATATAAATTCCATAAAATTAAATTTTATAAAATTTTCTATTATAGGTAATTTCTGGACCACCTTTTATGGTCTAGACTTCACCGAGCATCCACTGGGCCTAAAGCCGAAGACACCTCGACAAGGTTACAAATCACTGAAACTCGAAATCTGACAGCCAAAGTAAGCGAGTTCCCAGCGAAGCCTTTAGCTCACTCGTCAAACCACATCCTAGATAATACGGAATCTATTCCCGATTTTGTGAAACTGATAAAGACAAATTATCTCTGTGACATTATCTTTCTGTATTCAGAAGTCATTAAATTGTAAACACCCACACTCTATAAATAGGGGTCAGAATACCATTGTACAGGCATAATCAATTATATACTGTTACTCTGCTGAAATTATCAGAGAACAGTCATGGAACAGGCATCGTTCTGGCCGAACAACGTAAAAATTCTCGTGTATTGTTTTTTATCTGTGTTGTTTGTTTCTTCCATTCATACTTGTGTTTATTTAATCAGTGCGAGTTGAAGAATCACTGTCGACTAATTCTAAACGTCAACATTTTTATTTTAAATATAAATAATTAAAAATAAAAATAAATTTTAAAAAATAACACAAAGAGATTGGTATTTTTAACTAACATATAATTATTAGTTATTTATCCAATTGAAAGAATATGGAATAAGAAATAGATATAATAATATAATAATATTAGATGAAATTAACGAATATACATATTACATACTGACGTATATCTTTAGATTTATAAATTTATTTGATTTAATTATGTAAACTATTATAATTAGCTCAACATTTGGAAAAAAAATAATTAGATTAATTAATTGACAACTTATATATATATATATATATATATCCAATCTGAATCCATAATTTCCTAGAACTAAGACTCAGCCACCCATGCTTATAAATAAATATGGAATCAAATTGCTCGTTAATTAACAACAAAGCCAATATTAATTTCTTTCATTCGCCATCTATATCAACATTCTCTAAGAGATCAGATTGTCGACCAGCTGACGAACCATTACTTAATGGTGCTAGAATGGGTTCCTGGCAATAGCCTGAAGAGTTTGATGTGTAGATATGAGGAGTTAAGTTGCCTGAATCAGACGTGAAACAATACTCCTGCATGATTCTTGAAGCTCTTAAATATGTGCATGAGAAAGACTACGTCCACAATGACATTAAGTCGAGCAACATTCTTGTTTTTCTAACCAAAGATGGTGGCACCAGCATGAAGATAGCCAATTTTGGAGCAAAGAAAGTATGGGATGAGTTGCGTAGCCACAACAATAAGTGTGGTTTGAGGGAATAGGTGGTGAATATATGGGATTTAGGGTGCATGGTGGTAGACATGATGAGTGGACAATCTACATGGGAGTACAGTGACTTAAGAAGCAAGGTGCTCGAGAATGTATCTTATGAAGGCTAGGATTTTGTGATGAAGTGCCTAGATCATCGATCAAGTTACAAATGGACGGTTGAAATGCTTATGCGACATCCATTTGTTCTTGATGAGCAAAAAGAATTGGTTGATGATGATGACGAGACGCCATTATTGATGGGTGCCGATGATAGTGGATTGGTTGCTCGACACTCCATGTTTGGAGGTTCAAAAGATAGCTAAAGTCTTACATTACAAGAAGATAAAAGTTTAAACTCTTTTTTGTTTGAAATTTCACTTTATTAATTTGTAATTCCAACATGATAGGCATTACTCACATAATCCATTCTTTTATCAAATTTGAAAAAAAATAAAAATATTATTTAAACACTTAAATTTAATATTTGCAATGATATTTTGTATCAAAATAAATATATAAAAAATTAATACAAAATATAGTTAAAGTATCTAACTTAAAATTAGTAAAATGGACACATCATATTTAGGGCTTGACCAGACGATCAAACACTCCAACTCCAATTTAATTGAGTAATGCTATTTATCTAGACTGAAGATGAAAATTAAAATAAATGAACCCAAAACTCGTCTGGCAAGTAAATACGGACCGTAAACAATCGAAATAGTATGCAACGAGAAAATAAGAGAGAACCTTCAAAAATCAAACCCTAATGTAATGATCATCATCCAATCAATCACCCATGATAGAAATTCAAAATATAGTGCACAATTTAAGAAAAATTCAGTACGCCACCAACGTCTCGCAATTCATATGGACCAACCAAATCTCAATAAGAAATTTTATCAAGAAACAAAAAGAAATAAGTGCTGAAAGTCGATAACAAAAATTGTTGAAGACTAAGGGAGGTTTTCAAAAGATTGTCACCTCGACTTTGTTGCCGATGATTCAGTGGATTCACCGAACAAAACCCTAGGGAAACCATCCTTCGTCATTCTTTTGAGATAATCCTCGCATTTGATACTTTTTCTTCTTCTATAGAAGCTTGAAGGCAAATCATTGTATGAACAACTAGGTCTAGCTTGGATAGGGATGGGAGGTTTTGATTTTGTTGTGTTAATCGTAGTTTCATTTCTTTCCTTCCAATGGGCAACGGAACTCAATTCGTGGGAAATTCCACAGACAAAGAGGAGAAGATAGAGCCGATTAAGGGCATGTTTGGCTAAGCAGTTTGACCCCTTATAAGTTATCAAATTTCTTTTGTTAAGTGTTTGGCATCACCAACAGTTTAAAAGTTATATAGCTTAAACACTAATGCAATAGCGTTTGTAAGAAGCTCATCCCCCTTTTTGCAAAAATGCTGACAATAACTTCTTGCGTTGACCGAGTGTATTACAATTTTACCTTCCTATATTTCTAATATTTACACCTCTTATCCCTATTATAATATTATTCTCTCCCATCTCTCACATTTTCCTTTACTGCCCTTATATTCTTCCATCTTCATTTCTCTCACATCTGCGCCTCCTCCATTATTGTCATCACTGAACCTCCTCCATAAGCGATCATCATCATCGAATCTGCAACTTGTCAAGTTTTCCATCACTGCCTCCTACTAGCAACTTGTCGAGTCCTCCATCGTCGCTTTCTGTGGCAGGATCTGCAACTTCTCGAGTCCTCCACCGTCGTCAAATTTGCAACAAGTCGCCTAGCACCATCGTCGAATCTCCTTAACCGTCGCATCTCCTACCGCCTCCTACTTCCAAATTGCCTATTACCATTGTCGTCGCTTGGGTCTCCCCCTTAGTTGAGTCTCATATCGCCTCATGTTGTTGTTGTCATCGCATCACCTGTCACCGTTGCTATTGTCATCGCCTTCATTGTTGTTCAGTTATTTAATTTTAGATTTTGTAATTATCAAATTTATTTGATTATCAATTATTGTGTCTTATCTAATCTTGTAATTTTATAATATATATCAAATTTGTAGGAAAATCAAATATATATTTAAGTATTGATATTTATTTGTTTATTTATATATACTTGATATGTATTGATAAAATATAAAAAAAATTGTATAATGTCTCAACATATATATTAAAGATTTTTATGAATTAAATCCAAATTTAAACATAAAGTATTGTATTAATTTTTACAAACCAAACATAACTATTAATTGATAACTTAAAAATACATTTACCTAAATATGTTATCAATTTAAACGCTACCCAACTTAAAAATTTTAAATAACTTAAAAATTGAGCAGCTTAAAAGCTTCCTAAAAAAAAACTTAGCCAAACAGGCCCTAAGATGAACCCTTTCTCAGAGAAGTTACTTGCACCTGCCAATTTCTTTTCTACTACTGTGGCCAATCAAGAGATTTTATTAAATTTTTATCAAATAACCAATGAAGATTTATATATAATGAGCAGTATGGCTTGCAAAGCTAATAAATTAAATAATATGTATGTATAAAAAAATAATTAATACTAGAAGTGATGATTGATATATGAGACAATTACTTCTATATTCTTTGGAGAGTGACAACCCTCTATATAAAGATTCACAAATTCAAATTTCAGTACATTTGGCGTGAAAAAATATTTTCATTAAAATTTATGACGAGTCTTTCACTATTACAAAAATAATAAGTGATTAAGCGAGCTGAGAAAAGAGTGATAGGTGTCTCCTAAAATAAATGCACTGGCAGCCCAAGGGGAGAGGCAAGAAATGTCTTTTGCTCACCACCAGCTCAACTGTATAAACAATCCAAAGGAAACAATTTATATATAGGACAACTATTCTCAAATACTAAAATCTATTATTAACCATGCCAATCCTCTAGATCCAACCATTTGGTGTACATTTTTTGCATTATTTAATTTTTCAAAATTTTAGTAGTAATTTGAACACAAGACATTAATACGGTGGGGGGGGGGGGGGGGGGGGGGAAACATAGTTGAAAACAGATTATAAGATCTCTAAAAATATTAAAAGAGAATAAATGTCAGGTTATAAACATCAGCGCCTATGATGTTGGAACCCCAAGCCTCCAAGCTACAAAATGAAAGAATTGCAGTATAGAACACTTACGTAAGAAATCAAAATTGTGGATCAAAAGAGAAGAAGTCTTCTTTGTGCATCTGTAGGATTCACCAACCATCGGCAGAATAACCATGCTGCTCCAACTACCGATAGGAGTGATAACATTGCTAGGAATCCAAAATGTGAAGCATCATTTGCAATTATTGCAACTCCCAGCATTGCAGACTCTGCCAAGCTAGCAACAGAAACCTCTGTTGCTGCAATAAGATTTGCTTTAGATGCTGGGATCCCAGTTTGAAGAATCTGCACCCCGATGACATCATATGACATGTGTCCCAACCTTGACAATACCTGCAAAAAGAGTATATCAGTTTTTCTTAATTTTCAGCTGAATTGAGCCAATAGAAGCTACTAGTTATGAGTGCGTATTTTTAAGTGGTGACATAATAGCCATAGAGACAGATTAAGATAGCAGTGGTAAGTGGGAAGACCATATCACAAAAGTGGTCAAAATGTTGCCCTATGAAGGAAAGACTCTGTATGCTCAGCTCATGTACATGCTTAAACCAAAAAACAAGGAGCATGATGCTGCTGAGGACGAAACACTAAGTACCATCAAACACTTTGATCTCATATATTTGATAAGAGTAGGAGATAAACGTTTTCTATTTGTATAGCCTCACCTACCTTTCTTTCCTGTTGATTGGCATCCTAGTGGAGAATAACTTACTGTTGTTTTCTGCATTAACCTTGTATTTACCATTTGATTAATTACTTATGGCAAGCAGTAGTGCATGTTAAAATGTAAAAATACAATTACATGTGAAGGCAATGCATTTTTTTTTTTTGGCTAGGTAGAAGCAATGCATTTCCACTTTCTTTGTTAATTAGCTTCCAATATGGGTTCAACTACTAATACATTCTGATGTATCTTAGAATTTATAGTATACCCAGAAGATATTTTGCTTGCTTATGCTTGTATATGTTTACTGAAGATGCACTTTATTTATCTTTTAATAAAATGAAAGATAAAATTCACTTCTCTCTAAAAGCTTATGAAAGATAAAGTTCACTTCTCTCTAACAGCTTGAGCTTTTAAATAAATTTATGGTCTATAATTAATTTAACAATTTTCTCTGGTTTTTTCCTTTCTTTTTAATTCTTCTGAGCTAACTTGGCAATTATATAGCAAATCAGTTAATAGTTAAAAAGAAAGGCCGAACCAGGTCAGCTTTGTTCCGAATCAAGCATTGAACAACCATTGTCCACTAAACTTGTGATGTATTAGAGCAGGAAAAATTGTAAGACTAACTAATGTAATGTATTACTACAAGGAAGTTAGATTACTGTTCTCATAACCATGATTTCAGAAAGCAAGGATTGATACTTTCTAGATATATTCCCCAAACTCAGATTGGAGGAAAATCATAAACAAAACTGTAAAAAAATTCTGATGGGTTTGTGCAGCAAAAACTGAAGACTAAACAAATGTAATGTATAACTCTCTGCAGAGAAGTCAGATTAAACTTTCACAACTACTTACTTGGGAAGCAAGGATTGATGCTCTTTTGGGATACATTCCCCCAACTCATTTTGGGCTAAAAACCACAACAACCAAACATTTTTTATTGGTCCTTCTTACTTTCAACAGGTTGATCCAGCCCCATATCCAACCCCCCCCCCCCACACCCCCCCCCCCCCCCCCCCCCCAAAAAAAAAGAAGAAAAGAAAAGAAAATAGATCATCCTCTTATCACATATTATCCTTATAACAAGTTTGCCTCCTCTTCACTTAAGTGGTTCAACCAAAATTATTTATTTATTTCTTCTTTTTTATTTTTTATTTAAAAAAATATTTCCAGACTGGCAATTTGTTAATGCTGTGAATGCATGCATCAGACATGCAGGAAAATAGGAGCCAACTTACACCAGGAGGGTAGAGAGACCGAGCCAGAAGAGGCAGAGAAAGAACTTACAATCAAACACAAGAAGAATAGGAGTGGAGTCCGCTCAGAAAGAGATCCACTCCAATAAACAGCAACAGCAATCGTAAGAAGTATAGCCTGTGATATCAGTCCAACTGCTCCAGCCTAGAAAGCCAAATTCATTGATACTTAAGTATAAACAAAAATAGGCATCGCTAGTAAATTAACAGGAATAATATCTAGAAAGAGACCTTTAAAACTCCGAACTGTTTGACCATGTTTGCGGATAGATATGTTGCTGCAACACCCATGAAAGCACATAATCCACTAAACCCCCCAATTATTGATGGAGTTAGACCTGTAATAATCAGAATGGTAGATCTGAGGGTCTAAAGCCAAAAAAAAGTTCAAGCAGGATTTGTAAAGAGCTTCAGCACTTTTTTTTTTTGGCCAACCTATTCAGCACTATTGATTCACTTAGAATTTCAACCAAAATTTACATATTGCAAACAAGAAGTAAGACATTAGAGTACAAACAATTGCTAAGTACAAAATCTTTGAAACATGAATATAAGAAGAGTCAAGCTTCAACCATTAATATGATGGATTGGAGGCAAATGATGGGATGCTAAGTACAAAAATCTCTTTACTGTGCCACACTTTATAGCCAACTCCAAATAAGCAGAGGCTTGCTAATAACAAATTAAACACTTCTACATAAGTAGAAATTAGCTTTAGTCAACCAGAAGAAGCCTCCCCAAGACAATGCAGGTAAAAAGTTTAGAAATTTGGATAATACCATGCTGCGTTAAGAATGCTGTCATCACTCCACCAGGAGCAAGAACAACATTGAAGTAAAGAAGAACATATGCTAGGCTTGCTGGGAGCACAGGCTGCTGCAAGTATTCAACCCACCCATGCTTGGTAGCCTCCACACTCATCTTCACTGTTTATCAAGATTGTAGTTAGTTGGGTGGTCCACATCAAAATAATAATTTGAAGATACGCTGAAGACAAACCTATATTCTCAGTATCCAGCAAAGGTCTTTCTGTAGAATTTCTGCAACATGCTTGTGGAGATTTAGGACGATCAAGAACCCCTTTAGAAAGTTTGTTGGTTAACCACATGAGACCAACCTTGAGACAGAGTGTGAATCTCAGAATAACAAGTAGTAGTTCTGGCAAAGCAACATATGCCAGAGCAAGCAGAAGAAAAAAGAAATATTGGGAAAGAGATATTAGGAAAGAGCAAGAACGAGAGGTTTACTGCAACAGGAAGTGTCCATATCATTAAACCAGCAACAAGCTTCAAGCAGGTCACAGGGTTGTATTTAGACAGGAGAATGCCAAATAGAGATGCTCCAGCAATCTACAATAGCAATAGATGTCAACCTCTTCTTTGAGAATGCACCATTATAAGTTCCAAATTGCAACAATTTTAAGCAGTTTGAATATTTGGGTTAGTTGTTGATATAGGACTTATCCATTGGACTCCATACTAATGTGGACTCAAGAATTTGACCGAGAGAATACTGTGATAATTTCAATTACAAGACACAAATATAAGAATATCACCACTCAAATATTATGAGTCGGCATGTAATTAGCCAAGTCATAATGAAATGGTCATAGAAATTACAAGTACCTCGCAGAGAAGATCAATTCGACTAAGAGTAGCATTTGCCTGTGCAAGAGCAACAGGCCGATTTGCTCCTGCTAACTGCATGATGAGAATGCTTACAATTAGAAAATCCTGACATCCAATACAAGGACCAGAGAAGGGAAAAAGGTAACTGCCAACAGATATAAGAAATAAATGGGTATTGATAAGCACTACCAGCACAACCCAGTCACGTTCCACTGCAACCCCCAGAGCCAACCCAGACAGCCTCTCGACAGCCCCAGCTAATACTAAAACAACAAACCAAGGGCGGGAAACCATGGATGACACAGATGGGTGAACCATATGGGCATGGACTATCATAGCAACGGATAAAAGCTGAGCAGCTACCTGACAGAAAGCAAAGTATTAGGATACAACTACACAGGAAGAGATAGTACAGAAACTAGCTCTAATGCTGGTCGTGCATGAACTAATTACCTGGACAGTTGACAAAAACATATATGCAGGTACTCTAGGGAAATGATCCAAAAGTTTACCAACAAAAGGGCCCCCAACAATTACTGCAAGCTGACCAACATGGACCTCATTAGAAAGCATTCTTTTTCCTTTTATTTATATGCATTGTCTATTTCTTTGAACACATTGAAACCTTAGCAAAGAAACCCATTATTGCAATTGGGAGAAGGCTTGGATGAAGCAATGCAATAACAGCAGGCCATGCAAAATTCCAGAGCTGTTCCACCAAATTTCCAGCTACACAACTAGCATACAAGGCTGTTCAAATAAAATATGATTGAGTTAGAAACTTCTCAATGATCCAAAATCAGCACAATGTGCTGTATGATACCATTAAAAACAGATTGTTATGTTCAAATGATCCAGCATCAGTACAATATGCTGTATGATACCATGAAAAATAGATTACTGTATTCTAAAATGGGAACAGGTTGTTTGGTGGGATGCTTGGGACAGGGTTTCTCTTTTATAAAATGTCACGACTAGAAGGAAGGAAAAGTTGACAGCCATTGCCACAGCAGCAGTGAACACACGCAAAACTTTATGAGCTAAAAGAAGGAAAGAAAGAAAGAAAGCTGGAGAGAGGTTATTAGTCACTTCTGTGCCTCAAAAAAATTAACCACCAAAATCATAAGATGAAGCATGTATGTTGGAGCTGAAACATTAGTAATTGAGGCAGAATATGTCAGTGCAAAATAGGATAAGAAACTACGAGATGCAAACTGAATATGATTAGCAAACATAAAATCTAAGTATCCTACTTTAGGAAAAAGAAGGAGGGGGGGGGGAATCTATGAAATGCTGCCAATAGTTTGATAGCTTCACAAAACACAAACCCGTTGAATCAAACGCTCTACCTGAGTTGGATGTCTCTAGCCTAGCTGTTCAATGTGCTCATTCTTTATGTAAACCATAACAGACTACATCTACCAATATAGAGTCATCAAACTGAGTTCTGATATTGAGAACAAAAATTCACCCACAAGCCCCATCCCACGGGAAAGGGTCACAACATGAGGGCCATGGGAATAATGGACCCACTATGAAACAATTTTTGTTCACTTGCGCATGCACTTCAGTTAAGTGAATATATTTGCACAAAATTCATTCTTTGTTTATCATGGAATAACATATGCCTGCAGTGAATTACACAAAAGGGAGTTTGCCACTACCATACAATCCTGCTGGATGTGCAGGGGTTGCAGCAAGGACATTCTGCTCCTCCTCCGATAAGACCTTAAAATGAAACAACAAAAGAATGAGATGATGAGACAACAACACCCCAACACTTTCATCTTACTAATTCAATATTTGCAAAGGAAAAGTGTTGTAGGCCACTTGAGATCATACTGGCAATGTTGTCAACAGATTGTCAAAATAAGTATCTTCAACCAGCAAATTTGAAGATTCAACCTCAAGGATATCAGATTTTATATGAACAATTGGGACTGAACAATTAGATGCAGCGGATGAAAATTCATTCTGGACTTCTTTGTCAGTGTGAACATGATTGGGTACTTCAGTTTCTGTTATTGAACATCTAGCATAAAAAACTTCCAACCTGTAAACAAAATAGCATAGTCAATTGAAAAGATGCCAAATTCTCAAATCTAATTCGTCCATGAGAAATAATTGAGCATGGTCAAAATTATTAATTCTTCACTTAAAAATCAGTTTTGTGACCTTTAGGATTCTCATTAACCATGAACAGAAACAAGCTTTCAAGAAAAACCACTTTTTCTCCTCAGATTAGTTTTAAGAAATGTAAAATTTAACCCAAACGTGAGTTCATCAGAATTTCCAAAGTCAATCCATATGTTAGATAACATTTTAACCTATTATACATATAATTTCATCAATTCCATCTTCCAGGTGATAAAGTGTAGTTGGTTTTTGAAATCTACCATCTCCAATAGTTATCTAATGCTGAAGAAGCCTGAAGACCTAAGTAAACCCAAAAATTGAGATTAGTCACAAGAAAAAAGTATACATAAGTAAAGGGCATTTGATAGATCTTCCAGTTTTCAATTTTGGTTTTCTTTTTTCCCTTTTTTTTGGGGGGGGGTTCCAATTTTTTTTCCCCTTTTTTGATAGATCTTCCTATTCTCTTTGCTGTTTTCAGAACATTTTCAGTTTTCAGTTTTCCAAAATAATAAAAACGTGTTTACTTTCATATTTTCAAAAATGTATTTTTGAAAACAAGAAAAAATTTTGTAAAGAAAACTCAAAACAACAAAAAGTCATTTTGCTTGTTTTCATCACAAACACACTCAAAATTTCTAAAACGCAGAAAACACTACAAACAAAAAAACGCGTTTTCAGCAATCTCAAAATACACTCAAAACACAAAACTGAAAATGAATTCAAAACTCAAAACTAAAAACTAAAACATGAAAATAACAGCCCCATATGTTGTTTGACAACTTGAGTTTGTTTTCAATTTTTATTTTTATTTTTTTCTTCGTTCCTCCTTCCACCGCCTATGGGAGTTGTCAATTCTAGAGTCACCGCCAACTCCCTCCAGTAATGAAAGTCGCCAGTTGGTGAGTTGGGGAGAGAAAGAGAGGGGAAGAAAATGAAAGCAGAATGAAAATTGTGAAAACATCTTTTCAGGGTTTCCATTTTTTCCAAAAGCTCTCAATTTTTTTAAATGAAAACAATGGGGTCTAAGTTATTTGCAACATGCCACATAGCCTAGAGATGGACCCTGTTTATCACAAGTTTACTCCCAGTAATAAATTAAATCTTGTTTACTGCATGCTGCAATGAGAAAATGATAGGTCTAGTAAACTGATCATACAGTTCATTCCTGATCCCCTGAATTCTGAAATGTAAGTGATTTGAGTTAGATTTAGATATTTCCTTTAAAAAAGGCCAGAAAAGGGAAAATGGGGGTGGGCAGGGTTTAAATGTGATCACCAACTTCTATATGTTTCACCAGAAGTCTAGCAGCAATTTGGCACTGTGCTCTAAGAGAAGAGCAATATATATATATATATATATATATATATTGCGTATGTGTGTTTTGTTGGGGGGGAGGGGGGGCAAGGGGGGTGAACAAAGGTCTCTCACTCAGCAATCCAAATGCAGGGGTGGACTTAAAAACAGCAGCGACTCTTTTACATATATATATGTATACATATTGCGCAGCTACTATCATTTGAGAGACCATTCAGTTATTAAGCATCCCAGACAACATTCAGAACCAGTCTGCTAATATTAAGGCAGACCACTCCTTATTCTTATTAAGCTTTAAAATTTTCCTTCTTTTTTCTGGTTCTCCCTAAAACAACAACAACAACATATCCAGCCGTTATCCCACCATGTGGGGTTGGCTACATGAACTCTAGACTTCTATGTGAGTTACATCCCAATAGATAGTTTGTCTAGAATTCATATTTGGATCCGACTAGGTTTTACGCTGACTGTCGGCTACCTAACGTAACCCTCCTCCTTTATCCAGGCTTTTTCTGGTTCTCCCTCTTTGAGGAAAATAAGAAAGAGCTCCATATCAGGCCACCCGCAAGCAAGTAGCAATTTGATAAATTACCAATCTTGGATTACCTCCTCAAAATATTCTTCAATCTCATTCTTGGTTTTTGTGTTTTTCTATGACAAGAAACTCCAATTTAACCCAAATGTTGAACTATAGTACCAAAAAAATTCCCAAAAAATGGTTGCAACCATAAAAAAAATTGAAGCGTAGGGAAATTATTTTTCTTGTACATTTTTGCAGGAATCAATTTCAATTAAATCAGGCAGTGCTCTAATTACTTGAGGAACTCCGTATTGTTCCCACGTCGAGCCCTGCAGTAAAACTCCGCCATTGAACACAACCACAAGTCTAAACACATTACACAGTCAAAAAGTTGCCAACACAAGTTAACGAACACTAACTTCCTCCCCTACTGCAGGAAAGAAACTTTCTAAAGTCTAAACGCAGAAAGAACAGAAGGACGTGCTGGAAGTAAATTTGCGGCACCTGCGAGGGGCAAACTGGGAATTCAACCGTCGACGACCGGGGAAGCGATGCCGCAGTGGGAACGGTGGCGACCACGACGATGGCGACGAAGACGAACAGGATTGAGAAAGCAGTAGAGGGCCGAGTGGCGGGCGAGAAACGACATCGAGGCCCATGATTGCTCCTTGTACTGCTGCTGCTTCAACAACTTCTTCTTGAAGCACCGCTTCGCAACCGGACTTCTCATGCAGCCCTAGGAGGATGGAGATGCAGATGCGGATGATGATTCAGTTTGCAGAATCCTTCCCTCAAGTTCCAGAAGAATAGTTAAATCGTCCCGCGAGTATATATACATGTATATGTATAAATTATATATATATACATCTGTCACATCTGTATGCAAATTAGGGTTCTAAAATGAACAGATTTGTGGGTTCTGGAGCAGGGGTTAGTTTGGGGGAAGCATCAATGACACATCCTTATCTGGTGGCTGGATCATCCGCCAGGAAAACGGTGAAATTTCACTTTAGCCCTCTTACTATGGCAATGCCTCCTTTTTAGTTGGACAATTTAGACGAATTGCACCAATTATTCTTATATCTTTAAAAAAATGTCACTTCCTTAAACATCTCTTAAATGTTTCTCTTCTTTTCCTTTTTTTTCTCCTCGATCTCTCATCTTCACGTCATTCTTCTCTACCTCAAATACCTCTCTCTCGATCATTTTTTTGAGTTCTAATTAAAATTTACTAATACAGATAAAAATCTATATGTGGGTTCTAATCGAAAACCCTTATTTAATTTTTTTAATTTTTTTATTGTGAGTACAAACCTAGGTCAAATTTGGATTTTTTATTTTCAAATCCAAAAAATCAATAATCGAAATTCAATTTAATGAAGGGTTAGGGTTCTTAATCTTCAAACCCAAATTTAATCCAAGTTTATTTAAAGGCAATTCGTCTTCAAACTTAAACGTTAATATCAATTTAAATTGGTTTAAATACAACTTTTCTTCTACAACTCAAACATTAGATTCAATCTAGGTTTATTCAAAATGAGCCCAGTAAAAAACACGAACCTATATTAAATATAGGTTCGTTCAAAATAAAACTAACAGAAAATCTTATATTAAACTCAAATAAACCCAATAACAATTGTCAATCACTAGCGACAATTACCAATTGATTAACGATGATCATTAGTGACAATTGCTAATAAATTGTAACTTTTGTTTAATTATTTTATTTTTCTATAATAATGGATAGGTGTTTGAGAATTTATAAAAACTTAATAGGTATTAACTAATAAAGGAAGAGTGATCCATTTTTTATAAAAATTAAGAGAGATTTGTGCTATTTTCATAAATACATAAGTAATTAGTGTAATTTAAATAAACTTTATGGGTAGTATATGAAATTTACTTTTTAATCTATTCTTTTGGCATTACCATCAAATGAAGTTTTTCTAAATTTTCTCAAAATGTTTTTCTTCCTCTAATCTATATTAAATTTTCATATTATTGGAAATATTGTTTATATTCTTAGAATTATAGAAACAAAACAATTTAATATGCTTTTAAATAAATAATTGTCAAGTAATTGCACAATTGTTGGAATGAATAGTTATACCCTCTGATACACATAAACATCGAAATGGTGTTATTTTGACGTTTTTAAAACATTTTCTACCCCAAAATGTTAAGAAACACTAAAAAATATTTTTGGATTATTTTCATAATTTTAAAAAAATATTATAAACACGTTTTCAATTTATAAACATGTTTCTATTCCATCATTACATTAAAAACGTAAGCAATTATGTCTTTAGCGATCATGTTACAGATAAGAACAACTCGTGTTTATGTTTGCTTAAATGAATGACAGAATTTATGTGTTATGTTTAATTGAATAAATAATTTTTTATATTAAAATTATATTTACAAAAATACCTTTATTTTTTATTTACGTATTTCCCTTATATTTTTATTTCTTATTTTTTTAAAAAAATATTATTTTCCCATTTTTTCATATATATCTATTTTTTGTTTTTGTTTCTATGCAACCTAAGTTATATCTTTATTCATGCTTTGATAATCAATTTTCTATCATCTTTGACTAAAACTTATATAGTTTGAGATATAAAACTGTATTTTTAATTGCATTTTTTGAATACTATTTAATTCTGGTCTTTTAAAATTAATATCGATAATAATTGGTTTATTATAAACAAAATTAATTAGTTTATATTTTTTCATGTCAAACTATAAATATGCTTCAATTTCACATTTTTTATGTTAAACTAACCACTCATAGCTTATAAATAATTATATCAAATTAGTTCAGTGATGACTAGGGTTGGCAATGGTTTGATTTGGTTTCGATTTTTGCTTAAACCATAACCAAACCAAACTTAAAATACTAAAACCAAAACCAAACTATTAACCCATTAGTTTTAAAAATTAAAAACCATAACCAAACTATTCGGTTTCGATTTTAATCATGATTTTTTTTAGTTTGATCCATACTGACAAATAAAGACAAATTCTTGCAAATAGTATTCATAAAAACTTGTTGATCTGCATGCACTACATTATGCCTTTCACGGTTGTGGCAACTAACAATAACATTTTGCAAACATATATCTAACTATTAGATGAAAATCCTAACATTAACCCCATGCTTTTGGCTTCAAATTGACAGTGCCTCCTAAATTGCAATAATTTAATTTATTTATACATCTAAGTGACAAACACAAACACACCCACAATATATATTAACATTTGATCAAAAAAATTGATGCAAGCGCGGAGAGAGGAAACAAAAAGTTCGACCTTCCAATTCATTGCAGTAAGGGGAAAAAGAACCAAAACAGAAGAGTAAAGAAAGAAATAACAAACACAAACACATTCTTAAACATTACAGATTTACATAAAAATATAGAATGGAAGTTAGATTTAGATTTAGGCATTTGCGCATCAATCAGACCAAAATAATAAATCAAGTCAGAAACCCTAATTTGTAAGTTGGAGAAAGAGAGAAAGAGAGGGGGAGACCTTGCTGTCGGCGTACAAAGATAAATTGCATAAGGCAATTCAAGTGTGATGCTCAGAAAGCGAAGGTCCACGACTCTTGACTCGCCTAGTCGACGTTTCTTGTGTTTCGATTATTGCTCTAAAAAATGTATTTGTATTACAGAGAAGGCGAGATAGGTAGCGAGTAAGAGCGAGGGTGAGCGGCCGAGGGTGAGTAATAGAACGAATCGAGAGAGAATGGGAGAGGAAGAAGGGTTTGTTGCTGTTTGTAGGAGAGGGCAGAGCGAGACCAAGAAAGAGGCAGAGAGCAAGGGCGAGAGCGAGAGGGGCCGAGAACAAGGGCGAGCGAGAGCAATAGAGGCAGAGAGCAAGGGCAAGCGCGAGAAAGAGGGGCCAAGCCCTAGCGAGAGAAAGAGAGAGCCAGTAAGGACGAGCGGGAGGGAGAGCGAAAGCAAGACTGCAAGAAAGAGGGCAGAGAGCGAGGGCGAGCGCTAGTGGACAAGCAAGAAAGAAGATGCAAAGAGCGAGAGGCAGCGAGGGTGAGAGAGAGCGAGATCGAAAGAGGAAGGAAAAGAGAAGGGTTTGCAAGTGGGATGGGTTTGGGGCTGGGTTTCGTAGTCGCCCCTTTAATATATAATATATTATATATATTTATATATTCAGTTTGATTTGGTTTGGTTCGGTTACCCACATAACGGTTTGATTCGGTTCGGGTTTTGGTTTAGTTTTAGTAAAAACCATAACCAAACTATACCCATTGAAACAATATTCAATTTTTTCCCAAACCAAACCATTACCCAGTCAAACGATTTTTAATCGCGTTGATCGGTTCGATTTCAGTTTGATTCCCCACAATTTCGGTTGCAATTGTCATCCCTAGTGATAACTCTCTCAACCTAAACATTCCCACCAACTACAAAGAATTTGAATCAATCATTTGTCACTCAAATACACATATCCACAAGTAATAGGAGAAAGTATATTAATTAAGAAAAATATCAGTAAGTAGTAGAATTTTTTTTCAAAAGGATAACAAGTTTAGGTTTTATAGATGAGCCAACTAAAATCAAAAGTAACCAATGAAAGCAATAAATTAGTCTTTCCTAAAAAAAAATATAAATATAAGAAGAAAAGCAAATTTTGAGAAATTTTCCTGGCATTTCCCCCAACTCCCTATTAATTGTAAATGTGTTGTATGGTTCTTAATTTATAGGGTTCTTAGTCCTCCTAGCTTTAATTTGGATAATCTCCAACAAAATTTTCTAGTATTTTCCCTTTTCATATTCTTATCAACCCTACGTTCAGTTTGGAAAGCCTCAACTACTTTGTAAGAAATTTATCATGAACCTTTCCTATCTAATCATTTGATAATCCAAGTCTTGCATTTGTTGCTCATTTCAAAATTTTATAATTTTATATTATAGTTTTACTTCACCCTAAACCAAGAAAAGAAACAGATAGCACTAGCCACACTCATAGCTTAGAATTAGTTGTAACAAATCAGTCCAATGATGACTCTACCTAGCTAAACCCACCAACTACAAAGCACTTGAATCAAATTGTTTGCCATTCAAATACACACATCCACGAGTAACAACAGTTAGCAGAAAGTATATTAACTTAAAAAAAAAACAATAGTAAGTAGAAATAGATTTTTCCAAAATGATAACAAATTTAGGCTTTGTGAATGAAACAACTAAAAAAAAAAAAAAGACAATTAATTAATCTTACCTCCAAAAATATAAATGTAGGAAGGAAATTAAAATTTCAAGAATTTTCTTAGCATTTCTCCCAATTCCTAATTCAATATAAGTGTGTTGTATGGTTCTAAGTTTGCAAGATTCTTAGTCATCCTAGACTTAGTTTGGATAATTTCTAATAATTCAACTTAGATGTCATAACCACCACAACAACACCGCCAGTTCCAATATACTCCGCAATTGAAGAATTATATTAAGAAGAGAAAAATAAATAAAATTGCATTCAAACCACTTACCATGAGAATTATTTAGTAAAGTCAAAATGAGATCAAAATATCTTCTCATACAAGAAATCATGTTGTTCTAACTTTGTCTTTATACTTTTCGCTTCACCCATAACAATGTTCAATTGTTCTTTCAATTATTCACATTCTGCTTCAAATTGTCCAAGGGCATCTTTTAACATTTTTTGTGTATTTGGTTTTGTTGTTCTTATCGGTTTTGGTCCATATCCAAGTCCTTTGATGTATGCTGATTTTGTGTTGAGAACCATATCACAAATTTTAGATAGACTTAATGAAGTATCATCAGTGACTGATTGACTAAAAAGTCATTGCATTTCATTATGAACAAATATAAGAATTTGAAAGCTATAATCTCAAAACTTATGTATCAATTATCCAAATTAGAATGTAAAAGATAAAATTGTTATCTAAATAAGTAACTTACATAGTATGCTTTTGTTGTTGGACTTGTTCATCATTTTCCTTCACTATAATAAGTGTGTTTATAGAATGTTATTCTATCACAATTCTCACCATCGAGCTCCTTCAAACTCTATATTTTTTTATGTCAATAAGAAAAGTTTGTTGTACAAAGGATATATATTGAATAATAATAATAATAATTTAATTTTTACGATTTCATTACGAAAAGTGACAAATACTCGTAAACATTGGTTGTGAGATGTAATTATTATTATTTTTTCTATTCTTCTTATTCTTCTGACATATTTGCTATACATAAACAAAATCACATGAAATATCAAAAGGTAGGTGGAGAATTATATTTGAATATAAAGGTGATTTACACATGAACTTTGGGGCTTGACCAATATTTACAAAAATCATCCCAATTCTCTTGAGTAAGTTTAGCAGATTTGTTTTGTCTTGCATTTTCTAAAGTCTTAAAATTTTGAAAATGCTTATGAAGTTGATATATTTGATCCCTACTTTAGTTCTTCAATATATCCTCAACTTTTTTTTCTTACCTCTTCTTCTCCTGTATTAATGATATCCAACCTCATCTAAAAAAAAAGGTAAAATAATTTAAGTTGTTACTCACATAATTGAAATAATCCAAATTGAAATTAAAAAAAAAAAATGGCTATCGTTAAGAATACAATAATAATTGAGTATAAATTTACTTACATTAAGTTGATCAAATTCAGAAATCAAATGATCATGATTTTTTTTTTTTATATCCTTCCACTTTGTTGGCATGGGAAAAAAATCTCGGTCTATAATACCAAGCTCATTCAATAGCTTTCCAGATTTCATCCTATCAACTGACTGTCCTTTATGTATAGAAATATGCATAGACAATTTTTTCTTAATTATTTTGTTAATCTTTTTGTAAGCCTTTGCTTTTTGTTGGACCTCATCTTGTACTAATTGCATTAGAATTGAAACCTATAATAGACATCATTATTTGGGTAAATATAATGCGTTACATATTACAACCACAACTTCATGTTTTAGAATTACCAGTATTGTTTGATAGAGTCAGTAAAGTGCTACCAGGTTGAGAACCATCTGTTATTGAAGCAAGAGATGGTCTACATGGCTCTTGAGGCATCTTACTACATGGAGTGGGATCATCGTTTGCTGGGTTAGTATATGAACTTCTTGTTATTTTGCATGTTATGTTGTTTTGATGATGAAAAACAATTGTGTTTTTATGATGAAAATATTTTCTCTTGGTGCTCCCTAAATCAATTTATAAATTTTATAAGCACCAATTATAAAAATTAATTTCATCCAATGCCAAAAATCTTGTTCTCAAATATCTTGATGGCATTTGGAAAATAATTTTTGTGTGTCAAAATAATCATTTACTTTTGATGTATCAAAAATGATTTTGAAGAGTTTGAAAAATAAAGCAATGTTTTTAAAATGCCAAGCCAAGTTGTCAACCAATTTGGATTTTCAATTGATCATTTTTAGCTTGTTGTCAACTGACTTTGAAAGCCAATCGACCAGTTCAAATGCATCTCTTAGTTGTGTGTGGTTGATTGTTGCTGCATCAAAACCAGTTAACTGGTTTATAACCTATTGACTATTTTGTGCTCCCTGTCGACTGATCCTTTAGTTTTTAATCTACCCAGTCAATCATTTCCTATATGTTGTCGATCGTTTTTGTCTCTAATAGCTAGTTTTGCAGGCTCCAATGATCACAAACGGCTAGTTTTGCTTCAAGCTTTTGTGTAGCCTATAAGTACAGCCAAAGGGAGAACTTAAGAAAAAGAAATAGATGGGAATGAGTTGAGTTGAGCTTACAAAATATATTCATCTTCTTAATAGTGCTTCTGTTTCCATTTTTCTCTCAAAAGGCTTTATTATTATTTGTATCATTTGTTAAAGCATTTGTGTTTTTATTTGAGAGATTATTATAACTAAGAGAGTTATCTACTAGATTCATTATTCATTGTATCATTCTTGTATTTTTTAGCTTGTATAGCTAGAGGGCATATTTGTATATAAGTAGGAGGTTTGAATTTCCTAGTTTGTTGCTAAAGGGTCTACTTGTCTAAGTAGAATGTTTATAATTCTTAGCGGTTTATGCTAAGGGACCTACCAAGTGTGGTAAGAGATATTAATGGATTGTTTAAAATCTTTAGTAAGAAGTTAAGATAATGGATTAGGCTTGGTTTAGTCGAACCACTATTTATTGTTGTGTTCCTCTTGCATTTACTTTGATTGTGTTTTTATTTGCATTTCACTATTTCCACTTTTATCTTTGAAAACTTTCTAAAAAGTTTTTTTAATTTCTCAATCACCCAATTCACTCCCCATCTTAGGTGTGTGGTGTCATTCATTACGCCAAATCTAATTTCAACAACACTTCTTAACTATACTTGTGGAATGAGTCATTTGAGGTATTGTAGGCTGAGATGGCCTAATTGAAGTAGTTAAAAAAAGTGGTCTATGTATCTTTTGAGACATGCCATTAGATTTATGAATCACTTTTTTCTATCTAATGTCTATGTATCTTTTGAGACATGCCATTAGATTTATGAATCACTTTTTTCTATCTAATGCAATACGACTTTGTAGTATGGGGTAATTGTGATAATTCATTTGGCTTACCATTACATGATAAGACAATATTTAGGAGAGGACAAATCTAGATGATTTATGTAATGCGTCTTTAGCTGATGGAATGACTTTGTTTAGGCTAAGTGGAGAGATAAATGTAGCAGATGACCTTGAAGAATTTGACAATCTAGATATCCCTTGAGGTTTAGGGTTTGAAAATGTAAGTTTACTAGAAGTAGACTTATTGGACTTGCCATAAAATAACCCATATGCCATGATTGACTAAACCTATAAAAGCATAAGAATTACCTTTAACATGCAAGATTTATAGCAAAGTCCTAAATGTTTACAAAACAACAAGCATAGTTAGGGAAAGGCATCAATTTGGCTTCCTAAGCTTAAGACTATTACTAAAAATCAGCAAACAAAACAATTAAACTTTTGCAAACCATAAAGGAAAAAATATTAGTTAAAGAAACAATATTATTAATATGCACAAATAAAATGAAAAAAAAAAAGTAGTTAAAAAACAAAAACTTTAGTATATATCTAGCAATCCACTCCCCTGCATGCTTTTCACATGTTATTCCAATATTAGGAAAAAGAATCCCAATATCATCCTCAATTAAAGGAATATCAACCATCAAAATACTTGTTACTTCTGAACCATTTTCAGTGAACAAAAAAAAAAAAAAAAAAAGAGAATCACCTATAATGAACCATGCTTCAATGAACCAAACTAAAACCCAGTATCATTCTATAATAGATGGGCTCAAATGAACCATGTTTCTCAAGAAAATAAATTGAATAATAAAATTATCATTTATATAGTTAACCCAAAACTAAATAATAATAAACCATGTATCAAATGACTAGAAAGAAGCTCTCGATCTATAATGAAAAAGGGGCACTAATTGGCCCTTAAAGAAAAAAATTGGGAGCCTTTTAATTAATTAGCATGATCATATATGTATATATATATATCTATATAATAAAACAGGATGATTTTTGAAAATGTCTCAAAAGATAGACATTTCAATGGTTGGGATTATTTCTAATACATTTTATGATTGGGATTAAAAATTTTTCCGCCCACAGCAACCATCTCATTGTCTTTCTCCATCTCTCTCTGTCTTTCTCTCTCTCCTTCCCACCCACCCATCCCCCTTTCTAGCCCCTCTCAAGGGGAATAAACTTTAAGGCAGAGCTTATGTATTTATGTATTTAATAGAGCTTTTGTCGTGGCTTGCTATGACGTCTGGGCTCTTCAAAGAACGCCAAGATCAGGAGGAACTCAACCACCCCCGACATCGCCAGCGCTCCGACAAGACTTGCGCCCCTCCATCGCCCCCACGAATTGTATGTTGCTTATCTCTTTCTCTAAGTGTTTATGCGCCTCTGCTGCTTCTGTACATTATTTAAAACTGCATAATGAGAGAATAATAGCGCCCTTAGCGTCCAAATTTGAGGCCTCTCAGCACTGACAGAAACGGCCTTACTGCACATATGCACATATATATATTATATGCATAATTATATAGATAGAAGAGAGTAGAGAGAGACAATCGTGAAACAGATTACAGAGGCTTTATTTTATTTACCTTTTCTGCCTGCCCATGGGGTTTGATTATTGTGAAATAATTTTTTCTTTTTTAACAATTATTATTAAGAAATATGTAAAAAAAATTACCCGTAAGCTGATTTATGGTTGGATTAATAATATTTTTTAACTATGTGTGTGATTATTTAACTGTGTGTGCATGTGTGTGTGTGCACGCGCGTGTGTGTTTCTTTACCATGTGTGTGTTTATATTATGTATATGTGTGTGTTCTGTGTGACGGTAAAAATGAGTGTGTGAATATGGGTGTGTATATAAAAAGTGGGTGTGTGATTTGATCTGCAGGGTCAGAGTAGTTTCAGATTCTGCTCAAAGTATGTACAAAAAAACCTTTAAAGATTCATGGTGTGTGTATGTATCCATTTGCTTAAGATTCACTGTGTTTAATATAAGGGATGAGAGACAATGAGAGCAAAGATAATAAATAAGATTTACTGTGTGTGTATGTATCTCTCATTCTCTCTCATCCCTTCTTTCTCTCTCCTTATTGTGCGTATGTATATATTGTATGTAATACTGTACAGTCCCTCTTGTATATAATTCCTTTAGTTTGAGGCCTTAAGATTAAAATGATGGTGGAATAAATATTTTAGTTCCTGTATATAGTTCCAATGCATATCTAATGTTCCTTTAGTTTGGAGAGTTGGTGATGGTAATCGAATCTTTTTGTGGTATGATCAGTGGCATCTCTTGGGGTTCTGGTTGGCTAGTTTTCTTACCAATTACCTCTGCAATTGGGCATATTGATTTCTGTTTGTGTTTTTGAAATCATTGTGGATTGTGGTTAGGTATGGCTTATGTCTAGTTCTTTGCCCAGTTTGGACTTGATTTAGAGCTAGATGAGTTGAGGTAGACTGATCCTCCTTAGGTTGGTTGTATGGATGAGTTGAGGTGGCTTTCAGCTTCAAATAAGGTTTTTTCTATTCACTCTACCTTACAAGGTTTATTGGGCCAACGTGTCTGTGTTTCTTGGCATCAGTTGGTATGGTTTGGGTATAGTATTCCTGCTCCTTTCTTTATTTTTTGGTTAGCGATTAGAGAGTGATTATATATTCTTGGTCGTATTAACTTATTTTTGTTTTTTCTAAATAAATTTTTTATTTGTAGGATAGATGCGGAAAGATATAGCCATTTGATCTTCGATTGTCCCTATTTTAAGCAAGTGCTATCATTTTTTCGACGTAACATTTTGATTTTGTATACTCAGTTAAATTGAAATAATCGAACCGAATTAGCTAGTTTGGTTCGATTCGATTCAAAGTGTAGGTCAATTTGATTATGTTTCTAAGTTTGAGTGTTTTACTTATTTCAGTTTAGCTCGGTCTTTGTATTAAAAAAAATATATATAAAATAATTTAATTGATCGAAATATAAAAAATGGTGTTATTTTTTTTATTTTTCTTGGTATTTTCATTTCTTTCAGTTTTTTTTGATATTTTTTTTTATTTTTCAGTTTATTTGGTTTAACCATTTAATCAATCTGTTTAGTTCGATTTTTAAATAAGTTTTGAGCTATCCAATTTAAGTAATCGGATATGTTTGGAATGCTCACGCCTAGTGTTGGGGGGGGGGGGGGTATATTCCAAGGTTGAGCTTGCTGGGCTGGCGGGACTCCAAGAATACACGTCAGCTTCCGGAAAGAAACAAAATAACAGAATGAGAGAAAACCACATGAAATTTCAATTTTCAAGTCCCAATTTTGATTATATGTGGCTTTCTTTCTTGTGGACCACGCAATCCACCTTCTGATCTCAACCAAACGGATCCAAATCCCTCCACCTATACCAAACGGGTCCAAACCTAAATGTAACGCTTAGAAATCTACATTCTGTTAATCATTTCGGGTCGGTCTCGACCGAATACTTGGGATTTAATTGTGACTATTTTCATTTTGCACATCTAAAATAATTAATTGCGTTCCAGATTACCCCTCGAATATTTCTCCCGACTAAACAATATCGAAAAGACGGTGACCGAACGGCGGTACAAACGCAAATAGGGGACAAGATAAAGGGCAATTTCGTCCAAAAATATTCAATATAACCGCAAACCCTTCCCCGCCACTCACATTTAGAGAGGGAAACAGCCAGGTTAGAGGGAGAGAGGGAGGGGGAGAGAATGGCGGTTAGACTGTTGTCTCCGAATCCGTGTTGTTCAGAATCGAAGCTCACCGCCTTGTTCTACTGCTCGAGCTTGGTTTCCAGACCGAACTGTCTGGTTCGGCGGCGGCAGAGGACGGTGCAGCTCCCGCGTCGGCGGAGACCGGCGGTTGCGACCCCTAGGGCGTGCGTGAAGTTGGAGGAGAAGAATGTGCCGGAGACAGGAAGCGAGTGGGGGAAGGTGTCGGCGGTGTTGTTCGACATGGACGGGGTCCTCTGCAACAGCGAAGATCTTTCCAGGAGAGCGGCAGTCGATGTCTTCGCTGAAATGGGGGTCGAAGTTACCGTTGATGACTTCGTGCCTTTCATGGGCACTGGTATGTACGATTCTCTATCTCAACTTGAATTTCAAGTAAATATTTGCCAACCAAGAGATTGATCACCAGTTGCAAAATGCGGCTCATACCAGGCGTGAAACTAGAATTTTCTTTTTCTTTCTTTTTTTTTCCTTCTGGAAGTTCCATCATTAATCTTTCTAAATTGTGTTGTAGGTTTGAGGAAAATCCATTACCATGCTAATTTAATTAAGTTCTAGTCGTAGTCTATGTTTTTGGAGCCTAAATGGGGTTGGGACCCTCCATAACCCCTTCGCTCCCCTACCGCCCACACTAAGGTGCTGCTGTATGCTAATTGGAATGAATCCTTTAGGATTCCTCAGAGCTACACCATTTGTTTGGATGCTGCATCAGGTTTAAGTATTTGTACCCTAGGGCTTGTATTTTTCTTATTGGTATGGACTATGCAATAATAATCTTACTTGCAATTTCATCAACAACAATTTTTTTACAATTTGATCAATCTTCTGGCGAGGAGCCTATTAAATAATATGTAATTAATGTCTGTCTTTGCATTAGTCGTTACTGGATAATGAACATTACACACGGGCTACAGAGGAGAATACTGAAAACTTGAGATGCTGGATCCAATGAATTTCTACTGCTTTTGAATTGACTTTGTGATTTTCCTGATTGATAAGAACTTCTGACGGAGCCGAGATTTAAATTAATAGCGTGGAATGATCCACTCTTACCTTTTATATTTGTTAGCTGTGGAAGGAAACTTCACACTCTCTTGACACCATGCAGTTGACAGATGAAGTACCTGAAAATTGACTTCCTTTTTTGGGATTAAGACTTGTGATTGTTGTTGTTATTGCACCTAACTGTTGGTACAGTTGATTGATCTAGTTAATTGACACAATAACAGTAACTAGAAAGGGGTTAGAGACATTTAGATCTTTTATCTAGAAAAGAGAAGCGCTTCTTTTAAATGAAGCATGTTTCTCGAATAAGCAAAGAAATATACATTATCGTAATCCTCTCACTAGTGTGGCACATTATCTTAATCCACTTGCTAGTTTTTTTCTTTTGAGTTTGGCTGCCTTTTGACGTCACAGCACACAGCTCACATGTAATTCTGTGTATAAGTAATAACAAGAACTTTGGGGATTTTCTTTTTGTTCTCTCTCTCTCTCACACACAACTTTCTTTCCTACCTTTTCATGTTATGGGTTATGTAGTTTAATCTAACTTTCTTACAATGACCCAGGCGAAGTAAACTTCTTAGGAGGTGTAGCTTCTGTGAAGGGTATCAAAGGATTCAATGCTGAGGCAGCAAAGAAAAGGTTTTTTGAGATATATCTAGATAAGGTTATTAAAGTGTCAGGCTTGACTTTGTTTTTCCTCTCAGCACTCTTACAAATACAGAGACCAAAAATATTTTCAAAGTAGTTTTTTTTCCCCTGCTCTCTTCCAGTTCTCTGCTCGGAGTTGACCCCTAAAGTTGCTTCATTTGTTGTAGTATGCAAAACCAGATTCTGGAATAGGATTCCCTGGTGCCCTCGAACTCATTACTCAGGTATTATGGAGTCTGATATTTTAAGTTTGCTGATGATTCTACTTTCCTGCTGCATTAAGTGGTTTAACAATATGATGCTGTTGTGCAACAGTGCAAAAGCAAGGGGCTCAAAGCTGCTGTTGCATCTAGTGCAGATCGCATCAAGGTTGATGCAAATTTAGCCGCTGCAGGTTTACCGGTGTCAATGTAAGCTGATACAATCACCTTGCCTTGGTTCACAAATTATATATTAATTTAAATACAATAGTCTGATTAATAGTTCTTGATATGTTGCTGCGATGACTACTGAGAAATCTTTTTACTCCAAGTACTCTGTTTCCATAATTTCCACTTAAACTTCAGCATTGCTTAGAGTTGATCATTTCAAAGCAAGACCATCTTTATTTTAGAACTAATTTTCTTATTGCTATATTCAAAAACCATTGCTGTTATGTTTTCAATTTGTAAGTCAATTCTATCTTACATAAAATAAAAATTGTTCAATATCAATTCTAATTGATAATTAAAAATTTGTTGGTTTTGAAGGCATAATGTTTACAAGTTCTCACAAATTGTGTAATAGTTCATACTACTTAACTTAGTGGCACTATCTAGAACACATAGAATTCCCTTTTTGATTCAGAGAACATCATGTTTAACTCAACTCTCACGAGCAATGAAATATTTTGATGCCTATCTGCAGGGAGAGTATTTCTCTAAGTCCTGATTAAGAATGCATCTGAATATTTTGACCTTTTTTTTT
The DNA here is from genome assembly GCF_014633365.1 of Diospyros lotus. Lineage (NCBI taxonomy): Eukaryota > Viridiplantae > Streptophyta > Magnoliopsida > Ericales > Ebenaceae > Diospyros > Diospyros lotus. The sequence goes on from NC_068346.1 coordinate 34,400,193, forward strand.
TAATTTTAATTGATAATTAAAAGTTTGTGATTGTTTTTCTTGTTGTTTGTGTTCTTGTCTCAGTTTTTGCATATGTATCTGGTTTAGTTCATTTATAAGCTTGTATTCTTGCAATGTCATTGTTGCCTGAAAGATGAAAGTATATTTTGTGTTATGTGGGATGCAAGGTGGAGTAAGAAGCATAAAATAGACGTAAGACATGGATATTTCACAATAAGGACAAGTTAATATGGTAATTTTAGATTTAAAAAAAAAAAAATTAAGGGGAGGACATGACTCAGATTGATGTGCTTCCTTAATAGTTCTTTCTCATATGCTTATTTACAATGGCATTGGATTAGTTATTGTCACAACCCAAATTCCGCATCGATAGTCTACCTTGGAGGTTTTGGATATATTACTTGGTCCCATTTACCTAAGAGTCACCTTCAACTAGCAGGTGTGGGTGAGGAATCATGGTGTTACAGTTATTCTCCTTAAATTTACTAATAATACACACATTCTGATGTCTTTTACAGGTTTGATGCTATTGTGTCTGCAGATGCATTTGAGAATCTAAAGCCTGCCCCTGATATTTTTCTATCTGCATCTAAAATTTTGGATGTGCCAACTAGTGAGGTATATTTGTGGATGTATCTAGACATCCATGCCAAGAGCATTTCACTCTCTTGAAAGAGTTATTGATATGACTGATATTACAGTTGCATATTTCTCCATCCAATATTATTACCTTTATTAGTTGAGAAATTCTTTCTTTGTCAAACTGCAAGCAGAAAACAGATTAAGACTGTTAATTTTCCAATCAAAAAAGTTTCTGAAAATTTTCTCCATATATTGGTTTACTGTGGACAAAAATTTGGGGGTGTGTGCTAATGGGACTAAGCCTACCCCACCTAGTGGGATTAAGCCTAGTGATTGTTTTTATAGCTTTAAACTCCCAACATTATGATCTCTGGTCCATTGATCAGTTTTGTTTCTGTATTATCTGCAATTTTAGTGATATCAAAGCATTAATTTTGTGCACTTATTTGCTCAGTGTATTGTTATTGAAGATGCATTAGCTGGAGTGCAGGCTGCTAAAGCTGCGCAGATGAGGTAGAATATGTCTTTGGAGGCACATTTTACTTAAATATCTTGATATGTGGGTGGATGTCGATATGTTGCCACTCATCATTATGGATACAGCACAGATATTTATCTATTTATTCTTTATGTATCGAGCCTTTTTAGCTCCAAAATTATGTTTCTTATGTAGCAATAACATATTTTTTTCAAGTGTGGCAGTAACAAGTTCTTCTTGCAGATGTATAGCCGTGACAACAACATTGTCAGAAGACACTCTAAAAAAGGCTGGTCCATCACTTATCAGACAGGAGATAGGAAGTATTTCACTTGATGACATACTTAGTGGTGGCTCTGTTTCAAATAGTATGTAGTTCCCTAATGTATATTTCAAATGTCTTTATGTACCATCAATAATCGGAATAGTGAAGCTATGTGTCACTTCTAAAGAACTATGAGTAAGATCTTTTTCTTTTATAATGTGCATTCTAATTGTTTGAATGTTCATCTCATTAATGCTGAAGTGTATTCTTTACTATTAATTAATTGTGTCTCTATTTCTTAGTTTGTAGTTTTTTTCTTTTGTGATTGGAAGGCTACATTTCACTCTGACTTTATTATTCTCTTTGCAGTATTAGCTTGGTAATTGTTAGGATTATGTATTATGTGGAAAAATGAGGTATGATGATGGTGGCCATTGCAGACGAGAAGATGCAGGGACCCCAACTTGGCAATTCCTCTGCTCAAATGTCTCCACCACCTCTCAAGGATAGAAGAGAGAGTGGGCCATTCCCGGATATAAATTCTTCAAATAATGCGGCCTTCTCAATTGGAGAGTAAGAGAGATTCTGTATCTCGAATGATTGATCAATTCATCTTTTGATTAATTGGCTGCCTGTAGTTTATCCCTCTTGAACCTCTTATTTGTATATGTATGTTGTTAACCTTTTATTGTCTATGAATATAGTCTCTTTTTCCCTCAAAAGCAAAGAAGTAATTGCATCAGGTTCACATGTTTGAGTCTTTAACCAGAAATACAATCTTAAACTTGAGAGTGAACACTTGGTGAATCTGGTGCATTAGATGGAGAAACTAAGCAAAACTTTACAGAATTTATAAGTGTTCATAGAATTCAGATATCAAATTAGTTTCATCTTTTAGTTTAGTAAGATATCAAAGCTTTTTACTTGCGTACTTCAGATGCTGAAACATTTTTTTGCACATGTTACCTACTTTAGAGTTCCCAACACTTGGTACTGTATGTATATTTTAACATCTGAAATTATCACGACTGAATTTTGTTGGTGAGTTCAAGTTGCAGCGAACTTGGATAGCCAATCCCAGTCTTTGGAGATGGCTTCTCCCCTCCCCCCCCCGCCCTCTCAAAAAAAAAAAGTTAACTTTGTAGTCATTCCTTAAATACATATTTTAATTGCTAGCATCCAAGCTAGTGTATCATGATACATTTTCTTGATTTATGATTCTTGGTTGGAGCTTTTGCTTTCTTTCTTCTTTTTTTTTTTTTTTTGACAATTCTCTTCTTGGTTGGAATTTCCAATTATTATGAATTTTAAGGGTTTTTCCTTCATTGCTTGCTTAAATTTCATGTCTTCGAAACCTTCCATTTTCTAGGGTTTGTAATTATGTTTACTGTTTCTCGTTATTGGTTCTTTCCGTTTTCCATATTCGTATCTAAACTCATGAACCTCGTCTATGGTTCTATGAATATGGACTTAAGACCAATTCTTATCCTATAGCTTTTCCTTTTATCTTTCTGTCCAGGAATGAATATGAATCCATGCTCTTTTTCATGACCTATTAGGCTTAACATTGCAGCAAATTGATGATGACTTTCACTCTTATAAGCTGTCTCCAACAATTTAACAAAAAATATCTGCTTCTACTAATTGTGGTGTTTATTTAGAGTTCATAAATACATGAGGTAGCAGTGTGGAACTTTTGAGGAAATTATATGGGATATGTAGTTCAGAACAAGTAGTTTTCAGTTGCAGACATAATTTATTGACAGATTGCAGGGTTCTCGTCGAGATATTTTAAGATATGGAAGTCTGGGGGTTGCTATCTCTTGTTTCATTTTCACGATTACTAACTGGAAGGTATGAGTATGCAAATGGAAAGAAATATGGAGGGTCTAAGTATTTCGATTTTGTCTTGAGACTCATATCCTCTTTTTCCCTTGTTGAGTTAGTTTAATAAGATATCTTTTTTTATTGATTTCTAAATCCTTAATATTCCTTGGAGTGCTACTACTTTGCAGGCAATGCAATATGCATCTCCAAAGGCCATTTGGAACTTGCTATTTGGAGTAGTCAAACCCTCTTTTGTACAGAATAAAGGTACTGATGATCCTGATGACATTTTCTTGAGTTATATTCTCATTGCTTTTTTTCCCTCTACTTCTGCTTGTAATTCTATCTTTGCTTTCAGTTCCACAAATGTTTTCTTGCCTGGTAACATTCTATATGGACAATTGTTTGTCTAGACAAATATTCAAATGAAATATTCCAGTTCTTTCGTTATGTATTAGCCATTTGAAATCTTCATGGACTTGTAAAAAAATTTGATGTATTCCTATGTATACCGGTTACAGGTTTACCCCATTCTGCTAGAGTTCAACAATTTGTGAACTATATATCTGAATTGGAAACCGGGTCAGTGAGTTCCCTTGTTCCTGTTCTTATATTTGAAAATTAGATTTCATAATTGAGTTTTTCTTCTTTTGGCTAATTTGTTGTTGATTTGTTTTTTTTTTCTTTTTCTTTTTCTTTTTGTTGGCAAGGGGGACTGCTCGTATTGTGCCAGAGTTTCCATCAAAACTTGATTGGCTAAATACACCTCCCCTTAAGCTAGGCAGGGTAAATCAGTTACTTAGTTTTGGATTTCTGAGCAGTGATTTTTGTTGTGTGGAATACTTTAGGTTCCCTGTGTTGTCTCCCTTGATTCTCTATTCTCTAGTTTTGTCTACTTATTTGTGCTCATTCATCTTAGGTTATGAGTTGAAATGTTTCTTGGACTTTTGAATTTTGATGAACTTATAGTATTATTGACTTCTGGATGCATCATAAGATGATGGATTTAAGCTTCATGGATCAAGTATATACCCTTACCTGAAAATAACATCCTGACATATTTTCTTCTCATTCATTTTCACCTCTATTTTACATGATGACAGCAAATTAGTTAAGACATGAAACAATTTTCATAAATGTACATTTCCCTGTCATGAAAAATCATTGTTGTTACATATTGATTGTAGTATTCTCATTTTCTCCAATGTTCTTCAGGATGCAGCTATACATATTGCAACAAGCATTACGCTATACTCCTTGTTTAAAACCATTTCTTTGTTTGAACAGGATTTGAAAGGAAAAGTTGTTCTTCTGGACTTTTGGACCTACTGTTGTATAAATTGCATGCATGTCCTGCCAGATCTAGAGTTTTTGGAGAAAAAATACAAAGATATGCCAGTAAGATCGAAATCTTTTATTTTAAGCATGTTCATCTGTTTGTTATTTTTCTTTCAAGCTGGATTCTGTTTTCATCAAATTGATGGTGAGAAGGTGTAGAGATTTTGAGAAGATTATCGGAAATGGAAGATTGGATGTTTAAGTTTGAAAAAGAAAAGATAGGGTGGTTGAAAGAATTCAAGATTTAAATGAAAGAGCCTAGAAGATAAGATGAGCTCCAAAATTCAAGGAAATGATAAAGCTTGAAAAAGGAAGATAATTCAGCATTTCAAATATTAGTTACAACAGTTCAAATATCAGTTATGGTTATCTAAATTTGAATTTATTCCTAATTTTTAGGAGATAGCATTTTGTACTTGTATAAATACCCTACTTGGATTCAATAAAGTTCAATGAGTTCTTCTCCCTAATATTTTCTGCATGGTATCAGAGCAGAAAAAAACCCTTCTCTTTTGTTAAACCCAGGGCAGCAACTGCCACACCTAGGCAGTGACTGCCACGCTATCCACGTTTCAATCCTTCACTCCTGCAACCTTAAGATCTGCGAATCACAACACGGCCAGGAAAAGAAATCTGTCTTTGGAGATCATCCCCTGTCCAACCAATAGCACGGGAGCCGTTGACAACAATATGTTAACTATCACTAGTCACAAGTTGAACGGGCATAAATACCTTCAATGGTCCCAATTTGTCATGATGTTCATTTGCGGAAAGGGGAAGGATTACTACCTAACTGGAGCTACAGGCAAACCAGGGTAGGAAGACCCAAAGTTCCGGATATGGAAATCTGAAAATAACATGGTAATATCTTGGCTTATTAACTCCATGATTAATGAAATTGGTGAGATTTTTTTGTTATATGACATTGCACAAGATATCTGGGCAGTTGTTAAGGAGGCTTACTCACATGTTGAAAATACTTCGGAGTTGTTTGAGATTGAAAGCATGCTTGATGATCTGCGGCAGGGAGAATCCCATGTTACCTAGTACTTTAATTCACTCAACAAGTACTGGCTTCAATTGGATAAGTTTGATACAATCTAGTGGAAGTGTTCATAAGATTTAGCCAAATACAAACAGATTGTTGAAAAAAAGAGATTATACAAGTTCCTTATAGGTTTTGAACAAAAACCTAGATGGAGTGAGAGGGAGAATTCTAGGTACAAAACCCCTAACCAAGCATTCAGGAGGCTTTTTCTGAAGGACGTCAAGAGCAAAGCAAGATGAAGACAATGCTGAAAACGGCCACCCCAAGTCTGGAAAATTCAGCCCTAACCACTCAGGGAACTCAACAACCAATCAAACAAAAAAAAGGGGCGTCCTTGGTGTGATCACTGTCATAAAACAGGTCATACAAGGGACACCTGCTAGGAAATACACGACAAACCAGTAGATTAGAAGCCAACTCATGAAAGGAAAAATCGAGGCAATGCAGCCTCTATGGAGGAGACCACTACAGCCTCAAAACCAATTTTTTTCAGCAAGGAATAGATGGAATGGCTGAAATAAATGTTTGGGTAGTCACAAACCACTCAGCCTTCAGTAGTTGCCTCTAGTAGCCCACAGAGGTAATTTCCTAAGTGTTTTCACTGCTAAAAGTGAATTATCAGCTGTGGATTATTGACTCAGGAGCATCTAAACACATGACTGGAAATATCAAGCTATTAACAAGCTTTAAACCTTGTGATGAAAATTGGACTGTAAAGATTGCAGATGGTTCCCTGTCAAGGGTAGTAGGGACAGGTTCTATAGCTCTATCCAAGGATCTTGTCCTAAAATATGTTCTCTTGGTTCCTAATTTAGATTGTAATCTATTGTCAATCAGTAAACTCACTACTGATCATAATTGTGTGGCCAAATTCTCAACTAATTTGTGTAAATTTCAGGATCGGACTTCGGGGATGACGATTGGTAGTGCTAAGGCATGTTCGGGACTCTTATCTCCTAAAAAAGAATGACCTCTAGAGCAAACAAATTCATCATAACAATTGCTTCTCCATAGAATGTTCTGTTTGTCCCTCTAATTTTCATTATGATAATAATGGTGCAATTATGTTGTGGCACTATAGGTTAGGACACCCCAATTTTGTCTATCTTAAGAAATTGTTTCCTTCATTGTTTAAGAATAAAGATTCACATTTGTTTCAATGTGAAATCTGCCAATATTCTAAACATATTCAGAACAGCTATCCTAGCCAAATTCACACAACATCCTATCCTTTTTCTTTGATTCATAGTGATGTGTGGGCGCCCTCTCAAGTCAAAAATGTTACTGGTTCTCGTTGGTTTATATCTTTTATTGATAATCATACGCGTCTTGCTTTGGTATTTCTTATGAAAGAAAAATTTGAAGCCAATCAAATTTTCCAGAATTTTAATTCAATGATTCAAAGTGATGGAACACAACTATATCAATTATCTTTATTGACCACCATCTCATGAAATTTCTCCATATGAAGATGGTGTTGAAACTTCATTTCACCATTACTCCGCCAGGGGATGTTATCCACTGTCGGTCCTAAGTCCGGATAAAGGAGGAGGGTTGCGTTAGGTAGCCAATAACCAGCATAAAACCTAGTCAGATCCAACTATGAATTTTAGACAAACTATCTGTTGGGGCGTAACCCACATAGAAGTCTAGAATTCATATAGCCGACCCCACATAATGGTATAAAAGCTGGATATGTTGTTGTTGTTGATTCAAAGTCAATTTCATGCCAAGATTCAAATCTTGAGAACCGATAATGCCAAGGAATACTTCAATTCAATCCTTGGAGACTATCTCTCAAATAAGGGCATTATTCATCAGAGCTCTTGTGTTGATACACCCCAACAAAACGGGGTTGCTGAATGTAAGAACCGACATCTTTTAGAAGTGGTCAGATCACTCTTGTTTTCTTCTAATGTCCCTAAACACTTTTGGGGTGAAGCCATTCCTACGGCCACCTATCTCATCAATAGATTGCCCTCACGGACTCTCAACCCCCAAACACCAAGTCAATTCCTTCTTCAATCTTTCCCACACTCTCGGGTTCTCTCACACATTCCTCTAAAGGTCTTTGGTTGTTTTGCCTTTGTCCATGTCCATCACCAATTTCGTAGCAAGCTTGACCCTAAATCCATCAATGCATTTTCCTTGGCTACTCTCCTCATAAAAAAGGTTACAAATGTTATTCCCTCGAATATAAGCAGTTTTTCACTTCAATGGATGTAACCTTTTTAGAAAATCAGCCCTATTATCCCAAAACTGCTATTCAGGGGAGAACACTCTAAATAATTCTCAAGAATATCAGTTTTGGCACATCCTTTCCATTTCTAGCCAACAACAGCAGCAGCAACAACCCGATCCATCCAATTCAAGTTCACAGCCATCACAACCTGATCCAAATCCTTCCACCAATCACCATCCTTCTCATCCCCATACGAATGAACTTCAAGTTTACTCTCGGAGGAAGCCTAATCAAGAAGGGATTGAACAACGAACATGTCTTAGGACTAACCAAGACACTGACTCGAATCTGAGGGTAAGTGAAGGTAATTCCAATGATAAACCTATTGATGATGAACTTAATTGGCTCATAGCATTGAGAAAGGGTGTTAGATCATGCACACAACACCCAATTCAAAACTATATATCACATAAGGGTCTCTCACCTAGCTTCAGTGCATTTGTTTCAAGTATGAACAAGGTGCAAGTTCCTAACAATATTCAGGAAGCCTTTCAACACCCAAGGTGGAAGAAAGTTGTTTTTGAGGAAATTCAAGCCTTGGAGAAGAACAAGACTTGGGATATTACAAACTTACCATTTGGAAAATATCTTGTGGGCTGCAAATGAGTGTTTACAATGAAATATAGAGAAGATGGGCAAATTGAAAGATATAAGGCCCGACTTGTGGCGAAAGGCTTCACGCAATCTTATGGTATTGATTACAAAGAGACATTTACCCCAGTGGCTAAGCTAAATACCATCAGAATATTGCTTTCCCTAGTTGCAAATTTGGATTGGCCTCTCCACCAAGTAGATGTGAAGAATGCATTTCTAAATGGAGACCTAGAAGAGAAGAGGTTTACATGGACATTCCTCCTGGATTCAAAACTAACATTACAAAAAACAAGGTATGTAGACTAAAGAGATCACTTTATGGACTCAAATAGTCTCCTAGAGCCTGGTTCGAAAGATTCACAAAGGCAGTTAAGAAGCATGGATATGGTCAATGCCAAGCATATCACAGCCTCTTCGTCAAACATTCTTCAGGAGGTAAAATTTTTATTCTTATAGTTTATGTGGACGATATCATTGTCACAGAAAATGGTATTTTTGAAATAAGATGCCTCAAAGAAGTTCTTGCAAAGTAGTTTGAGATTAAAGATTTGGGAAACCTAAGATATTTCTTAGGTATGGAAGTTGCAAGGTCAAAAGATGGAATTTCAGTCTCTCAGAGGAAGTATATCTTAGATCTCCTAAATGAGATAGGTATGTTGGGTTGCAAACTGGCGAACACTCCCATGGAATCTACTACAAAGTTAGATATTGGCAAGGAAAGTATTCCAGTTAATAAAGGGAGATATCAACGACTGGTGGGAAAACTTATATACCTGTCACACACTAGATCAGATATAGGATTTTTTGTTAGTATTGTGAGTCAATTCATGAATGATCCTAAAGAAGAATACATGGAAGCAGTGTATCGCATTCTAAGGTATCTAAAGTTAACTCCAGGTAAAGGTTTGATGTTCAGGAAAACAACAAACAGAGAGGTGGAAGTATATAGTAATGTTGATTGGGCTTACTCAATTCTCAACAGGAGGTCAACCCTCGGATATTACTCACTTGTGTGGGGAAATCTGGTTACTTGGCGTAGCAAAAAACAGTATGTGGTCTCTAGAATCAGTGTTGAGGTTGAGTTTAGAGCTATGGCTCAAGGATTTTGTGAAGGAATATGGCTGAGAAGATTACTACAAGACTTGAAAACAAATGTTGCTAGACCAGTAAAGGTATTGTGTGACAATCAATCTACTATTAGCATTGCTAAGAATCTTGTTCATCATGACCGAACAAAACATGTGGAAATTGACAGGCATTTCATTAAGAAGAAGTTGGAAGAAGGGGTATTCCAGCTTACCTATACACCTACCAACAATCAAGTTGCAAATATTCTCACTAAAGCCTTGCCGAGAAAAATATGTGAAGATTTAAGCTACAAGTTTGGTCTAAATAATATATTCAGCCCAGCTTGAGGGGGAGTGTAGAGATTTTGAGAAGATTATCGGAAATGGCAAATTGGATATTGAAGTTTGAAAAGGAAAAGATAGGGTGGTTGAAAGAATTCAAGATTTAAATGAAGCAGCCTAGAAGATAAGATAAGCTCCAAAATTCAAGGAAATGATAAAGCACAGCTTGAAAAGGAGGATAATTCAGCATTTCAAATATTAGTTACAGCAGTTTAAATATCAGTTATGGTTATCTAAATTTGAATTTATTCCTGATTTCTAGGAGATAGCATTTTGTACTTGTATAAATACCCTACTCGGATTCAATAAAGTTCAATGAGTTCTTCTCCCTATTTTTTCTGCAGAAGGTGTATAGAGTTTCATGTTCTTGAATGCTTTATTTCCTATGTATGTCACCTGATTATTCCCATGGCACGTTTAAAATCCTATTGCTTTGTACGTAACTGAGTGTTCTACAATTTTACTTGTTTGAGTTATGAATCATGCAAGAAGCAAACAATTATGAACAAAGTACCAAGTAGCTTTTGATTTAAAAGAAAGAGAGGAGCTACATAGCTTTTGTTAGGTAGGCAATGTGTGACTCATTTTCCAACCTTTTGCATAATAAGTGTTGTCTCAAAAGAGTAAAAATTCAAAAGGCAGATTGCACAAAACTCCTGCCAATGTGGGTCCAGGAGGGTGAGGTATATGCAGTCTAGCCCTGAGTGTTCCTGTGGTTTGAACATGGAGCAGTCTTTTACCATTGCTCCAAGTATCAATGTTTTTCAATGGTGAAAACTACATAATCAATTAAAGAAATAATGGGGTGAGAATTGTCAAGTTTTGGTCAAAAGATTACATGCAGGAGAAAACTGATCATGTCCACAGCAAGCTGCAGTAAAATATTCCCATGGAGTATGCACATTTCAATTATTTTCTTCAATTTTCATTGTTTCATATTTTTTCTGCATGTAGGTGACCATATGATTATGTATGCAGTTCATGGTTGTTGGAGTGCATTCTGCAAAGTTTGATAATGAGAAAGATTTAGAAGCCATCAGGAATGCTGTCCTGCGCTATGGAATCACTCACCCAGTAAGCTATGCACTTTGAGTGATATACCAGTAGTATCTTGAAGTTTTCTAAATTATTTTTGGTGTTATGTAGCCAGGTGCGGTTTTTCTCTTTTTCTGGCAACAATTATTCTCCTATTAGTTCATATATTCCTCCAGGGGCTTTGTATATATGGCCCACCATTGGGCTGTCTAATTATTAATAACCTAGTTTGATGTTGGCATATTCTCTGTCTCATGTGACTTTCAATGACATTTTGACCATCTATCAGTATATTTTCTATGGTTCTACCTATAAACATATGTGCTCTGATGCAGTTTATTTCTTATTCCTGTTTTCTGTCAATACATAGGGGATTTGTTGTTTATGCTACCTGCATTAAGTTTTCTCATATTCCCATGGTACAGAAGCACAGATTTGCTGATATTCTAGTTCATCTGCTGGTATGTGTAGTACATTAAAGCGTAAACTAATTTTCCTAACCTTTGACCATAATGAAGTTAATTTTCCAGGTAGACCAGGCAATTTTCTACCCATAAAATATGTGCTCTGGTGCAGTGTATCCTATTCCTGTCTTTTTGTCCATGCATAGAAGATAGTTTTTTTCATTTTACTTGCATTGATTTATCCCATATTCCTATGGTACAGAAGCACAGGTTTGCCCCCTTTCTGGTTTTCTATTTGTTCATCTGGTAGGGTACATAATACATTAAAATGTAAGCTATTTGTATATTTGCCATTGTAGACAATTGGTGCAGTATGGGGTTCTTGTGGTGGCATTCAAAAATAGCATACATTGGATCTTCCAATGAATGAATATGGAAAGTGTTTTAATTTTTGAGAAGGTTTTTGTAGTGATTAATTAGTCGCCATGTTTGTAGACTAGCATTCCCTTACCATGAGAAAGAAACAATAAACTAACTGTAGTCAAAAGGAGGACATTGTGGAAGTCGTTATCTAGACTTCTTCTGTGCATGAATTTTAATAGCATGAGTTTCTTTTTGCATCAAAATTTTTTGGGGTCAAAAACCCTTGTTTATTTTGTATTCCGGTGCTTTATTATGAGGGTTTCTCCTTTAAAAATACCAAATGGGGGGTAATTTTTACTATTTCAAACTCTAGGTTGTCAATGATGGGGATATGTACTTGTGGCGGGAGCTAGGGATTAATTCCTGGCCTACATTTGCTATTGTTGGGCCCAGTGGTAAGCTCCTTGCACAAATATCAGGTGAAGGTCGTCGGAAGGTACTTTTATCATTCTGTAACTAGTGTTAAATAGGAGATAGGTTTGTTATGATCAGATCTTTGAGTTATGTTTAAAAGTATTTATGCAATAATATCTTATTGTAATGCTGATGATGCTTCATTTCTATAATGTGGTTACTATTTGCTATCTTCTTCTTGTTGCTCTGTTCAAGGGCATCTAATAAAATGGTGGGAATGCTAAGCCTATTTCTGGAACTTAGAATAATCAAGAGGAAAGAAAAGGAAAGATGGAGATGATTGGTAAGGAAAAGGGAGGAATTGAAACTAGAATTACTTATTTTGTTGTGTGTGTATATATATATATATATATATTTGCTTAGGTTTTTAGTTAAGATTTTTGTACCAAGATGAAATATTATTTTCTTTTCCTTTGAAAAATCCTATAATTGAGACTACTAGTTGAAAAAGATGAAAATATGCCAACATTTGAGGCCATGAAAGAGACTTTGACTGTCTGAGTTCAGGTGGAAGTGACTTTTGTTTGAATCACCAACCTAAATACAGACTAAGTACACCTGGTTACTCTTTTAAGTGTTTATATTCTTAATCACATGGGCAATTGATTTGGCCACAAAAGAGACAGGATGTTTGACTGTCTGAGTTCAGGTGGAAGTGACTTGTTTGAATCACCAACCTAAATACAAACCAGGTACACTTAGTTACTCTTTAAGTGTTCATATTCTTGATCACTTGGGCAATTGATTTAGTTGTCAAACATCATATTAGATTTTTCTTAATCTAAACACATGATATCACAAAACAGTCCAAGCAACTGAGATGAGGCTAATAAAAATTAATAACTGTGATTTATGCAACTGTGACGCATATGAAAGGCCCAAAAGTAATTTGTGATGTTGACAAGGTTATGACTTGTAAGTTCATAAAGCTAAGTAAATAACATTAATCACAAGATATGTACATAAAACTATTCAAATTCTGAAAGTGGTGCACTTGACTATTGTGGATGAAACCGATATCTGCTTTCTAGATGACAAATATGAAATAATACAAGATAGTTGTTTCAATAATCTTGATCCAGTGATTCTCTTTTTCTCATTTCTTGTTTGATTTTCTCTTGTTTTTATAGCCTGAGAGAAAATGTAAAAGTAACTGACTCATTATTATTTTTTTTATTTTCATCATTTATACTTCTCCTGTTATGGAATATTTATGAATGAAGGTGTTTTGTTTTCATCATATATACTTTTCCTATTATAGGAAGATTTATGAATGAGGGTGAAGCTATCTTATGTGTTAGGATAGTTATAATTTTACCATGATAAACAACAATTTGATCAGAAACTGTTTGACGATGAGTAACGGTTTTGGAAAATTAAAACCTGAAGCTTGAATTACATTTAAACCTTTCTTTGTTTCAATCAAGAAGCATAAAACAATTTTGAGTTGGCAATATAGAATCGGATACTATATTCTGTTTTATGCATGTCTTCTGGGGACCAAATAGCCCCTTCTTTCTGAATTCACGAAGTCCATGATCTGAAGAGTGAAACCCAACTATTCTTTTAGATGTAAAAGCTTTTTCTATAGTTGCAGTTTGGGAGCCTGGCAGTGCTACAGCATCCAAGCAAGCAACCATCAAACATTTTTTCATTGAGCTTTTCTGAATCTATTCTTCAGTTGGTGTGTCTGTCTCTGTTCTGTGAACATTGGATAGTAATGTCTTAGTTTGGTTGAATCAGTTTTCTTAACCTTTATTTTGGTGTGATCTGCTTATTTAAGTTCCATGGTGTTGTTCATTGTAAATGGTTTCTCACATTTTGTTTCTGTTCACCATATTTATTAATAGAACAAATTCTCGTATTGTTATTGATTGAAAATATGGATGGAATTAATTGTTGTTCTCCTTCTCCATCTCTCTCTGCCCTAGGATCTTGATGATTTAGTGGAAGCAGCTCTTCTGTTCTATGGTGAAAAGAAGATGTTGAACAACAACCCCATTCCCTTGAGTTTGGAGAAGGATAATAATCCCCTTTTATTGACCTCTCCCTTGAAGTTTCCTGGCAAGCTGGCAGTTGATGTCCTCAATAACCGACTCTTCATTTCTGACAGTAACCATAACAGAATAGTAATCTCTCTCTATCTCTCTCTCTCTCTCAGAAGTTCACTAGAGTAAAATACATTTTTAGTGCATGTTTGATTCCTTGTTTGAAAATTATATACTTGCTATAACTTGAAATACAGCTTCTATTGTTACTAACACTTGTATATTGCTGACCTTACTAGTCAGTTTTGTTTTGAATGAAGTGCAGTGTCACACACGGCGATATTACTCCCTGATTTTCTTTCATTTGCATACTGAAATTGCTTGCTTTAGATTATGTTACTGCTTATTATGACTATTGTTTAATTTCCAGCTGTAATAGTTTGTTATAGAGAATATTCCAGAAGAGGTCCACGTGTAAGGGCTAGAATAGGACAAAATGGTTGTTATAACCGCTTAGGGGAAGGAATCCTCTATGGCTACGTCCATGTTAAGAGGCCTATATATCCTTCCTAGACCCTTTGGGTCCGTTAACGAGAATATCAATAGTAATCAGAATCTCTCCCTCACTCTCTTTCTCTCTAAATTCCTCTGTTTTCCCTTGCTCTTTCTCTCTTCCTTTCTTTCTACCCACTTCATTACTGCCATCGCTGATTAATTCTAAATCAACTAGCCAGCCCGAGTCACCAGCTGTGACATGCAGTCACATAAAATTCCCTGTAACCTCTAGCTGCAGTCTCCTTTTATAGGATGTTCTCATCTTATCAGTGTTTACATCAACATTTGTCAAAATCTGACGGCAAAAATGTCATTATCATATGTTGTACTTTATTTAATATTGCAATTTTGAAAGATTCAATTTAGGCTAATGCACAACTGTTCCCTATTCCATAATTCTTCGAATTGCATACTGTCACTGGTAAGTTTTTTCTTTTCATATTATCTTTCTTTCTCCTTTCTAGATTGTTATCTGCCTAAGATCACGTCAACTTGATGTAGGCATGTCCCAATTACTTGTCATTCACTGTGAATCCCATTTCACCATCTCTATTAATGGCCCTTATATCATTTAGATTCATTTATATTCTATCATGTATTTCCTTGCAATTTTATGAGGTTACCTTTTCCTCCAATTCCTATGCGGACAATATACCAGTCCAATCTAACATCATAAAATCCTTATCTTGTCATGCCTGTCTTGCAATTCTACATTTTTTTAAGCTTTGCAACCTCCCTTGTAGGATATTTGCTACTGAACTTTACCTCTCAAGTCTAGAGTATATATGTTTAGTTCCTTTAAAGAATCCTTAACATTTAAAGTTGTTCTAATTTGCAGTGGATTTTTATTACTTTTCTGTTTCACATTGTGGGTGTAGTGGTCTAAATTCTGCTAATTTTACAAGAGTGCAAGTCTTTCTATGCAACTCACTTTTCTTGGTAAGCATTTTGAACTAATAAACCTTTTCCACATAAAGGAAATTAATATTTTTTTTTTCTTGGGAATGATTATATTTTATGCTAAAACATTCACCTTTCAAGGGAAAATGACATATTTTCATACATACCAATTTCATAAGTCATTATCTTCATCACAAGCTAGCTCTCCAATCATTTTTATTCATGGTCATATCTTTTGTAAGGCTATTATATCACGTGTCATTTCTAAGGATTTCCCACCAAGTTTTTTTTTTTGGTCCCTTTCTACCTCTTTTTCGACAAACTTTCATTCCAATTTCCCAAGTGAACATATCTATTTGTTTCTGCTAAGGGAACATAGGTTTAAAAGGGATGCCAAAGAAGTAAACTTGTACAAACCCTCAAGCTCAGGAAAAAAAAAAAAAGAAAAAAAGGATCCTGAAGCTAAAATATCTCATCTAGACAATCAGCAGAAGAAAGAACTAAAAAAGTAAGCTGAACCTGAGGAAACAAAGTGGAGAATAGTGCCCTTAAGGAAATGTACGGAAAGCTCCATGCCTTGAAAGGCTGTACTATTCTTCTCCCTGCACAAGTTCCACATAATAGAAGAAGAAGATTACAGGAGTGCAATGCTTCAGGAGAGGAAAGTCAGTGCCCCAAGCAGACCAGAAGTCCAAAACTGACGTTGGGATGACCCAATGCAACCCAACAAGGTGAAAAAAAAATACCACTTCTCTAGGTCCATGGCATTCAGAACCTGTGATATAGGAAAATTTAACATTTGAGGAGGAAACAAAAAATAGAAAAAAAAAAAAAAAAAAACAAAAATTGTGTTGTCCCAATTTGACCAAACATGAATTCTTGGCTTCCAAAATCCTCTCCGTGTTAGGATTTTCTTAGAGGCTGGTTAACCCTCGATGGTTTTTAGATTTGAAGCTATCTTTTCTAAACAGTTTAAGCTTTAGAATCTGCCAAGAATTTGTGACATGCAGAATTTTTTTCTTTCTTTCTTCTTCTTTACGATGTCTAGTTGTGCACAAGGTCAGTTTCATTCAAGAATACCCGGATTTGGGATTTTATCATCTTGTTCATCTTGACCTTAGGTGGTAACCGACTTGGATGGGAATTTTATTGTCCAAGTTGGGAGCACAGGAGAGGAAGGTTTCCAAGATGGTAACTTTGACGATGCTGCTTTCAATCGGCCACAGGTAAGAGTCTGGTTTAATTTATAAGATTGTGTGATTTTTCGTAGCTTTCTATTCTTTAAAATATTGCATTTTCGCTTTTGTTGAAGTTTGTTTTACATTTAAGGGAAGTTTGGAACTGGGAATTGATGAGGTAAAATAAATGAGAGGAAAACAAAAATTTATGTGCATGTATTTTACATGTATGAGGTTAAGTCTTGGTGATAGCGGTAAGGTTGTCCTTTTTGACTAGATGGTCATGGGTTTAAATTGTGGAAACACTTTTTGTGAAGCAAGGGTAAGACTACATGCAAAAATGACTCTTCTCTAACCCTTGGGTACTTTTACATGTATATAAGTTATTTTGTTTTCTTTGTAGTTACAAACAGAGCCTATAGAGCTTTTCAAGGCCTCCCATTCTTTGTTTCATCATGAGGAAAAATTGTTTGTATGGTGCAGTAATATAACATTTTTATGGTTTCAGGGTCTTGCTTATGATGCAAAGAAAAATCTTCTTTATGTAGCGGATACTGAAAACCATGCTTTAAGGTAGTTGAGCCAATTAATTTTGTATTCAATTGATTTGGGTTTTAGTTTTCTCTACACTAGCACTATCATAGAAAGGTAATGCATTTTTCTCAGCTTTATTTTCTTCAGCTGCTGATATTATTTCCCTCAAATATGGGTCCATGGGCATGATCATTTTAATTGATGTAAGAGACATTCAAAAATTGTTTTGAAATACTGGAAAAGCAAACAAAAAAGAAAATGGAAGATAAATTTTTTGGAAACGACATTTTGGTTATGGTTGGCACTTGTTAAAATGTGTATTTAAGGAAGTAATGCAGAAATTGACAACATGGTATGTAATGCCTGATTGATGCTTCTGTAAGTGCATAACAAATCCTGATCAACATATGTTCCAAAAAAAGATGTGATGAGTTAGACAGTCTCATGGTGGAAAAAAGAAATGATCACAAAGCAAGATATTCAAAAATGTACAAAATGGCAATCTTATTGATAAATAAACTAAGTGACACAATTGAGTTTTTTATTTCCTCTCCTTGTTCTCTGCATACTTTAAGGTCTTGAAGGATAATTTTTTTTAAAAATATTTCCAAGGTTGTTTTTCACGTTTGCATACAAGGGAGCCATATTCCTTTTTTTGGGTGGGGGGAGTGGATTGTACTGTTTACCATGGTTTCCTATGGTGTAACATGCATTTATATTTTCTTAACTTGTCTTTGTAGGGTGATTGATTTTGTCAAAGAGATGGTGAAGACTGTTGCTGGAAACGGAATCAAAGGATCTGACTACAGAGGGGGAGGGAAAGGCACTGCTCAGGCAAGAATAAACAACATGAATTTTGAATCTTCTGATGTCTCTTAGATTGCAATAAATATGAACAAAGGCCGCTTGTTTTTTATTTAGTAGATGCCTGCTAACAGGATGCCCTAGTGTAATCTCAATGTAAAATTCAAATTGCATGCCAGGTGCCCAGATAGGCATCTTTCTAATCAGAAACTTCTATATCATTCTTTCAGCTTCTTAATTCTCCATGGGATATCTGCTATGATCCAGTCAAAGAGATTGTTTACATTGCAATGGCTGGACAGCATCAGATTTGGGAACATAGTACACCAAATGGGATTACAAGAGCTTTTAGTGGTGATGGTTATGAAAGAAACTTGAATGGTTCAAGGTAATATATGGAGTGTGATGATCTCCAGTTCTGATTTAGCTTTATTTGCTTCTCTACTTTTTCATATGAGATCTTGATATATTTCCAGAGTTTCTTGCAAAAAAATTGCTTTATGATTTGAAAGATCTAACCAGTGAATATCGTTATTGCTATGACTGTGTTAAACTTTCATCAGTTCAGTTTTATCCATGTTTAAAACCTTTTGTTGCTAATATTTAATGTTTCATAATTCATTTTGGATGATAGCTTTCCGTTCCATAAATATCAGACCATGCATGGGCATATAGATTTTCACAAGATCAATTCATACAGAGATGAAGATATTTTCATCTTTTTATTTCATATATTCCTTGGGTGGGGACGGGAGTGAAAGCATCTATACTGAATGTTGTTTATCTTGATTGTAACTTTTATGGCAGTTTATTTTTCAGTTTTTGAGGCAGCGGTTTAGTTTTCAGTTTCTTATGGCAGTTTCTTTTTTAGTTCCAGTTTTTTATGTCAGTCTCACTTTCCTATGTTATCTCCATTTCCAACCATAAAAATGGGGGTAGTTTTAGATAGGTGGTTATTTAATTTTAGTTTTTTTTTTAATAGGAAGGGAAGTTGACGAACGTATTAAGAAGATATTCCTTCAACGTTAAGTACCTTAAACTCAGAGATCAAATAGTTCTCCAATAAGCTCCTGTTTGCAGTTATCGATTAATAGGAAAAATAGGTTGCAAGGGTAGCAAAACACATAAACACAATCTTTCGATTAACCCTTTCCTTGAAGTTCAAGTACATTGTCCTATACTAGCGGCGAGTGACCACGCAAGGGCGGCGATAATCTAAACTACATTGCCCTATAACTCAATCACAGACTCTGGACCGTAACAAATTGATATCAGAGCAGGAAGTTATGGGTGACTTTTATACCTTTCAGCAGTAGTTTGAGGCTTTTTTGAAGATGTACCAGGAGGATCGGACACGAGAGAGAAGGGAATGAGAACGAGATCGCACAGCAAATGCAGCGACACTAGTGTTAGTAGCCCAGTTAGAAGAGCTCTCTAAGGGATTTACTGCTGCTGGTTGGAGATTCATGATGAAGATGAAGGCAGCAGTATGAGCAGAGGCCGTCGCAGGCAGAAAGAGGGAGGAATTGGAAAAACCAATAAGGACAATGGTACTTACGTTCCCAAATACTCCAAACTTGATTTCCCACGTTTTGATGGTGCCATGGACATTTCTTTCGCCATCAAAGAACGCTGGAAGAAGAGAAGAACATTTCTTTCCACTTGGAAGGAGATGCACAACTTTGGTTCCTCAAATTTGAATGTGACAAACAGGAGTTATCTTGGGAGCATTTTAAGCAGCAGTGCAATCTACCTTCTGGGCCTATTCGAATCATAAGTTAGGGGAACTTTCCAAGCTTCGACAAGAGAGAACGGTGCAAGAGTACCAACGAAAATTTGAACAATTATCGACACGTGCAAGTTCACCGAACCAAGAGCAAGAAGTGCAGATTTTTTTTAGTGGGCTTCAGGATTACATTGTCGTTGCGATTGAATTGCGCTACCCATAATGATTTAACCAGTGTAATGAGTCTCACTCGACTATATGAACATGCGGGGAGAGGCATCAACCTGATTTTCGTACTCCAAGGCGATAGGCTGGAAGTAGTTCTTCATAAGCACAATTTGTTAAACGGTTAACAAGGCCGGAGATGGAGGAACAATAGGCAAAGGGCCTTTATTATAATTGAGATGAGTTGTACACTCCTGGTCACCAATGTAAAAAGCTCTTCTGGTTGGGAGGGATTGATGAAAAGCCACCGAACGAAGCAGTATAAGCGGTTCCGGAAAAATTTCAAGACCCATCAATTTCCATCCATGCCATGACTGAGGATCAATCTCTATAAACAATGCAGGTGCAGGGAAGCATCCGGGGCAAGCATCTAAGACAACTGATTGATTCTGGATGTACTCGTAGTTTAATGGATGCGAGTTGGTGGTCAATTTGGGTTGCATGTGGAAAATCGAGAGGAATTAAGAGTAATAGTGGCTAATGGAGAACGAGTGCGTAGTCCAGGGTTGTGTAGAGCAATACAATTGCAATTCGAAAATCCTTTCAATTAGATTTATTCTTGTTGAATCTTAGTCGTTTTGGCCCAATTTTGATTGTGCATTGGCTGGAGACATTGGCGCCTATCAACTGCGACTTTAATATAAGATACTTTTGGTTTGCAAAACACAATTGTTAAATTGAATGGTACCTGTCAGGATCTAGGGTTTAGCTAGGGTTTTAATAGGAAATTGTTGAGGGAGAATGCAGACAGAACAGAACTAAGAGAGAAAATTATAGAGCAACGAGAGAAATCAGACTTGAGAGAGAAATCTGAAAATCAATTATCATTCAACTGTATAAATTCTCTAACTCATCTAGCCTATTTATAGGCTGTTACCTGAAAAGTACAAACGTGAACAGTAACCTAGAGTACTGTTGCCTACAAATTAGAGTTGTGCCCTGATTCTAAAATCCTGCCAAGATCACGTGGAGCCTAGTTTACCTACGATTCACAAATGTGAACTACATCCAACTCCCCAAGCTGTATTGGATTTTCGTGTTAGAGGGGGGCGACAAGAAGTCTCTTCTTCATGGGGTCGGTTTATCTCCGGCGGGAGGATGTTGCTACTATTGCTACCCATTATCCCACCTTTGCTACTATTGCTACCCATTATCCCACCTTTGCATTTGAGGACAAGCGCTTGGTCGAGGGAAAAAGTGAAGTTATGGCAGTTTAGTTTTCAGTTTTTTATGGCAGCTTCTTTTTTAGTTTCAGTTTTTTATATCAGTTTCAATTTCTTATGAAATCACCATGTCCAACTATGAACATGGAGGTAGTTTAGATGGTTGGTTATTTAGTTTTAGTTTTTTTATTCAGTTGTATTTAGATAGGAGGGGAAGTTGATAAAAGTATTAAGCAGAAATTCCTTAAAGATTGAGTTCTTTAAACTCAGAAATTGAAGAGTTCTCTCAAATGAGCTCTTGTTTGTAGTTATCTATAAATTAAAAAAAAAAAAAAAAAAGTTATAAGGGTAGGAAAACACAAACACAATCTTTTGATTAATGCTTTCCTTGAAGTTCAAGTAGATTGCCCTATAACTCAATCACAGGCCCGGGACTATAATAGTAACATCGAATTTCAGTGACCTAGTTTTTTGTCCTTTTGAATTACATTCGAACCCTCAGCTCGACATATGTTTCAAATTGACCCTCTATAGTTTCATTAGGAACAAGTTATCGTGGATATTCTAACCATACTCGTTCTAGCAATGGAATGAAAAGGATGCTTTGAAACAATCACTATTTTTTTTACCCTAAAACTATATTTCCACTATTACTGAAGCTCATCTATTGAATTTATTACCCATTAGCAACAAAGCTGATGTATCTCACTCAGCATCCAATTAATGTTGTATCTGTGCATATATTTCTTTATTCCTCTCAAGATGTGTGTGTACATAAAGAGACCTTGCCATGCATGTGATGTAATCACGTATGACGAACAGAAAAATCTAAAAATCTGCCACTACTATTACAATAAAGTAGCAAATCTGTTAGGTGGATGCAAAACACACTGAAATTAATTGATTTGATGATTCAAAGCAAGAACACCAGAAACCCTTCGTTCTTTCACTCACCCAAGCAAGGAAAGTACAAAATGTGAGAAATCAACAAATGTAATGAGGATTTCAGCAAAGTTTACTCTTTCTCCTTTCTCTCTCTAAACCGAGACCTTCAAGAGAAAAAGTGAAGCTTGAAATCTGTCCAAATGAAAAACCCACAATCCTTGCACGTTCAAAGGGTGAAATTCTACACACTGCACATTTTATGTGTTTTCTGCAATTTAACACCTAGACCCCCACTGTCTTTCACTTATTTCCAGTGGGTCTATTGTTTTACTTCACTTTTTCTTTTCAGTAAGTTCTGTTAACAAAATTCTTCTTGTTTTACTGCACTTGTTCACTTAAGCCCGTAAGTAATTTCAAATAATGCACTTAGAGCTTTTATCTTATTCTCTTTTCTCACCGATGCCCCTGAGCATTTACACAAATATCTCTTGGGCAACTTTAACTTCATTCAATTTCTTTCTGACACCTGACCAAAAAATAAAATCCTCATATATCCCAGCCATCAATTATCATTGAGTGTTTTAACTCCATAATACTTGTACAAAAGCCCCAGCCGCGACAGACTGATTCTTCCAAACTACTCTGTCGATTATTCAGTTGGTTCCAGGCTTTATGACCCTCGTGCTTATATTACCCCTCCCTAACACATCACATATCTGTCATTGCCCATTTCTCGCTCTGCATGCCTCTTACGTTCATGTTTGGGTAATACATGCATGCATGCATGCTTGAAATAAATTGGTCTCCTTCGACTACAAAGCCAGTCAGAAACTTATAGTTGATTTACAAGTCATCTAATTTACGCATAAAATCCAAAGTTATCTGTACAGTATCGTGCATTTCACATTTAACAATTTACTGTGTGTCAAATTATTCTTTGTTATATCCCATCACAGATGTATTTGAACAAAACATCCATAGTTTTGACAATTGCTTATTTTATTTTTTTCTTGTTTCTTTTCTGTCAATATAGCGCTACAAGCACGTCATTTGCGCAACCTTCTGGAATTTCCTTAGCACCTGGTAATACGAGGCACTCTGCACATCTTTTAGCTACTGTTACATAATTTCTTCTCAAGTATTACGATGGATGATATCCAAACATGTTTTCCAGATTTGAAGGAGGCATATATTGCTGATAGTGAAAGTAGCTCCATACGAGCAGTTAATCTGAAAACAGGAGGATCAAGATTACTAGCTGGCGGGGATCCTGTGTTCTCAGATAATTTGTTTAGGGTATGCCCTTTTTTTATTTTTTTATTTAAGAAATCCAGTTTCTTCTTAGACTAATGTACTACAGATTATACAGGCATTATGTATTTTCTTCAGTTCATGCTCTGGTTAACTTTGGCAGTTTGGAGATCATGATGGAACAGGGTCTGAAGTACTTCTTCAACATCCACTGGGCGTGCTTAGTGGGAAGGATGGTCAAATTTATATAGCAGACTCTTACAATCACAAGGTGCTGATTAGTGATTATTTGACTAAAGAAACTGTAAAGATGCTTGCTGCCGTAACATGTATCATGTACCTCTGAAGACACCTCTGCTGAAAAATATTATGTCAGCTTGCTTCAATACAAATATGCTTTCATACAAAATACTTTTTAACCGATTAAAAATTAGGAAAATGTATAAAAAAATGGATTAAAAATCTTTCTAGATGGACAGATTTAGCTTTCATCATTAAAACTTATCATAGTATCTGTACATCTAAGAGCTTTCCTACACAATTTCTGTTTCAAATTAGGGTTTTCTCAATTGAGTATTCACTGTCCTGTTTTATTTTCTTCCTTCGGTATTGGTTGACTTCAAGTTGATTAATACTACTACTGCTCAACTAAGTTACATTTTCCATTCATCTAAGTTCTCAAATTAATGTTTCAATATATATGATGTTTCCCACTTGCTCAAGTAGTGAGACATTTAACCATAGATATTTCGCAAATATCATTTAAAGGGGCTTCTTTGGGCTTAAGTTATGGGCATTCACTTGGGAGACTACTTTCTGTTTAAAATAAATAAAATTTTCTTTTGGGAGATATTATATTTTTGCTCTATAGGTGAATTCTCTGTGGATTCTAGTAATATGTAATAGTGATATTGGAATGGCAGCTCAGGGTTGTGTTTCCAATTTCAGATCAAGAAATTAGATCCAGCTACTAAGAGAGTGTACACTTTAGCCGGTACTGGCAAAGCTGGTTTCAAGGATGGGAAGGCCTTGGAAGCTCAGGTGAAAAAAAAATACTTGATTGCACTTTTCTTATCTCTATTGCTATGCATAATACTTGATTAAACGTAAATGGCCGCTGTTTTAATGACATTAACATGTTATTTGATGCACTCCTAGTAGATATGGTGAAGCTGCAGCAGTGTGTGTGTGCACGCTTCTGATATGCTATTCAGATTAGTCCTCTAAAAGAATAATGACAGGGATTGATATATTACGTCCCCATTTTCTCAAAAAAGATTTTCAGTTTTCCTGTCTTTGGCTTTAAGCATGATTTTCCAATTTGAAAATTTTGTTATTTCTTTTGACAGCTTTCGGAGCCAGCAGGAATCATTGAGGCACAAAATGGTGATGATCTTTTCTATCTAATTTTATAAGAAAATTCTTAGTTCTGTCATAGGGTACATTTCGCTAATTCATATTAAATTGTAGACATTTTAAGTTTCTGTTGTGTCTCCTAGCACTGCAAACAAAGTCACAAACTTGTGGATTTTAGTTTATCTTGTAAGACATTCTTGCAAAGAATGAAATAGATGCATTTAGTGTCACTGCAAAAACTGTAGCTAGCTCTAAACACTACAGGTAGGTCCGAAGGACACTAGTTCCTTTCTCAAATCCACAACTATAGGTTTTGGCTCTACTGAGATTATAGACGTTATGAGATTGTGCTATGGTATCCATAATCCGGTTGGTCCAAGGGACACGAATTCCCTTCTCAAATGCAGACTGTTGGAGAAGTCTATGAAAAATTCAGTATGAATATGAAACCAATTAATCAATTCGAGATTGTCTTCACCTACTAATGAGGAACCTACCTTCTGACACTTTTTTGTGTTGAAATTAATTCAATTAACATTTGGAAAATTTTGCAATGCAGTTCTAAAGTTCTAGCATCTTAACAGTTCCCTGATATTTTGCAGGAAGACTGTTCATAGCTGATACAAACAATAGTCTAATTAGATATCTAGATCTTGACAAGGAAGAAGCTAAACTTCTTACTTTGGAGCTGAAAGGAGTTACTCCTCCTACACGAAAATCCAAGTCTTTAAAGCGCCTTAGAAGGCGAGCAGCAGACACGGAGATTGTTACAATTGATGGTGGTTCATCTAGTGAGGGCAACTTATTCCTTAAAGTATCAGTGCCTGAAGGGTACCATTTCTCAAAGGTCCTCTCTCTCTCTCTGCACGCACGTGTGTGGTATGAGTCTTTCATCCTTGATATATTATACATGTCATCAAATTGAAAATGCAGGAAGCACGTAGCAAGTTCAGTGTAGAAATTGAGCAAGAGAATCAAGTTGTTATTGACCCTCGGGAAGGATATCTCAGCCCAGAAGGATCTGCATCTCTTCATTTTAGAAGAATGTCTGATTCAGCTATCACAGGGCGAATTAACTGCAAGGTATGACCATTAGCATAAATCAGTTTTTAAGTATATAACTTGATCTCTGACAATGCCCTAGATTTGTTGTGTACGACACCAACAAATCATATTGGTTGGTTATTACCTTATAACCTCCTGCCATGCCTTCTACTCACTGATTATACCACGAGTGGAGCATCATAGGCCTGTTATGATGACCTAAACAGAAAGAACCGTGTGCATTCATTCATGGAAATCCCCGGGGCTTATGCTGGTGTTCTAATGCTTTCATCTATTGATGGCCTTGTTTGTCCCAGTTAAAGTCAAACGAAAGAGACATGGTAACAGCAAGAGTTCTAAAGGTCAGAGTTATAGATGACTTGGGCCACCATTTACTTCTGTGTGGCCTAAGCTCAAGACAAGTCAAAACAGTTGTGTTGATTTAAGGGGCGGATCCAGCAATTTAAGGTGGGGTGGGCTGGGCTGAGGGTGGGTTGAACTGGATTTGGGCTGGACTTTTATCTTAAAAATTTAATTTTTGTTGTGGGAAGCCCAGGGCAGCTCACATTTAAATCCGTCCCTGGTTGATTTCACATTTTGTCATATCCCTTCTTGCTTGCAAGCACACTTAGTTGTAGAAAGGAGAAAAACAAATCAATGTGCATAAAATTTACTGTAATTACCTGTAATCATTAATAGTACTATATGAATTAAAGTGCTGGTTCTAGTTACATAGAAAAAATGTTATGATACTAGTAAAAAAAAAAAAAAAATCATTGACTACAAACAAAATAGAAGAAGACGAGAAGAAATATTTACCTGTTGGTATTTGCATCTCATGTAAGATCTCTAATTTTGGAAAAGGAAGGAAACTTGTGTGATTCATAGATCATAGTAGGAAAACTATTAACACGTCATACAAGCTGCTTTGGAAATGACGGAAAGAGGCTCAGAAGTTGTCCATGGGAACATAAAAATATTTGGAATTGATGCTCTTTTTTTTTTTGTTTCCAGGTTTACTATTGTAAGGAGGATGAAGTCTGCTTGTACCAATCTCTTGCCTTTGAAGTACCTTTCCGAGAGGTAACCCCGGACTCTTCTCCAGCAGAAGTGACA
Source organism: Diospyros lotus (assembly GCF_014633365.1). Taxonomy (NCBI): domain Eukaryota; kingdom Viridiplantae; phylum Streptophyta; class Magnoliopsida; order Ericales; family Ebenaceae; genus Diospyros; species Diospyros lotus. Next base: position 34,426,977 of record NC_068346.1, read on the forward strand.
CTGGCATATCTTGTGAAGCCCAAAACATCAGCGGGCAGCTCACTGTTACCAGTTGCTCGCTGACTATGAAGATATATATTGAGGTAAATCTCCTCGACAGTTGATTTTTCATTTGTATCAGAAACATTTATATAATAGGTAGATGGAATTACTGTAATTACAGCAATGAAGCAAACATTCTTGTCTTTCCTTCTTTGTGGCCTTATTCCAAGTGGGATCCAAAAGGCCAGATCTTCTTTGTGTTTAAAGAAATGATTTTATGATTTTAACAACAGTTATCATATAGAGTAATCACTTTCCTTTATGTTAAATATTTCTGGCATGATACTTAATTGACAGGAAATTAGTATTTGACATTTTTGGCAGAACAATTTGGTAGGCTTCAAATGAACAAACTTTGAAAAATGCCAGGAGAAGAAAGAAAGAAATCTTCATGAAAGTTGTTGCTTCAAGCGATAGACTTTCATATCTGATGAATCCGTGGAGCAAGATTTTTCATTTAAGTGCCTGATTTCATGTTATCAGGAAATCATTTGGAACAGACTAGAGGACTTGGTTGAATAAATGAACTCTGGATTCTACACCAAGAGAGTATATTGGTCTGGAAATTACAATTTGAACGGAGGATCATAATAATCGTTGGGTCTTTAAAAGATAAGCAAGCAAGGGATGGATTGCCAGCTAATTAATTAGGTACCCACTCGTGTGCACTTATCTTTTCTTTTATTGGTGGAACGATGGATGATGGAAGATGCAAACATCAAAATCATTGCTAAAAAAAAAAAATGCTAATTTTATGTAACATAATGTTTAATTAGTTGGAGTAATTAATAAGAAATGTGGGAGGGAGGACCAGGTTGGCCCCCTGTAAACCAGGCAAAAAGGGATGTGTGATTAGATGGGAACAATCTTTTATTAAAAAAAACAAAAAAAAAACGAATCCCACATTATTTTTGTGAATTGTGAGAGGGAAGGAAGCATATATATTACTAAGCACAACTTTAAGATAAAGACACATTATAATAAGACTATGATGACAGCGTAAAGAGCACTTAGTTCTACCAAATCCCCCATGTTTATCTCTTATCCCCAACAGACTACCAAACCATGCAAGTGGGTGGGTTTTTATAGTCATGACCTAGTTATGGTTATGGATAAGCATCCGCTGCTGGCGGGTTTCTTTCTTTTACGCTTGCTTCAGCGATTGGATTTCGAGGGGGAGGGTGTCCTGCCAGAGGAATTGAAAAAAAATTCCATTACCTTGGCCAGCTGGTTGACATCAAGCAAAGGTGAATTAATTAATGAATGAAACTAGACTTGCTCTAGTCTTCCTTCTTCTTCTAGTGACTTGAATCCTTTGCATTAATTTGTACCTTCAAATTATTAATGGTGGGATCAGGGTGAAGAAATATCAATGGATTTCCGGTGGTAGATAATTGACACCTGTGAGGTGATAACCTGAAGTGGCATGAGAGAGAGAGAGTTATGAATATACATTAAATGAGGCCATATTCATACTTCCAAGTATTATTCAAGGGATGGTTTCATTTCATACGTTGTTTAGTGAGATGAAGGTTTAAGATTGTTATTAATACAAATTTGTTTCATGCTCGGCTTTAGAAATGAAAGGAGATTCCTGTAATTTTGGAACAGATTGTACGTGTTTAAGTCCAAAAGATGCAACTTATTTATTTATTTCTTGTTTCCCCCCCCCCCCCCCCCCCCCCCCCCCCCCCTAATCTCTCTTGTTGACCAACATTGGCCCAAAACCAAAACTACATGTAACCAAACCCACAAAGGAGAACTAAAAAAAAAAAAAAAATTGTTAGATTGGCAAAGGAGTGAGTGGGAATAGCCTAAGAAAACTTCAAATGCAGAACCAAATGACTATAACTACCGAGGAAGGAATCAGCCGTCCGTGACAAATGTGACGAGCTGACTGATGGTTTGCTGATCCATCAAATTCAAGCATTTATAAAGATAAATTAATAACGAGAGGATCTTGTTGATTTGGATTAACATGTCTATCACCTAATTCAAGACCCAACAAATGATCATAATTAGTTTTGGCTCATTCTCCGGTGGTTTAGTCACGGGTCTTGAGATTAACAACCTAATCTCTCTTATCCTTCTTTTGAATCTGGTCAATTAATCAATTATTTCCCCGTTTTCCATATCTAATTAAATTGCTTAAGAATCCAAAACAAGATCCCGATCGATATAGTCTTCTCTGTAGAGTGGTTCGAGTACACAAGAGGGTATTCCCCATCAATAATGTCATAAAAAATAACATAATTAACTAATACTTTATATTACATTTGTAAAATAAAAATATATATATTTATAATTATAAGAATACGATCATGGTATCTTTTAGTAAGAATTTTTTTATGCAAAAAGAAAAAGAGATTATGGGTTACAAGAAAATAATTCTCATTTTCCTAAATAAGAAGATAACCTTAAATAAGGGAAGGCCACAACAACACAAGACTGCAGTGGTCGGGTGGGTTGAAGTTTTTAGCTATGATTTTTATATTTGGCCCGTAAATCTCAATTGCTGATCAAAGATAATTTAGAAAAATATCCCAATTTCTGACCAAGATAATCTATAAAAATGCAGACAGAGATAAAAACCCACTTCTATTGTCAATACATTTCCCAACCAGAATTCATTCTATTGGCCATTGGGAGGTGGTGTAGTGTGCAGTGCAAGCATGGCCTGGGTGTGATTTCAGAATTTAAGTTTAGTGTTGGACAAGCTGTGTCGCTGTGACACAATGGTTTGTCCGAAAGAAGGGGACACATGTAGCTCTCCGGCATGCCACACTGCCTAATGGCTAGCTAGCTAGCTAGCTGGTTCTCAGTCTGATTTTTAATTGTTTTTCTTGTTCCCTTTCTCTAACAAGAAAATCAATCAACCTCTCTTAGAGTTGATATTTTCAAATGTTCCAGACAGTGCCTCACCTGCTGTTTGTGGCAACTTGAAGTAAATAATTGTCATGTAAATTATATTTGAGATGGGTTCAGGCTATGGAGGGAAGTTCAGTCTGCTATTCTGCCTAACCCATACCAAACTTCACTCTTACAATGGCTTCATTGTGAATGTAATCGTTTTGTTTTTTTACTTAAACAAGAAAGACAAATCTGAATTGACAGTGTAGAAATAGCATATTTAGTCAATATGTCTCTCAAATTTTAATAGACAAAGTCATTACCCGTTTTATTTTGAATAATTATTTTATGATGAGAGAATAGTTAGGCTCCTAAGAACGAAAAAACAACACCACTTCCGAGAGACTAAAGATGAACTCTCCTTACTTAAATTATCACCTAATGGTAGTGTGTGGTCGTTTTAAAGGTCATGTGTTTGAGAGAGAGAGAGAGAGAGAGGACGGAATGGAGAACATGGAGAGGGAGAGGTGGTGTGCATTGACAAATGGAACGTGTCATAGAGCTTCTCCACAGAAGCTGGGTCCGAAATCCCTCGCAAGAAGACAAAACAAAGGCCAGCAATTGATAGAAAAGTGCCATGGAAACCACCACATAACATATTATATATATATATATATATGTATGTATGTATGTCTCTCTCTCTCTCTCGTTTGTTTGTGTGCATTAGCATTACGTACTAATCATTGATCAGAATAAAAACAAGTTGGGACTGTCCCCACAGTCATACCAATTGGTGGATGCCAACTCTACTCCATTTATCCAATAACCCATTTCCACGTCATTCAATTTGGGAGAGACCCTTTATTTTACAAGGATATTATACAAAATTATTTTTATAATGTGAGATTTTAATTTTATCTTAGGAAGGAAGTTTTTCATAATTGAATTTTAATTTCAGAGGAATAATTATACCGTTATTGTCATAAATTCATCCTCTTTTTAGATCCGATTTTAAAGGAAAAACCAAAAAAAAAAAAAGGAGGAAGAAGAAAATACTAACTTGAACTAAGGATTGAGGAATTTACTATTAGGGCACATTTTAAATGATCCTAACTAGGCTGTGATGCATGCTAAAAAGGAATTTTGTGTAATGGGCAAGTGACGTGCGACACAAACATTTAACACCCACCAAGCCAATCCACTTGTTCCCCTAAACAAATCATTACCAGCCATCAAATGAGGGTTTAGTTGACCTAATTACTTAGTTTTCCATGTAATATCTACATACAACAGGAGAGAGAGAGAGAGAGAGTACCTTTCAATCCAAGACAAGATGATTGTGCCGGCATGCCTCCTCCATCAAAATGCCGGCGGCGCGCTAGAGGCTGCCGTTGAGACTGCAAAATTGACCTTCTTATTAGAATCAGTCAATCTATAATAATATCTTAATTCCATTACGTGGATCGACAGAATATTAAAATGGTTTTTTTTTTTTTGTATAAAATAGTAAAAGTAAAAGTGAAACAGAGGTAGATGAAAGGGAATGAAGAAAAAGGAAAAGGATTGGGAGGAGGAGGGTGCTGGCTGGGTGCGTGAATTTACAGCCAACAGGACTCACCACATGATGCAATGAACAAGAGCATCGAATCCCTTAAATCTTGGACGTGAATAGGGATGAAAGGACACCTACAACCAAAACAAGGGAACATGATGTCAGTTAAGTCCCCATCCCTATCGTCTTATTTCCTCCACGTTTTCCCCTGCTTCCACACCACAATCGAACCTGGAGGAGTCAAGACCCCGTTTGGAATTGCAGGTTGCGAAAGCATCAGCCAAACCAAGCAGCTGGGAACAAAAAAAAAAAAAAAAAAATATATATATGAGAGTCTTCATAAATCGATAACATTTTAAAATTTGATAGTTAAAAGACACAAAATTATGTTCGGTTGTCCGTGTTAAGTTTGTCCGACGCAAACTAATAGGAGTGGAGCCACACCCGTTCGCTTATTAAGCAAATGTTATGTTGTCCGATACCGACAACATAATATTTTTTCAAAGACGCAATTTCACATGTAAATTTTTATTTATAATTTATTTTTAAATTTAAATAAATAAAAAATATATTAAACAATCAATAATTAACGTAGAGCTCGTCAAATCTATCAAATATAGTAAATTTTAAATAAATTGACGTAATCAAAGAGATAAAAAGGAAAAACTTGTTGAAAATTGAGTGAGGAAGAAGGATAAGAGAGCAGTATGAGCAAATAATTGAAAATAATAATAAGAAAAACAAAACAGAGAAAAAAACAAAAGCCCACATTCACTAATGATGTTGTTATGGTGGCTGCTGGGTACAAAGGCAAAAGCTTCAGCCCATGCCCATGTGCCCGAAATTGGATAGCAGTGAGAAAGAAACCCCCACCCCCCCCCCCTGACATGACACTAAATTTCAACTTTTCTAAGGGCAAATTCGTCATCCAGCCATTCATTCATTCATTCACTCCTTCATTCATCCATACATAATAGTAATTAACCAGATATTATTTAAAAAAAAAAAAGCACAACATTAATTATATTAAAATATGTATAAATAAATTCAATATCAACAGATAGAGAGCCTCCACGCACGAAACCCAGAAGAGAGAGAGAGAGAGAGAGAGCGAGCTAACGGCAATAAATAGAGGACGCGTTTGCATCTCTCCTATTTCTCTGTAAATTATAAAAGTCTCCATCTCCATCTCCATCTCCTTCTCCGTCTCCGTCTCCGTCCCCGTCCCAAGAAAAGTTCTTTTCTTTTCTTGTATCTGTTGTGTATATACATACATACCCTCCGTTCAATCTCCGGGAAACCAGTTTCAAGATTTCGGATCGAAGGTCTGCGCTTTTGTTTTTGTTTTTGTGCAGCTTAATTTGTATTTGTTTTCTTGAATCATTTGAAGTTTGTGTTCTTTTGCTTTTCATATTGTGATATTGTTTTAGAACAGCAACAAAGACTTAGATTTCTAAACTACATGAGGCGTAGGATTGTTAATGGATTTGAATAGGGATGTGAGGTTTTGTGGATTGATGGAGCGTTTGTGCTTCGTGTAATGGATTCGTGTCTTTGGATTCTCTCGGAAATATTTGCATTATTGTTTTCTTTGGAATCTGAACGGCCATGTCTTCGTTTGCAGGTGAACAGAGAGACATTCTTAAGAGGGGATTCGCAAACAGGGAGGACAGGAGAAAACATATTAGTATATACCTGCGGGGAATATCGACGTTGAATTATCCTTCTCTCTTTCTGAATCGGATCAGTCCGTTGATGGCGTCGTCTTCGAACTCGAATCCCGAAGTTGACTGGAACCGGTCGCGAGAATCGAAGCGCAAAAAGCGAAGGAAGATCGGGGGCGAAAACCAAGTCCAACAGGTCAAGACCGAGAAGATCAGATGGAGGTCCGAGGCGGAGCAGCTGTCCTACTCTGTGAAGCTGATCGAAGCCCTCCGTGAAGCTCAAGCTCGCCGTAATTCATCCCCTCCGGCCCCCGCCGCCAACTGCCGCACCGTCCGAGATACCGCCAACCGCATCCTGGCCGTCTCGGCCAAGGGGAGAAGCCGCTGGAGCCGAGCGATTCTCACGAATCGACTCAGAACGAGACTCAACAACAGTAACAAGCATAAGAAGCACAAGAAGCTGAAGGTAACCGGCGACATCCGGTCGAAGAAGCTGCCGGTACTGAAGAGGACGTTACCGCCTCTGCAGCGAAAAGTCCGTGTCCTCGGCCGGCTGGTCCCCGGCTGCCGGAAACTTCCGTTTCCGAACCTTCTAGAAGAAGCGAGTGACTACATCGCCGCTCTAGAGATGCAAGTCCGGGCCATGGATGCCCTCGCCGGCCTTCTCACCGGCGCCGAATCATTCTCTGGTCCCCCAAATCTGCTCGGCTCCAACCTGTCCCAGCCTTAGCATATTATTATTATTATTATTAATCCTTTTTTTTTTTAAACTTCCAAACCAACCCCCCCCCCCCCCCCCCCCCCCTTTCCTCTCTCTTTGAGCTTTTAAATTCAATGTGTTCTATTTGTGTACATGCCGTCTTCTCTTTCAATCCTCAACTTCTTTGGCTTTTTGGGATTCTATTCATTCTTCAATTCTTTAATGGCTGAGAGCCGACTAAAATTCAAAGTAGTTCTATATTTATTAGGCAGCCGCACCACACATGCATTTGCCTGGGTTTTGTTGCCAATTCAATGGCTGATATGCAGCGAGTGGCTGCTCTTTCTTTAATATCTTCTGCTTCTGCCGCTGCTCCTGCTTCTGCTGCAAGTGAGGGACATGTCAATTAACTATTTTCCTTGTGCTGAGAAAATTTTCCATCGCCAGGAAACTTTCCCACCAATATAGCTCAGAAAAGAGGCATGGGTTTTCTGGCCTAACAAACAGGCGCCTTTACTATCTACCTGTACTTGGGTGTATTCACTCTCGAAGTACGACAGATCTTGCTTAAGCTGGGTAAGATATGGAGATCAAAGAGCAAGGTGGACCCTGTTGGACCAAATTGTTTCATGCCTGTGCTACAGCCTAGGCCTTGGGGTTCCTGGCTGGATTCCTGATTCAGTTTCTTCCATGGATATGAATTTTCTTCCTAATTCCTGGAAAGATATGACAAGTATTCATGAAAAATGTCTATATATACTTTAAAACAATCAGTGGAAGTTATTTGAAAGGTCAAGAAAATTGTACAAGAAGACCAGGTAAGAGCGACTAGGACAGCTCTCTTCTATGAGGAGTTCATATATATATGAAGCTTAAAGCCTTGTTGTTGGTCATATGATTCATCGTTGATCATCAATTTAAGCAGTTCATACACAATATATCAGAGGAGGTAGAGAGAGTCAAAGAGGGGGAAAGGCAAGCTGTGGATATTTTCCTAAACACATGAAGTAGAAAGAGTGGTGGGGAATATTAGAGTTGGCAGAAATCCACCAAATTGGTCCATTTGGCAGCAGACACTAGACGTCCAGCCAAGTAACTGCACATGTGAGATGTGAAAATAATCCAAAACATTGCCTTGTTAATTATGACACTCACCCACACACACACTCTGCCTTTTCAATTGCATGTAAAAATTGTTCCAATGAGTGCACTTCATGTGACTACAAGTCTCTGCGGTCTTAGAACGAGAAAATTATTTTATGCACAAGCTCTCTCTTTAACATTTCTAGGGTTCACAAATGTCTGTTGGGTTTTTGTTTTTGTTTTTGTTTTTGTTTTTGTTTCTGTTTTCATTTTTCCTGGGAAAAGGTCAAACCAGTTATCTTCAAATAGTGTTTCCGCCTAATTAAGGATTAACACGTGTGCCGCTGCGACTGTCACGCTGTCAACTCCCAGATTAAGATGCCCATGCCAAGTGGCATCCCTGTCACAAGTGTTTTTTGGGACCTAATATGGGTATGATGGGTGATGAAGGGGAGGACCACACTTTTTTGTTTTTGTTGGCTTCTCAGTCCAACAAAACACATGATGTGTGTGCTAGACATTGATTCTTGCATGTGTTTGCACATTAAAGGCTCACATGCACCCATGTGACTTCCTTTGAGAAAGCCATCCTTTTTGAATGAGTTACCAAATTTACTCAACCATGTCCTTGTGTCAAAACTGGCAACCTCCACAAGAGATACTGGGGTTGATTTTCCTGTCAAGGGTAAAATTAATTTAATGCCCACTGCAAAGCACCAAATTGGAGCTTTGAGGGATGTGACCTTTGTTTACTATTCCTCTAACAAAAAGGGCTAAAGGGGAAATGAAAGAAAGTCATCTGCCCCTCTTTCCTTCCCTTTTCCTCCTGGCTTGAAAGGAGAAAGAGAGCTAATAGCCTATCAAAGAGACATTCAATCAATATTCATGTCCTTTCTATGCTCAGCCCCCTTTTCTAATCAATTCTAAGCTATCCCTTCGACTGTGCTATACTTGTGTAAATGTTTTTTTGTGGTATTTCATTCTTAGGTGATGTTCTTGCTAATTCTAGAAAAAGTCTTTGTTAGGGTGTTTATCACGCTGGAAGAAAGCCATCTAGAAGGAAACTAGGAATAAATGTCATGACTTAACCCCACATCAATACTGCATAAGAAAAGGTTTTGATATATTATTTAATCTCATAAACTCAACAATCACCTTCAACTAGCATTCCTGGACGAGAGCCCAAGATGTTACAAGTGATACAAAAATCAACCCAAAACTCCGGATGCCTAGCCTGAAGAAGAGAATTTACATTATCTAATTTAACTTTAATAGTTTCTCGTGATGATATTTAATATGTTATTTAGCTTATGAACCCAAAAATTACTTTAACTAACACTTTTCACGTGATATATCATGTAATAATACTAAGACTGAAATAGAAAAACTGATAACAAGGGTGTCTAGAGAGACCACAATGTCCATTTGTGAACAGTTGCAAGATATGTCTCATCCAAATGCACCTGTTGCAAGGCAACCCTTGCCAATGGCCCAACTGTACTAATAAATAATATTATATAGTGGGTTTTGGCAGTTAGTGCCATTTCAAAAATGAGTGATTTGGCTTTGGCTGTGAGAGAGGTCTTGAAAGGAAAAGAGAAGTTGTTTGAAAGATCTGTGCTTGGATTTTGTTTGGTGGGGGTGGCCCAACAGTCCCCGCTGTCACACGAGGGCTGTTTGGTGGCTGAGAGAATGACCTCTCTTTTTCTTGAGCATTATTCACTTCTCTTTCCCACCCTATGTTTTATTTTCCGTGGGGCCAATAATGTTGGTTTCGGACACCCAAGTACATAAGTGGGAGTGTGAGTGAGAGTGAATATAAAAGAACAAACTAAAACTGACAGTGAAGAAAGGAAAAAGGAAATGTAGGGAAGCTGGAGTCTTGAGTCTTGACATCAATTTACAGACCCATTTACCTACAATGTTTATACCTTTTGTTCGTTTACATCATTTTCAGAATCAAAAATCATGAGAACTTTTAAAAGAAAAAAAATGCCTCTATTTTTCTCATTTTGAGTTATAGCATTGATTCAACCATGGATAGCAATTAAAATTGGGCTAAAGCCTACCAATCGCAGGGCCCAAAAAGTAACTTTCCCAAGGCCCAAAATTGCTTATAGAGTAGAAACAAGAAATTATGGGCACCAAACTTGTCATTTAGTTGCACAAGCACTCTGTTCGGCTTATGCTTAAAATAAGCAGGAGATACAGAAAGATGGCACCAGCATTAGATCACCAAACCAGTTGTTTGCATAATAAAACAAAGACTTTATGCATCTGATGCTTCAGCCTATTCCGCTAAAAGCTTACCTGACAGAGTTGGGAAGAGAACAAGAGCTTTCTACAGATACCGGTCCCAAGCTCTTCAAGAGGAATACATGTGAAAATGTTCCTCGACACAACAGCAATCTTGTGGAGAGCCTTATGATTGCACAGGCTCAGCTCAAGGACTCCAAAGTCCCACCCTATTCTTGTGTGCATATTTCAGTATCAGCGATTCGGCATCTCTGCATAGTGAGAAAACGTATGTCCAACTTTAAGTCTTTACAAATGAGACAGATCAAGACATGTTCGAGAACACCAAAAAGATTCTCACAGTTCGGTGTCGATGGAAAGAAGAGAGCTTTGTGGCCTAAGCTGCATTCCTCAAATAGATTTATGTCCAAGTGCCACTAATTGTGGTCTAGATTTGAGTTCTAGACCCATGCAAAGGAAATCAAAATCAAATCACCGGTAATTAGAAAATGAGGAAGGTAACACAAAGGCAGAGGGCCGTTTAGCAAAGATACACAGAGTAGAGCCTTTATGTAAAAAGAATGCTCGATATAAATATGTATTTAGGTTAGAAATCACGATTACAATTTTTTCAATATTATAAAATTGAAATGTTAAGGATTGCCGTGCAAACCATTTGAATGTAATTCAGGATGTATACCATAAGTAATATGCACCCAATATTGCTGTTAAGAAATTTGACTATCTTTTCAATAATTGTAATGAAGAAAGAATGTCCAAGAAGGGCTGCAACCCTAAACAATAAGTACAAAAATTCTCCAAAACCTATATTTTTAGACATGTTAAATGGTCCAGTGTTGGGACACTTAATGCTAGGACTAGGATATGCAATACAAGTATGAGGTTTTTAGTTGGATATGAAAATAACTTAGAAGGGGTTTCTACATGAATAAAACTCTTGTTTTATGACACTATTAACCCCAAAAGACCATCAGAGCTGCAACTGAAGCTGGCAAAACTTGTTCTAATCAAAACAAAAGCAACATCAAGTGTAACCTCTCTAACCACTAATAATTGAAGAAAAATATACTATTCTTACCAATATAATAGTTATGATCTTCTACCCCTCTTACTCATACATTTCACTGTGACTACCAGGTGGGAAACGGCATGAAATCCTGCATTTCCATTCATGGGAAATAACTGTCCTCCTGCTTGCACTGAGTGCCATAAAGTAAGTGGACAATTAAAGATCAACTTTTGGATGTTCTCCACAACTACTACTTCCACTCCTTCACTAACTTGCAATCATGCAAAATCCCAAATAGGTCTACCACAGAATTAATCTTCTAACCTTCAGATTTCTCCAGAACTGCAGAGGGCACACAATTTTGCCAGAAGAAACAAAAAAGGGTGGGGAGAACTGCCTGAGGTGTTACCTTGTTACTGGCCACAGGCATGCAGATTCACATAATTTCCTTGCTGAAAGCACAAATAGAGAGGCAAAAAATAATCACCATACGAGCTTTTTAAATTTCAAGAGCTCCTCCACCTGATCAGGCTTCAGCACAACTATTAATGTAATTAATGCTCTACTTGGCACTGTCAAGAAGATCCTCCAACTAAATAATCAGTAATGTCTATGTTCAGCAGTCCATTTATGATTTAAAAAAAATTCTAAAGTAATGGGAATTTCCAAGCAATAAGCATTTCAACAAACCTAAAAAGATAAAAAGGGGCTAGAAAGAACACTTGTTGCCCCCACACTTATATGTACCTAAACCTACATGAACTATCACCAAAATCTCATCTACTACCATTGCCTACCATCAATGAAAAGGCTTGCAAAATGTCACCATCCTCCTAAGGCATAACCAAATTCCCAGCCCATACAGTTCTCTAAGGCACCAGCAGTCCAACCAACCACCTATTCCACTACTTCCCTATATTCTTCCACCATACAATACAAAGCTATTGTTACCAATTCCAAACTCCACAATCATTTTCCATAGTGGTTCGACTTTGACCTTCTGGTACCCAATTCACCTCCGTCAAGGGCCATGCACGATTTATTCCTTTTTACGAAGTACTCGAAACACACGTGCACACACACATATACACGGAATAAGTTCCCCCCACCTGCCAAGATGACACTTGAACTAGTGATCAACACCTCTCCAAAGGAAATGCCTTTGCAGTCATAATTAAGGGTAAGCTGGAGGACATATTGTTGATTACACACATTAAACGCCCCTTTTAGACAAGAAATACCTCTTCCACAACTGGAAAAAAAAAAAAGGTCTTTCTTGCTATCAGAATTTCACTAATATTATCATGCCTGAATGACCAGAAGTGCTTAATATGGTGCTTTAGGCTAAACAGTCAACTTGTAACGCCCCTAAATTTTCTCAATTTTTTTTTTTTTATACATACTAACTCTTATATCAACTATAGCGATCCCACCCTCGGAGACCCCGCAACCGAGGAAACCAAGAGGGAGCATCGTTAAGGATGGCACATTCACAAGACTCAAATAGAAGAATCATACATATTCCCTACTATTAACAATGGAAGTCATATTCATAAATCATCACTCATAAATATATATACATTAGGGCCAACTCACCCACCATATCCCAACAAGGTACAACTAGAAATGTCAAAAGAGCCGGCCCAGTCCGACCCTTTTTGCCGTGGGTAGGGCCCGACCCACGGCCCCCCTGTAGGGGGGCCAGGCCGAGCCGGACCTGCCCGTGGGCCTAGTGGGCTCATGGGCCTTAGCCCACAGGGCTTAGCGGGCTGGGCTCAGTGGGCCTAGCCCACAGACCTTGGTAAGCCAAGCCCACCGAGCTTGGCCCTTTTTTTCTTTTTTTAAATAATTTTTTTTAAAAAATAATACATATATAAATATCAAAATAATGCATATATAAAAATTAATTTTTTTTCTTTTTTCTTTTTTAAACAATTTTATATCTTAAGTTTTAAATATTATTTCATCATTTTATAATTCAAAATTCTATATGCTTTGTAAATTTTCTTGTGAATTGATATGAAAAATAATACACATATAAAAAGGAGAATGTTTATTTATAATTTAAATATATAAAAAATTAATTTGAAAATTTTAAATATATTGATGGTTATTATTTATATATAATGCGAAATATAAACTTTTTAGCATCCAATATCAATAATTAATAAAGAATAATATAGTTAAAAAAATAAATGAGCAAGGGGCATTGGGAATAACATAAGGTCCCAACGGGCCGGGCCCAATGGACCTAACCAGCCAGGCCCATAAGGTCCCAATGGGCCAGGCCCAGTGGGCCATGGGCTGGGCTGGGGCCTTAGATGGGTCTGGTGGGGCCGTGGGCCCAAATTCTTTGGGCCGGGCCCAGCTCGGTCATGGGCCGCCCAGCCCTTTTGACATCTCTAGGTACAACCTAGGCCATACACAAAATGTAACCTAATACGTCACATCTCAAAACACCTTCAAGGACCTTTCGGTTGAGACAGCTCTGTACATACTTCTACCTCACGGCTCAAATTTCACTTGACTTGCCCACTTCTTTGGCCTTACCTTTACCTAGAATTATGTAAAATAAGAATGAACCACGAGACCCAGCAAGTATAACTAAAAGAAAGTAAGCATGAGAATCATGGGTATCGAGAAGCAATGAGAATCATGAATAACATTTAGGGCACTCATGCCACACCTCTTCATATTACTTTAAATGACAACAAGATGAAACATGCATTCATGCTCATATGCAAACTTTTAAACCATGGGACCGAAGTCTATAACATAACCATGGGACCGAAGTCCATCTCTGAGCCAAAGCTCTCTCTGCAGATATATCCCGCAGACTCTATCCACCACACGCATCATATACCACATGCCTTTCAACACCATTCATGCATTTTCAAAATCTTTTTCATGTATGCTCAAGTACATCATGCACAATGCTAAAAACGGGTGGCCTATAGTACCAGCTTCCCTGGCTCGTCTATGGCTAGTCACAATGGTCGATGGCTGGTGCTCATACATCCGACGATCAATTGCCACGACTCAACGGTCGACAGCCAGTAGCTTTATACCCACACCGTTCATATACTCATAATTATTTCTCCTGCAAGGTGATACAAAACCCCGCATTTTCTGATCCTAAGCAATAAAGCATCATTCCATTTTAGAAAATAGAGTGAGATAGACCCTCTAGAAGAGCTTGACTCAATAATGGGAAAGAGAAGAGAACTTGCAAATCAGGAAGAGAATAACTTGCATTTGAAAAATAACGGCGAAGTAAGAACTTGCCTCTTAAATGGAAAAGAGGAAGAAGAACTTGCAAAAGGAAGTAAAGGAGTAGGAACTTGCCTTAGATATTTTCCCTTAACCCTCGCAACGTACCAAGGTCACCAACGTCACAAATTAAACATCTTCTTAACAAAATTAAGCCTGTCCACGCCACCAAAATTTTTCCAATTTCTTTCCAAGATTCTCACATTTCCCTCAAACCTCCTCAAGCCACGTGGCGCGGCAGGGCCACGCAGCGCCCTGTGTGGCCCCCACCCCAAAACATTTCCGTTTTGGCATCCTTATTAGTTGGAAAAATGCTGATTTTTTTCTCTCCCAACACCTACCCCTGGACTCGATCCCGTGACCATCCTCAGCCTCCTACATGCGCATGCCATCCACTCTACCACATCCCTCAATTAATAGTACACATATTTTATATTTAAGATGATATAGCCACCAGTTTCTGAATTTACACTTAAACCCCAAAATTTTCAAATATTTGCTAATACCCCCCCCCCCCCTCAATCAAAAATACATTAATTTTAATTTCTTCTACCTAATACCTCACACACAAATTTACATTAATTCATAGATAAACAAGTCATTACACAACTCATTTCCTTAAGGAAACAACTAATCTCTACCATGGCTAACCATGCATAACCCCAGAAGTTTTGTGAGTAATATTGAAGGAACTACAAGCCTACAACTAGAGCTCCAGACCAAAGGTCCAAAACTAAACCATGTGCTCCTAGCCAATGTACTTGACATTATTATGAACTACCAATATCACATAAAGAGAAGGGATGCTGTGATTGGAGGAACCAACACACACAAGAAGGATTCTAGGATTATGCTCTTGGACTGAACCTCATGCTTGTTACACAGAAACTATATTGCCTGCTCCACCCCTAATCAAGAAGAAGTTCCACGTCTGTCTTAAAAGAAATATACAAAATGAAAATTACATGACTCAACCTATCCAACAGAATGATATCTATGTCATGTAGGCATGCAATGGAAGAAATGCAAGAAAAAATGCTAAAAGTAAGCCATGGGAGCCAAAGAAAAAAAAAAAATACAGGGTTTTGGGCCCTAAGTTGCCACATAACCTATTTCTTATCAAAATTATGAGGCTAATGAGCATGTGAAAAATAACCTGTAACACAAGTGGATGCAATGGAATAAATTTGTAACAAAAGAGGTAAATGAATAACAAAGAGAACTCGAGGTAAAACTCATAGACATTACATGGGATATAACAGTCTTATAGAAGATATGAAAACGGGTTGAGATGGCAAGGGGGGCTATATAATTCATTAAATCAAACCAACCCAGCGGGATTAAGGCTTGTGATTGTTGTTGCTGTTACTATAATGTTTTATCAAAGTGTTTTTGTAAAATCAAGCCAGTTAAAGCTCATAGTTAACATTATCATGAAAGAGAATAGCAGAAAAGCTGGAAATCTGTCTGTATAATGAAGCCCATTATTTACCGAGCAACGAAACAGCTGTGCAGCAGGCCTTGGAAGACCATTAGCCAAATAGAAAATTTAAAAGTAAAACGAAACAAAATTCTAACAGACAGACTCATCAAATCCAGGTCTAGACACAGGTTCATGGAATGCCAATATCCAATTTCCTTTTAGATACAGTCCAATTAGAAACTAATCTACCAGAGTACTATGAAGAGCAAACCAATTCATAGTGTCCGCATAATGGTTAACACGCGCATTTATCTCAAAAATTAGACAACCTAAATCCTGCGGAAATTGCACTACACTACACCACCATAAGGTCGAATTGAATGAGAAAAAGAAAAGAAAGCCAAAGAAGATCCAATTGAAGAGGATGGAAACTGTTACGTATTTGCAGGGGGCGATGAATTTCTTCTGCTTAACAGAGCCGAGACGAGGAACATCTGGCCGTCACCGATCTCTGATCCGACATTTTCTATGTGACCTTCGACGCCATTGCCCGCCTTCAGTGCAACGAACACATTCTAAGAAAGTATATATTCTTAATAAATTAATCAAAAATAAATTCATACAGTCGTTTTTAATCCTTTCATAAAATATATATATATATATATTCTTATCTCTTTCAATAAATTAATCAAACCTATAGGCACTTAAAAAAATGCATTTATAGAGACAATACTCGTGTGTTGACATGTGATTTTATTAAAAAAATTATACATATATGTATCCAACACGATAAATAAGGACGTCAAATGATTCTTCTACAGAGTCAAAAAAAGGTGATTGACGAGCTCATCAAATGGGGGCAAAAATATGAAATTGCCCCTTCTCACTTTGCAAATTTGCAAGTGAGTGCCCTGCTCTCTCATCTCCCTTCTCATGGTCATCGTCTTCTTCCTCGCGGCAATGGCAGCGATGCGATGGAGACGAAGCAGCAAGGCACGGCAGCGACAGCCATAGGAGGAAAAATAAGAGAACATGACAGTGATTTGAAAATTTACAAAATGAGCGGAGATAATTTCATCTTTTTACCTCAATTCGGTAAGCCTGTCGGTCACCCTTTCTGACTCTCAAGACTTTTCCTTGAATCGAACTCTTTTGTATCTATTTTAATTTTTTTATCTAATTATGTAAATTTTGAATTTATAAATTAGACCTTTTTACAAGTATATAGGAATAACAAAAACATAATTTTGTGTGTGTATATATTTATTAAAATGTTTTAATTTTTTTTTAATTTTTATCATTTCTCGTATTTGTGTATGTCGTGTTTGTGTCGCCATACTAGTATCCATATTAACATACTTTGTCTTTTTATAAACAAGAACCATAACTCTCAATCTTTCTAGGCTTTCTAGTTTTTAGCCAATAAATCATTGAAAGCGAAGGCGTTAAATTTGATGCACATAGCAAAAAATGTTTATAATTTTAAAAAAGTAGTTAATAATTTAAAATATATATTAATTTATTAAAAAATAATTATTATTAATTATGTGAGTGTTAAAACTAATATGAAATCTAACATTAATTACCATTTATAAATCTAAAACTCAATTGTAATAATCCCTCGTTGGCTCATTCCCCAAAAAATTAAACATTGTTGGGATAATATTTATATTTACAAACACAATTTTTACATATTACTTAACACACAATTTTATGAATTATTACACATGTTTAATAAGTTTATTATAATTTTTAAACCCCACAAAACAATAACATGCAAATATCAAGCCACAAACCATTATATATTTTTTAATTACTTTGCTTGTCTATAAAATTGTTTTTTTAGTTTTACAAATGTTTTCAAAATCTAACCATACATCGAATAAGAAAATGAGTGATTCATGGTTCAATGGTCGAAATAGGGTTAGACTATTTTAATTTTTTAATAAATAAGTAAATCCATAAAATGCATAATTAATTATAATATATTATATAATTATATACTTAGAGGTGAGCGACTAAAGATAAATGATCGATGGCCAAGGATGAATGGAGAAGAAAAAGAATATTAAAAGATCAAAGAGGGGAGAAAAAAAAAAAAAGAGAAACGACAACCAGAATTCATAATATAGCATGTATAGAATGAAAATTTTATTTTCAATTTTACAAGAATTTTTACGAAAGCTTTTTATTTGCTTCTCTTCAATGGGCCTCTTCTAACTATCGTATATATATTAACATGCTTCTCAATAATATGTAGACAAGGTATTTTTAATCCTTTATATAAAGATATATCATAAGTATTTGTAATCAATCATTTATCACTCAGAGGATGAAGAATACCATTTCATTGCTACAAGTACATATTATTGAAAGGAATAGAACATGTATTTGGATATTTCCTTTTGACCTCGCAAGTCGAGCTAAATTGGAATTAGTGTAGATAAGTTGTCAACAAATTTACAATTCATCTTATTAAGTTCTTGGGCATCAAAGAATCCGGTTTTAATTTATTGATAATCCATGATCAACTTTTATTTTTGTGCAGGATCCTACTCTCAAGAAAGTTCAATCCTCGAGATAAATGTTACGAAGGAAAGTCCAATCCTCATGGCCTTTGTGAAAGATAGATGTTTTGAATCAGTAAACGATAAGAGAATACATGCTCGACTACCATTATAATGTAATTCTAGTATGATTAGTTTTTTGAAATTATCAATATAACAGACTATTTATACTATTGAAGGGCACTGCAATGTTGTCTACCATAGAATAATATAACAGTTGTCCGACTGAGAGAGAAGGGGTGGGCCTCATGCCATGCTCCACATGTATGGGCCCACCCCTCTTTCTGTCGAACAACTGTTATATTATGGGCAACATAAAAGTTGCCTACTATTGAATAGAATAAAGTGTACAGAGAAGGTAATAATTTAGACTATTTATACTCCAATCAATGACAATTATTTGAATAGCCGCCATCTCTTGAAAAGTAAATCAATCGAACTAGACGGTTCAACTATGACCTGACCGATTTTTGAAATTAACTTTTATTTATTCGAACTCAACCAGACTCCCTTCCAAGTCACGAATTGACCAATCAAAAACTAGTCGAATCCTATTTTAAAAGCCCTTGTTTTTACCCTTGCTTTTGGGCAAACTCACCTTTTAATGGTAAAAAGTATAGAGTTAAAATCAAAAGTGGTAAACCAAAGAGAAGTAAAGAAAAGGGAAAAGGAGAACAAAAGTAAAACAAGCGGACAAATAATGTGCAAAATCAATCAATTAGGAAAGCCGCGTTAAAAACTCATTAGTTGCCATTACAGCTAAAATGAAAAGCGAATTTAAACCCGACGACAATGGCACATTCTACAACTCGAATATCATTACGATCCATTGCCCAAAAAAAAAAAACCCTTGACCGGCGACGTGGCGAGCCCCCATTCGCATGATTCTGCAACTAACAAAACATGGAAAAGCAATAAACTACTTGAAACTAAAAAATTAAAGAATCAGTGACCAGGACCACGTGCTCGACTACCAAATCGTCGTCATCTACCGCCAAGACTTGAGAAATCCGCCCGATCGGAGAACACCGATGGCAGGCATCCGGCGAGAACAAGCTCTGTAACCCTAGATCTGTCGACGGCGAGATCGAAATCAGACAGTGCAGCCACAGAAAACGAAGAAAAAGCAGAGCATGGAGACCAAGGCCACGGACTCAACGGCGGTGACGAGCGACCAGACGACGTCGTCGACAAACGAGAAGTTGAGGTCCGGCCACCAATCCAGGAGGTTCCTCGGCGCCCAACGCAAGGACACTCCTGAGAGGAGACTCGGCAACCTGAGGATCGTGGCCGGCGGAGACAAATTGACGTCGAACAGCCGAAGCGCCGTCGTCGTCCACCTCCAGAAGGACATTGTCGCCCGTAGTTCTCTTCTCTTCTCGCTCCGGAGATCGTGGCGGCCGCTCGCTCGCTCACTCTCGGCGTGATTCTCGTTCTAGGACATGATAGGCCTTTATATAATTATTCAAAGTTCGAAATTCGAATATTATTTTTCGCCGCAAGATCGAAATTTGAACTTTTGAAGAGGGCGATGCAAATTATGAAGTACGTAACTGAAAGGTCCATGATTTGATATTGGCCGTCCACGTGGAGTTGATTCGGCCGTGTTTGGAAACTTCAAGAAATAAATAAATGGAAAAGAATACCAAGCGCCCCCCTGCAGTTCAAATTTTTTTTATTTGAAATTACATCATCGGTTAGTAAAATTATTTAAATATAAAAAATAAGATATAATAAAAACACAAAATATAATTGTTATTATTATTTAACTATTATTTAAGACTATAATCAGCATTATCCTTAATTAATTTATTTGTTCCAAGATTTATTATTATGTAAAAATAAAGAATATTCAAAGTAGAAGTGAGTATTCCATTTGATTCGATCAAAATATTAAAATTAAAATAATTAAAATTATGATAAAAATAAAATTTAATCGATCGATCAAATAAATACGAAAATTAGAGAAAATAAAAATAAGAAGAATAAATATAAAAAAATCGAGAAAATTGTAGCAAAAAAACTAAAAAGACAAGAAAAAATTGAAAAATCAACAAAAACAACTTTTGTTCATCTTCTGTTTTTTGCCGAACCGTTGATAAAAAATGACATCATTTGACAAATTTGGCCAGTTTAGTTATTTTGGTTTCTTTCAAATCGAATTGAAATAATCGAAATTGACAAACTTAAAAACCTAACCAAATCGACTATTAGCTTAAACCAAATCAAATCAATAATTTCAGTTAATTCGGCTCAGTTATTTTAATTAAAGTGAAATTTTGCTCACTCTTAATTCAAAATTGTGAAATTATCTGAAAATGTTTAGGATGAAAAAAGACAAAATTATAAGTAAATAGGTTACAAAAATTAAAAACAAAAAAGTTGGGGTTGCAGGCCATGCACTCCCTAAGATAAATTAAGACCAAGGTTACCTCATGTACATGAGTTAATTATAGTATACTTCAAAAATTAACACATAAGCTATGATATTAGGTGGAGGGGGCAGCATTAATCAATAAAGCCATAAACCATGGAACCAATGAATTTATATTGCATTTGTTTTTTTTTTTTTGTAATTTGAATTATTAAATATTTTAAATATATCTTAATAAAATATATAAGAACAAAGAGTTGTTAGAAATATTTAAAATATTTTATAAACTGATCTACAAAAAATACCTGCAGTTTAAATTGAAAATAATTAACTACTTATGTGCATACATATATCCCTGAATGGCCATCTTAAGGCTACAAATGAAAGATCTAAGAGTGATACTATTGTTTTGTTTCTTTGATTAGAGACAGGAGGTAGCTTCCAAAAATATTTTCTATTGTTGATTTAAAAAAAAGTATGTTAGACCTAAACTTTCTTTACTTTTTTAATTTTTCTTTTGATCAAATATTTTACCATTCTTGGTTATAGTTTAATTACTGATGATGTATGAATATATTGTTGTCTAAATACAATAATAAATTTATTTGATTAAAAATATTGTTGTCAAACCGCTTGAATCTACAAAAAAACAATTAGAGGGTGCAAGGAGATCCCTTCACAAATATTCCGATATTTAAGTCAAATATTGGAGATGTTGAAAACCATATTGAAACTAGTATTAGAGACATATATTTTATGGAATGAATGACTGAGATTAGGGTTCTTACAAATAATGTCTATTTTGACATTCTGAAACCCATTAGGATTAGAATTCTTACATATAATGTCTATCTTGACTTTTCTTAACTTTGTTATGATTAGATAACGTCTATCTTGACTAGTCTTAATTCTGTTGGAATTAGAATTCTTTCGAATAATGTCTATCTCTTATTGATGACACTTATCTTCCCCAAAAAAATTTCAAATGTTGGAGTTATCTAGTTTGCTTGTTATACAAGACCCCATCACGTACAGAAAAATTTACACATTTTTATCTCAAAAAGTTATTTTGAGCTTTTAATAGGTTTTTGCCTATGATACAATAGTATCAATCATCAACTAAATTTATAAGATTTGAGATATTGACCATGCACTAAACTAATTTGGAGTTATAATGTCTGCATACACCAAACAAAAATGACGGTCTAGCAGCTCACTTGAGATAATATCACAATAATACTTACATAATACTTAAGTTAAACAAAGATTCAAGAGAACTTGAAGGTTGATAAAAATAGTGTTGTATGTCATATCTTTGGCTCACTCTTCGATCTCTTTTTATACCTTTTAGGTTGAGCTTAATGAAGAGGATTGCGATGAAAACAAAACGGTCCCATTCAAGTTGCAAAATATTAGTTAATTTCTCAAGAAATTATTGGTCCAATATTGAGTTATATTGAAATTGTTGGTTGAGTGTGTGAGTTGTGTTGACCTAAGTTTATAAATTTTAGAGCTCGTAGCATTTAAGGAGACTTGCAATTCCTAATCCCATGACATTTCATTTAGCCTTTGTGTTCCTTAAATCTTAAGGATTGTTTCAAGTTATGAATTTATTGGATAGGAATTGTTTTATAGTAAGGGTTTAACGGATAGATCCTTCGAGATCTTTTTTTATCTGTATTGTGCTTGTAAAGTCAGTCCTTACATTGTTTTGAAGAATATTTCAATGTTTATCATTTATTTGGATTGAGTTTCTTTACCTCACTTATTTTTTAGGAAATTCAGGAATACATTGTTAGTGTTGTGTGCTCTTATACTAGATTTAAATAGCGCTGGTTCTGAATTTTTTAGGATCCATGGCAAAAGTAAAAATTAGGCCCTCATATATATATTTAAACTTAGTGATGAACTCACTCTTATTTTTCAATCAAGATCTAACTTGTCCAAATTAACTAAAAATTTAACATTCGAGCCAAATAAATTATATTGATTCAAACTTCAATATATTAAAATTTAGAATAAAAGGCTACAATATATAAATATGATAAATACTTATAACAATTCAATAAGATCTTTTTCATCTAGCAAATTAATTTTTTTTTCATCCAGCCAAAAAAAAAAAAAATCTCTACATGTTGAATAGCTAAAGAAAAATAACATCAATCTATTTGAAATCTCTTTGTATCCTTAGCATTAGCAACCAACAAAACAAAAATGTCTTTACATCCTCAATAGTCAAAGCAAACTATAGCAGCCTACTTGAATCTCTTTGCATCCTCAACAACCAACAAAACAAAAATGTATTTTCTTCCTCAATAGCCAAAGCAAACAATAGCAGCCTACTTGAAATCCCTTTGCATCCTTAGCAATCGGCGAAATATCATCACCATTTGCAAGATAAGGTGAAAAACAACAAAATCACAACTAAAAAAGTATTATTTAAATGATTTTCTTCTTGCATTTTGAGAAGCAAAATCCTCAATGATGTTTTCAAATTCAAGCTTTTCTAACATCTCATTTTCAATGGATAATATTGCCAACCCATTTAGCCTTTCTTATGACATGGTAGACCTCAAGTAAGATTTCAATAATTTTAATTTAAAAAAGCTTCTTTCTGCATATGCTACAGTCACAAGTACAATCAATAGTATTCTATAGGCAATCAAAATATTTGGAAAACAATCCATATTTTTTACAAACTCTACAATTTCAAGTGTTGTGTTTATTGCTGATGGTAAAAGATATTGCAGCACTTGTAACTCTGAAAACAAATCACTTGCATCAATATCAGAAAACTCACCATTTCACACAATAATTTTTCAATTCCTTTTCACCCAATGAAGTTAACTTCTTTGAATTAAATAAGAACCCAAAAATACCATCATATGTTTGCATTTGTTCAAATCTACTCCTTAATGAAGAAAGAGTCATATCCATTACACAGATGAAATAATTGACTCCAAATGATTCTTCAACTGTTTGTACTGTCTCATCATTGGCATTCTCATCAAATTGTTTTTTTCTATGACTTTGACCTTTTTTTGGAAATTCAGGTTCAATCCCCATATCACAAGAAATAGTTTTAACTTCAATCATATCATATGCAAATCCATTTTCTCTATAATTCTCAAAAAAATAAATGAGCCTTTCTAAATTTTTTAAAGCAGCATCAATGCACATATCTTTAGATTGTAATTTTTTGCTGACTAAGTTAATTTTCAAGAAAATATCATGCCAAATAACCATGCCTAATAAAAATTCAAAATTTTCCAGTTCATGTGTTGCTAAACTTTCAACTTCACTTTTTGTTTTAGCATCTTCACTAGTTTCTACTACTTTAAATAAAGTTTCTTTTATTTGAGTAGGTTGGGATCTTATTGCTTTAACACTTTCTACACGACTTTCCCAACGTATAGTTAACAGTGTTTTGAGAGTTAAACCATCTACATGATTTTGTAAAATCTTCTAATGCTTTGTAGAATTAGCAAAAACACAATAAATGTGTTGAACCACCCCAAAAAAGGATTTCGCTTTCACACAACAGTTTGCCACATCACATAGTATTAAATTAAGAGAATGACAACCACAAGGCATGAACAAAGCCTCTAGGATTTATTTCAAGTAATCTTCTTTGTACACCTTGATGTTTTCCTTTCATATTAGAGCCATTATCATAACTCTGTCCTCTAACATCATCAATTTTAAGACCAATGGACTCTAAGACAAATTGCAATTCATTAAAAAGTCATAATCCTGATGTATCTTTCACAATTAAAAACTCTAAAAAGTACTCTTCTATTTTCATTGGACTCCTTGATACATCCACACACCATATTATCAAAGTCCTTTGTTCCTTGTGACTTGGATCTGGAGTGCAATCAAGTATCACTTAAAAATATTTTGCTTATTTGATTTTTTCAATGATTACACTTTTGACTTTTTATGCCAGCAAAGCTATCAGCTCATTTTGAATCTTATGGCTTAGATAGTGATAGTGAATCTCATCATTTTGAATTCGTCGAAAATGTTCTCGCATTATTGGATCAAATTCTGCAACCATTTCCAATATACCTAAAAATTACCATTATTTTCTTCATAAATTCTCTCTTTTGTTCCACAGAATGCAATATTATTTTTAGTAAGACATTTGACAACATAAATTATGCTTATCAAAACATGTTTCCAATATTCCTTCTCTCTCCTAATTTGTTCTTGTATGCCTTTATCAATTGTTTCATTTTTTTTTCAATCTGTTATGTAATTCAATCCAAGAACTCATGTTAGTTATGTGTTCAATGTTGTTTTCATATTGTTTAAGCCTCTCACTAAGATATTTCCAATTTATAAGTCCTTCATTTTCTAATTAGCTTCTACAACACATTGTTTTAAACAATTTACAGCAAAAACAAAATACCTTATCTAATTTCTTTGAGTATACTAGCCATTTTCTGTCATGAGTCTCTCCATTTGGTAACTTTCTCATGTAATAAGTCAAGCAAAAATATCTAAAGTTTTCATCCTTGGGAAATTTGATATTATTATCTCTTGCAAGACCTTTTTCCACAAATAAAGCTCTCATTTTCCATTTTGATTATCCCAAATTCTAGGATAAAAAATGTTTAAAAGAAAACTTAGTTCTACACCCTCAGGTTCAGTGTCTTCATTATTATAAAAATGATCAAAATCTTCATTCTCAACATATTCATCTTCACCTAAGTCACCTACCTGTGCATTAAAATCATTCTCAGTTCATACCAATTCTTCTACATGATTTTGTTATTCAGATTCATTAACTAAATCATTATCAATTCCTACAAATTCTTCAACATGATTTTGCTGCTCAGATTCATTGACTAAATCTTCAGTTGAATTATCAAGTGAACTATTTGTTTTGTTTTGAAAAAATTTATCCAGAGCTCTCTTTTGAGATTGAGTTAATTCTTCTCTCTGTCTTTTTCTTTTTCTTTTTTGACTTCCAGATGAGTGTTTCTTACTAAGGATTGTTACTTGAAAACATAAACAATACAAGGAAAGCCAATGCAATTTTAATACTTCAAAGAATAAACAAAGAACAACACAACCTGGAATTTGAGAAACCCCCTTTGAGAAATCCCTCTCCACAGAAAGTTCACAAGGATCAACTTAGAATCTTAGATCAGCAGATTTGAAGTCCACTCAGCATTGTTGGGTGTTCTTCTTCTTGAAGAGGGGAACAAGGTTCTTTTTTCAAAATATTAAATTAATTAATAGTTATAATAATATAATATAATACTTACTAAAAACATTTTGGGCCCCCCTAAATAATGGGCTCAAGGCAATTGCGTTGACTGTCTCTGTTTAGGGTTGGGCCTGGATTTAAATGACATCTAGCGGGTTTGTTTTAATGCATTAATTGTATTTTTGTATAAATCTATAAAAGGTAAGATTTTATTTATTCATATTTTCTCCAATCAATTATATAAATGAGTTCTTAAATCTTCAATGTGAGAATCTTATTCTCAAGGTGTCGAGACTATGTGACAGGATTTTCTGGTAATAGAATTTCTTAAACTATTCCTAATCCTTATATTCTTTGGATGGGGATTCTAATTAATCGAGTATGGATTAGCACAAGAGTTACTATCTTGTTCGATATAGGGATACTAATAGGATGATAGTGTGTCACGCGCCATATGACATGAGATGTTGCTACTCGTTAGTAGACCTGTGAGTGGTCGTTGGGGAACGATCAACCGAATGTGACGCCGATGACTGTCCACATGGCCTGGTGGATAATAGTCATGTCATCAAGTTGCAATGGTGTGTTGATCCTTAGACTTAAACCATCACAATTGTTTGGTGTATTAGTGTTCGGGATTTGCTAATGAGCCGAACCATCTGATTGGGAGACAGGAACATTCATCTATGTGGTTCTGTGTTACTGGTATATGGAGACAGGTGTTGAGAATATGATCTATCATTCTCATTGGTATTTGATAGGGTGAACATTCTATGTTATCTATTATTAATGTGACGGGACAATTATTGGTCAGGGCAGATTGAAAGTTAGGAAATGTGTTTCCTGAGATGTCATTTAGTCACATTAATGAGGTCTGACACATAGTTACTGAGTTTGTAAGTTTGTCACTCCATGACTCTCGCTCAGTCGGGACGTTAGGTGATGGAAGGATTATGTCACACGCTAATCGTTAACTATAATAAGTTCACTTGAAGTGAGACTTCACTACCACATATACTGTCTTGAACCGCTGCTAGGCATTATTTAGGAATTCTCAAAACGTCGTCAGAATTTGGAAAAGTTCCAGTGTTAGGTCAAGGGGTTGATCAATATTGAAAAATGTTTTAGTGTTATCTAATTACTAGTGGGTAGTGGAACTAGAAAGTTACACACCATATAGTGTTGTGTTTGGTATCGAAATCGTGTACCCAAAATGTCTCTAGAAATGGTTAGTCAAAAGTTGACATTAGTCTCTTGCCAATAATGCATAGTATAATGCAGATGATGGAATTTAAGGGGGATTTGATTTTGGGAAGGAAGAAGAAAAAGGATGAGGGGTTTGTTTAAAAGAACATATGCAGGGCCTCTGCTTTTCTCATTTTTTCTCTCTACGCACATGCGTGCTTCCTCTTCTTTTTTCTTTTTCCTCTACTTCTTCTGAAAATATTCTGTTGCGAAATAAATATTGTACGTGTAATTGTTATGTGTATAATTTTGAAACGTGGAACCTCTGTGTCGTCTAGCATGGGAAGAGGTGACCAGAACGACACTATTCAGTATACTAGGTGGATCGACTAGAACCACCACATCTAGAGATGGATTCAGACTCAGTATAAAAATTGTTTCTATACTCCATCCTTATATTGGGCAGCATGTATGTATTTAATTATATTCAATTGTTAAATATGCGTGTTGCTTAAATACTCAAACTATGTATGATATATATTATATTCCGTTGCGTGTATCTAATACACAGTAAAAATTTTATTTTTACCCATACTGTCGTATTAGTGATTCCATTTAATGGTATCAGAGCCTCAGTTTGGTATTTAATGCATATATGTGGATGTATATGTTAAATATTACATTTAATCGAGGTGCTGGTTCCGGTAGCCAGATAACATGTTATAATTGTTTTGTTTTTATAGTTGTGTGGTAATTCGCATTGGACATTAATACGGAATTTAGATATGTTTGTTTGGATGTCGGATTGTATTATTTGACATATGCAAGATAAATGTTTTCAAAATTGTTTTGAAACAGCAGAAGCGAATGTGTGTTCAGGATGAACATGAGCTTAGCATGTATAAATGAGTGAATGTTATAAGGCTTCCTTTGATTTAATTCAAATTTGTAATAATTAATTTATTTAGTTATGTACTTAGATATAAGTCTCATGTAGCTTCTTTTAGTCTTTATTTTACAAATGTTATAAATTGAAGACAACATCACGGAGTTGATCGCAACAGAAGCAATGAAGTAACAGTTCATCAAGGAGTTGATGTGTGACATGGTTTAAACCAGGAGGCGCAAGTTTATTCTGTGTGCAAGTCCATGGTCATCTCAGTTAATTTATTATTTATTTTATTATACAATGGTTGTGTGATGAAATGAATGATGGAATCTAATGAGACCTTAAAATAAAAAGAATAAAAATCTTCCCATAAAATTAATATTAAATCTAAACAGTAAATTTAATTTATTGTGGCTTTCCATTATCGTAGGGGTTCATCAGTCTAATTGTGTATCCAAAAAAATTGTAAATGTCGGGGTGTATTTCATGAAAGATTGTTTGATTTCTCCTATTAACCATGAGATAGGGCAATGTTTAATGGGTTTCACCTAACTAAGTAACTAAAATGTAAGGGATGGTGATGTTCAACTCATTGCACTTAGCCAGATAATGGGTGGATTGTAACTAGTCTATTAGGCAAAAAAACTATAAATTTAAGGTTTATGACAGATTAAAAACCAAAGATTGAGCTCCACATATGATGTGGTGGCACTACAAAAAAAATGGTTTTTAGCGGCGGTTTTTTTGGCATTTAGCAACGGTTTTTAACCGCCGCTAAGTGATTTAGCGACAGTTTTTAAAACTGCCGTTAATACAGCCTCGTGCGGCATTTAGTGGCTGTTTTTAGCAACCGCTGGTATAACCGCCGCTAAGTGATATTTTTAGCGGCGATTTCTAAACCGCTACAACTAGCGACGGTTCTTTTGAATTTAGCAACGGTTTCTTAAACCGCCGCTATTATTAAATGTCTTAGCGGCGGTTTAAGAATATTTCAAAAAACTATTGTTAAATCTACTAAATTATAAGAGTATTTCAAAAAACTATAAATGTAAGAGGTATTCTTATGAAAGATAAATCGACCACCTGCTATTGCATTCTGTATAAGGATCACGTTTTCTGCTGGAAAATGCAGGATTCAAAAAATTTAATAGGAGTATCCATTTAATCAAAAGTTTTTAATTAAATAGAGTTTTACAAAGATACATGCTAATATATCTATTTATTTTTTGCATATAAAAATGGCAAGTATAAATCTATTAACTCGTATTCTATAAACCAATAGGCTCACTGGACTAAATTTTTCTAATTGGTTTCAAAGTCTAAAAATAGTGCTCAATATGGAAAAAATAGATTACAATTTGTCCTATATACCACCTACTAAAATTCCTCTAACTGCGATTGTGGAAGAGATTATCACTTGAGAGATTTTGAAAGGACATGACATGAGAGCTCATAAGTACATTCTCACATCGATGTCAAATGATTTGCAGCATCAGCTTGAGCACTTCATGAGTGTTGCGAGCATGACACAGTAGCTCAAGGACTTCTTTGGCGAGCTGTAAAACCCTTTCCCCGCAAGCTACCCTATCTTTAAGGACAACCTAGAAGAGGGAGCGCTATGGATCATGAAATGGTCAATAACCAGCCACATGCACACATACATCTTATATTCCCCACAAAGTTCATACTAAAACCAAAAGCCTTAAAGGTTACAAGCACAGTTCCAATCAAGCTATGTAATACAAAATACATTCTAAACAATCACAAACAACATCTCCCAAGATCTCCGACGTGAGAGTAGACCCGTGCACGCACACTTCTACCCATCTTTCCTGCTCGACTCCTCGCTAGCTATTTCTTTACCTTTACCTGGAATTGTGGAGAGTACAAAGTAAGCTACAAATCTCAACAAGTATAAGAAATAGGAAAGAAAAATGTGACAAATAATAATGTGATACAGGTATAGTAGGTGGTATCTGATAAGCATATATATGTGGATGATAGATCATAAAATTTGGACCACACACCCACCCAGATGATAATGCCATGCATAGCACACACAAAAGCCGGTAAACACATAACTAACCAGTGGCCTCATATAACAATATAAAATATATTATAACACATATCGTCCTGTAGTTGATACCCACAACCAGAGAAGATGTAATCTCATGGGGACCATAGGTCCTATCTCATATATTTGGTTATAGTCATACATATATATATATAATCTCACTCATAGTTGTCACCACTGGGGTTACGCTCCTGCGGTAACGACTGGAGGTTCTGGGCAAGGGTAATAATTGTTGGGGTAAACAACAATATTAATATAAATCGGTACAAGAAAGCTGTAATTAATGGCCGAAGTAGACAACACTACAAAGAGCAAAGAAATTTAATACATATCAAGTCGTGCAAGTGTGCTGTCTTGAAGACAAAATTGCCCTGCACCGGCAGCTAACAGACTACAACGATAGTCTTAGCAGGATGAAATAATCTCACCGACAGAACAACAACCAAGAACTGCCGGAGCTAATAGAACTCAAAGGGGTATTTTTCTCTCTATTTTGGATAAAAAAAAAAAAGATTGGAAATGAACTTAAACTCACTGGTGAACAGTGGGATGGGGAGAACATTTTTCAGAATTTCCGTATTAGAAGAAAAGATAGAGTAGAGCTTTAAAACACTTCATGGAACTAGAGGCTCGTATCTATAAATATAGAGCCGGAAAACCTTGCATGAAATCTAGAAAATGAGTGTTGGGACCATGATATGTTGGAGGGAAATCCGTAAACGGCACCTCGGACTTCGACATGCATTTCATAAAATTGGGAAAGAAATCTAGAAGCTGTTGGGCCATCCACGCGCACTGGAAATTCGGAATGGAGTCCGGATAATTAAGATTTAAATAATATATTAGATAAATTTTTACTAAAAAATATATTATTTTATTCTTATTGATCCGATCTGAACCGAACCGATCGACCGAACGAATGCCAACGCGCGCATATGGGTATGGGTTCGTCCGCTCACAAAATTTGGGTTCCCTTTAGGGCCCAAACCGAATATCATGAATTGGGCTATTTATACCCACTTTAAATCTCCTCACCAAGCAATGTGGGACAACAAACATTCCCACACACTTAACACATACACTCAAACACAACAATAATTGTTAATTTTACGGTCATAAAGGACATTGGAAGAGTAACTGCTCAAACTACCTGAGAAGCTTTAAGGGAAAGCATCTAGAGGGTCAAGGTATTTTTTATTCTATGTGTGTTATTGAGACTGATCTATCGATTGGTCAATACCCTACTTCTTGGATTATGGATTCTGACGCTACTCTTATATCTGTTTGTTTGCATAGAATCTCAATCAAAGTAGGGTGCTTGGGAAGCCCAAAGTGATTTTGCGAGTTGGTAATAGGGCAAGCGTTGTTGTATTAACCATAAGGACTACTTCTATATCTTTATCTTCTGGGCATGTATTGGTTTTATCGAATGTGATTCAGAATGTTATTTCTATTCCATAGCTTGTAAGTCACAGTTATATTTTTTTTTTTACATGTAATGAATGTTTGATTAATTATGTTTGATAACGTGTATGTGAGCAAAGCTGTGATGATAAATGGTCTATATTTCTTGGAAATACATGTATGTGAATATAATCAGCAAATAGTTGCTAAATCTAATATCACATTAAAAGAGAAGCGTTCTCGGGGTAATCAAATTAATCGTAAATACTTGTGGATCTTAGGCTCGATCATATCGGCAAGAGTAGATTTATGAAGTTACCTTGTCAGGGTCTTATTTATGATTTGTGTAATACCCCAAGAGCCCAGAGAATGGTAGTATATATCGAGAATAAGTAAGGAATGAAACAAGACCAGCTGGATACCTTTTGGGCTAAATGTTGGCAAAGAACTCTAGGGTTAAGCGTGTTTGAACTGAGGAAGCTTAAGGGTGGGTGACCCTCTGGGAAGTTCGCGTAGGCCCATCAGGATAAGTTATTCCAGTCCTTCCTATTGCTCGATGCGGGATGTTACAAGTGGTATTAGAGCCGACACTTAAAAAAGGTGGTCCGATGAGGGCTAGGAGTGGCGCCGGGGCTCGAGAGGCTGTACAAGAAGCGGCTTCTGGTAGACTTCTAGGATGGCAACCTCCAAATGGGAGAAGATCTGGAACCAGTTGTAAGGTCGCATGACGAGGACGTCATGTATTCAAGGGGAGAGAATGTAATACCCCAAGAGCCCAGAGAGTATATATCGAGGATAAGTAAAGAAGGAAACAACACTAGCTGGATACCTTTTGGGCTGAATGTTGGCAAAGAAATCTGGGGTTAAGCGTGCTTGAGTTGAGGAAGCTCAAGGATGGGTAACCCCCTGAGAAGTTTGCGTAGGCCCATTAGGGTAAGTTGTTTCAGTCCTTCCTATCGCTCGATGATGGATGTTACAATTTGTGTGCTGAAATCAGGCCAACTTTTGAGTAATGTATTCTCAAAAAAATGACGAAGTCTCCTTTTGTTGAACTAGGGGAAAAGACTACTAAATTGTTAGGATTGATACATTCAGATGTATGCGGGCTCATAAATGTTATGGCCCAATTTGGTTATATCTACTTTGTAAATTTTACTAATGATTTGTCATGGTATGGTTATGTGTACTTAATGAAGTACAAGTCTGAAGTATTTGAAAAGTTCAAAAAGTTTAAGGTTGAAGTAGAAAACCAAACAAAAAAGAGTATCAAGATTCTTTGATCAGATCGAGGAGGTGAATACTTGAGTACTAAGTTTATTGATTATCTCAAAGGTTGTGGTATAATTTCACAATTGACTCCTCCTTATACATTACAGTTGAATGGTGTAGATGAATGTAGGAATCTGACCCTGTCGGACAAGATTTGTTCTATGCTAAGCTACACGAAGTTGCCTATTTCTCTGTGTGGTTATGCTATTCTTACTACGATTTATTTGATAAATCCAGTAACAACTAAATATTTTTCAACCATACCATATGAGATATGGGTTGGGAAACCTCTGAGTCTTGAGCATGTTAGGATTTGGGGTTGCTCGATTTTTGCGAAGAGGTTGAGAATAGAAAACTTAGATCCTAGATCTGAAAAAAAATTATTTTATGGGATACCTTAAAGATAGTTTAAAGTATTATATCTATTTTCCAACTAACCCAAGAGTTGTGATCACTAGACATGTCATTTTTTTGGAAGAAGAGTTCATCTGGAAAGGTGGTATGGGAAAGAAAATAGATCTAACAGAAGATGAGTCTTATGTTCCATAAATACCTTATCAGATTATTGAGCATGACGAATCAAGTCAGGGAGATCATCCACAGATTTCCCATAGGTCTGGTAGAGTACCCTATCATTCGGATTGATGGTATAGTTTATCGATGAAAGAGATACATGAATTGTTCTTATATGGGGACAATGACAAATTGGTTGACCCTATCACCTATGAGGAGGCAATATCTTATATCGATGCCTTGAAGTGGAAAATAAATATGGAATCTGAGATGGTGTCTATGTACTCTAACTAGGTTTAGGTTTTGCTAGATCCACCTGAGGGAATTGTTCTTGTTGGGTGTAAATGGATATTTAAGATAAAGATCGGTTCAAATAAATAGGTTTCAACGTATAAAGCTCGGTTGGTCGCAAAGGGCTACCGTCAGCGTCAAAGTATTGACTATGACGAGATTTTCTTTCTTGTCGCAATGCTTAAGTCCATCAGGGTAATGCTAGCTATAGTTGCTTACTACGACTATGAGATCCGACAAATGGAAGTTAAGACGATTTTTTTGAATGGATTTCTTGAAAAAGAGATCTATATAGAACAACCGAGTGGATTTGAGTCTGTCGATCCATGTCAGGTGTGTTTACTAAAAAGATCAATATATGGTCTAAAGTAAGCATCGAGGAGTTGAAACATTTGTTTTAATCATGTGATCAAAGAGTTTGGTTACTTGAGAAATATGAATGAACCATGTGTAATACCCTTATATCTTCATAAAGTTGTCATGTAATTTAGATGAGTTTAAAATACCGAAAAATGACTTGATGGTAAAAATAAGTCACCGAATCGACTGCAGGGAATGTCCCAATGCTGAGATTTCAAAGGAAAATGATATGTCGTTGATAAACATCCTGAGATAGGATGTTTAGTATCGAAAGAAATCAGATTGGAGTTGGTTTTCGATATAGCTTTGATTTAGACTGAAAAACTGAATTGTCAGCAAGGAGCGCCTCGGAACTTAAATGTTTAAAAGAAAGGATATATTATTGATGAGCATCCCAAGAATGTCTGGTATAGGTTATAGTTGTTTTTAATAAAAGATATTATGTTTTATCAGGTTAAAAAAAAAATCAGAATTGCAGCGTGAGGCATGACCGCCACACCTACCACTGTCGCTGTCAAATTAGAGACCAGGGCATGGCCGAGCCTGGCATGGACGTGGGGGTGGTCATTAGCTCATTTTACCCCTTGTGATTGGTTGAGAGAGGCTCAGATTTGGCTATAAATAGCTGAGTTTTGGTCGAGGGTTTCCATCAAAGTTAATAGGCTTAGATCAAGAGTTTGGGAAGGAATTGGAGCATTTTGATAAGGGGATTTTGTTCCCCAGGTTGTGAGAAGCAATTCTAGAGATTTTGAGAGTTTTTGGAGTGGTATTGGGGGTGTTTTCGCAGTTATATATTCGCACACCTATTTATATACACATATTGAGTGAGGGTTTAAATTGGTTTGTAGAATGAACGATCAAAGGATCTAATAAGTAGCTTTTGGTCGTGAGGCTATGGGTAACTAGTCTGGAAAGTTTCGTGTTAATCAGATGCCAATTTGGTTCGCTGGAGTTCAGTGGTAGGTGGCTTAGGCATACTATTTTCGGCCAAATTAGAGGGTTTTCAGTGTTGTTTTCTGACCAAGAGGGGTACCATTGGGATTGACTAAGGGAGAAGAGTAGCTCGGTGTCTTCAGTTTAATTTTTCGGTGTGCCGGCGCCGAAGAAGATGATCGGAGGTAATTTCTGTATTTTTTAAATAATAAAAATATAAAAAAATTGAGAAAAAATAGAATTAAAGGAAATAAAATTCTGAAAAATATCCAAAAATTCAAGAAAAAGGAATATTTTATTTTGATGAATTTTTATCTTGGAAATTTCTTGAGGAGATAATTATTTTGGATTTTTGAAAGGAAATGTAAATGAAAAATAAATATGAGGAACTTTTAGAAAATTCTGAGAAAATTCCAAAAGGATAAGGAATTTATTTTTGAATTTTTTTGATTTTCATGGAGGAAATTTGAAGGAAATCAAGGATAAATAAATTTTCTCAAGAAAAAGTAATTATGGAAATTGGAGAAAATAGGAGAAAAATCAGAAAAATTTCCAGAAAATTCCAGAGACTTATAAATATTGTTTTATGAATTTTTGTGGATAAAAAATTTGGAAAAATTCTTGAATAGGTATTTACTTGAAATTATCGAGAGAAAAATATGAAGAAATTAGAGAAAAATTATGAGAAAATAGATATTGATTATCCTTTGAATTCATATGATGTCTAGGGTATCGTTGAGGCTCGAGGTTGAGCTATAGTGCGCCTAGCAGGAGAATCGAGGTCGGGCTCACATTTCGAGGAATATTGAATTTAGCCCAAGGTGAGTTATTCAATCCAATTCTTATGCATATTCTTGTTAGTTTTGATTACTCTTGATTTATTATGGGTGGTACGACCCTATACTCGATTTTGTTACATACAGATGATTGACCCGTGATAGGTTGATTTCATGTGGAAGATTCATCCAAAATGTTTTTGTATGTGCATTGAAATGTTGTTGTTCCTAATTTATTGATATATGTTGTGGTTATGGCATTGGCATATCTTTTGTGTTATTCATGTGGGATGTCAACCTGTGTTACGGCACTTGAGTGATAGCACTAGGGAAATGTGCCAAGAATTAATGCCCACCTATGACGGGGACTGAGAGTGGACACTACTCTTGCGAGTCAAAAGTGGTGGGGCTGAGAGTGTACACCACCTCGGGTCAGCTCCAAGTGGTGAGACTAAGAGTGGACACCACTCAGGTTCCTTTGAGCGACAACATTGTTTCCAAGGTGAACGTTGACTCCCAGGAATAGTGTTGATCATTTGGTTGCCAGGGTTTGTGTTGATGAGACCCGAAATGCCTTTGAGTGGGAACGTAATGATGACGGGGTGATTCCCGAGTTCATGCATTGATGTAGCCCCTCTTAAGCTAAGGTTGTGTTATGCCAATATGTCTGTGTGATCTGGTTGCCTCTAGAGAGATTTGCTCTTTCCCCATGGTATAGGTTAAGCGCTGTATGAGAGTCTCTTGGGATGGGGTGTGTCGAGATATGTCGATTTTGTTCATGGTCTTGCATATATCATGAAAATATTTTGAGCTCTCACTTAGATGATTCAATATCTAATTTAGACTATATCCCTAGAATATTCAAACGTTCCAGGTGAAAGCAATGGCGGCAAGGGAAAAGATGTCGTCGAGATGTAGCCGCTATGTTTAGTTTTCGTAGGTCTTTATCTATGATTTCGATGTTCAGAGATTATGTAATATTTTGATATTTTCATGTGAAACATCGATTTGGTTATTTGATTGTAAAAGGAATTTGTCGGTTACATATCATTGAGGTTTCAATCTTGTTTTTGTTGATGTGATTGATATTACATGTCTTA
Organism: Diospyros lotus; assembly: GCF_014633365.1. Taxonomy (NCBI): domain Eukaryota; kingdom Viridiplantae; phylum Streptophyta; class Magnoliopsida; order Ericales; family Ebenaceae; genus Diospyros; species Diospyros lotus. Next base: position 34,463,779 of record NC_068346.1, read on the forward strand.
CTCTATTAATTATTAAATTTGATATGTTGAGAAGGTATAATCGGGATTCTCGGGAAATTATTATGTTGAGGGTATGTATATCGAGAGACTTATGTTGTGTGTATGATGTTGAAAAAAAAATATTCTCGAAATCTTGAGTTAATGCACGCTTAGGAAAAGTGGGGCATTACACCATGTGTATATAAGAAGGTTAGTGGGAGCAACATTGTGTTCTTAGTCTTATATGTAGATGATATTTTAATTATGAGTAACAATGTGGACATAATGATGTCTACAAAAGCTTGATTGTCTAGAGTATTCTCCATGAAGGATCTAAGAGATGCTATCTATATTTTGGAGATTAAACTTTATAGATATAGAGTTAGGAAATTGATAGGTGTCTCCTAGAGCTTGTACATAGAGAAGATGCTAAAGAGGTTTAGCATGTTGAATTCCAAAAGGGGGCAGTTGCCTGTCCAGGTTGGAGTTCATCTCTCTAAGAATATGTCCCCTAATACTTTTGAAGAGAGAGATTGTATGAGTAAGGTAACTTATACTTCTACGGTTGGGAGCCTTATGTATGCAATGATATGTACAAGGCCAAATATTACATATGTTGTAAGTGTTGTAAATTGATATCAATTTGATCCTGGTGATAGTCACTGGATCGCAGTGAAGCATATTTTGAAGTACTTACGAATAACTAAAGATATGATACTAATTTATGGAGGAGGTGATTTCCATGTAGATGGATTCACTAATTTGGATTTTCAATCGGATGTTGATGATCACAAATCGACATCTGATTTTATATATCTCTTGAATGGTAGTGTTGCGAACTGGAAAAGTTTCGTACAAGTAATCATAGCGGATTCAACCACTGAAGCCAAGTATGTTATGGCATTTAATGCTGCTAAGGAAGCTATTTGGATCCGAAAGTTTCTTTCGGAGGTTGATATAGTTTCAGCCATTCTATCACTAGTACCTTTGTATTATAACAACATTGGAGTTATCAAGCGAAGAATCTCAAGTCTCATCAGAAGTCCAAACACATTGAACGCTAGTTTCATTTGATTCGAGAGATTATAGCAAGTGGGGATGCGCAGCTACAGAGAATAGACTTAGTAGATAATGTAGCTGACCTACTCACCAAGACTATGACTCAGTCATAGCTAGATAAACATCTTGAGAAGATGGGTATCTGATTTCTGTCAATGGTGTAACACTAGATGTAAATTAGCATTAGTGCAAGTAGGAAATTGTTAGTATTATGTGCCCTTATGCTAGATTTGGATGACATCTAGCGAACTTGTTTTAATGCATTAATTTTATTTTTGGATAAATCTATAAAATGTAAGGTTTTATTCATTCATATTTTCTCCAATCAATTATATGAATGAGTTCTTAGATTTTATGTGTGAGAATCTTATTCTCAAGGTGTTGAGATTGTGTGACAGGATTTTCTAGTAACAGAACTTCTTAAATTATTCATAATCCTTAGATTCTTTAGATGAGGACTCCGATTAATCGAGTATAGACTAGCACAGGGGTTATTACCTCGTTCGATATATGGATACTGATAGGAGGATAGTGTCTCACGCGCTATATGACATGAGATGTAGCTAGTAAACTTGTGGGTGGTCGTTGAGGAACGATTAATCGAATGTGACATCGATGACTAACCACATGGCCTAGTGGATAATGGTTGTGTCATTAGGTTATGATGGTGTGTTGATCCTTAAACTTGAACCAGCAAGGTTGTTTTGTGTATTGGTGTCCGGAATTTGCTAATGAGCTGAACCATCTGATTTGGAGGTGGGAACGTTCATTTATGTAGTTTTGTATTATTGGTATATGGAGACAGGTGTTGAGAATATGATTTGTCACCCTCGTTGGTATTTGAAGGAGTTAACGTCTTATGCGATCTATTATTAATGTGACAGGACAATTCCTGGTCAGGGTATATTGAAAATCAGGAAAGGTGTTTCCTGAGGTGTCATCTAGTCATATAGTCACATTAATGCGGTCTGACACATAATTACTGAGTTTGTAAATTTGTCACTCCATGGCTCTCGCTCAGTTAGGACGTTAAGTGATAGAAGAATTATAACACATGGTAATCATTAACTATAATAGGTTCACTTGAAGTGAGACTTCACTGCCACCTATATTTGTTAAATATGAGCCATGAAGACCAATGCTAGTAACACAAAGTGGCTCTATCTTGTAATTCTTTAAATATTATTTAAATGACAAGTTTATGTTTATATTTAAATTACAATATGATTTAAATTGAAAACATATATCCATTAGTATAATAAGAAGTGAATATCATTCTTAAGTGTTAAGAATACGACTTTCGGATAATTCACAATTTGTTATACTATAAACATGTTCTTGGCCATAGAGTTCCTAACCAGGATAGTAGCAACTCGCAAAGTCCAACACATCATATTCCTCCTTGTTCAGTATGAGATACTAAAAAATAAAGTTGTTGAATCTAGTGTTATTCTGTATAAGATATAGAAAGAAAATGAGCGAGTGCTCATTACAGGAATGAGTTTATTAAACGAGACTGTTAACATTAAATCACATGGGTTATATCTCACGAGTCAATGATTCAATGTTAGTTGCGAATATGTAGCTAATCCTTAGATCTGAGATGACATAGATATCTATGTATTGGTGGATTAAGATATCAATGATATTATATGATTGTTCTAATCAGAAATAATCATACGTATCTATGTGTCTAATTTAATGATATATGAGGTATGTGTGTATCAGACATGAAATCTATCATCTTGAGATTTCTGAGGAGGATATCGTATGTGATCCAATAATCACTTGACGATAAATCATTGGCTGAGATAATATGACAATGGAATGTGACCATGATCTCATATCTTGTGAGGAGGTTATGTAATAATTAGTCAAGATTGAATTTATATTTGGTCATATAACGAGATTAAGAGATTCGACCTGCTGACTATAATCTCATATTTTGTCGGGATATAGAATAATATAATGACCATATTGCATGGTATCATAGTAAAAAGGTTCACAATACTCACTTTATAATAAATTGGGTAATCATAACATATTACTAGATGTCACTCATGATTTATGACAATTAATAGTTGATTATTCTCATTGCTAATTTATTTGTGAATTCAGAAAGTTCCACCCAAAAGAAATCATTTCAAAGAGAAGAAGAATAAATTAGTAATTTTGAAATTATTAATTATAGTGCATTTATTTATTAAATAAATAAGAATGATTATATTGTGAATATAATTATTTAATTATTAATAACTGTAGTGGGGTTTTTGCTAGCATATTAAGCTTGGCCTAATAACACTAATTGAATTGGGCTTATTAAGCCCACTAGTTAAATTGGACTTATTCAATCCAATAGCACATAGGGTTCTCTAGGGTGCTCTATAAATAACACCATAAACCTTTCTCACAAGACTCTTGCTCACTTGAGAGGTGTGTGAATCTTTAAGAGTTAGAAATTTTGAGAAATTTCTACTTCTTATCTTGAATCTCTTGGATCTAAGTGATTTGGTGGACTAATTTAGTATTCTACACTTGGAGGATTATATGGCAAGGAAGTTAACGGTGAAATCGGATTTCATCAAGCGGTATACTTTCATCCAACCTTTGATTTTGTAAACCATAATTTTTGAAAAACGTGATACTTATAAAATTAAAATTAATTCCACTGAGCATTTGATGAGATCTATGCAATCCAATAATACTGTAATATCCCAAAAAAAATAATAAAAATAATAAAAGTGTAAACTAAATTTACTGAAATTAAATTTAATTAATTAATTAAAATTAATTAATTTGTTAAAATTTTGTGGCTGTGCGCGTGTGCGTAGGGGTTAAGCAAAGTGGCCACTTTTCTGTCAAATGAAAACAGAGAAGAACAGAGGAGCAGAGAGTGAGAGATAGAGATTAGGGGGAGCAGAGAGTGAGCAGGAAGTGAGAGGGCTCGGCTGAGGGAGAGATTGAGGGGGAGAGATCAAGACCGAGAGAGTGAGAAAGAGAGCTCAGCCGAGAGGGAGAGAGGGAGCGGCAGCCATGGAAGCTGGCCAAGCTTCGCTCGGTCATGGCAGCCGAGCAACCAGCAGCGACGGCTATGGCGGTTGCAGCAGGCGCGGTGGAGGAAGCCAAGCGCGGTGGCAGCCGATGTCCGGCCAGAGGCGAGCGGCGAGGGCGGAGCTGGCCGAGGCAGCGGCTGGGGCAGCGTCGGCCATGGCTGCAACGCGCGCAGGTGCAGGGGAGGCAGCGCGGAAGAAGAAGAAGGAAGGGAGAAGAAGAAAGGAAGAAGAGAAAGAAGAAGAAGAAGAAAGGAAAAAGAAGAAGAAAAGAAGAAGAAGAAGGAAAGGAAAGGAGAAGAAGAAGTTGCAGGAGCAGTGGGCGTGGAGAAGAAGAAGAAGAAGAAGAAGAAGAAGAAGAAGAAGAGGAGAAGAAGAAGAGAAAAGAAAAGAAAAAGGAAAGAAAAGAAAATAATATAAATGGGGCGATTTTGGGATTTTGTCGGCATGGAAAGTGACCAGGTACGTGGGTAAAAATTAATAGGAGCATGTTATGTTTTAATTATAAATTTTACGCGATTAAAATTAATTAATTTGAGTCCCGGTTGTGTTAGTTGCTAGGAAATGATTTAATTTGCATCGGGAGCTCGAGTGAGGTCGAAATCAGCTGATTTCAGGCAAGTTCCTAATGCTTTCCTCGTATTCTTTAATTCCCGTGAGAAACCCTGTGATTTCTCGTATTTTATACCCTCCCTTCGTCTGTTTCGACTCGTTTATTAATTATGGAATTTGGAGTCGTTTGATTTAAATTTAATTTATTAAGCTGGCTTTATTAGCGTGATTTAATTTAAAATAAATATGAGACTCGTTGAGATATTAATTGTGGTGCGCTTACGAGGGATTTTAGACGGTTAAATTATTTATATTACACGGTAGATTTATTTAATTAAGCTGCGATTTTATTTATTGCCAGCGAACGTTTTACTTCGCAGCGGGAGTGCAAGAAAGAGAAGAAACGGCCGTGTAAAGGCAAGCTCTTAACCCTCTCTTCCTGATCTTTAATTCCCGTGGAAGACCCCGTGATTTCCTGTATTTTATCACTTCCCTTACTTTAATTCGGCACATTGCCTTATTGGTTGAACTATTATTCATTTGTTTTAATTTAAATTAAATCTGAGGTTTCTATAATTTTATTCGTTGTGAGCCTAAGGGGGTTTGTACCGCCCCCATTCCTTTCGGAATGATGCTGAACCCAGTTGGGGAACTAGGTTCCTAGTCGTGCGGGTTTACTTATAGTTTTTCTCAGATTTATTTATGGTTCGGTTAGAGCTATTGAGCAGTGGGGCAGGGGTCGGTTGTTGGTGACGTTGGGGTAGACTATGGTACGACCCTGATGTGGACCGTCGGGTGGACACCCCTAGTCACTGGCCGTTGACCGGTGCCGGGCACTGCTGACTAGCTCTACCGGTATGTGATTTACTGCATGATTAGATATCTTGTATTACTGTTCATGATTTGATATGCACATGGGTACGGGATGCATGCTGGGATATTCATTTATTGAGTATGCTTGGACACGAACATTCTAGTTTGGTTAGGTTGCATCCACCGCGAGCATATGCATGGCGTGTGGTTTACTATGTGGGCGGAGCATGGCCTGATGCCTGGATGTATGGGCGCCTTGTATCACGTTGATGCTCATTACGCCATTGCATTTCTATGTGCATTGCATGGATACTAGTAGTATTTAGTTCTCGGACGGGAGTACCGTTCCGAGGGAGCCTATGGCTCGGTTGTCGGGAGTACCGACGGATACAGGTGACGGGAGTACCGGCCTGGGACAGCGCGCGCAGGTTTGTGGAGACATTTGTTGCCTTTCAGGGCAGCGGCAGGTTGGTATGGGACTTGGGTGCCAAGTGTCTTATGTGGGCCCCAAGGACCGGTATGTGCTTTTATTTTGTTATGCTGTTGAGCTGTTGTGTTGTAGCGTCTCATGGCTTGTGTGTACCTGGGGGTTTATTCTGGGGTGAGATTTCTGGTTTTGTGTAGCCTTCAGCCTTTTCTTCTTTATGCTTGCTGAGTCTCTCGACTCACTTTGCTTTCCATCATTCCAGGCAGTGCCAGCGTAGGTCCGAGCAAGGGAGTCAGCTTTTGCGGCAGAGTCGGTGTGGTGTACAGGCAGTCTCGTCAATCCCTATCCACTCTGATGTCTAAGTAGAATTTACTCTATTATTTCGTACTGTGCCGGGTGTTTTCTCGAGTCTTGTGTATGTCGGCACAGGAGTTTGTATTCTTTTACTTATGTTGTGACCGCTGTGTTAGCGGGGTACCCATAGTGCATGCATGTCTTGACCTTTGCTTCCGCTGTTCTTATTTTTTGTGTATGCATGCCGGGGTGGTCTTTGTCTGGTGTCTCATTCTTTTCTCCTTCCGTAGGCGCTCCCGTTCGGGTAGTCCGGGCGGCTGGGATATCCGGGTGGGGGTGCTTACAATGTTGGTATCAGAGCGTAATTTGAGTCCATTTTCTGATACAAGTTCCTGTACACCAAGGTTGTCGGGTAGAGTTAGGGATGTCTAGGTGAATCGAATAGGGTCAAGCTGCGTTGAGTTTTGTTAATTCGTGTAGGAGATTGTGTCCCAATTTGTATTCGTGCAGGAGTGATAAGTGCAAGGATGGGACACTGAGGAGGTATGAATGGAATTTATTTAGGACTTGCGCCTGCTCTAGGTGTTTAGGGTAAGAGGTTGGCATAGCTTTAATAAAATTTCCGATATTTGATGTTATGTGCAGATTTTGAGTATTCCCAATAGGACCCGGAGGCCCAGATCTCGATGTACCCCTACCCAATTTGGATGCCTTCCCAGAATTGCATTGTTTATGGTGTCAGTGGCAACAGGAGTTTGCTTCTGGATGGGGAGGCGGGCAAGACGAAGAGGAGTACCTAGTGGGTTATGTGTATCGGCTTGACGAGTTGTCTCAAGAGATGATCCACGAGATCTTTTTGGGGACTGTCAGAGAGACAAGTCCTGTTTTCCCGTGAGCACATGAAGGACATGTGGAGGCGACTGACTAAAGTAGTGATGAATGATGGGAGCCTTACTAGGGATTGATACAGAGTGTGCCCAGGATTGGAACACTACCTGACACTCAGTCAGTCTGAGCCACTGTGAGGGTGTCGTCATAACCACCGGAGGGACTTGTTGGACTTAGCTTACTTGGCAGATGATTTGCCGGGCTAACTCTGAGGTGTTTTCTAAAGAGGTCTGGAGTTCCTTGGTCTCGCTAGGTGTTGTCGACGTCCTATTAAGGCTAGCGTCAATGTCATGAGAGATGAGGTCATGGTAAAATGTGAGATGGAGGTCCATGATTGGATTTTGCTAGGGGTGGTACGGGAAGGTCCCACATGGTGGAAAATGTGCTATAGGAGTCTGATGGTAAATGGTAGATCCGTAGGTACCGAGATGTGTATAGGGTGTACTGAGATGAGAAACTGAAGGTTGGATAATGCGGTAGCTCGTGTGTAACAGTTAAATTGTCTGTACATATTTGGTCGAGAGACGTGTTATTTGATGAGGTATGGAGGTAAATTGAGGTTCTGAGGGGTTTGCATTTTCTTGGAGGTTTAGGGCATCAACCCTAAGTTTTAATCGAATCTGGATGGATAACTCAGAACACTAATACAAAGTCCCAAGAGAGATCTGCGATGGGAATTTATTGAGGGATTATTATGGACTTGTGAACTTGGAGTTTACAGCAGTTATGCTGCTTGGAGATTTGGCATCACTACTTGGCTAGGGTGTAGGTGTTTAGTTCTCACAGGTGGAGCGGAGTTCAGGTGACGCCGCGATTGGCGTGGCAAATGACTAAGGTTGTGAGGTTCTATAATAAATATGATTAAGCAAATGTGGTAATAGACGTTTTGCACTGCCGTAGAACATTGGTGATAAAGTGAATTAGGAATAAGAAAATTCCCTCTAAGATTATTGTTGTGGGAGATACCCAGGTGTATGGCCAAGGCCGAAATTGGATACAGGTCTAAGTAACTGTTGGGTTCTGCTGCAAGGATAGTAGTTGCTATGAGTACGTGCGGTGCTAATCACGGACCACATGCCCTAGGGTCGGATTATTGACCGAGAGAGGAGATGAGACTCCTTTGGGTGCTGGTCAAGTGGTACATCGGCAGAAACATGAGATGACTTGTTATGCCAGTCAGATGAACGCTTAACCACATCTTTAAGTTGCTTTTCGTTTTTGAGGCGACTTATGAGATGCCTTAGGAATTAGAACAGTTGTTGACACGGTGATGTGCTATCAGTCGAGTAGGCTACGGAGTTGATAACACCAGTTCTAGAGCTCGTGTTCTAGCTAGCCTATTGAGTCTTCGAGGAGCTCAGGATTCGTAATTAACGGTCAAGAAGAGGTACGGTCCAATTAGCTATTGGGAGTTAAGATCAGTAGCAAGGACAAGACTTAGGATTGGTGGTCATTGAATAAACCGCAATTGGGTATCTTGATTCCTATAAGGAGGGGAGATCTGGTGACGTTTTAGATTCCGAGATGTATTGAGTGGAGAGTGTTTATTCCTTGATAGTCCTGACTAAACGGCTACCCGTATTTATGAACGAGACCCCGAGCATTCGCGGCAAATTATGAGAGAAAGTACTGCCGAGAAAATGATGTGTATCTGGTTAAGAATCAGTTGGCAAAAGTCAGACTAAAGGATATTGTTGCTGAATCCTTGATTGAGTATGTCGTATCGTTTCCATGTTCCCATGGATTGTAAGTATGTGGCAGGTTCCGGTCACGTTATCGAGTATTAGCTTCTTGACATACAAAGAGGTGGCTCTACTCCTGTCACTACCGGTTGTATCCGGAATTAGTTGCGTCTGCATTGAGCCTGGTGCTGCGAGTCAGTTTATCATTAGGATTGAATATCGCTGAATTTTGAGTTGCCTTTAGGTTGATATGTGGTCGAGATAGCTTTGGGGAACGGTTGAGTTATGGTGTGGTAATAGGAGAACCTTGTGGTTATGAGTAATATGATCAATGATGTTCTTTAAGCTGGTTAAGATATTAGTGATCATATCGTGGCCCGATTGAGGTGATGGATTGTGAAGATGTGCTAGCGTGTTAAGTCCCGTAGGACACGTCGTAGACCTTGACTTGTGAGAATTGAAAAATGATGATATGAAATGTCCTGGAAATGATGTTAGGTAATATCACGAGAGATGTGAGCGTATCTTGAGGATATGGATTGAGCACAAATTTCGAGGACGAAATTCTATTAAGGAGGGGAGAATTGTAATATCCCAAAAAAAATAATAAAAATAATAAAAGTGTAAACTAAATTTACTGAAATTAAATTTAATTAATTAATTAAAATTAATTAATTTGTTAAAATTTTGTGGCTGTGCGCGTGTGCGTAGGGGTTAAGCAAAGTGGCCACTTTTCTGTCAAATGAAAACAGAGAAGAACAGAGGAGCAGAGAGTGAGAGATAGAGATTAGGGGGAGCAGAGAGTGAGCAGGAAGTGAGAGGGCTCGGCTGAGGGAGAGATTGAGGGGGAGAGATCAAGACCGAGAGAGTGAGAAAGAGAGCTCAGCCGAGAGGGAGAGAGGGAGCGGCGGCCATGGAAGCTGGCCAAGCTTCGCTCGGTCATGGCAGCCGAGCAACCAGCAGCGACGGCTATGGCGGTTGCAGCAGGCGCGGTGGAGGAAGCCAGGCGCGGTGGCAGCCGGTGTCCGGCCAGAGGCGAGCGACGAGGGCGGAGCTGGCCGAGGCAGCGGCTGGGGCAGCGTCGGCCATGGCTGCAACGCGCGCAGGTGCAGGGGAGGCAGCGCGGAAGAAGAAGAAGGAAGGGAGAAGAAGAAAGGAAGAAGAGAAAGAAGAAGAAGAAGAAAGGAAAAAGAAGAAGAAAAGAAGAAGAAGAAGGAAAGGAAAGGAGAAGAAGAAGTTGCAGGAGCAGTGGGCGTGGAGAAGAAGAAGAAGAAGAAGAAGAAGAAGAAGAAGAAGAAGAGGAGAAGAAGAAGAGAAAAGAAAAGAAAAAGGAAAGAAAAGAAAATAATATAAATGGGGCGATTTTGGGATTTTGTCGGCATGGAAAGTGACCAGGTACGTGGGTAAAAATTAATAGGAGCATGTTATGTTTTAATTATAAATTTTACGCGATTAAAATTAATTAATTTGAGTCCCGGTTGTGTTAGTTGCTAGGAAATGATTTAATTTGCATCGGGAGCTCGAGTGAGGTCGAAATCAGCTGATTTCAGGCAAGTTCCTAATGCTTTCCTCGTATTCTTTAATTCCCGTGAGAAACCCTGTGATTTCTCGTATTTTATACCCTCCCTTCGTCTGTTTCGACTCGTTTATTAATTATGGAATTTGGAGTCGTTTGATTTAAATTTAATTTATTAAGCTGGCTTTATTAGCGTGATTTAATTTAAAATAAATATGAGACTCGTTGAGATATTAATTGTGGTGCGCTTACGAGGGATTTTAGACGGTTAAATTATTTATATTACACGGTAGATTTATTTAATTAAGCTGCGATTTTATTTATTGCCAGCGAACGTTTTACTTCGCAGCGGGAGTGCAAGAAAGAGAAGAAACGGCCGTGTAAAGGCAAGCTCTTAACCCTCTCTTCCTGATCTTTAATTCCCGTGGAAGACCCCGTGATTTCCTATATTTTATCACTTCCCTTACTTTAATTCGGCACATTGCCTTATTGGTTGAACTATTATTCATTTGTTTTAATTTAAATTAAATCTGAGGTTTCTATAATTTTATTCGTTGTGAGCCTAAGGGGGTTTGTACCGCCCCCATTCCTTTCGGAATGATGCTGAACCCAGTTGGGGAACTAGGTTCCTAGTCGTGCGGGTTTACTTATAGTTTTTCTCAGATTTATTTATGGTTCGGTTAGAGCTATTGAGCAGTGGGGCAGGGGTCGGTTGTTGGTGACGTTGGGGTAGACTATGGTACGACCCTGATGTGGACCGTCGGGTGGACACCCCTAGTCACTGGCCGTTGACCGGTGCCGGGCACTGCTGACTAGCTCTACCGGTATGTGATTTACTGCATGATTAGATATCTTGTATTACTGTTCATGATTTGATATGCACATGGGTACGGGATGCATGCTGGGATATTCATTTATTGAGTATGCTTGGACACGAACATTCTAGTTTGGTTAGGTTGCATCCACCGCGAGCATATGCATGGCGTGTGGTTTACTATGTGGGCGGAGCATGGCCTGATGCCTGGATGTATGGGCGCCTTGTATCACGTTGATGCTCATTACGCCATTGCATTTCTATGTGCATTGCATGGATACTAGTAGTATTTAGTTCTCGGACGGGAGTACCGTTCCGAGGGAGCCTATGGCTCGGTTGTCGGGAGTACCGACGGATACAGGTGACGGGAGTACCGGCCTGGGACAGCGCGCGCAGGTTTGTGGAGACATTTGTTGCCTTTCAGGGCAGCGGCAGGTTGGTATGGGACTTGGGTGCCAAGTGTCTTATGTGGGCCCCAAGGACCGGTATGTGCTTTTATTTTGTTATGCTGTTGAGCTGTTGTGTTGTAGCGTCTCATGGCTTGTGTGTACCTGGGGGTTTATTCTGGGGTGAGATTTCTGGTTTTGTGTAGCCTTCAGCCTTTTCTTCTTTATGCTTGCTGAGTCTCTCGACTCACTTTGCTTTCCATCATTCCAGGCAGTGCCAGCGTAGGTCCGAGCAAGGGAGTCAGCTTTTGCGGCAGAGTCGGTGTGGTGTACAGGCAGTCTCGTCAATCCCTATCCACTCTGATGTCTAAGTAGAATTTACTCTATTATTTCGTACTGTGCCGGGTGTTTTCTCGAGTCTTGTGTATGTCGGCACAGGAGTTTGTATTCTTTTACTTATGTTGTGACCGCTGTGTTAGCGGGGTACCCATAGTGCATGCATGTCTTGACCTTTGCTTCCGCTGTTCTTATTTTTTGTGTATGCATGCCGGGGTGATCTTTGTCTGGTGTCTCATTCTTTTCTCCTTCCGTAGGCGCTCCCGTTCGGGTAGTCCGGGCGGCTGGGATATCCGGGTGGGGGTGCTTACATGCATTATTAAAAAGGGGTGACATATTGAAGGGGGATTTGATTTTGGGAAGGAAGAAGAAAAATGGGGAAGAGGGTTTGTTTAAAAGAATAGAGGCAAGGCCTCTGTTTTTCTCACTCTCTTTCCCTACATGCATGCGTGCTTCCTCTTCTTCTTTTTTCTTTCTCCACTTCTTCTGAAAATGTTTTGTTGTCATAGAAATATTTTACGTGTTATTGTTACGTATAATTTTGAGATGTAGACACTGGTGATATGTTAAACCTCTGTGTCTAGCACGGGACAAGATGACCAGAATAGTACCATTCGGCATACTAAGTGTGAACTGACTAGGACCGCGTATACCTTGAGATGGATTCAATCTCTGTATAGAAATCGTTTATGTACTCCATCATTATATTGGGAAATATGTATGCATTTATTTATATTCAATTGTTGAATATTCATGTTGCTTAAATACCCAAGTTATGCATGACGTGTATATTATATTATGATGCATGTATCTGATACACGGTAAAAAAATTATTTTTACTTATACTGCCGTAGTAGTGACCTTTAGGGGGCGTTTGGTACAGGAGAAATTTTAAGATTCCTGAGAATGTTAGATTGGGAATCTGTATTCTCATGTTTGGTATAATTTTTTTATAAAAAGAATCCTGAAAATAGGATTCCCGAAAATGATTTTTAAGCAACTTTTCCACAAAAAGATTTTCATGGGGGGTTGGGAATCCAAGTTTCCCATGGACTTTGGAATGTTTTTAATAAATAAAAAGATTAAAACACTCTTTACTTTTTTATAACCCCATACAAACATATTATATATATATATATTATATATATAATATATTTATATTAAATATAAAAATATATTATAATATATTTATATTATTTATTATAAAATATTATATATATTAAAGCAGATATTCATACAAACATATATATTATGTATATATATTATATATATATATACATAATGTGTAAAAAAATGACATTTTTTTGACTTTCTAAAGATATTGTGGGTCCCAATATTTTATATAGTAGAAAAAATTTATCATTTTTAATAAAAAATTAAATAAGGGTAATTTTGGAAAAAGAACATAAATTCTCAAGAATGTTACGTTTAAACCAAACATAGAAATGTAAGATTTTCAGAAAAGAATACTCAATATTTCTGAAAATGTTTAAATCTAACAAAATATAGAATTGTATAAATCCTGAAAATCAAAAATTTCCAAGAACATTCCCACGAATCATGAATTCCAGAAATTTAAAAACTTATCCCGTACCAAATGTCCCCTTAATTTCTAGTGCAATTGTAGTGACATGACTTCTTATTTGACATGATTTTTTTTTATGTTTTTCAACCTATCACCTTTAATTTATTGAAATTATTATTGATTATTTATTTTCATTCAATCCGACTCTTGAGTAAGCGATCGATGTTGGAAATCTAGGACCCGTAACAACATATAACAATCTCCCATAAGCTCAAGGCTTTAATCTCCTAGGATAAACTTCGACGATTAAGTTAGTGTTTTGGAGAACGAGTAGAGTAACAAGTAAGAGAGTAGTAAATGCTTATTTTTCATTGAAAAATTGAGAGCTTTATGGGTTATACAATGATAGTTTAAGTGTAATTTTTGCTAAGAATCTCATATGGGACATGATCTTAGGCATGGTCAAGATATGATGAGACACTATATTTTACCACGTAACACATGAATACTTTTCAAGGAACCTTTAGATTAACTCATCAGGATTGTCGCCTTCAAAATTTAATCAAAGAATGAGATTCTGATGAAACTATCATATTGATGAGTGGAAGAATTTTTTTTATTTAATAAAAAAAGCAAGAGAATATTCCCTTATAACATCCATTTGGGCCAGCCCAAGTAAACGTTTATTTGGGCAGGACATAATATTAGTGATGCATTAAATAAATAAATTTCACTTGGAAAAATATAAATAAATAAAAATTAGTACAATGAACATAAAACATTTATTGGGTTAAAAACTTATGTTATGAAAGCATTAGACAAGTTATTAAAAAGGAATATATTTTAAAAATTCATGTCAAGTATCATTTCACATGGATACCTTAAAATTTGTCATTTTATTCCTCTTTCATGGCACACCAATTATCTCAAAATGAGATAAAGTAAGGATAAGTGGATCAAATATTCCCTAAACTTTGTTCATTTGGCTTCGACGCTCTATGAATTTTAAAATTTATTTAATTAATTCTTAAATTTTTTAAAATTAGCCACGACACCCACTTTTAGCTTTGGTTCTTTGAGGGGTTTATTGGCTAATTATTGGAAATTTAAGAATGTAATAGATGAAGTCTAAAGTTTATGAGAGTATTGAGACCAAAAAATCAAAACTCAAAAGATTTATGCTAATTTTATTCATGTAACATTTGTTAAAATGAGTAAGTTAAGCTTATATCAAGATAAGATTTAAATATTTTTCGGACTAAAATATAGAATAATCAAGATAAGTCTGGCAAACATTCCAAAATTTTTACTAAATTATTTATTAAATTTTTTGAAATACACTAAATGATATATGTATTATTTGTTTCTTATTTATAAGAATTAAGATATGCTTATCTTGAAAAGAGGAGATATAAGTATACATAGAAAAATGTCACATAAGAAGTCACACGACTTCTTTTTTAATGATGGTTAGATAAATTTAACAAACACATTAAAATAGATAAAATTTTTGAATGCTTTCCATATTTTATATTTTTCAGTTTATATCTTGATTAACAAATATTATATAAAATAATAAATCTTATAACTACTAATACGTTTTCTTAAGATAGTGATCATTACTAATTTATTATTTGTTATTGTTATTTATTACACCATTTGATGTAATTCTAAACTTGAGTTGAAAGTGTCTTGTGCCGTGACAAGGATCCCAAATTTGAGCTTCAAGTCGTGGCTTCTAATCAATATCAATGGGGATATTAAGGAAAACATAATAAATTAAAATAAAATTGTGTTTTAATATTTATTTTATTTTTATTTCACCATGCATTATTGGTGAAATCAAGTGATCACTATTGACGAAACCAAGTGATGTAAGAAAATTATTGGATTGGTCATTGGCGAGCTTATTTTGGGAGTGACAAATCGTTAGTAATTTCTGAAAAAGAAGTTTTGAGAATCATTCATTGATTATGTTGAGAAATAATTAAAATGGCCAATCGCTAATAATTCCTAAAGAAAGGTGTTTAGGGGTCGTTGGTAGACATGCCGACGAATCACGAATGACTTTTAATATTTTTGATGGTTGTCGATGTTTTTAAAAAAGATGAAAAATTAAAAGGATGCATGAAAATTAATTTTGGGGAATAAAATTATTATGAAATGGAAATAGAGAAATAGGAAGAGGGCCACATTTAATTTAATATCAAACGTAACCCAGGGAGCAAGTTAGCCTCGAACTGGACTAGACGAGAGCCCACCGCCCGCCCCGCCTTGCCCTTGCCTTTTATTTACACTCCCATTCCATTCCCTTCCCTTCCCTTCCCTTTCCTTTCCATTCCTTTCCGTTCTTCAGTTCCCAGTTCAGTGCTTTCTTCGAACACCCAGAGGGCGAAACGCCGAGCGGCAATGTCTCTGCGACCCAATTCCCGGACTGAGGTGCGCAAGAAGTCTTACAAAATCGGCGTCGATGCGGACGAAGCGCGCCGCCGGAGGGAGGACAATCTGGTCGAGATCAGGAAGAACAAGCGCGAGGACAATCTCCTCAAGAAGCGCAGAGAAGGCATGCTTCTTCAGTCCCAGCAACTCTCCGATGCTTCCCAGGCCTCCGCCGGCATCGAAAAGCGGGTACACCCCTCTTGCCCCCCTTTTACTCTAATGTTGTAATTAGTGTTCCGCGCGATCTTCGATCGGCGGGTGTTGATTGCTTTTCTGTTTGCTTGCGCCTGGGGACTGAGAAAATGGGGGAATGGGAAGGATTAGTGGATTTGGTTTTGATTCTTGCGTAGTTGGTAGTTGGGACTTGGGACTCTGGAAAGTCCGCTCAGTTGATCCCAATTCTGTTGATCTTGCTATGCTTCCATGGGTCTTGTTCTTGTTCTGATTGGTTACTGGAAAACTGTGGGAAAGGGATGCGGATCATTGGGTGGAATCTTGCAATTTTGGTGCATGCGATCTGGGAAAGTACTATTTTTACTTAGTGGTAAATCGAAATAGGGAATCTGATGTCTAACCCTTCCTTGACGATTATTGGTCATTCACAAGAAATGAATTTGTTTGGCCTGTTGGTTAAACTTCAGAAATTTAATCTTGCAGGTTTCTTGTACTTTCCTAAATTGGACACTTTCTGTATCTTACAAATCAAATTTCTCACTGCTACCAATGTTTTCTAATTGCAGATGATTACTATTGGAATCTGTATGTGAATAATAATCAAAGGAGAGTTCAAGGGTCTAAAAACAGCATTGAAGTGAAAAAATTAACTCTTCTGATTTTTTGGATGGGGAGTTGTACTACTTGTCTTGCAAAAATAAATTCTAAATAACCAAAGGAAAAGGGACAGAAATATGTAGGGATGGGAAAAAAAGCCGCCAAGTAGAGTCGGCTTGTCCTGATCTAGTATGACTGGTCTGAGTATATTCAATTAGGTAGGATCGGGTTGGGGATGGACAGAATCCATGTGGGTTTGGAGTGGGGGCAAGGGAAGCATAGGCTGCATGGCCCTGGGCTAACCTGACCTGTTTTTCAACATAATTTACTTTAATAGCCTTGTACTAAACTCTAACTTTCTCTAACTTTATTCTACCTATAAATGATTTCTGCTAGGGGTTTCAGCTGTCTCTCACCTTCGTCTCACTCTTTTTTCTCAAAGCGACAATATTGGTCTAGAGATGACCTCTTTGTGTGGAGATTGAAAGCAATCCTCAAGATCATCAGTGCAACTTGGAATTAATTGTTAGGGGGTTTTAAGGCAAGTAGTTAGCAAACTAGGTAGAGGAAGACCCAAAAAAAAAAAAAAAATGAAAATTTGGTGGGAGATACTTACGGGTTGTTTAGTTGTAGAAAAGGATTTTTAGTTTTCAATCTCAAATTTTCTATAAATCTCTAGTTTTCATTTTCCATAGAAAAAATTGCAAAACACATGCAAATGTTAGAAATATAGAAAACTAATTTAAAATGGAACTTTGATTGGATGTGGGTATCCAATCCTGCTGCTGAGATGTCCAGCTGATTACTGGCCTTGACGAATGGCCAGCTGCCTTTCCCATCTAGAAAATTGAAACATATCTTCAAAAAAGAGAGAGATGCTTTAATTTATTTTGTGTATCTTGTGGTAGAGAAGGAGATGGATGATTTGGGGAAAAATCTTGGAAAACCACGTTTTTAGTATCTCCATTTTTTATTTGGATAATTTTTATTTTTCAATAAGTTTTCTAATTTTCTACTTTTTGTGGAGTAATTTTCTGGAAAACTAGTCCTGTTTTCCTCAACTAAACAGCCCCTTAGGTTTGATACTAATGAAGTATATAGATCTTACAGAAGATAAGGCAATGGATAGAGAATGGAAAACAGAACTCATGTAGCCAAGCCTGCATGGTGGGATAAAGGCTCGTTATGTTGTTGTTGACGGAGTGTGAAAGTATGAAAGCATTAAAAACAGAAAAATAGTAGCTAAGATTAAGTGGGAATTGCAGCTAGAATTAAAACAATAGAGTTTAGGGTTTATAAACCTGTAATTTGTAAAATTGAGTAAGATGGTTGATCATAATTAGTCTTTAAAACTGTATATTCTAGGGTTTTAGTAGATATGAAATTTCTACCTTTGATTTTTGAGGGTCTACTTGATTTTGTTTTCGGTTTTCATGTGTTTATTTTTAGTTTTTTACGTTCAGAGGCTTATTGGGGAAAAATTTTATCACTCAAAAGCTTTCCTGGAATTCGGTAATATGATTCATAATAAAGGTGTAGTTCTTTAAACGTCCTATAAAATAAAGCAAATTTTGAATTTCTTTAATTGATTGAGGTGCTGGCCACTCCTCAGTTGCACAAACTTTCCCCGGATCAGTTTTTAAACCATCTGCAGAAACAATAAACCCCCAAGACACAACTTCGTTGCACAAGAAAGAATATTTCCAAGTTCATAATGAGCTTCTCCTTGTGAAGCACTTACAAAACTTGATGCAAATGAGTCAAATGCTTTTCCTTGCTTTGTCTGTAAATCAATATATCATCAAAATACACAACAAAAAATGAATTCAGAAGAGTTTTGAGTATTTTGGTCATAACCTACATAAATGTGCTTGGGGTCCCTTGGTAATTTTCCCAGTGTTTTTATCCACAAATTATCAAATGTTTTCCTTTTGATTTGTCTTCCTCATGAGTACTAGTTTATGTTCATTCATGTAAAAAATTAATATTGATTTATGGTGTCTATATGATCCTTTATAATTAGATGAATTGACATTCATGATAAGTATCTGAGGATGAATGAAAAACCAAAAATCTAGCCTCCTTTTTATGGTTAGGTTCAAGGTCATGGAGATGATTTCTAATTTAAGTTTCATGAAATTATTCGTTGACTTATCACAAAGTTTATGCTCACTTTCAAGTTGTCTCATGAATTGTCTTAGTGATGTCTAGTGCCTGCAAATCTTTTAGGAACAGAATTATTAAAATTCCTGAGTCAGCCTTGAATTGTTTTTGCTGGATTTGGAGAATCCTGTAAGGATCTTGGGTGAGAACAACAATCATGAGATGAGGATTTTCTTTTTCGTATGATCAGCAATATTTGTAAGGAATTACACCAAGAATATGTTGAGAAAGGCATATGAAGCCCTGATAATACATTATATATTTCCTTTTCACTTCTTCTTTGCTGTTTCTTTAAATCCAGACTCTGTTTTTTTCTCTTTTTGATAGGTTAAATGGAGAACAGAATATGGGCAACAGTTGCTTTATTAGTGAGAATTCTCCCCCCTAAAGAAGCTGTTGACTGCAATTGGGGTTCCTACTTGCAGTCAATCTACACAAAGCATTAACATTAATGTTGTAATAGTTGTAAATTATAGATAGATCATCTTAAAGTTACTTGAGAGACTAGAGTCCTTTCTGGGATGTTCCTGATTGGTTGAGAACAGAAAAGGTCATATAAACCATGCAGTACTTGTCCGCTGCCTTTCTGGTGCAATTTCCTTTTGACCCTAGGTTATAATATAAGTGTCCGCTGCCTTTCTGGTGCAATTTCTTAGGAAAGGAGCAATATAATATAAGTGTAATTTCAGTGAACTTACTGGGTGTGGGGTGAACTGTGAACAACTAACAGCTTCTTTTATGGTTTTACTCTGAAAGGCAAGTCAGATTTATCTGAATACTTTCTCCACTTGGTAATTTTGGATCTACCTATTCTTATATATTTTTCACTTTAGTTCTTTTGAATGTCTAACAGTTGGAAAATATCCCTTTGATGGTGCAAGGAGTATGGTCTGAAGATCCTGCAGCTCAAGTAGAAGCAACTACTCAATTTAGGAAGTTATTATCAATTGGTATGGAAGACATTCTAGTAATAAATATTTTTGGAAAGCTATGATGATCCTGCTTTAATTGTTGATTCTGGGTTTGATATGTGTGTAGAGCGCAGCCCTCCAATTGATGAGGTGATTAAAGCAGGTGTTGTCCCTCGGTTTGTGGAGTTTCTTGGAAGGCATGATCTGCCTCAACTGCAAGTACGGATTGGTGCAAATTTGCCCGTTTTTCACTTGCTGATATATGCAATGGATGAATATTGAGATGAATCTAGGGCCATCCTGATTTCACATTTATTTGCAGTTTGAGGCAGCATGGGCTTTAACCAATGTTGCATCTGGGACATCAGAGCATACTCGAGTAGTCATTGAACATGGTGCTGTCCCAAAGTTTGTCCAACTTCTAAGCTCTGGTAGTGATGATGTTCGAGAGCAGGTAATTTACCCAATTTTGCTTTGTAACTTTGTTATTCTAGGTTCATAACTTTTTACAGAGCTGGTAAAAATTTGTACGAAGTGTATACTTTTCCTTTTGGGAACTATGCTAGGAAGTGGTTTCCTAATTAAAAGCTTAAGGAGCATTTAATCTCCGAATATGAGATTATCTGAAAATTTTCATAATTATTGCTAGTTTTTCTTAAAATGGCATCATGTGCACCCAACTCTTGTGTCACCATCTCTCTCTCTCTTTTTTCCCTGGGGTGGTTTTCCTGTTTCATTCTTTTAGATTAGTTTACCCCCACAATATGTTTTTAAGCTTTATTATTAATCCTGCTTCAACACTTTGGACTGAGGACTTGTTCCTATCCATGTATCCCTGTCCCCATACTCATTCCATTCCTGTTGGGTATTTTATTTACCTCCCTGTCCCCGTACCCAATGGTAATGGGATCCCATTGGGACTCTTACCTGGTAAATTTTATACCAAAAATAGATAGAAAATTTATTTTCATAGTTTAATTAATTTTCTAACAAATTTTTACTCTGTTTTTTCCCCCCACTTATTCATTACAAGGGAAATAAGAACAATATGAACAAAAATAGATCAAAATGTATAAAAATTTTCACCATTCTTACAAAACAACACAACCAACAAGTTTTGTGCTTATTTATGCTTTTTTGAATTTTCACCATTCTTACAAAACAACACGACCAATAAGTTCCTGTTTTTCTCACATCCAGAGTTTCTTAAAATATGTTAGTGTAATTTATTTGGAGTATTCTTGAGTTGATAAATTTATCTTGAGGATTATCCACCATCTAATTTGTATGAATGTAAATGCCAAAAATCTGCTGCTAGTTTTTTTGCTTCTATGAAACATTTTTCTTGTGAAGTAGAATGAATGTAACCAAGGGAAGAATTTATCAGTTTAAAGACATTCAGTTCCAGGGCCCCATACCTGTCCCCAACCAGGTTTTTGAATTTTGCCGTCAAACCTGCCTCAGCGGATAGATAGCTGCAAAACCAACCCCATATTCAGCACTTTTATAGTCCTTTTGTTATTCAAAACTCTAATTCTGTTAATTAACCTTGTGGTTATGACTGCCAGTTAATTTGCGTTTCTTAATTTCCATGTGCTATAAACAGGCAGTATGGGCACTGGGTAATGTTGCTGGTGATTCTCCAAGTTGTAGAGATCTTGTTCTTGGTCATGGTGCACTTGGGCCTTTGCTATCACAGTTGAATGAAAACTCTAAACTTTCTATGTTGAGAAATGCTACATGGACTCTGTCCAACTTTTGTCGGGGCAAGCCTCCAACACCATTTGAGCAGGTTGTTAGAACATATCAAAATTCTTATATATTTTGTATTTTATTTTTCTTTCAGATGGATTATTGTAGATCTTTGTGATGCTCAGGATTGCAAATGAATTGGGCTGTTCATTAACAGCTAGAAATCAGCTTGTTATATGGTTCATTTTTTGCTTGCTTATTAAATGAACTGTGCCCAGTCAGACCCATGAACAGACTTTTAATGTTGGAGAACATAAGCTTGCCTCAACCATTTTGTTACTCTTTCAGAACAATGCGCCTGTTTGGGCTTTTATAATTTACATTTGATAATTGAGGTAAATATGGTATGGCAGGAATATTATAAGATGGCATAAACATGTTATGAGTACTTAACTAGCCAATCTTGTCGTGTGAACTCATGATATAGCCATATGCTGAGCCTGAACAGGCTTTAATATTTGCCCTAAGCCTGAACACATTGAGGCTTAGTTTGGTCTGACTCATTTGCTGCCCTGTTGATAGTTACCCTCCCTTCCAAACTATATTAACATCAGCAAGTTCTGTAATGGTACTTGTCTTTGTTTTGGATTTATCAGGTTTCACCTGCATTGCCAGTTCTTCGGCAACTTATCCATTTAAATGATGAAGAAGTCCTTACAGATGCTTGTTGGGCACTGTCTTATCTTTCTGATGGGCCAAATGAAAAAATTCAAGCTGTCATTGAGGCTGGTGTTTGTCAACGACTTGTGGAGCTTCTTCTGTATGTTCCTACTTCACGTTTTTATCTTGACATTGATTTTGACTATGATTCTTTTCTAGATTTCTGGAATTAAATGTGCGGTCTTTTCTTTATAGTTGACTTATTTGTTTGAAGTGGTTCTAATCAAATTTTATGTTGCACCAGTCATCCGTCGCCTACAGTTCTTATACCTGCTCTTAGGACAGTTGGAAACATAGTTACTGGAGATGACACCCAGACTCAGGTTAATGATCTCTGAATCTGTGTATAAATGTTACTATTATATTGGTTTCATGCAATATCATCTTTTTATTCAGTTATGTTGTATCAAAAACCCCATCAAAGCAAAGGTATATATTCACATACATCTATTAACACAAAAACCAAATTTATTGGCATCTACCATGTATCAGCTCACTTTATTTTGTTTTGGCATAGCCAAATGTTGTAGTGTTGGTTCTCGAAGAAATAAATAAGGAAACTTGGCTAGCATCTCAAAGAGAGTTGTTAGTCAAGCTATCCTTAATTTAGAAGCCAATCATATCTTCAGCTTTTGGAAATTTCTAAATCAATATTTAGGAAACTTTCCTATATTGTTTAGTAAACTTCCTATTTGTGTATAGTCAAATCTTTCCTATTGTTCAGCCTTTGTATATCCTTCCTATGTTGTACATTCCTCATCTCTATAAGAGGACTTGTATTTTGTACGAATGAAGTAATGAAGAATATATTCAGTTTTCACATGGTATAAGAGCCATAGTGATCTGCCTTCATTATCTTCTTAATTCGGTCAAAAGATTGTGTGCCTTCATTGCCACAGTATTGTTTTTGGTTTGATTCCAGTTTATCAGCCATTAATCTCCTCCACCATGTCAGAAATTTCATAAACCACTCCTCCTAGGGCAATAGGAGATGTTGTTCTGTTTGATCTACCTATGGGAAACATCTCAACTAGTGAATTGTCAGGAATGCATCATTCCTACTGCCTCGATGGTGGTAGAAACTATCTATAATGGTCTCAACTTGTGTAGACATTCTTGAAAGGTCGAGGGAAGATGGCTCATCTAACCAAGCCTACTCCCAAGACCTCGGATCTGGTTTTTCCTGCATGGGATATTGAGGATTCAATGATCATGTCTTGGCTTTGGAGTTCAATGTAGCCTGAGGTAAGCAAGAACTATATGTTCTTATCTTCTTCAAAAGAGATTTGGGACATTGTGAAACGTACTTATTCTAAGGTGCAAGATGCTTCTATTATCTTTGAAATTAAAACAAAGATAAGTAGTATAAAGCAGGGGCCTTTGACAATAACTGATTATTATAATAAGATGAATGGATATTGGTTGGAATTAGATCACTATTAGGATATTAAGTTGGTGTGTAGTGAAGATGCAGCTGCTCTTACTTCTATATTTAAGAGGGAGATAATTGTTGAGTTTTTGGCTGATCTTAATGCTGAGTATGATCAAGTAAGAGTGCAGGTTCTTGGAAGAAAACAACTTCCATCACTTAATGAAGTGTTCTCAATAATCCGTAATGAGGAATATAGAAGGATAACCATGTTCAATGAGGCTAATCCAAATGGATCGACAATGGTAACTAACAAGATGGATGGCTCTCGGTTCAGGTCCCAGCAAGGAAGGAATGATTCACCACCTAGACCACAAAACTGGGAGGGTTTATGCTGTTCTTTTTGCAAGAAGTCTAAGCGTACCAAGGAAACGTGTTTCAAGTTACATGGAAAAAGGGCCGTTTTGAGTAAGATTGGGGGTTTTAGGAACCTACAATCTAGAAATCAAGCACATGCTTATAATATAAATGGGGAGGAAACCACCATTGAAAAGGAAAATCCGGTTACGACTTACGACTTAAGCCAACTGAATGCTGATGAAATCAGCAAGTTAAAAAGCTTTTTGAAAACCATCCAAGATGGCACCTGCTCACTAGCACAAGCAGCTACTTGCTTTCAGTGTTTTTATTTTGAATCTTTTATTGCCTCAAAAACCATTAGGAATGATTTATGGATCTTAGATTCAGGAGCTATGGACCATATGTCATATGACCTAAATGTGTTTGAATTCTATAAACCAATGAGTGTTTTCAAGAAAATATCAGTAGCCAATGGTAATACCATTCCTATAGCAAGTCGAGGTAATGTTATTCTCAATTACTCATTACCTATTCAACAAGTTCTTCATGTTCCTAATCTTTCTAACAATTTAATTTTTGTTCATTAGTTCACCAAAGACCTTAATTGCCATGTTATTTTCTCTCCTCATACATGTAAGTTTCAGGCACTAGACACGGGGAAGATGATTGGTGCTGCTGAGAAACGGAATGGGTTGTACTACTTAAAGAAAAAGAATGGTCTCACTAAAGGGGATCAGCCTATCCTTGCTTGTTCATCACAACCTACTTCTATGACTGAGATATGGCTTCAACATTATCGTTTAGGACATCCTTCTTTTAGTTTGTTGCAGTCTATGTTTCTCATTTTGTTTAGGGGCTTAAGTGTCACTGATCTTCATTGTTGATGTGTGTGAATTTTCTAAACATCATAGAGTCTCTTATCCCATTAAATTGTCTTCTATTTTAATTTTTTTTATACATTCTGTTGTTTGGGGCCCATCTAGAATCCCTAATTGTTTTGGGGCTAGATGGTTCATCTCTTTCATTAATGATTGTACAAGAATGACTTGGGTATATCCCTTAAAGGATAAGGCTGTTATTAGTACTATTTTACCTATATTTCATACGATGATTTCTACCCAATTTGGATCCCACATTAAAAGATTCCATACTGATAATGTAAGGGATTATTTTAATCACTACTTGCATCAGTTTTTTCAATAGGAAGGTATTGTCCATGAGTCATCTTGTGTTGATACTTCTCAACAAAATGGGGTGGCCGAAAGGAAAATGCGGCATCTACTTAATGTTACTCGAGCTCTTATCCATCATCATTCTGTTCCTAAATTCTTTTGGGGAGAACGAGTCTTAACTGCTGCGTATCTGATCAATTGAGTTCCTTCTAAGCTCCTAAATCATCAAAGTCCATTCTAGTGTTTTTTATCCTATTTCCCTGATGTTGGTCTTCATACTTCCCTTCCTTTAAAAGTTTTTGGTTGTGTGTCTTTTGTCTATATTTCTAAGCATCAAAGGGCTAAGTTTTATCCTCGAGCACTTACGTGCATCTTTCTCGGTTATTCTCCTACTCAAAAAGGCTACAAGTGTTATTGTCCTCTCACTAGAAAATTCTATGTATCCAAGGATGTTACATTTGTTGAAACTTAGTCATTCTTTGGGTCCTCTAGTCCTGGTCACTAGGGGGAGAATGTTCCTAGTGGTGACCAAGGTGGTGGTCATCCTATCTTAGACTTGCCTCTTGAGTTTCACTCAGCTATACTTGACTCATCTGCTTCTCCCTCGAGAGTACAGGATGGACCAGAACCCCAAGAACACAACCATTGCCAATGCTGCCATCCCTGGTTAGGTTTAAAGGCTCCCCTTATGTCTTCAAGAGAAGAACTCGGCTTGTTTTGAATCCTCAACTTGGACCAGCATCTCCTCCAAGTTCTGGTATTGAAATCTCTCATCCCTCTAGTCCTTCTAATCTTGTTCCTAATGACTTGAATCTACCTATTGCTATTAGAGAATGAATTAGGAGTTGTACACAACATCCATTGGCTAATTATCTATCTTATCATCATTTGTCCCAAAAGCATAGGAGTTTCTTGACCTCTTTAGATACCGTTGTTATTCCTAAGAAAGTTAATGAGGCTTTAAAGGATTAGAATTGGATAAAAGCAATGTAGGAGGAGATGAGAGCCTTGAAAAAGTATCAAACTTGGGAAATGGTGTCTAAACCAAAGGGAATCAAACCTATGGGCTGCAGGTGGGTCTTTAATCTAAAATATAATGTAGATGATACTTTAGAAATGTATAAGGCTCGGTTAGTTACTAAAGGATACACCTAAACGTATGGCATTGACTATCTAGAGACCTTTGCACCTATGGCAAAGATGACAACAGTAAGGATCCTCTTAGCCCTAGTAGCATGTTAAGGATGACAGTTATAGGAATTTAATGTCAAGAATGCCTTTTTACATGGAGACTTAGAAGAAGAAGTATTTATGGAGCTACCACCAGGATTTGACAAAGGAGTTGCAAGAAAGATGTGCAAACTAAAGAAGGCACTCTATAGGCTCAAACAGTCACTGAGTGCATGGTTTGATAGGTTCTCTAAGGCTATGAAATAGATGGGATATCACCAAAATAGGGGAGATCATACTCTCTTCATTAAACATTCGATGGAGAGAAGAATGACAACTTTACTGCTCTATGTAGATGACATTATAGTGACTGAGAATGATTTTGATGAGCAAAAACAATTAAAGGGGAGTCTTGCTAGAACATTTGAAATCAAAGATCTTGGCGCACTAAAAGTATTTTATGGGAATAGAGGTGGCCTACTCTAAAGAAGGGCTTTTTCTATCCCAGAGGAAGTATATATTGGATTTGTTAAAGGAAACATGATTGCTGGGAAGTAAAGGAGCAGGTACCCCAATAGACAAGTTTGGGGAAAATTCTAATTTTCAACCAATGGACAAAGGAAGATATCAAAGATTGGTGGGGTGACTGATCTATTTGTCACACACTCGACCAGATATTGCATTTGCTATTAGGTTGGTGAGTCAATTCATGCATAGTCCAACAAAGGAACATATGTAGGCTGTAAGGAGAATCCTATGTTATCTGAAAACTACACCTGACAAAGGGGTTTTGTTCAAATCAGGCAATGACTTGGATATTACAGGTATACAGATTCATATTATGCATGGTTTTTAATTGATAGACGCTCTACAACAAGGTATTGTGTGTTTTTAGGGGAGAATTTGGTGTCCTGGAGAAATAATAAACAAAGTATAGTGGCTAGATCTAGTGTTGAGGCCGAATTCAAGGCTATGGCTCTAGGGTTGTGTGAATTGTTGTGGTTGAGAATTATTCTGGAAGACCTAAAGATTGTTAGCTGTGGACCAATCAAGCTGTGTTGTGATAACAAATCATGTATAAATATTGCACATAATCCCGTGCAACACGATAGAATTAAGCATGTGGAGATAGACAGACACTTCATAAAAAAGAAGTTGGAAGTTGGCCTGATCTGTGTACCATATGTCCCCTCAGAAAAACAGCTAGCTAATCTTTTAACAAAGGGGCTGCCCACTAAAAGGTTTCTAGAGTTGGTAGGCAAGCTGAGAATGGTGGATATCCATTTACCAGCTTGAGGGGGAGTATTGGATCCCGAAGAAAGAAATAAAGAAACTTGGCTAGTATCTCAATGAGAGTTTTTAGTCAAGCTATCCTTAATTTAGAAGCCAATCATATCTTCATGATTTGGAAATTTCTAAATCAGTATTTAGGAAACTTCCTATTTGCGTATAGTCAAATCTTTCCTATTGTTTAGCCTTTGTAAATCTTTCCTACGTTGTACATTCCTCATTTCTATAAGAGGACTTGTATTTTGTATGAATGAAGTAATGAAGAATATATTGAGTTTTCACATGTAGGATATGTCATTTGAAGGATTCTGATTCCACCTGGATATGAGAGGAAAAATATCATTTGGCTTTTCACTTTGTTATGTACATGTCCTTATAAGCAAAAAACTTTCTGAACAACAGGGGGTGGGGTTGGGGAACATTGCTTCGTTGTATGCTTCAGAAATCGATGGTTGGACCATCTCCACATGAGAATTCCTTTTAGATTCTATATATATGATGGGTTTTCTGACCTTCTGGAGTTACTCATTTTCTTCTGGAAGTTAAAACATATATTTAAGTTCTCCTCTCCTTTCTATTTGAAAGCAAGAAGCTACTGACCATCAATACAGTGAATCTACCCCCCCCCCCTACCCACCCCGATCCTCCAAGTCCACTTTACTCACAAATGTTAGGAAACTTGGACACTCTGATGAACCTTTGAAGAAATTGAATTGTGGGTTAAAGGAGTGACCTCATGGTTTACTGTAACGGATTGTGATGCTCCTGATGCATGAGAGGTTATTAATGTTGTCATTAATAGGACATCATATGATATGTATGAAAAAATCACCCAGCAAACTTTTGTTTTCCAAGTTTAACAAGTTCAAAGGAATTCTATTGCATTCTGTTTACTGTAATCAACTGAAGGAGGGTAGCATTGAAGAAGTTTTATCTTTGGCAGTCACAAACACCAGTGGCATTTGAAGCAATTGCAGGTAATCATTTTATCTATACCATAGTCCATTTTCAGAATGAGTGTAAATATGCAATAGCTACATAGATGATCAATAACTGTAAAAGCAGAAACTCATCCAAATGGAGAAAAAAGTGGAACTTTGGATTCTCACTGTACCAGGCATATAGAGGATGCAATTGGTGGCATTAAACTGTGGTATTAATACTGTTAAACTTTAGGAGAAACTCAATAATCTTATTCGTCCCAACTATGAACACAATTAGCTCTCTTATATAGAGGGAATACAACAAGAAGAAAGGAAAGATAATCAACAAAAATAAGGAAAAAGGAAAGATATATTACAGCCTTTTAAGAAAAGATCCTAATTATAGTTTAGGAATTAATCCTAACCAGATTCGGATATCTCTAGAAGGAAGGTTCTATATTAGACCAAATCTTCATTGCTTTAGTCTCGAATATCCTCATGATCCAACACTCCTACTCAAACTAGAGAGTGTATGTCAATCATTCCCAATTTGCATACTAAATTCTTGAACCTCTTAGCTTCAAGCCCTTTATTTAACACATCTGTCACTTGGTCCTTAGATGAAACATAGGGTATTTTGATCAGGCCTGCATCCAACTTTTCTTTAATGAAGTGCTAGTCTATTTCAACATGATTTGTCCTGTCATGTTGAACAGGATTATGGGCAATGTTGATGGTTGATTGGTTGTCATAGAACACTTTGATTGATCCTTGAACCTTGATGTTGGAAAAGACTAGGATTTAAAGATCCAAACAATGTTGGAAACATAGATTTTAATAGAGTGAAATGAGGATGACCCAATCGGTAGTGTTGCATCCATACATCCCTATAATTTGAGGTTGACTGAGATGAGCAGGCAACAATTGGAAGCTGTTCCTTTGTAGGATAAGTATCTTCCCTCATTAGGTAGTACAGCCCATTTCATTCTCTAGCAGCATCAATCATCTTCTCTGTTGTCATGGCTTGAAATTCACACAAATGAGGGGAAAAAATAGCCCAACAATTCAAATCTTTGGTTAGTTGGTGAATAGAGGCAAGGCTGGCTGATAAACTAAGTACATGAAGAACCTTTTCATGGAAAATTGAGGGTTTAGAGTGACTGTACCCTGGCCTGAAATTGGAACAGACGTTCCATTGGCTGTTGTGATTTGTTTAGAGGTGGAAAGAGAATGGTAGGCATAAAAAACATGGGAATGGGGTGTCATGTGATCAGTGGCCCTAGTATCTAGAATCCATACATCCTGTTTATCAGTCTTAAAGGCTGGGAAAAATGCTGAATGAAGGCAGTTACCTGAGGAGTTTTGGTGTGCAAGAGAGCATGCATTGTTTTGTAGGGTCTTGAGGAACAACTTCAACTTAGAGATCTCATCAGTATTTAAAAAATCAGCACCTGGAGCATACTCAATTTGGGTAGTTAATTCCTCTTCTTCTTGATCCTTGCTGCATACATATGCCTGATTTTTGGCTGCCAGATTTTTAGAACTTCCCAAACAATTCAAAACCACTTCCTTTCCAAGGAGCTTGAAACAAGTCTGTCTGGTATGCCTCGGTTTATTATAGAAGGTGCACCATAGCGCCTCTTTATTTGCAGCCCAAGACTAAAATTCTCCCCTTCCTGCTTTCATCCTCGACCCACCTCCTCTGTTGGACACCATGGCTGATTTTTCTGGACCAGTTTCAGTCACTACAACAACCCTTCAATTGGAGATCATGGCTGATCTTTCTGATCCAGCTTCATGAAGCATTGTTGTCCTTTGATTCTCCTCACTTCTAACCATAGTGAAGACCTCATGGAGTGCTGGCAGCTTTTCTCTCCCTAAGATTTGCACCCGAACCTGATCATACTTTGAGTTGAGGCCTGCTAGGAACTCAACCATTCTTATCTCTTTCAAATATTTGACTAAGAGTTGCAGCATCAACACTGCATACCATTTTAATATTCTGATAATGGTCTAACTCTAGCCATAACCCATGCATCCTATTATAGTATTCAGTAACACTCATCCCTCCTTGTTTAGTGCTACTAAGTTTAGTTTTAACCTTAAATATAACTGATGCATCATGGATTTTGGAGTAAGTTTGCCTTACGGTTTCCCAAATCTCTCTAGCCGAACCCAAAAACATGTAGTTTTTACTTACTTCGGGTTGCATGGCATTCCAAAGCCACAACATGATTTGAGCATCTTCTATCTCCCATGTTGAAAGTGCAGGATTTGTCGGTTTTGGAGGAGCCAAAGTCAGATGGCTGATCTTTCCCTTATCCTTGAGGAACGTTTGTACCAGTTGGGACCATTGTAAATAATTCCTACCATCTAATCGGTAGGATTGGTGGATTTCAAGCAGCTCTCTAGTCCTTGATCCAGTTCCAGCTTCGATTGACTGAGTCATTGAAGTTGAGTCTCTAGTTTCCAGATCTGGAGTCACCAACTTTTTCTGACATGGTTGTTCCAGTTGGTGAGAAAGAGATCTGATGCAATGAAAGCACGTTGAACACAAACACAAGGATTTTGACACCAGGGATGGGCTAAAAAAATGTCGGAGGGCTGATCTGGAGCAGTAGGAGGCGAGAGGGTGGCACACCCGCTGGCGCGTGGGGTCAGAAACAAACTGGACGGCGGCACATGAAGGCTTCGATGGTGGTGGGTCTTCGATGGTTGGCCAATTTGATAGCAGCGAACTCAATGGCAGTGGCAGTGTTAGTAGGTGGTGGCTCGACAATGCAATGAAGGCACTCGAACAGACTAAAACGAAAGTGGAAGAAGAACCCGATTGGGGGGGGGGGGGGGGGGGGGCGCTGGTGCAATGAAGGCACTAGGGTTTTAGTGTATCAGCCTATTAATAGGCTCTAATACCATGTTAGACTTTAGGAGAAACTCAATAATCTTATTCATCCCAACTATGAACACAATCAACTCTCTTATAAAGAGTGAATACAACAACAAAGGTAATAACAAGAAAGGAAGGATAATCAACAAAAATAAGGAAAAAGGAAAGATATATACAGCCCTTTAAGAAAAGATCGTAATTCTAGTTTAGGAATTAATCCTAACTAGATTTGGATTTCTCTAGAAGGAAGGTTCTATATTAGACCAGATCTTCATTGCCTTAGTCTCAGATATCCTCATGATCCAACAAATACCATTGGCATCTAAAACTTTAGGCTGCAAAAAATGAACACACCCAAGGTTGTTCATAGAAATTATTTTATTTCCCCCATGGGATTGAAAGCACATTAACTGCAGTAGTCCCCTGTTTGATCACAGATGATCTGATATGAGACCTGCAGATGTGACTTAGGGACAGGAGACTTAAGGTCAGCAAGTTCCTTAGGTTTTGAAGAATTTTGAGCTCAAATTGGGGTGGAAAATTTTTCATTTTTGTACAAGTTGAGGAACCAGTTCTCCTTGTTGCTAACCATTGGCAAGACAGATGGGTCATGGGACCCTATGACTCAAG
This sequence comes from Diospyros lotus, assembly GCF_014633365.1. NCBI lineage: Eukaryota > Viridiplantae > Streptophyta > Magnoliopsida > Ericales > Ebenaceae > Diospyros > Diospyros lotus. The sequence continues at coordinate 34,495,597 of NC_068346.1, forward strand.
ATTTTTAGGACTTGAACAGGATTGCAAGAGAAACAGTTTTAGTTTTTATAAGGCCAGTAAACTTGCTGGGTGGCAGCCTGGCAACCCAGCCAACTGGAGTTTATAACAGCGGTCTCATTTGTGAATTGTAATAATGTAGTGCATATGCTTCTATGATAAAATTGCATGTTTGAGCAGAGATATAATATTTCAGAGATGATCGTGACACTGGCAGGCAATAATCCCCCTTTCTACAACAGCAATTATTTCTAATTATTCTGAAATCATTTTATCTGTACCCTGCAAGTCTACTTGTGTTACTTTCAATTGGTAAGGTAGCTAAACACGTGGTTAAGAAAATTTGAAGATGCATTTAGGAAGATATTGTCACAAAGCAGGTTGAAAACCAACTCTTAACACGAATTATTTAGGGAACTGGAGATTTAGAAATGCCAAATGCTATTATGAATTCTGTTACATTTTTTATTTGAATGATAATGAAAAAGAAAGAATCTGTGTGTATGTATGCGTGTCTTATTTGTGTCAAATCAATTAACTGGTTATACTTTTCTTCTTCTTATTCTTTTTTTTTTTTGGCTAACCCTTATACTTTTCTTCTGACAATAAGGAAAAAATCAATTCATTGGTTGCAGTTTGTGATTGACAACCATGTCCTTCCTTGTCTCTTCCAACTTCTCACACAAAATCACAAAAAAAGCATCAAGAAAGAAGCTTGCTGGACAATTTCAAACATCACTGCTGGGAATAGAAGTCAAATTCAGGTATTTTGGTTCCCCTTTACATGCATTGATTGATTCCATATATCCAAAATATTCCTACATATGTTATCATCATTGTACTACAGGTCTCTTTACTTCCATGTCATATCTTGGTGTCAACCATGATTAATGTTACATGGAATACAGATCTCGCTTTTGGCTCAGTTCACCATAGAAGATTTTAGTTTGTCTTGTTTGTTGCTAGTTAGTTAACTTGAAGGAATGAAGTGATTTTTGCAAAAATTGCCAACAGCTGTAGAAATGTTTGAGCTTTCTTTTCTATATATGAGATAGATAGCAACACTTTTTATTAAGCAGCTTAAAGAAAAAGAAAACAATCTAAAAAATGAACATGCACCATTTTGGGATATTTAGAAAACTGGAGCTTTGTGAAGTAGATTGCTCATTTTATCTTGGAAGTGAGAAAGTAGAGAGAAGGCATAAGGTGCTGTCACATATGCTTTTGCTTGTTAGCTGGTTTCCTTTTTGAATATACTTTGCTACTGAACTTGTTGCATGTTCTTGAAACAGGCCGTTATTGAAGCTAATATCGTTCTTCCTCTGGTACACCTTCTTCAACATGCTGAATTTGACATCAAGAAGGAGGCTGCATGGGCTATCTCAAATGCTACCTCTGGAGGATCTCCTGAGCAGATTCGGTTTGTTTTTCATCTTCTTATACTCACACATACCCAAAGGATTCCTAAATTGGTCGTTTGTCTGCATCTTGAAAGGCCTAGTATTCGAACTTTCTCCATTCACCTTCTTTTTGTTCATTTTCCATTTCCACTTTCCACTAATAAAATTACAATTCTGGCAGTGTATTTTATTTGTGTTATTCATAAAGTAGTATGTTTTTCCATCCTTCTCTTTCCAAAGCCTTAGCTTTGGACCTTTGGCAACAAGGAGAGTAGCACATGCTTTTTACAGGTTATGATCGGAGGAGGCTGCTTGTGCTTGTTATTAAATGTTAAAAATAACAAGTTGGCGTACTTTATGTTTTGAATCTCAGTTTATTATTGATAATGGATCATTGAGCTTTACTATAGTAATTGATTATTGAACTGCTGTAATTTTGTGACAAAGGCTGCGAATTGAACAAGATTGTGCCAGACTGCCAGCCCTTTGACTCCATTGTATTTACGCAATAGGTGTACTGATATTTGGCATAACATTACATTGGGCCAAAGGCACCCACTCATGCAATAACTGTCCTTGCAGATTCTTGGCAAGCCAAGGTTGCATTAAGCCCCTTTGTGATCTTCTAATCTGTCCAGACCCGAGGATTGTGACTGTGTGCCTTGAGGGGCTTGAGAACATCTTGAAGGTGGGTGAGTCTGATAAAGAAGCAGGAATGAATGGTGGCATAAACATTTATGCTCAAATGATCGATGAATGTGATGGACTGGATAAGATTGAGCATCTGCAGACGCATGACAATAATGAGATCTATGAGAAGGCCGTGAAGATCTTAGAGAGATACTGGGCCGAGGAAGATGAGGAAGAACAGAATCTTCAAGATGGAATGGATGGAAATCAGCAGGGTTTCAATTTTGGTAATACCCAGCCCAACCTTCCACCTGGTGGATTCAAATTTGGGTAGAAGGGGAGTGTTGAGAGTTTGTTTTGTGGATTTCTCGGCTTCTTTACTTTCTCTCTGAAGAAATTTTTAGACTTCGTTGCTGTTTCCCTTTGTTTCCAACAGTCAGGGTTTTTGGTCTGGCAGATGGGCAATATAAGCCCGTGGAATATGTAAGGCTTTAACTAATGGGTTCTGCATGTGTATTTTCTGTACTCTTTTGAAGAAAAAAATGTGACCATAATTTGCACTATGTGAATGGGCATCTCAACTGTAATGTGTCTTTTTATCTTTTGGACCGTTGCTTCTATCAGTTTCAGTTGAAAGCAAGTGTAAACAGTTTTGCTTGGAGATATGGTTTGTTTTCTCCATCTGTTGGGCTGTGGTGCCTTGAGATGCTAATTGAGCAAGATATTAATCTTATCTTGATAGCCATTGGAAGAATGTTCTTTTGCGATTGGATGATTACTGGTTCAAAGTTGTGAAAACCAACTTACTTGGAAAAGCATAGGTAATACAACTCAAAAAAACAATCCTTTCGACCCGCACGTAATGGGGTTTGTGAGGGTCACTCGTGCAATAGGGACACTTTTTTATGAATCTGCCCACACTTTTTATGACTGTCTTCTGCCAGGTTTTGTAGGATTTGGATAGCCATGTCACTACCAAATTTAGATTCAGCAGTAAATATTAGAATACTGCCAAATGTGGGGCAGTGTGTTGTTTAGGTAAAATATCAGTTATGAAATTGAAAATCTCACGTCAAACTGATCTTAGGCTCTTGAATGCTGGAGCCTGGAGCATCATCTGAAGATGGTCCCCATAAGACTAGAAAATGTCTCTCTCAACCTGTGGGGTTGTTGCATTTGCATTTGGACTCTTTTGACATTTGTTAGTTAGTTTGTAACCTAGATGTCAAGATCATACTCATGGCCGTGTGCTTGCAGGAAAAGATGATATTTTTTTTTTGTTTTTCGAGAACTTACAATTAGGGTTGGTAATGGTTCGGTTTGATTTCGATTTTTGCCAAAATCATAACCAATTCAAAATTAAATTATTAAAACCAAAATCAAATCATTATCTATTGATTTTAAAAATTAAAAATCATAACCAAATTATTCGATTCGGTTCGGTTTCGATTTTAACCATGATTTTTTTAGTTTGATTTATATTAACAAACAAATACAAACTCTAATAAAGTTACCTTCTTCTTGCATAAAGTTACAAATTAACTTCAAACTTCTTAGATATAATTATTTAATTGATAAAAATAAAATAATTTAATATTAAATTTTATTTTTATTTGTTAATTACTTTATAAATATTAAATATTTTATATATTTGTAATGCATTAGTTAAAATACTTGTAAAAAATGTATTAGTCAATATATATATTATGTGTATGTATAATATATTAAATAAATATATACATATATTATTAGTATGTATATTTGGTTCAGTTACCCACCAGATTTTGATTTGAATTTAGTGAAAATCATAATCAAACTATATTCATTAAAACAGTATTCGATTTTTTCTCAAATCAAACCAAACCATTACCCAGTCAAACAATTTTTAACCATATTGATCAATTTAATTTCAATTCGGTTCTCTCACAATTTTGGTTGCAATTATCACCCTTATGATTATTCCTTTTGAGTATATATTAAATAAATTTACGAAACACATGTAATACTTCACACAAAAAGTTATGTATAAAAAGAAAAATTTAAACTCGGGTAGAAAGAGTAACAGAGCGATGATAGGGTTTGAGAGAGACAGAAACCTTAATGATAGCTACCATCCGGTTTTGTAGGTTGGAGATGCAACAGCTAGCATTGAAGATTGAGCAGGAAGGAAGGTAGTTGCCAGAACTTTGTAAGGCGAGCAGTGAAGGCATCATGTCAAATTGTCAATACAATAACTACAGAGTGAGCCAAAGGCTACTCACACTGCCAAAGTGAAAGAAACCAACAACCACAACGAGCAGATGACAAATATAAACACTCAATGCAATGCGTGCAAAATGAGTCTAAAGAGGGATTTTCATTTGCTGGGTAGGTGACTGTTCTACAGCTATATATCTCTTCATCCAACTGGTCAATGGCTAATTTATGGCTTCATCCTCCATCCACCACCAATGACCCATATCGCATTTAATATCCGACTTCCCATGTCTGTAAATTATTAATTCCTCCAGCTCCAGCTCCAGCTCCATCCCTTCTCTTCTCTTAAATGGAAAAAATAAATTTGTATGAAATAATAACATACTTTTTATATAAGTTTCGTGAATTCACTCACAATCGTACGTTAAAAGGATCTTCATTAACGAAGTCATACACAAACCACAAAGATAGTATCTTTTTTTATTTTTGGGTATAATTTAAGCAATTTTTCTCAGCCCATTTCCAGGCCCAATGGCATTTTCGAGAATTTGCCCAAGTTGAGGGGCTAATGCACAATACCGCAGCTATATAAACAAACCGCTACGAATCTCCATCGCCACCAAGACAGAGGTAGAAACGCATAAGGAGGAAGGAAATTAAGCATGGCTCTGATCACAGAAGAGATGAAATCCAAAGCCGAAGTCTACCATGGAGATGAAATCGGCCAAGAAAAGTCCAAGTTCCTTCTCACAGAGATGGGGCTGCCCAATGGGCTGCTGCCATTGAAGGACATCATAGAGGTGGGCTACGTTGCGGAAACTGGGTTTGCATGGCTGAAGCAGAAGAAGAAGATCGAGCACAAGTTTCAGAAGATTGGAAAGCTGGTTTCTTATGGCACTGAGGTGACCGCCATTGTTGAGCCAGGCAAGATCAGGAAGCTCACCGGCGTCAAGGCCAAGGAGCTCCTCCTCTGGCTCACCCTCACTGACATCTACCTTAACCAGCCGCCCACCGGAAAGATCACTTTCCAGTCCACCACCGGCCTCTCCAGGTCCTTTCCGGCGGACGCTTTTGTGGCGGAAGAGCCGGCTAAGGTGGTGAAGGAGCCTAATAATGCTGTTGCAGAAGCTGTTGCTGCTGCCCAGGATGTGAATGAAGTTTGAACTCATATATATATATATATATATATTATGAGTTAAAATTTTAGTGTTTCTTAGAGTTTGATCCATTTTCTTTGAGTTTCTCTGGGGATTCTTCTCATGAAATGATGATCAATCTCACTTGGGTGGCTTAAGTTTGTTCCAACACAAGCAGCATTTGGTTTGGATTATTTTTGCTATTAGCCCATTAATAAATAATCAAGCGGGGTTGAATAACTCACAAATTAGGGATTTAAATGTGAAATTCAGATTTGGAAGTCAGTGACTAAGTTTGATAAACTACTTAAAAAAAAGAGCTTTCTTTGTTAATTTGGAGATTTGGATACAAAATATTGCTCTTTTTTGGATCTAAATTAAATCCTATACTGGGTATAGGATTTTTATTTGAAATCAAAATAAAAATTTTAAAATTAACATTGTTATGTTATTTTAATTAATAAAAAATTGTAAGAATAAAGTTTTTCCAATGAAAAATATCATGAGAGTTTTCATACAAATCATATGAAGATATATAATAAAAGGGTTGGTGTTAATCTAATTGAATGGAAGCAATGGCTGGTAATGCTCTAGAAGTATCTGTATTTGCAGGAAAGAGACCCACCTAATTAAGGATAACCAACATCCACCTAATAGAACTGCTGCTAATTATGGCATTAAGGGGTGGTTGAGCTGTCAAAACATACTACTAAATAGATAATTGTTTATTTAATTGCTAAAGTACTTTATCAATAATGATTTGTTTGGTTAAAAATAGTTCTGAATATGCACAGCAGTGCTACCAGTTAAGAATATAAATTAAAATCACAGCACAAAGGACTTGGTCAATAATATTTTGTTACAATCTTACTAAAAACAGAAGGCGGCTGAAGATATGAATCTGAATCGAAATCATATTTCATCAATCTTCCTCTCTTTGTTTGGTAAAGTAATGTAGTGAAAACAAATAGCATGAGGTTTACAAGAAAAAGGAAAAAAGAGGGAATATTTTGGACTTACAAAAGGAGTTCAGAGAGCCTCTGCCTCTGCATTTCTTCAAGTACCAGACTAGTTCTGGGCAACTGCAAATCCCCTTTGGGTCTTGGCTTATTTGCCCGACTAGTGATTTATGCACACCGACTTACATAATATGGCCCGGAGGGAGGGGTGTGACTTCCATATTCCTTACCCATCTATACTGGCTGATGTTTGATGTTTGATGTTTGATCGAGCATCTTCTTTCAGTTTTTAACAAGAATAAGATGCCCTTTTTCGGGTATTGACCTAACCGAACTGAAAATTCCATTTTACCCCAAAACAGTTGATCTCTACTTTGTTTACTTCCCTGCAAGACAGCCAACAGAGGCTAAGCATAAGTTTAAGTTTTCTGGATGAATGTCTTGATCCCTTTGGTCATGAGTGCAGCCCATTCAAGTGACATGTTCAAAACTGCTCGTCAAGCAATCTAAATCAGGAACATAATCTGCATCTACCATATGGTGGACTAGCATATCCAGGACAGTGTAGACCAAGTGTATATGCAAACCCAGCTTATCTGCAACAACAAAACTGTGAACCTCATTTCTTATCTCAACCCAGCTTCTTCCAGCCTCCTTTTTACTCCCCATTCTTCTCATCAACTTCCTCAGTCTTGCAAACTCTCCCCACTTGCCTTCATCTGCATAAATGTTTGACAGCATCACATAAGTACCCGCCACTCTTGGCCTCAAAGCCAATACCCTTCTTGATGCCAATTTTCCCAGGTCAGGGAGCCTATGCGCTCTGCAAGCGCCAAGAAATGCACTCCAAACAGATTCGTTGGGCTTAAATGGCATACTCTCTATCAGCTCATAAGCCTCCTTGACTCTCCCGGCACGTCCTAGCAGATCCACAACACATCCATAAATCTCCTGATTTGGGGCAATGTTGTAGTCATCTGTCATTAACTTGAAATAACTCAAGCCTTCATCTGTGAGCCCAGCATGGCTGCAAGCACTCAAAACTGCCATAAACACAATTTGATCGGGCCTGATACCCGAAACGACCATCTCATCAAACAACTCAACAGCCTCTTTGCCAAATCCATGGGTGCCATATCCAATCATCATAGAAGTCCAAGAAACCAAATCTTTCTGTGACATATCACCAAAAATGTTCCGGGAATCTGCAATGTTTCCACATTTGGCATACATATCTACAAGTGCATTAGCCAATGCCATGTTTCTTTCAAGGCCTTTCCGAATAATAGCTCCATGGACCTGCTGCCCACAGCTCAAAACTGTTAAATTAGCACAGGCAGCCATAGCACTGGTGAATGTGAAGCAATTGGGACTGAAACCTTCACTCTCCATGACCGAAAATATATAGAGCGCTTCGATAGGATTAAATTTCTCATATCCAGCAATTAATGTGTTCCAGGAAGTCAAATTTCTTGAAGTCATCCCATGAAAACACTGATTTGCTTCCCTTAAACAGCTGCACCTACAGTACATGTCTAAAACAGAATTCATTACAGGAATATTCGCTTCATAACCATGTTTAATTACCGACGCATGAATTTGCTTCCCGCAAATGTGAGAACCCATCGAGGCACAAGCTCTTACTACAATTGAGTAGCAAAATGCATTTGCTTCAGCATCCTCCTGCTACAAGAGATGCAAGAAAAGTATGAATGAATTGGAGTTGGACTCTTCAAGAAAACAAGACTAATAATATTACATCTTGAATGGTCCGCCCTTCCATTTATATACAGCTATATATTCCTAGTATTTGAGGCCATAGCGGATACATACCCATAGCATTTTCTTGAAAGCTTGGAGCGCTCCATAGCCATCACCGCGATGAGTATAGCCAGTGATCAATGTAGTCCATGATACAGCACTCTTTGGACGAATTTCTTGAAAAACCATGCAAGCCTCATGCATTGAAACAGAGCAGCTCGCGTACACGTCCAAAAGTGCATTGTCAACGTACGTGGAACCAAAGAATCCGCGCTTAATAGCCAAGCCATGAACCAGAGCGCCACAAGAGAGCAAGTTCATGCCTTTACAAGCCTTCAACGCACTTGACAGTGTAAATTCATTTGGGTGCTCCTTATCTTCCTTCATCATCAGGCAGAACACCATCCACGCATCGGCGTGGTAGCTGCAAGATGCGTAGCCGGCAATCATGGCCGACCATAAAACCACGTCTCGGTCAGGCATTTCGTCGAACAGTACACGGGCTTCCTTTACCAGGCCCTGGTCGAAGTACGACTTGATGAGATTGGTGGCCAAAATGGAGGGCCGTTTGGGTTGAAAGGGAAGTGAGTTTTGTGGGGTAGTGCTGTTACAAGCCAACAGGAGAGAGTTTCTGACAAATGGAGGGATCTGATGGTAATGACAAGTGGAGAGTAACTTGCTGCCACTCATTCTGTTGTACATAATCCCAGCCTCAAAATGACTTCTCTAGTTGTCTAGATTACATAATAATTTTGATCATCAATAATAAATAAAAGTAGAACTAAATGGCAGCCGGAATATGTAGGATGTAGCAGACTACTTGTAGTTTGCAATTATTAGACTCAATGCCTTGTCAGAAGAACTCAAAGAGTAAAAAAGCTTGAAAGCCATCAACATCTCCAATGGCAATCACCCCGTTGTAAACAAAACCTCTCCTAAATTAGTTAATGGGTGGACTGCAGAATGGATTGGATGGAGTTGTTCGTCTTTGGATGATTGCACTTGCTTAATTTTTTATGTTCGTATTTTTTATTATATTAAAAAAAATAAATCATAAATTGAACTTTTAACTAACATGGCATTAATCAAACTTATAACCCATCAAATTAATATTGACATGTTATTTATCCGATTATTCAATCTATAACATAGGATGAATTGTTCTTCTTTAGCTCATTAATTAATGTAAAATTTTTAAAAGACAAGAGATTCCCATTTTTAACAATTAGAACAAACCAGGTTTACATTTGAATAGCCATTTGATCATATTATTTATCGATTAAAATTTAAACTTTAAAACTTAAATTTTAAAACATATTAAATGTTTAGGTTTTGGGCTAAACCTAATAATTCATTTAAAAATGGAATTCATAACAAATGAATTCCAAAATTTTGAATCTAGATTCAGAAGATAGAGCCCATTGAGTAGTCCTCATTAAAGAAAATAGCTTCAGCTTACAAAGAGATGAACTCATTCATGTAATGTAAATGCAGCAGCAACACACACGAGTTCTTCCTATCCTATTATTGTAAGCAAGCTGCAAGCTTGAATAGAGCCAATACTATTACTACTAGACATACAGGCACAAAGCATAACCAGCACCATTTTCAACACAAAAATGAACAATTTTTTATTTTTTTGTCTTCGCTGTATACAATCATCATTAAAAAAGAAAAAAAAAAGAAAAAAGAAGAAAAGAAGCACCAAAACATCCAAAAAGGTAACGCTGAGAGCATCAGTGACACTGTACTGTTGGCATAATCATGTACATGCCGTAATCAGTTCTCAACTTCATCTTTACTATTTTACTTCCATCTTTCTGTAGCAACAGTTCAAACTACACTGAACGCCGATTGTATTGTAGATGTCAACCGAGATGCAATGGTTTGAGAGGCGAAGGCTTGAATCTGCTTTTTAGCATCTGAGGAGAAACACCCATACTTTTGTTACAGAAGGAAGTATGCAAACGAGACAAATATGTGTGTATAAATCGATAATATTAGACATAGACAGCAATAAGTGCACCTTTAATTATTGTGGGTTAGAAGAGGAAACCAACTTTGTCACTTTCTTAAATTTAACAGACAAAAATTGATCAAACATGCTAGTCAAAGAAGCTGGAATAATATTTGCTCATGCAGATTTGCAATAGCACTTCCTACAAATTGATTGGAGGAGAAAGGACAACATATGCCGTGTGTGTATATATACACATTATACATATATCAATAACATGTCCAATGTAAGGTTTGACACACTTTCACCACGTGAGATGCTATAACTAATGCCATCTGAACTACAACAGGAAGCTAAATGAATTGCCCAGAAGATTTTTCCATCCCCTCAAATTTGAAAGGCCATATACCTCCTATTCTGCTATTCAAGGGATGCACTGTGACTAAGCAGACCTCAATAGTTTCTTTTGATCACATTATTAATTCATCGCAATAGTTGAAAATTAGAAATCTTGGACTATGACCTTTTTGCTTCTGTATCAACAAGATACAAAACCAATCTAATGATGACGCATAAATAAATTAATAACAAAACTCGAAACAGATTAGACCCACATATGTGAAATACAATTAGATCCAACTAGATGGAAACGAATAGAGGTTTTGTTCTATAAATGACCTATCAATCACAGCACTAGATTTATCAAATCAATTTTTAAACCTATATAATTACAACCATAGGCAAAATTTGGCCTTGGAATATTTAGATAGTGATTACAACATTTAAACCAACCACTACCAAGCTATTAAAATTCAAGATCCTAGTTAGAAAGGTAAACCTACAAAAGGATGAAATAATTCTGTTGCAGTAGTACAGAAACATCGGTTGATATTCTACTGAGATACAGGTGCTTTAGCAAAATGACAGAGCAGACAACATGGAAATGAGATGATTGGGCTGAAAAAAGCTAGAGAGCAACTAAATTTATGATATAAAATTAGAAAGCCAACAAACCTTTGCGACACTTGGTAAAGCCAATAATATTTGCAATGCTAAGGGTCAAGCAAACTCCCACAACGAGGAGATAATCAGCATGAAACCTTATGAGAGAGAATATTCCAAGCAAAAACCATGCAACTGCCTACAAAATGAAAAAAAAGCCCTGTACATTATCAATCTGAGTAAATAAATTTTTTTCTTAGCAATCATTTTGATATAAGAAGTCGCAGAAAGAAAGTCAGAACAATGTTTGTAACACCAGTTTCTTCAACGTGGTATATGACTGACTTTCAAAACCACCTCTCAACAATTACATATTAATTCCTTTCATCAGTAAAGTATGGTATAATTCACAATGGGGACTATGAGAGAGTAATGGCACTTTAATATTCACTTACTGAAAGGTAAAGGGTCCACCAGAACAGCCAGGAATCCTTCTTGTTTATTCGAGCTAATGACTACCAGAGACAAGGATAAGCACATGTAAAAGAATAGTTAATGTCAAGTTCATGAGTGGAGAGCCAAAAATAGCCACAAAAAGTTCTCAGAGAAAGAAGGCAATGATATGACGAAGGGAAAAGTTGAACATTAAGCAAGCAATGAACACTCATCACCAACCTCATGGTCCAGGCATTCAAATTTCCACAAGCTCTCACCCGCATCATTTATTTCATTCCACCACCGCAGTCCAACCAAGATACGCCCACTGACATTCTTGACTACCCAAAAATCAAGAGCAGCAAGAAGAACAGTGATCACAAAGACAATCACAAAGCTATCAACAAAGAGAGCGGAAAGTATGTAGAATGCCAAAGCTGCCCCCTGACAAATCAAGAATATTATTACATAGCCACCATAATTATAAAGGAACCAAATACAAGATGTGAATTAGAAAACAATACCTTGAAGAACACATGAAAGAAACATATATTTGGGTGGGCATAGTCTTCCCCTGAAGGCTGAGCATAGAAGTAAACAAAGAAAAGTGAGAATTAAAAAAGAAAATGAGAAACTAGCAAATGAGAAAATCCAATAAATAGACAGTAGTTCCAAACATTTTATTGTACTTAACGAAGATTTGTCCTTCGAATAATAGAAAAATGAGAAACTAGCGATTGAGAGAATCCAGTAGCAGTACCAAACATCTTATTGCACTTAATGAAGATTCGTCCTTCGAATAATAGGAAAATGAGAAACTAGTGAATGAGAAAATCCAAATAGACAGTATTTCCAAACATTTTATTGTACTTAATGAAGATTTGTCCTTTGAATCATAGAAAAATGAGAAACTAGCAATTGAGAGAATCCAATAAATAGACAGCAGTTCTAAACATTTTATTGCACTTAATGAAGATTCGTCCTTAGAAGAATAGAATTACCTTTTTCACATGCGCACGCACGTGCAAACATGCACAAGCAAAAAAAAAAAAAGGGGCTGCTTTGTTGGCACCTTGAATTTATCCAACACTATTTTCTATATCCTTTCTTACCCTTCCACAAAGCAAGGGCACATAAAGGGGTCAAGACTTTAGAAATCCATTGATCATACCAAAGTATTGAGCAACATCCAAGTGACAGAGAAATATTCATGAACAGGACTACAAGAACACTAGTAGGAAAGAGAAGAGGCTCAAATGCACTTCGGTAAGGAGTTAAATCTTCCATATTGAAAACAGTACTAATATTCATATTATTAGGTAAGTCAAGTAAATAAGCATTAGGTACAAGTTTTCGAATGAGGAATGGGCCCACTAGCTCGAGCTTGCAATTTTTTGAAGGAATGTTTAGGGAAGCGCTCAGGGCGAACAGGAACCATGAAATAAACACCTTTGTTAAATTTCTGAGCCCTACGATGTACATCAACAAGAAGTTTATAGTCAACATTAATCATTGCAATTTTCCTTCTAGTCTCAACATGTAAGTCATGGATGTGTTGGGCAAAATTTTTAGCAGGCTCAAAAATTAAGGCATCTGGGGGTACAACATCAATAGGGGTGCGAGGGAAGTAATCACAAACAATCTCAAAAGGACTTTTACTAGTGGACCTATTAACAGAGTTGTTACAAAACCACGTCCCAATTACTAGGCTTCTCTCCTACAAGACACTTAACCAAGTCTCCCAAACTACGATTCACAATTTCAATTTGCCCATCAGTTTGGGGATGGAAGTAGAAGTGAATTTCAAACTTGTCCTAAATAGTTTCCATAGTGTCTTCCAAAAATAACTAACAAATTTGACATCTCTATCACATACAATGGAAGAAGGTAGACCACGCAACTTAACAACTTCTCCAAAGAACAATTTAGCTACATGGAAAGCATCTGTCTTCTTACTACTACAAGAAGAAAATGTACCATCTTAGAAAATCTATCCACACACATTCTCCAAGATCCATCTTTCTTTGGGGTTAAAAGGGTAGGTGCAACACAAGGGCTAAGGCTATGTTGAACAAATCCCTTAGTCAAAAAGGTCTTCCACTTGTCTATTCAATTCAGCTCGTTCTTTTGGGTTCATCCTATAATGGGGAAAATTAAGTAATTGAAACCCAAGAACTAGCTCAATGGCATGCTGGATAATCCCTCATAGGTGGCAGATAATCCCTTAAGAAGAGCTTGCAGAAATTGCATAAGTAACTGTTCATTGCCATCCAATCTGTAATTCGTGTTTCTGGGAGAAAAAGATTTTTTTTTTTATCAATTTTTTTTTTCCTTTCATTAACATCGCGAGCTCGTAGTTTGAATTTACAAACTCGAACTTTCCATTACGCACGCTGGGAAAACACTAATTGCCATCCCAATCATGTCTGAATAAGAAAGTTTCCGATTAAATTCACATTGAATTGAGGGTATAAAATAGAACAGAAAAAGGACAACCCTTACCACAGATCTACGAGACATAAGGTAATATATGTATCACAAACGAAAATATAAATTCCTAAAAACGATTGTACATAGAAAAATAAAACAGGTTACCCCACTAACCCCATCAAATTCTCGCTCTTCGACGGAATGGCGTGAAAAATCAAATTAGGTTGGAAGAAATGAAATCGAACGAAAAGAAACGAATCAAGCACGCGCATTCATAAGCGTACACAACAGAAGCGAGATGATCGAACTTACAGGGCCCAGATCCATGACGAGGAAGAAGAATTTCGAGAATTAAATCACAACTCTGTGGAGCTTTTCTTTCCTTTCTCTCTCGATCTTCTCTCTAGCTCTGTTCTGTTATAGATGTCGGTTCTCCCTCTCTAATTTGGTGCCAAATTGAGAATTCTGGATCCGTTTCCTCGTTGAATGGGGGGTGGGTCGGACTCCATCCGGGTCCGGACTATCCAGTTGATTATCAGGATGGTTTTTTAATTTTAAATAAAATAATTTTTACAAATTGACTTTATTTATTAATATTATAAAAATATTTTTATATTTTCTCTCTCTCTTTTATTTAGTGGACTACATAAAATCATACAGTTTTTTGATTTCTTTTTCTCTTTTTGAATAGATAATTATTAAATTATTGTTAAATTGAAAAGAGAAAAAGATAAATATTTATTAAATTTCAACTAACTCATCATATGAGAAGAATAGATGAATAAGAGAGAAAATATGAGAGTATTTTTAAGAGAAAAAGTGTAATTTATCTTAGAATATTTCTGTCTTTTTGTTAAATGTTAAAGATATTGAATGTAATTTTAAGAATATTTCTGTCTTTTTTATTAAATGTTAAAGATATTGGATGTAATTTATCTTACAATCACTTATAGGGACATTTTTTACTTTTAAAAATATTATGAGTCTCTTACTTATGATGCACAGAAACATAGATAATGTTTATTATATCAAAATGTTGAGAAATATTAAAAAAAGTATTTTAAGATTTTTTTTATAATTTTAAAAATATTTTGAGCTTGTTTCATAATATTTAAAAAATATAAAAAATACGTTCTTAATTTGAAAACATATTTTTATATAAAAATAGATTAAAGACGAAATTTTGTTCCTCCCTATTTGGGTTAGGAATAAAAAAAAAAAATTGAGAAACTTTTTTCTATATTATATAATATAAAAATATAGGGGGAATTTTGTATATCATATATTATAATATATAATATAAAAGTTATATATTAATTTTTAATATATAATTTTCTATATTTACAAAAAAAAATATTTTTTTATTTACTTATTTTTTTCGTATTTTTATTTTTATTTTTTTTAAATTATCACTCTCCATTTATTCGTATAATATTCATTTCTCAACTTCCGAATCATCCGCCACTTCAGTCCCTGGGTTTCTGGACATCTTGGAATATGAGGCTGCAGTGGAGTGTGAGGATGGGAGTGTAGATATAACCAACGAGGGTAATGGTGGGGTCACTGTCTTATCCCAATTGTGAGAAAGGGAGGAGATGGCCAAAAATAAAGGGAGAGAAGGCAGCAGCTTTGAGAGCCCTTCAAATTTCAGTTACAACAGACCCATCGGACCAGAGGGAGAGGAACCATGGCCAAGCTCCTGGTTCTGCACCAGAAACAACCCTCTTTCTCCCTCCTCCCTTCTTCTGTCTCTGAATTCAATGGCATCAGATTGACTACCTCCATTCAGGTAACCAACCCCCCCCCCCCCCTCCCTCTATATATAAATACATACAGATGTATACAGAACACCCAAGTTTAATATGCTAGTGCACAGTTGATAAGTGAGCCCGAATTCCCTTTTTTCTTAACCATGTTCTGGCTTTCTGTTTGGAAGTAATCTTTAAATTGAGTCATTCCACAGTTCGAAATGAGTGATTGGAATGCTTGGGTAAGTCATAATTGGGCCAAATTATTAGCATTCAGTGATCCATACATTATTCTCAGTTGAAGCTTGCTCTGTTAGTAAAAACTTACTGAAGCCGATGCCTCTCATTCATGAATCAGAAAACAAATTAGTTATTAGCATCCGTTTACTGAGCATGAGGCATAATCTACCTGGCATTGGGGGGGTGGGGTGAGGGGGATTCTGATTCCGGAAGCAGATTTTGGCCGGTTTTTTCTCTGTTGGGCGAGAAAGAAGTCATCAAGATTGTTCTCAATGAGTGCCTTATGCAGTTGGGAACTAATTCCCTGTGAAGAAGATTGATTACAATCTCATTGATCTCCACAGGACTTGAGGATGATATACACTGCACAAATCATGTCTTTATCTATGCCCTTGGCCTTATTGTTGTATTACTTCCGAATAGTTTGTGTAATTCATGAATTTATATCTTTCGTAGTATAAACGAAGGGTCTGGCGGCCAAAAAATGCATTAAATGTTACAGCATCGAGTGCCAAGAAAATCCTGATAATGGGAGGTACCCGGTTTATCGGTGTGTTTTTGTCAAGACTTCTCGTGAAGGAGGGCCATCAGGTATGGGATATCTTTTCCATTTCATCTTCTCAAATCTAATTTGCCTTTTCTGTTATGTTTCCATCTTATATGGGTTGCTTTCACAATGTCAACTATGTGATGGAACATGACCATATCAATTATTTTTGTTCACCATCATGTCATGAAACTTTTTCATATGAAGATGGTATTGGAACTTTATCTCATCATTCTCTCATTAGGGCATCCGGTAAAACTTTGCCATATTGTTCTTTTGTATGAATTTGTTTTGTCAATTTGACTTTTAGAAGTCAATTGACATTATGAATGTCGTGCCACCGACCATAACTTGGTTAAAATAAGGTGTAGTTGTTGTTGATGATGATGATGATTCTAGTTTGCTTTTCATGATGTTTCGACTTTCTGAAGTGCCTTTCATCCTTTTTCCATGTCATGAAGTATTGGGACAATCAATTATCATATAGAATTGTATTTGAAGATGTCTGTGGCCCTTCAACAAAATGGTATCTGTCTTAATGCAGGTCACTTTGTTCACAAGAGGAAAGGCACCAATCACCCAACAATTGCCTAGTGAATCAGACAGTGATTATGCTGATTTTTGTTCTAAGGTTATTATCAGCCTTGTTCGAAATGCTGTCTTCTGTCTTCTAGCTTACATACCTTTTTCTGTTTTCCCTGACCAATAAAAATTGTATACTCCTAGTGTAGATCTTGCATTTGAAAGGAGACAGGAAGGACTTTGAATTGGTGAAAACCAGTCTCTCAGCTGAAGGCTTTGATGTTGTTTATGACATTAATGGCAAGTGTAGCCATAATTTTGGTTCTCCCTGTGCATGTTCATAATCCTATGTTCATACTCTCGATTTTTCAACAGAAGGGAAGATGAAACGAAAATAAAATTTTTATGTATATGCATTTTTACATGTATATAAGACCATGTATTTTCCTTTTCTTTTCCTTCCACAAAACTAGTTCCCAACATAGCATGCACTTTACTTCCACAAGGATGCATTTATCTATTTCATTTTGTACTCTAAGTTCTTCAGTTTGAACAATTTATTTGGCATATCTTCAGGAAGAGAGGCAAATGAGGTGGAGCCGATACTGGATGCTTTACCAAAGCTTGAGCAGTAAGATATGAACAGTCTAATGCTGAGCATGTCATCCTATTTTCATAAAACATGCTTGTGTTGCATTATTCATCAATCAGGGTGGCACCACTTGAAACTCTCTCCACAACTAAAATGTTTTTCTCAAGCTCTTGAGCCAATTTACCTTCAAGAAATGTGAAAATTATAAAGTGAAACAGATGTCTTCATGAATTGAATTAATGGCAATGTCTTCGATGGATTAAATTGAGTCAATAGGGTAAAACTGATGTTTTTGGCTCTGAAAAACTGGAAAACTGCTCTGCACTTTACTAGGAAATATTTGTATTTTCTCCCATTTGTAATTAAAAGTTGCTGAATTTCAGGTACATATACTGCTCTTCGGCTGGTGTTTATCTCAAATCAGACCTTTTACCACATTTTGAGGTTAGCTTAATGATCATACCTGTGCTTTTAATATATTCTTTTTCACCTGTTTCAGATTTTACCATGGTGTGACAGTTGACAGCATCTATATGTGACCTCATAAATTATAACGTTAGTTAAAGCTAATCAAAGGAAATGTTCTCTTTTTCAATAACCATCCTTCAAGTGATACTTTGATCAGGCTAAATTATTATTATTATTTTTAGGTAAGCAATCAGGCAAAATTTTAAACTTTAATTTGTTCAGTCATCAACTGTCTTCTTCAAATTTTTGCTAGGATTCATCTTCACCAAACAAAGGAAATCCTCTAAACAAGGCTGGAAAGGACTTGAGATATGACACACTTTACATAAATTTATCTTCTATAATTTGTAAGTTTATCTCCAAATTTAATGAGCTAAAGCCTCTGTATGTAAAAAACAACAACATATCGAACCTTAATCCCTAAAGCCTTTGTATTAGAAAAACGTAAGAATAAAAAGGAAGGAAAAAAGAAAAAAGAGCCAAAGCCTAATAAATATCCCTTTTTCCTGGCAACACTTGTTTTCAAATCATCTGTGGTACTTAAAAATCATGGGGATGAGGTGTAATCCTTCATTTCTTGCAGGAGATGTTGCCATTTAGAGAACTTGAACCATTCTTGTTCTGGAGCTCTTTCTTTCTTTCTTTCTTTGTTTTTTGTTAGGTGAAACTCTTTCTTTCTACTAAATGATTATTTTGACTTCTTGGTGCTGGTGATAGACGGATGCAGTTGATCCAAAGAGCAGGCACAAGGGAAAGCTCGAGACTGAGAGCTTACTGGAATCAAAGGGTGTTAATTGGACTTCCATCAGACCAGTCTATATCTATGGACCACTGAACTACAACCCTGTTGAAGAATGGTTCTTCCACCGGCTAAAAGCAGGTCGGCCAATTCCCATTCCCAACTCAGGAATGCAAATAAGCCAGCTGGGTCACGTAAAGGTAAGTGAACTTGCAATTGATTATCCTGATCCTTGTTGGAAATCATTGGAAAGAAATTTGATCATTTTTGTAGTGGAAAAGAGAATTTTCTCTTCATGAAGAGAACAAACCCGGAAGGCTAAAACAAATACGTGAGATTGATGCATTCTATTCTCCTTAGATCTATTAAGTTCGATTTTTCCAAAAGAGACAATAGGTTGAGCAGCCCTTTCCTATAGTACTTACTTTCTAGGACTCTTGTGTTCCATGACTAGAAGAGCAGGTCTTTGATGTACTTGTGTTGAAAATTTCCTAGGACTTGGCCACTGCTTTTGTTCAAGTTCTAGGCAACGATAAAGCCAGCAAGCAAGTATTCAACATCTCAGGAGAAAAATACGTCACATTTGATGGATTAGCAAGGGCATGCGCAAAGGTAATCCCAACTGACTTCCTATGGGATTTAGTACCCATAATGTACTGGAGGATGAAATTACATGTTTCCTGCAGGCTGCTGGATTCCCTGAGCCTGAGATTATTCACTACAACCCAAAGGAGTTTGATTTCGGTAAAAAGAAAGCATTTCCCTTCCGCGACCAGGTAGGTCGGATGCAGTGTTTAAATTTCATTGGTTTTGATCTGTGGGAAGGGCGACCATTGAGTGATAGAAACAAACTTGTCCTGAATTAGAGTTAGTTCTTGCTGACAGAAGGAAGCTTATTTATAGGATACTAGTTTCTCTAGATCCAACACTGCTGTGATCTTCAATGAACTTCTTTACTTGGCTAATTTTTCAAAAGATGGTTTTGTTCATGAAATAGAGCATGAAAACGTCCACCATAATTCATAAATCAAGCCTTAGCCTGGGAAACTTTAACACGGTTGCTCTCTTTGTGGAAACACCATGCTGATCATCTCCTCATGCTCATAAAAAGATCTAACACATTCCATCCATGATGATTGATATCACTGAAACGTTCGATTCTATGCTCATAAAAGAATTGGATCCCGTTTGACTCCCCCAAGGTGATAGCGACAACATTCGGTTAGAAAGAGAGCAGAGACTGAAACATTCAATTTTACGACATGTACATTTCAATTGTATTCGATTAGAAAGCAATGCTAATGCCATCAACCCCCGCCTCTTTTATGGTAAAATGCAGCATTTCTTTGCATCGGTTGACAAGGCAAAGAGCGTGCTGGGGTGGAAGCCAGAGTTCGATCTGGTAGAAGGTCTTGCAGACTCCTACAATCTAGACTTTGGCAGGGGGACATTCAGAAAAGAGGCTGATTTCTCCACAGATGACATGATTCTTGGCAAGTCCCTGGTCCTTCAAGCCTAGCTGCTGAATCCTGCCTTTTTCTTTGTACTTTCTCTCACTTTCTTGCCCTGTATTTTGCCTCTTGTTCATTAGAGATGTGTCAACATATTTTAGGCTTTTATGATATATAATGGCTTCAAATTTCCATTGTGTAGCTTTCTTGAAATAATGTAATCTGTTGGAAAGTAAACATTGTTATTGTAAGAATTAACTAACTCAGCTGCACTAACATTGGTCATCTTTTCTATCTCTCAATCAAAAAGCACAAATATAGCAGTGCTTGTATGATCACTAACACAAACTTGAACTCTAAACCTACAAGACAAATGACTTTTAAGTAGTGGGTTCCCAGTCCTAAAATATGCCAAGTGTGAACAAAACAAATTTAATTTAAGAACCAATCACATTTCCAAAGACATTCAGAACAAAATTAGACTACTTAATACCTTGTAACAGGATAATCACAAATTAAATCACATCCTGTTAGGGTCACAAATGAGTCGAGCCAAGCCGTTCACGAGCAGCTCGATGTTCGGTTCGACAAAAAACTTATTTGGGTTCATTCGTTGAGGTAAATCAGTTGATTATGAATCTAACTTTTAAGTTGAGCTTGAACTCTATAAAATTCGGCTCGTCAAAACTTATGAACATAATTAATTAGAGATTTGTAAATATTAATAGGCTCGATTAGAAACTCGTAAAGATATTTGATTAGAAGTTCGTGAATAATTTCGTTTATAAATACATTAATACATTTATTTATAATTTTATAAATATATTATTAACATAAAGTCATCAAATTTTAAATTATTATAATAATATAATAAATTAAATATGTTTAAAATTATTATATATATTAATTTAATTATTTAACATAATATGATATATGTATATATAATAAAGTAAAATAAAAATTAGATTTAAACAAAATAATAGGTTCTGTCGAGCCCAAGCACCAGTTGGGGCTTGCCAATAGGCACTCGAATTCGGTTGATCAAAAGGTTGACAAGTCGAACCTGAATCGAGTTCAAGTTTAAAAATTGACTCGCAAGCAAATCCTAGCTTAGCAAAGTTTGGGTCAACTCAATTCAATTGCAACCCCACATCTTGTGCACTTAAATTGACTATTATTTGTTATCACCTTCACCATACAATTTGGCGGGCATCATGAGTAATACCACCCAAAAGTGTTCACTCTCTCTTCAATTTTTTCATGAATGGTAAAGATATTTTGTTGTGTAAACACAGAAGCAGTAGGTTCAAATATATATTATAATCAGATGATGACATAAATTTCAATTGTCAAGTATATAACACAAGAGAACAAAGGGCACTGAACCTGAGGTTGATTCTGACATGTTCCAAGAATGCCATCAATTTTCATGCGACTGTTTGTAATTGAGTTCTTCAACTGTTTGTTGTGGCTGCTGGATTGACTGCAATTGCTGCACTTTATTGTGTATTGTCAGTGTAACTGAAAGTCATCGAACCCACCTCCCATGCAAAATTTTAGACATGCAAAGAAAGTCTCTTTCATACAGACATTTGTACAAACACCTTCCATGCAAACTTTTGAAGAGCACGTCAAAAACAAACAGAGCAAAAACCAATAGAAAAAACCCACAAAATAAGTAATCAAACATGCAATCATCAAGCCCTAAGTTATAATTACGACTAATTTGACGAACCCGTTATCTAACTAAATGTAGAGCCTTGAAGACAAAAACCCCTAACTGAGAAAATTAAATCATATACAATAATAGAGCCAGGTGGGGAATTAAAGACTCCCCAACTTCCTTATTGGCTTCATTATATGTCATAGATAGATAAAGGGTAATACTGACCATTATCCTTTAGTAATAAATATATCTTATTTTTAACACTTTAAAGAATTATATTAGTTGATTGAATATTCAAAACATTAATTATTAAGCCAATAAAATTGTTTGGATATTAAAAATAAAATATAATAAATATACATTTTATGATAAAAAGATATATTTGTTATTATTTAACTATTATCTTTAAAATAATAATTAACATTAACCACAATAGAGCAAATATCTTTATCAGACACTCAATTTTAACACTTTTATTAACACTCTACATTAATATTAATATGTTGTTTACTTACATTCCTATAACACACATAATGAAAAATATTAATATAAAATATTAAATTTAAATATACAAATAAGGGTGTCCAACATTTCGTTTAATGAAAATAACTAAATCAAACCGATCGAAATTGACAATTCGATTGGATTAAAACTAAGGGTTAGTTTGGTTCAGTTTTTAAATTTGACAATTTCAATTATTTTGATTCTATTTTTATATAAAAAATTAAAATAATTGAACTAATCAATTATTCGAGTAGAATTTTGATTACTTGATTAATTTTGTAAGTTATTGAGTATACTGTAATAATAACTAGCTCGCATAATTTCATAAATTAATCGACTAATATTGCTTGCTACTCAAGTAATAATAGTCCGAAAATTAGCTCATTCTCTGTTATGAAGATTAATCGACTAATATTATTTATTACTTGAATAATAATAGTCCAAAAATTAGTCTACTTTTTGTTTGTTTCAAAGATTAACTGGCTAATATTGTTCATTAGTTGATAATAATCGAATTACTCACGTACAATCTCAAGAATAGATAGATAATAAATTGAGGGTTTTTCAGTTTTCATTTATTTTAAAAAATAATCGATTAATTCTTTTTGTTAATCAAATAATATCTAAGATTACTCGTGCAGTTTTATTGTTTACTCGAGTAATTAGAAAATTTACCCGCATAATTTTTTAATTTTATTTAATTTTTTTCGATAGATTCAATTTTTTTAATTTATTTATTATTTTTAATTTTTAAATTTATTTAATCTATTCAATTTTATCATTTGAATTGGTTTGGCAAAATCGAATCCAATGCTCACCCTATTTAAGATATTACAAATATCATAATCCAAATTAAAATTCAACATTCCACTCATGGACATGGTCTCCCAGCACCACCTTATCCAAATGTCTATTTTATCATTAATACTGTTTGCAGTTAAGCAACGTAAGGAAAGCCCTGATTTGTGGGTCAAAAATGTACAGCTTACTAATCTCTTTCCTTTTCTTTTTAATTGTCACCTTATCCAAGACTCTACCAGATCCCGCTAATGACGCTGATTTACCCAACTAATCCTAACCTGACACCCCCGAAGACTTGAACAGCCCCTCCTTCCATGAAGCCACGCCACCCTCTCAAGTGTCATAAAGCACCGTGAAACACCACCTGGCATTCTAATGCCCGGACACAGTGTCGTCGGCTGTTAGGGCTGGTAGGTTTGACACGCGCTAAGTCGGCCCCCGCTTTTTTATTACCGGGCCCCACTTTACCCATTCTGTTTACCATATCCACCACGAAGTTTCCGAGTCAGACCAACTGACGCCTCCTGTTCGCCACGTGGCAGAACACTGACAACTGACAAGCGCCTTCTTTCCGTTGGTAGCCGTTGTCGGCAGTTATTAATTCGTCTGGGGGAATGTGATCAGGGACAGCCGAGCTCACAGTATCGCCACTGTTCGTGATGAATCTGGACCGTCAATGACGCCAGACGTTATCTCAGCCGTCACATTCTGATCTCGTGTGAAAGGAAGAACTGGATCACACTGAAGTATGGTCTGAGCGTGCACAGGATAATTCCTCTTCTTACATTAGTGACCCCAGATTTGTTCATAATTTCAATAATACCATTCTGACTGACTCTCTTTGATATGGCAAAATTAAGGGGTGATTCTGTAACAGAGACATAGGGAATATTCTGTAGTATATCCAATTTCTTTGTTTATAGTATTATTATTTAATTAATTAACGCTTCACCTTTTTACATCACCGACCCTTGTTGGCGGATTTCAATTCGATGGTAACATCTGACCGTCGAATCAGATCACCGCCAACTTCGCCGACACGTGTACAGTCCGATTTCTTCGAGTTCGAATAAGTAAAAATTCGGGACCCAAAACGACGCCGTCTCGTCCAACAATATCGCTTGAAAACGATGTCGTTAAGAGTTTTCTCAAAACGACGCCGTATGACACCACGCAATGCCTTTATAAGCGGGAACAGCCGAGACCATTCGAACTCACCCAACACTATCGGATTTGCGCTGTACTGTTTTTTAAGAAAATTACACTCAAAACTCCCAGTTTTCTTTGTGAAGTATTCGTTCAGCTCCTCTTTGTCTATAACCAATATGGCTCCTAATGTGATCAAAGCCAACAAGGCGGCGGCGGCCACTCTGGCGAAGGCGGCGAGCCTGAGCAGCAGGGCGTACGTGACGTTCCTGGCCGGCAACGGGGACTACGTGAAGGGCGTGGTGGGGCTGGCCAAGGGCTTGAGGAAGGTCAACACCGCTTACCCGCTTGTCGTGGCGGTGCTGCCGGACGTCCCGAAGGAGCACCGCCGCATGCTGGTGGCTCAGGGCTGCATCGTCCGCGAGATCGAGCCCGTTTATCCGCCGGAGAACCAGACCCAGTTCGCCATGGCCTACTATGTCATCAACTACTCCAAACTTCGTATATGGGAGGTAAACAACTTAGTATCAAAGATATTTTATCTTCTTTACTGTAACTGTAAGTTTCTTCAATCTTCTTTTAGCCAAGGGAAAAAGAGTTTTGGGTGCAGACCCACTACGTCGACTGGGTCGGGGGCAGCTAATCTTGCTCCTCTGGGGTGACCCAATTGGCTGATTTGAGTCCCTGTGCTAAAGGCTTGTTGTATTGACGCCCTGCCCTCTTTAACTAACTAATTCATTTTGGATGCAGTTTGTGGAGTATCACAAGATGATATACTTGGACGGAGACATCCAAGTGTACGGCAACATAGACCACCTCTTCGACATGCCGGACGGCTATTTTTACGCCGTGATGGACTGCTTCTGCGAGCACACGTGGTCCCACACTCCGCAGCACAAGATTGGGTATTGCCAGCAACGGCCACACAAGGTCAACTGGCCGGCGGAGCTGGGTCCCAAGCCGGCGCTCTACTTCAACGCCGGCATGTTTGTGTACGAACCCAGCCTGTCCGTCTACGATGACCTCTTGCGGACTCTCAAGATTACCCCTCCTACCTCTTTCGCTGAGCAGGTAATTATGGGTTGGATGCTATATCTTAAAAAAAAAAAAAAAAAAATTTTATTTGTGTGAAAAATGAATAAAGTCGTGGGTTTTTGATGGATGGATGGATTTGCAGGACTTTTTGAATATGTTCTTTAGGGATATTTACAAGCCCATCCCATCAACATACAACCTCGTTCTGGCCATGTTGTGGCGACACCCGGAGAATGTTCAGCTCGACAAAGTCAAGGTTGTTCACTACTGTGCTGCGGTGAGTGTGATTCAATTGTGAATCTCTCTCTCTCTCTCTCTCTCTCTCTCTCTCTCTCTCTATTCCATTAATCTTGAAGTTCTCTGCAAAAAAGGTGAATTCTGAAACGGCAAATCTTTCGTTTTGATTAGGGATCGAAGCCGTGGAGGTTCACCGGAGAAGAAGAGAACATGGACAGAGGTGACATAAAGATGCTGGTGAAGAAATGGTGGGACATATACGACGACAAGTCGTTGGATTATAAGGGAGCCGTGGATGGTGAAGGTGGTAGAAATTTCACGGCGGCGTTGACGAAGGCCGGCGTGGTTCATTTCGTCTCCGCCCCATCCGCCGCCTAGCTTCTTGCCGAGCTCCTTAAGTCTCCTTCTTCTTCCTGGGTGTGTGTTTGTATAATACATACATACATACATATATGTATGTATGCATTCATGTTTCCCAATTAGTGTATAGGTTGATAGATTGAAAAGGGTGGCCTCTTGTTTTTTATTGTAGGCACCCTTGGAGTGGAAGTTTAGTTTGTAGGCAACTGTTATGTAGCCCACGGTCGGGCAATATAACAGTTGGCCCCTGAGAGAAAGGGGGTGGGCCCACATACATGTGGGCAACATAGCAGCAGTGCCCTTGGTTTGTATACCCTTACTTGGACAGTGATTGTTTGTTAATATATTAAGAATATATTTTGTGGTATCAACCAAAGTTCTTAAGCATCCGATGATTATAAGCAGTTTCTCGACAATCTAACGCAGCTGCCCTGGTTTAATCAAACTTGAACTTGAGATTGAGTGTGAGTGAATAGATATATAAAAGATTACATTAACTAATCAACACAAATTGAGATATGAAAGCGACTTAAGAGTGAATTGCGGCATATAAATAAGAGGTCTTTGACCGTCTATATACTGTCATCTTCAGGACCAAATTGTTTAGCTCTTTACATGAAGACTTCTGGCGGCTGTCTTTTTCCCTTGTGAATGCTCCTAGCATTGAGAAAAGATAATCCCATTTTGACTTGTGGCTATAAGAAAGAGCCGTTTTGTATCCGCTGAAGGCTTCCTTTGAGGAGAAAACTGTGCAAATGTGTGATTTTCTAAGTTCAAAAATAGGGACAATGACCACATTAATCTAATTGAACATGACTATGTCAAAGTTCAATAGCGTGTAGCAATTTAATTTGTATAATAGTTGTTGCATATTAATTCTGCAGCAGATTAGTTATATCCTGTAACTGCTGATTCTCTCTCTCTCTCTCAATTTTCCTCTCAATTCACCTTATTTTCTGCATTAATTCTCACCACTTTTTGCCCTAATTCTCGCCATTGTCTGAGAATTTATACTGATAGATTCGAGATCCTGCTAGACTACTGGCTTTGTCTTTCCATAATCGAGCTAAAGAAACGTGTCTAAATCAAAACTCCTCGCTTGGTTACAATTTACTTAATTCATCAGCTTTGCTCATCAAAGGTGAGAATCAAAATCCCCTTTCAACTATATCATCAGTTCATTTTCACAGGCAAAGAAGAAAAATGAAGAAAGAAACTACAAATATTGTCGTACTGGCTTCATTTTCTATTTTCTTTCTAGTCAAAGTGTCAAGCAAAGAAGAGAGAGACTTTTTCTGTTCTAACTGCTAAGCTGCAGCAAATGGACTCTCATTCAAACAATGTTGTTCCACACGACTTGCTAAAACAAACTAGAGGATTAAACCTTTTGCAAATTTATATAATTATCTAAAACAATAGATAGCAGAAATTTCAGCGTGCCATCAAGGCAACACGATCCTTCTGAACTGCTTGTGCCAGGTTGATATCGAAGAGTTCGCATCGGATTGGCATCTCCATTTCATAGAAGGGGTTCTTTAGAACATAATCTGTGTAAAGTTCATATATGTGTTTCAGAAGGGCATCCATATGCTGCGTTCCTGGCTCACAGACCACAAAGAATTTTGTTCCTGCAGGGTAACAATCCACTGCTTGATTACGGTTTTTAAAACATATTCATTTCTGAAATGTCAGTTTCCTCCTATGAACATGAACAAACAGCGCTCTTTTAGATTACCCTCTGAATCCAATCTAAATATATATTAATGTTCAAGGAAAAAGTGGTGCTACATAGATTCTAGTTTCAGCAAAAGCCAAACCTTCATGTCAGTATGGGGAGAGAAATACGACTGGATGGAAGGATAACGATACAGACTTATTCATCAATAAAGTTGATTTGCCAGGGTATGGACCAATTTTCCTTCACAAAGACGTAACAGCCTTGCAGTAACAAGAAAAACTATGGAAGCAATGTACACAAGACATTGTCAATCTGATTCACATTGACAAGCAACAGAAATGAAAAGTCGATGAACTAAATGAAAGTTGACTATAGTTTGATCATTTTATATAAGTATACCAAGAAGCTTGTGTCTGCTTCTGACACTGGTGGTGGTGAAGTTTTTCCCTTATTTCCAAGAAACCTTCACATATTTCCACATTCAGCACAAAGGAGAGAGGCAAAAAGTGAAATGATCAGCAAAATAAAAAAATAGTAAAAGTTCTTAAAAATCCCAGTTCTCGCAGAATAATGCTGGAGAGATTCAACAAACACGGGCTGGGAGATTATTTCAGGTATTTGTTTGATAATTTGTGCGGGCATTAATTTGACAATAGCATTTCACACGGAAGGACAGGTATTGAATTAGATAAAAATCACAAGTCGTATATGTACATTTTCCTAGTACAATTATTAAAAGGGAAATGCCTAGCTATATTTTAGAAGCAAAATCTGTCAGTTCGGTTTTATTTCATGAACCAACAATGTCTACATTTTCAAATTGGAAGTCCATATAACATGCCAACATTTCTATGACCCAAAAAAAATAGTGTTAGTTTAAACAAAGTACCTATTCATCTTACTAGTAATAAAAAAAAAAAAGTTTTAAGTGTGCTTTTGTTTGAGATTATATTTCTTTACTTTATTAGAAATTTCAGTAGTATGCTTAAAAGAATTTAAGTTATATTTAGATCTCTCTCTCTCTCTCTCTCTCTCAATTGTTGTAGAACCAAACAAGAAGACAGGAGAGATGAGAAAGGAAAGAGAATCAGCAGAGGAGAGAAAAGGGGAAGAAGAGGAGAGGTGAAGATGGGGATGAACTCAAAGCTAATCCAAAATTTTAATTTTTGTTCATATACTCAAAATTCTCCCTAAAATGGTAACCTAATAATGGGTAAGGTCATCCTCCTAAAGATGGAAATCAGAGCTGACCATCAAGGAGATTGACTTCTCATCAACACCCTGCTGATTCAGATACATGGGCTACCACAGTACCACCAGATAAAAAGACTAAAAATGCAGAAAAATGGCTTCAAGCATCGGAAAGTTTCTCCAGGTGGATGAAACTCTTACTGCATTTCAGAGACGGGTAGAGTGCTTATGAACAAGAGAGGGAATAGGTATTTACCAAAACTCATGGTACAGGTTTCATTCTAAAAGGAAAGCCATTGGAGGACATGCAAATTTCTTTATCATAGGAATGGCTAGAAAACTTTTGTTACGATTGCAGACTTCTAGAACACATCATATCAAAATGCAACAACAAATCAGATGGAAATCCTCGGTTTGGATAGCACTACAGCCCAAACCAGTTCATAACACAAGATCCAATTGGTTTAGAAGAACCGGGGTAGCAGAAGGAACATTCCATACAGCAGGCACAAATTTGGAGGAAGACAACCACCACAGAAAGGAGGGAGGGATAGATGAATCCGAGCCTAAAATATCACCATAGAGGAGATTGCAGATTCCAGAAACTTCAATGAGCTTTAAACCATATAGAAAGTTGGGTAACTGGACATCTCTGCGATCTTCCAAAGTTGGATTACTAAATACCTCTAGGATTCTCTTTTGCTGGGCGAAGAGGTGAGACAAATGGTTGGAAAAGTTGGGACAATAAAACCAGCTCATCAGCAAATGTTCACTAAAACCAAATCTGGCAACCATCTATCCTCCATTTAGTTCGATCATCAAGTAAAAGGAAAAAAAACAAGAAGTCAACTAGCCATTCTCTAGCTAACAATGCCCTTTGATGCTACCGATTTGTTAGTGAGGCCTTCATTATCACTTTATTCGGTACCCCTCTTTCTCAATGAAATTTTCTCTTAACCCTTACAAAAAACAAAAATAAAACCACTAGTTTCAACAATTCATTTTCCCTTCTTCTCTTTCTTATTCATCTTTATTCGAGAACAAACAGAAGCGAGCATAAGGTTGAAAGATTTCATGTAGTTACGAAAGCAATATCAAAGAAAACTGGATCCAATCAGACGTACCCGTAAGCGATTGGAAGCAATGAAGATCGAAAGTATCAGCTTCAAGAAGCTCGACACCCGTACATCCAGCGATAGGCGAAAGCTGCTGAGAGATCGCGTGCATCGAATGCCACAAACTCGCCAGCCTCAAGCTATCGTTCGTTTCCATCCGTCCCGCGGAGCCGTAATCCTGGCATTTTCCCCAATTGTTATTCACACAAATTCCGAATAAGAGGGGGAGAGAGAGCAAAGGCGAAGCGAAATTCGTTAATTTTACGGGAGAAAATCAATCGCAGGGAAGTGTTTTCCGAGAAAACAGAGTGGAGATGAAAATGGATCAGAGTCTACAAATTCGTTTGAATTAAGTTTTCTCGCCTTGTAGAAAATGAGGCCTCCTGATTTGTTGATGATGTAGAGGCTGTAAATGGCCGCCATTGAAGTGAACTGCCGGCTGACTGCTAGAGATCCCGACCGCCTTTGTTCTGCTGCTGCTCCAGTTTGAGTTGCAGAAGCAAATGGATCGGAGAGGCCATTACGCAATGACTAAACTACCCTCCTAAGGTGTGGCAGGTAGGGCCGGTAATTTTGGACACGATCAGATTACACGATATGACACGACACTGAGTTAAGCGGGTTAGGGTTGAGATTAATTGGGTTCGGGTCATAAACGGGTTAATCCGTCTAACCTATTTAGATACGTAATGACCCGTTTAATTAAATGTGTTATCAGGTTGATTCGAATATGTTAACACGATTATATACGAAATAACACGTTTAATTAAAAAGATTAGTGGATTGATCTGAACACGTTAATATGAATATACACGAAATAACACGTTTAACAGGTGACACAACACGACCTATTTAAATTAAACGAGTTAAACAGATTAACATATGACACGACACGACACATTTAGTTAAACGGGTCATGTCGTGTTACACTTTTAATAAACGTGTTGTGTTCGGGTTTAAGGAATTTGATACGATTATTAAACGGGTCGTGTTCGACTTAACCTAATACATGTGTCTCAACACAATAGGATTACAACCCACCAACCCGTATTGTCACTCTTAATGACAGGCAATTGGCCTAAATCCCAAAATATTGTGATTTCGGGTTTAGGATTTAAAAAGTAATAAATAGGTCAGGATTCCAAATTGGCCTAATCGTCAAAACAATGTCATTTTAAGATTTAGAGTTTAAAGAGTAACTATCTCTATTCGAGATATTAGGACTTGAAATTCGATTTATGTTTAATCCATCTATTATGTAAGATAAGATATAGATAAATTGTAAATTTTAAAAAAAAAATAAATAGTTCAAGTCGAAACCTATTTTTGTATTAGGGACCTCTCAAATTTTTCACGTTATATAAAAAAATTACATGATTTACTTTTTTTTCTCATACGCTCTTTGTTTATTTTAAAATATCATGTCTTTTATATAACATGATATTACTTTATGATAATATCATGTCTTTTATTTTTTTTAATTTTGATACATTACTTAGATATACATATTAGAATATATTTTTAATTTAATTTTTTTATCATATTTAAAAATATATTTTTTATAATTATAATCTATTTGGATAAAGGGATAAATTGGTCTTTTAACAATTAATTTATAATAATATATCATTTACAATTTCATATACTAAATATATGTAATTGGAATAACTCTAATTTATACATTTTGTACTAAATGCAAGACAATATTATTTAATTTTATCACTATTTGATCGAATATCAAATAGGCTATAAGTTTCTTGTGTTCATTTAGCATACGTCATCAGAGGCTAATTGTTGAAATTGACTATAAGAAGGTTATTATTGCATTGTGATTGAATATCAAATGGTCTTTTGTCGAGTCCCTCCAAGTCCCAAACATCGAGACTCGAGAAATCCATTCGACATCATCAACATTAATCCGTGATGGCACCATCTCATCCTCTTCCATCAATCCATTTGGCTCACCAACAATGAAAAAATGGTTTAGAAGCCTTTCATCTATCCGCGTACCTTTTGATCGCTTGTCCAAACATTTTATCACCAAATCTTGCCTATCATTGGACAAATTGTAGGAAATCCAAGGCTTTTGATAATTTCATGGCTTCTTAGCTTTAAGAGAAACCTGATGTTCTAGGATCCAAAATTTCCAATACTCTCATACGGATTTTTCAATCAACATCTCTACCACCATGTACTCGAGATCTCATATATCTATTGATGTTATGCTTGAACCATGCAAAATAGAAGCGAAACGAAGATCTCCAAGGTATGAACCCCCTCATTCTAGGACTACAACTTCTTCCATCATCTCTTATTTTTTGCACTATCCCAAAATCAGCTATCTACACGCTATTCTCACATTTCTTGAGCGGGAAAACAAAAATGTTCTCAGACTTAATGTCACAGTACACGTAACCTCTGTCATACACGTATCTTAGAGTTTTAAGGATCATTCTAGTGTAGAGCCTCACATCATGCTCCGACAATTTCCCTTCGCTACTTCTCTGCATGAGATCCTTGAGGGAACCGCCAGGAGCAAATTCCAACAAAAGGTTGTAGACCTTCCCGTTGCCTTCATCACTTACATCTTCTCTATAGCAACGAAAGATCCCTAGGCAATTGTTTAACATGAACAAGATGTTTCCTTCTTTCTGAAGAGACGACGAATATTTGAATTCAACAGAATTGATAACAATTATAAGAATCAATAACTTTGAATCATCAATGTTAGGGGGTCAAGGAATCGCCCTGGCACTTCCTCAAATGCTCCATTCCCAATGGCCCGCATCTTCCCCAATTGCAATCAGAAGTATCCATCACAAATTAGCAATTAAGCAACCTTCAATTTCACCCAAGCTATTGCAGCTTCTTCTTAATAACATACACAAACATGTTGGCATCTATCTATCCTTATTTATAAGCATATACATTGATGAAGTCCTAATCCCAAATTGTTATTGATTTAATTGTTATGGATCTAATTTGGTTTTGTTGATTTTCTAGATATTCGTAAAAGGGGAGAAAAAATAAATAATCGCATGATTAAAAACAAACACTAATTAACAAATTAAGTTAAGGTAGCAACCCTTGCTACTTGGCATTACATATATAACATTTTGATATTTTATGCATTGTTTAACATGTTTTTTTTAAAAAATTATAAATTAAGAAATTTAAAAGATTTTAAATAGGGTGACCGTTTTGAACTGACAAAATTACTCAAATTGAATAGATCAAATATTTATTAAAAATTGAACTAAATCGACCAAGTAGTTGTTCAAATAAAAAAAATTGAAAAAAATCAAATCTGCTAAATCTGCCTTTTGTTTTGATGAACTGCTTCTCTAATTCTTAATTTAGTAAAAAATAACATTATTTTTGATATTTCTGCCTATTTAGTTATTTTAATTTTTTTAATAAGAAGATTGAATCAAATCAAAATAATTGAAATAGTCAAATTTTAAAAATCAAATAGAATCAATTTACAAATTAAATTGAATCAAATAGTCAATTTCAATTGATTGGGTTCGATTATCTTGATAATGTGATAAAAGGACTCTTGAAAGTGATAATTTTGATATTAAATTAAAAGATATAGTCAATGGGGATGACATTGTAAGAAAAATTCTTATTTATGATTTGGAATTAAGTAGCGATTGACTCTTTTAACAACCATGAGTAGCAAACAACACTCGCACGTTACCCCAAGTCTTCTGTCCACAATATTCAAGGGCGGTGAAAGAGACCTCTCCCAATCCGGCGGTGGAGATCAACGATCTCAGTTTCACCTACCCCGGCGTAGAATGCCATCCTCCGCCGGGCTCCGTCCCCCTCATCGATGGCTTCTCCCTCACTCTCCACACCGGCAATCGCTGCCTCCTCGTCGGCTCCAATGGCGCCGGTTCGTTCCCATTTTAGCCCCCTCCCCGAGAAATTAAAAACCGAAATTCTCGCTATTGATCGGTTTTGTTTGGTTGTGGTTAGGGAAAACGACGATTCTCAAGATTCTCGGAGGGAAGCACATGGTGGAGCCTGACATGGTTCGCGTGCTTGGGAGATCGGCGTTTCACGACACCGTTTTGACGTCTTCCGGTGATCCCTGTTACCTCGGTGGAGAGGTTTGGTTTCTATCTTGGATTCAAACCGTTCACCGTTTTGTACGTTTTGATGATTTATCTATTGGTATACATCTGTAGTTGATTTTATTATCTTGCTTCAGTTCTAAATTTCTGATTGATCTGTGGTTGTTCGGTAGGAAAAGTGCCTGTGAATTTGTGTGAAATGTCTTCATGGGATAACGTTAATTGCTTTAAACTGTGAATTTAAGTTTGATTGCTTGATGGAATTCTTTTATATTTTTCTTACGCGCTGGGAAACTGATTCAGTCTCACAAAACTTGCTTCTACAAAGATTTACATCTGGTTTCCTAGTTCCTTCTTCCAGTGAAGTTGGTTGATGAAATTGAATGCAATTGTTTTCTTTTTATCTGTTTGGTTAATTTCGAAGTCACTTCTCACGTAAATGATCTAAGACCTTATGATTTTTATGTAAGTCCTACAGGCCTCAAATTAAATTTAAACTGCTATGAACTTATGATTTTTTTCCTAAGAACTAGAAGGCCCATCATCGACTAACTATATAGTCACGATCAACACAAATACAATGTCATGGCGACTAATCCAATTATAAATGTTGCGACGCCTAATTCGAGTACAAACTGTGCATAATTGCTAAAGTTAATGTGCACATGTAATATATTTGTAAAGAGAAATTAATTAGTACATGATTAACCCAATTATCATAATCCAATCCGTGTGTAATGTACTGCTATTTGATAAATGATAATATTTGACAAAATCTTACAAGAGGAGAGATATTAATAGATTACATGAAGCTTCAAAAATGAAGGCAAACAGAACAACTCCTCCTTCTCCTCTTCCATATCTTCTCCTTCAACTTCCTGTTCTTGTCCTTGATCTTCCACTACCTAAGTTTCAAACATGGAGAACCTAGAAACCCATTGAACATCTTTACCAATACTCATCAGTAGCGTCTCATTGGCCAGTTCTAGTTCCCCTTGACCGAAGGGATGCTGTAGAAGCTTTTCAGCTGTCCATCTGGTGTTCCATTGCCTGTCCAAACACTTGAACAAGAAATCCTTCCCCTCGCCGGATATGTTTTCGGGAAGTCTGGGCTGTTCTCTCGTAAGAGCTATCTTGGGTCAAAGCTCCACATCGTTCTTGCACGTCCACGGGAGTTTTCCATTCATCATCTCCGATATGGTGCATCCAAGAGCCCATATATCTGCAGGCAGTCTGTTAGAGCCCCACCCAACGGCTTCTGGTGAAAAATATAGAAGTGTCCCGCAATTGTGGCCCTTGTCCCATCCGCTGCCATCGCTTGCTGTCTTTGCCAGTCCAAAATCAAAATTGGTTCACTGTACACGTTGATTGTTTAAGGTGAGCAATTATCGAGTGAGCAATTATGTTACACTTTTACAAGTCTTGTTATATCGAGTGTTTAACGTTACTAACATAATTGTTCACCTTACACGTTGATTATTAACTTGGTCTTTCACAATTCCCTTGTAATTTTTCTTTATTATCGAGTGCCCCCAAGTCTCCAAACATGGAGACTCGAGAAATCCATTCGCCATCACCAACACTAATCTGTGATGGCACCATCTCATCCTCATCATCTACCACTCCGTTTGGCTCACCTATAATGAAAGGATGGTTCAGAAGCCTTTCAGCTGTCTGCATACGCTCAGATCTCCTGTCTAGGCAGTTCATCACAAAATCTCGCCCTTCATCAGACAAATTTTGTGGAATTTGAGTCTTTTGGCTATTTCGAGGCTTCCTAGCTCCAGGAGGAACTTGACGTCCTGGGACCCAAAATTCTCGATACTCCCATACTGATTTTCCAGTCAACATCTCCGCTACCATGTACCCGAGATACCATATATCCATTGACTCTATGTTTGAACCATGCAAAATAGAAGCGAAGGGAAGATCTCCACGGTGTGAACCACCACTTCTTGGACTACAGCTTTTTATGTTGTCTCTTGTTTTCCACGCTAGCCCAAAATCAGCTATCTTCACATTGTTTTCACCATTCTTGGACGGAAAAACAAGAATGTTCTCGGGTTTAATGTCACAGTGCGCGTAACCCCTCTCATGCATGTGTCTTAGAGCCTTAAGGATCATTCTAGTGTAGCGCCTCACATCGGACTCTGGCAAACTCCCTTTGCTGCTTTTCTGCATGAGATTTCTGAGGGAACCACCGGGAGCGAACTCCAACAAAAGGTTGTAGACCTTCCTGTCGTCTTCGACACTTACGTCTTCTCCATAGCAACGGACAATCCCTGGGCAATCTTTCAATGTGAACAGGATGCTTCCTTCCTTCTGGAGAGACGATGAGTGTTTGAATTCAGCAGACTTGACTGCAATTATAGGAATTAACAACTTTGAATAATCCATGTTGGGGGGTTGAGGAATTGCCATGTGCACTTCTCCGAATGCTCCCTTCCCGATGGCCCGCGTCTTCACCCAGTTACAATTACGAGCATCCATCACCGATTAGCTATTAAACAGCCTTCTTTAATCTTCACCTAAGCTTATTCTTAATGACTTGCACAAGCACTTAGGCAACCGTCTATCCTTATTTATAAACGTGTATGTTCCTAATCCCAAACTGTTATTGATAAGGCCATTAAGTTAATCCTAGTTGTAGTAGATTAATGATTTAATAAATTCATAATCTTTTACTAATTTGGTTTTGTTGATTTTCCAAATATTAGTGAGGAGGGAGAAAAGATAGATAATCATCATATAATTAAGATAGATGATTAAAAACAAACATAATTAACAAATTAAGTTAATAATAGAACTAAATTTGATTTTGGAATCTTAATCATCTTAATTATATATATCAATCAGTTCTCTCTCTCTCTCTCTCTCTCTATGTGTGTGTATCTATATATATGTAGCTGATGTGATCATATAAATACAACTAATTTTGATTTTGGAATCTTGACCATCTTAGATTGGCCGTTAGATACACTAACTCTTATGGTAGAGAAGAGGAGAAATTAAGAATGAATTAATATTAATTGACAATGGCTGTGAAATTATGAAAGTGACTTAATTACTTAAATTATAATAAATTACTTAATTATAATTATAATTAAATACTCTTTAATCTTCTCTTGGTTACAAAAATAAAGTCTATAAAAAAGGAATAATAAATAGAACAACAATCATACCATTATTTAATCCTCCAATCATTCATACTTGAATGCAATTTGCAATTGCCTCCGTTCAAGACTTGGGAGTTCAAAAGTTTATGTAGAAATACTAAATGAGTTAAGTTGGTTTACTGTTTGCTAAGCCTAACATTTTATGTGTTGGGCCAGATTTGACCTGAATATGGATGACTCGACATTGTTAGGGGTGAACAAAATTTAGGTGAAATTGAAATAATCAAATCAAATTGGTCAAAATTAACAGTTCAATTTGTAAATCAGTTCATTCGATTTTCAAATTTCAATTTTTTGGTTATTTCGGTTCGATTCTGTCTCTTTATTTGAAAAAATCAAAATAATTGCTCTAATTGAAATGTTAAAAATGATGGTTTTTTTTGACTAAATTAAGAATTAGATAATGACAAATTCGGCATAAGAAGAAGCTGTTTAAATTAAAAATTAAAGATTTAATTTTTATTTTTTTAGTTTGAGCAACTATTCAATCAATTTGATTTGATTTTTAAAAAACGTTCAGTCTATTCAGTTTGAACAATTAAGTCGATTATCAAACAGATTAAAGATATAGTTTCACAACTCATAAAAAATAAGTTGCCATGAACCTGCGCCCACCCTTATGTCTCTCAACCAATTTAGCCAAACCAAGTGAATTGGTCCAAGGATTGTGTTACACAGTTAATTTTCTTCACGATTTGGTTGACAATTCTAAATTATCGCGATATTTTGACACCAATTTATTGTGATAATTTAGAGGCCCAAATATTTTTTTTTTCTTACCATATTCCTTTCATTTTCTTTACCTTCAAAAGGGAATTGCTAAAGCTTGTTGCAAAAAGAAATATTGAAAACCACCAACGGTCGTGGCTGTTCCTACAATGGCACTGATAATGAAAAATATCTGATTGGAAGCTTTCTTCCTTTCAGTGGAGGCGAGAGGTTGCTTTTGCTGGCTTTGAGGTGCCAATACAAATGGATGTTTCTGCTGAGAAGATGATTATTGGGGTTTCTGGAATTGATCCTCAGGAGAAGTACCGAACTCATTAAGGTGTGAAATGAAAAATCTTGCAACTTATTTTTCACGCATTTTATTGGTTTTCACAAGTCTTGTTATATTGAATGTTTAACATTTCTAACATAATTGGTTCACTGTATACATGAATTGTTAACTAGGTCTCTCACAATTCTCTTGTAATTTTCTTTGTGCTGTCGAGCGCCCCCAAGTCCCCAAACATGGAGACTCGAGAAACTCATTCGCCATCATCAACACTAATCCGTGACGGCATCATCTCACCCTCATCATCCAACAATCCATTTGGCTCATCGACAATGAAAGGATGGTTTAGAAGCCTTTCAGCTGTCCGCATATGCTCCAATCGGTTGTCCAGATAGTTCATCACAAAATCTCTCCCTTCATCGGATAGATTTTGTGGAATTCAAGACTTTTGGCGATTTCGAGGCTTCCTAGCTCCAGGTGGAACTTGATGTCTTAGGTCCCAAAATTCTTGATACTCCCATACTGATTTTTCGGTCAACATCTTTGCCACCATGTACCCAAGATATCATATATCCATCAACCCTATGTTTGAACCATGCAAAATAGAAGCGAAGGGAAGATCTCTATAGTGTGAACCACCACCTCTAGAACTGTAACTTCTTCTGTCGTCTCTTATTTTTTGCGCTATTCCTAAATCAGCTATTTTCACACTATTTCCACCATTCTTGGACGGGAAAACAAGAATGTTCTCAGATTTAATATTACAGTGCGCATAACCCTTTTCATGCACGTGTTTTAGAGCCTTAAGGATCATCCTAGTGTAGCACCTCAGATCAGACTTCGACAACTTCCTTTCATTGCTTCTCTACTTGAGATTCCTCAGGGAACCGCTGGGAGTGAACTCCAGCAAAAGGTTGTAGATCGTCTTGTCACCTTTGTTGCTTGCTTCTTCACCATAGCAATGAACAATCCCTGGGCAATCGTTCAAGGTGAACATGATGCTTCCTTCCTTTTGGAGAGACGAGGAGTGTTTGAATTTAGCGGACTTGATTGCAATGGTAGGAACCAACAACTTCGAATGATCAATGTTGGGGGGTCGAGGAACTGCCATGTGCACTTTCCCAAACACTCCCTTCCCGATGGCCCATGTCTTCACCTAGTTACAGTTAGAAGTATCCATCGTCGATTAGCAATTAAGCAACCTTCTTTAATCTTCACCCAAACTATTGCGACTTCTTCTTAATGACATGCACAAGCATGCATGCATTGCTCTGTCCTTATTTATAAGCGTAAATGTTGATTGAGTCCTAATCCCAAGTTGCTATGGATTTAATCGGCCATTAAGCTAATCCCAATTGTAGTAGGTTAATGATTTATTAAATTCATAATCTCTTCTCATTTGGTTTTGTTGATTTCCTAGATATTTGTGAGGAGAGAGAAAAGATATATATTCACATGATTAAAAAACAAACACTAATTAACAAATTAAGTTAAGATAGCAAGCCTTGCTACTTGGCATTACATATGTCACGATTTGATATTTTATGCATTGTTTAACATGTTTTTTAATTATAAATCAAGATTTTAAGTAGGGGTGACCATTTTGAATTGATAGAATTGTTTAAACTGAATAGATTGAACATTTTTTAAAAATTGAATCCAATTGATCAAATAATTGTTCAAATAAAAAAATCAATTTTTTTTTTAAAAAAAAATCAAATCTCCTGAATCTGCCTTTTGTTCTGTTTAAGAGCTTTTTCTTCTATTGAATCTGCCCTCCTCTAATTCTTAATTTGGTAAAAAATGACATTGTTTTGGACATTTCAATTTGTTTGGTTATTTGGATTTTGTTTCAATAAAGAGATCAAACCAAATCGAAATAGCTAAAAAATTCAAATTTTGAAATTAAATTGAAGCAGTTTATAAATGAAATTAAATTAAACTGTCAATTTTGACTGGTTTGGTTTGGTTATTTTGGTTTAGATATAAAAATATTCAAACCACAAAAGATTTTTTTATATTTCATTTTAATACGAGAAATATAAAACAACCAATGTGGTTGTCCAGTAGTAGTAGTTGTAGTTCCTAACGGCTCGTTTGATAAGAGTTTTATAATATTATATTACTTTAAGATAATATTCTCTCTTATATTATTTTAAATTTTGATATGTTATTTAGATATACATATTAAAATATATTTTTTAGTTTAAAAATGTTTTGCGTCATTGCATAAAAATATATTTTTTATAATTATAATCTATCTGGACAAAGGGATAAATTGGTCTTTTAATGATTAATTTATAATAATATCTCATTCACAACATTATTTAATTTTATTACTATTTGATCAAATATCGAATGGCCGTAAGTTCCTTGTGGTCATTTACCATAAGTCGTTAGATGCTCTAATTGTTTTATGTCTAATCTTACAGTACTGACCCGTTGGTCATTTTGCTTTATTTATTTTATTAGAAAAATATAAATTCATTTATTACTAATTATGAAATATATGATTTAATAAATTATATATTATACTCTATTAATTCATATGCTAAAATGAAATATTTATTATCTATAAGTAGTTAATAATTTCCTCTATATTAGGAAATAACATTTTGGTTTAGATAACTACATAAAAAGATAATTATTATCCTATTCCACAATATATAAATTAGTGTAAATATAAAATATAAAGGGCTTAAGTACCAAAACTAGGAGTTATATATTGCATTGAAAATGAGAATACACTTGGCAAAATATTTTGGTGATTTATCCAATAAGTCAATTAGTGTTAAAATTTTTTATTTATTTAAAAACTTAAGTAAAATAAAAAATATATTACAACTATTAATGAGTGTTTTGTAATCGATCATTACTAGATCTATGTTATATATAGTCATGCTCAATTTGGGTTCATCTCGGTTTTAAGGTAGTCTTAGCAACCCTCAAACTCGAACTTGTTTAAACTAACTTTTTTTGTATTCCTGGTGCATTTTCTGATGCTCAAATCATTTGCTATGCTGAAAAAATAATAACACAATAGTGAGTCTATAAATATGTAATAAATGTCGTCCTGTCTTTTGGGACATCGCGCCTTTATGTAGGCAAGCTAGAGGGTTGATATGGGCCAGGTTGATGTCACGGCGATGATTGGATTTGATTCTTTAAATAGACTAGAAGAGGCAGATATGAGCGTGAGTTTGAGTCTGTGTCCTCCTTGGAGCTCCTTGTTTGAGTAATTTTGAACTAAGTTTTCAAGTAAGTCCTGCCAGCCTCGTATAGCTTAGGCCTCAAATTATATTTAAGCTGCTATGAACTTATGATTTTTTTCCTAAGAACTAGAAGGCCCATCATCGGCTAACTATAAAGTCACGATCAACACAAATACAATGTCATGGCGACTAATCCAATTATAAACATTGCGATGCCTAATTAGAGTACTAACTGTGCATAATTACTAAAGTTAATGTGCACATGTAATATATTTGTTAAGAGGAATTAATTAGTACATGATTAACCCAATTATCATAATCCAATCCGTGTGTAATGTACTGTTATCTAATAATATTTGACAAAATCTTACAAGAGGAGAGATATTAATAGATTACATGAAGCTTCAAAAATGAAGGCAAACAGAACAACAACTCCTTCTCCTCCTCCATCTCTTCTCCTTCATCTTCCTGTTCTTGTCCTCGATCTTCCACTACCGAAGTTTCAAACATGGAGAACCTAGAAACCCATTGAACATCTTCACCAATACTCATCAGTACTAGCGTCTCATTGGCTAGTTCCTCGAGTTCCCCTTGAACGAAGGGATGCTGTAGAAGCTTTTCAGCTGTCCATCTGGTGTTCCATTTCCTGTCCAAACACTTGAACAAGAAATCCTTCCCCTCGCCGGATATGTTTTCGGGAATTCTGGGCTGTTCTCTCGTAAGAGCTATCTTGCGTCTAAGCTCCACATCGTTCTTGCACGTCCACGGGCGTTTTCCGGTCATCATCTCCGATATGGTGCATCCAAGAGCCCATATATCTGCAGGCGGTCTGTTAGAGCCCCACCCAACGGCTTCTGGTGAAGAATATAGAAGTGTCCCGCGATTGTGGCCCTTGTCCCATCCGCTGCCATCTCTTGCTGTCTTTGCCAGTCCAAAATCCGCTATCTTCACGTAGTTTTCAGAGCCATCTTCGTACGGAAAGACAAGGATGTTGTGCGGCTTGATGTCGCAGTGCGCGTAGCCGTTCCTGTGCATGTAGCATAGAGCTTTCAGAATCATGCAAGCGTAGCGCCTGACGTCAGATTCAGGCAATCTCCCTCCGCTTCGTTCCATCAGGTTCTTGAGGGAGCCGCCGGGAGCGTACTCCAACAAGAGGTTGTAGAGGCTCTTGCCGTTTTCTTCGGATATGTCTTCTCCGTAACAACGGATAATTCCACTACAATCACTCAGCACGCGAAGTAGTTCTCCTTCCCGTTGAAGAGAGGCGGAGAACTCAAAATCTGCAGACTTGACGGCGATTGCAGGAGCTGTGATCAGCGGCCGACCGTCATCGTAGTCATCTTGATCGGGATCTCCCAATTCCCTTATTAGAGGGACTGCCTTGCACACTGTCCCGAACGATCCCTTGCCAAGGAACTGTATCTTCGCCCAAGAACCCATTAATTGCTCTTCAATCTCTCTTTCTTCCCCTTGGTGACGTTATATCTTCTAAAGTTCTAATGCATGCATGCATGCATATTTATAGACGAGACCCATTAATCCAAAATCAATTATGAATTGGGTTACGCGTTATCAGATCAGATGAGATCAAACACTGTAGTAATCTGATCAAAAGTTACTTCTAATTAATCCTATTATCCACTCGCATACCAATCAGTTCTCTCTCTCTCTGTATGCATATATATATATATACATAGCCGATCTGATCATATATATACAACTAATTTTTATTTTGAAATCTTAATCATCTTAGATTCGCTGTTAGATATACTAACTCTTATGGAAGAGAAGAGAAGAGAAAAGAGGAGAAATTAAGAATCAATTAGTATTAATTGGCAATGGCTGTGAAATTCTGAAAGTGACCTAATTACTTAATTATATGAAATGCACCTTAAAAAACACACACACACATCTGCGGTTAATAAACTTGAGAAAACAAACTAAAATAATTATAATTAAATCATCTTTAAAACTCTCTTGGTGGCAAGAATAAGAGTCTAGAAGAAAACAACAATAAATAGAACAATAACTCTTTTGAGGAGTGAGCATTTAGTCGGTTTGTTTATCAAATCAGCTAAATGAATTAAGTTGATTTATTATTTGTTAAGTCTAACACGTGTGTTAGACTAGATCTGATTTGAATATGGATGACTCAACATAATCTCATAACTCATAAAAAAATAAGTTGTCATGAACTAAGTGAATTTATCCAATTATTTTTTAAGAAATTATTTTAAATTTATTTTAAAATATAAATAACTTTGTAAA
Organism: Diospyros lotus; assembly: GCF_014633365.1. NCBI lineage: Eukaryota > Viridiplantae > Streptophyta > Magnoliopsida > Ericales > Ebenaceae > Diospyros > Diospyros lotus. The sequence continues at coordinate 34,539,215 of NC_068346.1, forward strand.
ACAAGAAATTTGTTCACTTTTTGGGGTGAGGAATATTTTGTTTTAATCAAAATAATTGAACTGAACTAGTTGAAATTATCGGTTCAGCTCGATTTAAATTGTAAGTTGCTTTAGTTTGATTTTTAAATTTGACAATTTCGATTATTTTCATTCAATTCAGTTCAGTCTCCATATTGAAAAAAAAAATTGAAATAACCGAATCGACCAAAATGTCAAAAACATATTTTTTTGACCAAATTTGTGATTTTTTCTGTTTTTTGTTTTTGATTTTTTTCGTTTTTTTCAGTTGGTTTAGTTTTTTTATTTGTTTTTGATTTTTTTGATTTCTCAGTTTGTTCGATTTGAATATTTATTCATTTGGTTTGGTTCCATTTTTGACACAAATTTGATCTAATCAATTTGAGCAATTCCATCGGTTCAATATCAATTCAATAACCGAACCAATTGAATGCCCACCTTATTAAGTCTCACTAAATTGAAAAGATTGGATCTATTCAATTTGGTTTATTGAGTGCATACAGTGAGTCACATGAAGGCACAAACTTAGTTTTATCAGTTTTAGTCCTCTCACGGTTTCAGTTCGGGTCATCATTTTCACAAACATCTATCCATATGTGGTTTACAGTTTTGGTATTTTAGGTCCCTGAGAAAATGGAAGTAAATTGGGACTAAAAATACCAAAATTAAAACGGCAACGGACCCAACGGGGGCTCTTGATCTAACTGAGGCGATTGTTTGGAAATGAAACAGACCATATGGATATGAAAATCAAAAGTAAATCGCATGGATTATTTGTAAAATGGCCTCAAATCACATGGGGTCTGGGTGAAGTTTACCCAGTGATAAGCTTATGTATAAACTTTTATAAACTAGCAATTTGATTAAGAAGAGGAATGATATGTTTTCTTAGGCGAACTAGCAGGGGAGCGGGTGTGTTGGTCTCACCCTCCCTCCCCCCCTTTCAATTTGCCCACATCAAACAAATGTTATCTTGCTCGATGCGGGTAATATAAGATTAAGAATATGTAACAATTATACAAGTAGAAGTAATGTTTGCGTTTGACAAAGTTTTCAGTTTTTGTTTTCATGTTTTCGATAACTCTGATGATTTGTTTTTAGTTGTGTTTATTTTTTTTATTTTTTTTTCTTTTTTCTTTCCCTATCCTCTCGTGAAGAACTAGAGTTCCCATAGGAGTTGTTGGCTGCTCTAGTCGCTCGAACAAAAAAATGAAAAGGAAATAAAAATATGAAAACACTTTTTTCCTGTTTTCATCTTTTTTTTAGAATGTTTTATTAATCCAAAAAATAAAAATAATTGATTGCTAATTTCTATTTATTAGGGAGTAAATAAATTCTGTAATACTCATACAAGATTAAAATAAGAAACACATATTTAAAGTGGTTCGGCAATGCCCTTGCTTTCACTTGAAAGAGTTGAACACTTTTTTTTTTCCAGTAATAAGTAGTGCAAATTCATTATGTCAGTATGGATTACAAATAATTGCATTTTTAATTTTATTTTTTCTACCCTTTAGACATACTCATCTCTTTTACACTCATAAAATGCTTAGAGAAGAACCGTACTAATTACAACATACAATAACACATCTAGCCGTTATCCCATTATGTGGGGTTGGCTACATGAATTCTAGACTTCTTTGTGGGTTACATTACAACAGATAGTTTGTCTAAAATTCATATTTGAATCCGATTAGATTTTACGCTGGTTGTCGGCTACCTAACGCAACCCTCTTCCTTTATCCGGGCTTAGGACCGGCAGTGGATAATATTCCTTGACGGAGTAATAATGAAATGAAGTTTTAACACTATCTTTATATGGAGAAGTTTCATAAGATGGTGGTGAATGGAGATAATTAATATAGTTGTGTTCCATCACTTAATTAACGTGGTGAAACCAACAAGTATAATATGGAAACACAAAAGAAACTGAACTCATTAAGGTGAGAAATGAAAAAACTTACAAATTATTTTTCACGCATTTTATTGGTTTTCACAAGTCTTGTTATATTGAGTGTTTAACCTTACTAACATAATCGGTTCACTGTACATGTTGATTGTTAATCGGGTCTCTCACAATTCCCTTGTAATTTCTCTTTACTATCGAGTGCCCCCAAGTCCCCAAACATGGAGACTCGAGAAACCCATTCGCCATAATCAACACTAATCCGTGATGGCACCATCTCATCCGTATCATTTACCACTTCGTTTGGTTCTCCTACAATGAAAGGATGGTTCAGAAGCCTTTCAACTGTTCACGTACGCTCCGATCTCTTGTCTAGACAGTTCATCACAAAATCTCGCCCTTCATTAGACAAATTTTGGGGAATTTGAGTCTTTTGGCGATTTCGAGACTTCCTAGCTCCAAGAGGAACTTGACGTCCTAGGACCCAAAATTCTCGATACTCCCATACTGATTTTTCGGTCAACATCTCCGCTACCATGTATCCGAGATACCATATATCCATCGACTCCATGTTCGAACCATGCAAAATAGAAGCGAAGGGAAGATCTTCACAGTGTGAACCACCACTTCTTGGACTATAACTTTTTATGTTGTCTCTTGTTTTCTGTGCTAGCCCAAAATCAGCTATCTTCACAGTGTTTTCACCATTCTTGGACGGAAAAACAAGAATGTTCCCGGGCTTAATGTCACAGTGTGCGTAACCCCTCTCATGCACGTGTGTTAGAGCCTTAAGGATCATCCTAGTGTAGCGCTTGATGTCAGATTCAAGCAATCTCCCTCCGCTTTGTTCCATCTAGCTCTTGAGGGAGCCGCTAGGAGCGTACTCCGGCAAGAGGTTGTAGAGGCTCTTGCCGTTTTCTTCGGATATGTCTTCTCCAAAACAACGGATAATTCCAGGACAATCACTCAGCACACGAAGTAGTTCTCCTTCCCGTTGAAGAGAGGCAGAGAACTCGAAATCTGCAGACTTGACGGAGATTGCAGGAGCTGTGATCAGCGGCCGACCGTCATGGTAGTCGTCGTAGTTATCTTGATCGGGATCTCCCAATTCCCTTATTAGAGGGACTGCCTTGCACATTGTCCCGAACGATCCCTTGCCAAGGAACTGTATCTTCGCCCAAGAACCCATTAGTTGCTCTTCAATCTCTCTTTCTTCCCATTGGTGACGTTGTTGACGATTATATCTTCTAAAGTTCTAATGCATGCATATTTATAGACGAGATCCATTAATCCAAAATCAATTATGAATTGCGTTTATCAAATCAGATGAGATCAAACACTAGTAATCTGATCAAAAGCTACTGCTAATTAATCCTATTATCCACTTGCATACCAATCAGTTCTCTCTCCCTCTCTCTCTCTATATGTACACATAGCCGATCTGATCATATATATACAACTAATTTTTAATTTTGAAATCTTAATCATCTTAGATTCGCTGTCAGATATACTAACTCTTATGGAAGAGAAGAGAGGAGAAATTAAGAATCAATTAGTATTAATTGACAATGGAACAGAAAGTGACCTAATTACTTAATTATATGAAATGCACCTTAAAACACACACACACATATATCTGTGGTTAATAAGCTTGAGAAAACAAATTAAAATAATTATAATTAAATCCTCTTTAAAACCCTCTTGGTGGCAAAAATAAGTGTGTATAAAAAAGCAACAATAAATAGAACAATAACTGTATTGAGGAGTGAGCATTTATTCGATTTGTTTATTGAATCGACTAAAATATTAAAATCAAAATAATTGAATTTGTATAAAAAAATGAGTTAAGTTGACTTATTATTTGTTAAGTCTAACATGTGTGTGTTAGACTAGATCTGATCCAAATATGAATGACTCAACATAATCTCCTAACTCATAAAAAAATAAGTTGCTATGAACTTGCGCTGACCCTTATCTAATCCAACTTAGCCAAACTAAGTGAGTTTTATCTAATTTTTTAAAATTTATTTTAAAATATAAATAACTTTATAAAACAAGAAATGCATTCACTTTTCAAATATTTTGGTTCAATCGAAATAATTGAATCGAACTAGTCAAAATTATTGGTTCAGTTCGGTTTAAACTGTAGGTTACTTTAGTTCGATTTCTAAGTTTGACAATTTCGATTGCTTTGGTTTGATTCGGTTTAGTGTCCATATTGAGAAAAAAAATTTGAAATAACTGAACCAATTAAAATGTCAAAAACGACATTATTTTTTGACCATTTTTTTTGTTTTTATTTTTATTTTTTTCTGTCAATTTAGTTTTTTTTATTTGTTTTCGATTTTTTTGATTTCTCAATTTGTTCGGTTTGAATATCTATTCATTTGGTTCAGTTTTATTTTTGACATAGATTTAATCTAATCAATTTGAGCAATTTCGTCGGTTCAATATCAGTTCAATAACGGAACCAATTGAATCCTCACCCTATTAATTCATACTAATTTGAACAGATTTGATCTATTCAATTTGGTCTATTTAGTTTATACAGTGAGTCACATGAGGGCACAAACTTAATTTTATCAGTTTGTGAGGGAGAAAATATTTCTCCTAGGCCTCTCACGGTTTCAGTTCAGGTCATCATTTTCACAGACATCTATGCATATGTGGTTTACAGTTTTGGTATTTTAGGTCCGTGAAAAATGGAAGTAAATTGGGACTAAAAATACCAAAATTAAAACGGCAACGGACCCAACAGGGGCTCTTGATATAACTGAGGCGATTGTTTGCAAACGAAACAGACCATATGGATATGAAAAATCAAAAGTAAATCGCATGGATTATTTGTAAAATGGCCCCAAACTACATGGGGTCTGGGTGAAGTTTACCCAGTGATAAGCTTATGTACAAACTTTTATAAACTAGCAATTTGATTAAGAAGAGGAATGATATGTTTTCTGAGGCGAACTAGTAGGGGAGCAAGTGTGTTGGTCTCACCCCCCCCTCCCTCAATTTGTTCGCATCAAACAAATGTTATTATGCTCGATGTGGGTAATATAAGATTAAGAATTGTTTGTATCAAACAAATGTTATCTTGCTCAATGTGGGTAATATAAGATTAAGAATATATAACAATTGTACAAATAGAAGTAATGTTTGCGTTTGACAAAGTTTTCAGTTTTTGTTTTCATATTTTTGATGACTCTGATGATTTGTTTTTATTTGTGTTTATTTTTTTTATTTTTCCTTTTCCTTTCCCTATACTCCCGTGAAGAACTAGAGTTCCCATAGGAGTTGTTGTTGGCTGCTCTAGTCACTCGAACAAAAAAATGAAAATGAAATAGAAATATGAAAATACTTTTTTCTTGTTTTCATCTTTTTTTTTAGAATGTTTTATTAATTCAAAAAATGAAAATAATTGATTGCTAATTTCTATTTGTTAGGGAATAAATAAATTCTGTAATACTCATACTTAAAAAGTGGTTCAGCAATGTCCTTGCTTTCACTTGAAAGAGTTGCACACTTTTTTTTTTTTCAGTAGTAAGTAGTACAAATTCATTGTCGATACGAATTACAAATGATTGCATTTCTAATTTTATTTTTTCTACCCGTTGACATACTTATCTTTTTTACACATAAAATGCTCAGAGAAAAATCGAACTTATTAAGGTGAGAAATGAAAAATCTTATAAATTATTTTTCACGTATTTTATTGGTTTTCACAAGTCTTGTTATATCGAGTGTTTAACCTTACTAACATAATTGGTTCACTATACACGTTGATTGTTAATTGGGTATCTCACAATTTCCCTGTAATTTCTCTTTATTATCGTGTGCCCCCAAGTCTCCAAATATGGAGACTCGAGAAATCCATTCGCCATCATCAACACTAGTCCGTGATGGGACTATCTCATCCTTATCATCTACCACTCCGTTTGGTTCACCTACAATGAAAGGATGGTTCAGAAGCCTTTCAGTTGTCCGCGTGCGCTCCGATCTCCTGTCTAGACAGTTCATCACAAAATCTCGCCCTTCATCAGACAAATTTTGGGGAATTTGAGTCTTTTGGCGATTTCGAGACTTCCTAGCTCCAGGCGAAACTTGACGTCTTAGGACCCAAAATTCTCGATACTCCCATACTGATTTTCCAGTCAATGTCTCCGCTACCATGTACCCGAGATATTATATATCCATCGACTCTATGTTTGAACCATGCAAAATAGAAGCGAAGGGAAGATCTCTACGGTGTGAACCACCACTTCTAGGACTACAGCTTCTTATGTTCTCTCTTGTATTCTGCACTAGCCCAAAATTAACTATCTTCACACTGTTTTCACCATTCTTGGACGAGAAAACAATAATATTCTCGGGCTTAATGTCACAGTGCGCGTAACCCCTCTCATGCATGTGTCTTAGAGCCTTAAGGATCATTCTAGTGTAGCGCCTCACATCGGACTCTAGCAACTTCCCTTTGCTACTTCTTTGCATGAGATTTTTAGGGGAACCACCGGAAGCGAACTCCAACAAAAGGTTGTAAACCTTCCTGTCCCTTTCGACACTTACGTCTTCTCCATGGCAACGGATAATCCCTGGGCAATCGTTTAATGTGAATAGGATGCTTCCTTCCTTCTGGAGAGATGATGATTGTTTGAATTCAGCAAATTTGACTACAATTATAGGAACTAACAACTTTGAATAATCCATGTTGGGGGGTTGAGGAATTGCTATATGCACTTCCCTGAATGCTCCCTTCCCGATAGCCTGCGTTTTCACCCAATTACAATTACGAGTATCCATCACCGATTAGCTATTAAACAGCCTTCTTTAATCTTCACCCAAGCTTATTCTTAATGACTTGCACAAGCATTTAGGCAGCTGTCTATCCTATAAGCGTGTATGTTCCTAATCCCAAATTATTATTTATAAGGCCATTAAGTTAGTCCTGGTTGTAGTAGATTAATGATTTAATAAAGTCAAAATCTTATTCTAATTTGGTTTTGTTGATTTCCTAGATATTAGCGATGTGGGAGAAAAGATGGATAATCATATAATTAAGATAGGTGATTAAAAACAAACATAATTAACAAATTAAGTTAATAATAGAACTATATTTGATTTTGGAATCTTAATCATCTTAGTTATATATATCAATCAGTTCTCTCTCTCTCTCTCTCTATATATATATATGTGTGTGCGCGTGCGTGCACGCACGTGTGCGTGTATATCTATATGTATGTAACTAATCTGATCATATAAATATTACTAATTTTGATTTTGGAATCTTAATCATCTTAGATTGGCAATTAGATATACTAACTCTTATGGAAGAGAGGAGGAGAAATTAAGAATGAATTAATATTAATTGGCAATGGTTGTGAAATTAAGAAAGTGACTTAATTACTTAAATCATAATAAATTACTTAATTATAATTATAAATTAAATCCTCTTTAATCTTCTCTTGGTTACAAAAATAAGAGTATAATAAAGGAACAATAAATAGAACAACAATCATACCATTATTTAATCCTCCAATCATTCAAACTTGAATTCAATTTGCAATTGCCAATGTTCAAGGCTTGGGAGTTCAAAAATTTATTTAGAAATACTAAAATGAGTTAAGTTGGCTTATTATTTGCTAAGCCTAACATTTTATGTGTTGGGCCAGATTTGACCCGAATATGGATAAGCAAAATTTAGGTTAAATTGAAATAATTAAAATCGATCAAAATTGACAATTTAATTCGGTTCAATTTGTAAATCGGTTTGGTTCAATTTTTAAATTTGAATTTTTTTGGTTATTTCGAATCAATTTGATTTTCTTATTTGAAAAAATCAAAATAATTGTTCCAATCGAAATGTCAAAAGTATTGTTGTTTTTTACTAAATTAAGAATCAGAGAATGACAAATTCGTAGAAGAAGTTGTTTAATTAAAATTAAAGATTTAGGTTACGTGTTTTTTTGCTGTTTTCAAGCTATTTTTAGTTTTTAATGTTTTAAAATAATGAAAGTACGTTGTCTTTGTTGTTTTTAAAAATATATTTTTTAAAATAAAAAAAATTCAAAATAACAAAAAATTATTTTAGGTATTTTCATCCAAAATAAAATCTAAATTCAAAACACAAAAACAGATTTCATTTTAATTTTGGTATTCTCTTTCTCTCTTCTTTCTCTTCAAGCCAGATCCATCACCGCAAGCAATCGCTTCATTTTCTTCCTCTCTTCAAGCCAGATCCATCACCTCAAATCGTATTACATTGCTGCCCATTGTGCTCATCTTCATTGTGCTTTCTGGGTTTACCAGCGGCAGGTTCACCTCGTGGCCGGTCCGGCCCAACCGGGACACTGCGGCTCGTCGGACCGGGGGTTCACTGTGGGCCGTCGCCATCTTGCTGGTGGTGCTTCTTCTGCTGGTGTCTTACCAGTCCTCCTTCCACTCATAAGTGGTTTGGACCTCTTTTTAGGTTGGAATAGGCATAGAATTATAATTGGTTTGGGCCTCCTTTGTGGTCTTTTTGATGGGCTTTGAGGGTGAGGGATGGCGCCTTGTGCTTTTGTTTTGTTCTTTTTCTCGTGTTGTGGCAATTCTCTCTACTGGATGGTGAAAAATTGTTTGCGACTTCTATTGGTGTAAGCAGTGGATGGTGAAAGTAAAAGACAATGAGATGTGGGATTTTCTGTGCATCCAAACAGCTCCCAAGTGGCGCCAACCAATTTATTGAAGACATAATTTAACAACTCATAAAAAATAAGTTGCCATGAACTTGCGTTGAGCCTTATGTCTCTCAACCAATTTATTGATCCAATTGTTTTTCAAGAAACTGATTTAAATTTGTTTTAAAATATAAATAACTTTATAAAACAAGAGATGTTTTGATTATCACTAATTTGAAAAGGTTAAAAGGAAGTGTTGACTCGATCACTCAATTAAGAAATTTAATCAAGTGATTAATGAAAGCCGATCGAACTAAAATGTCACAGAAAGGGAAAATTATGATTTTGATATTATGTTAAAAGATATAGTCAGTCGAGATAATAAATTCTTATTTATTTGCTAAATTGAGAGGTGGTCAATTCAAAACATCACAGGAATTAATTATTTATAATTTAAATTGTACAAAAATAAAAATAGAAATCTCATATGATATATGAAATAAAAACAAAAAAAAAACATTTTTCATAAAAATAAAAAACATAAATGTGAGGGAAATGTACAAATAAAAAAATAGAGATTTTTTTAAATATAATTTTTAATATAAAAAATATAAAATATTATTTAATTTATAAATAAACATAAATTTTGACTTAAAAATAAGGACGAATTTTTTTCGTAAATATAAATATTTTTTTAAACATAAATTTAGCTGTAACTTTGTCGTTGACAAAAACACGTTTCTAAATTGAAATCGCATTTGTCGACGTTCGATTTTAGCCGACCATGATTCGTTTTGGGCCACAGTGAATAAATCCAAAAATACCAAGAAGAAGAAAGGAACCTCGAATCCCAAGCGTGAGTCAACACTAGAATTTTTTACGTGGTTCGGTCAGAACGATGCCTATTCCACGACCGCGCTCTGATTATTCTCTCAGAATGGCGGTATCTCATTATTCCCTTGTCCCTCGTGATATCTATCATTCTTATTTATACTGAGGCGCTTTTACAATTTAGATAACATAAAGAAATACAATGAGTGTATAATGGGGGACAAACAACCCTTTATCGCCTTCACAAGACCGAGAGTGGGATCCTCATTACGAGGGGCATGGGCAGTTGCAGATAAAGTAAACGGACCCTACCTTTGACTTCTCGACAGCTTTGCCACTCATGCGAGCTGGAGGTTTTAGGCTAACGACCTGAATGGTCCAGCGATCTGGAGGATATTTCCTAGAGCTCGTTAGTCGATCGCTCGGAGCTCGTTGGGAGCTTATCGGGAGCTCGCCAAATGCTCGCTTTACGAGTTCCGGATTTCGATGGTGGTTGGACTTTCCTTGACGAGATCGTCTGGGCCTTCTTGGCCTCGGGTGATTGGGCCGGTCCATCGGGTCGAGTCTGGCTCATGCGGGATGATACGGGAAATACATATAACAGCATTTATGATATTTTTTAATATTATTAAATATTTTTAAAATTATAAAAATGGATCAAAAATATTTTTTTAATATTTTAATATAAAAAACGTCTTAAAAATACTAAAACGGTGAAGCCGTTATAGTTGGCGTTTTGGTGAATCATAGTTTATAATTTTTAGTTTGTTATTTTTTAACTTAGAACGGGCCCGGCAGACCAACATGGGCCTTGGGCCAACATACGTCGGGCCACCTAATTTTTTGGGTCGGGTCGGGTCGGGTCAGACCGGCCTCTTCTGATTCGCATTATAAATATATCCCTCGTTTCACTCCCATTTGTTTTCGCAACATACTTTCCCTCCCCTTTTGCTTATCTGTTCTTCTTTGATTCGATTATTACTATTTGAACCAACCAGTGCTTCTCCTCCTCGATCGGCTTTGGTTTCGATCTGTATCCGCCAATCAGTTGCAATGGATGAGACTAAATTCAAAGAGCTCAGACACGCCGATGTCTATTGTGTGGACGTCGCTTTCGTTTCTTCCTCCTCGTCATCCACCAGTGCTCTCTTTGGCCAGCAATCCACAGGCTAGTGATTTTTGTTTCTTGGATTTCTCTTCACCTAAATTGAGCAGAAGGGTTGTTAGTCAGTGTTTGTCGACCCCTATTTACGTGAACTGGAGGCTTTCATTTTTGATTCGCTATTGATTAACTATAAATGCTTACGAGGGTGGTGATTTTCATTTTCAGAAGGATTTCGCTTGTCAGTTCAATTAGGGATAGGGATCCATGGCTTTCTGTTCAGTTATTTTTCTTTCACTGTATTGACTAGTTAGTCATAGACAATTCAAAGACGAAGCCGAATTATTAAGAAGATGGTTCTAAGGTTACTTGGACCAAACAAGAATTGGATGGATGGTTAAGTAGAAGACATTCGATCATTTGGAGTACAATTACAAATTCCTAATATCTCATTTTGGCAATTCTGGATTTTAAATATTTTTATCTTACTGGTTGCACATGTTTATTAATACTTGTTACTTGTGTTCGAGAACATCACAGAAGACATCAATTTTGCGGATGTATGAAAGGGGTTTGTATATCCCGCATCTCAAATTAAAGAAACTGATTGTTTGGTAGGTGCTGAACTAGAATATTTACATTGCTTCCAAAATTTTCATGTTAATTAGACATACTCAAAGCAGTAATTGCCTTCTATTTTTATCTTTATTTTTTTGGGTATTCTGGCAATGTGATATTGCAGCTATCCAAATTTAATCTCTTGGAGTTTTTTTTAATTAGCCTAAATGTGAGTCTTTTGGTGAGGCAATAACAAATTGGGCAGTAGCTTTAGCTACTGTCATTCCTCAAATTCATACTCTATTTGATACTTGATGAGGTGAGGAAAATGTACTGAAAACATAATTGCAACGGTTGACCCTTTATTTAGCTTGTCGACTAATCTTTAGTCTGTCTACTAATGCACTGGAAAACTTGAAAGAAAAATTTAAGCTCCACTCTCAGCCTTCTTCCATCTTCTGGTCTGGTAATCATCTTTGGAAGAGTCATAAGTTGGGTAAAAGCTGCCATGGATTCTTTGACGGATTTCAAGTAACATGGCTTGTGCTAAGAAAAATAGATCCATGGCACCCACCATTATCTGTTTGAACATTCTATTTGTTAAGTAATCCCGTAAATGTTGTAGGGAATGTAGTTTATGTGCATGACAGCAGATCCAATTCATATTTCATTTTAGTTTCTTATAATTGCCATCTCAGATTCCTAGTTGGATTTATTTTTATTTGTTCTCCAGAAAATCAGAATTACAGCATAAACTTTGAACTGCCAGTGGCTTTTGATGATGAAAAAGCAGTGGAGAAAGGCAACGTCAGTTCACTGATTGAAGAATTACCTGAACTTTCTGAGTTGCCAGAACAGGAAAGCACAGGAAAACTTGGAAAGTATAATTTGCGCAAAAGTTTAGATTGGGATACAGCATTCTTCACTAATGCAGGTAGGCTCTGTTTGCGCAAAACAACTTTGCTACTTGCAAGTTTAAGCATAGAGTTACATATTTTCTTTGACATATTAGGTCTTCTAGAACCTGGGGAATTGTCTTGCATGATCAAAGGAGTAAACAATGGTGGAAAACATTTTTCACCTGGAATTGCAGAGGATATACATAGATCTAATGATTCAATCTCTACATTAGAAAGTGAGAGTTTGACAATGGGAAGTCTGGAAGCTGATCTGTTTGAGAACATCAGAGCTTCAATTCAGAAATCCAGTAAAGCATATCACATGGCAATTTCTGGTAAAACTGCACCCAGAGAGAAAAAAACCCAAGTTTTCTGTTGTAAGTACACTAGCAATTGTAGAGCATGGCTTGAAGAATTAGTGATTTTTTTATTTTATTTTTTGTTCTACTTCTATCTGCTAGAGATGCCACCATCAAAATTGACACGGCCATCTTGTTCTATAGCACCACATGTTCCCAGTGCTGTATGTGATGTGCCTCTTTGCCATCTTTACGTCAACTACCCCTCTACTTCTAAGAAAACAGTAATGGTAAGCCTCCCTGAATGGATAGTAGCTGCTGGATGTCCATGCTGTAGCTTATGCAAATTGTTTACTGAAGTTTGAAATTATGTACTTCCAAAATTTTTTAGGTGAAGTCAGAACCCGCTGCCAAGAACCAAGGGGCTGGAATGCAAGGACCAGAGAAACTGATAAAACAGAGAGTTGGTTATTCACTGGGCATACAGGTATGTATTCATCTAGTGCAGTATGAATGCTTTCTTTCTAGTCTCCCGTGTAACATTATGTGGTCCAGTTGCAAATGACAAGCGATGTGAATTACTGGCCTTTCAAATGGAATGCATATGTTCTAATTATTTGTGTCACTCCATTTCATGGATTATTTTTCAGATCAAAAAAGGAAGATACGTGGATAATTTGACTAGTTTGTGATATTTTCTTTTTTGCTTCTTGGAATTGTTTCATTTGGAGAAATTCAGTTCACAGTGGATGGGAAGCTTTCTTTTCAAATTAAATGTTTGCCAGGCAGAGAGAGAGAGAGAGAGAGAGAGCTGACTTTTATCAGTAGTTATCAAATGAATAAAGCCTATTCTGCAACAGGAAAGCTGACTTTCATCAGTTATCGTAAGAACAAATCCTGTTTTGCAATATAGTTTAATTGACACTTGGAACTTGTCCAATAAAGCCTGTTCAAAGAAATGGAGGCTTGAATTCATTCCTCAGGAACAGGAAAGCTTCAAAGGAAATTAGCAAGTCTTCTCCTATTTCGTCAGCACCGCTTGAGAGGCCTTCTTTGGGCAATGATAAAGCAAGAAGTGCCTCTGGTAACTAGAACAAAGTTGATTAAAGTTGTTTTTTGTTACCTGCAGCGGAAACTTTTGCACTAGTACTGACTGTACCCTTAAAATGATTGTGATAGTTTATGGTAGAGTGCATCTTGCATCAGATAGTTGTCCAAGTAGGGCTGCGACTAAGCCTGCAGTATCTTCGAAATCCCCCTCTCCAAGTTCTTCAACAACAAAGAAAGAGCCATTGAAGTCTTCTTCATCGTCTGCTCGTTCTGGCAGTCGTTCACCTGCCAATATTTGTGCATCTTCTGTGAAATCCACTAGAAGGAAGTTTGGAACCGCCAAGATTGCCAATCTGACTTCTGATGGTTTGATCCTCAAAACACGAGGGTCCAGTACTATCTCTAGTAATGTGTCTCCTGTTAGTTCTATTAGTGAATGGTCCTCAGAATCATCTTCATCAGCTTCAAGGAATAGCTTTGATACTGGTTCTCCTTGTAGATCCCAAGATAATGATATCCCTCCTCCGGATTGTTGCAATCAATCCAATGGTCATGTCTCAGATGAACATAATAAGGCAACTCTACCGCATGGTGAAACTATAAAAGCAGTTTCAGGGCAGCTTGGTGGACATTCTCAACCGGCTATGGCAAAACCCTCAGGTCTGCGAAAGCCATCGGCAAGGATTGGATTTTTCGATTGGGACAGTCCTACTCTCGTTTGTTGAAATTGCTTATTGAGAAGCAGTTTTGCCGATGTGATTGATTCTGTTGCAATGAGCTATAAAAACTCCTCTCCAAGGAGGTTATTGTTCCCCTCTGTATATTGAAAAACATTTGTTAGTATACTCTTTTTAACTTTATACATTCTTCATTACAATGTAATTTCACCACAGTTGTTATCATAAATTGCAAATGCATCATTATAAACACCTAGCATGAATTATATTATATATACACCAACTTCTTCAACATTATGTGGAAACTAATTAACATGCAATCCAACAAAGGTATTTGTCAGATCAGGCAACCAAGGCTCTGTTGTCGAGTGCCTCAAAGTAGAATTGGAAAATGGGTCGGGCGATCTATGGGCCCGCTCGGCCCGGCACTATAGCAACGGGCCGGGCCGAGTCGGACCAATGCTTTGTGGCATTTGGTCTAGCTCGCCTTGGCCCATTTATTAAAGGTCATAGAATCGTGTCGGATCCTTATTTCTCATTACTCGGCTTGACCCACTTCCTTTGAGGGTCAAATTCGACCCGACTCACAAAATGGATGGGCTAGGCGGGCCTGCCCGGCCCATCTCGCCCATTTTCCAACTCTACCTCCAAATCTCAAAAGTGGAGACACGAGAAACCTATTCGCCATCATCAACACCAATTCTTGATGGCATGGCACCATTTCATCCTCATCATCCACCAACCTATTTGGATCATCGAGAATGAAATGATGGTTTAGAAGCCTTCCAGTTGTTCATGTACTCTTTGATTGCCTGTCCATCCTGATCATCCACCAATCCATTCGGGTAGTATTATTATGAATATCAAGGGCTTAAACATATCAAATTCAATTTCAACCATTAAAATTAAAAATACATATTTTGAAAATTTGAACATTTATTTATTTGCATATTTTCTCTTATGAGGGTACTAACACATTTATTTTAAAATATTTTTTTATCACTTTCTCTTTTCTATTATTATTTTATTATCACTAGAATGTTTTTTGACAAATAAACATTAAAAAATTAACATAACATACACAAATTCATAATAATTCTACTTAAAATAGAACTATTATAAATTTATATGTGTCATATTAATTTGTAAGGGTTGCTTGTTAAACTTATTTGTAGATATGATATTAACTTTTTGATAGAAACTTTATTATTACTAGGTAAAATGAAAGTATTTGCGTTACAGAAAAATTACAAAATTATCCTTATTTGAAACTCTTTGGAGGGGGGACACTTGTCTCCAAATTGAGATTTTAGTATAACCCGACTTAGGTAAAATACTCTAATTAAATAATCAGATTAGTTTGATTTGAATCTGGATTTCTATTTGTCCATATTGGTTCATGAATCTTGTTCTACCTCATTATATATATTTATATAAAAACACAAATTTTAAGAGTTAATTACATCGTCATTTTTTTTGCATCTTTACTTTAGTTTTTGATATCAAAACTTATTTGATAGTCAAAAAATATATCGAAAATCGAGTCGTGCCCTTATACCTCAAGTAAGTTTTGGTTAAACTCAAGATCAAGGACAACTATTAGATACACTTGACTTTAAATAAAGAAAAATACTATTTGTACAAATAACTAGATTATCGAGAGGATGATTGAAGGTGTCAAAATTCAAAAATGTCCTCATTTAATTTGTTGTTGCTGCCTTTGGATGAAGCCATGGAGTCCCGGGTTTCATCCCATGATGAAGCTCGATGATTGATGATGAAATTTGATTCAGTCATCAAACTTATACATCTCGTCGATACATGTATCATAGTTCTTAAACAAAACTAATAATAATAGACTCTAACTATCATTGTTAGGGTAATTTTAAATAAAAAGTTATCTCAATGACAACGAGAAAAAGAGTAATAAAATAAAATAAAAATATTATTTAAATACTCATTTATAATATTTTTAGTAACACATATATTGTTGAATTAAACACATATTTACGTAATGTTTATTAACCAATATATTTGTAACGCCCCGTAAATGCCAATTTAATTTAATTTTGGGGTAATTTAAATTAAAGGAAATATTAAAATAATTTGTTGTGATTTAATAAAATTTACTTATGTGATTTTAAGGAAATAAGAAATTAAAATAATTAATTAATTTGTTTTAGGAATTTCTGGAATTATAGGAAAATTAAAAGAAATTCAATAATGGGATTTTCAGAAATTTCGGGAGTTAATGTAATTAATTAAGTGGGCGTTAGTGCAATTAATGGAAGTTTAGGGGTGCTGGCGTGAATCGCGGAAGAGGCCAAAAGTCACATTAAATATAACTTAAAACATATATAGGTTAGATGCGAGCGTGGGCGCGGGCGGTTCGCGCGCGAGGCGGCCAGGCAGCGGATGAGGGATCGAATCGCGGGGGCTGCGCGCGAGGAGGGGAAATTTTGGCTGATTTAATTCAGCCATAGGCGTCAAAACGACGTCGTTTCGTCAATGGCGGTGGCTCCCAGTGGCTGGCCCGCGCGCTGCCACGTGGCCGCGCCTCAGCCGCTCGTTTTTGGCCGATTTAAGCCCGATTTCGGGCGTTCTTTTTGCATGCGAACAGTAAGGAATTACAGAAAAGAGCAGCAGCGTGCGCGAGAGAAATTTCTGAGATTTTGGGGCTTCAAAAATTGGATTAAACTCCGTTTAATCCCTGATTTAATTATCCAGGTATGTAGAGCAGTTAGTAATTAATATTCTGTACGGTCAGAATTTCGTTTTGCGTCCAATTTTATTAATTTTGGCAAATAATTGGGATATTGCAGTTTGTATAATTTTTACTACTTTTGGACCCAACGAGCCTAAGGATATCTCTGATAAGGCAAGTTCTTCTTACCTATCTCGTCGTTTCTGTCGTTGGCGATTTATTGGGCCTCCCTTCGTTTGTTTCGGCCATTAATTAATTATGAAGTTTTTAAACGGTTAGTTTAAGATTTAATTTATTAAATGGATCTCGTGGGTTTTATTCGTTGGTTGCCTACGGGGGTTTGTGCCACCCCCCTGCCTGTTGGGAATGATGCCGTACTCACCCGGGGCTAGGTTCTTAGCGGTTCGGGTATTAATTGGATTTTTGGTTATTTTCTGGCTGGAGCGGTTGTGCAGTGGGGGCTAGGATCGATGGTTCGGTGACGGAGTGACTGTCGTACGGACTACCTTAGGCCGCCGGCGAGTCTCTCCTACCCACTGACCGTTGACCGGTGCCAGGCACTGCTAACTTGCTTAGCCGTTATGTGATTATAGCATGCCTGCTTATATTTTATTCTCGTTGCATGGCTTGATGTGCACATGGGTACGGGCTGCATGTTGGGATTAACATGATTTGGTTATGCTTGGTCACGGGCATTTTAGCTTGATTATAATGCATCCAGCACGGGCATATGCATCGTGTGTGGCTTACTATATGGGCGGAGCATGGCCTGATGCTTGGATGTATGGGCGCCTGGTATCACGTTGATGCTCACTACGCCATTGCATTTTATGTGCATTGCATGGCTACTGATAGTATTTAGTTCTCGGACGGGAGTACCGTTCCGAGGGAGCCTATGGCTCGGTTGTCGGGAGTACCGACGTGGATACGGGTGACGGGAGTACCGCCCCGGGACAGTGCGCACAGGTTTGTTGAGGATATTGTTGCCTTCCAGGGCAGCGGCAGGTTGGTATGGGACTTGGGTGCCAGGTGTCTTGTGTGGGCCCCAAGGACCGGTATGTGCTTTCACTATACTGCACTGTTGTGTTATAGCGTCTCATGACTTGTGTGTACTTGTGGGGCTGTGTTTGGGATGGTCTCTTCTTTTATTTATAGCCTTTCATTTCTTATAAACTTGCTGAGTCTCGCGACTCACCTTGCTTTCCATCATTCCAGGTAAGGGTAAAGCAAAGGCCGAGGGCGAGGATCGTTCCATTTAGCAGCCGGCCGTGTTGGTAAGGTGTACAGTTAGCTGCCCCCATCATCTCTGATGTTTTGCTAGAGAC
The DNA here is from genome assembly GCF_014633365.1 of Diospyros lotus. Classification (NCBI taxonomy): domain Eukaryota; kingdom Viridiplantae; phylum Streptophyta; class Magnoliopsida; order Ericales; family Ebenaceae; genus Diospyros; species Diospyros lotus. The sequence goes on from NC_068346.1 coordinate 34,557,237, forward strand.
GCTGTCTTTTATTTTTGACTGTGCCAGGTTATCATTTGTACCTCCTATTGTTGGCACAGGGTCTGTATGTATTTTTATATACTCCATGACCGCTGTATCAGCGGGGTGCTTGTGGGCATGCATGTTTACCGTTTTTCTTCCGCTGTTAAATTTCTTATTTATGCATGCCAGGGCATTTCTGTCTTTTGTCTATTCCTCTTCCCTTCTGTGAGCGCACTCGTTCGGATAGACCGGGTGGTTGGGATATCCGGGCGGGGGTGCTTACAATGTTGGTATCAGAGCGTCATTAAGTCACTTTGGGGGACAAGTAACTGTACACCAAGGCTGTTAGGTAGAGTTAGAGTGTTAGGACGTGTCTGTTATTTCGAAATGCGTTCTAATTAAATTTGGTTGTCTAGGTATCATGGACGCACGACGTGGGCGAGGTCGTGGTAGACCGTCGGCACGAGGTAGAGGACACCTTGTCCCTACTCCGGAGGTTCAGGCTACAGGTGCGGGAGAGCAGAGACAGCCAGGGCCACCAGATATGCAGGAGACATTAGCGGGTATTTTACGAGCTGTAGATGTACTGGCAGCATCTCAGTTGCGACAGGAGCGCAGACATGATGATAGGACCGCTACGGCCCAGGCGTCGCATTCAGGTACGTCGGGAGCAGGGGACGGTTCAGGTGCTACAGTGCTTAGAGATTTTATGGCCTTGCGACCACCAGAGTTTAGTGGAGGCGCTGATGCGACGGTGGCTGAGGATTGGTTACTAGCGGTGGAGAAGCATTTGAGATCCATAGACTGTGCAGAGGCCCACAGAGTTCGGCTGGGGACTTTCTTGTTACGAGGTGACGCCGAGCGGTGGTGGGAGACCACCAGACAGAGATATGGCGATGGAGGTCCGTCATGGGCACAGTTCGTTGAGGCGTTCAATGAGACCTATGTACCAGCTTGGATCAGAGAGCAGAAGGTGTTTGAGTTCATTGAGTTACAATAGGGCAGTAAGACAGTTACGCAGTATGAGACCGAGTTCGTGGCATTATCTCGTTATGCTCCTGAGTTAGTGACCCCTGAGTCGCGTCGAGTTAGCAAGTTTCAGAGGGGGTTACGACCAGAGATCCGTCATGCCATGGCTGGTATTGAGGCCCCTGACTTCCCTACGGCTGTTCAGCGAGCCCACGCGGTGGAGAGGGATCGATTGGAGGCCCGAGCAGAGCAGTTAGTCTTGAAGGGTGCAGGGAGCAGCAGTAAGAAGAGGAAGTGGGATGCAGGCAGCCAGAGTTCGGGATTTCCACAGTGCCGGCAGTGCGGGCAGAGACACCAGGGGCAGTGTCGGGAGGTACGTCGAGATGTATGTTATCGCTGTGGTCAGCCGGGGCATTTGAAGAGAGACTGTCCACAGGCGCCTAGACCGACTACACCAGCCCCACCAGCTACACCGGCCACAGGGCAGGAGATTATTTGTTTTCGCTGTGGACAGAGGGGCCACCGAGCGAACAGGTGCACCCAGCCAGCACAGAGTGGAGGGCCACGGACTGGAGGTGTGGGGCCCAGACCAGTTCAGAGACAGTCTGCACCTAGGACGCAGGGTGCAGGAGCACCATTACCTCTTCCAGCAGCACAGCGCCCAGGACCTACAGAGAGAGTTCAGATGCAGGGACAGGCATTTGCAGTGTCAGCGACCGAGGCAGCTGAGAGCAGTGATATAGTGCAAGGTATACTTACTCTCTATGGCCATGACGCACGTGCCCTATTTGATACAGGTTCCACCCACTCTTTTATAGCACCCCATTTGTTGCATAAGATCCCAATCCCGTGTAACCCCTTACCATATGATTTATCTATTTCGACACCGGGAGGGACGGTGTTGTTGGGGAGTGAGATGGTCAGGGATTGCGAGATAGGGATTTACGACCAGGTATTTGTGGGGGATCTTGTTGTTTTGGCGATCCAGGATTTTGACTTACTGTTGGGTATGGATTGGCTCTCTCGGCACTATGCTCGGGTTGATTGTCGTCGGAAGGTAATATCATTTGAGCATCCGGGGAGACCAGTTGTTACATACCGGGGTGTGAAACCAGTGGTGACTACGCCGATGATATCAGTTATGCACGCCGAGAGACTTATTCGATGTGGGTGTGAAGCCTACTTTGCGTTCGTGACCGTGATAGCGGGGGAGAAGAAGGAGTTGGCTGCCTATCCTGTGGTGCGAGACTTTCCAGATGTGTTCCCAGATGAGTTGCCGGGACTACCACCGCACCGAGAGATTGATTTTGCGGTCGATCTGATGCCAGGTACGCAGCCTATTTCCAAGACTCCTTACCGTATGGCTGCCAATGAACTGAAAGAACTCAAGGTGCAATTGCAAGATCTTTTGGAGAAAGGTTTTATTCGGCCGAGCACATCGCCATGGGGGGCCCCAGTATTATTTGTGCGCAAGAAGGACGGGTCTATGCGACTTTGTATAGATTACCGACAGCTTAATCAGGTAACAATCAAGAACAAGTACCCCCTACCCCGTGTGGATGATTTACTGGATCAGTTGCGTGGTGCATCGATGTTTTCCAAGATAGATTTGCGGTCAGGTTATCATCAGGTGCGAGTCAGAGATGAGGATATTGCAAAGACCGCATTTCGCACGCGTTACGGCCATTATGAATTTGTGGTCATGCCGTTTGGGCTGACCAATGCACCTGCAGTATTTATGGATCTGATGAATAGGGTATTCAAGGAATATTTGGATTCTTTTGTCATAGTTTTCATTGACGACATCCTAATTTACTCACCGAGCCCTGAGACACACGAGGCGCATCTGAGCGTGGTTCTGCAGAAGCTCAGAGAGGAGCAGTTATATGCCAAGTTTTCGAAATGTGAGTTTTGGCAGACCCGAGTGGTATTCTTGGGACACGTGGTCTCAGGAGAGGGTATCTCAGTAGACCCAGAGAAGACTAGAGCCGTGATGGATTGGCCGAGACCGATGACAGTGACAGAGATTCGGAGTTTTCTTGGCCTTGCCGGATATTATCGACGGTTCATAGAGGGTTTTGCACGGCTTGCATCTCCCCTGACGAAGCTGACAAGGAAGGGCACCAGATTTATTTGGGATGAGTCTTGCGAGAGATCATTCCAGGAGTTGAAGCGGCGTTTGACTTCGGCGCCAGTACTGACGATACCCAGGTGTGGTGAGTTATTTACTGTTTACAGTGATGCCTCGTATGCAGGATTGGGATGTGTTTTGATGCAGGACGGCCGAGTGAATGCTTATGCATCCAGACAGTTGAAGAGGCATGAAGAGAATTATCCCACACATGATCTGGAGTTGGCGGCTGTCGTGTTTGCCTTGAAAATTTGGAGGCATTATCTTTATGGTGAGAGAGTCCAGATATATACAGATCACAAGAGTCTCAAGTATTTATTTTCGCAAAAGGAACTTAATATGAGACAACGACGTTGGTTGGAGCTGCTTAAGGACTACGATTGCGAGATCCTCTATCATCCAGGTAAAGCCAATGTGGTAGCAGATGCACTGAGTCGCCGTGGAGCATCAGTTGCAGCTATGATGGTGCAGGAGTGGGTCTTACTGGAGCAGATGAGCGATCTTACTATTTCTGTGGCACCAGACAATCCTACACTTTATTGCGCTGCCATGAGTATCCATTCGGATCTGGAGGGTCAGATTCGCGATCGACAGCGACAGGATGTGGAGCTTGGCGAGATTATGGCTGATATGGAGAGATTTGGGTCATTGGGGTACAGTCAGAGGGACGATGGTTTGCTATTGTTTCGTGGACGGATCTGTGTGCCGAGTGACAGTGATATCAGGCTGAGGATCCTAGAGGAAGCTCATCGTTCTCCCTATACTATCCATCCTGGAGCGACGAAGATGTACCAGGGCTTACGACGTCAGTATTGGTGGAGCGGCATGAAGAGGAGCGTAGCAGAATTTGTATCGCGATGTTTAGTGTGCCAGCAGGTTAAGGCTGAGCACCAGAGGCCCGCAGGATTGTTACGACCTTTATCTGTGCCGGAGTGGAAGTGGGAACGCATAGCTATGGATTTTGTCTCAGGATTGCCACGATCCAGCCGGGGGTATGATTCGATATGGGTGATTATCGATCGGTTGACTAAATCAGCGCACTTCTTACCTGTCAAGAAGACCTATCCTATTCATCGACTGGCCAAGCTATACATTGATGAGGTGGTGAGACTGCATGGAGTCCCAGCTAGTATTGTGTCAGACAGGGATCCTCGGTTTACCTCACGATTTTGGGAGGCGTTGCAGAGTGCTATGGGGACCCAGCTGACTTTCAGTACAGCCTTTCATCCTCAGACTGACGGGCAGTCGGAGCGGACCATTCGGACTTTGGAAGATATGCTCCGCGCCTGTGTACTGGACTTTCATGGGAGCTGGGATGACCATTTGTCGTTGGTGGAGTTTGCTTACAATAATAGCTTCCAGGCCAGCATTGGGATGGCACCATTTGAGGCATTATATGGGCGGCCGTGTAGGTCACCGCTTTGCTGGACCGAGACTGGGGAGCGAGCGTTACTTGGACCGGAGTTGGTGGAGCAGACGACAGAAAAGATCCAGTTGATTCGGGCTAGGATGAAGGCAGCTCAGGATCGTCAGAAGAGTTATGCTGATAGACGACGCCGAGATTTGGAGTTTGATGTGGGTGATCATGTTTTCCTTCGAGTTATGCCGATGAGGGGTGTTCGACGCTTCGGAGTATCTGGCAAGTTGAGTCCTCGCTATGTGGGACCGTTCGAGATATTGGAGCGAGTCGGATCGTTGGCATACCGGTTAGCTTTACCCCCTCAGTTAGCCCATGTACATGATGTCTTTCATGTTTCTATGCTCCGCAAGTACGTGGCAGATCCCGGGCATGTCATTGATTATCATCCGCTCGTGGTGCAAGAGGACGCGTCGTACATCGAGTTGCCTACCAGTATCGTGGATCGAAAAGAAAAAGTGCTCCGTAGTCGCACGATTCCCTATGTGAAGGTCCAGTGGCAGCGGCATACCCCAGAGGAGGCTACGTGGGAGCTAGAGGAGGATATGATACGACTTCATCCTCAGTTGTTTGCCTAGCCAGGTACGAATTTCGGGGACGAAATTCTTTTAAGGGGGAGAGGATTTGTAACGCCCCGTAAATGCCAATTTAATTTAATTTTGGGGTAATTTAAATTAAAGGAAATATTAAAATAATTTGTTGTGATTTAATAAAATTTACTTATGTGATTTTAAGGAAATAAGAAATTAAAATAATTAATTAATTTGTTTTAGGAATTTCTGGAATTATAGGAAAATTAAAAGAAATTCAATAATGGGATTTTCAGAAATTTCGGGAGTTAATGTAATTAATTAAGTGGGCGTTAGTGCAATTAATGGAAGTTTAGGGGTGCTGGCGTGAATCGCGGAAGAGGCCAAAAGTCACATTAAATATAACTTAAAACATATATAGGTTAGATGCGAGCGTGGGCGCGGGCGGTTCGCGCGCGAGGCGGCCAGGCAGCGGATGAGGGATCGAATCGCGGGGGCTGCGCGCGAGGAGGGGAAATTTTGGCTGATTTAATTCAGCCATAGGCGTCAAAACGACGTCGTTTCGTCAATGGCGGTGGCTCCCAGTGGCTGGCCCGCGCGCTGCCACGTGGCCGCGCCTCAGCCGCTCGTTTTTGGCCGATTTAAGCCCGATTTCGGGCGTTCTTTTTGCATGCGAACAGTAAGGAATTACAGAAAAGAGCAGCAGCGTGCGCGAGAGAAATTTCTGAGATTTTGGGGCTTCAAAAATTGGATTAAACTCCGTTTAATCCCTGATTTAATTATCCAGGTATGTAGAGCAGTTAGTAATTAATATTCTGTACGGTCAGAATTTCGTTTTGCGTCCAATTTTATTAATTTTGGCAAATAATTGGGATATTGCAGTTTGTATAATTTTTACTACTTTTGGACCCAACGAGCCTAAGGATATCTCTGATAAGGCAAGTTCTTCTTACCTATCTCGTCGTTTCTGTCGTTGGCGATTTATTGGGCCTCCCTTCGTTTGTTTCGGCCATTAATTAATTATGAAGTTTTTAAACGGTTAGTTTAAGATTTAATTTATTAAATGGATCTCGTGGGTTTTATTCGTTGGTTGCCTACGGGGGTTTGTGCCACCCCCCTGCCTGTTGGGAATGATGCCGTACTCACCCGGGGCTAGGTTCTTAGCGGTTCGGGTATTAATTGGATTTTTGGTTATTTTCTGGCTGGAGCGGTTGTGCAGTGGGGGCTAGGATCGATGGTTCGGTGACGGAGTGACTGTCGTACGGACTACCTTAGGCCGCCGGCGAGTCTCTCCTACCCACTGACCGTTGACCGGTGCCAGGCACTGCTAACTTGCTTAGCCGTTATGTGATTATAGCATGCCTGCTTATATTTTATTCTCGTTGCATGGCTTGATGTGCACATGGGTACGGGCTGCATGTTGGGATTAACATGATTTGGTTATGCTTGGTCACGGGCATTTTAGCTTGATTATAATGCATCCAGCACGGGCATATGCATCGTGTGTGGCTTACTATATGGGCGGAGCATGGCCTGATGCTTGGATGTATGGGCGCCTGGTATCACGTTGATGCTCACTACGCCATTGCATTTTATGTGCATTGCATGGCTACTGATAGTATTTAGTTCTCGGACGGGAGTACCGTTCCGAGGGAGCCTATGGCTCGGTTGTCGGGAGTACCGACGTGGATACGGGTGACGGGAGTACCGCCCCGGGACAGTGCGCACAGGTTTGTTGAGGATATTGTTGCCTTCCAGGGCAGCGGCAGGTTGGTATGGGACTTGGGTGCCAGGTGTCTTGTGTGGGCCCCAAGGACCGGTATGTGCTTTCACTATACTGCACTGTTGTGTTATAGCGTCTCATGACTTGTGTGTACTTGTGGGGCTGTGTTTGGGATGGTCTCTTCTTTTATTTATAGCCTTTCATTTCTTATAAACTTGCTGAGTCTCGCGACTCACCTTGCTTTCCATCATTCCAGGTAAGGGTAAAGCAAAGGCCGAGGGCGAGGATCGTTCCATTTAGCAGCCGGCCGTGTTGGTAAGGTGTACAGTTAGCTGCCCCCATCATCTCTGATGTTTTGCTAGAGACGCTGTCTTTTATTTTTGACTGTGCCAGGTTATCATTTGTACCTCCTATTGTTGGCACAGGGTCTGTATGTATTTTTATATACTCCATGACCGCTGTATCAGCGGGGTGCTTGTGGGCATGCATGTTTACCGTTTTTCTTCCGCTGTTAAATTTCTTATTTATGCATGCCAGGGCATTTCTGTCTTTTGTCTATTCCTCTTCCCTTCTGTGAGCGCACTCGTTCGGATAGACCGGGTGGTTGGGATATCCGGGCGGGGGTGCTTACAATGTTGGTATCAGAGCGTCATTAAGTCACTTTGGGGGACAAGTAACTGTACACCAAGGCTGTTAGGTAGAGTTAGAGTGTTAGGACGTGTCTGTTATTTCGAAATGCGTTCTAATTAAATTTGGTTGTCTAGGTATCATGGACGCACGACGTGGGCGAGGTCGTGGTAGACCGTCGGCACGAGGTAGAGGACACCTTGTCCCTACTCCGGAGGTTCAGGCTACAGGTGCGGGAGAGCAGAGACAGCCAGGGCCACCAGATATGCAGGAGACATTAGCGGGTATTTTACGAGCTGTAGATGTACTGGCAGCATCTCAGTTGCGACAGGAGCGCAGACATGATGATAGGACCGCTACGGCCCAGGCGTCGCATTCAGGTACGTCGGGAGCAGGGGACGGTTCAGGTGCTACAGTGCTTAGAGATTTTATGGCCTTGCGACCACCAGAGTTTAGTGGAGGCGCTGATGCGACGGTGGCTGAGGATTGGTTACTAGCGGTGGAGAAGCATTTGAGATCCATAGACTGTGCAGAGGCCCACAGAGTTCGGCTGGGGACTTTCTTGTTACGAGGTGACGCCGAGCGGTGGTGGGAGACCACCAGACAGAGATATGGCGATGGAGGTCCGTCATGGGCACAGTTCGTTGAGGCGTTCAATGAGACCTATGTACCAGCTTGGATCAGAGAGCAGAAGGTGTTTGAGTTCATTGAGTTACAATAGGGCAGTAAGACAGTTACGCAGTATGAGACCGAGTTCGTGGCATTATCTCGTTATGCTCCTGAGTTAGTGACCCCTGAGTCGCGTCGAGTTAGCAAGTTTCAGAGGGGGTTACGACCAGAGATCCGTCATGCCATGGCTGGTATTGAGGCCCCTGACTTCCCTACGGCTGTTCAGCGAGCCCACGCGGTGGAGAGGGATCGATTGGAGGCCCGAGCAGAGCAGTTAGTCTTGAAGGGTGCAGGGAGCAGCAGTAAGAAGAGGAAGTGGGATGCAGGCAGCCAGAGTTCGGGATTTCCACAGTGCCGGCAGTGCGGGCAGAGACACCAGGGGCAGTGTCGGGAGGTACGTCGAGATGTATGTTATCGCTGTGGTCAGCCGGGGCATTTGAAGAGAGACTGTCCACAGGCGCCTAGACCGACTACACCAGCCCCACCAGCTACACCGGCCACAGGGCAGGAGATTATTTGTTTTCGCTGTGGACAGAGGGGCCACCGAGCGAACAGGTGCACCCAGCCAGCACAGAGTGGAGGGCCACGGACTGGAGGTGTGGGGCCCAGACCAGTTCAGAGACAGTCTGCACCTAGGACGCAGGGTGCAGGAGCACCATTACCTCTTCCAGCAGCACAGCGCCCAGGACCTACAGAGAGAGTTCAGATGCAGGGACAGGCATTTGCAGTGTCAGCGACCGAGGCAGCTGAGAGCAGTGATATAGTGCAAGGTATACTTACTCTCTATGGCCATGACGCACGTGCCCTATTTGATACAGGTTCCACCCACTCTTTTATAGCACCCCATTTGTTGCATAAGATCCCAATCCCGTGTAACCCCTTACCATATGATTTATCTATTTCGACACCGGGAGGGACGGTGTTGTTGGGGAGTGAGATGGTCAGGGATTGCGAGATAGGGATTTACGACCAGGTATTTGTGGGGGATCTTGTTGTTTTGGCGATCCAGGATTTTGACTTACTGTTGGGTATGGATTGGCTCTCTCGGCACTATGCTCGGGTTGATTGTCGTCGGAAGGTAATATCATTTGAGCATCCGGGGAGACCAGTTGTTACATACCGGGGTGTGAAACCAGTGGTGACTACGCCGATGATATCAGTTATGCACGCCGAGAGACTTATTCGATGTGGGTGTGAAGCCTACTTTGCGTTCGTGACCGTGATAGCGGGGGAGAAGAAGGAGTTGGCTGCCTATCCTGTGGTGCGAGACTTTCCAGATGTGTTCCCAGATGAGTTGCCGGGACTACCACCGCACCGAGAGATTGATTTTGCGGTCGATCTGATGCCAGGTACGCAGCCTATTTCCAAGACTCCTTACCGTATGGCTGCCAATGAACTGAAAGAACTCAAGGTGCAATTGCAAGATCTTTTGGAGAAAGGTTTTATTCGGCCGAGCACATCGCCATGGGGGGCCCCAGTATTATTTGTGCGCAAGAAGGACGGGTCTATGCGACTTTGTATAGATTACCGACAGCTTAATCAGGTAACAATCAAGAACAAGTACCCCCTACCCCGTGTGGATGATTTACTGGATCAGTTGCGTGGTGCATCGATGTTTTCCAAGATAGATTTGCGGTCAGGTTATCATCAGGTGCGAGTCAGAGATGAGGATATTGCAAAGACCGCATTTCGCACGCGTTACGGCCATTATGAATTTGTGGTCATGCCGTTTGGGCTGACCAATGCACCTGCAGTATTTATGGATCTGATGAATAGGGTATTCAAGGAATATTTGGATTCTTTTGTCATAGTTTTCATTGACGACATCCTAATTTACTCACCGAGCCCTGAGACACACGAGGCGCATCTGAGCGTGGTTCTGCAGAAGCTCAGAGAGGAGCAGTTATATGCCAAGTTTTCGAAATGTGAGTTTTGGCAGACCCGAGTGGTATTCTTGGGACACGTGGTCTCAGGAGAGGGTATCTCAGTAGACCCAGAGAAGACTAGAGCCGTGATGGATTGGCCGAGACCGATGACAGTGACAGAGATTCGGAGTTTTCTTGGCCTTGCCGGATATTATCGACGGTTCATAGAGGGTTTTGCACGGCTTGCATCTCCCCTGACGAAGCTGACAAGGAAGGGCACCAGATTTATTTGGGATGAGTCTTGCGAGAGATCATTCCAGGAGTTGAAGCGGCGTTTGACTTCGGCGCCAGTACTGACGATACCCAGGTGTGGTGAGTTATTTACTGTTTACAGTGATGCCTCGTATGCAGGATTGGGATGTGTTTTGATGCAGGACGGCCGAGTGAATGCTTATGCATCCAGACAGTTGAAGAGGCATGAAGAGAATTATCCCACACATGATCTGGAGTTGGCGGCTGTCGTGTTTGCCTTGAAAATTTGGAGGCATTATCTTTATGGTGAGAGAGTCCAGATATATACAGATCACAAGAGTCTCAAGTATTTATTTTCGCAAAAGGAACTTAATATGAGACAACGACGTTGGTTGGAGCTGCTTAAGGACTACGATTGCGAGATCCTCTATCATCCAGGTAAAGCCAATGTGGTAGCAGATGCACTGAGTCGCCGTGGAGCATCAGTTGCAGCTATGATGGTGCAGGAGTGGGTCTTACTGGAGCAGATGAGCGATCTTACTATTTCTGTGGCACCAGACAATCCTACACTTTATTGCGCTGCCATGAGTATCCATTCGGATCTGGAGGGTCAGATTCGCGATCGACAGCGACAGGATGTGGAGCTTGGCGAGATTATGGCTGATATGGAGAGATTTGGGTCATTGGGGTACAGTCAGAGGGACGATGGTTTGCTATTGTTTCGTGGACGGATCTGTGTGCCGAGTGACAGTGATATCAGGCTGAGGATCCTAGAGGAAGCTCATCGTTCTCCCTATACTATCCATCCTGGAGCGACGAAGATGTACCAGGGCTTACGACGTCAGTATTGGTGGAGCGGCATGAAGAGGAGCGTAGCAGAATTTGTATCGCGATGTTTAGTGTGCCAGCAGGTTAAGGCTGAGCACCAGAGGCCCGCAGGATTGTTACGACCTTTATCTGTGCCGGAGTGGAAGTGGGAACGCATAGCTATGGATTTTGTCTCAGGATTGCCACGATCCAGCCGGGGGTATGATTCGATATGGGTGATTATCGATCGGTTGACTAAATCAGCGCACTTCTTACCTGTCAAGAAGACCTATCCTATTCATCGACTGGCCAAGCTATACATTGATGAGGTGGTGAGACTGCATGGAGTCCCAGCTAGTATTGTGTCAGACAGGGATCCTCGGTTTACCTCACGATTTTGGGAGGCGTTGCAGAGTGCTATGGGGACCCAGCTGACTTTCAGTACAGCCTTTCATCCTCAGACTGACGGGCAGTCGGAGCGGACCATTCGGACTTTGGAAGATATGCTCCGCGCCTGTGTACTGGACTTTCATGGGAGCTGGGATGACCATTTGTCGTTGGTGGAGTTTGCTTACAATAATAGCTTCCAGGCCAGCATTGGGATGGCACCATTTGAGGCATTATATGGGCGGCCGTGTAGGTCACCGCTTTGCTGGACCGAGACTGGGGAGCGAGCGTTACTTGGACCGGAGTTGGTGGAGCAGACGACAGAAAAGATCCAGTTGATTCGGGCTAGGATGAAGGCAGCTCAGGATCGTCAGAAGAGTTATGCTGATAGACGACGCCGAGATTTGGAGTTTGATGTGGGTGATCATGTTTTCCTTCGAGTTATGCCGATGAGGGGTGTTCGACGCTTCGGAGTATCTGGCAAGTTGAGTCCTCGCTATGTGGGACCGTTCGAGATATTGGAGCGAGTCGGATCGTTGGCATACCGGTTAGCTTTACCCCCTCAGTTAGCCCATGTACATGATGTCTTTCATGTTTCTATGCTCCGCAAGTACGTGGCAGATCCCGGGCATGTCATTGATTATCATCCGCTCGTGGTGCAAGAGGACGCGTCGTACATCGAGTTGCCTACCAGTATCGTGGATCGAAAAGAAAAAGTGCTCCGTAGTCGCACGATTCCCTATGTGAAGGTCCAGTGGCAGCGGCATACCCCAGAGGAGGCTACGTGGGAGCTAGAGGAGGATATGATACGACTTCATCCTCAGTTGTTTGCCTAGCCAGGTACGAATTTCGGGGACGAAATTCTTTTAAGGGGGAGAGGATTTGTAACGCCCCGTAAATGCCAATTTAATTTAATTTTGGGGTAATTTAAATTAAAGGAAATATTAAAATAATTTGTTGTGATTTAATAAAATTTACTTATGTGATTTTAAGGAAATAAGAAATTAAAATAATTAATTAATTTGTTTTAGGAATTTCTGGAATTATAGGAAAATTAAAAGAAATTCAATAATGGGATTTTCAGAAATTTCGGGAGTTAATGTAATTAATTAAGTGGGCGTTAGTGCAATTAATGGAAGTTTAGGGGTGCTGGCGTGAATCGCGGAAGAGGCCAAAAGTCACATTAAATATAACTTAAAACATATATAGGTTAGATGCGAGCGTGGGCGCGGGCGGTTCGCGCGCGAGGCGGCCAGGCAGCGGATGAGGGATCGAATCGCGGGGGCTGCGCGCGAGGAGGGGAAATTTTGGCTGATTTAATTCAGCCATAGGCGTCAAAACGACGTCGTTTCGTCAATGGCGGTGGCTCCCAGTGGATGGCCCGCGCGCTGCCACGTGGCCGCGCCTCAGCCGCTCGTTTTTGGCCGATTTAAGCCCGATTTCGGGCGTTCTTTTTGCATGCGAACAGTAAGGAATTACAGAAAAGAGCAGCAGCGTGCGCGAGAGAAATTTCTGAGATTTTGGGGCTTCAAAAATTGGATTAAACTCCGTTTAATCCCTGATTTAATTATCCAGGTATGTAGAGCAGTTAGTAATTAATATTCTGTACGGTCAGAATTTCGTTTTGCGTCCAATTTTATTAATTTTGGCAAATAATTGGGATATTGCAGTTTGTATAATTTTTACTACTTTTGGACCCAACGAGCCTAAGGATATCTCTGATAAGGCAAGTTCTTCTTACCTATCTCGTCGTTTCTGTCGTTGGCGATTTATTGGGCCTCCCTTCGTTTGTTTCGGCCATTAATTAATTATGAAGTTTTTAAACGGTTAGTTTAAGATTTAATTTATTAAATGGATCTCGTGGGTTTTATTCGTTGGTTGCCTACGGGGGTTTGTGCCACCCCCCTGCCTGTTGGGAATGATGCCGTACTCACCCGGGGCTAGGTTCTTAGCGGTTCGGGTATTAATTGGATTTTTGGTTATTTTCTGGCTGGAGCGGTTGTGCAGTGGGGGCTAGGATCGATGGTTCGGTGACGGAGTGACTGTCGTACGGACTACCTTAGGCCGCCGGCGAGTCTCTCCTACCCACTGACCGTTGACCGGTGCCAGGCACTGCTAACTTGCTTAGCCGTTATGTGATTATAGCATGCCTGCTTATATTTTATTCTCGTTGCATGGCTTGATGTGCACATGGGTACGGGCTGCATGTTGGGATTAACATGATTTGGTTATGCTTGGTCACGGGCATTTTAGCTTGATTATAATGCATCCAGCACGGGCATATGCATCGTGTGTGGCTTACTATATGGGCGGAGCATGGCCTGATGCTTGGATGTATGGGCGCCTGGTATCACGTTGATGCTCACTACGCCATTGCATTTTATGTGCATTGCATGGCTACTGATAGTATTTAGTTCTCGGACGGGAGTACCGTTCCGAGGGAGCCTATGGCTCGGTTGTCGGGAGTACCGACGTGGATACGGGTGACGGGAGTACCGCCCCGGGACAGTGCGCACAGGTTTGTTGAGGATATTGTTGCCTTCCAGGGCAGCGGCAGGTTGGTATGGGACTTGGGTGCCAGGTGTCTTGTGTGGGCCCCAAGGACCGGTATGTGCTTTCACTATACTGCACTGTTGTGTTATAGCGTCTCATGACTTGTGTGTACTTGTGGGGCTGTGTTTGGGATGGTCTCTTCTTTTATTTATAGCCTTTCATTTCTTATAAACTTGCTGAGTCTCGCGACTCACCTTGCTTTCCATCATTCCAGGTAAGGGTAAAGCAAAGGCCGAGGGCGAGGATCGTTCCATTTAGCAGCCGGCCGTGTTGGTAAGGTGTACAGTTAGCTGCCCCCATCATCTCTGATGTTTTGCTAGAGACGCTGTCTTTTATTTTTGACTGTGCCAGGTTATCATTTGTACCTCCTATTGTTGGCACAGGGTCTGTATGTATTTTTATATACTCCATGACCGCTGTATCAGCGGGGTGCTTGTGGGCATGCATGTTTACCGTTTTTCTTCCGCTGTTAAATTTCTTATTTATGCATGCCAGGGCATTTCTGTCTTTTGTCTATTCCTCTTCCCTTCTGTGAGCGCACTCGTTCGGATAGACCGGGTGGTTGGGATATCCGGGCGGGGGTGCTTACATAGATAAAAAAAAGTAATATATGAAAAATATTTCAGACAAAAGTATTTTTTATGGTATTTGATAAATTTATTTAACACCCCTTAAAAAAAAAGTCATATAATTTCTTATATATTTAATTATATTACTATTTGATCAAATATCGAATGGCCGTAAGTTCCTTGTGGTCATTTATCATAGGTCGTTAGATGCTCTAGTTGTTTTATGTCTAATTTTAGAGTAGTGACCCCTTGGTCATTTGGCTTTATTTACTTAATTAGAAAAATATAAATTCATTTATTACTAATTATGAAATATATAATTTAATAAATTATATATTATACCCTATTAATTCATATGCTAAAATGATTTTTTTATTTTTTATTACAAAAAATAAATATTTATTATCTATTTAATAATTTCCTTTTGCCTATCTATATTAGGAAATGACTTTTTGGTTTAGATAACTATATAAAAAAGATAATTATTATCCTATTCCACAATATATAAATTAGTTTAAATATAAAATATAAAGGGCTTAAATACCAAAACTAGGAGTTATATATTGCATTGAAAATGAAAATACACTTGGCAAAATATTTTAGTGATTTATCCAATAAGTGAAATAGTGTTAAAAGTTTTTATTTAAAAACTTAACTAAAATAAAAAATATATTACGACTATTGATAAGGGTTTTAGAGTTGATCATTACTAGATCTATGTTATATGTAGTCATATTCAATTCGGGTTCATCTTGGTTTTAAGGTAGTCTTAGCAACCCTCAAACCCAAATTTGTCTAAACTAACTTTTCTATTTCCCTACTGCATTCTCTTATACCCAAATTATTCACTATGCTAAGAAAATAATAACATAATGAGTTAATAAATGTGTAATAAATTTGGTCTTGTCTTTTGGGATATCACGCCTTTATATGGGCAGGCTAGAGGGTCGATATGGGTCAAATTAAAGGGTCGATATGAGTTTAAGTATGTGTTCTCCTTGGAGTTCCTTGTTTGAGTAGTTTTGAATTAAGTTTTCAAGTAAGTTCTACATGCCTCAAATTAAATTTAAATTACTATGAATTTATGATTTTTTTTTCCTATTATCCACTGACTACCAATCAGTTCTCTCCCTTTTTATATATATATATAATTAATTTAGATTTTGAAATCTTAATCATCTTAGATTCACTTTTAGATATATTAACTCTTATGGAAGGGAGGAGAAATTAAGAATCAATTTGTATTAATTGGCAGTGGCTATGAAATTCAAAAGGTGACTTAATTAGTTAATTATATGAAATGCACTTTAAAAGAACACACACACACACATATATATATATATATATATATTATCTCTGTGATTAATAAACTTGAGAAAACAAATTAAAATAATTATAATTAAATCATCTTTAAAACCGTCATGGTGGCATAAATAAAAGTCTATAAAAAAAAATAATAAATAGAATAATAACTATATTAAGGGATAAGCATTTGGTCGATTTGTTTATTGAATCGACAAAAATATCAAAATTGAAATAATTAAATTTGTGTTAAAAAAGTGCATTAAGTTGGCTTATTATTTGCTAAACTTAACTTGTTTGTGAGACGAGATCCCATTCAAATATGGATGACTCGACATAGTAATTTATAGACAAATCAAGTGAATTGATCCAAATATTTTCTAGAAATTGTTTTAAATTTATTTTAAAATATAAATAACTTTATAAAAGAAGAAATATGTTGATTGGGGTAAATAATATTTTGATTAAATTGATCAAATCGATCAAAATGTTAAAAACATCATTTTTTTGACAAAAAAATTGATTTGTTCTGTTTTGTTTGTTTGTTTTTTTTTTTTTTCAATTTTTTTTTTCCATTTTTTCAGTTTGCTCAATTTTTTTTAATTTTTTCTTAATTATTTTAATTTTTTAGTTTGTTTGATTTGATCATATATTCAGTTGGTTTGGTTTCATTTTTGATATATGTTTAATCTGTCTATTTAGTTTAAACAATTCAATTGATTTAATATCAATTCAATAACAAAACCATTGAAAAGGTTAAAGGGGAAGTGTTGATTCCCCTTTTAACCTTATTTAGTGCATTTATTTACATTACTGAATTATACATTTATTTATTTAGTGCATTAGCGACCAAGAATGAGCCACGATTCGAAGTCGGTCCAACAACTCGGCCAGAAGCAAACGGCAGCTCTGGGAAGCCCCACGAGTTTTCCGTCCACAATGATCAATAGCGGGGAAAGAGACTTCTCCCAATCCGACGGTGGAGATCAACGATCTCAGTTTCACCTACCCTAGCGTAGACGACCATCCTCCGCCGGGCTCCGTCCCCCTCATCGACGGCTTCTCCCTCACTCTGCACGTCGATGATCGCTGCCTCCTCGTCGGCTCCAATGGCGCCAGTTCGTTCCCATTTTAAAAAACGAAATTCTCGCTATTGATCTGTTTTTTTCGGTTGTGGTTAGGGAAAACGATGATTCTCAAGATTCTCCGAGGGAAGCACATGGTGGAGCCTGACATGGTTCGCGTGCTTGGGAGATTGGCGTTCCACGACACCGTTTTGACGTCTTCCGCTGATCTCTGTTAGGTTTGGTTTCTATCTTGGATTCTAACCTTTCACCGTTTTGTATCTATTGTAATACATCTATAGTTCATTTTCTTATCTTGCTTCAGTTCTAAATCTCTGATTGATCTGTGAGTACTTGCATAAATGGAGGCTGTAATTCAGCTGGTGGCTGTTCGGTAGGAAAAGTGCCTATGAATTTGTGTGAAATGTCTTCATGGGATAACGTTAATTGCTTTAAACTGTGAATTTAAAGCAATTAAAACCAACCGGCATTGGGTGCCAGCTGCCCCTAATGGTCAGGCAGGATCAATTAGTACACAGGACCCTTTGGTCATTCAACTTTTCCCGTTTAATTAGAAAAATATAAATTCATTTGTTGATTTTAAAAATATATAATTTAATAAATTATCCGTTATACTCTATTAATTACTATGCTAAAATGAAATATTTATTATTTAGAAATGGTTAATAATTTACTTTTGTTTATCTATACTAGGAAATTACATTTTGGCTTGGATGACTATATAAAAGACAGCTTCTCTCCTATTTGACAATGAATAATTGGATGATATTAACGTAGATATAAAATACAAAGGGCTTAAATACCAAAATTAGGAGTTGCATACTGCATTGAAAATGAAATACAATAGAAAAACATTTTGCTAATTAATTCAAACAGTTTACAATTTTCTGTCATATTTAATTTCAAGCGTTTGAATTTTTTATACCGGGGTTACAATCTCTGTCATATCTATACTACAAACTAGTTTTGACTTTATTTGATCAGAAGCTGCTACTAATTATTCCCATTACCCAGTGGCAATGTAATATTCGTCTGATTTCCATGTGATAAAGAAATATTGCACATCAATTGAGCTAAATAGGTGATCTGATCATGCACAACTAATTTTGATTTTGATTTTTATTTTGGCTTCTTATCTCTGTTAGAAGATAAGAGTATAACTTGGTAAAGTAAATCCAAGTAAGAACAGCTGATCAAGAAGGAATTAAGCCTCTGAGTCTTCCCGTGTGGATAATTAAGAATCAATCAATATTGGCAATGGTGGTGAAATTAAGAAAGTGACATAAACATAAGTACTTTTTGGATTAATCCTTTTAACCATCTCAAGATAATGAAAAATTGCTTTCTGGTTCGCAAAATTTTTCAACATTAATAAATGCAAATTTTAGAAGTATGATAACTTCTTATGATAAAAATTTCTGTAATATGTATATATGTGCAAGAAGCCTTTCTGGTTTGTTGCTTTTGATATTTAGGATTGTCCTTAATATTTAAATTTTTACAGGGTAATTAGTATGTAATTGTTATTGTTGGATCCCATACAAAAATCAAAAGAAAGAGAACATTAAAACATTTACTATGATTGGTTTTCAACAATATTACGTGCATGATACCACAATAATCATGCATTTTAAAACATTCTGTTACCTCGGCGGAGAGGTTTGGTTTCTATCTTGTCTATTCTGCATGCATCTGTGGTTGATTTGCTTATTTTGCTTCAGTTCAAAATTTCCGATTGATCTGTGAGTATTTTCGTAAATGGAGGCTGTGATTCAGCTGGTGGCTGTCTGGTAGAAAAAGTAGCTGTGAATTTGTGTGAAATGCCTTCATGGGATAATGTTAATTGCTTTAACCTGTGAATCTAAGGTTGATTGCTTGATGGAATTGTTTTCCCTTTTTCTTATGTGCTGGGAAATTGATTTTCTGACAAAAATTGCTTCTACAAAGATTTAAATCTGGTTTCCTAGTTCCTTCTTCCAGTGAAGGGAGTTGATGAAATTTAATGCAATTGTTTTCTTTCTCTATGTTTGGTCAATTTCCAACTCACTTTTCGCGTAAATGAGCTAAGAATTTTCCATCTTTTGGAGGGAAAGAAGTAGGAGGGAGGGTGTTTGAGAGTAAGCTCTGTTTTTATTTTGAAAGGGGGCATCATTTTATTAGTTGAAATAAAGCATTAACGAGGAAAGTGTTTCAAGCTTCTTTCTCATCTGGATTTTCCTGACTAAGGCTCAAGTTGTTATAACTTTGTAGTGAGAGTTCTGTTTCCCTTCATTTTTTTTTCTTGCCATATTCCTTTCGTGTTCTTTACCTTCAGAAGGGAATTACTAAAGCTTGTTGCAAAAAGAAATATTGAAAACCACTAACGGCCGTGGCTGTTCCTACAATGACACTGATAATGAAAAATATCTGATTGGAAGTTTTCTTCTTCTCAGTGGAGGCGAGAGGTTGCTTTTGCTGGCTTTGAGGTGCCAATACAAATGGATGTTTCTGCTGAGAAGATGATTATTGGGGTTTCGGGAATTGATCCTCAGAGAAGAACCGAACTCATTAAGGTGTGGAATGAAAAACCTTGCAAATTATTTTTCATGCATTTTATTGGTTTTCACAAGTCTTATTATATTGAATGTTTAACGTTTCTAACGTAATTGGTTCATTGTACATGTTGATTGTTAACTGGATCTCTCACAATTCCCTTGTAATTTTCTCTATGCTGTCGAGTGCCCCCAAGGTCCCCAAACATAGAGACTCGAGAAACCCATTTGCCATCATCAATACTAATCCATGATGGCACCATCTCACCCTCATCGTCTAGCAATCCATTTGGCTCACCGACAATGAAAGGATGGTTCAAAAGCCTTTCAGCTATCCGCACGCTCCGATCGGCTGTCCAGACAATTCATCACAAAATCTCTTCCTTCATCGGATAAATTTTGTGGAATCCGGGGCTTTTGACGATTTCAAGACTTCCTAGCTCCAGGAGGAACCTGACACCTTAGGTCCCAAAATTCCCGATACTCCCATACCAATTTTCCAGTCAACATGTCCGCCACCATGTACCTGAGATACCATATATCCATCGACCCTATGTGTGAACCATGCAAAATAGAAGCGAAGGGAAGATGTCCACAGTGTGAACCACCATTTCCAAGACTACAACTTCTTATGTCGTCTCTTATTTTTTGCGCTATTCCAAAATCAGTTATCTTCACACTGTTTCCACCATTCTTGGACGGGAAAACAATAATGTTCTCGGGCTTAACGTCACAGTGCGCGTAACCCCTCTCATGCATGTGTCTTAGAGCCTTAAGGATCATCATAGCGTAGCGCCTCACATTAGACTCCGATAGCTTCCCTTCATTGTTTCTCTGCATGAGATTCCTGAGGGAACTGCCGGGAGCGAACTCCAGCAAAAGGTTGTAGACCGTTTTGTCGCCTTCGTTGCTTGCGTCTTCTCTGTAGCAACGAACAATCCCTAGGCAATCGTTCAAGGTGAACATGATGCTTCCTTCCTTTTGGGGAGACGACTAGTGTTTGAATTTAGGGGACTTGACTGCAATTGTAGGAACCAACAACTTTGAATGATCAATGTTGGGGGGTCGAGGAACCGCTATGTGCACTTTCCCAAACGGTCCCTTCCCGATAGCCCATGTCTTCACCCAGTTATGGTTAGAAGTACCCATCGTCGATTAGTGATTAAGCAACCTTCTTCAATCTTCACCCAAGCTACTGTAGCTTCTTCTTAATGACATGCACAAGCATGCATGCATCCATCTATCCTTATTTATAAGCGTATATGTTGATTGAGTCCTAATCCCAAGTTGCTATAGATTTAATTGGCCATGAAGCTAATTTCAATTGTAATAGATTAATAATTTATTAAATTCATAATCTCTTCTCGTTTAGTTTTGTTGATTTTCTAGATATTCATGAGGAGGGAGAAAAGATATATATTCGCACGAGTAAAAAACAAACACTAATTAACAAATTAAGTTAAGATAGCAAGCCTTGCTACTTGGCATTACATATGTCACGCTTTGATATTTTATGCATTGTTTAACATGTTTTTTAATTATAAATTAAGAGGCCTAAAAGATTTTAAGTAGGGGTGACCATTTTGAACTGATAGAATTGTTTAAATTGAATAAATTGAACATTTTTCAAAAACTGAATCAAATTGATCAAATAATTGTTCAAATAAAAAACTAAAAAAAACTAAAAAAAATCAAATCTGCTGAATCTGCCTTTTGTTCTGTTTAAGAGCTTTTTCTTCTATTGAATCTGCCCTCCTCTAATTCTTAATTTGGTAAAAAATGACATTATTTTGTACATTTCAATTTGTTTGGTTATTTTGATTTTGCTGAGACCAAACCAAATTAAAATAATTAAAAAATTCAAATTTTAGAATTAAATCATGTCATCATCCTAGGGTTTAATCTAGGATTAGATCGGAAATCGGAAGGATCCGATAGGATTAGAACCAAGTATTACTTGGTATGGGGGAGGAAATGAGAAGAATGAGGGGGAAAAAATCAGAAGAAGAAGAAGAAGGGGGAAGAAACAGAAGAGAGAATGAGAGGAGAAATATTAGAGAGAAAATAGAATATTCAATTCTTTTTCATCATTTGAGATAATATATATATTGGCTACCAAACAAAGTTCTTTAACCAACTAAACTACAAGACAAAAGGGAAAATAACAGAATAACAGCATCCATGTGTTTTAATCGAATTACAAAAATACTCCCTAACTGTAATTGTAACTCAATTACAGCTTTTGCCCCTAAAATACCCAAGGTCATGACAAATCAAAGCAGTTTATAAATTAAATTAAACTAAATTGTCAATTTCGACTAGTTTGGTTTGGTTATTTTGGTTTAGATATAAAAATATCCAAGCCACAAAAGTTTTTTTATATTTCATCTTAATACAAGAAATATAAAACAACCAATGTGGTTGTCCAGTAATTGTAGTTCTTAACGGCTCGTTTGATAAGAGTTTTATAATATTATATTACTTTAAGATAATATTCTCTCTCTTATATTACTTTAAATTCTGATATGTTATTTAGAGATACATATTAAAATATATTTTTAATTTAAAAATATTTTGAGTCATTGCATAAAAATATATATTTTATAATTATAATCTATTTGGACAAAGGGGTAAATTGGTCTTTTAAAAATTAATTTATAATAATATCTCTTTCACAACATTATTTAATGTTATTACTATTTGATCAACTATCGAATGGCCGTAAGTTCCTTGTGCTCTAATTGTTTTATGTCTAATCTTACAGTACTGACCCCTTGGTCATTTGGCTTTATTTACTTTATTAGAAAAATATAAATTCATTTATTACTAATTATGAAATATATATAATTTAATAAATTATATATTATATTCTATTAATTCATATGCTAAAATGAAATATTTATTATCTATAAATAGTTAATAATTTCCTTTTGCCTATCTATATCAGGAAATAACTTTTTGGTTTAGATAACTATATAAAAAGATAATTATTATCCTATTCCACAATATATAAATTAGTGTAAATATAAAATATAAAGGGCTTAAATACCAAAACTAGGAGTTATATATTGCATTGAAAATGAGAATACACTTAGCAAAATATTTTGGTGATTTATCCAATAAGTCAAATAATGTTAAAAGTTTTTATTTAAAAACTTAAGTAAAATAAAAAATATATTATGACTAGGGGTTTTGGAATGGATCGTTACTAGATCTATGTTATATATAGTCATCAATTTGAGTTCATCTCGGTTTTAAGGTAGTTTTAGCAACCCTCAAACTCGAACTTGTCTAAACTAGCTTTTTTGTATCCCTGGTGCATTCTCTGATGCTCAAATCATTCACTATGCTGAGAAATTAATAACTAGGGGTGTGCAATCGGTTATAACCGAACCGAACTGCCCAAAAATTCCTAGCCGAATCGAACTGAATTGTCCTTAATAACCGAACCGACCAATAATCCTAATATAACCGAACTAATCGAAATTGAAATAACTGAAGAATAAAATGCAATAATCGAACCGAATCGACAATAACCAGAGAGTTTCCAATCCCCAATCAGAACTGATAATCCTAGTATAACAGAACATGAAACCAAAATGATTTTCCAGTCCCCAATTAGAATTTCCAAAACAAATGAACAAGAATCGGAAATACCCAGAGAGTTTCCCAATTGGAATTTTCTAGAACAAGTGAACAAGAATCACTAAATCAGAAGAAATATGCGTATCTTTGAGTCTTTGACGCAAGAGTTGAGGTCCTCAGGGATTTTGTAGCTCTTGGGAAGAAAAAAGGGCCTGGTCAATGAGCTTCGAAGTGCACGTTGTTGTCGCCGATTGCCCCTCCGCCACTTCGGCAGCCGCCACTGCTAGCGCCGTCGCCATGGCCCAGATCTTGGAATAGTTCTCGTCAATCGTCCAAGCATAAGGAAAAGAAAAAACGAAGGAGAGGGATGGTGGGGTGAGGGTTAGGGTTCAATTTGGTCGGGTGTGGGTTCCGTGTTTTGGGGCCGCAGAAATCGATCTCGCAATCTCGCTTGCAAGTGGGAGGGTGGGGGGAGGGGAAGAGAGAGAGAGAAGGGGGGGTGCGGTTATGCCTTCAACAACACACGAACTTGGTGCTCGTAGGCGAGGGTAGGGGGAGTTAGAGAGAGGGAGAGAGAGAGAGAAGGAGAGGGGGGGAGTATGAGTGTCGGTCGGGTCGGATGTGGTCTGTGTGGGTTGTGTTTTGAGGGGGGGGTTATGTTGAACTCACGGTTAGTTCAATTAACCGAATAATAAAAAATTTGGAATATTGCAAATCGAATCGAATCGAATCGTTTCATAAAAAAAATCGAATTGAAGTAACCGAACTAAATTATTTCATCAAAAAAATCGAACCGGACCGATTAATTTGGTTGGTTCGGTTCGATTAATTCGGTTTATCCGAACTTCTGCTCACCCCTAATAATAACACAGTAGTGAGTTAATAAATGTGTAATAAATGTCATCCGGTCTCTTGGGATATTGCGCCTTTAAGTAGGCAGGCTAGAGGGTCAATATGGGCCAGGGTGATGTCACGCTCATGATTGGAGTTGATTCTTTGAATAGACTAGACGAGCCTGATATGAGCTTGAGTTGGAGTCTGTGTCCTCTTTGGAGCTCCTTGTTTGAGTAGTTTTGAACTAAGTTTTCAAGTAAGTCCTACAGGCCTCATATAGCTTAGGCCAAGTTTTCAAGTAAGTCCTACAAGCCTCATATAGCTTAGGCCTCAAATTAAATTTAACCTGCGATGAACTTATGATTTTTATCCTAAGAACTAGAAGGCCCATCATCGGCTAACTATAGAGTCACGATCAACACAAATACAATGTCATGGTGACTAATCCAATTATAAACGTTGCGATGCCTAATTAGAGTACAAACTGTGCATAATTACTAAAGTTAATGTACACATGTAATATATTTGTAAAGAGGAATTAATTAGTACATGATTAAGCCAATTATCATAATCCAATCCGTGTGTAATGTACTGTTATTTGATAATATTTGACAAAATCTTACAAGAGGAGAGATATTAATAGATTACATGAAGCTTAAAAAATGAAGGCAAACAGAACAACAACTCCTTCTCCTCCTCCATCTCTTCTCCTTCATCTTCCTGTTCTTGTCCTCGATCTTCCACTACCGAAGTTTCAAACATGGAGAACCTAGAAACCCATTGAACATCTTCACCAATACTCATCAGTACTAGCATCTCATTGGCCAGTTCCTCGAGTTCCCCTTGAACGAAGGGATGCTGTAGAAGCTTTTAAGCTGTCCATCTGGTGTTCCATTTCCTGTCCAAACACTTGAACAAGAAATCCTTCCCCTCGCCGGATATGTTTTCGGGAATTCTGGGTTGTTCTCTCGTAAGAGCTATCTTGCGTCTAAGCTCCACATCGTTCTTGCACGTCCAGAGGCGTTTTCCGGTCATCATCTCCGATATGGTGCATCCAAGAGCCCATATATCTGCAGGCGGTCTGTTAGAGCCCCGCCCAACGGCTTCTGGTGAAGAATATAGAAGTGTCCCGCGATTGTGGCCCTTGTCCCATCTGCTGCCATCGCTTGCTGTTTTTGCCAGTCCAAAATCCGCTATCTTCACGTAGTTTCCAGAGCCATCTTCGTACGGAAAGACAAGAATGTTGTGCGGCTTGATGTTGCAATGCGCGTAGCTGTTCCTGTGCATGTAGCATAGAGCTTTCAGAATCATGCAAGCGTAGCGCCTGACATCAGATTCAGGCAATCTCCCTCCGCTTCGTTCCATCAGGCTCTTGATGGAGCCGCCAGGAGCGTACTCCAGCAAGAGGTTGTAGAGGCTCTTGCCGTTTTCTTCGGATATGTCTTCTCCATAACAACGGATAATTTCAAGATAATCACTCAGCACGCGAAGTAGTTCTCCTTCCCGTTGAAGAGAGGCGGAGAACTCGAAATCTGCAGACTTGACGGTGATTACAGGAGCTGTGATCAGCAGCCGACCGTCATGGTAGTCGTCTTAGTCATCTTGATCGGGATCTCCCAATTCCCTTATTAGAGGGACTGCCTTGCACACTATCCCGAACGATCCCTTGCCAAGGAACTGTATCTTCGCCCAAGAACCCATTAATTGCTCTTCAATCTCTCTTTCTTCCCCCTGGCGACGTTATTGACGATTATATCTTCTAAAGTTCTAATGCATGCATGCATATTTATAGATTAGACCATTAATCCAAAATCAATTATGAATTGGGTTACGCGTTATCAAATCAGATGAGATTAAACACTAGTAATCTGATCAAAAGCTACTGCCTTATTAATCCTATTATCCACTCGCATACCAATCAGCTTTCTTTCTCTCTCTCTGTATGTATATATATATATACACACATAGTCGATCTGATCATATATATACTACTAATTTTGATTTTGAAATCTTAATCATCTTAGATTCGCTGTTGGATATACTAACTCTTATGGAAGATAAGAGAAGAGAGGAGAAATTAAGAATCAATTAGTATTAATTGACAATGGCTGTTAAATTCAGAAAGTGACCTAATTACTTAATTATATGAAATGCACCTTAAAACACACACACACACACATATTATCTGTGATTAATAAACTTGAGAAAACAAACTAAAATAATTATAATTAAATCCTCTTTAAAATCCTCTTGGTGGCAAAAATAAGTGCTTATAAAAAAGCAACAATAAATAGAACAATAATTGTATTGAGGAGTGAGCATTTAGTCGGTTTGTTTATCGAATCGACTAAAATATTGAAATCGAAATAATTGAATTTGTGTTAAAAAAATGAGTTAAGTTGACTTATTATTTGTTAAGTCTAACACGTGTGTGTTAGACTAGATCTGATTCGAATATGGATAACTCAATATAATCTCATAACTCATAAAAAAATAAGTTGCCATAAACTTGTGCTGACCCTTATCTAAGCCAATTTACCCAAACTAAGTGAGTTTATCCAATTTTTTAAAATTTATTTTAAAATATAAATAACTTTATAAGACAAGAAATGTGTTCACTTTTCAAATATTTTGGTTAAATCGAAATAATTGAACTGAATTAGCCAAAATTATTGGTTCAGTTCGGTTTAAACTATAGGTTGCTTCAGTTCGATTTCTAAGTTTGACAATTTTGATTGTTTTCGTTTGGTTCAATCCAGTCTCCATATTGAAAAAAAAAAAATTTCGAAATAACTGAACTGATCAAAATGTCAAAAACGATATCATTTTTTTTACCAATTTTTTTTTTGTTTTTTATTTTTATTTTTTTTCAAGTCGGTTTAGTTTTTGATTTCTCAGTTTGTTCAGTTTGAATATTTTTTCGTTTGGTTCAGTTCCATTTTTGACACAGATTTAATCTAATCAATTTGAGCAATTCAGTCGGTTCAATATCAGTCCAATAACCGAACCAATTGAATGCTCACCCTATTAATTCTCACTAATTTGAAAAGATTTG
Source organism: Diospyros lotus (assembly GCF_014633365.1). Classification (NCBI taxonomy): domain Eukaryota; kingdom Viridiplantae; phylum Streptophyta; class Magnoliopsida; order Ericales; family Ebenaceae; genus Diospyros; species Diospyros lotus. Next base: position 34,584,110 of record NC_068346.1, read on the forward strand.
ATCTATTCAAGTTGGTCTATTTAGTTTATACAGTGAGTCACATGAAGGCACGAACTTAATTTTATTAGTTTGTGAGGGATAAAATATTCCAACTAGGCCTCTTAACGGTTTCAGTTCGGGTCATCATTTTCACAGACATCTATGCATGTTTGGTTTACAGTTTTGGTATTTTAGGTCCGTGAAAAAATGGAAGTAAATTGGGACTAAAAATACCAAAATTAAAACAGCAACGGACCCAACGGGGGCTCTTGATCTAACTGAGACGATTGTTTGGAAACAAAACAGACCATATGGATATGAAAAACCAAAAGTAAATCGCATGGATTATTTGTAAAATGGCCCCAAATCACATGGGGTCTGGGTGAAGTTTACCCAGTGATAAGCTTATGTACAAACTTTTATAAACTAGCAGTTTGATTAAGAAGAGGAATGATATGCTGGTCTCACACCCCCTCTCAATTTGTCTGCATCAAACAAATTTTATCTTGTTCGATGCGAGTAATATAAGATTAAGAATATGTAACAATTATACAAGTAGAAGTAATGTTTGTGTTTGGCAAAGTTTTCAGTTTTAGTTGTGTTTATTTTTTTTATTTCTTCCTTTTCCTTTCCCTATCCTCCCGTGAAGAACTAGAGTTCCCATAGGAGTTGTTGTTGGCTACTCTAGTCGCTTGAAGAAAAAAATGAAAATGAAATAGAAATATGAAGACACTTTTTTTCCTGTTTTCATCATTTTTTTAGAATGTTTTATTAATCCAAAAAATGAAAATAATTGATTGCTAATTTCTATTTTTTAGGGAATAAATAAATTCTGTAATACTCACACAAGATTAAAATGAGAAACACATATTTAAAGTGGTTCGACAATGCCCCTGCTTTCACTTGAAAGAGTTGCACACTTTTTTTTTTTTTTTTTTTTCAGTAGTGAGTGGTACAAATTCATTGTGTCAGTATGGATTACAAATGATTGCATTTCTAATTTTATTTTTTCTATCCCTTGACATACTCATCTCTATTACACTCATAAAATGCTCATAGAAGAACCAAACTGATTAAGGTGAGAAATGAAAAACCTTACAAATTATTTTTCACGCATTTTATTAGTTTTCACAAGTCTTGTTATATCGAGTGTTTAACCTTACTAACATAATTGGTTCACTGTACACGTTGATTGTTAATTGGGTCTCTCACAATTCCCTTGTAATTTCTCTTTATTATCGAGTGCCCTCAAGTCCCCAAACATGGAGACTCGAGAAACCCATCCGCCATCATCAACACTAATCCGTGATGGCACTATCTCATCCGTATCATCTACCACTCCGTTTGGTTCACCTATAATGAAAGGATGGTTTAGAAGCCTTTCAGCTATTCGCGTACGCTCTGATCTCTTGTCTAGACAGTTCATCACAAAATCTCGCCCTTCATCAGACAAATTTTGGGGAATTTGAGTCTTTTGGCGATTTCGAGGCTTCCTAGCTCCAGGCGGAACTTGACGTCCTAGGACCCAAAATTCCCGATACTCCCATACTGATTTTCCGGTCAACATCTCCGCTACCATGTATCCAAGATACCATATATCCATCGACTCCATGTTCGAACCATGCAAAATAGAAGCAAAGGGAAGATCTCCACAGTGTGAACCACCACTTCTTGGACTGCAGCTTTTTATGTTGTCTCTTGTTTTCTGTGCTAGCCCAAAATCAGCTATCTTCACGGTGTTTTCACCATTCTTGGACGGGAAAACAAGAATGTTTCCGGGCTTAATGTCACAGTGCGCGTAACCCTTCTCATGCACGTGTGTTAGAGCCTTAAGGATCATCCTAGTGTAGCGCTTGACTTCAGACTCGGGCAATCTCCCTCCGCTTCGTTCCATCAAGCTCTTGAGGGAGCCGCTAGGAGCGTACTCCAGCAAGAGGTTGTAGAGGCTCTTGCCGTTTTCTACGGACATGTCTTCTCCAAAACAACGGATAATTCCAGGACAATCACTCAGCACACGAAGTAGTTCTCCTTCCCGTTGAAGAGAGGCAGAGAACTCGAAATCTGCAGACTTGACGGCGATTGCAGGAGCTGTGATCAGCGGCCGACCGTCATGGTAGTCGTCGTAGTTATCTTGATCGGGATCTCCCAATTCCCTTATTAGAGGGACTGCCTTGCACATTGTCCCGAACAATCCCTTGCCAAGGAACTGTATCTTCGCCCAAGAACCCATTAGTTGCTCTTCAATCTCTCTTTCTTCCCACTGGTGACGTTGTTGACGATTATATCTTCTAAAGTTCTAATGCATGCATGCATGCATATTTATAAACGAGATCCATTAATCCAAAATCAATTATGAATTGGGTTACGCATTAATCCAAAATCAATTATGAATTGCGTTATCAAATCAGATGAGATCAAACACTAGTAATCTGATCAAAAGCTACTGCTAATTAATCCTATTATCCACTTGCATACCAATCAGTTCTCTCTCCCTCTCTCTCTATATATATACACATAGCTGATCTGATCATATATATACAACTAATTTTGATTTTGAAATCTTAATCATCTTATATAGCGGTTAGATATACTAATTTGTTTAAAATATAAACAAGTTAGTATAAATTTATTTTAAATTGTTTTTTAAGAAATTATTTTAAATTTATTTTAAAATATAAATAACTTTATAAAACAAGAAATTTTTTCACTTTTTGGGATGAGGAATATTTTGGTTTAATCGAACTACTTGAATCGAATTAGTTGAAATTATTGATTCAGTTCGGTTTAAACTGTAGGTTGCTTTAATTCGACTTTTAAATTTAACAATTTCAATTATTTTGATTCAGTTCAGTTCGGTCTCCATATTAAAAAAAAATTCGAAATAACTAAATCGACCGGAATGTCAAAAACAACATCATTTTTAGACCAAATTTTTTATTTTTTCTTTTTTTTGGTTTTTTTTTTTTTCATTTTTTTCAGTCGATTTAATTTTTTTATTTGTTTTTGATTTCTCAGTTTATTTGGTTTGAATATTTATTCGTTTGGTTTGGTTCCATTTTTGATCTAATCAATTTGATCTAATCAATTTGAGCAATTCAGTTAGTTCTATATCAGTCCAATAACCAAATTGAATAGGTCAAAACTTTTCAAATACAGTGAGTTACATGAAGGCACAAACTTAGTTTTATCAGTTTGTGAGGGAGAAAAATATTCCACCTAGGCTAGGCCTCTCACGGTTTCAGTTCGGGTCATCATTTTCACAAACATCTATCCATATGTGATTTATAGTTTTGGTATTTTAGGTCCGTGAAAAAATGGAAGTAAATTGGGACTAAAAATACCAAAATTAAAACGGCAACGGACCCAACGGGGGCTCTTTATCTAACTAAGGCGATTGTTCGGAAACGAAACAGACCATATGGATATGAAAAACCAAAAGTAAATCGCATGGATTATTTGTAAAATGGCCCCAACCCCAAATCACATGGGGTCTGAGTGAAGTTTACCCAGTGATAGGCTTATGTACCAACTTCTATAAACTAGCAATTTGATTAAGAAGAGGAATGATATGTTAGGTGAGACGGGTTAGCAAGGGAGTGGTTCTCACCCCTTCTCTCTCTCTCTCAATTTGCCCGTATCAATCAAATGTTATTTTGCTCGATGCGGACAACATAATAATATTGTGATTAAGAGTATATAACAATTGTACATGTAGAAGTAATGTTTGCAGTGCCATTTGGCAAAGTTTTCAATTTTTGTTTTAATGTTTTTGATAACTGTGATGATTTGTTTTTAGTTGTGTTTATTTTTTTTATTTTTTTGTTTTCCCTTCCCTAACCTCCCATGAAGAGCTAGAGTTCTCATAGGAGTTGTCTCTAGTCACTCAAACAAAAAAATGAAAACGAAATAGAAATATAAACACACTTTTTTTTCTGTTTTCATCTTTTTTAGAATGTTTTATTAATCAAAAAAGTAAAAATGATTGATTGCTCATTTGAAAGAGTTGCACACTTTTTTTTTTTCCAGTAGTAAGTAGCACAAATTCGTTGTGTCAAAATATGGATTACAAATGATTGTTTTTCTAATTTTATTTTTTCTTCACTTTAATATACTCATCTCTATTAAACTCATGAAATGCTCAAAAAGGAACTGAACTCATTAAGGTGAGAAATGAAAAACCTTGCAAATTATTTTTCAAGCATTTTATTGGTTTTCACAAGTTTTGATACATTGAGTGTTTAACGTGACTAATATAATTAGTTCACTATATGCGTTGATTGTTAACTGGGTCTCTCACAATTTTCTTGTAATTTTCTTTGTACTGTCGAGCGCCGCCAAGTCCCCAAACATAGAGACTCGAGAAACTCATTCGTCATCATCAACACTAATCCGTGATGGCACCATCTCATCCTCATCGTCTACCCATTCGTTTGGCTCACCTACAATGAAAGGATGATTCAGAAGCCTTTCAGCTATCCACGTGCGCTCCGATCTCCTATCCAGACAGTTCATCACAAAATCTCGCCCTTCATCGGACAAATCTTTAATTTTTAATTTAAACTTCTTCTTATACCAAATTAGTCATTCTTTAATTCTTAATTTAGTTAAAAATATCATTTTTGACATTTCGAGTTAAGTAATTATTTTGATTTTTTTAAAATAAAGAGATTAAATTGAACTGAAATAATAAAAAAAAAAAAACTCAAATTTGAAAATCTAATTGAACTGATTTACAAATTGAACCAAATTAAATTGTCAATTTTGGCCAATTCGATTTGATTACTTTGATTTAACCTAAATTTTGCTCATCCCTAACAATGTCGAGTCATTCATAGCATCCATATTTGGGTCAAATTTGGCCGAACCCATAAAATGTTAGGCTTAGTAAATAATAAGTCAACTTAATTCATTTAGTATTTCTAAATAAATTTTTGAACTCCCAAGGCTTCAATAGAGACAATTGCAAATTGAATTCAAGTTTGAATGATTGGAGGATTAAATAATGGTATAATTGTTGTTCTATTTGTTGTTTCTTTTTTATAGACTCTTATTTTTGTAACCAAGAGAAGATTAAAGATGATTTAATTATAATTATAATTAAGTAATTATTATAATTTAAGTAATTAAGTCACTTTCTTAATTTCACAACCATTGTCAATTAATATTAATTCATTCTTAATTTCTTCTCTTCCATAAGAGTTAGTATATCTAAATGTCAATCTAAGATGATTAAGGTTCCAAAATCAAAATTAGTTGTATTTATATGATCACTTCAGCTACATATATATAGATACACACACACATATATATATATAGAGAGAGAGAACTAATTGATATAAATGATTAAGATTTCAAAATCAAATTTAGTTCTATTATTAACTTAATTTGTTTATTATGTTTGTTCTTAATCATCTATCTTAATTATATGATTATCCATCTTTTCTCCCTTCTCACTAATATCTAGAAAATCAACAAAACCAAACCAGAAAGAAATTATGAATTTATTAAATCATTAATCTACTATAACTAGGTTAACGTAATGGCCTTATCAATAAGAGTTTGGAATTAGGAACATACCCGCTATAAATAAGGATAGATGGCTGCCTAAATGTTTGTGCAAGTCATTAAGAATAAGCTTGGGTGAAGATTGAAGAATGTTGTTTAATAGCTAATCGACGATGGATACTCGTAATTGTAGCTGGATGAAGACGCAGGTTATTGGGAAAGAAGCATTCGGGGAAGTGCACATGGCAATTCCTCGACCTCTCAACGCGGATTATTCAAAGTCGTTGGTTCCTATAATTGTAGTCAAGTCTGCTGAATTCAAACACTTATCGTCTCTCCAGAAAGAAGAAAGCATCATGTTCATATTGAACGATTGCCCAGGGATCGCCCGTTGCCATGGAGAAGACATAAGTGTTGAAGGCAACAAGAAGGTCTACAACCTTTTGTTGGAGTTCGCTTTTGGCAGTTCCCCCAGAAATCTCATGCAGAGAAGAAGCGAAGGGAAATTGCCAGAGTCCGATGTGAGGCGCTACACTAGGGTGATCCTTAAGGCTCTAAGACACATGCATGAGAGGGGTTTCGCGTACTGTGACATTAAGCCCGAGAACATTCTTGTTTTTTTTGTCCAAAAATAGTGAAAACAGTGTGAAGATAGTTAATTTTGGGTTAGCGCAAAAAACAAGAGACAACATAAGAAGTTGTAGTCCTAAAAGTGGTGGTTCACACCGTGGAGATCTTTCCCCCACTTCTATTTTCCATGTTTCGAACATGAAGTCGATGGATATATGGTATCTCAGGTACTTGGTAGCGGAGTTGTTGACTGAAAAATCGGTATAGGAGTATCGGGAATTTTGGGTCCTAGGACGTTAAGTTCCTCTTGGAGCTAGGAAGCCTCGAAGTCGTCAAAAGACTCAGATTCCCCAAAATTTGTCTGATGAAGGGCGAGATTTTGTGATGAATTGTCTGGATAGGAGATTGGAGCGCGTATGCGGACAACTGAAAGGCTTCTAAACCATCATTTCATTGTAGGTGAGCCAAACAAACTAGTAGATGATGAGAATGAGATGGTGCCATCACGGATTAGTGTTGATAATGACGAATGGGTTTTTCAAGTCTCTATGTTTGGGGACTTGGGGGTGCTCGAAAGTATAGAGAAAATTATAAGGGAATTGTGAAAGACCCAGTTAACAATTTACGCGTACAGTAAACCAATTATATTAGTAACGTTAAACACTTAATGTAACAAAATTTGTGAAAACCAATAAAATGCGTGAAAAATAATTTCCATGGTGTTTCATTTGTCACCTTAATGAGTTTGGTTCTTCACTGAGCATTTTATGAGTGTAATTTAGATGAGTATGTTAAGATGAAGAAAAAATAAAATTAGAAAAGCAATGAATTTGTGAAAGCAACTCTTTAAATCTAGAAAAAAAAAAAGTGTGCAACTCTTTCAAGTGAAAGCAAAGGTATTGCCAAACCACTTTAAATCTGTATTTCTTATTTTAATCTTGTATGAGTATTACAAAATTTATTTATTCCCTAACAAATAGAAATGAACAATCAATCATTTTTACTTTTTTTATTAATAAAACATTCTAAAAAAATATGAAAACAAGAAAAAAGTGTTTTCATATTTCTATTTTGTTTTCATTTTTTTGTTCGAGTGACTAGAGCAGCCAACAACAGCTCCTATGAGAACTCTAGTTCTTCACGATAGGGAAGGGAAAAGAAAACAATAAAAAAAATAAACACAACTAAAAACAAATCATCAGAATTATCGAGAACATTAAAACAAAAACTAAAAACTTTGTCAAATGATATTGTAAAGATTACTTCTACTTGTACAATTGTTACATATTTTTAACCATGTTGCTTACATCGGGCAAGATAACATTTGTTTGATGCGGGCAAATTGAGAGAGAGAGAGGGGGGGGGGGGGGGTGAAACCCACTCCCCTGCTAACCCGTCTCAGGCAACATATCATTGTTTTTCTTAATCAAATTGCTCGTTTATAAAAGTTAGTACATAAGCAGATCCGATAGAAGAAAAAGCTCTTAAACAGAATAGAGTGCAGATTCATCATATTTGATTTTTTTTCATTTGAGCAACTATTTGGTTGGTTTGATTCAGTTTTTGAAAAATGTTCAATCTATTCAATTTGAACAATTCTTTCAATTCAAAATGGTCACTCGTACTTAAAATCTTTTAGGCCTCTTAATTTATAATTAAAAACATGTTAAACAATGCATAAAATATCAAAACATTACATATGTAATGCCAAATAGCAAGGCTTGCTACCTTAATTTCTTAATTAGTGTTTGTTTTTTAATCATGTGAATATATATCTTTTCTTCCTCCTCACGAATATCTAGAAAATTAACAAAATCAAATCAGAAGAGATTATAAATTTAATAAATCATTAATCTACTATAATTGGGATTAGCTTAATGGTCAATTAAATCCATAGCAACTTAAGATTAGGACTCAATCAACATATACACTTATAAATAAGGATAGAGGGATGCCTGCATGCTTGTGCATGTCATTAAGAAGAAACTGCAGTAGCTTGAGTGAAAGATTAAAAAATGTTGCTTAATCGCTAATCGGTGATGGATACTCTTAATTGTAATTGGGTGAAGACATGGGCCATCGGGAAGGGAGCGTTGGGGGAAGTGCACATGGCGGTTCCTCGACCCCCCAACATTTATCATTCGAAATTGTTGGTTCCTACAATTGCAGTCAAGTCCGCTAAATTCAAGCACTTGTCGTCTCTTCAGAAGAAAGGAAGCATCTTGTTCACCTTAAACGATTTCCCAAGGATTGTTCGTTGTTATGGAGAAGACGCAAGCAACGAAGGCGACGAGACAGTCTATAACTTTTTGTTGGAGTTCGCTTCCGGCGATTCCCTCATGAATCTCATGCAGAGAAGCAATGAAGAGACGTTGTCGGAAGTCTGATGTGAGGCCCTACACTAGAAAGAAAGAGCCTGCTGTATACTTGAAATCCCTCTCTCCAAGTTCTTCAACAACAAAGGAAGCGCCATTGAAGTCTTCTTCATCGCCTGCTCGTTCTGTCAGTCCTTCACCTGTCAATATTCGTGCATCTTCTGTGAAATCCACTAGAAGGAAGTTTGGCACCACCAAGATTGCCAATTCAACTTCCTCAAAACACGAGGGTCCAGTACTATCTCTTGTAATGTGTCTCCTGTTAGTTCTATTAGTGAATGGTCCTCAGAATCATCTTCATCAGCTTCTACTGTCAACCAGGTGCCTAATGCTTCAAGGACTAGCTTTGATACTGGTTCTCCTTGTAGATCCCAAGATAATGATATCCCTCCGCCGGATTGTTGCAATCAATCCAATGGTCATGTCTCAGATGAACATAATAAGGCAACTCTACTGCATGGTGAAACTATAAAAGCAGTTTCAGGGCAGCTTGGTGGACATTCTCAACCGGCTATGGCAAAACCCTCAGGTCTGCGAAAGCCATCGCCAAGGATTGGATTTTTCGATTGGGACAGTCAGTCCTACTCTCGTTTGTTGAAATTGCTTATTGAGAAGCAATTTTGCCAATGTGATTGATTCTGTTGCAATGAACTATAAAAACTCCTCTCCAAGGAGGTTATTGTTCCTCTCTGTATATTGAAAAACATTTGTTAGTATACTCTTTTTAACTTTATACATTCTTCATTACAATGTAATTTCACCACAGTTGTTACCATAAATTGCAAATACATCATTATGAACACCTAGCAATCCAACAAATGCATCTGAGAGATCAGGCAACCAAGGCTCTGTTGTCGAGTGCCTCCAAGTCCCAAATGTGGAGACTTGAGAAACCCATTTGTCTTCACCAACACTAATCCGAGATGGCTTGGCACCATCTCATCCTCATCATCCACAACCCATTTCGATCATCGAGAACGAAAGGATGGTTTAGAAGCCTTTCAGTTGTTTATGTACTCTTCGATTGCCTGTCCATCCTCATCATCCGCCAATCCATTCCGACTGTATTATTATGAATACCAAGGGTTTAAACATCTCAAATTCAATTTCAAGCATTAAAATTAAAAATACATATTTTAAAAATTTGAACATTTATTTATTTGTATATTTTCTCTTATGAGGGTTGTTAGTGACATTTTTTTTACATATTTTTTTATCACTTTCTCTTTTATATTATTATTTTATTATCACTAGCATGTTTTTTGACAAATAAACATTAAAAAATTAACATAACATACACAAATTTATAATAATTCTACTTAAAATAAAATTATTATAAATTTATGTGTCATATCAATTTGTAAGGGTTGTTTGTTAAACTTATTTGTAGGTATGGTATTTACTTTTTGATAGAAACCTCGTTATTATACTAGGTAAAAGGAGAGTATTTACGTTATAGAAAAATTACAAAATTATCCTTATTTGAAGCTCTTTGGAGGGGGGACACTTGTCTCCAAATTGACATCTTAGTATAACCCGACTTAGGTAAAAAAACTCAAATTAAATAATCAGATTAGTCTGATTTGAATCTGAATTTCTATTTATCCATATTGACTTGTGAATCTTGTTCTACCTCATTATATATTTATATAAAAATACAAATTTTAAGAGTCAATTACATTATCATTTTTTTTTTTACATCATTACTTTACTTTTTGATATCAAGATTGGTTTGATAGTCAAAAAATATATCGAAGACCCGAGTCGTGCCCTTATACCTCAAGTAAGTTTTGTTTAAACTCAAGATTAAGGACAACTACTAGATACACTTGACTTTAAATAAAAAAAAAAATATTACTTGTACAAATAACTGGGTTACCGAGAGAATAACTAAAAGTGTCAAAATTCAAAAATGTCCTCACTTAATTTGTTTTGTTGCCTTTGGATGAAGCCATGGAGTCCTGGGCTTAATCCCATGATAAAGCCTGATCATTGATGATAAAATTTGATTCAGTCATCGGACTTGTATATCTCGTCAGTACATGTAGTACAATTCTTAAACAAAACTAATAATAATAGACTCTAACTATCATTACCAGGGTAATTTTAAGTAAAAAGTTATCTCAATGACAACGAGAAAAGGAGTAATAAAATAAAATAAAAATATTATTTAAATACTTATTTATAATATTTTTAATAACACATATTGTTGAATTAAACACATATTTAGATAATGTTTATTAATCAATATATAGATAAAAAAAAGTAATATATAAAAATTATTTCATACAAAAGTATTTTTTATGGTGTTTGATAAATTTATTTAACGACTCTTAAAAAAAAGTCACGATATTTCTTATATAAATTTTTCAAATAAATTTATCTTTTCCTTACTCTAGATAAATTTATATTATTTTTTAGTGTTGTTATATGTATTTCCCGCATCACCCCGCATGGGCCAGACTCGGTCCGATAGACCGGCCCAATCACCCAAGGCCAAGAAGGCCCGGACGACCTCGTCAAGGAAGGTCCAGCCTCCATCAAAGATCCGGAACTCGTAAAGCGAGCGTATGGCGAGCTCCCGGTAATCCCCCAACGAACTCGGAGCAATCGACTAACGAGCTCCTGAAATATCCTCCAGATCGCTGGACCATCCAGGTTGCTCGCCTAAAACCTCCAGCTCGCATGAGCGGCAAAGCTGCTGAGAAGTCAGAGGTAGGGTCCGATCACTTTATCTGTAACAGCCCATGCCCCTCGTAATGAGGATCCCACTCCCGGTCTTGCGAAGGCGGTAAGAACTATTTGTCCCCCATTATACAAACACTGTATTTTTATATATTATCTAGATTGTAAAAGTCCCTCAAGAAAAATGGAAATAAAGGGGGCCATGAGGAGCAAAGAGGAGGGACATAAAAGAATAATCAGATACCGCCACTCTGGGAGAATAATCAGATGGCGGCCGTGGACTAGGTATCGTTCTGGCCGAACCACGTAAAAGATTCTGGTGTACACGCTTGGAACTTTGGGGGAGGGGGGGGTTTTCTTCCTTCCTTCTCGGTATTTTTTTGGATTGACTCACCGCGGCCCAAAACGAATCACGGTCGGCCGAAATCAAACGTCGACATTTTGGCGCTAGAGGAAGGGGCCGCTCTGATCAATAGCCATGGCTAGAGGAAGGAATACTAGAAGTTCCGAGGCGGCGGTCGACCCGCCTGAAAATCACCACGACCGACCACGAGACTTACCACCAAATGGAGGACCCATTGCCCCGACAGCCGATACTCCTTTGCCGCCGCCCGCCGGAGACGCTCCCGGCATACCACCACGGATCCCTGTCCAGCCTATTGTCCAAATCACCGGGACAGGGACGATTCGGGACTGGCAACAGCGCCAGGAAGCATTGGAGAATACGGTAATGCAACTCGCTGACGCGGTCAGAATTCTGGCCCAAGCTCAAGCACGGGCTGTCCACGACCCACCGGCGTCGCCTCGCAGGGTCCGCCAACCGCGGGAGGAGAGACACCCACCCGCGGAAGAAGATATCGGGGATAACTACCCGTCCCCAATTCACCGCTCCCCAGTCCGAGAAAGAAGCAGGCGATCGCAAGCCTAGCAATCAGTAGGACCGGACTCAACTGTGAAAGAGCTGTATCAGAGGGTGCGACAGCTGGAGGAACGACAAGGAGTCCGCAGCCAGAATAATGGCCGTGGGGATAGGACGCTGTTCGCCAGAGAAATTGAGCTCGAACCCCTGCCCCGGAGGTTTAAGGTCCCGAGCATGCCACAATATAATGGGGACAGCGACCCCTATGATTACCTGGATGCGTACAACGTGCAAATGGATCTACAGACAACCAGCTCGCTGGCTAAATGTCGCGCCTTCCCAGCAATCTTAGGAGACATCCCCCGAGCTTGGTTCAGGAGCCTTCCGCCTCGTAGCATCAACAGCTGGGAGGAGTGCCAACAGAGGTTCCTTAACCAATACAGGGCTCTAAGGAGGCAGCTCGCGCCACCTTGCCACCTCGCCACCGTATTCCAGAAAGCAAACGAACCATTAAGGGATTACATCGCCAGGTTCAGGCGCGAGGTGAGCAACGTCGAGGATCCCTCGGATGAAAGTATCCTAACGGCGATCTCCGCCGGCCTCCGAAAAGACGGAAAGCTCTACGAGAGCATCTACCGAACCCCGGTCAAAGACCTGGGGGAATTCTATGAACGAGCTTCCAAGGAAATCCGATGGGAAGACGCCTTCGGGACGAAGAAGCCCGTCGGGTCGAGAGAAGAAGTTGGGGGCTCCAGCCAGAATAAGAAAAGGCACAACGGAGACGCCGGAAGAGAAGCTCAGGGGGAGCGCTCGAGCAATGAAGTGTTCAAGCGAGCTCGGAAGGCAGAGGGAGATGAGCGACCTCATAGATCACAGCGCTTTGACAGCTACTGTGCCCTGTCAGACCCCCAAGAAAGGATCTTCGCCATCGAAAGGAACAAAGAGGAATTCGGGAAGCCCAACCCGTTAAGAACCCCAAACAAATTCCGAAACAAAGAAAAATTTTGCGCGTACCACAACGAGGCGGGTCACAACACCTCGGAATGTTGGGCCCTAAGGGACGCCATCGAAGATCTGATAAGAAGAGGTCGCTTGAAAGATTACGTGGTGCGGCCGACTAATCAACCAAGCCAGCCGCCGGTACAGCAGCAGCCTCCCACCGATGACGACCAAGCACCGGCTGTACGAACCATCTACACGATTCATGGCGGGCCCCACCTCGCTGGTTCCTCCCACAAATCCCGCGACAAATACATACGAGAGGCCAACCATGTCTTGCTAGCGAGATCGGGCGAACAGCCGGTTCCCGCGAAGCGGCCTAGGGGTAACCCAATCCCAGAGAAGATGTTTTTCTCGGAAGAAGACGCCAGAGACGTCCATTGGCCGCACAACGACGCACTCGTTATACGAGCCCAGGTCGGCAACTCCGAAGTGCGGAGGATAATGGTGGACACGGGCAGCTCGGTAAATGTAATGTACAGAGCATGCTTCGATCAGATGGGTTTGGGACCGGAACAGTTGGGTTCGTCCCCAAAGCCACTCTATGGGTTCACGGGAGACGCAGTGATTCCCGTCGGTCGGATCAGCCTTCCCCTCACCATCGGGGATGCGAACCGCCAGGCCACTACTTTGGCAGAATTCCTCATAATTGACTGCCCCTCAGCATACAACGTCGTACTCGGAAGGCCGGCGATGAACGACCTGGATCTAGTGACCTCAACCAGGTCGCTTACGGTGAAATTCCCGACCCCCGACGGTGTAGGGTGTGTACGAGGCGAGCAGCACCTCGCAAGACGTTGCTATGAGGACGCCCTGAAAATGGGAGCAAAGGGAAAGAAAGTAAATATCATCGCAAAAGTCGGCCCGCGATCAACCGGCCGATGGGAGGACCTGGATCCACGCGAGGTCGACTGCGAAAAGCCCACCGGTCCCATGGAAGAGCTCGAAGATATCTCAGTTGGCGAGGCAGACGAGGAAAGGCACCTCAAGCTAGGCAAGAGTCTGGCCCCCGAGGTAAAATCCCAACTTACAGATTTCCTTAAAGCTAACCTTGATGTATTCGCATGGAACCACGAAGATATGGTGGGAATCGCCCCAGAAGTCATGTCACACAGGCTCAACGTAGATCCAGGCTACAGGCCAGTGCGCCAGAAGAGGAGGCCAATGACTCCAGAGCGTTATACCGCTCTTAAAGAAGAAGTGGACAAACTCTTGGCGAATAATTTCATCAAGGAAGCCCACTATCCGGTCTGGGTGGCCAACCCGGTCCTAGTAAAAAAGAAAAACGGGAAGTGGAGGACCTGCATCGACTTCACCGACCTGAACAAGGCCTGTCCTAAAGACAGCTTTCCCCTCCCCAGAATCGATCAGCTCGTAGATGCAACGGCTGGTCACCGCCTCCTCAGTTTTATGGATGCCTATTCAGGCTACAACCAAATCCCCATGAACCCAACGGACCAAGAGCACACCTCGTTCATAACCGACCGGGGGCTCTATTGTTACAAGGTCATGCCCTTTGGATTGAAGAATGTTGGCGCGACCTACCAGAGGCTGGTCAATACGATGTTCGAAACACTGATCGGAAAAACCATGGAAGTATACGTTGACGACATGCTGGTAAAATCCGAGCAAGTGACGGACCACGTTTCCGATCTAAGAGAAACGTTTGGAGTCCTCAGGAAATATCAGATGAAGCTCAACCCGCTCAAGTGCGCCTTCGGTGTAGCCTCTGGAAAATTTCTTGGGTTTATGGTAAACAACAGAGGCATTGAAGCCAACCCAGACAAAATTAAGGCTCTGCTCGACATGAGGTCGCCTATAAGAAAGAAGGAGGTGCAAAGCCTCAATGGTCAGGTCGCGGCTCTGAGCCGTTTCATTTCAAAGGCAACTGACAAGTGTGCCCCTTTCTTCGAGCTTCTAAAAAAGGAGAAAGACTTCAGATGGACAGAAGAATGCGAGTTCGCATTCCAACAACTAAAGGAGTACATGGGACGGGCCCCGCTGCTCGCCAAACCTAAGGAGGGAGAGAGGTTGACCTTGTACTTAGGAGTATCCCAACAGGCTCTCAGCGCGGCCCTCGTTCGGGGGGAAGAAGGGGTGCAGCACCCCATTTATTACGTCTCCAAAAGCCTAATCGATGCAGAAACAAGGTACGCACCAATCGAAAAATTAGCTTACTGTCTAATAGTGGCGTCGAGGAAGCTGCGACCCTATTTTCAAGCTCATGAGATCGAAGTCCTGACCAAATACCCATTGAAACAAATCCTCCAAAAACCGGATACCTCAGGTCGTTTACTAAAATGGTCTATTGAGCTCGCTCAGTTCGACATAAAGTACAAACCAAGGACGGTGATAAAGGGTCAAGCGTTGGCAGACTTCATTGCCGAGTTTACTGGGCCAATTGACGAAGAGCCGGAAAACCTGAAAGGACCGTCCTGGGAACTATACGTCGATGGATCATCGAACGAACAAGGAGCGGGAGCCGGGGTTATGCTAATAAGCCCCGAAGGTCACAAAATCCTCTGCGCCCTGAGGTTCGGTTTTTTAGCCACCAATAATGAATCCGAGTATGAAGCCTTACTAGCAGGACTCCGCCTGGCAAAGGAAATACGAGCTGAATTCTTGGAGATCTTCAGCGACTCTCAACTAGTTGTCAACCAGGTGCGGGGAGAATACCAGGCCAGAGACACGAAGATGGCAGCATACTTACAGAAGGCACGCGAACTTTTAGCCACTTTCCAAAAATATGAAATGCATCAAATCCCCCGTTCCCAGAACGCTCTGGCTCGCCTAGCAACTGCCCGGGACGCAGAATTCTTGGGGGACATACCTGTCGATTTTTTGGCCACCCCGAGCACAGAACAACGAGATGAAACGCTACTGATCACGGTGCCCCAAAACTCATGGATGACCCCCATCTTGGAATATCTGCAAGACGGGAAACTACCGGAAGACAAGCTGGAAGCACGTCGCCTGCGAGCTCAAGCCGCCCGATATTGCATCTACGATGAAAGACTGTACAAGAGGGGATTCTCAGCCCCACTCCTGAGGTGCATTGAAGGCACCGATTGCCAGTCTGTGCTAGAAGAAATTCATGCAGGCCACTGCGGTAATCATGCAGGGGCACTCTCTCTGGCACAAAAGGCCCTCCGACAAGGGTTTTATTGGCCCACCGTGAAGCAAGATGCCATAGAGACGGTCAAGAAATGCGAGAAGTGCCAAAGGTTCGCCAAGGTTCCGCGAGCTCCGCCGGCTTACCTGCAGCAGATGAGCAGCCCTTGGCCCTTTGCCATTTGGGGCATGGATCTAATCGGGCCGCTGCCCACGGCTCGCGGAGGATGCAAACATGCCATAGTGGCAGTTGACTACTTCACCAAATGGGCAGAGGCCAAAGAGCTCGCACAGATCACCAGTGCGAAGACACAAGCTTTTACATGGGATAACATAATCTGCAGATTTGGAGTGCCACAGCAAATAGTAACGGACAACGGAACCCAATTTACCAGCGAGCAATTCATCCAATTCTGCGAGTCAATGGGGATTCAAAAGAGTTTCACCGCCGTTGATCACCCCCAGGCCAATGGGCAGGTCGAAGCAGTCAACAAAATAATCAAGCAGACCTTGAAGACAAAGCTTGAGGCTAGAAAGGGGGCCTGGGTGGATGAACTGCAAACAGTGCTATGGACCTATCGAACAACAGCCCGAAGCAGCACTGGAGAAACCCCATTCTCAATGGCGTATGGGTCGGAGGCTATGATCCCCGCTGAGAATAAAGTGGCCAGCCACCGAAGGGCCACCTTCAGCTCAGATCGCAATAACGAGCTACTGGCGGCTAATCTGGACCTGCTCGAGGAATCAAGAGATGTAGCTTGCGTGAGGATCGCAATTTATCAACAAAGAGTGGCACGATACTATAACAGGAAGGTCCGAATCCGACGTTACAACGTCGGAGATCCGGTACTACGCCTAGTACTACCAGGAGCACGGGCGGCAAGCGATGGCACCTTAGGGCCTAACTGGGAAGGTCCATTTATCATCAAAGAAAATTTGAATAACGGAGCATACCATCTGGCAAACATGGACGGTCTCCCTCTCCCACGAGCTTGGAACGCAGAACATCTTCGTCCTTACTTCAGATAAATGTAATCGTTCTTGCCTATGCTCCGTCTTTTTCATTACGAATGACTTTCATGATTCTGGTCAGAATTTATGAACTTTCATTACACTTTATTCTTATTGGTATTCGATTGAATGCCCCCGTAACGAGGGGTCGAGAAGCCATGGTTTGCGAGCTGATGCCTAAATAACCTAGCCACGGCGCCACAGTCAACGGCTTAACCGAGCATTTACCTCGGTCCCTCCATCAGGTCGTGGTTTGCGAGCTGAGAACCAGTCATCTTGACTTTATGTCATGGTTCGGAACCTACTGAGCAACCACTTCCACAAGTAACCCCGAGCTTGGGTTCGCTAGCCGAGGTCCTTTTATCTTGGCTTAAAGCCATGGTCTGCGACCTACCTGGGTGTTCCCTCTCAGTTCAAATAAAACTTGTAGAAGCCACTGGGTGTTAGCTGAGGACGTAACGCGACCTACCTGGACACATATCCCGGCCGTACAAGTCAAACGAAATAACAAGCCATGGTGTGTTAGCTGGGGTCACTCTATGACCCGCCTGAACATATAACTTGGTGCTACAGGCTGCGCTTTCACTAGCTTGGGTCCTCCTATCTTGGCTTAAAGCCATGGTCTGCGACCTACCTGAGTGTTCGCTCCCAATTTATTGAAAACTTATTAAAGCCTCAACATGCCGGCCGAGGCCATGGCATAAGCTCATACCCTAGCAAACTTTGCGTATTGGACCCTATCAGCTGAGGTCCGTCTTAACTTGGCTAAAAATAAAGCATTCGCGACCTATCAGGCACACGCCCTGTAACGAGCTTCTCAGCCACCGCATGTTAGACAAGATCACAAGGCCGTCCGACTTTACATATATCTCGGGAAGGCTCTCGTTATTTCGTCAAAAAATGCCGAACGGGGTTTCCTGGAAATTGCCTAGGTATGAGTGTTCGCGCTGATTATTACAACTATCATCAACGAGCTGGTTAAAGAGCGTTAGTCTACGAGCTGATAAAACTCCGGATCTACCTGGACCTATTTTCGAACAGTTTATTATCAAGTTACATACTCAAAAGTTCCTTATCAGTGGACCTTTCAAAAATACGGGAGCTTTGTTGAAGAAATTTCAAGTTATACCGTGAAGAAGTTACTTTCAAGTCATGATTCAAGAATCGTCATCAGAGATAACTTGAATTCGCGAAGAAATCTGAGGCAACGTGCACAAAATGCCAATTTTTTATTATGAGATGAAGGTCACATTACAAAAAAATAAAATAAAAAAAAATACATGTGGGAATCCTAGCTAAGAGGGGCGTTTGGTTCTGCAGAATCAACCTCGACAGGGCGAGCTTCAGTAGGTATGGTCGGCTGGAGATCGACCTCGACAATCCCGGCTGGGAAAACCTCGGCAACCTCCACAGGAGGCTCCTTGGCAGTCTCACCAGGCTGAGCCGCGGCGACCCCGGATAGCTCGGCCCCGACCTGAGGAGCTTGCGCTGCGACCAAAAACGAGTCAAGGGTATTGGCATCATCAGCATCTTCCGCGGCCTCGGCAGCATACCGAGCCACCTCCTCGACAGCCTGCGCACCGAAAAAGGAGAAATCCATCTCAGGATGGTTCACCCAAAGGGTGTACAGAAATGCCGAGCAGGTGTCGGATCTGGTCTCCCTACGAGCCGCGTCCATCCGCTCTCCGACCTCCGCCCTTATATCGTCAATGGTCCTCTTGGCAAGCTCCTCGCATCGGACGGCACGATCATCCGCCCGTGTCCGCTCCTCCTTCGCCTCCCTAAGCTCGGCCTCGGTTGATCTGAGTCGCTCCTCAGCCCTCCGCAACTCCGCCTTCGCTCCATTTAGCTCGCCGGTGAGCCCGGAGTTGGCTTGCTCCCACATGTTCTTCGATCTGCGAAGCTCCTCGTCGAGATCTTTATTCTTCTGGATCTCCATCCTCAGACGCGTCAAGCAACCCTCCACCTCCTTTTGAGTGGCAAGAAGCTCGACCTGGAGATCTTTCTTCTCGTCCGAGAGCTTCGTTATTTCGGTCTTTTGGGCGTTCTTCTCGTCCTCAAGCTTCGCGATTTCGGCCTGACGGGACATGCTCACCGACTGAAGCTGCTCCTCAAAATCTTTGTACTGAGCTCGGAGCTTCACGGCAGCAAGAGAAGTCTGCAAAAGAAGAAATGTTAGCTCATTAAAAAAAAAAAAAAGGGGTAGGTTAAGAAACCAAGGTACGAAGAATTCCTACTTACCACCAGGCTGTGACGGGCGACAAAATCACAAAGGGGGATTCCCTTTAACTTCGGGTCGTCAAGGGGCTTAGAGTTCGGACCCAGGAAATCGGGCACGGAATCCAGGAGGGGACCAACAAAGACCCCTCCTGGCAGGGCCTCCACGGCCAGCTCCTTCTCACGGACCCTGACCCGTTTGGCCCTGATATCCTCCC
Organism: Diospyros lotus; assembly: GCF_014633365.1. Lineage (NCBI taxonomy): Eukaryota > Viridiplantae > Streptophyta > Magnoliopsida > Ericales > Ebenaceae > Diospyros > Diospyros lotus. The sequence continues at coordinate 34,603,639 of NC_068346.1, forward strand.
CCTGTTGCAGCTGGTCCGATCTCCGTTTCGAGCTGGCAGCATGAGCGTCTCGAACCTCCACCGCAACCTCCTTCCCACGGGCTCCACTCGAACCATGGTCTCGGGAGGCAGGTGGCCGATGCCCCAACTGCAGATGAGCTTGCTTTGATTGTTGGGGCTGACGGGGCAGTGTTCTTTGCCGCTGCTCCTGCTGCCCCCCCCCCCCGCGACTGCTGGGTTTGCTGCTGCTGGGGGCGTGACTGCGGCTGCGGCTGCTCCGACCTGCCATCCCGCGAGCTATAGCTCGGGGTTATGGAAGACGTAGTGCTCGACCTCGCCCTATGACGCTTCGGTTGGAGGAGCTCGAGATCAACCATATTATCGTCTTGGTCGGCTTCCCCTCTTGAACTGTTCGTCTCAGCGAGCTGTAAGCCGGAAGAGAGAACCTCCGCACCCAAGTCCCTGAAATGATCTCCCTCGACAGTCTCGGTGCCAAGAGGAGGGGCGAGCTCGTATTCGCGAAGTAGCTCGTCCGAAAGTTCAAGAATCTCCGAGCTCGACTCCGCAGCCACAAGTTTGCCAAGGATATCAGTCTCCTCGGCCGATAAAATCGGTTTCTTCCCCCCAAAATCTGCATCAAAACATGAGCAAGTTAAAACAAGCACTCTCGGAACAAAGGAAAGATTCGTGAGAGCTCATCTTCTCTTACCAGGGGTCAGTGCGAAGCTACAATTCCTAAGTAGAGAAAGGGAAGGGCAAGACACGAAGAACCAACTGGACTTGTAATCGCCCACGTTGGACTTCCCCTTTGCTTTACCCTGAGGAAGGGCGGCCTTGTACGGAGAAGGACGGGCCGCCAGGTAATACAGCCCGTCCTTGGCATTTTTGAAAGAAAATAAAAATCTTATCAGTTTTGGGGAAGGGAGAGGAAGTTTGTTTATAAGGAATAAAACGGCCAAAGAAGTAAGTTGGGCATACGAATTCGGTGTTAGTTGGAAGGGGGCGAGCTTGACGTCGTTCAAGAGGGCGATAAGGTACGGGGCTATTGGGAACCTAAAGCCAGACTCGAGGTGTTGGGGGCTAATAGCTACGAAATTGGCTGGCGGGTAGGCTGCATGGGAGCTCGATGCAGGGATGTATACTCGGCAGGTCCTGGGGAGACGAAACTCCTGAGCACAAGTCATCACCTCGTGAAGCTTGGCCTTGGACGAGAATCTCTTGAAGACCGCAAGATCAGCAGCGATCTGATCTTGAACCTTCAGCTCGATTTCCCGAGAGGTCGGGACGGCGACCTCCCTGCACCCCGAGCTCGCACCCCCAAGATTTTGGCCCTCCATAATGAGACAATCTTCGGAGCTCGAAGTGTCGTTTTCTCCTACGATATAATTGCAGCGCTTTTGACCTGAATTTCCACGGTGTTGGTCGGACATCTACAAAGGAAAAGAGAGAACAGTCAGGTCGCAAGTCGCGAACCAGACCTCAAGAAACTAGAAGAAAAACCCTAAAACGTCCCCTAGGTCTTCCAGGCCGAGCGCTTCGCAAAAGGGGTACCGCCTAGGGCGGAGGGGCTGCAGCCGCAAGCCCGGTGTTCCATGAAAAGCTAATCCTAAGGTCATTGGACCCAAAGGCCCAGCAAACGACAAACCGAATCGTGCCGTTTCTCCAAAAATGAGAACGACATCGATCGACGAAGCCAGAGAAACCACTGACGGCTAACCAACGGTGGACGGCCTCACTAGAAGAAGAAGAAAGTCACGACAAACTTACCTAAAAGCTGCGCTTGACGACTGAATGGGGACTCGTACCAAGCACCGGACGAGAACGGCAGACGTCTGAAAGCACGGCGATAACGGAGGCCTCGAGAGAGAAAAAACAAGAAAGCAGGGAGGCAAAGGTTTGAGGGAGTTTCAAAATAGCGTGAAAGAAGAAGCGGGTGGACACTCCCCACTATTTATACTGACGGCCTGATCCATCCCAACCGTCGGATCGAATGACGACTTATCACATGCTCGGCATCCAGCGGCCGCACAACAGCTTGTGGGTCCCACGAGTTTAATCATGCGCAGAAATGGGGAGGGGGCGCGCATTAAATGCGCTGCCGACAAAGCGTGCTGCGTGAAACGACGAGACTTAAGGTGATTGGACAGAAGTTGGAGGGATGGAAGAACAGCTGGCACGCGTCAGTTCCCAGCACGAAGATCGTACCACGAACTGGGGGGCTTATGTTATATGTATTTCCCGCATCACCCCGCATGGGCCAGACTCGGTCCGATAGACCGGCCCAATCACCCAAGGCCAAGAAGGCCCGGACGACCTCGTCAAGGAAGGTCCAGCCTCCATCAAAGATCCGGAACTCGTAAAGCGAGCGTATGACGAGCTCCCGGTAATCCCCCAACGAATTCGGAGCAATCGACTAACGAGCTCCTGAAATATCCTCCAGATCGCTGGACCATCCAGGTTGCTCGCCTAAAACCTCCAGCTCGCATGAGCGGCAAAGCTGCTGAGAAGTCAGAGGTAGGGTCCGATCACTTTATCTGTAACAGCCCATGCCCCTCGTAATGAGGATCCCACTCCCGGTCTTGCGAAGGCGGTAAGAACTATTTGTCCCCCATTATACAAACACTGTATTTTTATATATTATCTAGATTGTAAAAGTCCCTCAAGAAAAATGGAAATAAATGGGGCCATGAGGAGCAAAGAGGAGGGACAGAAAAGAATAATCAGATACCGCCACTCTGGGAGAATAATCAGATGGCGGCCGTGGACTAGGTATCGTTCTGGCCGAACCACGTAAAAGATTCTGGTGTACACGCTTGGAACTTTGGGGGAGGGGGGGGTTTTCTTCCTTCCTTCTCGGTATTTTTTTGGATTGACTCACCGCGGCCCAAAACGAATCACGGTCGGCCGAAATCAAACGTCGACAAGTGTATTTTAAAAAATTTAATAAATAATTTAATAAAAATCTTAGAATATTTTTAAATTTTATCATAACCATTTCATATATTAATTTAAAAAATATTTAAATTTTATCTTCATATAAATTTATTTAATTTATTTTAACAAACAGTAATCAGCGACAACAGTGAGCCACGACGATTTCGCAGTCGGTCCAACTAACAAACAGTACCTTATTGCATTAGCGACCAATAGTGAGCCACGATTCGCAGTCGGTCCAACTAACTCGGTTAGTAGCACAGTTAAAGCCAACTGCACCTCTGGGAACCTCCCAAGTTTCCCGTCCACAATAATCAATGGCGGTGAAAGAGACTTCTCCCAATCCGACGGTGGAGATCAACGATCTCAGTTTCACCTACCCCGGCATAGACGGCCATCCTCCGCCGGGCTCCGCCCCCCTCATCGACGGCTTCTCCCTCACTCTCCACGCCGGCGATCGCTGCCTCCTCGTCGGCTCCAATGGCGCCGGTTCGTTCCCATTTTAGCACCCTCACCGAGAAATTAAATCCCGAAATTCTCGCTATCGATAGGTTTAGTTTTTGGTTGTGGTTAGGGAAAACGACGATTCTCAAGATTCTCGGAGGGAAGCACATGGTGGAGCCTGACATGGTTCGCGTGCTTGGGAGATCGGCGTTTCACGACACGTTTTTGACGTCTTCCGGTGATCTCTGTTACCTCGGTGGAGAGGTTTGGTTTCTATCTTGCATTCTAACCATTCACCGTTTTGATGATTTATCTATTGGTATACATCTATAGTTGATTTTCTTATCTTGCTTCAGTTCTAAATTTCTGATTGATCTGTGAGTAATTGCATAAATGGAGGCTGTAATTCAGCTGGTGGTTGCTCGGTAGGAAAAGCGCCTGTGAATTTGTGTGAAATGTCTTCATGGGATAACGTTAATTGCTTTAAACTGTGAATTTAAGGTTGATTGCTTGATGGAATTCTTTTATATTTTTCTTACGTGCTGGGAAACTGATTCAGTCTCACAAAATTTGCTTCTACAAAGATTTACATCTGGTTTCCTAGTTCCTTCTTCCAGTGAAGTTAGTTGATGAAATTGAATGCAATTGTTTTCTTTTTATCTGTTTGGTTAATTTCCAAGTCACTTCTCACGTAAATGATCTAAGAATTTTCCAACTTATAGAGGAAAGAAATAGGAGGGAGGGTGTTTGAGAGTAAGCTCTGTTTTTATTTTGAAGGGGATCATCATTTTATCGACCTTTCTTCTGTGGCTGGGGGAGTACACAACTTTTTCTTTATTCCCCGTTGTATAGTTCTTGAATGATCCTCTTTTCGTAGCTCCAATTAGCTGCAGTATCTGGTTTCCTACTCGTACTTCTTTATAGGAGAGTGTCTTTGTTTCCATATACTCGCTTGTCAAAAAAAGTTCCGAATATTAGTTGAAATAAAGCATTAAAGAGGAAAGTGTTTCAAGCTTCTTTCTCATCTGGATTTTCCTGACTAAGGCTTGAGTTGTTATAACTTTGTAGTGAGAGTTTTGTTTCCCTTTTTTTTTTTTTGCACTGTATTCCTTTTATTTTCTACCCTTCAGAAGGGAATTACTAAAGCATGTTGTAGGAAGAAATGATGAAAACCACCATCGGCCGTGGCTTTTCCTACATTGGCACTGATAATGAATTGTTTCTGATTGGAAGTCTTCTTTTTCTCAGTGGAGGCGAGAGGTTGCTTTTGCTGGCTTTGAGGTGCCAATACAAATGGATGTTTCTGCTGAGAAGATGATTTTTGGGGTTTCTGGAATTGATCCTCAGAGAAGAACTGAACTCATTAAGGTGAGAAATGGAAAACCTTTCAAATTTGTAGATTAAATAATATTAATGAGTCTTTCTGCCATTTTTGTGATAACATAGACATTCTGTTGCCAATTATTTCTTCAAAAACTTGGGCATGGTTCTCAAGCAGCAATGCCGGGGAATGTCTGTTAATGAGTTATTGTCTTCTTTTGGTGCATTTTAGGTGTTAGGTATTGATCTATCATGGAGAATGCACAGAGCATCTGATGGTCAAAGAAGACGTGTGCAGATCTGCATGGGTCTCTTAAAGCCATTCAAGGTATCTCAATTTTGCATAATGTCTGAGCTTTTTGCTGATCTCTAACCACCATAGACTATTCTATCCTAGATAAAGCCTTTGTGTTAAGGTAACTGTTCATATAGGTGCTTCTTCTCGATGAGATTACAGTGGACCTTGATGTGCTTGCAAGGGCCGACCTGCTCAAGTTTCTTAGAAAGGAATGTGAAGAGCGAGGTGCTACAATTATATATGCAACACATATCTTTGATGGTCTTGAGGATTGGCCATCACATATTGTATGTGTTCTCTCCTTGTTTTGTGAATATTTTTGCAACTAAAATCCAAATTTCAGTGGCGTTCTCACATCCTGTTTATTGTCAAAATCTGTGGTCCTTTTAGGTTTATGTTGCTCATGGGAAATTGCAACTATCAATGCCAATGCATAAAGTTAATGAGATCAGCAATTTGTCACTTATGGTGAGTTTGTCCGCTCTTTCAGAACTTAACGGAGTTCTGTGCGTGGCAGCCTAGTTAATTTGTTATTCACAAGTCTTGTTAAATTGAGTGCTTAACGTTACTAACATAATTGGTTCACTGTACACGTTGATTGGTAACTGGGTCTCTCACAATTCCCTTGTAATTTTCTCTATGCTATCCATTTCGTGCCGGTGTATCTCTTTGTTATTGAGTCTTTTTTATCTGCTAGATTGGGAGTTGACGTGGCCGTGCCTCTTTGGGGTTTTGGTTTGCAGAGAACAGTGGAGCGCTGGCTGCGGAAAGAAAGAGACGAGGAGAGGAAGAGAAGGAAAGAAAGGAAGGCAAACGGTCTTCCGGAATTTGAAAAGCATGTCGAGGGCAGCCGTGTGACTGGGGATCCAGCCCGTGCGCACGTCCGTGCAATGAACAATGGGTGGGCTGCAGGAAGGCTGCATTCCACCATTGCTGGTGAAGAGAATTTCGTGTTCAGCTCAAACAGGGTTCTCAGACAATAATTCAATTCAACCCAAAATCTGCTCCATGCCTGGAATGATTAAGGTACAACAAGTGGTTTGCACCTCCTACATGATTAATGTGTCCCTCAGGTCTTATAATCGGTAATGCCGTAATACCATTGTTGCTGTAATTAGTAACCCTCCTCTATATATAAAACCTCTTGGTTAAGAATAACTATCATGAATCATGATAGATCATTTATCATCCCTTACAGGAAATAGTACTTCCCAGTACCATTAGTTACATTGGCTGCTGAATTGTAATACCCGAAATATATGTTTCTTGCATTCTGATGAAACTGTTGCATTACGGTCATCGGTCCATTATGCACAAAATTCTTATATATTGAAGGTAGGTTACTTAGTTCTTGATGAGCCTACAGGATTGATAATAAAGAATAATTCATGGCTCGGAGGATAAGCCCTTGAACTTATGGACTTCTGCATTGTTAACTTGTAATGTTACATTTATTTGGACTACGGACAAAGTGGTCATGTGAACTTGTGTAATCTTGGCTGTGGGCAATGTGGCCTTTTGTGAACTTGTTTATTGGGAATATTACAAGGAATGCAGTGTCTTGTGAGTTTGTTAGAGTTTGCAGTAAAAGTTATGGTCTTGTTTGTAGACTTAGGAAGCATGCCATGCCCTACTTGCAAGTGCGTGTAGGCTTATCAACAGGTTGGATCTTGGCCAGACCAGATCCATTTATAAATGGACCCGGACCAGACATATATGCTCCTCATGGATCTTTGGATATTGCTCATATGTGCAGAGCATCTCACTATTTGGATCTAGTGCTTGCCCACCAAACCCTCAAGAGGCAAACAAGATCATGAGGAAAGAAAGTTCTAATTAAAATCTGAATGCCCTTCGCATGATAATTCCTTCATCTCTCTCTCTCTCTACCAGGCTCTCTCCTAGAGAATTTGCCACACTCGGTGTTAGAGAAGCCATTGCAGAACCAGAGACTTGATTGCATACTGATCTGATCATCTGAGGTACATAGTTACTCGCGGATCCCATTTCTTCTTCGCCTAGTTTGTCGCGGGCAAATTGCCATTCGAAAGCTCAGAAAACTTCAATTCCAACTCCTCCTTCACTCCATTGCCATTTGAGAGCTCAGAAAACTGCAAGTCCATGTTCTTCACTACTCCATTGGCATTGGGAAACTGCAATTCCAAGTCCTTCACTTCCTCTCCATCCTCGGCGTTGTTTGCTGCATTCTTCTCTCTGTTCTTCCCCCAGAGAACACCATAGAGCCCCAAGACAATCAGAAGAGACCCTACAACACTGATAAGGAAACCACATAAACCCGATGCTTTACTTCAACAACAACATATCAAAGCTTTTATCTCACTAGAAAGTTAATTAAACGTACGTTCCCACGTATAACTTTTCATCGAGCAGTGCCCAGCTGAAGACGGCCACTATCACGAGCAGCAAGGGACTGAATACTGAGACATAGAGAGGACCTTTCCTTTGGATACACCATGACATGAGGCATAGTGCTAGTGCAGTAGACACAACACCCTGAGAAAACCAGTAGTCACCAGCTTCGAATTAACTAATGAATTCATTTGGACATTGAAAAAGAAGTACTCCCAATTGGATTATTGTCAAGATTTCGAGCTAAACTAGCTTTGAACTAAGGATACGTACGGCATAGAGACTGGAAACAAGTCTGATACTGGGCGGCTTGAGGAGCGACCATGCCGCTATGTCATGTTTCACGAAGAGGCCAATTATCACACACTCGATGCTGGCCATGAAGCAAATTAGCGCCGAGGTTGTGTAAGGAGCTGCAAACTTGTCGTTCATCCTCGCCTGCATGAAATCATACACGAAAGAACTCACTACGAACGATCAACGAAGAAGTCACCCTTAATTACGAGAATAGTAGTACTTGTTCGCTTACTTGGATGATGAACCATACTGCCCAAGAAATGGTGCTGGTTATGAGTAGAAAGGGGCCTAAGATGAAGTTGTTGGCATGGCTGCTGGATCTCCCTTTTCCCTGCAGGTTCTCTGCATATCTCCAGTGAAGGCTTGATTGTCCAAAAATTGGGCTTCCATGGTAGAATGACAGTAATATGGCTCCGCCCACACAAACAATTGTCCCCAATACCTTGGCTTGCCCTGGCCTACTCTTGATTATCACTCTTTCCAGCCTACCAAACATTAGTACCGCTAGTCTTTGTTACATTGATATTAATGTGAACTATACATAGTAATACATTCAATTCAATTGGAAAGCTAAATTAAGGATAAAAACAGGAAAATATATGCCAGGGGGTACCCGAATGGAACAGCGAGTATGAAGGTGAAGGCTGGCAGCAAGTTCGACAAGGCGCAGGCGACTGTTGCAGTCGAATTTCGTAGCCCCACAAAGTAAAGAACTTGATTCGTGGTTGCCCTGCAGCATGCAAGGATCAATATATTAGTCTGTGAATCTTTCAGAACTAAAATGGGAATTAATCCGAAATCTTCTTAATCGGGCTAAGCGTTTGGAGAGAATGGGAGGTTGAGGACTCACCCAAAAATGGAAGATAAGAACATCTCAAAGAGAATGGGAAGTGTCATCCTAGGCCTCGTTTTCCTGCACAAAGAAATGCATAAAATCTGCAAAAGATTAGACGTATCATGCCATTTTATTATGTAATTATAATAGGATACATGTATGTATATGTATCATGGGTAATCATTAATTCCCTATTTTTCCTCTTTGAAGCTAAAGAAATATCCAGGGGTTGTGAGCTTCTTCTAGGGTTGGTACACTCCTTTAAGCAAAGAAATTTCCCTTTGCAAAGCATTATAATTAATTTGTTGCCAATTTTGGCAATTGTGACAGGCTCAGTTACACCAACTAATTAACACGATACTGTGCACGAAAGCCATATATATATATATATATATTCATGCATGCATACGTAGGACTTGAGTGGAAGTTATCACAATCTTTGAGAAGAAAACAAATAAATCACGTGTGTGAAACCTGCAGGCCCCCCACTTGATTCACCTGGCACGTGACGAGTGCGTGCCAAGAACCCACAAACCAGTTCGTTAACATGCACTCAAACAAACACACAATCCATTAACAAGATGAAGCTGATGATGATGATGAAGAAGAAGAAGAAGAAGAGATGAAAAGTTGATGAATTGGGTGGCTTAAACACAAGAAATATTTATATATAAAAGAAAACCAGTCCTCCGAGCTGAGAGAGGAAAAGAAAATTGGAGCTGCTGGGGGGGTACTATGTACGTACGTACCTTTCTAGGAAGAAAGCCAAGGGAGCAAGAATAATGGCGGCGAAGATTTGGCGATAAGCGACGTGGACGAGAGGGTTCATGCCGGAATCCATGGCGAGTTTGGAGAGAATGTTCATGCCGGCATAGCCCAACTGCACAAGAACCATGGTCAAGAATGGCAAGAAGCTGCCACCGCCGACGGCCATGGCTCCTTAACTTGAGAGAGGAAGAGGAATTAATGCGCTTATATATATAGCTAGGGGAATTGAAGAGACGAATATATATGTATATAAATATATGAACTAATAATGAATGAAATGAAGATGAACGAATGAATGAAATTAAGGTGAAACAGAAGAAATCTAATTAATATATATATATAGATATCAATTGGTCCAAAGAAGAGGGCCATATTTATGTACAAAAGAGAGCAAGAAAGCCAAGATTTCTTGTAACTCCTCATCATCAAGAGAGAGCTTCTTCATAAAAGCTGCCTACTTTCAGTTAATATTGGGTGTGTGCCAGCCCACCAAATTCCAACAATTCATTGATTTCGTGACACGTCACAGACTAAATGGACCCATAGAGAATGGGACCGACTAACAGATAAATTATGGGTCTCGCAAACAATATTTGTTCCATTCTCAAAGCCTCCTCAGATCATGACGTTAATTCGTTGCTGATTAATTAATTTTCTGATCTTTTTTGATTAATATGTATATACACTTTGGACAGTTGTGCCCCAAATGGAATGCCTTGCTTAAATGGATCAATCATTCAGGGCTGGGGTGGGTTGCCTTAGTTTAATTTTTACATTCTTTACTGCAATGTAACAAAAGATATATAGCATCTGAAAGAGCTTTGCCATATCTTCTTTCCATTTCCATGTTAATAATTTCTTTATCATCATCATCATCATCAGGTGGGAGTTGCTTGTTGCTATCCTCATCATGATTTCAGTTCATGGCCATTGCAGTTGGGTTCCCTAACAATCCCAACCTCACTCGCTTGCATATATACTTGTTAGTGGTTGGGATAGACTCTGTGATCTGTATCCCTCGCCATTCTCCCCTCTCTTCTTGTCTCTTCTCTCCTCTTCTTTTCTGTATATATCTCTATAATATTTCCCTTCTTGTTTGTTACCTATTTAAGTTAGTCCCCAAAAATATTTATATATAATTAACGAGTTCCATGTGAGCCAAGAGAACTCAATATAATTGTGTTGCTTTGTATTGAAATTAGGGTCTGAACTATTTTTAACACGCCAAACCGTTAGTGCTGTTTACCACGATTTGAAAATAATATATTAGCAATATATAATATATTATTATAACTTGTTAGAATTTATAACCTATTATAAAAATATTAGATAGAATAGTTATATATTATTATAAACCCGTTATATATTATTATAAAAATATAGGGTAATTTTTATAATAATAAGGGTTGTAGGACTGTTGGGTGATTTTTATAATAATATTTTTTTTCTATTAAGAAAAAATCCACCGTATTGGGTTGTTGGTTTTTTTTTAATTTTATAATTTGTTGAACTGTTGAGGTGTTATATAATATATATATTTTTATATTTTTTTAGATGATTTAATTTAAAATCGAACCTCAACTGTACAAACTGCAAATCATGCGGTTTGTACGGCCCCAAATCGTTTTAGATCGCAAAAAAAAAAAAATCAACCAGTTCAATCTGATTTAGTTTGATTTGGCCGACTTTTACCATACACTAAATTTTTTGAATACCCCAAAATAAAATTCAGGTATTTCTAAAGTTTTATCTAAAGAGATGTTCATTCTCTTTTATCTAAATGGATACAATACCATCCCAACTTCACTTGTAAGCAACATATATATATACGTATATATATATATATATATTGTTTTATTATTATTATATTAGATGTTGGCACATTTAATATTTCTACATTTAGACAAAACTCTTCCACAAATCCAGGCTAATTTCCTGTGCCCTCCTTGATAAAGACAATTTAGACGTCTACTCATCCTAGCTCACAATTAAAACCTTTATATACAACGAATCATAATATATATATATGTATATATTATATGTCTAATTTCTTTTACTTTATTTTCTTTTTCTTGATTTATAATTGTAATTAAATATCGTATCTCATTGATAAAAAATGATACTAAATATGTTTTGGCATCCTAAGTTGTTATAGGGATACAACAATTAAAATTTATTTGTCTTAGATAATAGTTCAACAAAATCTGACCGAAAAGTCAGGAATAAGATCTATTCCGACAAGTGGTGTTGGCAAGTGTCTGGTCGGAGAATAACTCAATTCTTTATTCGAGAGACCAAAGTACATACGACTAAACTCCATCCGTTGTCCAAGAAAGAGAGATGAATGTCTCGAGTCTTCAAATGGTTGAGAGTCCGAAGAGTCTTCGGGAGAGTGGGTCCCTCGAGGACTATGTAAATTAGTAATTTTTTGACTAATGAAGTTATTAATTATGAGTCTCAATTGATTAAAACTGATTAATTATAGAATAATATTATTGGTATACCTTTATGTACACCTTAGACTACACAAAGGTGTACTAATGATAAAAATATCCCTCATGAGGCGCGTGAGACGCATGGAGGCAAGAGGTATTTTAGTTATAATACCCTTTTATGTAGTCTAAAATGTACAAAAATGATGTATATCTAGCATGATTATTAATTATAATATCAATTAATTAATTAAGGTGGTATAATCAAACTAAGTGGCTTCAAATGGACCTCAATCAATGCATGTTTAGCATGCATTGATAATATATATATATATATATATAAAGAGAGAGAGAGAGAGAGAGAGAGAGAGAGAGAGAGAGAGAGAGAGGGGTAGGAAGTTCCAAATTCCAACCATGAATGATTGATTAGGAGTTCAATCAAATCAAAGCCCAAGAAAACTCTCTTTGGCAGGCAAATGTCACAGAGAACTCTTCTCTTCCCTCTCGTGAATAAACTGCAAAGTGGGTTCATATCATATATATATATATATATATATGGCGTATGGAGAAGAAGAAAAACATGAGACCATCACATGGAAATTGTGAAGCTTTGAGTTGCCCCCATGGAGTATTATTGTAATATTATTGCATCATCAGCCCATGTAATCTCTAGCTAGCTTCTTCATTTTTCTCGTGCCAAATCCCATTTTGGTGGCTCACTAATTCACTTTATTAGCTTTCTCCATACATTTCTGGGTAAAAAAAAAATTTAGTCACCCACATCCAATGGGTCCAAATCGTTAAACCACGATTCTTTACGAGAGTTGGCTTGAAAAATCGACCATAGCAATCGATTTGGGTTTCATAATTTAGTAAATCGATATATAAAATTGATGATTCATTCTCTTTAGTTCATTTTTTTTTATTCACATGAGATGTTTGAGTTTCGCCTGACCTAATTAATCGCTAAGAGTGGGTGACCTTTCTCCCTAATGCACCTCTCGAATAAATTTGGATGCGAATATAGTCTATACATAGTTATAGCTGGACATTCAATGCAATCCATACAAGATTTGTCTTCCAATCTTACTACTGCATTCCAGTTAAATATTATCTTCCAGTAATAATTTTGTCTTCTAAGTCACCACAAGAATATAAACTCCAATACTTTATGTGAAATTCTAAGTGCTTTACTACTGCACCATACCCGTAAGGGTGTGTTTTTTAATTTTTGAAATTTTATGAAATTGTTTTAATATGTTTGATCGTGTACTAATTCTTGAGATGGTCGTTTTTGCACGGCATTCGGTGTTTGTGCTCTAGATTACTCTAGGGGAACTAAATTGTAAGTTGGATTTTTGGCCCTTATGCAAAACAAAGATCAAATCATAACCCATCAAATTAACACTGATATATTATTCATCCAACCACTCGACGTATGTCTACAAGCACTGTGTACTAATTTTTGAACTTTAATGATTATGTTTCTTACCTTCCTAAAACTATTAAACTATGATTTGAGTAATTTGAGAAAGTAATCAAACAATCATTGGTGATATAATTTGAAAAATACTTTCCAAATTGCTCAAAATCGACCATTAAGACATTATTATTTTTAGATACACGAGATCCCTTACTTTGTAACAAGAAGAGGTCAATTTTTTTTTTTTTTTTTTGCTTGATAGCTACAAATCATGGGTCATTAATTATGGAAGCTACATTGATGGATTCTTCTTCCATATCAAGAAAACAGATAATTAGTTATTAGATTTTTCTAGGGCTAATTAGGAAATCAATCATATGGCTAGCAAAACCTAGAGGTACCACATTGGGGCTTAGGTTTCCAATGATTTTAAATTAATGTTGGGATCACATTGTACTTGTGACACTTAACATTAATGATTAATTAATTATTAATAATTATATATAATTTAATCATTAATATTAAAGATTCACCTAACATGTCGAGGGAAAGTCATATTTTTGCCCTTCTATTTTCATATATTTTTATTAAATAATTATCTAAATATTTTATTATTTTAATTATACCCTTAAATCTATACTTTATCTCGTGTACTTCATCTCATTTTACTTTTTCTTTTTACACATTAAAGTGTAGAAATTAAATTAACTCGAAAACATAAATAAAAAATATAATCTAAACAACAAAAAATTTAAATTGTCACATGAAAAAATGATCACAATACAAAGGTTAAATTGAATCGAAAATATAAATATAGTGGTATAATCATGTTCCTTTCGACCCAAAGGAGTGGTCGGACGTGAGCTTACAAAGATAAGGAATGGACTCCGACGATTGGCACGACAAGGGGTGACTGGTATTTACAAACACTCTAATACTCAAGTAAATAAGAGATTAAAGTAACAAAGTCAATAGGCTTGAAAAGAACATACATTATTTTTTGATAAAGTTGATTTATATAAGAGGAGGAGAAGTCCTCCTACATGCATACTTGTATCGAGCGTTATAGGGTGATGAGACTAAATATCCAGCGTCAATGAAGCTCCTTGACGGTGGCATGGTATCGACAAGACTTTCATTAAATGTGGATGTGATTTGTTATTAATGAAGACGGGATCTGAATAAAGCACAAGAATATTCATCATTTAGTGGGAATGATGGTTGTTGCAAACTGGCGTAGGGCCAAGATTAGGCCGTGAGCCGAGCTGTTTTTGGGCTTTCTGAATTGGGTCAAGGTTGATTTGTGCTATGGGCCAAATCAAAATAAAAAAAATTAAATAATCACACAAAAAATATATAAAATTACGAAAAAAAAAAAATGACCAGGATAACATTGTCGCTTTCGCCTACTACGGTTTACTATTCATGTATTAAGTTTTCTTCTGATTTTACAAATCAGCTCCCCAGTACGGCTCTCTTTGCTAAGTTAATCTGAATCTTCCAATAAGTTTTGACAGAGCTTGTCATTTCATCGTATGGAATTGCTTTCCCTAAATCCGACTGTTGGGTGTGACAAAACCTAGCGAATCATCCTCTAAAACTTTGAAAATTTCGATCGATCGTCGTGTTGTTCATCTGGGTAGTTTTTTTGTTTATCGCCTTTCAATGCTGTTTCAGTTAATCCGGAAACGAACATTCTGCACGACCGGTCCCGTTTCTGCTAATTCTCGGATTTCTTGGTACGCCCGTCTGGGGCAAATTGAGAATGCTCGGACGGTTTTCGATGAAATTCCCTTCAAGAGTGTTGCTTCCTGGAACTCTATAGTTGCTGGGTACTTCCAGAACAAGCAACCCCGTGAAGCTCGGCGGCTGTTTGATAGCATGCTGGAGCGAAACACCGTTTCTTGGAACGGTTTACTCTCTGGGTATGTCAAGAATAGAATGGTGAAGGAAGCTCGGAAGGTGTTTGATGAAATGCCCGAAAGAAATGTTGTTTCTTGGACTGCTATGGTCAGAGGGTATGTGGAGGAGGGGTTGATCTCTGAGGCGGAATCGCTTTTCTGGCAGATGCCAGAGAAGAATGTTGTGTCGTGGACTGTGATGTTGGGCGGTTTGATTCAAGTTGGTAGGGTTGATGAGGCTCGCAGGCTATTTGACATGATGCCGGTGAAGGATGTGGTTGCTAGGACGAATATGATAGGTGGATACTGTCAGGAAGGTCGTATGGTTGAAGCCCGTGAGCTTTTTGATGGCATGCCCCGCCGTAATGTGATTTCCTGGACTACTATGGTTTCTGGTTATGCACAAAATCAACAGGTGGATGTGGCTAGGAAGCTTTTTGAGGTGATGCCAGAGAAGAATGAGGTCTCCTGGACGGCAATGCTGATGGGTTACACTCATTGTGGAAGGATTGAGGAGGCATCTGAGCTTTTCGATGCAATTCCTGTGAAGTCTGTCATTGCTTGCAATGCGATGATACTTGGATTTGGCCAAAACGGGGAGGTTTTCAAAGCGAGGAAAATATTTGATCGAATGAGGGAGAGGGATGATGGGACTTGGAGTGCAATGATAAAGGTTTATGAACGTAAAGGGTTTGAATTGGAAGCACTTAATTTGTTTTCCCTCATGCAAAGAAAAGGAGTTCGAGCTAATTTCCCTTGCCTAGTTAGTATTCTGTCTGTTTGTGCTACCTTGGCTAGCCTTGATCATGGTAGACAGGTGCATGCGCAGTTGTTTAGGTCCCAATTTGATTCTGATGTGTATGTTTCCTCAGTTTTGATCACTATGTACATTAAATGTGGTGATCTGGTTAAGGCAGAACAGGTCTTTGACAAATTTCCTCATAAGGATACTGTTATGTGGAATGCCATGATTACAGGTTATGCGCAACATGGTTTAGGAGAAGAAGCCTTAAAGGTATTCAATGAAATGCACACTTCAGGCATCGCAGGAGATGATGTTACTTTTATTGGAGTTCTCTCAGCTTGTAGCTACACGGGGAAGGTTCAGGAAGGACTTGAAATTTTTGAATCTCTGGAAACCAAGTATCTGGTGGACCCAAAAAGTGAACATTATGCTTGTGTTGTTGATCTGCTAGGTCGAGCTGGTCGTTTAAACGAGGCAATGAATTTAATTGAAAAAATGCCTGTTGAACCAGATGCTATTGTTTGGGGTTCCTTAATGGGTTCGTGTAGGACACACATGAACATGGATTTGGCTGAAGTTGCAGCCAAAAAACTTTTACAGCTTGAGCCTAGAAATGCTGGGCCCTATATCTTGCTATCAAACTTATATGCATCAAGAGGTAGATGGGCTGATGTTGCAGAGTTGAGGAAATGCATGAGGTCGAGGAAGGTGAGCAAGAAACCTGGTTGTAGCTGGATTGAAGTGGAGAAGAAAGTGCATATGTTTACTGGAGGAGAAAGCATGCCCCACCCTGAGCATTCGATGATCATGAGGATGTTGGAGAAACTAGGTGGCTTGTTAAGAGAAGCTGGGTATTCTCCTGATGCTACCTTTGTGCTTCATGATCTAGATGAAGAAGAAAAGGTGCATAGCTTGGGGCATCATAGTGAGAAACTTGCTGTGGCATATGGACTTATAAAGGTCCACAAAGGAATGCCTATTCGGGTAATGAAGAACCTTCGAGTTTGTGGGGATTGCCACTCTGCAATCAAATTAATAGCAAAGGTCACTGGTCGAGAAATCATATTGAGGGATGCTAACAGATTCCATCACTTCAAGGATGGCTCATGTTCATGCAGGGACTATTGGTGATTGCACTGAAGCTGACATCATTTAATGGACTTTAAGACCAGATTCTGGTCTTCTGGGTATGCACATGCATATATCCCCTTCAGCAGATGATTAATCTTGACAAGGCCAACTATCTACTCTGGGGCCTCTCTTGGCTGGAAGAAGAGTGTGGCAATATTGAACTTGGACCACCTATTACATTGTTACAACGAGATTGAAGTATGAAAAGATAACTTGGCATTTACTTAGGAAAAGAAAGTTGCTTGAGAGACATAAATTATGCAAGATTTTGATTTCATTACTCCCATCCAGTTCGATGGTATAAGAGGGGATATTGCAACTCAACCCTTCCTTATTTGGCAACACTTGTTCGGGAAACTGAGTCTTTAGACTCCTCTTTGGGCTATTAAAGACCTTCAGCCATGAATAGCAACCTATTTTCTGTATGATGATCATTTTTGTACAGGAGTCTTACTCTTGTTTTGCAAAAAGATTATTTCCATAACTTGAACTTGTTACCAAAAGATCACAAATAGCAACCTTACTGCCAAGGCACGCCCCTCTGTGAGGGAGTTATAATTCTGCTACAAAATTAATTGCAGAAGTCAGAGGGAACAAGATTGTTCTGAGGATGATAATAGTGGCACCACTTCGGGCTCGTATGGGCTTTTGCAAGTAATGTTGATAAAGTTCAAATGGCAGAAGGACTGGTTGTCAGTATTTATCAACCATGTTGTCTAGCCTTATTGGTCCTACTGGTGGATCTTACCTCAGATGCTGGGTTAGAAGATCGTATCATATATTCCTGACAGATAAAATGGAATGGAGATGGGAAAAAGGCCACATGATCATGACACCTATTCCAGAAAGATGCTTGGGGAAGAAAAACCAAAGACACTTTGAAGCAAGTTCAGCTGCATAACCATTCTGTTGTAAGGTTGGCCCAAGCTTTACAGATGCCAGGCTACGTCTTCACTTCTGCCTGGAGCATGATGACTAACATTTCCAACGGTGAACAGTTCTATGAATTCTGTAGATTGGTGCATGCTAGGAGTCCAAAGAGACGCCTGTTTTCTGTCACACATATGCTTGATGACCGATTGATGGTGTAATTTGAAGAATGTTTGAAAGTAGGTGCTCTTACGGTTCGATCTGACTGGGAAGGCATTAAATAACAGCTTGTTGAGGCGGATGTTCATCTCATGCACTAGGAGCTGTCAGCTGACTGCTCAATTTTTTGCTAAAATCTTCTACATTCTTCAGGTGATATTACAAAATAATTCGAGTCTACATTTTTTATGAGGTGGCCCAAGTAATTGGCATGCAAAACTTTGGAATTTGAAACTTGATACAAGCTGTTGTAATCTTTTCTGCCTTTGCTAACCCTTCACCCCTGCTTATTGCAAGGTATTGCTTTAACAAACATAAATTTGTTGGTTGATTTGGAAGCACTAAAATCAATCTCCCATTAATCCGGAGTGCAGTTTTATTCTTTCAATGATTGAAAATAAGAAAATGTTTGTATTTTCCATTTCTTACAGAATAATTTATTTTTTATTCATTGAGATTTTGAATTCTGAATCTATCTGATTCACATAGGTGCTGCTCCTTGCAAGAGTCCTGTCTTCCCCAAGATAGAATACTTGCATGTATGCCTACACGGTAACAGGACGACACGGTGGTAAACGGGAAAGGATGTAATACATGTTATATGCATGTTTTACAGATATGATTTTGGATTCCATAATTTTTATTTTGGCCAGGGCTCATGTTTGAGTTGCATGGGCACCATGAACTACTAGAGCCTCTTCTTCCCGTTTTCATGGGGCTTCATGAATTATATTTCCCATGATAACAGTCTGTTCATACCTCTGGGTTGATACTAGCAAGTAAAATTCCAAAGAGCCGCCACTTTGTTGTCACATTTATCACACGACAACCAATTCACTGTTTTCTTTTGGCGAATGTTCGGATTATGCCTGTTTTTGTTCGTATATGCTTGACAGCCAATTTGTGGTTGCTTTCAAAGAATGTTCAACTAGCTGCCTTAGAATTATGATCTTGTGGGGAACGGATTTTAACAGTAGTGCTCAAATTCACGTCTTTGTTTCATACACTAGGAAGAAGCATGTAAAGTGGCTGCTGAAGTTTTTGCTAAAATCTTCTCCTCTTTAGGTGCGCTGGCGCACATAGTGGAATTAAGTCTTGATATATTGTTATACTTTTCTTCTTTAGACTACATCACAAAATTTACTCGGGTCCACAATTTTAATGAGTTGTAAACAAACAGCAGGCTGGTCTCAATTCACCAACCCTCTGGGTCCTGCTTAATTTTTCAACTTTTCCCCTAACTGAAATAAATGTATTGATTGACTTGGAAGGACTTTAAAGTAGGAAAAAGTTTATACTTCTGAATCTATTGGGTTCATCAGTGCTTACTTTCAAGAGTTCCTCTCTTTTCCTAATCCAAATTATATAAATTGCTTGCTCCATGCACTTGAAAGATGATGAGAGAACCTGTTGATGAAAGGTAAAGAATGCCACAAGTTCAGAGTTCCATTTAAAATAGTTAATCATCATTACTATTTGATCCCAAATCTGAGCTTAGAAACCAAAACACCAATTACTAAACCCCCGAAGGCTAGCCTATTTCAGTGTTTTCTGTAACTTCTGTTAGTGACTTGACAGCCTGTGCTGGGACCCAACCTGAGGAGGAGGAGAAGCCTTATCTACTCTTCCAAACTTTCAATTTCTAGGACCGCCAACTAAGACATTTCACATTATGCCAACACCTCATTTTATTCATAACTTCTATGAAGATTCTGTCCATCCTGATCATTTAGAACATCTGGCAAACTAAGACATCTCCAACCCAACCCCAAATTTGGGGTAAAATCCTCTCCAAGCCACCTCTAAAATCCTACCTCAAATTTAGGGTTGTGAATAGTATTACCCCAAATTTGGGGTTGCACTATTCCTTGACCCCAAATTTGGGGTAATATGTTTATTCCTACTTTGTCCCTCCCATTTTAATTATAACAAAATTTAATTCCTTTTTATCCCACCTTTATATATTTTTATATACTTATTATTAGTATTAATAATATTTAAATAATATTAATAAATTATAATCAATTAATGAATAATAATTAATAAATGTACTAAATTAGAAATTATTAAATAATAATTGATTAATAATATTGTAATAATATTTTTTTTAATTTTATCATGTTCAATGTAATGTTTTGTTAGTTGAGATAGTAAATGTAATGCTTTTACTTTTTAATATCATTGATAACTAAATTTTTTAAGTTAATTATGTAATTTTTAGGTAATAATTTAAATTGATATATAATAAATAAGTAAATAATTTATATTATAAAAAAATGTTTAGAATAAAAAAATAAAAGAATAAACTATCCCTTTGGTAAAGGGTTGGAGAGGAATTGTGTCATACCTCAAATTTAGGGTAAAGAGTCGGAGATGCCCTAAACAAATGCACAATCGTGTACTTATAAAAATTTTAATGCAGAATGACATGACAAATGACTTACAACTGTTAAAATGCTACTGTGATATTGTTCTGTAAAATTTTCTGACAAATTATGGAAAGTATAATTTCAGTGTAACTTATTTGCTGTGATACTCTTACTTTTCAACATCCAGGAGAGCCATTGTTGAGCCGCTACAGAGACAGCTTGAGATCTAAGTCATCGCCACCGCCTCCACTTCTGTCTCCCTCCTTGGATTCTTCTTTATCTTCTTTTACCTCTTTCGCTTCTTCTTCTCCTTTTCCATTGGGATTCGCTGCTGCTAGGCTCGCTTGCGAATCTTTACTCCGATCACCGCCCTCCCTGGCGGCGGAGGCAAAGTCTTCCGGCCGGAACGACGGGTTCCAAGCCTCGACTGGCTTGGCGTCCTTGCTCTTCTTCTCGTCGCCGCTGCCTACCATTCGCTGGTGCGCTTGCCTGGTCTGGTTAATCAAATCGAAGAACTTGCTCATCTTCGCTTCGTCGTCTTCGTCACTCTCCATCTTCCTCTTCCTCCTCCCTGCCTCCTCCTCCTCCTCCATGCCAACTAGCCAGACAAAGTAGATGCCAAAACACCAACCGTCAGACAGACGCGACGCCCCCATTTCCCTATATAGACTAACAAGGCTCCGTATCTTTTGTAACGTGGGACCCCCGACGGTCCAGCCTGACCCGACTTGGCTGTACACAAGCGCGTTAACCTCGAGCTTCATACACAAGTGATCGCATAATTTCGTATAAAAATAAAATTAAATTCAGTATCTCACAATATTCTAAATTTCCAAATACTTGAATTACCACTAAAGGTTAATCAAGTTTGAGATTTTAGCTTTGAATTTTATTTATTGCTTAAGAGTATAATTTTAATTAAAAAAACATTCTATTCATTATTCTTTGTTTAATCTGACTAATTATAAATAGAATTTACAAAAATATTATTTTTTAAGTTGGAGCCCACCATCATCACAAGTGAAAAATGTCAAATTGATATTCCCTTTGAATATTATTATAATACAAAGAATAAAATTATTTTCAGTTCAAATTGAACTTGTCTTTTACCGTTTCAATTATGACATATTCTAAATGACTTTTAATAAAATATATATATAAATAAATAATACAATCCAAATTGAGAGAGTCAACCTCATAAAATAATTATTTTTCTTTCTAATTAATTCTTTACTTAGTGCGTGGGAGTGGGATTATAAGTGGACCAGAATGGGTCGGCCATGGAGTTGCGTGCTTAACTTGGGCTTGGGTTGGGCCCATGAAGAAACTGGGGTATTTTGGTAAAAAAAAAAAAAAACTGAAGGATCAATCTAGTGTTAATTAATTAGTTGGGCATAACGTAATGGTGGCGCCAACTACGTGACGCGCCTGCTACTGCAACACGTGCCCATGCGGCGCCTTGTTTCTATAACCTACGTCCACTGTAACACGTGGCAAGCCTTTACTGTTGGCACGCTTTTTAATGCATTTTAACAAGAGAAAATGTAATTGATACATAATTGTGTATATTTTAGCCTACATAATAATGTTAAAATATCTAAAATATTCATCACCTAAAACGATAGGTGATAAGGCGTCGTGAAGCGGCGAAACGCATAACTAAAATATCTCTCACTAAAAGTGGTGAAACAGTGAACGCAATTAAACGAGGTGAGGCGATGAGGTGCTGAGGGGTATTTTTGTCATTTATGTGTATTGTGTACATAAATGATGTACCAATAACATGATCTTTTAATAAATGCGTTTTTAAGTGTTTTTGGATGACTAGTCAAATATTTTTATTATAAAATATTAAGATTCGTGTCAAAATTTTTAAAAGTCTTGATTTCTTGCATGTTATTACTTATGTTATATGATAGTGTTTGTTAGTTAAGATATAAATTAAAAAAAATAAGATATAAAAATTATTTTAGATTTTTATTATTTTTAATGTATTTGTTAAATTTATCTGATAATTATTAAAAAAGAGATCACATGACTTCTTATATGACATTTTTTATGTATGCTTATCTCTTTTCCCTCAAGATAAGTATATCTTAAATTTTACAAATAAAAAAAAAATGACGCATATATCTTCAAGTATATTTTAAAAAATTTAATAAAAATCTTAAAATATTTTTCAAACTTATTTTGATCATTTTATATCTTGATTCGGAAAGTATTCTAATCTTATTTTACTCATTTTAATAAACGCTATCTAAGAAGATTGTATCATCAAAATTGGTAGCTTTAAATATTGATTTTTCATCTTTTATTTAGTTATTTTTTGTGATGCTTAGAGTGTACCTTAATAAAAGTTGTAGACACTTTATTTTCTTAAAATGAATTTTTACTTAGGCAAAGGGAAAGATGCAAAAGAAGTGTCCAAACAATGGGGCCTCCAAGTCCAAAAGCTAGAAAGCCCATCCCCCTGAAATAGCTAAACTGGGGGAAGGGGAGGCCCATGGTAATGGTAAAAGGCAAAGCCATTTCTCTTGCTTTTAATTAACCTAATATATATGATTTATCCCCAACCAAATGGCTACATGCTTAAACCCATATCACATCACATTGGAGACTCTTCTTAGATGCATTATTAATTTGAAAATTTTACAAATTCCTTTATTAAAATGTTGTTGTCAAAGCATGAGAGTTTCGTAAATTCAATTCTACCTTTATGTAAAATTATATAATTGTATATATTTATTCTATGGGTCAACTCCTAAATTTTGGTTTATGGTGAATTTGTTCGTATATACCTAGATCAGGTCGAGGCAAATTGTGAATTTTAAAGAGAGTGTGACGGTCCGAGCAAAAGATTATCTATGACTGGACACCTCTCAAGTTTTCACATTATCACAAAAAAAAAAAAAAGTTTTGTTAATGAAATATTTTTAAAAATATTCTTTATATATCTTATTTAAAAAATAAAAAATAACTACATTCACCAGATCTAAACTCATAATTTCTAAATAATAACTAATTTTTAAAATAATTTTACCACTGTATTAAGTGCCATTTTATTTAAAAAAGCTAATAAGTAAACTGTTACTATTAAATATCACTTAATAAACTTTTATTTAATTTATTTATTTTTTTTATGACGTATCTATACCTTTTTATTATTCGGTAGAAAAAGGTATAGATATGGTATTAATGTATATCAAATAATCAAAAAAACTATTGTAACATTCTGCATTAAGCGATAGGAAAGATTGAAACAATTTATCTTGATGGGCATATGCAAACTTCGCAGGGGTCATCCATCCTTAAGCTTCCTTAATTCAAACACGCTTAACTTAAGAGTTCTTTGCTTACATTTAGTCCAAAAGATATTCAACTGGTATTTTTTTTTCTTACTTATTATCGATATATACTACCATTCTCTAGACTCTTAAGGTATGACAACTATAATACCTCTCAAATAACAAATTGACATTGGTTGAAATTTTTTTTTTGCTTATGGACAACTATAACACCCTATTTTTTTGGGTGTGTTACTATGACAAAATAAAAATATATTTTTTTTATCAAATTTTTATATTTCATCAAGTTTTGATGAAACGTGATTTAAGATTGAATCTAATAACTAAAATTAAACATATTTATACTGAATATTAAGAAATAAGTGTTCAAGTCTCCATACATCCAATATAATTTTTTTAAAAAATATTTAGTTGAGCATAACGTAACGGTGGCACCAACTACGTGACGCGCGTGCTATTGTAACACGTGGCCATGCGGCGCCTTGTGTCTATAACCTTCGGTGCAAAAGGTGAAATTCCTCACCTTAAGGGCCTCAAACAGTGTTAGAGGTGTCAAAAGGGTTGGGCGGCCCGCTGGCTGCACTCCCACCCTGCAATTAAAACACAAAACAAAACACAATAAAAATTTTATATTATTTTTTTTTATTTAGGTGAGAGGTTTATACTCGTCAGTGTACGAGTGCAGTTGTAGTCCAAACTTAAATTTATATTTTCTGAATGAGTTCAGGTCGTCCACTGAGAGATTTATTTATGGCAAAATAAAAAGAATGTCACACAAGCACACACGCATTTGGACAAATTGGCAATAAGATTTTTTATGATTTTTTAAACAACAGATACTAGGAAATAAATTAAGGTAGTAATTGAAATAAATACTTTAAGTGAGAATATAAAATTGGATAGTACTTGAGTTAAGACAATTTCAGTGCCAACCCGTTGATTCCCAAATTTTAGCATAAAAGATTAGCAACATTAATTTAATTTCAGATATGAGGGTTTGTTATTAAATGCAATTAGAGATGATGATAGTTCTAGGTTAAGCAATCCCCATACATGATATGCGGGATTCTAATTTAAGCAACTACCATAAATCTAATTGCAATTAATACACAAAACAACTAAATTAATCATCCGGGTTTGGGTATGATAGCGTTTCCAGTTCTAGTAACTCTCATACATGGCATGAAAGCTCTAAGTTAGGCTTACGCTCCAATCCAAACCTAGTGATTTCTCAATAATTAAGATACACTCATACTGAAATTTAAATTAATGTTACTTATTTAAAGCGCAGCTTTCTTTGGGAATCATTGGCGTTGGACACTGTCCTTACCTTAACCCAAGATTAGATTTAGCTACTCATTTCCATTTAAAAGTTAATTGACATGAATTTAAACGACGTAATTTAAATAACAGAATTTAAATGACAAGAAATTTTAAAGGCATAAACTAACTGGCCATTTAGGCGGTGGATAATTAAATAACAAGAATTAAAATTGCAGAAATTTAAAGGCATAAACTAACCGTCCATTTAGGCGATGAATAATTAAATGACAAGAATTAAAATTGCAGAAATTTAAAGGCACAAATTAACCGGCCATTTAGGGGGTGAATAATAAAGTAATAATAAATGACATAAGAATTTAAAAGAAGAAAGGAGGGAAGTAAGATCACAAGAGAGAATACTAAAGAAAAGGGGAAAGAACAAGAACAATTCTCAAAGAGAGAATTATAAGGAAACAACTAAACTTTGATTCAAGAATAATAATCACACTTACAAATGCAATCAAGTGATCTATTTATAGGCCACAAGATGCAATACAAACCACACAATTTCAATTATTCAACTAGACATAATTATATCTAATGGGCACTCACACACTTAAAGTTAAATGGATTTTAACTATAATACACACTTAATATTAAATGGATTTTAGCTAAAATACATACCTAATAAAGGATTCATAAAGTTAAATGGATTTTAGCTATAATATCCACCTAATAGTTAAATGGATTTTAGCTAAAAAACACACCTAATAAAGCTCTCACATAAAAAATAAAAATAGATTTCTATAAATTGGTTTTTAATCTTCATTAGGATTAAAAATAATCCTTGGGCCTTCTCCAAATAATATCTTCCATTGGTTGCTCAAATTGGGCCTTAATTCTTCATGGGCTTGAATTCTTCATGGACTTTAATTTTTCATGGGCTTGATTTCTCCATGGGTTTGATTTCTTCATAGACTTGAATTCTTCATGGACTTTAAGTCTTCATGGGCTTGAATTCTTCATGCCTAAAAAAATAAAAATAATTTAATGTTATTAATAAATTATATTATATATATATATATATTACATGCATGCATATAATGATGTATATGTATTATATATAATTTTATATATTATTATTATTATTATTAAATTTTACTTTAAAATTTCATTTCATTCATTTTTCAATTTAAACTTGCATATAACCATAAAATATATATTAATATCTAATTTAAACTATTTTTAAGATCAAAAGAAGGGTATAATTATAATAAAATTTTTATAAAATTAATCACTAATCACCTGCGGGCTGCCAGGCCCAGCCTGGGACGGGTCGGGCTTTGGCCTGGCCCGTTGCTGTTCAAAAGGGGCCGGGCCGAGCCCGGCCCTATACGGGGGCTAGGCCAAGCCAAAGAAATTGGGCCCACGGCCCAGCCCGGCCCGTCTAAAGGCCTGGACCGTGGCCCGTTGGGCCCTTTTGGGCCGGGCCCATGAGGCCCTTATGGGCCAGTCAGTTAGGCTCTTACTTATTTTTTTTTTAATTTTGTTATTCTTTAATAATTATTGATATTGGATACTAAAAATTTTAATTTCGTAATATATATAAATAATAACCATCAATTTATTTAAAATTTTTAAGTTAAATTTTTTATATATTTAAATTATAAATAAACATTCTCCTTTTTATATGTACATTATTTTTCATATCAATTTACAAGAAAATTTATAAGGCATATAGAATTTTGAAATATAAAATGATGAAATAATATTTAAAACTTAAGAATTAAGATGAAAAATATTTTAAAAAGAAGAAAATTGATTTTTATATTTGTATTATTTTGATATTTATATATGTATATATTATATATATTATTTTTAAAAAAATATTTAAAAAAAAAGAAAAAAAGGGTCGGGCCCACCGGGCTCGGCCCGCTAGGCCTTGTGGAGCCCGGCCCGGCCCTCTAGCCCACGGGCTGGCCCGGCCCCCTTGTAGGGGGGCCGTGGGTCGGGCCCTATCCATGGCAAAAGGGCCCTGCCCAGCCTTTTTAATAAAAGGGCTGGCCGAACCCTTTTAAAAAGCCAGTGGGCCAAGTCGAGCCGGCCCTTTTGACATCTCTAAACACTGCTCCATATACGTGAGAGGGGTTAATCACGATATACAGCAGCGCACCAGACATGAGGCACAGTGCATGATGCCCACAAGGAGCCACTCCCATAGAAGGGTGAAATTCTCACACTGCGATTGTCATGACTCGAATCTGCATCTTTGGATGCAATTTATTACTTGAGAACTAACTGTGCTACGCCCGTTGAGACATCTTGTGTCTATAACCTACGTCTAATGTAACGCGTGGCCATGCTTCATTGTTGGGATGCTTTTTAATGCACTTTAATAAGTGTGTTTCTAAGTAGTTTAGATGAATAATTAAATATTTTTATCATAAAATATTAATATTTGTGTCAAATTTTTAAAAATCTTAATTTTTTTTGGTATGTTATTACTTATGTTATGGTAGTTTGTTAACTAAGATATAGATAGGGTTGGTAATAGTTTGGTTTGATTTTAATTTTTGTTAAAATCATAATTAAATTAAATTTAAATTATTAAAACCAAAACCAAACTATTACCCATTGATTTTAAAAATTAAAAACTATAACCAAACCATTCGGTTTCGGTTTACACCATAGTCTTTTTAGTTTGATCCATAATCTTCCGCTAGGTTTTATTTTTTTAAATATTTAATTAATTATTTTTATTAATAATTATTTGATTGATAAAAATAAATAATTTAAGATTAGTTTTTATTTTTATTTTTTAATTACTTTATAAATATTAAATATTTTATATATTTGTAATGCATTAATTAAAATACTTGTAAAAAAATGCATTAGTCAATATATATATTATGTATATATATAATATATTAAATATATATATTATATATGTATATTCAGTTGGTTTCGATTCAGATTTTGGTTTAGATTTAGTGAAAACTATAACCATACTCATTGAAATAGTGTTTAGTTTTTTCTTAAATCAAACTATTATCCAGTCAAACGATTTTTAATCGCATTGATCGGTTCGATTTTGGTTCGGTTCTTCACGATTTCGATTGCAATTGCCATCCCTAGATGTAGATAAAAAAATAATAATAAGATATAGAAAGCATTTCATATTTTTATTATTTTTAATATATTTATTAAACTTATCTGACGATTTTTTAAAAAGAAGTTACATGACTTTTTATATGACATTTTTCAGATATGTTTATCTCTTTCCCTTTCAAGATAAGGATATCTTCAACTTTACAAATAAGAAAAAATGACGCATATGTCTTTCAGTATATTCTAAAAAATTTAATAAAAATTTTAGAATACTTCTCAATCAAGCGCGAAGCCAAGATTTTGATTCAATGGGGACAAACTTAAATATAAAAATATGATTTAAAAAAAAAGATAATAATAATAATGATATTAAATTAAAAAAAATTACAATTGTTCCTTATGACTTTTCATATTAGAAATTGCAATTATTCAAAAAAGTTACTTTGATTATTTGAATCTCTAGATTCATCATGACCACGAAAGGTTAGTTCCTGCCATAAAAGAAGTCGAACACAATCAATTGATGCATTCAGAAGAATTCAATAATCACACTGTATTTGTTCTAATTGTCTGAAGAAAACTATCATAATATTTTGCTCTTGATTCATTAAGCTTTTACAGTTGTTTCAAGTTTAATTATGTACACTATTAACATCTCTAATATGAAATTAAAGTCTATCTTTTTTTAAAAAAAGAAAATTATTGAACCTTTTTTTCAGAAAAGAATCACCATTTTCTTATTCCCCATTATTTATTTTAAAAAGATAACAATATAAGTAAAATACGACATCTTTGCTTATACTATATTCTTACCAATTACCAAATTCATTGAATCAAGATAGAATGAATCGTCTTGATTTCGATACTGACACAGATCTTTTTGCAAGTAGACTTTTTTAATTTAATCTCAAAAATTAATATTGTAATTCATTATTGTAGTTCTTAGTTTGGGATCCATAAGAAATTGTGCAACATCAATTTGTTCAATACTTGTTTTGTTAATTTGTTAATTTTTTTCAATATAAATTTCCTCCATACTTACTTTCTTTACTTCACAATTTTTTTCAATTCTTAGCTTCATTTGCATCATCATTGTAAAAAAATAAAATTACAAGCAAATTATAAAAAAATGATGTAATGGTTACTACTATGCCATTATATAATTGTTTTCTTCAATACTTACTTTTCTTTATTTTTATTAGTAAAATATAATATAATATTTTTATTTCTAATAATATATTATTGTAAAAAATAAAAATTAAAAAAAAATCTAGCCCACTAGACCTCACATGACTCCGCCTTTGTTCCCAAACTTATTTTGAGCATTTTATATTTTGATCCAAAAAATATTATAATCTTGTGTTACTCATTTTAACAAACGCTATTATTATATCATCAAAATTGGTAGTTTTAAATATTAATTTTTTATCTTTTATTTAGTTATTTTTTATGATGCTCAAGGTATACCTTAATAAAAGCTGTAGGCACTTTATTTTTTTACAATGAATTTTTGCTTGGGCAAAGAGAAAGATGCAAAAGAATGTCCAATTAATGGGCCTCCAAGTCCAAAAGCTAGAAAGCCCATCCCCTGAAATAGCTAAACTGGGGGATGGGGAGGCCATGGTAATGGTAAAAGGCAAAGCCATTTCTCTTGCTTTTAATTAACCTAATATATATGATTTATCCCCAACCAAATGGCTACATGCTTAAGCCCATATCACATCACATTGAAGACATGCATTATTAATTTGAAAATTTTACAAATTCCTTTATTAAAGTGTTATTGTCAAAGTATAAGAGTTTGGTATACTATGAATTCATGGATTCAATTTTACCTTCACGTAAAACTATACAATCGTTTGTGTTTATCTTAACTTAATTCCTAAATTTTGGTTTATGGCGAATTTGTTCATATGTACCTTAGATCAAGTCAAGATCAACCGTGAGTTTTAAAGAAGGTGTGGTGGTCCGAGCAAAAGATTGTTTATGATCAGAGATCTCTCAAGTTCTCACATTACTAGAAAAAAAAAGTCTTATTAATAAAATATTTTTAAAAATATTCTTTATATATCTTAGTATGTTGCATGGAAACGGAAACGGGAAACGCGAAAACGAAAATGTGGAAACGGTATTTTTCAAAAAAGTTAGGAAATAGAAATGCAGGGTAAACTGTAATTCTAAAAAATATAAGGGTGTATGTGAAATTAGTAAAAAAATATCTTGTTTTTGTAATTTTAAAAAATGACTCTTAGATCCTACTTCTTTATAAAATTACCTTTAGTTTTCATAAATTTTTCTAGAGATTCGATAATTTGTTCTGCTATTGTTACATATTTTCTTGATTTTAAATTAATTTAAAATTTATATTTAATTTTTAAAAAAAATTAAATATTACAACAACATTGTTATTTTCTAGCTCATTACTACAAAACCCAAACCTCGATTATTTTGTGCAAATAAGATAGAGATTAAGTCTAGAAATACCACTTTTATAACCTCTTTATTAAGACTAATCATAAAAATAATTCAATCATTTTCATAAATTTACAATTTTGTCTAATTCTTTCAATTTTGGTAAGTAGGTCTAAATCGACTTAATTAGATGCAATTTTATCACTTAATTTAAAGGGAATGTATTAATGCTGATTTAATATACTATATATCATATAATAATAATATTTGTGAGATTTACACGTATACATAAGTAAACAAAAAATAACTTATTGCACATAATATAGGTTTATTTTTTTTTTTTCATTTTACAAGTTACATTTTTTTTGTTTACCTGTATATGTGAATCCCACAAATATTATTATTATATGACACTTAACATGAATATACTCTTTTAAATTGATTTCATATATTAAATAAATTTGCACTCAATAAAAATAGTTTAATTTTTTCTACGAATTTATAATTTTATACTATACTTTCAATTTTGCTTTTACCAAATGTGGCATTAGTTAAAGTAATAGTTAACGTCACCTCGTATCACTTTCTCCTGATACAAACAAACTAAAAGCAATAATCTTTATTCATCTATTTGGGAATGATTAGAAAATTGAATAAAAAACAGGTGCTGATAAGGAACTGGAATCCATCCATACCGTATGTTTATAATTCTTTAATAATCAATCATATAATATATATATGTATATACATATACATAATATAATGTACACGACTGATCATATCATAAAATTAAATTAATTAATTAATTAATGTGAAATTAGTGTGAATGGGACGGCTCACTGGCGACTATTCACTGTACATTTGCTTTATTCTTTTCTCTCATTATATGATTGCCTGGAATCCCAATTGGTTTAATCTGCAATATTAGATCGACTTTGTGAAGATAAGACTGGGTGTTGAGTCATTGCTGATATTGCCTTTTGGCTTTCTCGGAGAATTTAGGTGAGAAAAACCACTCCTTTCTCTCCCTCTATACAATTGTCCCCTTGCCTCTCCGGCTTCAGACTACCAGTTAGTCCTTTTTGAGGTGGATTATTTCTGGGTTTTTGATCCGTTTGGCTTGTTGGGTCTCTGATCAGTTGTTCTTAATTATGGGAAATCTGTGTGTGTAATTTGATGTGGGGTGTAGTTGTAATCGCGGAATTCGATGTGTTTGGCTCTTAATCTGGATTCGGGGCTCTTGGCTCTTGAAATCATCTATGGTTTTTTAAGGGTTTTAATCTGCTGTGATATGGGTTTTCCTTGATTTGGGATTGGATTAGATTCTCGGAGCTGACTTTACCTTAACCTGGTTTGTGGAATTGGGTGGTTTAGGCTTATATTGTTCGTTCTTTTTCTCTGTCTAAAGATGTCTCTTTTCTGTGTTATTGCTGTTTATGCAGCTCAACTGTGAGGTTCTTTAATTTCTCTTCTTTTCTTTTTGGACTCTTTTTGTTTTTCTTGTACATAGATTGTGTTCTTTCCCACGAACGTTTAGAATGATTCCGTCACAGATATCAGAAGTTCTTTCAAGTATTCTAACATAAATGTTATTCTACACCTCTAATAGCATGTACTGGTAGGATAGTGGATTCATGATTGATGGTCTTCTTGGAATAGATGTTATAATTACCAAACGATATGGTAAATGTCAATATTTGATTCTTCGGAGTTCAATGATTGGAGATGTATGTGGTCCTAGTTAATTACCCTCTGGCGTTGCTTGTTGCAGGTAATAGGATATTAGTTCTTAAATTTTATGCTTTCTGCATTGTCGAGTTCATCAGAGTTGTTGGTAAATGGGATCTGAGGGCCCTCCTGCAGTAACAGTCCACATAACAGGTTTTAAGAAATTTCATGGAGTTGCAGAGAATCCTACTGAAACGATTGTTAGTAATCTAAAGGAGTATATGAAGAAAAAGGGTCTTCCCAAAGGGCTGATCCTGGGAAGTTGCAACATTCTTGAAACTGCCGGACAAGGAGCACTCGTTCCCTTGTATCAGACACTGCAATCTGCTGTGAGCACAAGAGAAACTGAGTCATCCAATCCAGGAACAATCATTTGGGTAAGTGTTTCAGTTGTTATCGGATCCACTTTCTGTAATTACTTTTTACATGTACGGTGATGGTACTAACTTCGTGGACTGTGGGAGAATGCTCAAGATTTGGTGTTGGTAAATGCACATTCCTGTTGCACGTGGAAATTCTTGCAATCGTGGACAAGTCTTAACATCTTCCAGAATGAGATGAGGCTCTTAATTTATGGAAGCCTCCTTTTAGCATGCATTGTAGATGTGGAAACTTATCACCCTATGGTATCATTTATATCTTTAATAAAATGATGTATCAGGATAGTTTGTGAGATTTGAAGGAACAGTTGATCTTATTATTTCTGGCTCCTTGATATTATAAATAGACTGCAAAAAATATCTCTCAACTACATTGCAAAGAAGATTGAACTTTTGGAGTTCCAATGGCAGTGGTATTGATGTGTGATTTTATTCAAGAATCTTCATATTTGAAGATTTGTGAGTTAGTCTTAGGTTGCTGCTTATGTATGACAACTTTTATTCTTTGGATTATTTTCCCTGAGCCTAGTGGAACATGAACTAAAATTAAATTATCAGAACCTTTTTGGCTGTTATTTCCATTGAGACAAGCATGATAACATCTATGCACCCAAGAAATTCCACTATCTATTTAAGGTGCTATCACACCAATTGTCTTCCCATGTTTCATGTACCAAACTTTGCCTTTCTTTTTCCCAACATTTCTTCAGCTACACTTTGGAGTTAACAGCGGTGCAACAAGGTTTGCTGTTGAGCATCAAGCTTTCAATGAGGCTACTTTTCGGTGTCCTGATGAAATGGGTTGGAAGCCTCAGGTCTGATAGAATGCCCTAGGATATTCTTCACTCCATCTTTAAGTTCTGTGGCTTTTGATTTTGATTGGATACCTGATCTTGTTATTGCAGAAAGTTCCCATTATTCCTGCAGATGGAGGAATTTCACGAAGACGAGAGGTAGGGTAAACTCATCAATCTTTCTCATTTGTAATTCTCCTGCACTTTTCATAAATTTCTTTCAGATTTCCATTGCTGCAGTAAATATGCATTAGCTATTATTATTAACTAGCTTTATAATGTGCAGTTGTGAAATTCAGCCCTGGAATGCTCATTTTCAGTTGATGCATATTGCATCTGGCTTTCTAATTCCACCCACACCCTCATCCACACACGCACGCAGGCCGAAAAATTATATCCTAGAAGATGAAGAAGTTATTTGGGAAAGTTAATTTTGTACCCCTGTAGATTTTCTGATTTATTTGTTAGTTTTACATTTTAGAGTTTTTATATTACTGTTTAATTATATGACCGATGTAAGTGTTAAGTTAGAATGTTAAGCCTAGTTACTTTTGGAATGCATTTATCATTAACTTTACCCATGAGATATGTTAAGCTGTCCAGCAGAGATTCCTAGAAAATTTTGGTTTAAGTCCTTATCTTACTTAATATAGGTTGAGCCTTAATTGGTTTCAGAAATATTCCTTGTAATTTTAATTTTGGGATTCTTTTGGACCTTCCAGGTGAGAATCCTAGAAAACCTTATAGATTCTATATTCTTATAGATTCTTCTCTGTTTGTAATCTGTGTTTTAAGTTCTCACTAGTCTACAGCAAGCTTCTGCATCAAGAAGCTGATAGTAGGCCAGCCTTTTAATTGTAAACTTTAGCCTGAAATAGTACTTTGTACAAAGAAATGATTCAGATTTCTTGCTCCCCACTGTTCTCAGGTTTTCTCCCAACCCAGCAGCCATGAAAGCTAATTGTGTTTTCTAAACAGTATCTGGACGATTCTGACTGCTAATGTGTCAACAGTACTCAACTTGCTGACTACTAAGGCATTAACTTGTTATCTAAAGCCTTATATACCATATAGCTTCCCCTTGTTGCATCTTTGTAATAAATTATGTCAACTGCACGAAGAGTTTCTTTGCATTAATTAATCGAGATGGTGACGATGAACAATGAAGAGTTCTCCTCTACTACCATCTGCAAGGGGCTATGCCTTGACCGTTCCAAAATTATTTTATTGTATTTGAGAAATCGCATGTGTTTGTTATGGGAATCTGTCCATTTTCTATCCCATTTAGATTTTTGTTGACCTTCCCTTGTGGCAAAACAAATCAGCAGTGAACTATATATCAGTAACCTGGATAGACTTCTAATGTCTTCCAGAAACTGCCTTTTCCTATCCTCTCTCTCTCTCTCTCTCTCTCTCTCTGTATATATATATATATATACATATTGTTTGGTAATGCTTTGTTGATCTAAACCTGTGGGAAGGTGCCACCTGATAGTTGTTGATTAGATTGTTTTGCAATAACTGTATACATAAAGCATACGTGCTTTCTGTTTCCGCTGCATATATTGTCAGTGGTCTTTTCCTGCGTGCTTAATTATACTTTGAGATGGAAGAAATAAATGAATATCTAGAAGTTAGAAGGTAATGTTTATGCTCTATGATGCGTTTATATGATGTTTTATTCACTGAAATCATTGTTCCAGTTGATTTGGAAAAAATGTGAATAGTTCCTTGGTATAGTGAAATTTTATCACTGAATAATGAAATTTGCACTAGTTATCTTACAAACTTGAACAAGTGCTGGAAGTTCAAGATAGTGTAAGAACTAAATCAACTTATAATAATATATATTGAGGACCAATGCTATCTTTCATGTTAAGCTTGATGCTTCTGTAGTGATTGCGCCTCCTGGAGTATGGATAATATTATCCATGTAACTGAAAAGAATAGTAACTGTAAGAGCGAAACAAGTAAAACTGTAATGTTAGTTTTTGATGGCATGCCCTTGGTTCTGTATGCAGACTACCCTTCCTGTTGAAGAGATAACAAAGGCCTTGGCCAAGAGGGGTTTTGAGGTGGTGACCTCCGATGATGCTGGTCGTTTTGTTTGCAACTATGTGTACTATCATTCACTCCGCTTTGCAGAGCAAAACGGGACAAAATCTCTCTTTGTACATGTGCCACTCTTCTTAACAATAGACGAGGAGACCCAAATGCAATTTGCTGCTTCCCTGTTGGATGTACTTGCATCACTAAGCTAGTATTTCACCATCTCCCTGGTCTGTCTTCATGTCTGGAGGCATATTTGCCTGTATTGTTATTGGCCATGTATGTGGAAGGGGATGGTTTGTGTTTGTTTTAATGCTTTATATAATAAGCATGTGAAGGGGAAATGCATTTTGGCACATGCATCTCATGTACTCTCTGGTATTCTTCTTAACGTCTGAAAGCACCGTACTGAAATTTCAAGCATCTTTCATGCTACCTGTGAATGAAATCCTTCCTCCATCGGCAACATCGTGTACTCATTTATGGGTAGAAGATATTGATATTGTGCCCCTTAATCACCTCCATGTTGTAGAATATGATTCTTGGAGTTTTAGATTTCTGTTATGAGATGTTAGTTGCTGTAAGGCTGCCCTTTTGTATGGCTGAATGGTCGGTCACATAGCCCACAAGCCCAATTTTTGCTCTTTAGAATTGATGTTTTGTAAGTTCTGAAAATGGGATTTCAAAAGAAATTGAATCCCATTTTCTGTTCTCCTGTGCCCAACCCGAGTTCCCATTTTGTTATCTAAAGCCAGATTCCTTTACAAGGTGGGGTGAGGATACACATATCTTCTTGTTCTTGCAGGCTTGAATTTTTTAAGTATTGACACAGCTGTGGAAACTGAGAAATTTGAAGGTTCTGTTACTCAAAAAGTGATCATTATATGCCCTATGTATAGGTCACTAGCCCCGGGCTTCATAGCTCTTAAATGGGCTCAGCTTGGACCACAACCAACCAGATTCAGAGTGAGAGTGGCATGATGCCTCCTTATCCACTTAGGGTTCCTCCCTACTGCAGCCACTTTGCCTCTATTACCGTCTAATGTTTGTGTCCTTTTGTCTGCACTGATTTGATAATCTATCAGTAGTAAACATTCATTTTAAAAATGTTTTTGTATGAAATTTTAACACATAATTATTCACTTCAATGAGTTTTCTTTTTGATATACAGATGTTTAATTGACTTATTATATATAAAAAAAAGATCTATATATAACACCAAGCTGTAATATCACTAGCTAAAGTTGAATCTTGAATTCAAATTATTCATTAATCTTTTATTTACAAGCATATCCTTTTGTGAGATCATTATTTTTCATTACATCTGTCAATAAATCTTGTAAAGAATTATGTTGTGGACATAAAATGGTTTTTTTTTTTGCTGGTTTTCAACTACTTAGTTAACTCTCCATCTCTTTCATATAGACTTGAGACTTTGAGATTCATCGTGATAAAAAATAACACTTTTAGTGATGAAAATGTTAGTAATTTTTTAATCTTAGTAAAAGAAAACCCAAGTGATTTTAATTTGATGAGAGTTGACACACGCCATTTCGAATACCTAAAACATCACTTAGTAAGATTTACTCAAATAATATCTTTGGCTCTCTCACTCTTAAACTTATGGCAATTACTCCAATCATAATCAAAAGTTTCAAATTCTGTTAAAAAAAAAACAAAAACAAGAAACTGTTGGCCCTCTAGTTTTAGGTCTAACTTGTAGTCTCTTCCCCACCTAGGGGGAGCCCATGCTTGTTGGGGGCTGAAAGTCCAACTTGATGTATACAAGTTGGATTGGGACTGGTTATTTTCTACACGTGCACTTGAAACATTTTCTTTGAAGAAAAAGTAAAATTCCTATAGAAGTTTGATCCTGAAAAGATCTTTTTTAATGTAACAGTACGACTCTTCTTCAAACTGTAAGCCACCGCGATAGAAAATTTCATTTGAATGAGCCAGACAAAATGAAGATGATGGCAGGAAAAACAATACAAGTTTATATGTATATTCTTATTAATTTGTAATCCAATGGTTTGATAAAATGAAAGTTTAGTTCTGCTTCTGTCCTTTCCTCTCATCTGCATATATATGGTAAAGCTAAACTGATGGAAATTGATGAACTCAAAGGCATTGAGCAGCATCATATTGCAGCGTTGAAGGAGGAACGCCCTCTAACAAGCAATAAACTGGAGGAATGGTAAGTGTTGAAAGAACTCCAAAGGCATTCCAGCAGAATGGATCCTCCAAGATCTGGCCTTGAGCTGGAAGAAGCTCCAAATCCGAAAACGTGAGGTTTGTACAAGGAACTGTATCGCTGCAGGCCAGACGCAGAGGTGGGCTCCTGATGTCGTAGCTTCCCTTGATGTTGGAATACAAGATGTCAGTGATATGGACTGCAGAAGTCTGGTTGGAGCAGGCCTTGCTGGAGCAGTAGTATTGGTCGATGATGATTGGATTTCTAACCGCCTCCACGTGGATGTTGCTGAAGGTCACCTTAGATACCGATCCCGACCCTCCTTGCCAGGTTTTGATCCGGACGCCATTGTCAGAGCGCTTGATCACTGAGTCCCTCACCGTGATGTTTGAGACACAGGCTCTGGAGTTTCGAATGCCCAGGCTGCCAATGCTGCGACAACCAACAACCAGACAACCAAGAAGAAGCATGTGCTGTTTCTTAGCATTCTGAGGCAAGCTTGTGGGTAAAGAAAGATTAGGGTATGGGCTAAAACGCTTTGGAAATTTGTAAAAAGGGGAAGTCCTCAGCTGTTTGCAGCTTTCTTAAGCTTAAAACTATAGTCTATGGTTGCTGAAAAGTAAGTTTGTCCTCTTCCAGAAAAACTATGAGACTGGCAATGAAGATACCTTATTCCATGGCTGGGGCCACATGTTATATTCCTTATGTCGACATTGAAAGTTCCAGATCCAATAGATACACAGTCATCGCCTGCATAAAGAAAGAGCTGGCATGCTGAGCTGAAATAGCTTCTTTTGGAGAGAGAAGCAAGGAAGTTTTTCAGGGCCTTTGCAGTAGTAGTTACCATTAGAGATAAGTGAGTTGTATATCTTCACATTGCTTGTGTTTTCGATGTGAATTCCATCGGTGTTGGGGCTTTGAGAAGGCGACTTTATGTAAAGCGAGTCTATGTGGACATCCCTGCAAGCATCAAACCGGAAATGGAACTGTGGACTGTTCTTGATATTGAGTCTTTGCACTGTCAGGTTGGAGCTCATGAAGAACCTTATAGCCTGTTCAGATGTTAATACACACTCTTCATTATTCCACTAGAATATGAATTTGGGAAGAGCTATGAATGGTTTTGGTACTTACCACTGGGCTGTCACAAGGGCCAGGCAGAGTTTTCCCATTGATTCCCTGTTCCATTTCCATCTCAGTAAACTTGCAAAAATGGAATCAGTAGGGGTTTTGGTTCGAGTGAAAAGAATGCTTACTTTGTGAGGCTTACAAGGAAGATCCCACCATTTCTCTCCTCTCCCATCAATGAGCCCACCTCCTTGCATGGACATTCCATTGACTCGATAGAACACCAGCCACTGTCTCCTGCTGCCATTCTTAGGCCACGATTCAGGTCCATCCGGTGGCATCACAGTTCCCTCAATCTTTTCCCATAAACAAAACAAACACCGTGAGAATCTACTGAATTCAATATTCTGAAGACAAAACAGAAGGTGGTGGTTCTAAGTTTGCAGCAGAATATGCACACTACCTGAAACAGCAGGCCAGATTTACAAGGCCCAGTGAATATGGAAGATTGTATCATGAAGGAGTAGCTTCTTGGAACAAGAAGTGTTGCTGATTCGGCTTGGCAAGCAGTGTCCCAAGCCAGCTTGAATGCCTGTGTATCGTCTGCGACACCATCACCAGCAGCACCAAAAGACAGTACGTTGAACACTGGAGTGGAATCAGAACTTAGGCCAGCAGCTGGCTGCGGCGCTGGAGATGGAGGGATTGGATTTTGAGACAGTCCAATAGGCTTGGGTGCTGAAGAAGGAGGGACTGAAATTTGAGACAACGATCGATAGTGCTGCCTTCCCTGAATAGGGAGCAAGAGCAAGCACAATGAAATGCAGAGAAACAAGGGAAAAACAGAGAAGAATTCCATTGTTAGTTTGGCTATGGAAGGGAAAGAAACTTCCCCATATATATATATACACTTGATAAAATTAATCCCAATACCCCTAGAGAGAATGTCTTTCTCACTGGCTAGGATGTGAAGATCATGGTCTTAGAATTGGCAGAGCTCCACTAAAGACCTCATAGGTTTTGTCATTATCATCAGCTAGGGATTGTGTAGACTTGTAGGATGAAGGTGCCTGCGTTTTGGGAAGGCCTAGAGAAGCACAGAAACTGACTAGAAAAGGTGCCTAAAATAGCTAAAGCTGAGGATGGTACTACTACTGCTGCTGCTGCTGCTGCTGAATCAGTAGAATGAAACCAGTTTTTATACTACTGGGAATTCTTAATCTTGTTAGTGGAAGCCCCTTTTTGGGCCTGGCCGGAATGCACCAACGACTTATTTTAATCATGGCAAAACCGACCATTTCCATTCAGAGAAATTGGCTTTTCTTGAGTGAAGTTGTGGGGAGGCTGCAAGTGAGCAGTGAAGACAAAAGAGAGAGAGAGAGAGAGAGGCGTAGGGGAGTGGGAAGGCATCACAAAGAAGAGCTTTTCGATCCATTAACTTCCCATTTGGTCCCAAAATGAGTAGTTTGACTTGGGAGGGGGAGGAGGAGGAGGAGGAGATAATGTTTCTGAAGATGGAGATCCCATTTCGAGTTTCAAAATGGTTTCTTCTCAGTTTCTGAGGAGCCAAACAAGACATCATGCGCACTGGGGGGGCTTGCAATGTGTTCAAGCATAAGATTATACAATTCTATTCCTCTCAATCTCAGGCACTAGTTGAAGGGTGGTCATGCTTTAAACCACCATGCTCATCAAATTTTCAGCCCACTTTCATTAATGTTTTTCCTAATCTCAGTAATTAGCATTTAGTACTTGTCTAATTCTACTACCAAATTTCTATTATCGCAATAATCACTCTGGCAAAAAGCATTTTTTGATAAAATAACTTTAATTAATTTAAACATAATATACTTTTGAGGCTCCAAAAACACTTTTTTTTACCACTAACCAATAACATAAAAATGAGGAAATACTATAATCTAATGAAAAACCCTTTTCTACCAACCTGGCCAAGTAGAAGTAGGCCACTAATTAAGAACCCACAAGCAGCGATTGACCTACCCCCATGATTCTTCCACCTTTCTAATGGCTTAGCAAGCAATCATGAAGAACCCCACTTTGAACCCTCTTTGGTTGTGTCATATCTTTGTCTTCTTATTCCCTAAAGCTCTTGGTTTTGTGAGCTATAAGCAGAGAGATGAGAGAGCCAATTATGAACAGTTTTGAGGCAATGACATTGTTTCTTTTGCCACTCCTATAGATGCCCACTTTGGTTCACTTTCTGGCACTGAAACTGGGATGGCATGCTTAAATTATACTGTCCCTTGAAAATTAATCAAAATGCTATTTACATATTCACTGTTGATATTTTTATAATATCATTATATTTTATATTATATATAGTATATATTGTGTCTAAGAAAATGGGTCAAATCCCAAAGAAAGAAAAAATTCATAAAAAATAAGTTATAGATGTATGAAGTTATCGAATGACCGAGAGACTCGAGACGAATTAACTGAGTGATCAAAATTGAACGATTGAGACCAAGAGATTAAGTGACTTCACCCAAGAGTCTTTTTTAAAGTTTTCGAAAGATTTTATCTAAAATTCATATATTACTTGACCATTATTATTCAATAGACTCTTGCAAATCTCTAATATTATCGCTCATAAATTTAAAAGAGAGTTTAAAATTATGATTGAGGATAATGTTAAAAGCATTGCATTCAATAAAATGTGGATAATGTTTTGGATGACATGACATCAACGCAAACTCTAGTAGTGTTCAAAGTGGGGGTGGCAAGAAATTTAAATTTTTTTCTCAACTTCCCATGTGGAATAGCACTCTCCTTAAAGTCTAGAACCTTCCCTCCCAGTGGACCAATACATGAGCTCTGAATTGTATTATTTGGTTAAAATAAGTTTTTGAATCGAATCAATTAATTAAATTAAATTTTGATAAAACAACAGTTATT
This sequence comes from Diospyros lotus, assembly GCF_014633365.1. Taxonomy (NCBI): domain Eukaryota; kingdom Viridiplantae; phylum Streptophyta; class Magnoliopsida; order Ericales; family Ebenaceae; genus Diospyros; species Diospyros lotus. The sequence goes on from NC_068346.1 coordinate 34,645,191, forward strand.
CGATTTTGACAGTAATATATTAGTTTTTAACTGAATAAACCAAACTGACAGGAACATATAGTTACTGTACAAAAGTACCACTACCTTTAAACCAGTTTAATAAGCACACTTAATATGTCTTCAATTCTGTTGAACTTTCTTAATATTGGTTATTTTAATTAAAAATTTATTAATTTCAATTTTATCATACATAAATTCGGTTCTATTGACAAAAGACACTATAAATAATTAGAAAACTATGAATTCGATTCATCTCAAGTAATATAGACAATCTATTTTACGTGTTTGAGAACTTGAGATAACACAAGATTGTGAATTTAATTCTGTCTCCGTATCAGAATACGTAATTAATTGTATCTATTCAAAAGGTTAAACCCTTAGAATTTGCCTTGTGATGAATCTATCCATTCATCTAAGATCATGGAACAAATAAATTTTGAGTTTTAAAGAGAGTAAAACAGGTCGAGACTGAAAATTGATTATATTTGAGGAACTCTCAGAGTTTTTCACATTATTAAAAAAATAAAAAAACCAGATGCTCACCCCACCGATGGACAATAAACATCCCTCAAATTCAGCAAGCCCCCTCTTGGCTGTAAGTGGCAGTGTGGCACCAACTTTCAGCCTTCTGCATCTCCAAGTTTTGTATTGTTTTTGAAATTCGAAAATATTATTTCAACACTTAAATTTGACATTTGTAATTACAATTTATATTATTATCTTATGTTCTATGTCATATCAATACAGATATATAAAATATCAATACAGAGTGTTAATATAAATGTCAAATTTAAGTGCTTAAATAACATTACGGTTCAAATTCTATTTCTGGGAACTTAAGAGCACATGGTTGGTCAAGTGAAGGAAGCAAACAATAACTTGGATATGGTGAAGCGGTAGAAACTGGCAAGAGTGTTAAACGGAGGGCTTGTTTAAGCATTCAGTAAACCTAAAGACTCATCAAGAAAATAAAATATCAAACCTAGATCAACTTCTGTCCTAAATTTTTCATTTCTACCAGTCTTGAGACCTGGCTTCCAGAGAAACATCAAAAGCATAATGAGAAGGCAACAGCAATTTATCAAGCCTTAGCCCCCCACAATACGGGGTTGGTTATATGAATTCTAGATTGCCAAAGATGATAAAAGGTACTGTAGACCTTCGACGAACAGAAGCACCTATTGCTTGAGAAATTCTCTCCAAGTAGTTATATTTGTAGCCTTGAAGCTGCAATCTTCAGGCGCTATCACGGTTTTTTCCGCAGAAATAAACTTCAACGATCTAGCAAAGCTCCTGAGACACAAGCACTTTCTGTTAGCTTTTTGCTCAGCCATTATCCTAATATTAGGTTAAATCATAATTATAGATAGTCCAAGTATAAAAGGAAAATGCTTCAATTTTCACTCACAGGGACTTTAGCCATATAATTGCATTGCACACGTGACTGTCTTCTATGAAATTCGTAATTATAAAAGATTAAGAACTATTGGGATGACATCATTCTATGATACCGTACAACAGCATGGCTCACTCATGGTTCATATCCGAACTATAGCATCTACCCAACATATATAAATCGCTACTCAAAATTGTTAACCTAGTATTGCTAGTATTAGCTCTAGTAATCCATATCATAAACATGAAAACCACATTTTCTGGCCAACATCGAACTCTTCTTCAAATTGTGAAACTGGTATCGACTCCAGTAAGACATATCATGCTGAATAAACCACATGCAAAAAATATAAAACTGCACACCATCAGAGGTCAGACCTACTCAAAACATCGAGAGAATGCACCATGAAACGCCTTCACTCTCGTGTTTCCCAAAAAAAGCAGTGAAATAGAAAAGCTACTGTTCCAATTCCCTTGTTGCTTTTAAGTTTCTTTCATGGCCTTCTGTTTTTTCCCCTCAATAATACAAGGATAGTGTTGGCTAATACTGTAAGAGGGACCAGCAAAACAAAATTTGCTATCTGAATGCTAGACCCAACTCACAAGTGGAAAACATTTTAGGTAAATACATAAGAATGGCAAGCTAATTTTTACATACATACGCTTGTCTATAACTACCCACACCTTATCCTGCAATAAAGTATGCCAACCATAATGAAATGGAAATGGGCTTAGAAACACAGGTTTGCACAAGTGACTAAGAAAATGCAGGTAATTAAGAAAAAATAACAGACCTATCCCCAATCAATAAATGGAAGAGGTGGATATCCACCCTCTGGAGGTGGCTTTAGCGAGGGAGGGAGATTACCCAGTGAAATTCCCATGCTATCTCCAACTGTACCACCTGCTGTCACAATGAAAAGGATAAGCAATGGAGGCAAAATATGACACAACAAAAAAGTAATAATAATGAAATAATTGAAGCTATCAAGTCAAACAACAACAATAACATGTCAAGGCTTAATCCCACTAGGTGGCAAATCTCATTGGCAACTAAGGGTGTCCCCAATGTAAAAGGCTACATGCTTTGCAGCAATCAAGGGAGGGCTATATTGGTATGTAGCTAGCCCATTGCTTTCCGTAAAGCAGTGACCTTTCAGTCATAACCTTGCTCTTTTATCAAGCAAAAAAAATAGAGAGTCCAATCATTTTCACTAGTTCAGACACAACGCCTAGGCTGAGCTACTTAACATGTTGAACATGTGCACTTTTTTATAACATGAGCCCTTATAAGCCCCAGCTAATTCCCTTGAATGTTAATCTGTTCATGTACTGCCACCGTCGTATAATAACAGATACAAATGTATTAGCACGCATGACATTTGCCAATTTAGGACATTCAAGGGATTATAAATTACCCAAGTATGGAAAATACACTTTTACACCCTGCATAATTTACACCAAAAAAAGTACAGGTACTTGCCTTGTAAAGGTCCTCCTCCAGCTAGTTGATTCTCTGGTACATTTCATGAAGAAAGTTAGCAGTTAGTCTTTTACAGGATGTCAGAAAATTTCCATGTAAAAATATTTCTCTCCACAAACAAATATATGTCTACTTGCTATATGTATATGTTAAAACTAATATATCTCTTTATTTGAATGCAATTGAAAACTAAATTATTTTCAAATGCTTTTGCTAGAGATATCTCAAACACGTATCTAACAAATTCCCAGATGCATTGGAGACAATCTTAGGAGAATAAATATGCTAGAATGGGACCTCTTGACAGAAAGAGGATTAGAAAGATAAATCAAAAAATAATTACCAGGCACACCTTGAGGATTTATGCTTTGCAAGTTTTGCTTCGGATGAAAATATTTACAAGAATCCCCAAACTGGCATGATCCCTTTCAAATATATGAAGAAAACAACTCTAATAAGTAACATGATAAGTAATTGCAAGGATTGTATCAAAAGTCAAAGAAAACATTCATTTGATAAAATTAGTTAGCTGGTGAGAAACAGTTAACAGTTCAACACACGCATAATTTGACTAGCCCACGAATAACATAGACTGCACGCACAATCAATGGCCGCCTCTTTTACAAAGTCTAGGTAAAATAAAGTTTGAGAGCTCATGTATAAATATGCACGCATGTGCATACATATATCATTCGAATTTATGAATACATGAACTACAAAACATTCAACAACCATGAAAAGTTAATTCAAAACTGGGTATCATATTCCCTAGTAATATTTTTATTCTAATGGTAAAAATGCAAATCCTTAAAAAATTACCAAGCAAGGCAAACAAGTTTGCAGACAAGGGTAACCCAAACACAGACTCAATAATTGATCCCCTAGAAATATTTTTTACATAATCTTATATGCTGTGAAATTAAATTAACAACTTCAAAATTCATTGGCGATAAATATTTCTTTTCCAACACTTTTTACTTATAACCATCAAACATAACCACACTTTACAATTTTATATTATGAAGTTTTTAATGAAAATGTCAAGTTTTGTATAGAACAATAATGCTGGCAGGGAAAACCAAAAGCCACCCATCTTTTGCTCAGTTGGTTGGTCCTTTTCCATGATTTGGGTACCACTTTGAATTTGATAATAATTTAAACGAGAAGGACCTGGCCATGGATATCCCTATTTTCATGTTCTTAGTCCTAGTGCAATCCTCATGGCCATATAATTGTACATACGGATACAATCATCCATGGCCTCTTCCAATATTACTTAAAATTTTCCAAAATAACACACCAAGATTTAGTCCTAATAGGTAAGGATAACTACATGAATTCTAGCTTACCAATTGTCTTTATCATGCTGTAAGGGCATTATTTCACATAATGTGCCTACAAATTTTCCACCATTTTTTTTTTCTTCTCTCTTTTGCAAAAACTCCTTGCATTCCATCTGCTCTCTAACAGAAGCATCTATTGGTTTTCTTATGACACGTCCACACCATTTTAATCAAGTCTCACGGATCTTATTTTGAATAGGTGCCACAAATGGCAAAGGAATAATAGCTTATGAAACAAGTTTTATGTCACTTCCGCAATTGAAACTGTGCAGACTTCGCAAATACACATGAAAACAACTGTAAATCCTGATGTTTCTCATGCTACGGTAGGTCATTCTAGCCCTGCTCCAAAAGTACAATAACAAATTGGATTGAATGCAACCATCTGGGAAGCTGGTAGACTTTCCAGATAAAGGAAATTACTATGGAAAGGAAGAAATAAAAAATTGGTCAATAGCAGAAAGAACACCATGATACAATCTTATGGTTGATAAGAATAATGCATAGATTGCACATCATTATTCTAGCTCTGAAGTAAATGTAATTTAAGATTCTTTTTTCATGACTATCCAGGAAGGCTACAAAGTTAACCAAATTCTTAACTGTTTTCTCCCTGGGCTTCCTTTCGAGTCCTTTTGTGCTACTTTTTTGGTATTACTTATCCTGTTAACAAAGAAAATCACTGACTATGTTGTTTTGAACAATTTAACTAATAATTCTCAAACAACTGATCAGAATATTATTCAAGCACATCTAGGGACGGATCCAGAAATTTATGTAGGGGAGGCTAAAATTTTTTTTTGAGATATAAAATTAGACATCACAAATTTTAGGGTGGGCTGGAATTTTTTTTGACTGAATTATTAGTAAAATTTATTATTTTTTACATTAAAAAATTAATTTTTATATTAAAAAATATTTTTTTAATATTAAAAAATATTTTTAATATTAAAAAATATTTTTAATATAAAAAATATTTTTTTAATTGTGAGCTGACGCATGCATCCTCCCCTGATTGCTGCACATCAAATGCCGCCAAACCATTAACAATAACAAAACGGATGTAACAAACAGGCAGGTCATATAATTGAAAAGAAAATAAGTTGATTGTCAGAAACAAAGAATTAGCACGAGACGGACAACTGACGAAAAAGGAAGAAACCTACTGGAAACTCGTCGAAACCAATTGAAACAGAGATTAGAGAGGGCGGTACCGTTCTGACGAAGCGATTGCAGATGCCTTTTCCGAAGGAATCTGGATGTATCTGATTACTCGCATCTGCTTCATCAAAATTCGAAGACAAAATTACACGAACTAGTTCTAAAATTCACACATATTGTATTCAGAGAGAAATAGGAGAGAATTCGAACCTGGAAAGGAAGTGAACCAGAGAGCTTTGGCTCTCTGGTGCTGGATGCCCTGGAGGTGGCGCTTCCTGGCCGCCGGCGTGTCCTGGAATTGCTTGTCGCAGTAGTCGCAGTAATATTTCTGCAACGGCATCCTCTCCCTCTCCCTCTCCAAGGAGTCGCAGCAAATCGGGCGTTTATAGTTGAGCCGAGCGAGATATTGATTGGGTTGACTCGGGTTCGTCGACTCGGGCCAAACGGGAGATAGATCTCGATTCCGCAAGCTGCGTCAGACATGCGGGTCTACCCGCCCCTATTGGATTTTTATTCGGGTCGGACTAAGTTTGGCCTTTTCCCCAAATGTTATAATTAAAATCAATTATAATTAGTAAATAAAAAATATTAAATATAATATTAAGTTCAAATTTTAAATTATTGTAAAGAATACTTGATTTATTATTATTTTTTATTTTTATAATTTAAAAAAAAAAAAAATTCTTCAACAAGAACCAAATAGCCCAAAGGGGTTGTGCTAGACTAGCCCACGGGCATGTCACGTCAAAAGTACCCTAATTTCACATTAGAGTAAGGCATTGTGCCGAGTTGGGCTACTAGATGCGCAAGCCTGGGTGGGCATGTCATGTCACAAGTACCCTACTTTTGCATTAGGGCAAGGCATTGCGCCGAGTTGGGCTGCTAAATGCGCAAGTCTGGCTTAACCCATGTGACACCTCTACTAAATTTGTAGTTACTGGTCTACAATGGGGAAGAAGACTTAACAAGCATGAAAAAACAGCAGAAGAAAAGAAGGCCTGGCTGCTGCTGCTGCTTAAGTAATAAGTTCCAAATACAAATAGGAATGAGAAAAGAAGAAGAATCTGCAGCAGAAGACAAACACACACAACAGCAAGACAGTATTAGGATGGATGGGATAGACGTTCATGTTCATGTTCATGGTCATCACTCACTGTCCATGGAAGCTTACCAGCAGTGAGCAGTGTTCTGGTAGTCAGGAATAACACAGGATACCCATTGAGTGTCATTTCCTAATCTCACTTTTACAATCGAAGGCAAATACATCAGAAACAAAGGCACTCTGTAACAAGAAGACATGTCATGAACAGATACAGATTTTTTGGGGGGGGGGGGGGGGGGGGCGCGCGCAAAGAAACAGAGCTTCCACAATGGAACCACTTGTTTTGTCACATTCTTCGTTGTTTTACAAGCCAAGGAAGGGGCACTGCTTTCGTGTGTGCTCCGGTATCAGCCTGACCAAAATCTCCACCGGCACCCCCTTCAACTCTGGATCATAGCCAGATGGCAGCAAGAGTAGAGATCAGAAATTTGTGGTACGAAAGAGCGAATGATAATGCGATGAAAAATTTGCTTAAAATGGTTGTCTTACCATGAGGCTTGAAGTTAAATAGTGGGGGAAGAATACGCCCATTAGGTAGTCGAGTGTTTGGATCACGTAGTTCGTCAAAGAAGGGGTGGATTAAGGCATCCAACTGCATTAGAGTGAACAAATTATATTGTTACTAGTTGAACTCCAAAAGAGAAGCATTGCATTCAAAGAAAGAGAATGGTAACTAATATAGCACATATAAAGTTTAAAACTGTACCATTAAGTTTGCATATATTAGGCACAAATCACAATTGAAATTAACTGATCTGCAGTAAGGGCGCACCAGTCAACTCCATGAAGTGGACTAACCTAAAGTACCACATAGACTAGGAGCATTTACCCTTTCTTTTCCTAAGTACATATTTACCGTATACACTCTTGAATCACTCCAAGAGGCAATGTGATTATCTTATCTCTGTGGATTGTCATCATTTGTCAATATATATAATGGTGATGCATGATCCATCACCCTCAGCTACGTACTTGGGTTGCTTTAAATTGAACAGACAACCAATCAAACAAGCTGTAATGGAAAGGTGGCTATCAGTTTGGTCAATCATCAGCATACACTACTACACCTCTGCAGTCCTCATGTCTTAACTGCATTGACTACAGGCAGCAGACCTGGTTTCAGGAAAACTTGCAGGTTAGATGGGTAAAATTGTCCATATCTCTCCTAAGTCCACCCCCAATCTAAATCATTTTCATAGAAAAGAATATCAACCATCATTATTTCTGATGTAAGGGCTATCATCCTCAACGTCCATTGAATCCCTCTGGGATATCTTTAGTTCATGTCATTCCATGTGGGCAGGTGGGGTGAAAATAACTACATATTGAAGTGTAAAAGCCCCAAACAAATAGGTAGGTGCATTCTAAGCAGTTAAAGAGACAAACCATGTGAGAGACCACCAAACATATAACTCTTCAATTCATAAGTGGGGTTACCACTGATTTCATCCTCATTATTTATGCTTTCTGGAAACACCAAAAAGGAAGTATGGGGAAACCACAATAAACCTCATGCAGTATCTTTCAGGTCATTAATTACTTAGGGCTTGTTAGACTAATTTTGTTTTCAGTTTCTTGTTTTTGTTTTTAAAATTTTGTAAATAAAAGAGAAAATTTTGTTTACAAAATTTTGAAAATGAAAACAGAAAACTAAAAACGAAATCGTAGTCAAACGAGCCCTTAGCCAGCAGTTATGCTACAACAAACAAAATAACAATGTATTCTGTTTGTTGTATAATACTCCAGAAAGTAATCAATGTTTTACTTAACAACACTAGAAACTGTTCCTCATCAAATAAAGACAACAGTAAACAAAAACAACAATCACAAGCCTTAATTTCACTAGATGGGTCAGCTACATGAATTTCTATACCTCCAACCATCTCTATCCATGGCCAAATCTCTTCTAAGGTTATTATATCTTACATTACATTTAAGGGTTTTGCTCAAAGTTTTCTTTGTCTTCCTCTCCCTTTTTTTCCACAAACTTCATCAAGTTCATCCACTGGCCTTGAAAGTGTATCTATAGGTCTAAATAAAGACAAAAGTAGGAAAAGGAAAGAAAATCTCTTGATAGGATAGATTATCAAGGGGTAAGAATAATCGGGGAATTAAAGACATTATTCACTCACAGCGGTGCAGCGCAAGTTAGGAGAGTATTGCAGCAGTCTTGATACAAGATCAACAGCTTCTGGAGGCATGCGTTTATGGAATATCTGATGAAGAGAAGGAAATGGGCATTAGTGTATTTGAAGTGACAATAGACAATGCTAAAAAAAATATATATAGCTCCTTGGACCTTGTGCCACGGGTGAGCCTTTATTTGTGGGAACTTAAATTCTGTATATTTAGGATTCATGCATTTAATTTCTTCCCTTGTTGGAGTGCCCAAAACCTGAAAAGAAAAAATGCACGAATTGTTTGTGAATAACAAAAAGGGTTAAACTCACCAGACAGAACAAACTAAAATGGCAAGCATGTCTAAACCATAAATGGTGAGAAATTGTTAAAACCCATCACGTCAACCTACCAAAAAAAGAAAAAAAAAGGGGAAAGAGTAGAATATAGGTCAAGATCAACATGAACATGTAATTACAGCATTCACAAGCTTGTTTTAGTTTCTTCTTTCAATACCAACAAATGGCATCACATGGATTCCTTCACTTGTTAATTCATACTTATATTTAGAAATATATACTCTGTTGATAGATGGAAACACCTAGCAGCATAAAGGCAAAGAGGTTGTTTATAATTGCTACCAGGCTCACCCTCCATAAAAACAAAAACAAAAAAAAAAGTTCTTCCCAAAAGGTAAATATAAGAAATATAAATGCACTATGGGTGGCACATACAAATGAATGCACGAACAATGATTACCTTGATAATCTCCACAAGCTGGTCGACCCCACTCTCCCCAGGAAACAAAGGCTGATTAACCAACAAAAGGGGAAAAAAAATTAAACGAAATGTTACTGAACCATATAACAATAGTTTTCAGTTTCCTCATTACCCCATATAGGATTCCACATTATAGGTATTCTGAAGTTAAAAGAACCTAGTTAGCAGAAACTATGCACCTGTCCAAGAAGAAGCTCCCCAAGAACACAACCAACAGACCAAATATCAATAGCTGTAGAATACTCTGTAGCTCCAAATATAAGCTCAGGTGCTCTATAATACCTCGAGCAGATGTAAGAAATATTGGGCTCTCCTTTTACCTGCCAAAAATGAGATTCAAGCATTCCAATGAACAAACCAAGTAACAACACTCTCAGTAAAAGGAAAAGAAAAATGGAAACATAAATAATAACATACCAACACTTTAGCACTTCCAAAATCACATAGTTTAAGTTGGTGGGAATGAGGATTCACCTGGCCAGAAAGAAAAACAAGTTCTTAGGTGTAAAATGTTAACCAAGGGGCATGGAGCTTTATCTAGAATTACAATAATGCATATAGAAAATGATAGTTATCTTTCAAAACACGAGGGGTAGAACCTACAAAGATATTTCAAGAAATGCTTAGCAAAATTTATTCCAAAGAACTCCTGCACAGCAAGGGGCTTGCTGAAGGGAGTTGAACAACACTAGAACTTCACTAGATTTACATTATGGTAACAGTAGCCTGAGAATTACACTATGGTAATTGACCAAATCAGTTGAAAGTACAGAAAACAGATGTTTACATACCAAAAGATTTTGAGGCTTGATGTCCCGGTGACAAACTCCAATACAACGATGAATGTAAGACAAGGCCCTGAAGATCTGCCAAATATCAGCAACATATTATAGCCTCGAGAAAATAAACAGCAACTGCTACTCTCTTCCAAGGAAAACATCATAATGATATTATTTTAAAAGCATTAAAATGGCAATATTTATCAGTCAACAAAACAGAAAACAAGCAAAAGAAATGGAGAAGATAGAAGCAGAAGTTATTCTGGGAAGAGAGATGATAACATGAGCACTCACCTTTACCTCCCCTCAGTTAAAAAGAAAAGAAATTTAACCAAAATTAAGACCAAAATATGTGAAAAGTCCAAACCTAGGTAGTCAGGGGAGAAAGACGCCCTTATGGCACTATGAACCTTATATCGCCTATAATGCTAGGTGCCAAAAAAGCGCTCGCCTAACCAAAGCAAGGTGCTAAATTTAAGAAAATGAATTAAAAATATATTTAATATGAAAAAGATAATCAGACTATAATATATTACATTAACACACAAAATATAAGTTATGTAACACATGTTCAATATTTATATAAAAAAAATAATGTTAAATACTTATAGGAAAGCAAAAAAACATACAATATAATATAAATATTCACACAAAAGATATAAGTTACATAATGTATATAAAGTTATATAATATATAATATTAACATACAAACAATATTATATATGAAGTTATAAGTTACACTGTTACAGGCTTAATGTTGTAACAAATATATACAATTCTTTTGTTGCAAATATTAACCAAGTATTGACTAAAAGTCCAGAATAAAATATATATATCATAGAATAAAACAGTGACTGTTGAGCAACAATTAACAGACTCTAAAAAGTTAAAACACTAACTGAAAAACTGCAACAGTGACCAAAAATCAACATCAACAGCATACAACACAAGGAGGAGCCACTAGTCAGGTGCATCTGCTTTTCTTCTTTGTTTTTGCATTTTCCTCTTCATTTTACTACTCCTAATACACCGAGAGACCTTTCACATTCCTTCTGCAGACTACCCTTCACTTTCCTTCAATTTTTCTTTTGATTTTGATCCACTACAGCTTAGGCAAGCACTTGCAGGGCTTGAGGCCTCAGAAGAGTCACTCGCCTGGGCGGCACCTGAGTGAGGGAGCCTCGCCTAGCAGTACGCAAGGTGCTTCCCCAGTGCCTTGCGTCGCCAAAGTGCCTAGGCGACCCAGGCGCTCAATTTTAACTACACCGGTCCAAACTCACCCTTAATTATGGATTCCAACCTTTCTGACAGATTGAACTAAAGCTTTATATATACAGAATGACATGATCAATTAATAATCATACATTAAAAAAAGTTCATCAAATTAAATGTTGCATGGACTTTGCTAATTTTTTCTAGAAACAAAAAAAAAAAAAAAGAGTAAAAAGTCCATGCAAAGCTTATCTTCCAAAAAGTAATAGACAAATAAATAATCAAGACAACCTACAAAAGATATCATGTAAATATCTCATCATTTGATGTATTGATAAAAACATAGTATTACATATTGCATACCACAACAAACTGCTGCCCAAGTAAACATTGAAACAAACACCATAGAGCCACATAATTAGAAAAAGGGAGGCTAACACCGCACCTGATATGTATACAGCTTCACATTTATCAGTGGCATCCGCTGGTTCAACTTATTGTAATGCTTGATAACACGATGAACAGTTTCAGGAACATACTCAAGTACTAGATTGAGGTAAAGTTCATCCTTCTCGGTTGTAGAAAAGAAACAATGCTTCAAAGACACAACATTTGGGTGGTCAAGAAGCCGCATGGTTTGCAACTCTCTGTTCTTATATCTCTTGTCTTGAAGAACCTTTTTAATAGCCACAGTTTCACCAGTCTCTAAGCACTTTGCCTGTAAACAAATATAATCAGCATTAATTGAAGGCATTAAAAGATTATAATAACTATTTCCAAGTTGAACAGAATGCTCCTCACCTGGAACACAACTCCAAATGACCCATGTCCAACTACGCGCTCAGCCATGTAGCTAATTGTCTACAGATTATCAACAACGGATTGACGTCAGACTAAACCAAGTTGAAATAATGAAATTAAGGAATAGAACAGTAATTTCAATTAGAGTGTCACATAGATAAACTATTAGTTTCCAAATCAATCCAAATTTTCACAGCCCCACAGAAAACTTGATTTAAGTAATTGATAGATCAGCAGAGTGAAAGAGACTCCATCTGCTCCCTAGAAAATGGAAAAATAGAAAAACAAATTCTGACCAGTGGCTTATCAACTTGGTGTCCAAACAGGTGCCAAGACCTTGAACTGAAGGTAGAAACAAAAATAGAGTTCACACATGAACATTCTATTTTATCTTCTGAGTGGTAAGAAAAATAATATGATCAGCTACTGGAGATTACCTGCTTTGCCTGGCCATTTCGACCACCAATAGTTGTCACTATTATATGACCAGTCTCTGTCCCATTTCCATCAACAACTGTGGCCTCAACTTCCTAGAAAATAAAAGCACAAGTTAAAAATTGTCCCAGATAATCAAGAAAACAGTAAAGTCGTACCTTATCATCCCTAATTTTCATTTCACTCATCTCCTCAGGCAACTTATCCAACTTGTCAACATCAACATTATGGCTAGTGGATTCTCTTAAACCAGAAGTAGGTGCAACACCTACCGAAGCCATGAGCTAAATAAAACCTTCCACTCTCTCTTTCACCTTAAAAAACAACTCATTAACCTATGAATCAACGAGATAAAGTTAAGCATAGGTAAAAATTAAACTTTGCATAGCAGCTCAAAAATTCTTTGTACCCGACAATAGAAAAGAGCCAAATTTGAATTGCGTATTAAATGACGTAAATCACATAAATGTACCAAATATGAATTTTGAAATGAACTGCATATAAACTTTTTCAGGGTAGTGACTGCCACAAGGGAAGCAGTGGCACCACACATTTTTAGGCATGCACCATAATAATAGTGAAAACTAAATTAGTAAATTTTTGTGCCCAAAACATCTTACCAAATGCATATTCTCTTTCTCCCAAAATCACATACATCAGATTTGGAAATAGTTTTGGTACGTCTACGTCATTAGTCAAAAGTTCTGGTATGTTTTAGTCAATGCGCTATGCACTAACTTTAAGCTGACGTCAATAATTTTTATGTGATTTCTGTGACCAGTTAATTTGTCATTCTTTACAACCATATAATGCCCGACCCAGAATATACTGATCAATAGAATAAATACTGTGAACAGAAATATGTAGTTTAGCCCATAATTGTTATATGTTAATATAGTTTTAAAAATAAAAAAGAAGAAACAAATTACCTTAATGTTGACCTGTTCAGTTGAATAGAAAAATGTGGCTCATGAAGAATATAGATGAGTAACTTTCATCCTCTCGTCAAAATATTTAGCATTAGATTGAATTGATCTAGATTATTTTTCATTTATCAACCTTCCTTCAACTGAAAACTAGATTTGTATAGAGTTTGGCCCCTTAAGGAGGTTTTGTTACTTATTAGGGGAAAAAATGGAACTTTCAAAAAGAAAAAAATGTATAAACTTTGTTCTTGAGAGTTAGGTTGAAGAACACAAGACTAAAGGTACTGTAGATTTGTATTTGAAAGTCATAGATATGTAGCTCAACTCAAACGATTTGGTTTGTTGAAAGAAAGGGAAAATCATTAAAACATGCCTAGTACAAGATGCTGGATATTGCTACAGAGAAAACTGTCCCTATTCTTCCCAAATGACTTTGATAGCCCATAACACCAACGCCATTATAACTTCATTTTAATTACGACAGATATAGCAGACAATAGCAGATTCAGCAAGGACAAAAACTGTAACTCAACTCAGATCTAGGTATACTGTTTTTAAGAAATGCTATCAGAATATAAGGGAAAATCAATATTTCTGTTTTCTTTCTGATAAGTTCAACTGCAACAATAGGAAATTCACAACAGAGTCCCACAATGGTTGAACTTATCATCTCAACCAATAAAACTTCCAATCTACTGCTAAAGTCAAGCATAACCGTCTATTAACTTTGAAATTGATCATGCACCATGACTTTTCTACAACTTCAAGTTCCACAACAAACATTCTCTCCAGAACAATGCCAAATTGCAATCCCCTCAACATTTTCCAAATAAAGTTATAAGCATTTCTATCACTTTAACTACCTCATGTTTCAGACTTCACTATACCTTCTATATCACTAAACATCCATTGCCAACTTTTTTATTAATAAAGAAAATTTCCAAAGAGAGCTCATCAATAAATTGTACACTGGACTCAAAAGAGAAAGGTAAACCCATAACCTACAAAAACAGGAAAGCAAGAAGAATGGTTCCCTTAAGCAAATATATATATATATATATATATCTTTCTCAGCACTCTCAAAAGTTCTATTTCTCTCTCGCCCAATGTTCACCACACACAAAAGACAATCAGTTCCTAAACTCTCTATACCTCCTAATTGGGCAGGCCCAACCCCGTGAGTATAAAATTTCATCACAGAAGCTCTCACTATCCAATGTATACCAGAAAGGAAAAGAACAAACTCCAAACATCATGAATGACAATACAGGGAAAGAAGTAAGTGATCTACAGACTCCCCATCCTCCTTCCAAGCACCAACCATTTACAATTTTGCCCCACTTATCAGTTGTTAAAAGGTCTCTAAGCGAGGCTTTCCAGTAAAAAATTTCCAAAGGAGGGTCCAATTTGCCTCAACCGTACCACAGAGAACACCATACAACAAGTGATCAGAGAAAAACTAAGCAACTCAGAGTTTGCTTAGAAAAAAAATTAATGAAAATTTAAAACTTCCCCAAGTGTCTGCTTCTGAGAGTGTGAAGAAAGACCCAAAAACATACAGAAAGAAATAGAAAGTGAAGACTTCAGTAGAAGTATAATATGGTATATGAATATATAAAAAGAAATGAAAGAAACAGAAACAGTGCGAATCTAAGAACACAAAGCAAGATCTTCTCTATCTTGCGAAACCCAGAACAGGAAACAACATCAACTCACCAGGAAAGCATCAAAAACCCGATCTACAGACCCAAATCAGCAAAACCACCAAAAAGATTGGACTTTTTTTTTTTTCCTTTTTTTGGACTTACGAACACCAGGATCTGATCCAGAAAGAAGCCATCACGAAAGAGAACCACGGAGAAGAGAAGAGTGGCATACCGGTGGAATCAAACGCAAGCAGCACCAGAGGGTCACCGATCTGCGGCTGTAAGAATCAGCGGCGGAGATGAAACCACGGGCATTTGAGGGAGAAAAATGGTAGTGAGAAGGAGGGGCAAATAGACAGACACAGAAAGAGATTTGCATATAATTTCGTGTTTTTTGTGGTACTTTTACTATTTTTTCTATTTTAGTTTATTTTGTGTCTCTGTTTGTGGCTGGTGACACTCCCAAGTCAACATTACCATGAAAATATGTTTCTGTTTGTAGAAAGACAAATATCTGCAAGAGATAGGGAAATTTTACCTTATTATTTTTATTGATATTATGTATAATATAAAAATATAATGTATAATATATCTTATAACTATTATATTTGTCTTTTACGACACATCTTTCTTGTTATATGATACAATATTAATGCTAAGCCAGATGAGTAAAAGTGTGCCTATTAAATTCAATATATGCAAGTGCAGATGTATTTGTGACTTCTTCCAATGTGTTATATTTATTATATATGTTTTGAGAAGATCTTATTGTGATTGGTAGTTTGAATCTTGTTTTAGTTTTGATTCAATTTTTTTTTTTTTTGGTGATATTTGGGTCATGTCTTTAGTTTTAAATTTGAAGTTGGATATGATAATATTTTAGTACATAATTCTAATACAATTTTCATATAAAAAAGTTTTATGAGATTATAGTGAATGAAAATAGTTGATATGATAATAATTCATACATCAGTATAATGATAATATGATTAAAATATTTTAAAAGGTTTTAGAATGAACTTCAGATGATTTGCAAATTTAATTGTTACATTTTTTCATTAAAAGTTGATGAAAATAATTAGAAGCTAAGGAAAAGAAACAAACAACCAAAAGTGAAAATGAAAACCCAAAAACATTGGATGTAGAGAGAGGCTTTTATTATTGGGGTGATCAAATTTTAATTAGATCTTTCGATTCTAATACTAAATCAGTCTAGTCTGATCCGATCTTAATTCGATTTCATATTTATCTCTGAATAAATAATAATAATAATAATAAAGGGAAAGAAATCCACAATGAAACCCACCTGTCAAGAAGCTGCAACTAAACAAAGATTTGTATTCAGTGTTATTATTATTAGAATAGGAGTGATGAACATGGCAGTGCTTTGCTGTCTGGTCTGTGTTTTTAAGGACACAAAAAGTTATTAATGGTCAAATAATGTAAACCCATAACATAAATGACTAAGTTATGAAACATCTTTCATGGATCCATTTCATTCTCTCCATTGCCAGATGTAACTAAGGATAAACAAAATAACAGAAAAGAAGAGAGAGAGAATGAAAGCCCACTAGAGTATTTGATTGAGTCAGTCATGAGAGTTGAACCACCCATCTTATCATCTGTCAGCAAGCTCGTCAATGATAAATGGGTCCAAGGGGATAAAAAGGCAATGACATTTGGTGTCCCACTTGGCTTGTCACATTTGAAATAATTTTGAGCCATTTGAGGGTCAGTGTCGGGCCTTCTATGAACCATTTAAATTATCAAATAATCAAACGGCAATCTAGAGGACACTTTCAATCACTAGTTGGATGTCTACCTGACCACATATATAAAGAGATGGTCCTTTTAATATGAAGTAATGCCACCAATTTACAACCTGCAGGTTCTATATCTATATGGTCTACGCATCCTGTTGAGCACCCAAGACATGACATGGCCATAAGAGAACAAAAAAGCCCTGGGTGTTTACTTCTAAGGTGGTTCACTAAACCACAATAAAGCAACCACTACCACTACTACTACTGTAACCACTGTTCTTCTATGCTACAAAAGAGAACCACGATGATGATGAGAGTGAGACCCTCCCCTCCTCTCCTCTCCCATCTTCTATCTAAGCTTTGGCCTCTTGGGGGCAGCCCTACTGGGACCAGCTCGAGACTTCCCAAAAGCCTTGGCTTTCCTTCGCCTCCTTTCATCGTCGCTCTCCAATTCATTCGCTTTCTCCCTGTCGGCATTACTGGCTTCCCTCTCCAACTCTTCCCATGTCTTGCCCTTCTCTTCCTCTGAATCTTCATCTGATTCCTCTTCCTCATCCTCGGACTCCACTAGCGATGCACTGTCAGAATCATCATCCTCCGACTCTGACTCAGGCTCCACATCTGATGGCTCGTAACCTCGGTCGGACTCCTCTGTGTTCTCGGACTCCTCTGAGTCACTAGCTTCTAAGTTCAAGAACTCCCATCCCCCCTCCTCGATGAACCCCTGTGGATCTTCAGTGATTGTTTTCAGTATGGAGTTCCAGTTCATATTCAGTCTGCTTTCGTAATATTTGAGGTCGGTTGCATCAAGCCACTCTTTGATGCCATCAAGTGCTGTAGAAGGAATAGAATCAATTCGCAGCACATTGCGTTTGAAGTCCTTGAATACGACAGCCATGTCAAAGTTCTTCTGCCCAAGACCCACTCTCTCGAGGTTTACAATCTCAATCTCACTCAATGTGACCACAAGGAAAGGACTCTCTATCAGCTCAACCAAGCAGCTCGAAGTTGGGACAATGAATACTGAGGCCTTATGCGGAACTCCATGGAAGCCTAGTTCCCTCAGAGGCTGATCAAACTCGAGGTCAAGCTCTTTGAATTGAGGCTGAGCCCAGAGATCATTCACACGGTTCACGAAAGTCTGGAAATCCATGTTGATTTTATTCTTCCGTTGCCTCTCTCGTTGTTCTTCCTCAATCTCATCAGGGTCATAAGCAGATCTCTTCCCCCCTCCAAGGGTCTGGACCACATCCATCACTTCAACATAGAATTGGACATCCTTGGTTTTCTTGTTTCCAACCATTATGTGGTTGTGCAAATGGAAGTGAACAAGAGTGATCATTTCATTCTCTGCAGGTTGAAAGAAAGCATGCTTGATATTTCCATACATAATATCCACACGCTGATCTTGCCGCGAGGTTGAATACCGAAACCCGTTTGTGTGAGCTTCTAGTGCACCAGACAGCTTTCTTCCACGGCCACCAAATGGAGGACGGATCCATAGGTCAAGCAATCTTATTGGTCTAAATTTATTCCCTGCTAATACCAACTTCTCTTGAGTAACCAAAGTTGCGCGCTCAGCTCTCTCCGACTCCCTCGCCACAACATTCCGCCTAAGTGTCTTAATCAACTGTACTATTTCACTAGAATGCCTTGGATCCTTGGACCGAAAGGAGACCTCCTTCAGATATATAGACCCCTGATGCTTCAAAGAGTTTGCATCGTGAGGATTGAAAGGGGTCCCAGGAACATTAAACATTATGCGGATATAGCAAGTTCTATTCGTGTCCTGCTGGCTAGAGACCGTCTTAACAGTGGAAACATGGAAAGGGATCATGCTTCCATATATAGGTAAGAGGATGACCTCATTCTTCTGGTCAACCTGAATCTTCATTTCTCTAGGAGGGGGCACATCATCAACATTCCTGTATGCAATTAACTCGTTTGAAGTCTTTGCAGAAGCACGGTTATCTCCAGTTGCAGGATCTCCACCAGCAAGACGTCTGGCAGTTTCTTCATTCTTCTGACGAGCAAGTTCAGCCTGGTGTCGCCTTCTCTGCTCTTCCTTTGTTAACTCTTGACTGCCTGATCTTAGAGTCGCCTTGGAATATAGAGTTGTAGCAACATTGGAGTCAGCTTTCACTTTAGGCTGTTGCTCTTCTTCTTCAACTTCAACTTCATTAAAGGAATAAGCCACATCCTTAACAGCCTTAGAGCTTAGTATAGTCGCCACATCATGGCCCTTCTCAGTAACAATAACAGTGTCTGCAAGCATCAGAGAAAAATTCTGACTCTTAGGGTTCTTATTCTGTGTCTGCAAGTTCTGGAAACCAAGTGCCACATTGAAAACCATGCCTGGTTTCAACACCCGGTCATTCTTGGCATTAAGACTTAAGCCCGATTCACGAAACTCTAGACCAATCCCTGTACCTGCAGATTTTGTCAGGTTACCTACTAAATCAGGAGCATCCCTCTCAACCACAGAGAGGGCTGCCAGATGCACAGCACCAACCTTGTTCCCAGGCTTTAATGCACCAATTGCAGCTTCATGAGCTCTCAGTAGAACCTCATAAGCCTTGCTTTGTTTTGGAGTCGAATCAATTAGGAAAGTCCTAGCAACATTGGAGCAGTAACTATTGTACCGAGAACCAATAGCACATATGATCACACTGGGAGAATCATAATACAGATACTCGTCATCACTTGTAGCATTAGGTCTCAGATCAAACTTGCCACCACTCTGAATGATTGGAGGGTAACAGATATCTACATTTTCAGCCTTCAACTTCACCTTAACTTTGTAAGGCTCCATTATGGCCTTCTCAGTCTCATTCATCAGTGAAGAATGTGTGATTTTTTTCTCCTCATCAATAGCCTTCTCAAGTTTTGGAACCACAAAATTCTTCATCACGCTAGCCGTCAAATACGCAGCCTTCTTCACATTTATGATCTCTTCACTGTCCTTAAATGCAAAAAGGTCAGACAACCCATTGGTTATGTCACTCAGCTGAAGATTAGAGTTCTTCAGCTTTTCATCCCATTTCTCCAACAAATTCCCCTCTGGAACTTCTCTTTTTATATAACCAACCACAGGACCATCAGACTTCAACTGTGCGCGAATAGCCTGAAGCATAGCATCCATTTGTGCAGTCCCATCATCACTTTTTGCCTTTACATGCATGACAACTTCCAGGCCAACAGGCTCCTTAGCAGACTTTTTCACAGAATCAAGTAAAGAGGCCTTCTTCTGGCTACACAAGAAATGAATCTGCTTGTCCTGGAAAACCATTATGGTATCAGGGAATTCATAACCAAATAACCAAACGTTTAGAGCGGAAGATTTCAGGTATCTTAGATCATCTGAAGCAGGAGGTGTAGCAACTGCAAGGACATCAGAAGAGCCCCAGAGCTCAGTTTTGTGCTCCCTCCAGTGGGAATAAAGGGCCTGCAACCTTCTGTTGAAGACCTGTAAATCAATAGCGTAAGGACTCCCTGCCACAGAAACCCTCCCATTTCCAGGTGGGCCGCTCCTTTTTCTGTTTTCTGCCATGGCAGGTTTGCTGAATCCAGAGTTACTCTGCAAATACACAGCAATTAATTTACCCATCAGTGAGCCACTAAGAAAGCTTTATGAACCTCCCTCCCTCCGTTTTTTTTTTTTGCCAGTAAAATATCAATCTCATTCTTAAAAGACAGTGTATCTCACACAGCTCCCAGAAGGCTATCTATAAATGCATTTATAATATGAGAAGAAGAAGAAACAAACTATAACCCTATCTCTATTTTTTCATAAAATAATTAAAATTGATTTTTGAACATTATGCCTATTTATTTATTTATATTCAAGTCTTCAATTCTGCAGCAAGAGCGAGATCCGAAAAACCAAAGCCAAACAAAGAAACTAAAATCAACAAAAGCAGGAAGCTCATATCCTTATGATGCTATGGAAAATCCTCAAATCAAGGGCCTTCTTACAAAACTAGGGTTCCACTTTGAGTCCTGGGATATCAAAATAAAACAAAATAAACAGAAAACCTAGGTACTCAAAATCAACCAATCAATTCTTGCCCATACACAGTCCCAATCGGTTCACACTTTCGCACGTTCACGCATATTTCCAAACTCAAGAAAAACCAAGGTTTCAGGAAGTTGGGGAAACTCTGAAAACCGCACAAACCAAAGGAAAATCAGGGGCTGAACTTACATTCCTCCAAGCGGCGAGTGATATTCGAGTCGAGAAAATAAACTTTCCGAAGCCAATTAGGGTTTGGCTTCGATACGGATGCTAATGAAGACTTCTTCCAAGGGAGAGGGCTAGGGTTAGGGTTTTGAAAGCTTCGTAGAATAGAGGGAGATTGAAGTGAAAATACGACGGCAAATCAAGCTCTCACAGATAAATAAGCTTCCAAGTTTGGCATGAACATGTGATTACACTCGAAGAATCAAAGAAATTCTAGAAAGAAGAGATGAATCGAAGCCAATACGAAGAGGGAACGGTAGAGAGCCAGCGAGGGACGTCAAGAGAACGAGAGAGAGAGAGAGAGCTCCAAGAGAAGCAAATGTGCAATTGGAGCTCGAGGGCGCCCGGCACGAGCTTTTATAGGGGTGGGCAGTTACATATCAAGACCTAAAACTAATCCAAATTACAGGAATGCCACCACGCCCGCCTAGAATTTCCAAAAAGTTGCTGGATGACGTAAGAGTTATTTGCATGGACTGAAATGCCCCTGCGATTACGCCGCCTTTGTGTCCCACGTGGGAAGTAGGGGGCTTGTCAGAGAGCTATTTTGGTAATTTGAGTTCGATGACTTGCGGTTCCGTCATTTGAGACTGCCAGCTCGGTCGGGTTGGTGGCGCAGCATTGTCATGGGATTTTACGTTTTTAGCCTTTCCCGTTTGAAATGGAAGGTTAATTTAACGGCTTGCTTAACAATGGCGGGAAACCACATACCTCACAGATTTTATCTATAATTAATTCTTATATGTTTCAAAATAAATTATTATTATTCCCGAGACACATCCAGCTTACGTGATTGAGTCATGATAAGTTAGAATTTATACTAATAAATCATGAGTTTGATTACTTGCTCTACATAATACAATTTATTTTTTCTATCGAAATCTAAAATACAAAATTGTCGAAAGACATAATTTTAAAATAAATTATTAATAATATTAATAATATACGATAAAATTTTACTTATGCACTTGAATTACATTGCTACAAGTTCGATTTACTATCTTATAAATTTGAGGTTTGTCAAATTTAATTATATTAAGTGTTATTAATTTATTAATTTTACGTAAATATTTTAAAATATATTTCATAAAAACTTATTATGAATAATTAAAATTCATTGCAATTCGAAGACTTATTTTAGAACAAAAATATATTGTCATTAAGCTAATATCTCCACATAATATTAATTGATCCTAATCGTAATTAAGTCATCAAATACATATATATAATCTTTTGATTTTTTTTTTTTTTTTGGAGCTTAAGATAAATTGTGCATGCAAGAATTAGATGGACGAAAACATCAATGAGGTGAGTTATTGTAAGAGAGGAATTTTGTAGCTAAAGAGAAGAAAATCGAAGAAAAATTGACCAACAACTCTTTGATAAGACATGCGATATAATAACTTTATAAAAGATATGATTATAAACAAAAATAAACGAAGATATAAAATTCATGTAGTCAAAAGAAACAATGTTCTACTGCTGAGAATGTTTCTTCTTGTCATTAATCATTCTCAAGTCTAGATGAAGGAAGAGAGCTACTATGTCAAATAATTGACGACTATGGTAAAATGTACCGTATCTTTCAACATGACTTCTGCATGGAAGCTAGAGGTAGAATTCATTTAGTTGACCTTAACTAGAGTGATTAAGGGTCGCGACGCCAAAATAATATTAATACAATCAAAATGTTTACCTAACCAAGATGGATCAAATCCAAAACTGCCATTCATTCAAGAACTGTTTCAACCGTCCTGTTTCTTCTTCTCTTCATCTTTCAACTGGGAACCTTCACAGAGATCAAAAGGTACAGAAGTTGGAATCTAATACAATAGTTAGAAGCTTCCTCTGCTTCTGAACTTGCAAAGCTGCAAAACTTCTCCTTTTAGATCATACCTGAAACTGAATAAGATGCAAAAAGTATTAACAAAATTCATCACAGAGAAAGAAGCCAGCTGAAAATGGTAATGTCAAGAAGTTCCGAGCTCGAAAATGGAAACCAACAACAGGTAAAAACTAAATCCTTACAATGATAAAAGTAAGCAAGAATTCGAAGAAATGGTAGCTGATGTGTTTGTGTTTGTCGATCAACTAGCAGTAGCAGCATGAAAACTCTTTCTCAACATTAAGGTTATGAATAATGATATTTGGTCCTACTTCTTAGTTCGAAATGGTAGTCTGCATGAAATTTCTTAAGTGCCCTTGCATTGGTTTGAACAAATCATTGTAATTATTAAAACCGATGCAAGGACGTTTTAGACTTTCCATGCAGGAGGACTATCATTTTGGACTAAGAAGTAGGACTAAATAGCATTGTCCGGATGGTATATGTATATATATATCTGTGAGTACGATCACTTTCTCAAGGAACTAAAGGCGACTTTAACCATGTGCCCCTATCCTTAATGGTAGAATGTGTTGTTTCCATTAGCTTAAAAGGGTGTCTCTCTTGTACAAGGCATCTTGCTTTCCATGAGGGAGGTTTGTTTTTATAGGAGGTCTTATCCTTGTTTTGCAAAAAAGTTATTTCCGCAGCTCAAGTCCATGACCTTACTATCACAAAGGAGCAACCCTACCCCTTCGATTAGCTTAGGGATGCAAATATTTGGGGAACACAATGGAACAGCAAAAGAACTACAAAAAGTGTGAGTATTTTTGAAATAGAAATCAAGTCTATATAAATGTTCAAATAAATGCAGTAATGAAATTGTTGATCACTTTCTGTGAGTACGATCACTTTCTCAGGAAAAAGAAATGTTTAGGCAAATGGAATTGAAATGAAAATTCTTTCTTTGAGCCTGCTGTAAGAAGAAGATCAAGATAAAAGGCTGGAGTGATGACAGAAACTGGAATGAGATATTCTAATATCAATTTCACCTTTCTTGCTGCTCCTGTGACAGGTAGGTCATGAATTTGAGTTTGTATAAACAGTCTCGTTGCAAAGAAGGGTAAACCCTATGTATAAAAACGACTCTCCCTGGGCCCTCACAAAGTGGAGAGCCTTGTGAACACCCTTTTTAGTCCAATCTTTCTTGCAAGTAGAAAGAAGGTAAAACACAATCATATACAGTTCATTAAAAATGTTCAACTTAAAGCGATCAACAAGAATTTGAGCACTAAGAAAGCATCAGGTTATTGACCCAATAGGAATGAACTTACAGATGATAAATATAATGACACATCTTTGTTCTGGTGAGCCACAGCAACTGATTTTGCCTCTTTTCAGTTTGACTTCTCATAAACGCTATTATATTGGGCACTTCAGCTGTTAAAAAAAAGAGACCTTTCAGTTTGAGTACAGAAAGAAGATGTTATCAGATACATCCAACTGTATTTTAATTCTATAAAGAGAAAAATCCCAAGAACAAGCAGGAATTAGAAAAAAAAAACTGAGTAGCAAATAAATGTTGGTAGGTGCATATGAGTCCTTCTACAAGAATTTGTAGCTTACAAACTTCACACTTACCTAGGCTGCATCAGTCAATGTGGCAGCACCGTAACTAAAACTGGACCACTGGCTGCTTAAGATTTTTATTCAAAAAGCTGTTGCAAGCAGCTAACATGCCCAATACTGATCTTACCAGAAAAAGAAAAGAAAAAAGGATCTCTTAGCTTCTACAGGCTGACAAAGATCAACTTAGACATTGAATATTCACTTGTAAATTAGGAGGAGTTGCTCCTAAATGGAAAACAGAATTGCTCAAAACCTAAATGGAAAGTGGTTCTTACAAACTTTCTTGGCTTCTTCATATGATCTGTACATCATCAACTTCTCTAACCAAGTTAACACATGGGTAAGGTTCATTTGCTCACAATATGTAGTTTTTCTTGAGAACTACCTATTGTCTTTTTTATTTGCTCTTACCAATTGGTTAGTCTACTATTCTAAACAAGATGAGCTGATTTGTGTTGAATGAGGGTTGAATTTTCATTGTGTTCCAGACTCGAGAGAATAGGTTTTAAGGAAATGAGCAGTTATTTCAGAAGAGGTTCCGCTTCAAGTTCTAATGCCCTAGAATAGAATCAGTATAAGCAAATACAACAATGAAACATTGGACAAGTCAAGTATGCTGACATAGATTAATAGTATTTTTCTTATGCTCTATTTGCTATAGCATACCTTAGTGTCATAAATAAGACTTTGTAATCTTAGTTCTAATGTTTTCCTGTGAAGCAGTGATGACTAAATAGCAAAACTCCTGCTTTACTTCATTTAAACAAGCATGAGTAGAGAATTGTTTCCACTGCACAGACAATTCTATAACATGGACTACTAGATTTAGAGGAATGTGAATCTTTAACCCTTTAGCTCCATTTGACATCATTGCTCAGGTTGTTACCATTTTGCTCCAAATAGAGAACAAATACAAGTCATTTGCTCTTATCCAAGTAAATAAACTTATTATTTTTTAACGAAGAAATAATTTTGTCTATATATGGAATATTCTTGTTCCATACTTTGAGCCATATAAACGGTTTGCTTAGCAAGGACAGGAGGTACTTGATCTTGACAATTTCTGGTAATTGCTTACAAAGTAGCAAATAAATAGGGTATAAAGATGATCTAATGGTTTTACTGTTTAGGGTTTCTGTTTAACTAGGATAGGGACTGAGAGCAGAGGTGTTTTATGATCTTTCAATAAAGAATTTACTTTTCCAGAGAATTTTGCTTTGTCAACATGAATGTTTCTAGCCTTACTATGTATTGGCTTAGATCTTTTGGAGGCACAAAGGAAGATGGTTTAAACTGCAGATTAGGTAATATGTGGAGACAGAAAATTAAAGAGCATCCTCTTGTAAGTTACTGGACTTGAAAACTCGCTCAATTTGATTATGAGTCATGATTTTGCCTTTAGTGTTAATGGAGATTAAAATGCTCAGTTAATTAATCCTATTTATGCAAGAACTGCATCTTCATGCTGTACTCTTGTTTTGCTCACCTACTGCCCAAACTAGTACCCAGTTACTTCATGGTTCATACTATTCATTGGAATCACTGGAGCATAGACTGACATTATTATTCTGCTTGTTTGATTTGCATATTTTTGTACTAAAACTCCTCTTTCATTTACATGTGAAAGACTTACCCACAACCTCTTAACGCAGACAATCCCAAGAAAGCAGATTAAAGTTATTTGACTCCAGCTTGGATGAGAGCACATGCTTGAATTTATTCTCTGATTGGAACATGTTTGCCTTTTCAACTGAAACCATTTATAACAAAAACTTATGGGAAAACAAATAAAATGAAAAAGCAGGACATAACTTTGCTGCTAAATGATCACAACCATAGCAATGATGTCAAATGGAGCAAAAGGTTCAACAATTCTCATTCCCCTAAATCTAGTAGTCCATGCTATAGAATCCTCTGTACGTACTACCCAAACAATTTTCTAGTTGTGTATAAAGGAAGTAAAGCAGATGTTGCAACTCTGCTACTTTGGAATCCCTGTTTGGCAGGAAAAATTTTAAATTAAACTTACAAAAATCATATTTTTTCTTCAGTAAGTAAAATATATTACCGGAAAAACGAGAAACTGACTACAAACCAAGCAGGGGCATCCTCCGCAACAAAAAGAAACAAGCAGCCTCAAACAACGAGGACACAAGACAAAACACACCCAAAACAAAAACTACATATATTTTTTCTTCCGGCCATAGAGAGCCCGCATAGCCAGGGCATATTTTTTCTTCCGCTCTCTCTTTCGCTGTTTCTTGGATTTGGGTGGAAAGTACTCAGATCCCGAACATGAACTATCTTCCTCCACAGCTCGATCTCGCTTTCCCTTCTCTTCAAGCACCATATCTGTCACAGCCACACCCCCCATCTCCTCTGAACAAACCACATCTTCAGAAGAGGGAATATCCATATCAGCCTCTAATACGGTACAGAACCGATTCGCCATCAACACTCCCGCCTCTCTCGTCGGAACAGGGGAAGACGTAGATGCATGCTCTGCAATCCTATTCAATGACGAATATGACACTTCCTGCAGAGTGCTCTCGTGTTGCCCCTTACCATGAGATGGCTTCTGGGCCGAAACGGTCGTTCTCTGAACCATCTGGGTAGGCTGAGTAGGCCCGTTTGGGCAACGGGCTAAAGCATGGCCGAAAACCCGACAGTGGGAACAAACAGACGGCATCCAGTGGTATTCCACAGGCATTCGCAACAGCTTGGGCTCCCCCGTGCTATCATCAATGCCTCGATACAAATTGATATGCCTAGGAAACTCTGAGGATACATCCATCTCTACACACACCTGAGCAAAACCGATCTGAGACCAATCCTGTGACATAGAATCCACATGAATTGGTCTTCCAAGAGCACTAGCAACCATAGCAATACCCTTCTCGTTCCATCCTTCCAAAGGAATGTTAAAAATTTTGACCCATAAGGGCAAAGACGTATGGGTAGTCTGGGAAAGATCCATGCCCACTTCCCAAATTCTCAAAATTAACGGCCGCCGAGCAAAATACCAGGGTCCCCCATCAAACACTTTCATCATATTGTCCTCACCATCAAAACGAAATCAGAAATAACCTGAGTTATTCGAAATTACCTCAATGAGACCAAAGGGTTGCCAGAATCGCCGAGCAATCGCTTGCACCACTTGGAAAGAGAGCAGTCCATCAATGAAGTAACCCACCAAAGTATTACACCAATACTGCATGCCTTTATCGATAACATCATCCGAAAAACGCACCGTGGGGCCATCTGCTGGAAAATTAATTGGTGAATTTGCCAATTTTTTGGGCATATGATGGTTGCAAGGTTCAACCAATCCAGCCCAAGAAGATTTACTTCCTCCAATGGGAATACCATGCGCAGGAAAGGATCCATCATGCACAGCCTGCTTCCTACACTCACAAAGCCCAGCTTCAGAACTGCCCAAACCCCCAGCGTTAGGCCCACCCTCTGTAGGACCCAAAGAAGCACAATATGGCTGCACACCTGGGCCACGAAAACGTGGGCTGCCATCCAATCTTCCAGCCAAGCCATGGGTATAGAGACCTGACCCATTGGGCCCCGAACAAGAATCAAGCGAACCTCTACACTCAGGCCTATAGGCCGATCACTCTTGGGGCCCACCCCGAGTTCACCCCCCAGCCCATCACGGCTTGCCCTTCCATGCATGGGCTCCACAGACCCATTCGGCCCAGCCTCCCCATAATGAACTGGAGAAGATTGAGCAATCTGTCCACTCACTGAAATCTTGCTATCATTAGGGAAATTTGATGTGATAGCATCAATCGCATCCACTGAAGGGGGAGGGAACCCCGCTGGAAAAGACGTCGGGATTGCCGCCGAAAAACTCGTACCACCCCTCACCAGATCACGCAAATCACGAGAATCCATTAACCCGCCGGCCACAGTCCCAACCGGTTCGGGCGCTCCCGGCGATCCAACCACATCCCTCTCCGACGAAGACCCCGCCACAGGATCCAAAGGCCCATATCCAACACCCAGCCCGATACCTTCATCTAAACGCTCCCCACGGTTGGGTAAGTTTAAACGGTGAGATTCATTCGCCTCTTCCTCCATTGGACCTCTTCCTGTATCACGCACCCCCACCTGTGAATCCACTTCTTGCACCAAGCTGGAATCCGGTTGCACTCAACCCGCTTTCGCACGATCCGATGAACCAGAACCATCTTCTTTGCCCGAATACCGCAGGACTCCGTCACCCCGATCACCACGGCCACAACCAGCCCCAGCCACCCTCCATCCAGACCTCGACCGGGCCTTCAAACCACCCTCCACTCCCAAAGCAACACCCCTAGATGCAGATCTCGCCGGCGATGCCGGCCGAGATCTCATCGGATCAGATCCCAAACAATTTTCTAGTTGTGTTTAAATGAAGTAAAGCAGATGTTGCAACTCTGCTACTTTGGCATCACTGTTTCACTGGAAAATTTTTGAAATTAAACTTACAAAAATCATATTTATGACATTAAGGCATCCTAGTGCTAAAGAGCAGAGCAAAAACAGTATTGGGTTATGTCGACATATTTGATTTATCCAAAGTTTCATTGTTGTATTTGCTGATTTCGTTAAACCTATTCTCTGGAACTCAACCCAAACCCATCCTTCATGCAACAGAAGTCAGCCCAACGTGATCTTGCTAAGAATAAGAGCAAACACGATAGGCGATATGTAATACTGAAGAAAGAGTTCAAAGTTTCAAATCCAGCAGAACCGGGGCAATGTACCCGCAGTTCATCGATCAAACAATCCGCAGTTGAATCATACAAATGAAAACGCGTAAATAACTATAAATCGTGAGCAAATAGACCTTACCCATATGCTCATTTGGTTAGAAATCGGCGATTGTAGCAGATCATACTGTGATCAATCAGCGCTCGATGAACGCTTGCGGCTTGCGAAACCACTTTCCTTTCGGGTTTCGAGCAGTACTGCTTCGCTCGTCAATGGGCGTTGGTTTCTGGAAAAAAAAAGGATTTTTTGGTAAATTGCACATAAACCCTTTATTGTTTGAATTATTCGTAACGAGACCTTTATAGTTTAGAATTTTGATTTTTTTCTCAAATATATCATCTAAAGATATTTTTTTGCTCAAATATTTTGTTATTGAACTAATTAAAATTTACTAACTGAATAAATGGAATAATAAAATAAAATTAAATCGAATCAACCAATTAACCCAAAAAATTAAACTAACCAATAATCGAAAAAATCGAATTCAAACCATATAGATTGAATTGAATCGATTAAATAGAAGAAACATAAAAAAAATTAAAAAAAAAATTGAAGTAGCCAAAAGAAAACATATAAAACTAAAAAAAATAACGTCATTTTATAAATATCAAAATAATTTCATTTTAAAGTTTGCTCGATTCGATTATTTTGGTTATTTCAACAAAAAAATCAAACTAAAAATTAAAAATTAATTTTTTAAAAAAAAATTAATCAAATTGAACTGATACAAGAAAAAAAGTTAATCAAACTTTTCAATTGATTCGGTTAATTCAAATAAACTAACATTTTGCTCTTTCCTAAATATATGTTGTTAGGAGTTGGATATTTTGAATTTCAATCATATTGAGTTATGATAAATTGATAAAAGAAATTAAAAAAACTATAAATAAAAAATAATAATATGTATGTAGAACTCATTTGATGATGTTTAGGAAAATAAAAAAATTCACATATGTTAAAGTGTCAGGTCACTAATGTTATGTTAAAGGTTAAAACACCTAATCAACTCAAAAGTTGACCCTAAATGTTCAAAATTCAAATTCTAGACGAACAAAATACTCAATAATTGCCCAAACATAAGCAAATAAAAAAAAAGGACTAATCTAAGTAGAAAATGTGTATATTGAAAGTATCTTCTAGGTCAGGGTATGGATGATCTTCACAAAATATAATTCATGTATATAAAGGTATCAAAGGACTTATCTAGTAAGTTTTAATCTAGAAACAATTTTCATATGATAAACCCTCAATATTAATGCTGTATCGGCCTATCTCCTGGAGCCCCCATGTACTAAGAGGATCCGTAAGAGAGTTATTACTAAAATGATATCGAACAATATCACAACTACAATTCATATACAACCCTTATTAAAATCGTAATCTTTTTTTTATATAACATCTCATAATCGTTTTTACATAATCATTCGCCACTTGGGCCCACCTGGGCCTTCATAACATATCTCCATCTCACAAACGTAAAACATTACTCTAATCAAGACACACGACACCCAGGATCTAGTTTCAGGAGAGCTCTGCACTTACTATCATGACTCAACTTTGTCAAGCGTACTTGCAATCTCAGGATATGCTGACCTGGAATGATGAAAAATAAACATGAGTCGCGAGACTTAACAAGCTCATGAAAGAAATGCTATAGGTTTAGGATTGGACTCTTCCCATGACACCCCATGCAATTCATGCCAATGCAACGTCACTTCATGCTATGCCCAATATCTGCCTTCTTTTCAGATGCATAAACATATAATAAACTTCACATAAACGGTCATTGGGGCCCACATTAAACACACATACATACTTGTTGGTAGCCTCCCATAGGCTACCATTCCATTTCCCTTTCACACCCATTTTCCTGTCACTATCGTCTTATCCTTTCGTTGCTGTGGGACTCTAACCCCCGGTCTTGTTATTACCGTGGGACTCTAACCCCCGATTTTACCGTGGCCATATCCACCACCCATACTCAACATTTAAAATCGCACATTCTCACCATGCAATGTAACAAATAAGAAATGCAATGGCTTTTGTAGCATAAACGTGATGACAAGGCCCTCATAAACCAAGCATCAGGCCACGCTACGCCCACACATAAGAATTCACACATGCAATATGTTTCTAAATGCACCAGCTCACCTAAAGAACCCAAGTTGGCTCGTAGACCAACCGGGTCATGCAGATGCTCACACATCCCATCACACACAAAGCATGTTCCCAAATGAATGCAACTCAATCCCTATGCAGCACACACATCATGATATGCACAATCTAAGGCGAGAATCTGGTAGTACCAGCTCTTCTGACCCATCTAGTGCTTATCGTAACAGTCAATGATTGGCGCCCATACATCCAGCTATCCACTGCCACGACCAACGATCGGCAGTCAGTGGCTTTGTACCCCATACCCTTAAGACACACATAGATAACATTAAACTTAGTCACTTAAACTCATCATTTCGCTCACTTTATCCGTAACAATATAGACACCATTATGTCATTCATGTTCTCGTCTCTTCTCATACACAGAAAACCATCTCCACATTCATAATAATTTATTAACATAACCCCATTAAACCATAATCAACTCTTCTAAGAACCTAGCCCCAGTGGGTTCGGCATCATTCCTAAGGAAAGCGGAGCGATACAAGGCTCCTGTGACGGACGTAATAAAAGACACCAAAATATCACTATTTAACTCTTTCCATTAACAATAACCTTATTAAATAAATAAAAGTCGTAGGATGGCTGTCACGTGGATTATCATTATTAATGCGTGGAACCGAGTCACGGTGAGGGAGAGTTTAAAATACAAGAAATCTCAAAAACTTTCACAGGAAATAACTAACGCGAGGAGAGGGTTATGAGCTTACCTTTTAATAGAAGGTTCTCACCTCCTTGCTCAGCCGTTGCACAAATTAATAAATTGTACTAATGAATCTAAGCTTCAATATAAAACTCATACGTGTATCGCCAATAATCTAACTAAATCGGTATAAAATCGAAGCTATTACGAGTATACAAGATCACTAAAAATTAGAAAATGAAAAGAGCTTGCCTTATTTCACAGAGTTTTGGCCTTAAATACCCGCACATTGCAAAATAATATTAATATTAAAATAAACCAAAATACAGCCTAAAAATACGATTTAATCCGTAGAGAATGTTTAATACACGCTAACTAACTTACCTTGCCCTTCGGATCTTCAATAACACGGAGAAAAATTATTTTATCTGAATTTCCCTTCTATTTCTCCCCTCTTCACCGCTACTTTCACACTTATTTCTTCCCTCAATTGCTCTCTGTTCTACTCCAATTTAGCTTCAATTTGAAGCATAATTAGCAGCTAATTACACCATTAAATACATAAGGGAAAATTGGCTAAAAATGCATGGCCAATTTGGCCTTAAAATTGGCAAAATCAGAGACACATGGAAGCTGGAGTGGGGGCGCACCAGCGCGTGCCACGTGGCCGCGCAATTGGCTGCCCACCGTCTTGCCGAAACGACGCCGTTTGGGGCGTCCATAGGCTGGCAAAAATCTAGCCATTTTTCCTCTTGCGCGCGCACACCCTCGTGCACGGGACCGCCCGTGCCACTCACTGCCTTCAACCTATAAACACCTTATATTAAATTTAAGGTGATTTGCGGCCACCTCCATTATTCACACTTCAGCCCCCTAATTCCCTTTAATTACACATACGCCCAAACTTCTATTTCCTTCTTATTTCACTTACACCCTAAAACTTCCAGAAATTTACTAAAATAATTTATTTTATTCTTTCATTAATTTCATAAATATCCCCAATTAATTTAATTAATTTCCCTTAATTTTCCTATTTTCTCAAACAACTTAAATTATTATTTTCTCTTAATTTCTCAAATGCTCAATACGGACCTCAAATACCGGAATTTAATAATTATCGTCTCCAAAATTTTGAGATATTACAAATGCAATCCCGACAATCTAAGGAGTAGATAAATCTAAGTCTAGTATGGAGAAATACAAGATAAGCATCTCGCGTCTTTTTATTGTTACATGTCCTAATCTTCATAAGCTCAAAACAAAATTTTTCATACTTATCTATTAATGCCAATCCAAATCACTTTTGGACTCACGAAATTAAGAGAAATCAACTAATTCTCCATAATATGGATAACGTTGACTAATTCTTATTGATCCTTGTCATGAAATTCAACCCAAAATGTATAAAAATATCTTTAATGAAGAGCTAAAGTTATTACATTCGATACTATTCTTACAAACCCATAAGCTATCTCCAAAACTCTTTGTTGGCTTAAGCATCAAAATGGCGTTTCCTCGACTAGACCCCAAGACAATTTTTCTTATTCACTAATTTTGAGAGCAAGGTGATTGGGGGTTCTTTTTAGTATCTCAAGTACTATAATAAAAAAGAATACACTATAAAAAAATTGGCATTTAGCGGCAATTGTTTTTGCATTTATCGGCGATTTTTAACAGCCGCTAAGTGATTTAGAAAACCGCCGCTAAATTA
Source organism: Diospyros lotus (assembly GCF_014633365.1). Classification (NCBI taxonomy): domain Eukaryota; kingdom Viridiplantae; phylum Streptophyta; class Magnoliopsida; order Ericales; family Ebenaceae; genus Diospyros; species Diospyros lotus. Next base: position 34,679,122 of record NC_068346.1, read on the forward strand.
GCCGTCGCGGAACATTTAGCTGTGATTTTGACCAACTGTTGGAATAACCGCCGTTAATCATATTTTTTGCGGCGGTTTTAAAACCGTCGCAAAATTAGTAATTTAGTGGTGGTTTATAAAATAGATAGCGGCGATTTTTCAACCGCCGTGAAAATTATAAAAAAATTAAAATTTTTAATTTTAGCTGCGATTTTTCAACCGCCGCAAAAATAAAAAAAATTAAAACAAAATTAAAAATTTTAATTTCTCACACCCGCCCGCGCCCGCGCAGCCACGTGGTCGCATGTCCGCGTGCCACGTGGCGAGGCTAAATTTCGAGCCTCCCCTTCCCCAGTTTCAAACCCGCAACCTCCACTGTACATGTGCATGCGCGCGACCATCTGATCTGGCAAGCCCTCTTGTTATATAACCGCATATATAAATTATATACCAAAACAACCACTACTTTCCAGAATTATATTTTATATTTTTTAATATAAATTAAAAAAATATTAATTAATTTATTATTTTTTAAAAGAGTAGAGGAATAAATTAAATGAATTAAATTAACTAAATTAATTGATTAAAAATAAAAAATTATATATTAATTAACTAGTGGTGAACCCATGTGATATATGGGAGAGTTTAATTTAAAAATAAAAAATAAAATTATTATTTTAAATAATTTTAACAGAATTGATAATTATAATTTTTTTTTAATCTTTAATCATGTTGAAAAAATTTAAGTTTACTTAATTATTCACTATTCAATATATTAATGGAGAACACTTTTAATTCAATATATTGTCATTCAATGTATTAAAGAATAATTAACACATTAAATAGGTCATTTGAGAAAATACTTATAATTTTTTTATTATATTATATTTATTTATAAATAAATATTTCCACTTAAAAACGTTCGTTATTTTCTATTTATTATATTATAGTTATAAATATAAATTAAAACTCTTAAATATGAGTAAGAATAAGTTTTTTCAATAATAACAAAATTTTTAAAAAAATAATTTTGATTTCTTCCATAGTCTTAAAAATGTGATACCTTAAATATTAATTAGTATTGAAAAACCCTAGCATTTGACAACCTTAAATATTTTTTTATGAATTTGTTAAGACATCACATTTTCAAGACTATAATATAATTATTAAAGTAATTAATAATTAATTAATCACTACCTTTGATTTAATGCAAGTTTTTGAGGGAAAAAATTCACCATTGATTGACACTTGGCAAAATACTTTATTTGACTATCATATTTTAATATTATATAAATATACATAGAATAAAGATATAAAAATAATATTTTAAATAAATAGATAATTTTCTATGACTTAATTAATAGTTTAAGTTGTCTATTAATATTTCTCATAAAACTCATGCAAATTTAATACAAAACAATTAGCATTGAAAAACTCGTATATTTAAAATTTATTATTAATTTTACAATAATTAGTACATATTATTTCAAAATAATTGAAAGATTTAAATTATTAATGCAAATTATAAAATATAAATTATTAATGCAATAAGTATTAAACATAAATCATTAATACAAGTTTTGGGGGAAAATTTTATTACTAATTATTTCAAAGCAATTGAATGATTTAAATTATTAATGCAATAAGTATTAATTGTAAATCACTAATGCAAGTTTTGGAGGAAAATTTCTTTTTTCAAGACTATCCTACTTATATATATATAAAGATGCAAATTACAAAATATAAATTATTAATGCAATAAGTACTAAATACAAATCATTAATGCAAGTTTTGGGGGGAAATTTTATTACTACTTATTATTTCAAAGCAATTGAAAATTTTAAATTATTAATGCAAATTATAAAATGCAAATTATTAATGCAATAAGTATTAATTGTAAATCATTAATGCAAGTTTTAGGGGAAAATTTATTTTTTCAAGACTATCATACTTTTATATATATAAAGATACAAATTACAAAATGTAAATTATTAATGCAATAAGTACTAAATGCAAATCATTAATGCAAGTTTTGGGGGAAAATTTTATTACTACTTATTATTTCAAAGCAATTGAAAATTTTAAATTATTAATACGAATTACAAAATGTAAATTATTAATACAATAAGTATTAATTACAAATCAATAATGCAAGTTTTGGGGGGAAATTTCTTTTTTCAAGACTATTATACTTTTATATATATAAATATGCAAATTACAAAATATAAATTATTAATGCAATAAGTACTAAATGCAAATCATTAATGCAAGTTTTGGGGAAAAATTTTATTACTACTTATTATTTCAAAGCAATTGAAAATTTTAAATTATTAATACAAATTAAAAAATGTAAATTATTAATACAATAAGTGTTAATTGCAAATAATTAATTAATTTAATAAGTGTTAATTTGGCCGGAAATTTCTTTTTTCAAGACTATCATACTTTTATATATATAAAGATTTTGTAATTAATTTAAATTAAAATTTTAATTTCTTTTTAAGATTTTATATTTTTTTTATTAATTTAATTCAATTTAATTTTAATTTTGAATTATTTAATTATTTTTAAATTTAGCTGCGGTTAAAAACCGTCGCTAAATTAAAATTTTTAATGAATTTTGTGGTGGTTTTTGAAAATCGCCGCAAATGTTAATTTAATTTTAATTATAAATTATTTAATTATTTTTTTTAATTTAGCGGTGATTTTTCAAAGCTGTCGCTAAATTAAAATTTTTAATGAATTTTGCGGCGATTTCTAAAAATCGCTGCAAATGTTAATTTAATTTTAATTATAAATTATTTATTTTTTTTAATTTAGCTGCGATTTTTGAAAATCGCCGCTAAATTAAATTTTTCATGAATTTTGCGATGATTTTTCAAAATCACCGCAAATATATTTTAATTTGAATTTTGATTTATTTAATTATTTTTTAATTTAGCGACGGTTTCTCAAAAATCGTTGTTAAATTCAATTTTATTTTTTCATTATTTAATTATTTTCTAAAATTAGCGATGATTTTTTGAAAACCACCGCAAAATTGAATATTTTAATGAATTTTGCGACGATTTTTAAAAAATGCCCCTAAAATAGTATTTTGCGGCAGTTTACAAACCGCTGCAAAATTTCATAACCGCTGCAAAAAAATCGCCGCTAAAAATCAATTTTTTTGTAGTGCTATTAGTATTGAAAGAGTAGAATCTCATTGCAATATTTAGAAGAAAGCATAAATTCTGTTAAATCGAATTAACTAAACACAACTGATCGAACTTGTTAGTTTGGTTCATTTATTTTATTGCAATGATTTAGTTCGATTATCTTTTATAGGAAGTTTGGCTTTTGATTTTCAATTTGATTTTTTATTCAAAATAACTAAACTAAACAAATCGACTGAAATTACAAAACAACATTGTTTTGAGTGCAGTGTAAAAGAAAAACAATAGACAATCACAGTCATTGGTGGAAGGACCAACTGATGTTCGTTTGTTCAATCCTTTTGCTTTAGTTTTTGACCTTTCCCTTTTCCTTCCCTTTCATCTCCGATTCTCCAACGATTCTGTTGCTTTTTCCGATGACAATGCTAACCTTTATCCTTTACCTCTGATGCCAATGACAACCAACTTTATTCCCATTGACCATCAGCCTCACTACCAATATCTATCTCTCTTTTTGATTTGCACCACCATGCTCGTTTGTTGGCGCCACATTGACAGCCACCATTGCCTCAAACTGTCTCTGTTTCCTTCGGATATTCACAACATATGGGCTAAGGTCCTTTCAGTAAGTTTTCTAGTAACCTTCTTGTGGGTGGGTATTCTACATTAAAATTTAGATTTATTAAAATCCAACCATTAGATCCTTTTGAGCTTTGGATATATGGTTCATTGAGTCAAGGTGAATTTGATGATCAATTTCAATTGTTGAAATCCGTTGTGGATGGTGGTTGTAATACCTCGAGAGTCCAGAGGAAAATAGTATATATTGAGGATAGGTAAGGAAGGAAACAACACCAGTTGGATACCTTTTAGACTGAATGTTGTCAAAGAACTCCCAAATTAAGCATGCTTGACCTGGGATAATCCAAGGATGGGTGACCCTCTTGGGAAGTTTATGTAGGCCCATTAGGGAAAGTTGTCCCAGACTTTCATATCACTCGATACGGGATGTTACAGGTGGTATCAGAGCCGACCCTTGGTGAATGCGGTTCGATGAGGGTGGAGAGTGGTGTCGGGGCTCGAGGGCCTATACAAGGAGTGACTTCTGGCAGGTTTCTAGGATGGCAACCCCTAAAGGGAGAAGATCTAGGACCAGTTGTAAGGTCGCATGACGAGGACATCATGTGCTCAAGGAGGGAAGAATGTAATACCCCGGGAGCCCAAAGAAGAATAGTATATATCGAGGATAGGTAAGAAAGGAAACAATACCAGCTTGATACCTTTAGGCTGAATGTTGGCAAAAAACTCCCAAGTTAAGCGTGTTTGACCTGGGGTAATCTAATGATGGGTGACCCCCCAGAAAGTTCACGTAGACCCATCAGAATAAGTTGTCCCGGACCTTCCTATCACTCAATGCGAGATGTTACAGTGGTCGGCGACGTTTTTCCAGAAACAAGTTTTGAGTTTTCTAATAATAAAATTAATTTTTAAATTTACAAAAAATCAACTGTTGGATAAAACTCAATTTTGAATATATAAACTACCGCAGTTGAAAGAATTCGATAATCAATTTCGATCATTGAAATTACCGGCTGGCTAGGTGGTCGGCGGCAACAATAAGGCCTAAAATTAATTTGGTTTGTTCGTATATTTTTAAATTTGTTCGATTTATTTAGTTGGTTCAGTTTTTATGAATTTTGTCCATTTTTTTTAGTTTTCGATTAGTTTGGTTTTTGAATTTATTTGGTCGATACAATTCAATTTTGTACAATAATTCAATCTTTTCAATTATTGAATTTCGTTTAATTTGATTTTCGAATTGACCATCTGTACACCGTTAACAATATTAAATTTCACAAAACAAGCTAGATTTTACATTATACAGGTTTGTGCTGGTGAGATTAGACTTTAACTAGAGAGAGAAACAGTTTATTTTTTTTATTCCCAATCGGTTGTAACTTAGGTTTAGGATAAAACTCAAATAATCTTGTAATTGCTCTGGATTTGATCAAAGTTGGTCCCATGATGAGTTTTCCAAATAAAATTTGATATCTTCTTCTTCTTCTTCTTCTTCCACTTGTTTAATTTATTCTGTACTTGGTACTCTTTTGATTTGGTTGATTACTAATTGGACACCTATCATTAATTTTATCAAATATAGTTAGAAAAAGTGTTTAATTAAATGCCCAATTGACACTCAAAGACAGTGACCAGCCTTGATCTCCTGCATGCCCGCCTCGGGCAAGATAAGAAAAGAAATGCCCGACGCGGACGTGTCAAACCACCCCCGCCCCCAATTTTTATCTAAATAAATTATTAATTCTAATATAATTTAGTCAATTAGGTTATAGTTATTTTAATAATTATAATTAATAATTTATTTATTTTTTAATCGTAACAGAATTTATATATCTTTTATGTTTTTTAATTGTATTTGTCATATAAGAATATAATTGAATCGATCAAATTACTTAAAAAGATTTTACGTAATTTAATTTGAGGGGGCGAAATAAGAACTTTAATTAGAGAGGGATTTTAAGTTTGTTATGGGTTAGACTACATCAATATCTGATAATTAATATAAATGGTTTGATATTTTTAATTTTTTAATCTGTTTGATTTGAGCATCTATTCAATTGAGTTAGTTTGATTTTAGAAAAAATTTAGTCCGTTCAATTCAATGTTTTGAAAATCGAATCGGCCAGTGAATCGGCTTATTAATTGGGTCACGAGTTAATTGGTCCGACCAATTAGATCGGAATGGTCTGACTAGATGATATCATATATATATATATATATTATAATTAAATAATATATATATTAAATATATATTTGAAATACTAGTGTTTTATAAGTTATTATGAGAAATGTTATTATTATTTAATATACAACTAATATTTTATATATAATTATTATATATGTTATTAAAGAATTAATTAATAATTAAAAATTTAAAAGCGAGTGATGACAGTGAAAAAATCGAGGTCAACCCGATTTTCAATTCACCGGTCTAATCGAATTTTGACCAGGTTAAAAGACATATGATTTTTTAAGCCAAACCAAATTAGATAGGCCATTGATTCCTGATTAAACTGATTTGACTGACCGGTCCAATCCAATTTTCAAAACATTGGTTCAATTTGAATAATTCGATCGATTCGATTATATTTTTATTTGATAGACACAATTAAAAAATTAAAGACATAAAATATGTATAAATTTTTTTATAAATAAAAAAATAAATTATTAATTATAATTATTAAAATAGCTATAATTTTAACTAAACAAACTACAATTAATAATTTATATAGATAATAATTTATAGTAATATTCAAAAAAATATAAAATTATATATATGTATGCATGAATGTATGGTGGGGGGGGGGGGGGGGGGGGGCGTCGGGCATTTCTTTTCTTGCCCGACGCGGGCAGGAGATCAAGACTGAGACAGTGACTATGCTGCCCATAGATCCATAGACTAATCGTACGAGTTTAGTTGGAGCTTAATTAGATTAATGAATCTGTACTTCTTTCTTGATTACCATCTTAATTAATTAATTAAACAAATCTTTGTACTAAGAGAGGGGAATTGCTTCACTGCTTCTTTCTTCTTCCTTCTTCTTCTTCTTCTTCAAGTTCAGTTCATATTTATTTTATATTAAGGTACTGTTAATCACTCTTCTTAGGATTATTGATTGATTATTTAAAAGTAAAATACATTTAATTATTCAGCAGCTTGCAATACAATACACAGCCAGCCATTAATTTTTTTAATTAATTAATAACATTTTCCTCACACTTTCATGTGTGTGAACGCTTGAGGGTCAAATAGATTCGCCCACAGAACTCTTTAAAAGGCACAAACTTTGAATTTATAAAGTTTGGGGTTATAAAATTCATTAAATTTTTCGTTACGCGGAGGAAAGTGACGACAATTGATAATTAATTTGAGAGAAAAAATATATATATATATATATAAACACTAATTGACGCAAAATCTAATTTATTTTTGAATTAAAAAGCAATTTAGCTAATCCCTAGTTAATTTTTGAATTGTGGAAACAAAATAATCTTTGAAACAATATTTATCACAAACCTCACATTCCGCCACATGCAACATTGATTATTTGGAGGATGAGAGATGGAACTAATCTTAACCCTTGAGAGTCGGACTTCATCTGATGACAATCATCAAGGCACCACGGATGGGGCTTCATGAAGCTCGATCGAGCCTGGATGAAGCCTAGTTGAACTTAGCCCTATTAGGCTTTATTATGGAATGAAACTTGATCGGACTAACTTCATGAAATTCGAAACTTTATTCAAAGACCACAAATGCAAATTCGATTAAGGTATTTTTGTCATTTTTTACATTTAATTATTCTCTCGATAATTCGATAATTTGTACGAGCAATATTTTCCTTCGCCCTTACCCCTAGCTAAACTTTCCATCGGGTCTATGTTGGGCATGGGCAACCCACCTACTTCACTTTGGAGCACTCAACGTGTCTCACAAGCTCCTACACATTGACAAATGACGCTGAAAAAGTTCCTTATTTACACTCGAATTCAATATCCCCATATGCCACTCCAAAGTGGTTGTTAATATTGATTAATAATTAATAAAAATAATTGAAAATTAAAAATACTAAATACACATTATCTAAATACAAACGAGACCCCAATTAAAAAAGGAACGAACTTTAGTGGTAAGGAAGGGTGGTATGAAAGTTCCATTGTATCTCGTCAAACCTGGACGTACAGCTTCAAGTTTTGTGCTGCTTTTGCTTCACAGCTGGCATGGCGACACGCCCCGATTAAATTAACCCTAAAAATCGCCTGCCCCACGTATGTATATATATATAAACCCATATGGCTTGTGGTGAACACACGCATCTCAGTCATCGTTTACTTCTTCTCTCATCCTGTTCTTGATTGCAGATAGTTCGTGCTTAATTAGTTTCGTCTCTTGATTAGTAGTTTCTGATACAACAATGGGTCGCAGATCCTTCAGCAAGACATTAGCTTTACAGCAGCCATGTCTGGTTTTGTTGCCCATCATCATCACTGCACTGTGGACGATACTGGCGGCGCCGGCAGCAGCATCGCCGCTCAGGGTAGGGTTTTACAGAGCGAGCTGCCCCTCGGCAGAGCATATAGTGAGGAAGACTCTGAAGAAGGCGGTGTCGCAGGACCCTGGCATCGCTGCACCCCTCATTCGATTGCATTTTCATGACTGCTTCGTTAGGGTACTTGCCCCGCATATATATACCCTACGTACCTACCCTTTATTTCGCTACTTTGGATCTGGTTTACGTAAATTCTAACTTGTCGATCATGTCTATCTTCTATAAACCGCTTATAACGAATGTTTCTTCTTCCATGATGTGTGTACAATATTTTCAGGGCTGTGATGGGTCTGTGCTTCTGGATTCGACGCCGGGAAACCCGTCGGAGAAGGAAAATATGGCAAACAAAGGAAGCCTGACAGGCTTCGAAGTGATCGATGAAATCAAGGCCCAGCTCGAAGCTCGATGCCCCAGAACGGTCTCCTGCTCTGACATTCTAGCATTTGCTGCCAGGGACAGTGCCTTCATCGCCGGAGGAATCAACTACGCAGTGCCGGCAGGGCGCCGAGATGGCAGAGTTTCCATCAAAGACGAGCCTTCCGGCAACCTTCCTTCTTCTTTCTTCGATGCCAAACAGCTCCAAGAAAATTTTGCTAGAAAGGGCCTGTCCCTGGATGATATGGTGACCCTTTCGGGAGCCCATTCCATCGGAGACGCCCGCTGCTCTTCCTTCTCGAACCGCCTATACTCCTTCAATGCAACCCATCCACAGGACCCTTCAATGGATCCCAGCTTTGCAGCCGAGCTGAAGAAGAAGTGCCCTCCCCCACCGTCAAACAGTGGATCATCATCAGCCGCCCAACCCGAACCCACTGCACCACTGGACTCTATTTCACCAGACAGATTGGATAACAAGTACTACGTGGGATTGAAGATCCATAGAGGGCTGCTAACATCTGACCAGACGCTCTCAACAAGCCCTTCTACTGCTTGGATGGTGAAGAACAATGCGAGGAATGGCAAGGCATGGGCTAAGAAATTTGCAGCTGCAATGGTGAAGATGGGTTCCATTGATGTTCTCACTGGATCACATGAAGGTGAGATTCGGATGAACTGCAGGGTTGTCAACTAGCTAAGTTTCGATATATATATATATATATATATAGATTGTATGTGTGTGTGCCCAAATCAGTAATTTTGTCTAATTTTGGTTTTTATTTGGGATATGGGTAGTTGGTTGTCCCGAGATTATTTTGGTTTTAAGAGTGAATGAATTAATGATATCAATAAAGATTACGATAATAAAAGTTATTTGAACACTTGATTGTAACACTTTTATATATATATTAACACTCATATATTGATACATTATATATTTATATTAATATAAATAAAATATAATATATTTTTATATCATTGTTGGGGGCAAGGTGAACAAGGTTTAGATGCAACAAAGTAGCTTGTATGGTCTTTTGAGAGCACATGTTAAGTGGTTGAATCATGATAAGTTGAGATTTACACTAATAGATTAGGGTTGGATTTCTTATCTTGTGCAGTGAGATAAAATCTTCATCTATAATTTATTTTCTCTACTAAAATTGAGAACACGAGTAGTAAGGGATCACTCAAAAATGATAACCCAAAATATGGGTGTATTCCTAATATGCCTAATTTAATGGACAAAATGAAAATATCTACCATCCTTTTGCACAAATAGAAATAATTTGAAATTCAAACTTACTCTAAACACCCACGAGCGCTAATAGATAAAAGAAAAAGTAGATCTCAAACAAGATATATTTATTATATATTATTTTTAAATAAAATATTTTTATTATACTATTTTTAAGATTAGAATATGAGGCCAATATTGGAGTACAAAGTTTTCCCACTCACTCTTTGTCCCCACCCACGTACAAAGTTAGAGGATAGGCTCACAAAATATTGCTTACGTACACCCATTGTACAAGTTAGATGGTTTATATTATATCATGATATAATATGAATTGAGAAAACACAAAAAGTAATTTTAGATTTGGCCAAACACAAAAAATAAAGTAAAATATGAATTGGGAAAATCTAAAATCATTGATTAAAGGTAAGATTTTAACCATATGCAAGATAACTATAAGAGAAACTCTACCTATTAGTGTGAGATTGTTTTGAAATATTGTAATGGGCAAACTTAAGTTTTGTAATTGTAGATTAAGGAATCCCAAGTTCATATGAATTAACGTTCATTTTGTTAAAGTACATAATTGATGATGTAGAGATTAATTACTAAGAGTGTGTTTGATTGCACACATTTATCATAAAAAATATGTAATTATTATATATATTTTCTATGAAAACAATCAAACACTCTTAATTTTTCTATGAAAAAATGTGTATGATACAAGCATTTAAAGTTTTTTTTTTCATAAAATTCATTTTTCAACGAAGTAGAATGATTTTTGTTTTCTAGACAATCATTACATAAAATTAAATTTTAGGTAATGCAATCAAACATACCCTAATTGAATTTATAGAATTTACATGTGATATCGATCATGTGCCAAGTTGATTGGATCAAAACTATATTTGTATAGACAAAATAAGAATAATCATGAACATAGGCATGGTTGAGACAATGTTTCTATGTTTAAGTTAACAAGGAATTTGAGAGAGGGAGAAAGTGCTTGGAAACTTGTGAGAATAGTGTTGATCACAAGGAGAATGAGCCAGCCTTACCCAAATCACAAAAGATTAATTTATTCCTCTTGGTTCTATAAGTCTAAAATTGAGTTGGAGTAGAATTGCTAAACTTGGGTTGCATGAAAATGTAGATGGGGAACCAATATGAAAAGAAATGAAAACGTGGTAATGATATTTTTTTAAAAAAAGTAGAAAATAAAAATGTAGAGAAATGAGTAAATAAAAAAAATATAGAGAATTTTTTATAAATATAATTTTTAATATGAAAAATTATAAAAAATAGTTATTTAATCTAAAAATAAATATAAATTTCATAATGCATTCAAATAAAAATTAAAAATTTTGAGTTAGAGGTGGATTTTTTCCATCTCTAACTTGGTTAAAGATAAAAAAAAAATTATGTGTCTAACATTTTTTTGGATGAAACGTTTTTTTAAAATTACAAAATAATTTTAAAATATTTCTGAAATTGCAGAAATAGCTCATAATTTTTTTTTGAGAAAACTCCAAAACGATGCCCTCCAAGACGTCCCTGTGATTATACTCTAAATGAGTATGAGTTGTCTTGTCTTAGGTTTACGTAGATTGTCACACGTAATTTCAACTAGATCTATTCTAGATCCAAAGTTTGAACTTACTTAGTCCCTAGCTAGTCTCTAAGGATTGCCCCAAGTTGAGAGTTCATCGATCGGGTAGGAATTGCAAGCCCTAATTAGGTGATGGCTTAAGGGATAGATCATTCCAGACATTCTATTGTTTGGATTGTAGGCTTAAGGGATAGATCATTCCAGACATTCTATTGTTTGGATTGTACTTATAATAAAGTCAATCCTTATTTTATCCTAAAAATATTTGGATGTTCATCTTTAACGAATTAGATGGGTACATTTTACTTATTTATTTCCAAGAAATCCAGAGAGATTTATTTGATCTAAAACCTTAGCATTAAGCAAGTTTTAGGAATCTTATAGAGTTTAAACCTTTGATATGAAACCAAATAAGCCTCCAATGCATAATCATAATTGAAATCTTATTCACTAAACATTGCCAATTACCTTAATTATTATAGTGGCTTTAATTCACAAGCAATCTCTCAACAATTCAACGAACTGTAAATTAGTTTACACTTGGGATAATCAACAATCAAACGAACCACCATGCAAACTTACACTTGCATGGAGTCAGAGAATCGAAAAAGGTGACGCACCAGAGAAGAGAAAATTAATGATATTTTTGGAACACGATCAACCTCTGGGGACTCGAACAATCTAGTTCGCAACCTTGCAGTTCATCCGAATCTCACCTTCATATGATCCAGTGATAACATCAATGGAACCCATCTTCACCATTGCAGCCGCAAATTTCTTAGCCCAAGCCCTGCCATTCCTCGCATTGTTCTTCACCATCCAGGCAGTAGAAGGGCTTGTTGAGAGCGTCTGGTCCGATGTTAGCAGCCCTCTATGGGCCTTTAAACCTATGTAATACCTGTTATCCAATCTGTTTGGTGAGAGAGAATCCAGTGGCATGGTGGGGTTAGACTTGGATGACGGCGGAGGACACTTCTTCTTCAGCTGCCTTGCGAATTCGGGATCCATTGAAGGGTCCTGCGGCTGAGTTGCATTGAAGGAGTAGAGGCGGTTGGAGAAGGAAGAACAGTGGGAGACTCCAATGGAATGGGCTCCCGAGAGGGTCACCATTTCATCCACAGAGAGGCCCTTCTTGGCAAAATTTTCTTGGAGCTGTTTGGCGTCCAAGAAAGGAGGAGGAAGGTTGCCGGAAGGGTCGTCTTTGAGGGAAACTCTGCCGTCTCGGCGCCCCGCCGGCACCGCGTAGTTGATTCCTCCGGCCATGGAGGCGCTGTCCCTTGCGGCAAATGCTAGAATGTCGGAGCAGGAGACTGTTTTGGGGCATCGAGCTTCGAGTTGGGCTTTGGCTTCATTGATCACCTCGAAACCTCTCAGGCTCCCTCTGTTTGCCGGATGCTCCTTCTCCGACTGATTTCCCGGCGTCGAATCAAGAAGCACAGACCCATCACAGCCCTGAAAAATTAATGCTTAAATATGAATTAGATATTCATTATTGCAAGCAGTACTTACACGTATAACAACACAAGAAGGGTCCTCAGACCAAAAGCCATAGCTAGCTGAAGTGATGATCGGATTCGCTTACCCTGACAAAGCAGTCGTGAAAATGCAATCTAATGAGGCCTGCAGCGATGCCAGGGTTCTTTGAAACAGCCTTCATCACAGCTTTTCTCACTATGAACTCGGCGGACGGGCAGCTCGACCGGTAAAACCCAACCCTGAGCGGCGGCGCCGCTGCGGATGCAGAAGCCAGCGTCCACACTGTGAGGAGCAAGAAAACCAAACGTGGCTGCTGTAGCACGAAGGTTTTCTTGCCGATGAATCTGCAGGTCGCCATTAGCCAACCAATCTGGAAGAACAGGAAAGAAAATGGAGTGATTGTGGTGTCGAGTATGTGCTAGCAATTAATGAACTATATATATATAGATGGAGAGTCACAAGTAACGAAGGCTGAAACTGTCATAGTTTGAACACTTCCATGGCAATGGAGTTGAACCTCCTTCCATGGCACTTTCCATGTGTCCTTTCACAATTATTTTGTCCATTTCTCTCTCTCTCTCTCTCTCTCTGTGTGTGTGTGTGTGTGTGTGTGTATGCTCATCATCTCCTTGACCTTCAAGCTTTCTGAAGCCACGAAGAGGAGAATTAATCAACGAAGTACGAAAGCAACACAAAGTACAAACTCGAGAAAGTGTCAGACAAATATTATCTGATCAGAAGAGTATATATTTTATTGCAATTAGCTGCCAATTAAATATTAATTAATCAATTAAGAGGCAGAGAGAATGATAAACATATATTATACTATATTAGTTGAAGTTGGTGGAGAAGCAGTAGAGGGTCAGCTAGCTCAGCTGTGGACAGGAGGCCTCAATCCGTGTGGCTTAATCAGCAAGAACATTGAGCTGGAAATTAGCTACTGATCTGTGGCAACTGGCAAGCCCTCTTGTCCACTTAACTTACAGTGATTAATTAATCTATAATATACAAAATCATCATTCTGTCATCTTAATTGATAATTCAATTAACACCCAATTGCAATAGAATACACATACTGCCGCATCCCTTGTTGATAAAAAATGGAGGGCCGACCCTTAGATAACATTTCTCGAGTTTGTGTTGCTTTCGTACTTTGTTTATTAATTATCCTCTTTGTGGCTTCTCAAAGCTTGAAGGTCAAAGAGATGACGAGCATACAGCAGAGAGAAGAATGGACAAAATTATAAGTTTGAACCGCCGGCGCCGGTGGCTCAACATCATAATCAGTTGGCTTAAGTTGATGCATGATACAAGTTCTAATTTTGGTTTTGCTAGCTAGCTGTACTACGCCTGACTATCTCATCTCTATCTAGGTAAATGACCTAGTCGCTCATTTGCGGCTCAATGTTCAGTTTGACAGGAGTTTCTTCGTAAGTTTCTTTGTAATCGGCTTGTGTTATAAGCAATCAGAGTTTGAGCTTCAATTTGAATCTCAAGTCATAGATGAGTCGAGCTTGAGTAAGACTTGATTCAACTTATGAACAAAACTCACAAATAAGCTCATGAACAACCCTATAAACAGGCTTGTGAAATAAATATTTTTATTATTATTTTAATATTTTATTATTTAGTATTGTGTTTGTGATAGAGATATTTATTTTTATTTAAACAATGTTTTTTTGTATTTGTTTTGAGATTTGTACTTATTTTTGTTATATAAAAGTAAGTTTTAATGACTTCAATTTAAAAATAAAATTTGTGATGTCCAACTCAAGCTCAAACTTGATGAGCTTGTTTAATATAATAAAAAAATTTCTGGCAAGCCGAGCTCAAGTTTGATAAATCTTTAACAAACTCAAACTCAATTTTTTTTTTTGAGTTCGAGCTTGCCAGAATTCTAACAAGTCGAGCCCAAGTGATTAATGTTCACCTTAATTACAATCTTATCTCTATCTTATGCAGCATTTATACTTCAAATTCATTTATAAATGAATTTGTATGTTTGAAATGATCACTACAAAAAAAAATTGGTTTTTGGACTAAAATTTCATTGCTAATAACTTAGAAGTGAATTAAAATCTGTCATAAAATGGGACGCTGCTAAGTATTGCAATGGAATTTTAAATTCGTCACTAAACCCAAAAATTTCATAACAAAAAAAACTTTAAAATTCGTCGCTATTATTAAAGATGGATTAAATTATTCTATCATTAATAACAAATGTACCTATCAGCTACGGCCGGAATCTGAGATATGTTTAAATATGTTTGATGATTGGGATAATTTATTGTGTATGTTGGTATTTGTTTATTTGAAATTGGATTTATACTCCAAGGGCTTAATCAAGTACGAGACTAGTGAGTTTTCGCTACCTACGCATTTTACTTCGGAGTTCTCGACCTGTAGAAGGCAGCGAAGCCTGGAACCCACTCAAGACTCCCATATTATTTTAATACTTTATATTGGCAAGGGCATAATCGTCCTTCGTAGCAGGCCGGGGTTGTATTGTGAGTTATGGTGGCACTCGGTAGTGGGGTCGGGGCATCACAAAGTGGTAGGAGAGCGGGGTTTGTGATCAGCATGACGTGTTGTTTGGGGCCAAATATATATATATATATATAAAAAAGCCGGAGACACCAAAATGTGGATGATAGGATTGGGAATACACATTTGGGACGGGGTAAGTCATAACTAGAGTTGAAATACTCCCTTAGGTAGGCATGGTTTGTATTGTGGGCTTGCTTAGGAATTGTGTTTCCTAGGATAGCAAACAGAGGGATGTGTGAATCCCTGAATCTAGGCCTCGTGGGGGGAGAAGAAATTTATGTTGGTTATCAATCTGACCCTTGATTTTATGTGCAGATAATAGAATACTATCATGAATTTTGGTGAGGCAGGCCCTAGCATGCCGGGTTCAGACTCGAACATTCCACTCTTGGATCTGTTATGGTGATAGTGGGAGCAGGAATTGTCTGTTTTGATGGGAGGTAGTCAACATTTCAATGAGGGAATTTTAAGGTTCCTGTGTAGAGTAAACCAGGTGTTCCGAAACACTATATGTGCGGAGTTGTGGGGTATGCCAGAGAAGCAGGTATAATTCGCAAGAAAGCATATGAATGACATCTGGAGAGAGCATGCAGATGCCTTAATGTGGGATATGACCTTACGATTCAATTATGGTGACTTCATTCGCGTGATCAAGTGCTAGGCTATGGATTGGGAATCGTGGGTGGGGCTTGACGATCCAGCGGGGATTGGGGTATTTCCTACCGCACTCCTATCGGAGGCTGAGATGTGGGGAGCCACAGAGATAGTGAAGGCATTGCCCCTGAATCCTCTTTCTAGTGTATCGAGTAATGGGGATCTATCACAGCTGGCTAATGAAACGACCTCCCGAGCTATGGGAGATACTGCGAGTGTTACCTAACCGGGAACGTCAAACCAGTGTTGAGGGTTGGATGGTTGGGGAACTATTAACTTTGTGTGTGATACTAGAAATGTAGATGGTGTGTTAATGTAAAATATTGGCAGTTAGTTTGGTTAGTAACGTGTCGGTCAAGTTAAGAGTGTGTTAATAAATTGTAAATTTGTGTGCTTGTAAGAAATAGACTGTAATTTCTTTACGGTTAATAAATTTTCGCTGTTACATTTTGATGACATGTGTTTAATGGGAAATTGTTGTGGTGTGTAGATAGCACTAGTGACACGAGCAACTATTCGTAATTCCCAATTAGGAAATGTTGGCCAAGAGGCCGTAGGAAGGGGGCCTGAGTGTTCCGAAGAGGTCCAAAGTCATTTTATGGGACGAGAACCAGTTGGTGGTCGCCGAGTGGATACCGAAGCAGCCAACTGGCTGAAAGCATTCATGGATTTGCACCCTCCAACGTTCAAATTGTTAGAATAGGAGGTGTTATGGCACACACCAAGAGGGGGGTGAATTGGATATTTTAAAAATCTTGATAGAATTTGAAAACTTTTTGATCCAATTGAGGTTTTAGTGATTTAAAACATAGAACATATAAAATGACAAATGTAAAGTAAGAAGAATAAATGAGACAAAGGATTTATAGTAGTTAGGCTTAAACCAAACCTAATCCACTACCTTAGCTCCCACTAAGGATTTTAAACCAATTCACTAAAACCTTCTACTTACACAAGTAGGCCCTCTAGCTACACAAGCTAGGAAATATAACCTCCTACTTAAACCAAGTAGGCCCTCTAGTTACACAAACTAGGAAAAACAAGAAGTATATAATTGGAGAGAATCTAAGAGATGAATCTCTTAGTTACAACGTCTCTCAAAAATGATACAAAGCTTGAAATGAATAATTACAAGTGAAGATCAAAGCCTTGAAGAGAGAAAATTAAAGCACAGTCAATATAAATACAAATGTGTATACGATGTAAGCTCAAATAATTTCCTTTCTATCCATTAATCTTCTCTTGATCATCCATGACTTGTATTTATAGGCTTCCCAAAAGATTGAAGAGAAATGTAGCCGTTTGTGACCGTTGGAGTTGAAAAACTAACCGTTGGAAGCTTTCTGTAAAAGATATAGTCGACAGAAGAAAATGCATAGTTGACTATTTTTACAAATAAAATAAGATATAGTCGACAGAAGAAAATGCATAGTTGACTATTTTTACAAATAAAATAAGACATGGTCGACAGACAAAAAGGCATAGTCGACTATCTTCTAACACAAAAATCCCATAGTCGACAGATACATATGCACAGTCGACTATTGCAAAAATGTGAAGAGAATTTTGAATTTTATGAACAAAAATAGTCAACAGATGAAAAGCCATAGTCGACTATCCTTAGTTGATAGTCGACAGATCCAAAAATAGTCGACAGAAACTTTAAATAGTCGACAGATCAAATCAGCATAGTCGACTATCCTTAACAGCATAGTCGACTATTTTCAGGCATAGTCAACAGAATGAACCATATAGTCGACTATCCTTTTGAAAACATTGAAAACTTAATATATCCTTATTTTGATCTTTTGAAAGCAAGTTGAGATTATCAAAAGTATATTTTGAAACAAAACCTCACTCAACCATACTCAATATTTCTTCCATAGGATTTCATACCTTGCTTCAAAAATCTTATATTACAAATTTGTTTTCTCATTCATATAATCCATAGAGATTGATTTTCATATAGTCATTATCAAAACTATTTTATTACCAAGAGTAAAATATCACAAATGACAACTGGAAGTTGATCCGAGCATAGCGGAGTATTGGGTAGAAGATGTTTATCAGTTGTTGGAATACATGGATTGTCCTAAAGACCAATGGGTGAGATGAGCCACTTTTGTATTCACCAAACAGGCCAAGGTGTGGTGGGGGTCGACAGCTGAGACGCTACGAGAACAGAATGCTCGGTTGGCGACGGCCGATGAGCAAGCACAACTGATAAGTTGGGAACAATTTAGGGAAGTGTTTAATGAGAAATATTATCCGCACGATTGGAAGATTCGGAAGAAACAAAATTTCATGGAACTCAAGCAATAGTATCACCTAACGGTGTCACAGTATGAAGATGAATTTGTGAAGTTGTTGAAATATATTCCAACTTATATGTTGTCAGAGGTTGATAAGATGAAACGATTTATCCAAGGGTTACGTCCAGAGGTACGTCGAGGGATGAGCTATGTTGAGGCCCATACTTTTCGTGAAGCTGTAGCTAAGGGCGTGAACATTGAGAAGAGACTAATGAATTATGGGGAGATCGCTCGAACAAATGGACCGTCTAGTAAGGGGTTAAAGAAGGTTGTGCAAGAGTAGGGATATTGGTTCACTCGCCCGAGGGCAGGTAAATTTAAGAAGGAGTTAAAAGCATGCCCCAAATGTCATAAACCTCATCGGTGGAATCTTCCCTGCGGAATTCCCAGAGCCGCCAAGGAGTGCTATCATTGTGGTGAGATGGGGCATATAGTCAGAAATTATCTGAAATGGTTGGAGACGAACACTATTAAGACAAACCCGCCAACTGCAGGGGTCTAGAGGAAACCGATAGTATGTTTTAATTGCAATACACCAGGTGTAATACCCGAGAAATTTGGGTTAATTAAAAAGAAGCAATTTATTAGAGAAATGGGATTTCAGAGAAAATTGGTATCTGAATAGCCCAAAAAATTGACCAAATCGACTGCCAGGAGTGCCCTGGAGCTGAGATGCCAAAGGAAAATGATGTGGCATTAATGATCACCCCAAGATAGGATTTATGGTGCCGAAAGAAATTGAATCGGGAACAGTTTTCGGTACAGCAAAAATACAGCTGCCAATTAGGCTGCAATACCGAATTGTTATAGACGACTTCCCGGAAGTCAACGGAAGCTTGAGGGGCTTCGGTTTTTCATAAGGAACAACCCTTCAGTGGTTTGGGGAAGAAACGAAGAGGTTTAAGGCCAAAACAAAGATTCGGGCCTAAGTGCAGTTTTTGAAAATTGCTAGAGGGAGGCCGAAACAAGGTTGTTTTGAAATCTTCAAGGGTTAAAATGATGTTTTAGGACTTGAGGGACTCAATGGAAATATTGAAAAGTTTAGGGGTTAAGTGGAAAAGGGCCAAAATGAGAATACCAAGAGTTGAGGGGCCAAAATGCAATTTTTCAAAGTGGCTAGCATGGGCGAATCTGAGCAGTCGGCCATGGCCAAAATTGGCCATAGGGATGGCACGAGGGTGGTCATGGGACCAACTTTTGTAAAGGCCTGGCTGACAACAGCCATCATGGTGGCCGGAAAAGCAAGAAAAGTAGCCGAAAGTTGGCCAAAGTGGTGCACGCCTGTAACTTGCAATTGCTGTCGGATAAGGCTCAATCGAGGGCCATCTGAGGGAGGTCGAGACTCTAAGAGGCGTGGGTAGGTTGGCCAAAGGATTTTGAGGCATCGAAGATGCCTATAAATAGAGGTTTCATGAAGGCCGAAAATAGGGAGAAATGGAGCTTCAAATCGAGGGCTTAAACGAATGAATTGGGAAATGAGAATAAGGGGCTTTTGTTGCCCATATCTCAAGCTTCGTTTATGTCAAATTTGAGCCATTTTGGTTGAGAGTTGAGGGAGATCTGAAGACTTGTCGAAAAAATGAGCTTCGCCGGAAAATCGTGTTCAACAGTCAATAAATGGCTCCAATCTACCGATTTTAAGGTATTATCTTGTAGAGGGTGAATAGAGGAAGGCGTAGGAACAAACGGGGGGCAAAACAGAGTTCGGAGGAGGGAGAAATCGCGAAAAAACCAGGAGAGGCGCACCAGTCCGGCGAACTGCTGGAGGTTGAAGACACGGCGCTTGTGGAACACACGCCCAACAGTAGGTGCGCGTGGGGCGCGTGGCAGCGGCTTCCGGAAGCGCGTGGAGGCGCGTGCAGCATCAGAAAATCTTGAATTTTTTTTTGTAAAATCTTATAAATTTGAGATCTAGGTCCCTGTGCAATTAGTTTTGGATTTGGAGTTTTTGTTGTCTCGGTTTTCGCACCAAAGAGCTTCGTTTTGCTTGAAAACGCAACATCCAGGTAAGTTCAGTATTTTTCCCTTGAAGTTTGTAACCTATAATGAATTGTTGTGAAATTAGATTTGAGAAAATAGTCTCGAAGTATTTATTGAAATTTTCGGAAAAGAAAAATGGGAGAAAATGAAGAAAAATGAAATAAATGGAATATTGAGAATATTTAATGATTAAATATTATTTTATGATTGAGGAGATCGAGATGATGTGATTGGTGCAACTTTTGAGAGTTGACACGAAAATCGAGGCGGGACACGCATATCGAGGCGACACATGCTTTTCGAGGTATCGTGGTCTTTAGGGCCAAGGTGAGTGTTCTACCGAAAAACTTGGTTTTAAATTGTGAGTTGTTCTATCCTAAGTATGATTTGGTGAGTGGTTTTCTCACAAAAACTTATATTTATATGATTGTTATATATGCATGCTATTTATGAATGTAATGTTCATTTTGTTATATTGCATTAAAAGTCGTGATAATTATATAGTATGATATTATTGTCATATTGATATCTGTATATGGAAATGGGATGTCGCCCCCAAAGTGTAGCCGTAATTCCCCAAGAGCGTTGAGGGAATAACGTTAAGCTTATCCTACAGAAGTTCGAGATTTGCCTAGGATTCCTAACCGGGCCTGCGGGCCAGGAAAGTTACACTAAGGGCAAATGTCGTTCATGTTATTACATCATGCATTCGTATATATGTTTTGGACCCTCACTAGAAGTTTCATCTTCTAATGGGTTATGCCCTTGGAACATTCCACGTTCCAGTTTTAAACTTGCAGTTAGGGCAGGGAGCAGGATGAGATATGACGGCACGTGATGGCGTGGCCGATGATTCAGCAAGTTGTCTCGGATATATTTTAGCTGATGCTTCATTGATGTTTAGCCTTGTTAGAATATTATGGAATCTCTATGTATTTATGTATTTCAATATTGAGGATATGATGTTAATTATGGTACGAATTCTTATGTTATAAATAAAATGAGTTGATTATGTACCATACCAGGTTTCGATTATCACTTCCGCATTTTTAATGATTTGCCGGGGGATTTGTTCGGGACTCGGTACTCAAGGTTAAGTTATGTACTGGGAAAGAAAGAAAAAAATAAATTATGTATATTTTGGGCCTCAGCATAGTGACACGCTCGGTAAGAGAAAAGCAGGGTGTTACACCAGGGCACATAGCTTCCTGGTGTCCCCAACGTGGAGAGACTGGACAGACGAGATCAATCGGGGAAGGAGCACGAGCGACAATTGGGAGGGTGTTCAATCTAACCAAAGTGGACGCGACGGCAAACCCACAAGTGATTGAAGGTACGCTCCTTGTTCAAGATATATGTATGCATGCGTTGATAGACTCGGAAGCTACTCACTCATTCATATCATATGCCGCGGTAGAGTGTGCGAAACTAAACACCAAAGAATCCTCTGTACCTATGAATGTGCAAACCCTAATGGGAACTTGGTTTTGTTCACAGCGGATGGTGCCAGAGTGTCCAATTACGATAGAGGAAACCATATTTCTAGTTGACCTTAACTTGTTGGAGATTCAAGATTTCGATATTATACTAAGGATGTATTTCTGTCCCAAAACCAAGCGCAGTTGGACTGCGGGAAACGAGTAGTCAAACTAATTGGACCTGATAAACAGATTGTAAGATTTGTCGGTACCCAAGTAGGGAAACCCTTGAAAATTATATCTGCATTAAGAGTTCAAAAATGTCTAGAAAAATGGGCCCTGAGGTACACGGTGCAGGTGGTGACCAATGAAAAACCATAGAGAAAATGTGGGGATGTGGAAATAGTAAGGGAGTACTCGGATGTATTCCCAGAGGATTTATCGAGTTTACCACCTAACAGAGAAATTGAGTTCGCCATTGACTTACCTCTTGAAGCTCGATCCAGACCGATCTCTATCTCTCCATATAAATTGGCCCCAGCAGAGCTGCGAGAGCTTAAGGTTCAATTCCAAGATTTGCTGGACAAGGGTTTTATTCACCCCAGTATATCGCCCTGGGGTGCACCCGTATTGTTTGTATGAAAGAAAGACAATAGTTTAAGAATGTGCATTGACTATCGTGTTTTAAACAAGGTTACAATAAAGAATAAGTACCCTTTGCCCCCAGATTGATGACCTATTTGATCAGTTATAGGGGTTCGAATTTTCTCTAAAATTGATTTGCGATCAGGGTACCATCAATTGAGGATAAAAGAGGAGGAAATTCCCAAAATCGCGTTTCGGTCACGGTATGGCCATTATGAATATCTGGTAATGTCATTCGGTTTAACCAATGCACCAGCAGCTTTTATGGATCTTATGAATCGGACGTTTCAACCTTATTTGGATAAATTTATTATTGTATTTATTGATGATATATTGGTATACTCGTCCGATGAGGAGGCTCACCGGGAGCACTTAAGAATTATTTTGTCGATACTGAGGGAGCACAAGCTCTATGCCAAGTTTAGCAAATGTGATTACTGGTTGAAGGAAGTTACTTTCTTGGGGCATGTAATTTCAAGACAAGGCATATCTGTGGACCCTGCCAAGGTGGAAGTGGTAAAAGAATGGCCACAACCTACTACTGTCCCTAAAATTAGGAGTTTTCTTGGTTTAGCAAGATATTACCATAAATTTGTTGAGAAATTTTCAAGTATCGCTGCCCCGTTAACTCAATTGACCCAAAAAGGAACCAAGTTTGTGTGGAATGAATCTTGTGAAAAAGCTTAAGTGTAGATTGACCGAAGCACCAATATTAGCTATACCTGAAGGGTTTGGTGGTTATAAGGTGTACACTGATGCCTCGGGAATAGGTTTGGGTGCATACTAATGTAGCATGGTAGGGTGATTGCATATGGATCTAGACAACTACACCCCCATGAAAAGAATTACCTAGTACATGACATGGAATTGGCAGCCGTAGTGTAACAACTCGCTTTTCTCTTACCGAGCGTGTCACTATGCTGGGGCCCAATCTATACATAAATTATTTTTCTTCTTTCTTTCTCGATACATAACTTAAACCTTAAGTACTGAGTTCAAAACAAAACCTCAAGCAAATCATTAAAAATGCAGAAGCGATAATCGAAACCTGATATGGTACATAATCAATTCACTTTATTTATAACATAAGAATCCGTACCATAGTTAACATTATATCCTCAATATTGAAATACATAAATACATGGAGATTCCATAATGTTCTAACAAGGCTAATCATCAATAAAGTATCAGCTAAACATATCCAGGATAGCTCGCTAAATCCATCAGCCATGCCATCACGTGCTGTCTCATCTCAACATGTTCCTTGCCTAAGCTGCAAGTCTAAACTGGAACATTGAATGTTCCAGGGGCATAACCCATTTGAAGATGAAACTTCTAGTGAGAGTCCAAAACATCTATATGAATGCATGATGCGATAACATGAATAACATTTGCCCTTAATGTAACTTCCCAGACTCACCAACCCGACACGAAATCCTAGGCGAATCCCGAACCTCTGCTGGATAAACCTAACGTTATTCCATCATTGCCCTAGGGGAATTACTACACTCTTGGGCGACATTCCATTCCATGCACAAATATCAATGTGACAATAATATCGTGTTATGCAATTATCATGACTTTTCATATAATATGACAAAATGAATATTGCATTCGTAACAACATGCATATATAACAAATATATCATGAATATAAGTTCTTGTGAGAAAATCACTCACAGAAACATAGTTAGGATAGGAAAACTCACATTTGCCCTAAAGATCAAGATACCTCGAAAAGTGTGCATCACCTCGATATGCGTACCTAACCTTGATTCTCCTGCCAACTTTCAAAAGTTGCACCAATCACACCATCTCGATCACCTCAATCATAAAATAATATTTAATCAGTAAATATCCTCGTTATTCCATTTATTTTATTTTTCCTTTATTTTTCTTCCAAAAATCTCAATAAATATATCGGGACTATTTTCTCAAATCTAATTTCACAACAATTCATTATAGGTTATAAACTTCAAGGAAAAAATACTGAACTTACCTAGATGATGCGTTTTCACGCCAAACGAGGCTCTTTAGTGCTAAAACTAAGACAATGGGAATCCCAAATTCAAATCTTTTTGCACGAATATCCATAAAACATTTTTTAGATTTTTTTATAATTTTTGGCCCATGCACGTGCCCCCACGTGCTGGTGCGTGGTTTTGCGCGTGAAGGCCATGCGCTGGCCATGCCGGCGATGCTGGTTTGCTCCACCACTTTGAATCCCTCATCCATTCGATCCTCATGGCATACCTTGGAGCTTGAAAGGAGCTCTTGAAGACCCTCATCCGGACGACCAAAGCTTCGACTTGGCCGTCCGCCTCCTTTTCCGGTGAGGCCTCGAACGGCCATTAAACCTTAACCAAAATGGCCCATTTTCTCCAGAAGTAATCTTCAAGCTATGGGAAACAAAAGCCCCATGCTTTGAACTCCCAATTCATTCGATACAGTACCCGATTTGAAGCTCCATTTTTCCAAACTTTCGGCCACTTCAAATGCCTATTTATAGGCGAAATCAAGCTTCAAAACCCCTTTGGCCACTTGACCCATCCCTTTAAGAGTCTCCACCTCCCCTAGATCAGCCTGGAACGGCCGCTGTCGACCCATATGGCCATTTGCAGGCGTGATAATTCCGATTAGATTTCTGGTCGATTTTTTCTTTAATTTTCGGCCACTACGGTGGCCTTTGTCAGTTAATGATCACACCTACGTGATCCCTGACTACCTCTCGTGCTAGCCCAATGCTTTAGATGGCCAAAATCAGCAATGGCCGACCGGGCATGTGCTAGACAGTCTCTATTTGCTAGCTTTTTTTCATTTTTTGTATTTTGGCCCCTTAACTTTTGGCCTTTACTTTTTGACCCCTTTTTCTTAGCCCCTGAACTTTCTAATATTGCTTTCAAGACCCTCAAGTCCTAAAACATCAACTTGACCCTTGAGGATTCCGAAAAAATATCATTTTGGCCTCCCTCTAATATTTTCGAAAAACTGCACTTAGGCCCGAATCTTTGTTTTGGCCCTAAACCTTTTTGATTTTTCCTGAAACCACTGAAGGGTTGTTTTTTATGAAGAACCGAAGGCTCCTCAGGCTTCCGTTGTCTTTCGGGAAGTCGTCTATAATAATTCGGTATTGCAGCCTAATTGACAGCTACTATTTTGTTGTACCAAAAACCGTTCTCGATTCGATTTCTTTTTACACTATAATTCCTATCTAGGGATGTTTGTTAATGCCACATCATTTTTCTTTGGCATCTTGGCTCCAAGGCACTCCCGGCAGTTGATTCGGTCATCATATAGTAATAAATTACCGTTATATCCTCAATTTATCCTTAAATTCCATTTTTGCCTCAAGATAAATTACCCTTGAATCCTTTAGAATTTCTCGGGTATTACAGGTGGTACATGCCTTAAAGTTGTGGCGACATTACTTATATTGAGAAAGGTTCGTTATATATGTGGACTATCAGAGTTTAAAGTATATTTTCACTCAACAAGATTTAAATCTCTGACAACGTCAGTAGATGGAGCTCCTAAAAGATTATGAGTGTACCATTCAGTATCGGCTAGGACGAGGAAATGTGGTAGCAGATGCATTGAGTTGGAAAGGCGTTGTGTTAGGAGTATCCCTGGCTATCCATTTACACGCCATAACTGAAGAGTTTGCAAACTTCACCCTCAAGATAGAACCATAAGGCGATACAACAATTGTAGCACAGATACGATTACAAGTTGATATGTGGGATAAGATTAAAATGGCTACGGCTCAGGAAGGGAATTTGGAACAATGGATAGATAAGAATGGACTACCTAAGCAACCAGGATTTGAGTATCGTAATGGAATACTCCGAATGAATGGGCGGGTGTATGTGACGGCCTTGGGGAAGCTACAATGGGAAATTCTGAATGAGGCACATCGAACACCCTATACAGTACACCCCGAAGCTACCAGGATGTATCGTGATCTTCGGGAAGTGTACTGGTGGCCAGGAATGAAGAGAGACGTAGTGGGGTTCATAAGAGCATGTGACACCTATTAACGGATAAAAGCCGAACATGAAAAACCATCGGGGAGTTTGCAACCCTTGGAGATCTCGGAATGGAAATGGGAGCATATAATAACCGATTTCATTATGGGTTTATCCCGGACCCTGAGAAAGGCTATGCTATATGGGTTGTTGTGGACCGACTAACAAAGTCAGCGCATTTCTTACCTATAAGAAGCACTATGGGTGCTAAGCAACTTGCCCAACTTTATATCTAGTAAATTGTTCATTTGCACGGAGTTCCTGTGAGCATCGTATCAGACATGAATAGTCGATTTATGTCAAACTTTTGGAAAGCTGTGCAAGAAGAACTTGGGACCCAACTGAATTTTAGCATAGCCTATCACCCTCAGACGAACGGTCAAACTGAACGGGTCAATCCATGAAAGCAGCCCAAGACCGACAGAAAAAGTACGCAGATCGTCGAACCCGACCTTTGGAGTTTGCTGAAGGGGATCTGGTGTACCTTCGAGCTACCCCAATACATCCAATATTTAGACATCAACGAAAGGGAAAACTAGGATCTCGGTATTTGGGACCGTATCGAATCAAGGATCGAGTTGGACCACTTACCTACCGTCTAGAGTTGTCAGAGGCATTAACCGGACTACATGATATATTTCATGTTTCCCAGTTACGGAAGCATATATATAATCCAGACATGGAAGTGCACGCTAAGAATGTTGAACTTCAACCCGATATGACATTCGAGGTGCAACCTGTACGAGTACTGGAACGCCAGGATCGCCAATTAAGACGTAGAACTCTACATATGGTAAATGTGCAATGGAGCCAACATTTAGAATGAGAGACAACCTGGGAAATGGAAGAAGAAATGCGTGATAAATATCCTTACCTGTTTGATAATCACAGTTAATGCTAAGGATCTGTGCATGACGGAATAAAATGTACAACATTTCTGGGACAAAATTTCATAAGGAAGGAAGACTGTAACACCCTAGGCTTTGAAAAATAATTAATCATTGGGTTTATGGTGGTTTGTGCATGATTATCGATTAATTGTGAGGTTAGGATGAATTATTTGTGATTTATTAAAGAATTGTGATTGTAAGGATTTAGTTATCATTTATTGAATAGTTGTGGAGTGGGAAAATTAATAAAGAATGTGTATTTAATGCATTTCTGCAGGGGAAGGCAAGAAGTGGTTTAAATATATATAGATGTAAATAGTTGAGCGCACGAGGGGCTAGCTAGACGACCCAGGTTCGAGTGGGAGGCTGATCACGCAGGAGAGAGAAAGGGTGGAATTTTTTCCACCCGTTTGGGGCGCCATCTGGCGCCAATGCGCTCCAGCTACACGTTTCATGCGTGCCCAAGCCGCGCCATGTGGCGCAGCCGTGTCCCCCACCCCAGCCACTCTCCCTTGCTGCCACGTGGCAGCATCTGGAGCCTTCCTTAGGCCCCAGCATTTTCCCTTGCCCATTTTCCCTCTTCTTCTGCCTATAAATAACAGTGTTTTCACTGTTGTAAACGCCATAAATTTTGGAAGTATTGAAACTCTGTTTGTGGATATACGCGATGTATAAAAATATTTTTAAATTTATTTAATAGTGTTAATTATAAATTAATGACATGTTTAACTATATTATTTAGCAATGTAACAGCGATAATTAAAATTAATTGTATATTTAATTAAATTATTTTATTTTATAATTGTATAGCAAATTGGGACGTGAAATCGACGCGAAGCAAGTGGTTAACACGCAATAAGATTCAATATGGTTTGTATGTAAATTTATTTTAGCATGACTTGTATTACACTGTGGGAGAAGTGTCTAGGCATGGGGTTGTAGATTTAGGTCGTGTGAGTCTCGAGATGGGGTCCTAAATGAAATCAGTGGGGCCATCAAAATCCGAATCAGAGTGAGGTGGACAGGCCTACATGCATGATATACTTCACATTATTCTATAATTGTCACGTATTTTAATTTATTGCAACTCATATTACTCTTACTGAGTCCCCGGGACTCACTCCTATATTTTTCCCACTAACCCAGCAGATAGCTCGGGATTCGAGAAGGGAAAGGCGGTGTTGATAGATGAGCTGCCAGTTGGCAGTGACCGTTGATAGTGAGGGTGTGGGTTAACTCCGATGTTAATCATGTAATATATCTATTGTGTGTTAATCATGAGTCACGGTTATGGTTTAACAAAAAGTAAATTGAAATCAAGTTAAGGTTCCCATTATAAGTAAACCTAGTAGGTGTTGGGAATTTGTACAGGTCGGCTACGGTCAAAATCTGAGATATGTTTAAATATGTTTGATGGTTGGGATAATTTATTATGCATGCTGGTATTTGTTTGTTTGAAATTATATTTATACTCCAATGGGCTAATCAGGTACGAAACTCGGGTGAGTTTTCACTGCCTACGTATTTTACTCTCGAGTTCTCAACCGGTTAAAGGCGGCAAAGACTGGACCCCACCCAAGGCGTCCATATTATTTTAATACTTTATATTGACAGAGGCATAACCATCCTTTATAGCAAGTCAGGATTTTATTATGAGTTATGGTGGCACCCGGTAGTGGAGTCGGGGCATCACCCGATAGTGGAGTCGGGGCATCACACAAAGAAATAATTTGAAATTCAAACTTACCCTAAACACCCACAAGCCCTACTAAATAAAGAAAAAATATATCTCAAACTAGATATTTATTATATATTATTTTTAAACAAAATATATTTATTATACTAGTTTTAAGATTAAAATATGAGATCAATATTGGAGTACAAAGTTTTCCCCATCACTAAAAGGGTTAGATGTTTTCCTGTCCCCACCCACAGAGTTAGAGGATAGGCTCACAAAATAATGCTTAGGTACACCCATTGTATGGGTTGGTTTATATGTTAGATGGTTTATATTATATCATGATATAATATGAATTGGGAAAACACAAAAAAATAATTTTAAATTTGGCCAAACACAAAAAAATTGAGTAAAATATGAATTGGGAAAATCTAAAATTGTTGATTAAAGGTAAGATTTTAACCATCTGAAGGATAACTACATATAAGAGAAACTCTATGTATTGGTGTGAGATTGTTTTGAGATATTGTAAGGGGCAACTTAAGTTTTGTAATTGTATATAGATTAAGGAATCCAAGTTCATATGAATAACATTCATTTTGTTAAAGTACATAATTGATGATGTAGAAATTAATCAGTACTAATTAAATTTATAGGATTTACAAGTGATATTGATCGTGTGCAAAGTTGATTTGGATCCAAACTATATAAATAAAACAAGAATAATCATGAACGTACGATTATCTTGAGGTATGGTTGAGACAATGTTATTTCGATGTTTAAGTTAGCAATGAATTTGAGAGAAAGAGAGAGTGCTTGGAAACTTGTGAGATTAATATTGTTGATCACAAGGAGAATGAGACAGCCTTACCCAAATCACAAAAGATTAGTTCATTCCTCTTGATTTTATAAGTCTAAAATTGAGTTGGAACTAGAATTATTAAAGTTAGACAGTATTTTAAAAAGGTAGGAAATAGAAATGTAGAGAAATGCATAAAAAAAATATAGAGATCTTTTTATAAATATAATTTTTAATATAAAAAATATCAATCTAAAAATAAACATAAATTTCATAATACATTTAAACAAATTCTGCAAACAAACTCCAGAAAAAATTAAAAATTTTGAGTTAGACATGATTTTGACAAGATTTGAGTTCAATATTTACCTGATTTATTTCCAAGAAATCCAGAGAGATTTATTTGATCTAAAACCTTAGCATTATGCAAGTATTAGGAATCTCTAATCGAGTTTATACCTTTGATACGAAACCAAATTAATAAGCCTCCAATGCATAATCATAATTGAAAGCTTATTCATTAAACATTGCCAATTACCTTAATTATTACAGTGGCGGCTTTCACAAGCAATCTCTCAACAATTCAACAAACTGTAAATTAATTTACACTTGGGATAACCCACAATCAAACGAACGACCATGCAAACTTACACTTGCATGGAAGAGAAAATTAATGATATTTTTGGAACACGATCAACCTCTGGGGACTCGAACAATCTAGTTCACAACCTTGCAGTTCATCCGAATCTCACCTTCATATGATCCTGTGATAACATCAATGGAACCCATCTTCACCATTGCAGCCGCAAATTTCTTAGCCCAAGCCCTGCCATTCCTCGCATTGTTCTTCACCATCCAGGCAGTAGAAGGGCTTGTTGAGAGCGTCTGGTCCGATGTTAGCAGCCCTCTATGGGCCTTTAAACCTCTGTAATACCTGTTATCCAATCTGTTTGCTGAGAGAGAATCCAGTGGCATGGTGGGGTTAGACTTGGATGACGGCGGAGGACACTTCTTCTTCAGCTGCCTTGCGAATTCGGGATCCATTGAAGGGTCCTGCGGCTGAGTTGCATTGAAGGAGTAGAGACGGTTGGAGAAGGAAGAACAGTGGGAGACTCCAATGGAATGGGCTCCCGAGAGGGTCACCATTTCATCCAGAGAGAGGCCCTTCTTGGCAAAATTTTCTTGGAGCTGTTTGGCGTCCAAGAAAGGAGGAGGAAGGTTGCCGGAAGGGTCGTCTTTGAGGGAAACTCCGCCGTCTCGGCGCCCCGCCGGCACCGCGTAGTTGATTCCTCCGGCCATGGAGGCGCTGTCCCTTGCGGCAAATGCTAGAATGTCGGAGCAGGAGACTGTTTTGGGGCATCGAGCTTCGAGTTGGGCTTTGGCTTCATTGATCACCTCGAAACCTCTCAGGCTCCCTCTGTTTGCCGGATGCTCCTTCTCCGACTGATTTCCCGGCGTTGAATCAAGAAGCACAGACCCATCACAGCCCTGAAAAATTAATGCTTAAATATGAATTAGATATTCATTATTGCAAGCAGTACTTACACGTATAACAACACAAGAAGGGTCCTCAGACCAAAAGCCATAGCTAGCTGAAGTGATGATCGGATCGGATTCGCTTACCCTGACAAAGCAGTCGTGAAAATGCAATCTAATGAGGCCTGCAGCGATGCCAGGGTTCTTTGAAACAGCCTTCATCACAGCTTTTCTCACTATGAACTCGGCGGACGGGCAGCTCGACCGGTAAAACCCAACCCTGAGCGTCGGCGCCGCTGCGGATGCAGAAGCCAGCGTCCAGACAGTGAGGAGCAAGAAAACCAAACGTGGCTGCTTTAGCACAAAGGTTTTCTTGCCGATGAATCTGCAGGTCGCCATTAGCCAACCAATCTGGAAGAACAGGAAAGAAAATGGAGTGATTGTGGTGTCGAGTATGTGCTAGCAATTAATGGACTATATATATATATAGATGGAGAGTCACAAGTAACGAAGGCTGAAACTGTCCTAGTTTGAACACTTCCATGGCAATGGAGTTGAAGCTCCTTCCATGGCACTTTCCATGTGTCCTTTCACAATTATTTTGTCCATTTCTCTCTCTCTCTCTCTCTCTGTATGCTCATCATCTCCTTGACCTTCAAGCTTTCTGAAGCCACGAAGAGGAGAATTAATCAACGAAGTACGAAAGCAACACAAAGTACAAACTCGAGAAAGTGTCAGACAAATATTATCTGATCAGAAGAGTATATATTGTATTGCAATTAGCTGCCAATTAAATATTAATTAATCAATTAAGAGGCAGAGAGAATGATAAACATATATTATAGTATATTAGTTGAAGTTGGTGGAGAAGCAGTAGAGGGTCAGCTAGCTCAGCTGTGGACAGGAGGCCTCAATCCGTGTGGCTTAATCAGCAAGAACATTGAGCAGGAAATTAGCTACTGATCTGTGGCAACTGGCAAGCCCTCTTGTCCACTTAACTTACAGTGATTAATTGCAGTGCCTCATGGGGCAATTAGTTCAGGGACTCCATTTTAGGACTGCCCCACAAATCATCATGGAGCTCATCGATCGGATGCAACAATATTGTTATTGATTAAGCCATATACGGATGGAGGCCTGCACCGCGGATCCTTCATTGCTTCTTCAACTTCAATTAATTAATCTATAATACACAACATCATCATTCTGTCATCTTAATTGATAATTCAATTAACACCCAATTGCAATACAATACACATACTACTGCCGCATCCCTTGTTGATAAAAAATGGAGGGCCGACCCTTAGATAACATTTCTCGAGTTTGTGTTGCTTTCGTACTTTGTTTATTAATTATCCTCTTTGTGGCTTCTCAAAGCTTGAAGGTCAAAGAGATGACGAGCATACAGCAGAGAGAAGAATGGACAAAATTATAAGTTTGAACCGCCGGCGCCGGTGGCTCAGCATCATAATCAGTTGGCTTAAGTTGATGCATGATACAAGTTCTAATTTTGATTTTGCTAGCTAGTTGTACCATGCCTGACTATCTCATCTCTATCTAGGTAAATGACCTAGTCGCTCTTTAGTGGCTCAATGTTCAAATTGACAAGAGTTTGTTTGTATTCGATTTGTTTTATAAACGATCAGAGTTTGAGTTTTAATTTGAATCTTAACTCATAAACAAGCTGAATTTGAGCAAGACTTAATTCAACTCATGAACAAAACTCACAAATAAGATCATGAAGAATTCTGTGAACAGGCTTGCGAAATAAATATTTTTTATTATTTTAATAATTTATTATTCAGTATTATGTTTGTGATAGGGATATTTATTTTTATTTAAACAAGGTTTTTTTTTGTATTTGTTTGGAGAATTTATATTTATATTTTCTATATATTTTTTGTCATATAAAAATAGGTTTTAATGGCTTCAATTTTAAAAAAAAAAATTGATGAGCTCCAACTCGAGCTCAAGCTCGAGTTGACAAAAGCTCATTTATCATGATAAATGAGTTTGCTCAAGCTTGAGTTTGCTTAACATAATAAAAAAACTTCTGATAAATAGAGTTCAAATTTGATAAATCTTTAACTCAAACTCAAAATTCTTTTTGAGTTCAAGTTTGCTAGAAATCTAACAAGTCGAGCTCAAGTGGTTAATGTTCAGCTTAATTACAAACTTATCTCTATCTTATGCAGCATTTATACTTAAAATTTATTTATAAATAAAATTTTATGTTTGACATGATCACTACAAAAAAAATTGGTTTTTTTACCTAAAATTTCATTGCTAATAACTTAGCGGTGAATTAAAATCCGTCATATAATGGGACGTCACTAAGTATTGCAATTGAATTTTAAATCCGTCACTAAATTCAAAATTTTCATAGGCAAAAAAGCTTTAAAATAATTCGTCGCTATTATTAGAGATGAATTAAAATATTCCATTATTAATAATAGATTCAACAACAAAAGCAGGGGGCATTTGGTGCCCAATGGCACAAGCATGTATGGCACAAGTGCACTTATAGCCCGGCCACAAAACCCACGCTTATGTGGAGTTGGCTCAATCAATTTGGACGCTTTAGGTGAAAAAGTTTGTCGGGATCTTCTTAAGATTATTTATTTTTTTTTGTAAAAATAAAAACAGTACACATTTCTATCGAAAAATTTTATCATTTCATTAATTTAAAAAAGAAAAAAGTTAAACTTCAATCAACTACAAAATATGATAATTTCTTAAAAATAGTTAATTTTTAACTAAAATATAATGTATGAAAAATTAAAAGAAATCAAACAACCTATTATAATAAATAAAGAAATGGTAAAAATTGGGAACAATGAGATTATTTTTAGGGTTGCAATTGAAAGATTTATAATCAAAAATAAATTTATAGTCTTAAAGTCTATGATATATTCAAAAATAAATGGCAAAAATTCGAAAGAGAAAATTAGGAACAATGGAGAGAGAGAATGTAAAAATTGGAAAGAGAAAATGGGGATGACAAAATATTGTAAATTAAATTTTGGGCAAATTGATTATTGGGCGAGTGAAAATTTGGGTGAAAAGTTGGATTTTATTTTGAGTTTAAAGTTTTCTTAATAAAATATTTATTATTAAAAATAAAAATATATAAATTACAAAATTTTGGAGCCTTCGTAAATGTGAAGCCTTAAGTGGCTTGTTTTTTGAGTTTAAGCATGTACATGAGTTGAGCATACACAGTCTTTCCTTCATAGGGCAACATTTAGACCACTTTTGTGATATGGTGTTCCTACTTACCACTGCTATCTTAATCTGTCTCCATGGCTATTATGCCACCACTTAAAAACATATTCTCATAACTAGTAGCTTCTATTAGCTCAATTCAGCTGGAAATTAAGAAAAGCTGATATACTTTTTTTGCACGTATTACAAGGTTGGGACACATGTCATATGATGTCATCGGGGTGCAGATTGTTCAAGCTAGCTGGGATCCCAGCATCTAAAGCAAATCTTATTGCAACAACAGAGGTTTCTGTTGCTAGCTTGGCAGAGTCTGCAAATGCTGGGAGTTGCAATAATTGCGAATGATGCTTCACATTTTGGATTCCTAAAAATGTTATCACTTCTATCGGTAGTTGGTGCAGCATGGTTATTCTGTCGATGGTTGGTGAATCCTACAGATGCAGAAAGAAGACTTTTTCTCTTTTGATCCACAATTTTGATTTCTCAGGTAAGTGTTCCATACTCCAATTCTTTCATTTTGTAGCTTGGAGGCTTGGGGTTCCAACGTCACAAGCGCTGATGTTTATAACCTGACATCTATTCTCTTTTAACCTTTTTAGAGATCTTATAATTCATTTTTAACTATATTTCTTTCCCACCATATTAATGTCACGTGTTCAAATTACTACTAAAATTTTGAAAAATTAAATCATGCAAAAAATGTACACCAAATGTTGGACCTAGAGGATTGGTCTATATGGTTAATAATAGATTTCAGTATTTGAGAATAGTTAGTTGTCCTATACATACAGTTAAGCTAGTGGTATTCCCACATCTACGGACCAGAAACAACATTTCTTGCCTCTCCCCTCAAGCTGCCAGTGCATTTATTCTAGAAGACACTTGTGGCGCTTTTCTCAGCTCGCTTAATCGCTTATTATTGTTGTGATAGCGAAAGGCTCGTCATAAATTTTGAACCGACATATTCGGTTGAATGCTAGTCGATTATGTCCGATTGTTAGGTTTAGAGATCAAGATGGTGAGGTGTTCGATCGGTATAGTAATCTACGTGATGATGTGTTGATGGTCTATTTTGGTGTGGGACATTAGGGATGATAGGGGTATTAGTGCCATAATTAACAGTTGATTGACACTTTATGATTCTTAAAATGGTGAAATTTGTTACACCGTATATTGCATTTTGTGGTGTCAATAAGTAAAATTAAAATCCTAAACCCTAACCCCTTAATGAATGGTGGGAAGCCTAACAAACATTATTTCCATCCAAACATAACTAACACTTAACATTATTGATTGGAAGCAAAGACATTTCATGCCTCTCCCCTCAATCTGCCAGTGCATTTATTCTAGAAGAAACCTATGGCACTTTTCTCAGCTCACTAAGTTGCTTATTATTGTTGTAATAGCAAAAGATTCGTCATAAATTTTGAATGAAAATATTTCTTAACGTCATATCATATGTGTTGAAACTTGAATATGTGAATCTTTGTATAGAGGGTTTGGCACTCCTCAAGGATATATAAGTAATTGTCTCATACTTGTATTTTCTCATTTATTTATTGTATTGTAGGCTATTATAGTGTTGTATTTTCACGGTCTATAAAAATAAGCTAAGGGAGTTAGAGGATTGATGATTGTTAAATGAATTGAATTTTATTCTCTCTCAATTCTTTCTCACCTTCTGTTTATGTTGAATTCCCCTTCCTTCCTTCTTATCTCTCCCTTCTTTTTTACTCCCTCATTCTCGATTTCCCCCCTAAGTTGTAATTTGTACATATGATGTTTTCTAAATGATATTCTTAGCAATTCAAGCATCTAATTAACCTCAATATCTGGCAGGGTTTTATTTGTTTTGCTGGCAACTGTCCTTGTTTCTGTTCGTCATTCATTTTGTTCTGTAGGGCTGTGATAATTTTGGTATTACATTTGGACAGGAGGAGGCAAAATTGGGATGAATAGGCCCCAGTGTTATATTACATCTTACTGCCAATAAACATTACAAGTTCTTATATCTACTAAAAAATTATGAGGTTTAGAAGAAAAAATAGTAATATTACATACACAAAATGATTCCTCCCAACTGTAATATTTTTTTATTGAGCCCAATCTCAGGAGCTCTATCATTAATAATTTTAAAAAAAAAAACACCCTCCTAATGGCAAAAGTAAAAGCCTATCTATCTTATCTACCACATTTATATATTTTATAAAACATTAATTAGTTATGTTTGCATTATCAAGAGGAAGAAGAATATGTCCAAATACAGAGAAGTTGTATTGACTTGAATTGCTTAATTTGTAGGTGTTTGGTAAAGAAAGAATTAATGCTGTACAAATCATAGAGAAAGACAAAGAAAGAAAGACAAGACAAACAGAAAGAAAGAAAGAAAGAAAGAAGAAACAATGTCTATGAAACAGGAACCCTCAAAGACGAAGCCAAATAGAACTCTAATGGTACTGTTGCCAAAGGATCCTCCTCTTTCTCCTTAAATATGGAGACCCTTGAAACCCATCGAGCATCTTCAGCGGCACTCCGCAGCAATGGCATCTCATCAGCCCATTCCTCCGGCTCCCCTTCAACGAAAGGATGTCGAAGAAGATCTGCAGCTGTTGATCTGGTTTTCCAGTCCCTCTCGAAGCACTTCCACAAGAAATCTTTGCCTTGGCTAGACATGGTATCTGGAATTCTGGGTAGCTCTCTCTCAATAACTATCTTGCGTTTCAGCTCTAGCTTGTCCTTGCACTCCCATGGAGGTCGTCCGGTCATCATCTGCGATACCGTGCACCCAAGAGCCCAAATATCAACTGGCGACTTGTTCATGTTCCAAAAAAGAGATTCCGGTGAAGCATAAGGAAGAGCCCCGCGAGTGTGGCCTATCAAACGAGGATCATCGCTCCGTCCATTGCCTTCGTCTGCTTTCTTTGCCAGTCCAAAATTGGCAATCTTCAAGTAGTTCCCATTGCCGTCTTGAGACGGGAAAACAAGAACGTTATGTGGTTTAATGTCGCAGTGGACGTAGCCCCTCTCATGCACGTAGTTTAGAGCTTTGAGGATCATGCGAGTGTAGCGTCGCACCTCTGTTTCCGGC
Organism: Diospyros lotus; assembly: GCF_014633365.1. Classification (NCBI taxonomy): domain Eukaryota; kingdom Viridiplantae; phylum Streptophyta; class Magnoliopsida; order Ericales; family Ebenaceae; genus Diospyros; species Diospyros lotus. The sequence goes on from NC_068346.1 coordinate 34,716,818, forward strand.
AGTGCCCCGCCCCTTCTTTCAATCAAACTCTTGAGGGAGCCGCCGGGAGCGAACTCCAGCAAGAGGTTGTACATCCTCTTTGCCCTTCTCGTCGGAGATATCTTCCCCATAACAACGGATGATTCCGGGACAGTCACTCAACAAGAACAAGATCTCTCCTTCCTTTTGAAGAGAGGTGGAGAACTTGAAATCGGCAGACTTGACAGCAATCTCGGAAGCCATGATCGGCGGTGTATCATCATCATTAGAATATGCTAATTCCCCCGTCAGAGGGACTGCCTTGCGCACGGTCCCGTACAACCCCTTTCTAAGAAACTGCGTCTTGATCCAAGAATCCATTAATATTAGTTGCAGATGATCAATCGATTAATGATCTTTCTCTCTGTCTCTCTTATAATGATTCTCTTAATTTGTTGATTGTGAACAGATATGTATATGCACATTAAGAAGCAATTTGGTTCCATGTTTTATTTATAAGCTGTCAATTAATTAATCTAATTTTTTTCTCAAATGTTGAGCTAATTATAATAATTTACATAATTAAATCAAATAAATTTATAAATCTAAATAACTAATTATCTCTTAATAAAAGTACTATTCTCTTTGTGTTATTTTTTAAAATTTATTTTTAATTTTAATTTTTATATTTAAACTGAAAATTTTATAAAGAATTTAACTTAACACTAAATCAAATTCTACTAAAAATAAATAAAATTTGATAATGGATTCTATAACTTGAAGGTAATAATTGTTTACAATTGTACAAATAGAAATTCTCCCTTCTTTATATCCCCCACCGTCCATTTTCGCTGCTCTAACATCACCACCTGAGATTGGAAGCCAAATCTTTATTTTATTTATATTTAATTTTATAGGTTCTACTGCTTGGATGGTGAAGAACAATATTGCGAGGAATGGCAAGGCATGGGCTAAGAAATTTGCATGAACTGCACGGTTCTCAACTAGCTAAGTTTCGGTATATATATATATATATATATATACTAGCATATATACCCGTGGATGAAGGCACGACATAAATAATATTAAGATTTAAAATGGATGAAGGCACGGTGTAAATAATACTAAGATTTAAAATACAATAATGTTAATTAATATTGTAAAAAAAATTATAAATACTGAACAAAATTCAGAAATTAAAGTTATTATAGGTTTGTTAACATTTTATAATAAAAAAATACTATATCTATATAATAAAACACATTAGCAAGTATTCTACAATCTGAATACATTAAATTGAAAATTAAATATCAAACAATACATACCAATTGTCGTCGGGGACCCTTGGAGCCCCCGACAGTAGCTGGTCGGCCCGTGGGTCATCTCGGACCTCCATCGCCTCCCGCCATCCCTCGCAACGCCTCACCCCCATTCGCCGACCCCCCCACCCGTCGTAGACCCTCCTTTTCCCCCTTATGCTATCGCACCTGTCGATGACATGGGCGGGATGAGTTTGTGAGAGAAAAAAAAAAAAAGAGAGAGGGAGAGAGGGTGCAACAGATTGGGGGAAAGAGGTAATGAATGAGGGAGTGAGTGGTCGTCGCACCCGTCGGCCCCCCACATGCCGTTGTCCCTCCCGCTTCCCTCATCGCCATCACACTCGCTGGCCCTCCACCCGCCATCGACCCTCCCTTCCCCTACTACCGTTGCACGTGTCGATGGTATGGGTGGGTGGGTCTATGAGAGAGAGGGAGAGAGAGTAAGGCAATGAGTGAGGGAGTGAGTGGTTGTCGCACCCGCCGGCCCTCCACCCACAGTTGGCCCTTCCTTCCTCTACCGCTGTCGCACCTGCCGATATCATAAGTGGGTGGGTTTGTGAGAGAGAGAAAGAGAAAGGAAGTGAGTGAGAGATGGGTGAGTGGATCTCTGAGAGACAGAAAGACAAAAGGAGAGAGAGAGGCACTGAGTGAAGGAGTGAATGGGTGAAAACATCATTCATCTCAGTCAATCTTAACCATTGATATATATTTAAAATTCATCTCTGCCATTGAAATGTGTCTCTGAAATATTTTACATATTTTTAAATATTCTTCCGCTTTACTATATAGATGATAATTTTAATAATAATGTTATTTTTAAAATAAAATAGTGACATTTGAAATTTGAAACAAGAAATCAAAAAATAGAGGAATCGTCCTATAGAAATTATGAGGGTGTTTTTATATTTAATTTTATCTTTATTTTATGAAGAGATTATTTTTAGTTATTTATAATCGTCCTATATATATGATAAATTTAATTTTTTATTAAATAGTAAATCATAGCTAAACTCAATAGAATATTTTATTATCCTTAGTTTGCGTGATACATTTTGGTTACATAATAAATTGAATATTTTTCTTTTAGGTTAAGAGGTCGGCAAAGCATTTGTTTGGTTTTGGGTTTGAAGTTTTTAAAATATATGATGATAGATAATTACAAAATATTTCATAGAATATAGTGACATTTTAAAATAAGAAATCAAAAAATAAGATTATTTTTAGTTGTTTACAATCGTCCTAAATAATAAATTTATTTTTTTATTAATTAATAAATCATAGCTCAACATATTCTATCATAAAATTTAATTGACAGTTTACGTGATACATACATACACAAAAAGAGAGTTACACGATATATATGAAATAGAGTTACACACAGAATATATATACATACACAGAATACATAAATATACATGCACACACAAAAAATATATTTAATTAATCCAATACATTAATATACGTACACACAAAGAATACAACTATAAATATACATACACATAAAAAATACATTTAATTAATGGAACATGCAACTATAAAAATACATATAAAAAATACATTCTGTGCACAGCAATAAAAAATACATTTAATTAATGGAACATGCACCTATAAAAATACACATAAAAAATACATTCTGTGCACAGCAATAAAAAAATACATTTAATTAATGGAACATGCACCTATAAAAATACACATAAAAAATACATTCCGTGCATAGCAACGCAACGCAACACAATGTATTAATTAATTTAGAGTTCGTGCACAATAATGTATTAATTAAAAAATACATTTTTCTTTTATTTTTTTCTTCTTCTCTGTTCATCTTCTTCCTCCCTATTCTTCTTCCTACAACGCAACGCACAGCACCAGCCATCGCTCGCACAGCCTTCATTGGCTGCTGCCGCGGCCAACGCCGTCCCCGCTGATCGTCCTCAGTCGCCACCCCACCGTCGCCATCATTTGTTCGTAGCCGCGAGCCACCATCGTCGTTCAACCATGCGCACACGGACCACCATCGTCGTTCGATCCTATTGCTGCATCTTTCGACCACCATCGATCGCGCCTCCGATTTGCCACACCCAGCCACTGTATCGTTCGCCACCGGCCACTGTTCGGCCTTCAACTCCCTCCCCCGCTGCTTGCTCTCTGTATATATATAGAGAGAGTCGGCTGTGTATGAGCGGTTGCGTTGTGAATGTGTATATAAATGTATGTGAGTGTATGCCTGTGTATATAGCTGAGTGTATATAGATGTGAGTGTGTATATATATGTGTGTGTAGGGGGGGAAGATGGTTGCCTAACTTTGGGTGGGAAAACTTTTAATCCCAGCCATCAATGTATCAGAAATTGATCCCAGCCATCAAAATATTTATACATTTTAGACAATTCAAAAACTCTTCTGCCATATTATATATATATATATATATATAGATTGTGTGTGTGCGCCCGAATCAGTAATTGTCTAATTTTGGTTTTTATTTGGGTAATGGGTAGTTGCTTGTCTCGAGATTATTTTGGTTTTAAGAGTAAATGAATTAATGATATTAATAAAGTTTACGATAATAAAAATGTTATTTGAACACTCCATTGTAACACTTTTATATAGTAATACTCATGTATTGACAATTTGACACATTATATATTTATATTCATAATATATTAATATATAATTGTTTGGTCAAGTGAACGACCTTTAGATGCAACAAAGTAGGCTTGTATGGGTGTATTCTTAATAATTGTTGTGAACCGATAACACTAACCTTAGGGTATTTCCGAATACTTTTCAATCATAGACTCACCATGACCCAAAACCAGGAAGCATAAACATACATACATAAACAAAAACAAACAGAAACGAAAAGCGAAAGGAGACAAAGGTTTTACCGTAGTTCACCCAAAATAGGGCTACATCCACGTTAAGCTTCGGCGAGAAGAGCTCACTGTACTAAGAATAGAATCGAAGAATATACCCACATAAAACCCTCATAATCTCTCTGTACAAACAATGGTTTGAGAAACAAAAACTTGCCCAATAATCACTTAATACAGATTAAAAGGCAAAACCTATCAAACCATAGAAAAACTATACAGATCATTAAAGAGAATGAAACAGTGAGCAAACTAGTAAACCCTAGCCCGAAGACGAAGGGCCTTCTTTCCCGCGATCCTTCTTCCCTCTTTTCTTTTGTTCTTATCACTTTTGTCCTGTTTCTATTGTCTGACGGTCCATATCCCGAGGGGGGAAATAAATAGCGATGATGGAGCGCTGGGATCACGCCTCATAAAGCACGGATGAAGGGCCAAGATCAGATTGTGCAAGCACGATGATTATTCCAACAGAAATGACAACAGAGCATGGAAGGCAATCGGGAGAGAGCAATCAGCAAGGACAATCAGACGCCATCAAGAAACAGCAATGGTTGCCATGTGTTGCCTTCCAGCAATTGCCACTTGGCAGGCTGCGGTTGCTGCATATGGCCCTCCAACCAACTTAATTCCAACGACGTTGTTTGGTGTTTCACACCTATCAATAAGCCTAATCAATTTAATGGACAAAATGAAAATATCTGCTATCCTTTTACACAAAGAAATAATTTCAAATTCTAACTTACCCTAAACACCCACCAGCCCTTATAAATAAAGAAAAAGTAGATCTCAAACAAGGTATATTTATTATATATTATTTTTTAAAAAATTGAAAAAATTTATTATACTATTTTTAAGATTAAAATATAAGATCAATATTGGAGTACAAAGTTTTTCTGTCACTAAAAGGTTTAGATGTTTTCTTGTCCCGACCCACAAAGTTAAGAGGATAAGCTCACAAAATAATGCTTACGTACCCCCATTGTATAGGTTCGTTTATATGTTAGGTGGTTTATATTATATCACTTTGACTAATAATTTTAAATTTGGCCAAACACAAAAAATAAAGTAAAATATGAATTTAAGAAATCTAAAATTGTTGATTAAAGGTAAGATTTTAACCATCAGATGAAATGTTGACGGGATAACTATAGATAATATACAAACTCTATATATTGGTGTGAGATTGTTTTGAGATATATTGTAGGGGCAACTTAAGTTTTGTAATTGTAAATTAAGCAATCCCAAGTTTAGATGAATAACATTCATTTTGTTAAAGTAGATAATATAGTGTTGAATGTCAGGATCACAAGGAGAATGAGCCAGCCTTGCCCAATTCACACAAGATTAGTTTATTCCTCTCTTTGGTTTTATGAGTTTAAAATTGAGTTGAAGTAGAATTGCTAAAATTAGGTTGCATTGAAATGCGGACAGGGAACGAATATAAAAAGAAACAAAAATGAAGTGATGGCATTTTTCAAAAAAGTAGAGAATGGAAATGTAGAGAAATCAGTAAATAAAATAATATAGAGGTTTTTTTATAAATATAATTTTTAATATAAAAAAATAGTTATTTAATTTAAAAATAAACATAAATTTCATAACACATTCAAACAAATTCTGCAAATAAACTCAAAAAAAAATTAAAAAAAAATTGAGTTAGAAATGAATTTTTTCCATCTCTAACCTGATTAAAGACAAAAAAAAATTTCATGGGTGAAAACACATTTTTAATATTTTTTTAATATTACAAAATTATCCCAAAATATTTTTGAAATTGTAAAAATTGTCCGTAAAATTTTAAAGGTATTTCGAAAACATTGAAATGATGCCCTCAAAATGTTCCCGTGCATTATAGGCTAAATGAGTATGAGTTGTTTTGTCTTAGGTTTATGTAGATTGAACATGTGATCTCAACGAGAACTATTCTAGATCTTAAGTTTGAACTTACTTAGTCACTAGTCTCTAAAGATTGCCTCAAGTTGAGAGCTCATGGGGTAGGAATTGCGTGCCCTAATTAGGTGATGGCTTAAAGGATAGATCATTCCAGACATTCTCTTGTTTGGATTGTGCTTAGAAAAAAGTCAATCCTTATTTTATCCTAAAAATATTTGGATGTTCATCTTTGACTAGATTGAGTTCATTTACCTTATTTATTTCCAAGAAATCCAGAGAGATTTATTTGATCTAACCTTAGCATTAAGCAAGCATTAGGAATCTCTTATCGAGTTTAAACCTTCGATATGAAACCAAATAAGCCTCCAATGCATAATCATAATTGAAATCTTATTCATTAAACATTGCCAATTACCTTAATTATTGTTGAGTAGTGCTCCAAAATCGTAGACGCGGTTTCATATTTTAGGATTTAATTATTGATTTTTCTGCTAAGATTCATTGAGTTAGTGGTCCATTATCTTTAGTTATTTGCTTAAAATTAGGACTATTTGTTTCTTTGTAAGCCTATATAATAGGCTGTTGTTTTTACTTTTGATTTGACCGAGATTGAAACAAGGCTCATTAGCAGCGACCCATTTCCCCTATCTTTTAATTTCCAACAAAATCTTGGTATCAGAGCCAGGTTATTTCCTCACTCAAACACAAAACCACCTAGGGACGATCAAAATTGGGCAAAGTGTACCACACAAAAAAAAACAAAAAGCAAGGCAGTAACAAAGTGTTGATGCACTACAAAAAAATCTGTAATTTAGTGATGGATTTAGCGATGGAAATTTTTCGTTGCCAATTTTTTTATTTTTTTTAAAAATTTAGCGACGGAATATTTCGTCTCTAAATAATTAATAAATTTTAATTTATTTTTTATTTTTTAGCGACGCAATTAGCGACGGAATATTCCATCGCTAAATAATTAATAAATTTTAATTTATTTTTTATTTTTTAGCGACAGGGCTGCCCGTCGCTAAATTTTCAATTTTTATTTTTTAGCTACGGGTATGACCCCGTCGCTAAATTTTGTATTTTTTAATTAATTTATTTTTATTTTTTAGCGACGGGGGTTGCCTTGTCGCTAAATTTTTTTTTTTTTTTTAGCGATGGGTGTGACCCCGTCGCTAAATTTTTATTTTTTATTTATTTTATTTTTATTTTTTAGCGACAGGGCCTGCCCCGTCACTAAATTTTGGATATTTATTTTTTTTATTTTTTATTTTTTAGCAACAGGTGTGGCCCGTCGCTAAATTTTTTAATTTTTATTTAATTTATTTTTATTTTTTAAAATTTTTATTTAATTAAATTAGATATATTTAGCGATGGGATAATCCGTCGCTAATTAATAAAAAAATTAAATAAAAAATAAAAAATTAAATTGAAATTAAATATAAAATTGCTAAATAATTAAAAAAATTAAATTAATAATTAAAAAATTTAGCCAGTAGTTACAAATAAACAACAACAACAACAACATATCCAGCATTTATCCCACTATGTGGGGTCGGCTACATGAATTATAGACTTCTATGTATTTCTGTCGTTTGTCATATCTTCATTGAGATCCATACACTTCATATCAAACTTTAATGTCTCTCCCAAAGTTTTCTTAGGTCTGTCTCTACCTCTTTTTTTGACTAATTGTTCTATTTCATCAACTCTCCTCACAAGAACATCTCTTGATCTCCTTTTCACATGATCAAACCATCTTAGTCTAGTCTCTCTCATCTTCTCATCTATTGGCACTACTCCTACCTTATTACCAATAACTCCATTTCTAATTTTATCTTTTCTTGTATGGTCGCACATCCATCTTAACATCCTCATCTCCACTACGCTTGTCTTTTGCTCATGTTGGTATTTGACTGCCCAACATTCTAAGCCGTACAACAAAACTGGTCTTATAACTGTCCTATAGAATTTTCCTTTCAGTTTTAATGGGATTTTACCATCACATAACACCCCCGATGCATTTCTCCATTTTAGCCAACCTACCTTAATTCTATGTGTGACATCCTTGTGAATTTCTCCATCTTTTTGAATCACTGATCCCAAATATCGAAAATGATATTTTCTTTGTAAGATTTGGTCTTTCAATTTTATTATAACATCCTCCACTCTTGCATTCTTACTAAATTTACATTCCATATATTCTGTTTTCTTTCTGCTTAATTTAAATCTCTTAAATTCTAAATTGTTTCTCCATAACTCAAGCTTAATGTTCACTCCTTCTTTTGTTTCATCCACCAACACTATGTCGTCTGCAGATAACATACACCATGACACCAATGTCTGAATATCTTTAGTGAGTTCATCCATTACTGAAGCAAATAAGTATAGACTTAGTGCAGAACCTTGATGCAATCCTATTGTAATTTTAAACAGTTCAATATCCCCTCCGCATGTTCTGACCCTTGTCTCTGCACCATGATACATGTCCTTAAGGGCTTGTATATAGGCTATTTGGACTCCTTTCTTCTCTAAAACCTTCCATAATACTTCTCTAGGGACCCTATCATAGGCTTTTTCTAGATCTATAAACACCATATGTAGGTCCTTCTGATGCTCCCGATATCTTTCCATTAGGCGTCTCAGTAGGTATATAGCTTCCATTGTTGACCAACCAAGCATGAAACCAAATTGATTTTTCGAGATCTCGGTTTCTTTTCTGAGCCTCTGCTTTATTACTCTCTTCCAGAGTTTCATGGTATGGCTCATTAACTTAATTCCTCTGTAATTTTCACAGTTTTGAACATCTCCTTTGTTCTTATATATAGGGACCAAAGTACTCTTCCTCCACTCATCTGGCATCTTTTTTGATTTAAGAATCGCATTAAATAATTTTGTTAGCCAAGAGATGCCCTCTTCTCCTATGCATTTCCATGCTTCTATTGGTATATTATCCGGTCCCGTCGCCTTATGATTTTTCATCTTTTTCAATGCTTGTCTTATTTCATTTAGACTTATGCGTCGATAAAATGTATAGCTCACGTTCCCTTCGGAGTTACTAAGATGTCCCAACCTAACTCTTGTGTCGCCATCATCATTGAATGATTTTGTGAAATACTCCTTCCATCTCCCCTTAATCGCTCTCTCATTCACTAATACATTTTGATTTTCATCTTTTATGCATTTCACTTGATTTAAATTCCTTATTTTTCTTTATCTTGCTTTACCTAATTTATATATATCCCTTTCTCCATCTTTTGTATCAAGTCGATTATATAAATTCTCGTATGCTTTTGACCTTACTTCACTAACAGCTTTTTTTGCTGCCTTTTTTGATTCTTTGTAATTTTTTTTTATTTTCTTCATTGTTGCACTGATATACAGCCTTACAGTAATTTTTCTTATTTTTAATTTTCAATTGTACTTCTTCATTTCACCACCAAGACTCCTTAAGGTTAGGGGCTCTACCATTTGTCTCTCCAATCACTACCTTTGCTGTGCTTCTCAGGGAATTAGCAATTTCTCTCCACAGTTGGTTTGTTTGTCCTTCTCCATTCCATTCTTTTCTACCCCTTAATTTTTCTTTGAAGATTAGTTGTTTCTCCCCTTTTAAATCCCACCACCTGATTCTTGGATTTTGTTTTATGTGATTTTTTCTCTTCCAATTTCTTACTTGGACGTCAAGTATGAAAAGTCTATGTTGAGTAGTCAAACACTCTCCTGCTATCACCTTACAATCCCTACAACATACCCGGTCCTCTTGTCTCATGAGGAAGTAATCTATTTGGATGCTTGATGTGACATTTTTATATGTGATTAAGTGTTCGTCCCATTTTTTGAACCTATTATTGGTTATGATGAGCCCATATGCTATTGCAAAATCTAGAATAGACTTACCCTCATTATTAATTTCCCCAAATCCATACCCTCCGTGTACCTCTCTATAGTCGTTTCCGTCTCTACCCACGTGACTATTTAAGTCACCTCCTATGATCACTTTCTCTTCTCTTGGTATCATTTGTATGAGTCCCTCTAGGTCCTCCCAGAATTTTGCTTTTATCTCCTCACCTGACCCCGCTTGTGGTGCATATGTACTAAAGATATTCATAGTCATTCTTTCTAGAATAACATTTACCATAATAATCATATCTCATATTCTCTATACATCCACTACCTCATCTCTAAGCTTTTATCCATAATAATCCCCACTCCATTTTTTGTTCGATGATTTCCTGTGTACCATATTTTATATCCATTTTCTAACAACATTTTTGTTTTTTTCCCTACCCATCTCGTCTCTTGAAGGCACATAATATTAATCTTTCTCTTAATCATCACATCTACCAATTCCATAGCTATGCCTGTTAATATTCCTATGTTTCATGACTCAATTCTTAATCTATGATTTTGTTTTGAGCTTTGACTTTGAATTTGATTTTGTTTTTGTTTTTTATTTTTTTATTTTTTTGTTTTTTATTTTGATTTTGGTTTTGATATTGATTTTGGACTAACTTCTTTACTCACATCCGTCCGCCTGAGAATGTTATCCTCTGTCGGTCCCAAACCCGAATAAAGGAGGAGGGTTGTGTTAGGTAGCCGACAGCTAACGTAAAACTTAGTCGGATCCAGTAGTTACAAATGAAAAAAATAAATTAAAAAAATAAAATTTATTAATTATGTATTAAACAAAGATTAAATAAATATTAAAATGTATTAAATGCATATTTTATGTATTTTATTTACAAACCAAAAATATGTAAATTGATATGATATTGTAAAATTTATAATAATAAATATGTATTAAGCTAATTTTTAATCAAATAAAAATTAAATATTTAAGAGATAAATTAATTACAACATTTAAGTGGTATATTAGTTGAGTTAAAATTTACAATATTTATTTTTTTAAGTATTAATTTATGAATTTAAAAGATTTAAAATTTATAAACTTAATTTATAATAAAATTAAAATGACTGACAGGTAAGTACAGTATATAGTTAATATATGCAGTGTATATGATAAGGAAGCTTGCAACTCGGACAGTTTGCACGCGCATAGATGACCAAGGATCGAAACTGAGGAAGGGAAGAAAGTAGTGCACTGAGAAATTATCCCTGGGCACCACGTGGCGGCTCAAGGCGGCGCCACGTGGCACTGTAACAGCGCGCGCGACCTTCCAAAGCTGGCTATAATTTTTTTTTTTTAAATTTAAGTTAGCAACGGAAACAGTTCCGTCGCTGATTAGCGACGGAATTGTTTCCGTCACTAATTATAATTTATTTTAATTTTTTTAATATTATAATTTTTATTGTGTATTAGCGACGGAAAGTTTTCCGTCGCTATTCAGCGACAGAACTTTTTCCGTCGCTAAAATAATATTTAATTTTTTAAAAAAAAATATTTTTTATTTTTAAATTAGCGACGGAAATTTCCATCGCTGATTTTTCTCGTCGTTAAAATTCAACGACGCCATTTTTAGCGACGAAAATTCGCCCGTCGCTAAATTTCTTAGTGACGGATTTTGATTTTTTAGCGACGGATTTTTCTGTCACTAAATTCCATTTTTCTTGTAGTGATGGCAAGCAACGGAGCAAACTCATCATCGCAGCAGCCCCTAATTCCAATCTTCAAAGGGGAAAAGTACCATCTCTGGAGTCTCAAAATGATGACCATGTTCAAGTCTCAAGAGCTCTGGGACTTGGTGGGAAAAGGGTTTGTAGATACAAATTTGGTACAACCCAACCAACAGTTGCGGGACACTCGGAAGAAAGATGCGAAGGCCTTGTTTCTTATTCAATCAACATTGGATGATGATCTATTCTCCGGAATCGCATCAGCTAGCACCTCCAATCAGGCATGGGAGATTCTGAAAAAAGAATATTTGAGCGACAAAAAGGTAATTGCAGTAAAACTACAAACCTTTCGTCGTGATTTTGAAACGCTAGCTATGAAAGAGAAAGAATCTGTGCAAGAGTTTCTGTCCCATGTGTCTAGAATTGTTAATCAGATGAAGTCTTATGGTGAAAATATTAATAATGAGACTGTTGTCAGCAAGATTTTGAGGAGTTTAACCTCCAATTTTGATCATGTTGTTGCTGCGATTGAAGAATCTAAGGACTTGACAACTTATACTTTTGATGAATTAATGGGTTCTTTGTTAGCCCATGAGGGTAGGCTTAACAGGTCCCATGAAAAGGTTGAGGAGAAGGTTTTTCAAGTGAAGGGGGAGTCTCCTTACAAAGGAAAGTCAGAAAATTCAGGAGGCCGAGGACAGAGCAGAGGTGGCTTTCGTGGTCGAGGCCGTGGTGGAGGTAGAGGAAGAGGCCAATCTAGTGATCAACGCCAGCATAAAAGTAACATTCAGTGTCGTTACTGTAAGAAGTTTGGCCACAAAGAAGCTGATTGTTGGGCCAAGCAGAGGGATGAACAGAAGCAAGCCAATTTTACCGAGAAAGTTGATGAAGAAAGTAAGCTTTTTATGGCAAATTCTCCTATTGTTGATACTTTCAGTAGTGTGTGGTTTTTGGACAGTGGATGCTCTAATCATATGTCCAGCACAAAGTCGCTATTTAGAGAACTTGACGAGTCACAGAGAAGTGAAGTTCGACTTGGTGACGACAACCAGATGCAAGTTGAAGGGAAAGGTACAATTGCCATCAAAACCTCACAGGGTAATGTAAGACTTCTCCATGATGTGCAATATGCCCCTAATCTAGCTCATAATTTGTTGAGTGTTGGGCGATTGATGGATGGTGGATACTCTATTTTGTTTTATGATAATTCTTGCTTCGTTAAAGATAAGAAATCACGTCAGATAATTGTTAGCATTCCTATGGCACAAAATAGAATGTTTCCTTTAGAAATTTCTAATGTGAAAAGGTGTGCTTTGATTACTAGAGCTAGTGATGCAAAAATATGGCATTTGCGTTATGGGCATTTGAATGTGAATGGGCTAAAATTATTGAGTCAGAAAAATATGGTTGTTGGCTTGCCAAAAATTGATGCACTTGACTTTTGTGAAGGGTGTGTATATGGGAAACAAAGTAGAAACACGTTTCCTATAAACAAGTCTTGGAGGGCTTCTACATGTCTTGAATTAATTCATGCTGATGTTTGTGGTCCAATGTCTGTTGAATCCTTTGGTGGGAGTAGATATTTTTTGTTGTTTATCGCTGATTACAGTCGCATAAGTTGGGTTTACTTCTTGAAAAACAAGTCAGAAACTTTTGAGAAATTCAAGGCATTAGTAGAGAAGCAGAGTGGAAGCAACATAAAGGCTCTACGTTCAAATAAGGGTGGTGAATTTATCTCTAACGAATTTAATGTTTTTTGTGAGGAAAATGGTATTCATAGGGAACTATTAGCATCGCGCACACCAGAGCAAAATGGAGTGGTTGAACGGAAAAATAAAACTGTGGTTGAAATGGCTAGAAGCATGATGACAGCAAATGATGTTCCTACAGAGTTCTGGGTAGAAGGAGTAGCAACGACAGTGTATCTTCTCAACATTTCACCTACAAAGGCAGTCATGAACAGAACTCCATATGAAGCTTGGAAAGGTAGGAAGCCACGAGTAAGCCATTTAAAAAATTTTGGTTGTATAGCCTATGCGTTGGATACTTCTCCATCACATTATAAACTTGATAAAAAATCAGAAAAATGTGTTTTTGTTGGCAAGGTGATTATTAGCAGGGATGTGAAGTTTAATAAGGAAGAAAAGTGGAGATGGAGCAGTAGTAACGCGACATCAGCAGCTTTAATTCCTGAAGATCCTGAAATTCCTACAGCAGAACCTCTTGATGTACAGGGTGATAGCAACACAACATCTACCCACTCTACTCCATCTAGTAGCCCATCCACTGCAGCAAGTCCTCAATCCCCCTCAAGCTCTTCTTCAGATACTCCTCCACAAAAAACCTGCTCCTTGAGAGAGGTATACGCTTCTTGTAGTTTTGCTTTGTATGTTTCTGACCCTACTTGTAATACCCGGGAATGGTATAAGGATATAAATGGTATTTAATGAAGGGTATAGTTGGAATTTACAAAAAAAATGAGACTTTAGGGTATACTATCACAGCTTTAGGCAGCCGAATTAGTCAGATGGAGTACCCCAGATCCTAAAAGATTAAGGAAAATTATACAGTATCGACGAGTGATTTAAATTATGATTTTTAGTGATGAAAGAAGTTGGATCGAGAACAGTTTTCGGTACAGTTGTCGACCGGGCTGAGAAAATCGAATCGACGTAGGAGACGTCCAGAAAGTCAACGGAGCGTGTCAAGGACCAATATTTTATATGTAAAACAACCCTTAAGTGATTTCTAGTTGAATCGAATGGATTTAAGGTCAAAATAATCAATCGGGCCTAAGTGCAATTTTCTAATTTTGCCAGAGGGAGGTCAAAACGGTAATTTATCGAAAGTTTCAAAGATCAAATGAAGAATACAAGACTTATGGGTCTTTGTGATGGTGTTAGAATGTTCAGGGACTTAAGGGAATGGGCAGAAATGTCATTGAAACAAGTCAAGGGGTCAAAATGCAATTTATAAAAATTTGGTGGTATGAACGCAATGAAGAAAAAATGGTCGCCGCACTGCCACCGCACGTAGAGGCAGTTTTTGGCGATGGGACGGCTGATGGTGGCTTGGGGGAGGTGCTATACGGCGTGAGGATGCTTGGTGGCCAAGCCTTGGCCAGTGATTGGCCGAGAGGTGGCCGAAAATCGCTATAAAAGGGGGGCCGAGGGTTTCAAAAATTTTGCAAGAAATCGACAGAGTTTTTGGATGATTTTTAGAGCTTTGATAGAGGGCTTTTGGTCTCGAGACATCAAGGATCATTTTGGGAGTGTTTTGAAGCATTTTGGTGAGCATTTGAGGGCTGTTTGAGCAAGGTCGAAAATCGGGTGGCGATCCGCCTTACCCGACCTGCACCTCGCCTTTCGAGGTGTTTTCTGTAACACCCCAATTCCCGGGAGCGTTAGGTAACGTAAGATTCTGGGGATATATATATTTTTTCCAACAAACAATAGAAACTCAACATAAACCGTTCCCCGAAGATCCCGTTACACCTTCTCAGTATATCGACTATGAACCATCAATAACTAAGACAGGTTCACCAACACAAATGCAGAAGCTAGATCGAAACCTTAACAGGTCATGACTGAAACCACTTTATTTATAATATAGAGCTGAGCCAACGTTTACATGATGTTTTCAAAATAAACAACATAACTGAAAATGACATAAAGTAAACTATCCATTAATCGCCGTCATTCCTCGGCAATCCCCTTTCCTTTTGCACCGCTGCCTTCACCTGGAACGTTTGAATATTTCAGGGACATAGTCCAAATTAGATGATGAATCATCTAAGTGAGAGTTCAAAATCACATTTTTCATGAATGAATGCAAGACATGAAATAAACCAATACACCCGGTAAGTCCTAGCCCAAGAGAATCCCACGCGCTTAACCCTACCACGGGAAAAGAGCAATTTCTCTAAAAGCTATGCCACCATACCGACTTGACGACACGACGACGTGATGCAATTCTAGCTTAAATGGGGCTGCCAACGCATCTCACCAGAATACGTTCCCACCTTAAGCATCCAGGAACCACCATACAATCTCAACTCCAAAATTTCACATGGACCAGCTAGTCATCCTAGTGCAACTTCCCTGGCCAAACGGCCTGGCACGAAAATCAAGGCGGCTATCCTGACATGCTCACCAACATCAAATACCCCTATTATTTCGTCACGCCCTTGGAGAATTACGACTACACTATCCAGACAACATCCTAGGCTGACATCCCACATGAACAACACTGTATGGACCACCTAGTCGTCCTAGTGCAACTTCTCTGACAAAACGGTCTGGCATGGAAACCAAGGCGATTATCCTGACATGCACACCAGCATCAGATACCCCTATTATTCCGTCACGCCCTTGGAGAATTATGGCTACACTATCCAGACAACATCCGAGGCTGACATTCCATACGTACACACAAAACTCAAGACAATGTCACATTTCACAATTCAATGCATCATATAAACAACATTTATAAAATGTAATGCACAAGTTCAAAACGTTTAGCGATGAACCTCCCTCATAAAATCAACCGTCACCGATTACCGTTTTAATGCACAAAACCATTTTGCATGATGAAATCTCCACATGTTCAGATAGAACGAGCACAATAAATCAAGTTTTGGGGCGAACACTCACCTTGAACAAAACTCAGAACACCTTAAATCTTGTGTCGAACCTCGACTTTTGTGTAACTCCTCAAGTCTTTTGACCAAACCACCTCCTTACACGCCCTCACGTGTAAGGAAGAAGAAAGATAAGTTTGAGGGGGAGAAATATAAAAATGCAGTTAAATGTTATGGATGTCAAAAGTATGGGCATATCATATCTGAATGTCTATCATTTAAGAGGTATGGAAAGAAGTTCAAGAAGAAAATGTATGATTCATCCTCTAGTGACGAATCTCAAGTGGGGGAAGTGGTCAACATATGTCTTATGACCAACATAGAAGAGAATCCTTCCCATTCTAGTGATTTAATTTTAAGTTTTACTCTTGATGAATTGCATGATGCATTCAATGATTTGATGAATGAATTTGAAAATATTAGTATGAAAAATAATGTCTTAAAGAAGAAATTAAAATCTTTAGATAAAGAAGTGAGCTTATTGAAAGAAGAAAAAGATTCTTGGAATAATGAGAAGAAAATGTTGAAAGCTCAAAATGATGAACTTCAAGAGAAAAATAAATGTTTAAAATTATCTCTTGAAAAAGCCGACAAAGAGAAAGAAGAATTGAAAAATGCTCTTGAGATTCAAAGAAAAGATTTTCATAAAAAAAGAAAAGGGCAAGGTGGTTTTGTGAAAAGAAAACAAAATTTTGCCTCACATTCTAAAATCACTTGTCATTATTGTGGTCAATGTGGGCATTCTGTAAACAAATGCTTTATAAGAAACCATCCTACAAGATATAAACAAATATGGGTTCCAAAAGGAAATTTCAATGCTAACTATGGTGACCCCAAAGTGGTTTGGGCACCAAAAGCTTGTGGATGAGTTATTTTTGCAGGTTGCTTGACATCCAAATGAAACTTAAAGTGAAATCCTTGCGGATGAATCAAGCATGAAAGAAAAAGGGATGAAAAAGAAATTCAACCCCAAAAGATGCTTATTTGTTTTTTCCAACCAAGAGTAAGAAAGATTGTTAAACTCAATCTTGGTGGTATATTTTCTATCCCTAAACTCTCTGTTTTTAAGTTTTGATGATCTTGAGTTATAAGTTTGCCTCTATGTTTTTGTTGAAGATCTTTATCAATAAGGGAGAATTATAGTGTTGTGATATATGCATTGATTAAGGGGGAGTTTTCATCTAAAGAAAATGAACATTTTACTCTTGCCAACGAATGCATGCTTAATTTCATGAATGATTTCTATGATGATTTGGTTTAAGGGGAAGCCTCTTTTATTTATGCTCTCAGTATGTTTCAAAAAGGGGGAGTATTAATCTTTTTGATTTTGACAAAAAAGGGGAGATAAAATGATGAATTGATTTTCATAATTGTTCATAATTGTTTTGTCATCATCAAAAAGGGGGAGATTGATATTTTACTCTTAGTAATAAAATGGTTTTGATAATGACTATATGAAAATCAATCTCTACAATATGGATTACATAAATGAGAAAATAACTTTTATAATATGAAGCAAGGCATGGATTATATAAATGAGAAAATAACTTTTAATATGTGAATTGTGAAGTAAGGTATGGATTATATGAATGAGAAAACAAATTTGTAATACATGAATTTTGAAGCAAGATATGAGAAGAAATATTGAGTTTGGTTAAGTGATATTTATTTTAAAAATATACTTTTGATAATCTCAACTTGCTTTCAAAAAGATCAAAATGAGGATTTGTTAAAGTTTTCTATGTTTTCAAAAGGATAGTCGACTATATATTTCATTCTGTTGACTATGCTTTAGAATAGTCGACTATACTATTAAGGATAGTCGACTATGTATAAGGATAGTCGACTATACTGGTTTGATCTGTCGACTATGTGAGGCATCTGTCGACTATTTCTTAATCTGTCGACTATCAAGTAAGGATAGTCGACTATGGCTTTTCATCTGTCGACTATTTTTGTTCTGTAAAATTCAAAATTCTCTTCACATTTTTGCAATAGTCGATTGTGCATATGTATCTGTCGACTATGGGATTTTTGTGTTAGAAGATAGTTGACTATGTCTTTTTGTCTGTCGACTATGTCTTGTTTTATTTGTAAAAATAGTCAACTATGCATTTTCTTCTGTCGACTATATCTTTTACAGAAAGCTTCCAACGGCTAGTTTTTCAACTCCAACGGTTACAAACGGCTACATTTCTCTTCAATCTTTTGGAAAGCCTATAAATACAAGTCATGGATGATCAAGAGAAGACTAATGGATGGAAAGGAAATTATTTGAGCTTATATCGTATACACATTTGTATTTATATTGACTGTGCTTTAATTTTCTCTCTTCAAGGCTTTGATCTTCACTTGTAATTATTCATTTCAAGCCTTGTATCATTTTTGAGAGACATTGTAACTAAGAGATTCATCTCTTAGATTCTCTCCAATTGTATACTTCTTGTTTTTCCTAGCTTGTGTAGCTAGAGGGCCTACTTGGTTTAAGTAGGAGGTTGTATTTCCTAGCTTGTATAGCTAGAGGGCCTACTTGTGTAAGTATGAGGTTTTAGTGAATTGGTTTAAAATCCTTAGTGGAAGTTAAGGTAGTGAATTAGGTTTGGTTTAAGCCGAACCACTATAAATCATTTGTCTCATTTATTCTTCTTGCTTTACATTTGTCATTTTATATGTTATATGTTTTAAATCACTAAAACCTCAATTGGGTCAAAAAGTTTTCAAGTTCTATCAAGATTTTTAAAATATCCAATTCACCCCCCCTCTTGGTGTGTGCCATAGCACCTCCCGTTCTAACACCCAAGGCATTACATCAAGTCGTCAAATGATTTTTGTCATCGAAATTAGCTATGCCTCACCTTAAGTCACCTCAAACTTAATCATTGCTTGATCTTTACTTGTGCTAATCTATTCGAGATTTCTTATGATATGTTGTTTCCTCATTCTTATAGATATTCATTACCCTATATAACCTCAAGTTTCCGCTAATTGTCCACAATCATCTTTTAATCATGTCATCTAACTATTTCATCAAGAGATCTTAAAATCCATTGATAGACTCCAACTGTCTCCAAACCTTCATTTTGAATTTAACTTTCCAATATCAATCGAAATCTAAGTAATATCCCTACATCGTTCTCGCATAACTATTTCATCAAGAGATCTTAAATTCTTATCTCGAAGATATTTTTCGAATTGATTCCTTAAAATAACATTCTTTGTCATCAAATTAATTCGTACATCCCTTAATCATCAATATTCTGCATTATCAAACTATTCTTCGCATCCTTTAATCTTCAAAACATCACTCGATATTAATTAACTATAGTCATGCTTAATCCTCAAGGTAGTATGTTGATGCTTGATCCTTAATCAACTTCTCAACATTTTCTCTTGTTCCTTGCTTAACTACACTTTTACCCACGTAATCTTAATCTTGCTAGTGGTTTGAGTCCCATGTGGTTGTCTTAGGCGTAACCTATCTACACATCTCATCTCAAGATTATACCAAACTTTTGATCATCACTTGTCTTCTCTGCACACATATACTATTATCTACAAAATTCATATCATCATCCTCCAAATTCATAATGGCTCTACACATTTAAATCATTAAATCACGTCCCAAATCGAGGACAGCTAAAATTTCCAACTCAAAACTCTTTCGAGGCTTAAGACTACACCTTGGCCATTTCATCCACTAAGTCAATACTAAACAAAACATACATGACTCGTTCCCACAAGTCGTTTCCATAAGGTAAGCGATGGGGATTCTCTTGGGCTAGGGCTTACTAGGTGTATTGTTTTATTTCATGTCTTGTATTCATTCATGAAAAATGTGTTTTGAACTCTCACTTAGATGATTCAGCATCTAATTTGGACTATGTCCCTGGAATATTCAAACGTTCCAGATGAAGGCAACGGTGCGAAAGGAAAGGGAATTGCCGAGGAGTGAAGGCAATTAGTTGATAGCTTGTAATATGTCGCTTTCAATAATGCTGTTTATTTTGAGGACGTCTTGTAAATATTGGTTTGACTTTATATTATAAATAAAGTGGTTTCGGTTATGACTTGTTATGGTTTCGATCTAGCTTCCGCATTTGAGTTGATGAACCTGTCTTAGTTTATTGATAGTTCATAATTGATATACTGAGAAGGTGTAACGGAATATTCGAGGAAGGGTGTTTGTGTTGGATTTCTGTTGCTTATTTGGAAAAAAAAAATTATATCCTCGAAATCTTACGTTACGTAACGCCCTCCCGGGAATTGGGGTGTTACACTACTTGTTATGATGAAGCAGCAGAAAGTCAAGTGTGGCAAGATGCAATGCACGAGGAAATTTCAACCATACAAAAAAATGAGACTTGGGAGTTGGTTGATCTACCGGAAGGCAAGAATGTTATTGGGCTCAAGTAGGTCTATGGAACAAAGTATCATGCTGATGGTACTATATAGAAACACAAAGCTCGGTTGGTGGTGAAAAGGTACTCGCAACAGCAAGGCATCGATTTCGAAGAAACTTTTTCTCCGGTGGCACGCTTTGAAACAATAAGGACTTTTTTGGCCTTGGCTACACAATTAAATTGGCTTGTGTATCAATTTGATATTAAATATGCCTTTTTGAATGATGAGTTGAAAGAAGAGGTGTATGTAGCTCAATCTGAAGGTTTTTTTAGTGCTGATGGCAACAAGGTTTACAAGTTAAAGAAGGCTTTATACGGCCTAAAGCAAGCCCCGCGAGCCTGGTACAGTAAAATCAACTCATATTTTCAACAAAATGGATTTGAAAGAAGTCCTAATGAGCCAACCCTTTATATGAAAAGGCAAGGTACCTCTGATATTTTGGTGGTATGTCTTTATGTTGATGATATGATTTATATGGGGTCTTGTGAATCTTTTGTTGCTGAATTTAAGTCTTCTATGATGGACAAGTTTGAGATGTCAGACTTGGGTCTGCTACATTATTTTCTTGGACTTGAGGTGAACCAAAGTGCAGATGGAATTTTCATTTCACAAAAAAAATATGCGACTGATTTTGTAATACCCCATATCTATGTGAGGTCACCACGTAATTTAGATAAATTTAAAATACCGAAAAGTGGGTTTAAAAGTAAAATAAATCGTCGAATCAACCGAAGGGAGTATCTCATACCCTAGATAATTAAGAAAAATGGTATAACATCATCAAGTAATATAAGTTATGATTTTTTATGATGAAAGAAATTGGATTGGGAACAGTTTTCGGTACAGCTGTCAACCGGGCTGAGAAAACCTAATCGACGTAAGAGACGTCCGAAAAGTCAACGGAACATGTCAATGACTAATATTTGATGTATAGAACAACCCTTAAGTGATTTCGGGTTGAATCGAGTGAATTTAAGGTCAAAACGATCAGTCGGGCCTAAGTGCAATTTTCTAAATCTGCTGGAGGGTCAAAACGATAATTTTTCAGAAGTTTCAAGGGAGAAATGAGAAGTACTAATCTTTTGGGTCTTAGTGGGATAGTTGAATAATTCAGGGGGCTTAAGAATGAGGGTCAAAATGTAAGAGATAGTTTTAAGGGGGTCAAAGTGTAAATAATTCAGGGCTCTTGATTTTATGAGTTTAAAATTGAGTTGAACTAGAATTGCTAAAATTAGGTTGCATTGAAATGCGAACAGTGAACGAATATAAAAAGAAACAAAAACAAAGTGATGGCATTTTTCAAAAAAAAGTAGAGAATGGAAATATAGAGAAATGAGTAAATAAAATAATATAGAGGCCTTTTTATAAATATAATTTTTAATATAATTTTTTTTAAAAGAATAGTTATGTAATTTAAAAATAAATATAAATTTCATAACACATTCAAACAAATTCTACAAATAAACTCAAAAAAAAATTTAAAAAATTTGAGTTAGAAACGAATTTTTTCCATCTCTAACCTAATTAAAGACAATTTTTCTCGTCTCTAACCTTTTCGTGGGTGAAAACACATTTTTAATATTTTCTTAATATTACAAAATTGTCCCAAAAATATTTTTGAAATTGCAATAATTGCTCGTAAATTTTTTTAATGTTTTGAAAATGTTGAAACGATGCCCTGAAGATGTCCCCATGCATTATAGGCTAAATGAGTATGAGTTGTCTTGTCATAGGTTTATGCAGATTGTACAAGTGATTTCAAGGGGACTTATTCTAGATCTTAAATTTGAACGAACTTAGTCCCTAGTCTCTAAGGATTGCCTCAAGTTGAGAGTTCATCGGGTAGGAATTGTGTGCCCTAATTAGGTGATGGCTTAAAAGATAGATCATTCCAGACATTGGCCCCGTTTGCTATAGCTTAATTAAAGAAATTATAGGTTCTAACTTTTTAGATTATAACTTTTAAAACTTAAAATAAGTTGTGGACCTGTTTGTTGCAGCTTCTTAGAAGTTGTAGTTAAATAGTTGTGGTGTTTGATATCATAAACTGTAAAATAGCTTATTTTTGTATAATTGTCCATAATACCCTTAGTAGTTATAGAATAATAATTTAAAAATTAATTAGTGTATATATATAAGTTTTAAGTATTATAAAAAAATTAATTAGAGTATAGAGAGAGAGGAAGATGGTGAGAGAGAGGAAGAGATCTGAAAATGGAGATGGCGGTAGAGAAGAAAAATCCATGATTGCGTAGACAAGAGGGTAATTCTTTGTTAAAAATAAGGACAAAATTGTCACCAAAATGTAATTATTTAAGCAGAAGTTGTAAAAACTGGGGTATCCCAGCTTTAATAAAGCCAGCTTCTATCCCTTCTAAAAGCTAGTAGAAGTTATAAGTTAGAATTTCATAAGTTGAAACAAACATTACATCCTAATTTTTTTGAAATTATAAGCTAAAAGTTACAACTTTTAAACTACAACAAACAAGCTCATTCTCTTGTTTGGATTGTGCCTATAAAAAAAGTCAATCCTTATTTTATCCTAAAATATTTTGGTGTTCATCTTTGACTAGATTGAGTTCATTTACCTTATTTATTTCCAAGAATTCCAGAGAGATTTATTTGATCTAAAACCTTAACATTAAGCAAGTATTAGGAATCTTATAGAGTTTAAACCTTTGATATGAAACCAAATAAGCCTCCAATTCATAATCATAATTGAAAGCTTATTCATTAAACATTGCCAATTACCTTAATTATTACAGTAGTGGCTTTCACAAGCAATCTCTCAACAATTCAACAAACTGTAAATTAATTTACACTTGGGATAATCAACAATCAAACGAACGACCATGCAAACTTAACACTTGCATGGAGTCAGAGAATCGAAAAAGGTGACTCAACAGAGAAGAGAAAATTAATGATTTTTTGGAACACAATCAACCTCTGGGGACTCGAACAATCTAGTTCACAACCCTGCAGTTCATCCGAATCTCACCCTCATATGATCCAGTGATAACATCAATGGAACCCATCTTCACCATTGCAGCCGCAAATTTCTTAGCCCAAGCCCTGCCATTCCTCGCATTGTTCTTCACCATCCAGGCAGTAGAAGGGCTTGTTGAGAGCGTCTGGTCCGATGTTAGCAGCCCTCTATGGGCCTTTAAACCTATGTAATAACTGTTATCCAATCTGTTTGGTGAGAGAGAATCCAGTGGCACGGTGGGGTTAGATTTGGATGACGGCGGAGGACACTTCTTCTTCATCTGCCTTGCGAATTTGGGATCCATTGAAGGGTCCTGCGGGTGAGTTGCATTGAAGGAGTAGAGGCGGTTGGAGAAGGAAGAACAGTGGGAGACTCCAATCGAATGGGCTCCCGAGAGGGTCACCATTTCATCCAGAGAGAGCCCCTTCTTGGCAAAATTTTCTTGGAGTTGTTTGGCGTCCAGCAAAGGAGGAGGAAGGTTGCCGGATGGGTCATCTTTGAGGGAAACTCTGCCGTCTCGGCGCCCCGCCGGCACCGCGTAGTTGATTCCTCCGGCCATGGAGGCGCTGTCCCTTGCGGCGAATGCTACAATGTCGGAGCAGGAGACTGTCTTGGGGCATCGAGCTTCGAGTTGGGCTTTGGCTTCATAGATCACCTCGAAACCTCTCAGGCTCCCTTTGTTTGCCGGATGCCCCTTCTCCGACGGATTTCCCGGCGTTGAATCAAGAAGCACGGACCCATCACAGCCCTGAAAAATTAATGCTTAAATATGAATTAGATATTCATTATTGGAAGCAGTACTTACACCTATAACAACACAAGAAGGGTCCTCAGACCAAAAGCCATAGCTAGCTGAAGTGATGATCGGATTCGCTTACCCTGACAAAGCAGTCGTGAAAATGCAATCTAATGAGGCCTGCAGCGATGCCAGGGTTCTTTGAAACAGCCTTCATCACAGCTTTTCTTACTATGAACTCGGCGGACGGGCAGCTCGACCGGTAAAACCCAACCCTGAGCGGCGGCGCCGCTGAGGATGCAGAAGCCAGCGTCCACACTGTGAGGAGCAAGAAAACCAAACGTGGCTGCTGTAGCACGAAGGTTTTCTTGCCGATGAATCTGCAGGTCGCCATTAGCCAACCAATCTGGAAGAACAGGAAAGAAAATGGAGTGATTGTGGTGTCGAGTATGTGCTAGCAATTAGTGGACTATATATATATATATAGATGGAGAGTCACAAGTAACGAAGGCTGAAACTGTCCTAGTTTGAACACTTCCATGGCAATGGAGTTGAAGCTCCTTCCATGGCACTTTCCATGTGTCCTTTCACAATTATTTTGTCTATTTCTCTCTCTCTCTCTCTCTCTCTCTCTCTGTATGCTCATCATCTCCTTGACCTTCAAGCTTTCTGAAGCCACGAAGAGGAGAATTAATCAACAAAGTACGAAAGCAACACAAAGTACAAACTCGAGAAAGTGTCAGACAAATATTATCTGATCAGAAGAGTATATATTTTATTGCAATTAGCTGCCAATTAAATATTAATTAATCAATTAAGAGGCAGAGAGAATGATAAACATATATTATACTATATTAGTTGAAGTTGGTGGAGAAGCAGTAGAGGGTCAGCTAGCTCAGCTGTGGACAGGAGGCCTCAATCCGTGTGGCTTAATCAGCAAGAACATTGAGCAGGAACTTAGCTACTGATCTGTGGCAACTGGCAAGCCCTCTTGTCCACTTAACTTACAGTGATTAATTGCAGTGCCTCATGGAGCAATTAGTTCAGGGACTCCATTTTAGGACTGCCCCATAAATCATCATGGAGCTCATCGGATTCAACAATATTGCTGTTGATTAAGCCATACGGATGGAGGCCTGCACCGCGGATCCTTCATTGCTTCTTCAACTTCGAGTAATTAATCTATAATATACAACATCATCATTCTGTCATCTTAATTGATAATTCAATTAACACCCAATTGCAATACAATACACATACTGCCGCACCCCTTGTTGATAAAAAATGGAGGGCCGACCCATAGATAACATTTCTCGATTTTGTGTTGCTTTCCTACTTACTTTATTAATTATCCTCTTTGTGGCTTCTCAAAGCTTGAAGGTCAAAGAGATGACGAGCATACAACAAAGAGAAGAATGGACAAAATTATAAGTTTGAACCGCCGGCGCCGGTGGCTCAGCATCATAATCAGTTGGCTTAAGTTGATGCATGATACAAGTTCTAATTTTGGTTTTGCTAGCTAGTTGTACTACGCCTGACTATCTCATCTCTATCTAGGTAAATGACCTAGTCGCTCTTTAGCGGCTCAATGTTCAAATTGACAAGAGTTTGTTTGTATTTGATTTGTTTTATAAACGATCAGAATTTGAGTTTTAATTTGAATCTTAACTCATAAATAAGCTGAATTTGAGCAAGATTTAATTCAACTCATGAACAAAACTCACAAATAAGATCATGAAGAATTCTGTGAACAGGCTTGCGAAATAAATATTTTTTTATTATTTTAATAATTTATTATTCAGTATTATATTTGTGATAGGGATATTTATTTTTATTTAAACAAGGTTTTTTTTGTATTTGTTTGGAGAATTTATATTTATATTTGCTATATATTTTTTGTCATATAAAAATAAGTTTTAATGGCTTCAATTTAAAAAAAAAAAAATTGATGAGCTCTAACTCGAGCTCAAGCTTGAGTCGACAAAAGCTCATTTATCATGATAAATGAGCTTGCTCAAGCTTGAGTTTGTTTAACATAATAAAAAAACTTCTGATAAGTAGAATTCAAATTTGATAAATCTTTAATTCAAACTCAAAATTCTTTTTGAATTAGAGCTTGCCACAAGTCTAACAAGTCAAGCTCAAGTGGTTAATGTTCAGCTTAATTACAATCTTATCTCTATCTTATGCAGCATTTATACTTATAATTCATTTATAAATAAATTTTTATGTTTGAAATGATCACTACAAAAAAATTGGTTTTTTACCTAAAATTTTATTGCTAATAACTTAGTAGTGAATTAAAATCTGTCATATAATGGGACGTCGCTAAGTACTGCAATGGAATTTTAAATCTGTCACTAAATCCAAAAATTTCATAAAAAAAAAAAAAAAAGCTTTAAAGTAATTCTTTACTATTATTAGAGATGAATTAAAATAATCTGTTATTAATAACATATGCAACAACAAAAGCAGGGACATCTGGTGTCCAATGGCACAAGTATGTGTGGCACAAGTGCACTTATAGCCCGGCCACAAAGCCCACGCTCATGTGGAGCTGGCTCAACCAATTTGGGCACTTTAGACGAAAAAGTTTGTCGAGCTCTTTTCAAGATTATTAATTTTTTTTGTAAAAAAAAAAAATAGTACACATTTTTATCGAAAAATTTCATAATTTCATTAATTTAAAAAAGAAAAAAGTTAAACTTCAATCAATTACAAAATATGATAATTTCTTAATAATAGTTCATTTTTAACTAAAACATAATGTCTAAAAAATTAAAAGAAACCAAACAACCTACTATAATAAACAAAACAATGGTAAAAATTGGGAACAATGAGATTATTTTTAGAGTTGCAATTGAAAGATTTATAAACAAAAATAAATGTACAGTCTTAAAGTCTATGATATATTCAAAAATAAATAGTAAAAATTCGAAATAAAAAATTAGGAACAATGGAGAGAAAGAACGTAAAAATTGGAAAGAGAAAATGAGGATGACAAAATATTGTAAATTGATTTCTTAATAAAATATTTATTTTAAAAATAAAATTATATAAATTACAAAATTTTGGGACCTTCATAAATGTGGGGTCTTAAGCAGCTTAAATGGTTTCAAGGTCGAGCCAGCTATGCACACATGGCTTCCTTTTCTTTTCTTTTTTCAAAAAAACATTACTTCTTTTACAACTCAAACTCAGAATCTGGCATGCCTGGAGGCCCTAACATGGCTCGCTTAGCAAGGGTTAAAAACCCAATCAATTACTTATTCACCTCAATTTATATTTAAGTTATTATTTCTTAGTCTCTATAATAAAATTCCAATTTCTCATCTCATTCTTGCTTCTATCAACTACTCATCAAATTATTATTAAATTATCAATTGTGAAAAATATTAATTATTTTATTATAAAATAAAAAACATTATCTATTTTTGAACTCATTTATATTTATATTCAAAAATATAAAATTTAATTATTTTATATTCAAAAATATCAATTATTATTATATGCATATTTTATATTCTAAAACACCAATTGTTTGTATTCTAAAATATCAATTATTTTATTATTGCATGCATATTTTCACTTTTAATTATTTTTATTTTATGTTTTTTTTAATTTGGTACAAACAGAGATATAAGCCATGTTGAGAACTGAAGGCAAAGACGAAATTTTTCCATCTCTGGCCTAGAAAAAACATTTAGAGGCGAAAATTTTTTCGTCTCTAAATCAAGCGACTAAAAATCCTGTCTCTAAATCTGTCTTTAAATTAGTTTTTCACCCCAATTTATATTTAAGTTATTCTTTCTTACTCTCCATAGTAAAATTAAAATTTCTAGTTTAACTCGTGCTTCTACCAAGGACCAATCAAATTATTATTAAATTATCACATGTACAAAATATTAATTATTTTATTATAAAATAAAAAACAATTATCATTTTCTAAACTCATATGCTTCAACATATGACAATTCTTTATATTTTATTTAAAAATATAAATATTAATTATTTTTTATTCTAAAAATATCAATTATTATTACACGCATACTTTATATTCTAAAACACCAATTGTTTGTATTCTAAAATATTAATTATTTTATTATTGCACGCAAGTTTAACTTTTAATTATTTTTATTTTATATATGTTTTGATTTTTGTACATTCTGAGGGTTGAGGGCAGAAATGAAATTTTTTCCCTGTAACCTAGAAAAAATATTTAGAGATGAATAAATGCATCTTCAGTAAACATGTACAAGTATAGGGCAAGCAAAATATCTTCTGAGTATACTGTAAATTCTAAGATATATCAGAATGTATTAATTAGTAGTTGAACCCATATTAGAAGCTAATTAACAAAGAATGTGGAAATGCATTGCTTCTACCTAGCCAACAAAACCCATATTGTATTTTTACATGCACTACTGCGTGCTTGCCATAAGTAAAAATACAATATATGAGATTAAAGGGTTTGAGGGTACTTCTTAGTGTTCCACCCTCACCAGCATCATGCTCCTTGTTTTTTGAGTTTAAGCATGTACATGAGTTGAGCATACACAGTCTTTCCTTCATAGGGCAACATTTAGACCACTTTTGTGATATGGTGTTCCTACTTACCACTGCTATCTTAATCTGTCTCCATGGCTATTATGTCACCACTTAAAAATATATTCTCATAACTAGTAGCTTCTATTAGCTCAATTCAGCTGGAAATTAAGAAAAGCTGATATACATTTTTTGCACGTATTACAAGGTTGGGACACATGTCATATGATGTCATCGGGGTGCAGATTGTTCAAGCTAGCTGGGATCCCTGCATCTAAAGCAAATCTTATTGCAGCACAGAGGTTTTTGTTGCTAGCTTGAAAGAGTCTGCAATTCTGGGAGTTGCAATAATTGCAAATGATGCTTCAGATTTTGGATTCCTAGCAATGTTATCACTCCTATCAGTAGTTGGAGCAGCATGGTTATTCTGCCGATGGTTGGTGAATCCTACAAATGCACAAAGAAGACTTTTTCTCTTTTGATCCACAATTTTGATTTCTCAGGTAAGTGTTCCATACTCCCATTCTTTCATTTTGTAGCTTGGAGGCTTGGGGTTCCAACGTCACAAGCGCTGATGTTTATAACCTGACATCTATTCTCTTTTAATCTTTTTAGAGATCTTATAATTCTTTTTCAAATATATTTTTTTCCCACCATATTAATGTCTCATGTTCAAATTACTACTAAAATTTTGAAAAATTAAATCATGCAAAATTAAAATGTACACCAAATGTTGGACCTAGAGGATTGGTCTATATGGTTAATAATAGATTTTAGTATTTGAGAATAGTTAGTTGTCCTATACATGCAGTTAAAGCTAGTGGTATTCCCACATCTACGGACCGGAAGCAACATTTCTTGCCTCTCCCCTCAAGCTGCCAGTGCATTTATTCTAGAAGACACTTATGGCACTTTTCTCAACTCGCTTAATCACTTATTATTGTTGTGATAGCGAAAGGCTCGTCATAAATTTTGAACCGGCATATTCGGTTTAATGCTAGTCGATTATGTCCGATTGTTAGGTTTAGAGATCAAGATGGTGAGGTGTTCGATCGGTATAGTAATCTACATGATGATGTGTTGATGGTCTATTTTGGTGTGGAACAATAGGGATGATAGGGGTATTAGTGCTATAATTAACAGTTGATTGACACTTTATGATTCTTAAAATGGTGAAATTTGTTACATCGTATATTGCATTTTGTGGTGTCAATAAGTAAAATTAAAATCCTAAACCCTAACCCCTTAATGAATGGTGGGAAGCCTAACAAACATTATTTCCATCCAAACATAACTAACACTTAACATTATTGATTGGAAGCAAAGACATTTCATGCCTCTCCCCTCGGTCTGCCAGTGCAATTATTCTAGAAGAAACCTATGACACTTTTCTCACCTCACTTAGTTGCTTATTATTGTTGTGATAGCGAAAGATTCGTCATAAATTTTGAATGAAAATGTTTTCTCACGTCATATCATATGTGTTGAAACTTGAATATGTGAATCTTTGTATAGAGGGTTTGGCACTCCTCAAGGATATATAAGTAATTGTCTCATACATGTATTTTCTCATTTATTTATTGTATTGTAGGCTATTATAGTGTTGTATTTTCACGGTCTATAAAAATAAGCTAAGGGAGTTAGAGGATTGATGATTGTTAAATGAATTGAATTTTATTCTCTCTCAATTCTTTCTCACCTTCTGTTTATGTTGAATTCCCCTTCCTTCCTTCTTATCTCTCCCTTCTTTTTTACTCCCTCATTCTCGATTTCCCCCCTAAGTTGTAATTTGTACATATGATGTTTTCTAAATGATATTCTTAGCAATTCAAGCATCTAATTAACCTCAATATCTGGCAGGGTTTTATTTGTTTTGCTGGCAACTGTCCTTGTTTCTGTTCGTCATTCATTTTGTTCTGTAGGGCTGTGATAATTTTGGTATTACATTTGGACAGGAGGAGGCAAAATTGGGATGAATAGGCCCCAGTGTTATATTACATCTTACTGCCAATAAACATTACAAGTTCTTATATCTACTAAAAAATTATGAGGTTTAGAAGAAAAAATAGTAATATTACATACACAAAATGATTCCTCCCAACTGTAATATTTTTTTATTGAGCCCAATCTCAGGAGCTCTATCATTAATAATTTTAAAAAAAAAAACACCCTCTTAATGGCAAAAGTAAAAGCCTATCTATCTTATCTACCACATTTATATATTTTATAAAACATTAATTAGTTATGTTTGCATTATCAAGAGGAAGAAGAATATGTCCAAATACAGAGAAGTTGTATTGACTTGAATTGCTTAATTTGTAGGTGTTTGGTAAAGAAAGAATTAATGCTGTACAAATCATAGAGAAAGACAAAGGAAGAAAGACAAGACAAACAGAAAGAAAGAAAGAAAGAAAGAAAGAAGAAACAATGTCTATGAAACAGGAACCCTCAAAGACGAAGCCAAATAGAACTCTAATGGTACTGTTGCCAAAGGATCCTCCTCTTTCTCCTTAAACATGGAGACCCTTGAAACCCATCGAGCATCTTCAGCGGCACTCCGCAGCAATGGCATCTCATCAGCCCATTCCTCCGGCTCCCCTTCAACGAAAGGATGTCGAAGAAGATCTGCAGCTGTTGATCTGGTTTTCCAGTCCCTCTCGAAGCACTTCCACAAGAAATCTTTGCCTTGGCTAGACATGGTATCTGGAATTCTGGGTAGCTCTCTCTCAATAACTATCTTGCGTTTCAGCTCTAGCCTGTCCTTGCACTCCCATGGAGGTCGTCCGGTCATCATCTGCGATACCGTGCACCCAAGAGCCCAAATATCAACTGGCGACTTGTTCATGTTCCAAAAAAGAGATTCCGGTGAAGCATAAGGAAGAGCCCCGCGAGTGTGGCCTATCAAACGAGGATCATCGCTCCGTCTATTGCCTTCATCTGCTTTATTCGCCAGTCCAAAATTGGCAATCTTCAAGTAGTTCCCATTGCCGTCTTGAGACGGGAAAACAAGAATGTTATGTGGTTTAATGTCGCAGTGGACGTAGCCCCTCTCATGCACGTAGTTTAGAGCTTTGAGGATCATGCGAGTGTAGCGTCGCACTTCTGATTCCGGCAGTGCCCCGCCCTTTCTTTCAATCAAACTCTTGAGGGAGCCGCCGGGAGCGAACTCCAGCAAGAGGTTGTACACCCTATTGCCCTTCTCCTCGGAGATGTCTTCCCCATATATAACAACGGATGATTCCGGGACAGTCACTCAACAAGAACAAGATCTCTCCTTCCTTTTGAAGAGAGGTGGAGAACTTGAAATCGACAGACTTGACAGCAATCTCGGAAGCCATGATCGGCGGTGTATCACCATCATCATCATTAGAATCTTCTAATTCCCTCGTCAGAGGGACTGCCTTGCGCACGGTCCCGTACAACCCCTTGCTAAGAAACTCCTTCTTGATCCAGGAACCCATTAATATTAGTTGTAGGCGATCAATCGATTAATGATCTCTCTCTCTCTCTCTCTCTCTCTTCTAATGATTCTCTTAATTTGTTTATTGTGAACAAATATGTATGTGCACATTAAGAAGCAATCTGGTTCCATGTTTATTTATAAGCATGGATGGCCAAGTCCTAGTTCTAAGGAATTATGGAGTTATAGTTCTAAGGAATTATGGATTTGGAATGGACGTTTTATTTAAATTAAATGTTATCAATTATGGATTTGGATTGGACGCATTGTAAGTTGTCAATTAATTAATCTAATATTTTTTTTCTCAAATGTTGAGATAATTATAATAATTTGCATAATTAAAACAAATAAATTTATAAATCTAAATAACTAATTATCTCTTAATAAAAAGTACCATTCTCTTTGTGTTATTTTTAATTTTAATTTTTATATTTTTAATTAAATTTTATAAACTTATGTTTGGAACAAACCAATAATTTAAGTTGTATTTATTGTCATTGCCTAAAATGCCCCTCTTACCAAACCTTGTTTAAAGTTTAAAAAATATATATACGTGATTAAATATCCCAAATTATTTCACATATACCGTAAAATATCCAAAATTCAAAATCTTACATCGTAAAATATCTAATATGCTCGTATATTAATTGTAACACTCATAATTAATAAAATGAATACAAAAACAAATTAACAAATAAATATATAAGCACACAATTTATATATACATTTCAAAGGGGTGTTAAGTACACCGGGT
Source organism: Diospyros lotus (assembly GCF_014633365.1). Lineage (NCBI taxonomy): Eukaryota > Viridiplantae > Streptophyta > Magnoliopsida > Ericales > Ebenaceae > Diospyros > Diospyros lotus. Next base: position 34,749,952 of record NC_068346.1, read on the forward strand.
GTATAAGTATACCCGTAAAAAATATTTAAGTACACAAGATGTATAAATTCTTAAATAATATGACCAAATCTTGATTATTAGGTGTGTGAACTTACTATACACCCTATGTACCTAAAGAGGCTAGAAATGTCATTTTAATTTAAGATAAATTTTTTAATTAAATAATATTTTTAAACTAAAATTACTCATAAAAATAATCTAATAAAAATTATTCTTAATCGAGTAATTTTTTTTTTCATTAGAGTAACCTTTATTCTTTCCCAAGTAACATTTACTTTTACTTGAATAATATTTATTTTTAATTTTTTATTCTTATTTATTCAATTTTTTAATTTTCAATTTAATTTATTTTTTTACACAAATTCAATTATTTAGATTTCAGCATTTGGGTTGTTTCGGTGCCCACCCTATCAGCCTAACCGAGCTATTTGGGCCTCCGCTAGAAAGCCACAGAACCTTTTGTTTCTGGGCCCGCCAGCATATGCAAAAATTTCCCATTCAGGCAGATATGTATCATCTAGATAGATAATAAGGCATAATAGAAAATAAACAAACAGCGGGGATAGCTCAGTTGGGAGAGCGTCAGACTGAAGATCTGAAGGTCGCGTGTTCGATCCACGCTCACCGCAATCTCTATTATTATTATTATTTTTATTTTTTTATTATTTTAAATTTTCTTAATCCCATTAAATAATTTTAAAAATTTTTAAAATGTTAGGTCAACGCTCAACAGTAATTAAACTTTTTTAATTAAATTTTAAGTGTCATCTATATTAAAGTGAGCAAAACAAATAGATCACTAAATAAAAGACACGTGACAAAAGGACTTATTACGTAGCAAACGCGATAATCTTTGTAGTTAATAAGTATGGTTGAACTAGAATAATTCAAACCATTAAGCCTATGTCCAAACCATGTTTTCCACGTTTCAGATAAGATATTTAATGGAAATCACGCTCAAAGTATGTCCATGAATTATAAAAGTCTTTGGTAGATATTGTTAATTCTATTTCTACTCATTATTCTGTTTTCTTCAAACTAAATATTAATTTAATCGTCAGAGTGTACAATGTGAGAAGAATAGTCTCGAGATTGTAAGGAGTGGCCTGAACCCTTGAGTTCATTCCAAAAACCATCATCGGCCAAGTCTCAAATAAAACACTCAATGAAAATTATAGTTGAGTCATTCTCGTTTCAAGTATAAAAACACTTAGTAAATATGCATTAACTTTATTTAAATAAATAAAATAAAATAAAATTATATTAAGATAAGATTAGAATATTTGTCGAATCAAGATATAAAATGGTTAAGATAAAATTTAGAATTATTTCAAAATTTGTATTAAACTGTTTATTAAATTTTTTAAAATATATTCTTTTTTTTTGTTTATAAAGTTTAAGATAAATTTATTTAGAAAAGAGAAATAAATTTATTTGAATAATTTTATATAAAAAGTGATATTACTGATTTTTAGTGAATTATAAGATAAATTTAACAAATATATCCCACTTTTTTGGGGAACATTTCTTGATTAACAGCCACTACCCCAGGCCAGAGATTGCAAGGAATCACTCGATGTTGATGTTGGTCCCCCTGGAAAAACATCATTGATTAAAGTATGTATTTGTTCGTGGAATCAATGGAAGTCAGTGTGATTCTGTTCAGACTTGAGATTGAGGAACAAAATTGTCGTCAGCTGAAAGCCAATAGAGATTGTGCAAATATTAGAAAGTGAAAAATTAGAGTTCATAGACCTAAAACTTCGATCAATTTCCAAAGACTATAACGGAATCATAGATGAGAAGATGCACGCCAATGCTGTTGAATCAGTTTTAGGGTTCAGATGAAGAAAGCAGAGAAAGGAATAGATGAGATGAGAAAAGGAGGATTACGAATTCGCTTCCAATGCTTCGCCTCTTGCACAGCACCATGGCCGCCAAGCATCTGAGCCTCCATTTTTTGTTTGTTTCCCGCTGTGATACGTCGTCTCCGCCGAATGCCATGGCCAGTCCGCATGCCGCGGGCGAGAACTTGTCGAATCTATCGAATTGCTTCTTCATTCGCAACGATTACATCACCAGCGTGAGTACTATAGCCCTAATTTTCTCATTGAAATGACGAAATAATCGATCGCCGCTGATCGGAGGACATGCGTTGCCACGCGAATCTGCCATGAACGCCTTGCTTTTTCCTTCTTGTGCGCCAAATCTTCTGCTTATGGCTCAGCTCGCCATTTTTGTAAATAAATTTACTTTAATTAACAATAATAAAAACAAAACAACAAAAATAAAAATAAAAAATATTGTTTTAGTTGTTGTTAAAATACAACAATTAAATTTGCAATTGGGAAATCACATTCAAGAGTATACATGACAAAAAATAGTTAAAAGGTGCGAGATATCTTCTATGCAAGTTCTCTAATGATTAAGTAGATTTTATCAAAAATCGATAAAATATGTAATATATTTCTATAAGTTTTTTGACATGCGTGTAGAGAAGTCACCTCGTATCCTCTTATTTGTAGAGGTGATGGGCAACAAGTAGTGAAGTATTAATCTATCTCCGAGAATAATTATTCTGACCTTCAAGAAAAAGATTACGAAAATAATGATTTGTGCTTTTAGTTTTGAGAATCCCTCTTAAGACTTCTCTAAGACTTTTTTTGCAAGGGTCTATCAAAAGTTTTTTTAAATTTTTTATTAAGAGTAGCGAACAAGCCGCAGGAGACCCTTCACGTGAGAGGGTCTCTCGAGCGCTTTGTGCCTTCTTCATCCATTTTAACTCTTATGTTTTATCTTTAATTAGTTTGTAAGTTTTTTTTTCGTGGATTTCATGATTAAGTCAACGTATATTTATTGGTAAATTTTTTACACTTAAATTTTTTTTATTGTCTCTCTTTGGACTTTCTTTAAGATTCTTCTCTAAATCTCTCATTAAATCTATTTTATTGAGTTTCCATCCACTTATTGTTAAATTTTAATTATAATTATGAAAATTTTAAATTAATTTTTTCATCAAATATTCTTTTTTTTGTGTTTGATATTGGAGTTAATGCCTACTTATAAAATTGAAAATGTAATTTTATTTTTTTAAATGAAAAGAAAAAAAAACTTATGTTGCATGGAATAACGTAGGACAATCATTAATTTGGGTACCACTAAATGTGTTTCCCATGTGGTGTGGTGCATGGGGTCCACAGGTCACGTGCAAAAACGTGCTTGAGTTTGACCACCATCCCCACCCTGCGTTCAATTATTGAGTATGGTGTTTTTTGGATTGATTGGGTGTCGGCACCATATTTAATTAGATTACGATTTTAGAGTTTTAAGATAAGATTATATTAAAATAAAATTAAAATATTTTTTAAATTAAAATATAAAATAATTAAAATAAAATTAAGAAATATTTTAATATTTTTATCAAATTATTTATTAAATTTTTTAAAATATATTGAAAGACACCTGTATCATTTTTTTTTTTATCTATAAGATCTAAGATATACTTATTTGGAAGGGAGAGAGAGATGAATATCTGAAAAATATTAGATAAGAAGTTACGTGACTTCGTTTTTAAGAATATATTATAAATGACAAAAATTTGGAATATTTTCTATATTTTAGTTTTTTTGATTTATATATTAGTTAACAAACATTATTTAAAAGAAATCTATAAAAAATCATACTACTTTTGGATTTATTATATATAGTAATATTATGCATTATTTTATTTATGATAATTATATAACTATTTAAGATAAAAGATATTTGGATAGAAGTACACCGACATGTATAGTTGTATGATTGGTGATCTTGATTTTGTTGGGAAATTGTGACCTATTATACGGTGGCGGAGTCAAGAAAGATTTATAATAATATATATATATATAAAATAAAAAAATAAAAAAGCGAGCACCCCCTATATCGCTCACCATATGCCTACAAGCTAGGGGCTTTTATTCTCCTAATGTAGAATTCGACACTCAAATTAGTGTTTGGTAAAAGGATAAAGAGCAAACAAAGAAAAGTAACGAGAATAGTAGAAAGTGGAGGCTTCTGTATTTCAAAAGATTCAAGGCTTATATAGCCTGACCAAGGATGGCCTAGTGCAATTTTTCCAAGGGACCTTACTTGGGACTTGACCCTAGGTTTGTTCTGAAAATAGCTTTGCTACCATGCTTGTTATGCCATTGATGGTCAGTGTGTGGGACGTTGCCACGTGGTTCCTTAACGTCTCCTATGCTAGCCTTCTAAGAATGACCCATATGTTACCTCTAGATAGACTCATGTGCCATTCTCGAATTAGTACACGTCATGTAATACTATGCCTTGTTAGGCGTGTCATTATAAGAGTATTTTTAAAAAAAATTTCTTTTTTCAGGGTCATCACGGGTGATAATTTCAAGAACAATCTACACATGCAGATAACGAATCCTGAAAACCACAGTCTTCTCCGTTTAACTAACAAGATCAATAATCTTAATAACTAAACGAGACATGTTATAACGCAGCGGATACATTAACATCAATACCATGACCTATCACGAGTTCCATACAAGGTATTTCTATACCGAACTACGTATTACAAACTACCAAATGATAGCATCATTATTGTACAACTGTTCATACATAAACTGAATTACATACTAAAGCCTCCAGAAAGATACAATGACTATCAAACTAAACACCATTAGCCTTCAACTGGCCACGTCCTTGCCCTTGCAGTAGTCCCTAGCTGGAACGTTGAATATTCCAGGGGCATAACCCAAGTTAGATGATAAAACATCTAAGTGATATCATGAAACAATTTACATAATACATGAAAGACATACGAGCATGGCATATACAAATAAAACGACATGCAACACGTCTAACTTGAGAAATCTTCCTGACATACTCAACCTCCCGTGGAAAATTCATTCCACACACCGTTGGGGTTAACCTTGTCGCGACATACTTAATCCTCGAGTGCCCTACCGTGTCACTCGTTCACCTAGATTAATCTTGTCCCATTCTCAAAAAAACCTATCATGTCTCCCAAGGATATAACACCGATACGAAAACCAATGCCCCGATAATATGAAAATCACACGTTATGTACAAACTCTTTTATAAGTAAAAATAGTTGATGCAATATACCACATGTTCAATATGCAAATGATGCCACAAGTACGTAAGTAAAATGCATATGCATAACATCCCGAGTTCTAGAGGGTACAACCACCCACTCGAACTGGTTCAATCACGTGTATCCTAAGCTCGGGAGGGTAAAATCGCTCACCTGAACCCGTTACACACATCCTAACATACTTTTAAAGTAAGGTAAGACTAGGATCAAACCACTCACCTGAACGTATTCGGATTGCCTCGATCCTCGTGCACTACCTCGATTTGTGTGCTAAATCACAAACTCTTGAACTTATACTCAATATCGAACCATGATACTCCCTAAACATCATATTTAATTAAAGAGCATCAAAATCCATTTTTCCTCAATTTTTCATAATTTCCTCTATTTTTCTCCCAATTTTCACCTTAATAATTTCAAAATAATTATCTCCTCAAATATTTTCCCAAATATTTCAACATGATAAATTCTAAAATAATTAAATAAAGATACTGGAAGAAAAATACCAAATTGACCCTATCACACGCGCCCTCATGCACCTGGCACGTGTCTGCGAGTGGGAGCTGGCGCGTGCAGCCACGCGCCACCATCTTCTTCATTTCTCCGGCAACCAGCGGTTGCTCTGATAGCCACAAAAAGGATACCCCATTGAAGCCCACTTGAAGTCAATCCTAACCGCACCATTTTCTGGCTGAAAGGCCACCGGAAAAGGCCCCAAACGGCCAGTTGCAGGCGGCCCTAGGCGGTCCGCCACCCGACTTCGACCAAGCTTCAATCGGCCATTAAACTCACCCAAAATGCTTCTAAATGCTCCCAATCTCTTCTCCTTGACACAAGGATTCAAAGCCCCTTAATCACTCACTCAAAAACATTCAAAATCATGCCCGATTTGTTGCCAAAAACATCGTAACCCTCAGCTCCTTTTATACCCAAAATCCGGCCGGATCTCGGCCAATCACCGGTCAAGCTTGGCCCCCAAGCCTTCCCTCGGCCTTATACGACCTTCCCCAGGTCCGCCTCGGCCATTCCATCGCCGAAAACAACCCCCCATATGGGACGGATTGCGGCGGCCGTTTTTGCTATTGCATTCAGACTGCCATATTTTCATAATTTGCACTTCATCCCCCAGATTTTTCAATTGACATTTCTTCCCTTTCCATAACACCCCTGCTAAATCCAACTATACCACTAGGGTCCACAAGATTTGTACTTCTCATACCATCCTTGAAATTTTTGAAAAATTACCGTTTTGACCTCCCTCAGGCAAATTTAAAAAATTACACTTAGGCTCAGCTGGTCGATTTGACCTTAAATCCATTCGTTTTAACCTGAAATCACTTAAGGGTTGTTCTATACATAAAATATTGGTCATTAACATGCTCCGTTGACTTTTTGGATGATCCCTACGTCGATTCAGTTTTCTCAGCCTGGTCGACAGTTGTACCGAAAACTGTTCCCGATCCAATTTCTTTCATCACAAAAAATCATAACTCGAATTACTCGTCAATACTATACCATTTTCCTTGGCTATCTAGGGTTTGGGGTACTCTTTATAGTTGATTTGGTCATCTAAAGTTGCGTTAGTGTACCCTATAACCTCATTATTTCGATAATTCCACTTATACCCTTTATCAAATACCATCTATAGCCTCAAATCATTCCCAGGTATTACACATCACTTTGGGATTATTTGATAAATGTTTTAATAACCTTCACTAGAACTCGTAGGAACTCAAAAAACATTTATGGCATAAGACTGGCCCTCGACACAGAAAAGTCACAAGTTGTGACATTCTCCCCCACCCAATTTCGCAATACCCTTGTTGTTTGGTGACCCTTGCCTACTCCATTCGTGCAAAACACTTGGCGCGTCACCATCTCCCAAGTATACCCTTACCTTATTATTTCCCTTGGAGCACCTAAGGTGTCAATACCTCGAGCTTCTCATATCATCTCTTAAGTAGCCACCCAATACACCATTGCGTGCTTGTCGGCACCTCAACCCAAGATCTCTCAACGCACACCTTCATGCTACCACAGAGCATTAGTCTGGTACCATATTATCACAACTTGACACATGCCCTTATGCTATGATTCACTTGTTCACACAAAGCTAGCCTTTTTCTCTACGCAACAAACATATGACTACTTAAAATAAAGGATCTTAAAGAAGCACACATGTATACACAACCATATAATTAAAAAAACCCATAAGAACTCGAAAAACACTCATGACATATGATTGACCCTTGATCAACACTAGTGAGTCACAGGTCATGACATATGTATCTAAAGTGTTTGTTTTATTACTACTCAAATGATTTCACATCATACATTTCATGAATATAAATAGATAAATAATCAATAATGATTGTTAATAGGGTGTAAGCTAGAATAGTTAGTGAGCGAGGTAAGGTTGGAGCTATTAATTTCTATGGGATTGGTCTAGTGCACTAGTACTAGAAAGTGAAATATGCTTTGTCATGAAAGTTGGTTTTAATATTCATTAACAAAAATAAGAGTTCTTAGGAAAATTTTGTTTTTGTTACTTAGTGTCTCTCTTAATGATCTTCCATGACATAAGTCTTGTTGAGTTTGTTGCTAAGGATATTTTGATAATGAATGTTTAATGATAATTTTGATATCAATGATCTCATAACATTCTCATAGAAATGTGATAAGGTTGTTTGTGAGGGTGTGGTGAGTCTTATTGCTTTGAGCTAATTAATATGCCTTCGGTTGCCTTATGATGATATGGTCAAGAAACTCTAATAGGTTTATCTATTGATAAGGTTGTTTGTTGAATCTATGCTATGTCTAAATAATATGTTTGATATATTAATATATTCCTCTTTAGGGATATATCCTAAAAATAATGCATGAGTGTTATGTTGAGCTCATGATATTTTAAGTATATAAAGAATGTGGCAGCATCACTCTAAGTTTAAGAGCAATCTATTTCATATATGTATTCTTAATGTTTAAATGAGAAACATCAAGTTCTTAACCAAATAATCACGCACTCAAGTATTGGTTCTTCAGTTTTTAATCTATAGAACTTAGATTGTCTATTTGATATTAAGTATCAAACCCTTAAAGTTCTTAATGTTGTAAACTTTTTTATGAAAAAACACTCAAAGAATTTATAAAATTGAATGTTTGTTGGTTGAAAAGCAAAAACATTCAAATATCTGAAAGTATTTAGAGTTTAATGAATTCAGCAGTATTTGATCAAGCTGTTGTGATTTCTTAAGGTATCAATTGAGTGATGCTTATTCTTTCATTCGGATAGAGTTTTCAATGCTTTTAAGTAATCATGTTTTGATTTATCTATCTTTCAATTATTACTCAGAGTATATAATATTCGTATATGTGTAAGATGCATTTTAGAGATTAAATATTTTCTATTTCAATCAAATGATACTTAAGCCATTCGACTTATGTGTGTTCTTGATTTTAAAAATATGAATGAATTATCATGTTACTCAAGTTGCTATGTTTTAACTAAGTTGAATAATTTTTTATTTGAATTTAGAAAAAGAAAACTTCTAGTTGAGTAACAATTGTTGTATTCAACCTATTATCATTAAAAAAATTATATTTCTACTCTAGTAGAAGTTTCTAATTGTTCAAGTGATTGTGATTGGAAAGATAGTTTTTAACCTTCTTTCACAACAACACTTGAGTATTCATATGTTAGCATTTAAATGAGTAAGGTTGCATTCTCTTTACTATTTTCAAGTTATTTTTAATTTTTAATTTTCTAAAATAATGAAAACGCGTTTTCTTTGCTGTTTTTAAAAATATATTTTTGAAAACAAAAAAAAAATGTAAAGAAAACTCAAAACAACAAAAAATTGTTTTGAGTGTTTTTATCCAAAACAAACTCAAAACTCAAAACATATTTATTTATTCATATTTTATTATTGTAATGGGAAAAAATATTACAAAATTCATTAACTTAAAATGTATATATTTTTTTAATAATATATTAACATTAAATATTTATAATTTACTTAATAATCAAATTTATTGAATAAAATATCATTAAAAAAATATTTTCAAAATTCCAAAGAGAACGCGTTTTCTAATTTTCTGTTTTGAAAAATAGTTTTTCAAAATGACAAAGAGAACGCATTTTCAATTTTTTAAAAATAGACTAGCAAAACAGAAAACTGAAAATGAATTCAAAACTTAAAACTGAAAATTAAAAAGTAAAGAGAACGCACCCTAAGTGTTTGAACCTAATGAAATTGAGTATCTTAAAAGATTTTGAAAGAATAAATTGAGTATATTGTGTATCATATATTGTTTTCGAATATATCAATATTTAGTCGAATGAATTCTTTAATCAATAGAGTGATAAAAGAGTTCATATCAAGCTTTTGTGCTTGTTTATCCAATCAACTAAAAAAATGTTTTAGTTGAATGATAATTAGGTTCCATAATGATAATTTTCTTAATCTTGTCAAAGTTATCAATTGTCTTTTGTGCTAAACAAAGAGTGATTCTTCGTTTTAATTTTAGCAATCAATTGATTGGTATAGTTCTCTCAAGTATTAGTATAATACATCTTCCTTGATTTATGTAAAAGGGCAAAAATGATAGTCTTTGATAATATATTTCTATTTGAGTTAAATCATGACTTGATTCGAGCATTAAAAATGTTTGGATCAAGTATCTAAGTTAAAAATTCAAGTGGTTAAAATTTTAGAATAATTGATAGCATTTCATTTGAGTATTTAATGTTTCACTTGGGTGAAAATCTTTGAAATAAATTAGGATCACCATCCGAATGAGATGGTTTTTCAATCAATTGGTGATGTTGTATTCGAGTGATCAATGCTTCATTCGAGTGAGAATTTTTTATTCTAACTTTGAAAAATCAATCAAATTATAGGTTCAAACCAATTGAGTGATGATGTGTTCAAATCAAGTGATAAAAATGTCCAATAGAGTGGAAATGCTTTGTCAATCTAGTGGAAGAAAGGCTCACTCCAATGGATTTCAAGCCAATAGAAATTGCTCTCTACTTTTGCAAGAGTATTCGAGTGGATTAAGTCTTCAATTGAGTGGCAGCTATACTGATAAGAATCAAATAGAGTGAATTTTTTGCCGATCAATTATCTTTAAATCTAGTCGAGTGTCACCAAAATCTACTTGAGTGAAAGTGTGTTGAAATTGAAAAATATAATCATTAAACTTACCATTACAAACAAATGAAAAGTGGTATATCTCGATCTTAACAATTACAAAAAGGCTTTTTAAACACTCTTTGAGCATATTTTATGCATCTAATCTTCGAGAACAAAGATATCTTGCAAATAATATCTTTTGGGAAAAAAGACTAATGACTATGAAGAGAAATAGCATAAAAGGTAGATGGCGGCTAAGTAAATGCTTGTTGATCCCGAGCTATACTCTTTAATCTCTATCATTATTCTTACGAAGAAAGATAATCTTAAATGCATTCATTATGCTTTAGAAAAAGAAAAAGAATATGCCTTGTCTTCCCATTTTCTTAAATCTTTGTAATTTATTAGAGAACCTCGTTCTTTGTTGTGAACTTTCATTGCAAGCTTTTTTTATATTCTTCATACTTTTACTTCTTGTAAGCTTTAGAGGTTACGTTTGATCTTTTAAAAAGTAATGGTTACGCCTCATCCTTTAAAAAATAATTATTGCAGTTGATAATTTGAAAAGCCATTGTATTGTGGTATAATCCTTCAATATATATATATATATATATCACTACATTCTTATTCAAAAGAAAATTCAAGTTTTATTATTATCACTAAAAGTTTGCATTTTTAGTATTGAATTTGAAAATTATAAGGTTTAAACTGTCTTGTTTACTTACTTGCATTAAATTCTAATTAAATCTAAAACACACTATTTTCTAACAAGTTTACACTTAAAGCATCAGCTTTCACAAGTTTCAAAAAGACCTAACTATTTTACAAAAAGGTTATATAAAATTGAAAAAAATTAAAAACACTCAATTCACCCTACTTAGATGTTCATTACTTTTACAAATCTATTCATGTCATGTGTCAGGTAAAGAAGAGACATCTTAGTAAAATATTTAGAGGGCCATTCTCTTTACGATTTAATTTTGAATTTTGAATTTATTTTTAATTTTTTGTTTTGATAATCAATTTTCAAAAAATTGAAAATATGTTTAATTTATTATTCTAAAAAACTGTTTCTCTAAACAGAAAATTAGAAAATACATTTTATTTGAAATTTTAAGAATAATTTTTTATGATATTTTATTCAATGAATTTGATTATTTAGTAAATTAGAACTATTTAATGCTAATATATTATTAAGAAATATATATATTTTAAAATTAGTGAATCTTGTAATATTTTTTTTATTACAAAAATAAAATATAAATAAATAAATAAATTGACTTGACAAACAAATAGAAAGGAAAAAGTCCAAAAGCTATATATATATATATATACATATTATATTACATTATAATACAAGCTTCTAGAAACTTGGTTGGAGGAGGGGAAAGCCAAAAAGCCATGGAGAAGTAGGAGACAACCACTAGAGGAGATTATCGAAGACGACAATAGCAAGATCGACGGCGATGCTCAGCCACAAACGACAGCGTGAGGGTCGCAGGCAAAAGGCAATAGTGGATTGAAGGTCGTTTTTCGCGTTCTGAGTTTTTAGGAGTGTTTTGGCTGAAAACAATCAAAACAACTTGTTGTTTTGGATTTCTTTTATAAAAAAATTCTTTGTTTTAAAAAATATTTTTTAAAATATGAAAGTAAATACATTTTCACTATTTTAAAAACTCAAAATTGGCTGAAAATAACAAAAAGAACATGTCTTTAGTCTCGAGTTTAAAAGAGTATGTACAAATATATTGAGTTGGTATCATCCAATAAAAATGTCAAAAAATGAAAGAAAAGTATGGAGCTATAAAGAGAGATAAATTGCCCAAATGGAAAGTAACTTGTACGCATGAAATTGGTCCACGAGGTTCTCTACTTTTTTTAGGTTAGAAACTGAAAATTTAAAAAAAAATAAAATCACTTACACTAGTAAGTTTGATCGTAGGCAGACAAGGGCGGATCTAAAAATCTATGTAAGGGGAGGCTAAATTTTTTTTTTAAGATATAAAATTACACATCACAAATTTTGGGGTGGGTTAGAATTTTTTTTGATTGAATTATTAGTAAAATTTATTATTTTTTACATTAAAAAAATAATTTTTATATTAAAAAAATATTTTTAATTGTGAACTGCTCTAGACTTCAGGCATGAATCCGCCCCTGATAGTAGACGTGCAAATGTAGAGCTCAAACTATGCATTGTCATAAGGTTGGAATGATGGGATTGTCGTCTTAATAATGTCTTAATAATAGTCACAACTCAAATCGGATAATTTTTGACAAAAGAAGACCATTATGTGTTAGAATAATTTACACAGTTAAAAAAAAAAGAAAATATATATTATTATATATTTAGTTATATTTCTTAAAAAGACATAACTTTTATAAATAGATATAATTATTCTAAAATACTATGGCTATTTACAAACAAATATGTCCTTTAATTTAAATTAAAAGACGTGTCTTTTAATGTTCTAAAGACACCATGATTTTCAAGGAAACATAATTAGTGCAAAGTGGCACACCTTTTCTTTTAAGGGCTAATTATAAAAATAATTTAATCATTTTTATAAATTTATAATTTTATTTAATCTTTTTAATTTTAGTAATTAGGTTTAAATTGACTTAATTAGGTGTAATTTTATCTAATATGTAAAATCGATTTCGATGTAATATAATCATGCTCACTTGGCATGGCACGTGTCGTACAATAACAATATTTATAAGATTCACTTACACAAATAAGTAATATATATATATATTTACAAGTAAGTCTCATAAATATTATTTATTATTAAATGACATCTAATGTGTTAAGTCAGTATGAACACAATTCATCTAAATCGATTATATATATTGAATAAAATTACACCCAATTGAATCAATTTGAAGCTAATTGCTAAGATTGGAAGGAATGAATAAAATTTTAAATTCATGAATATAATTAAATTATTTTTAGGATTAACCCTTAATTTAAATGGAAGAGATAACTTTTAGACAAATAAATATATCTATTCATTTATTTTATCATAACTACTCTTCGTGGTTCTGTCATCTCTTCCTCTCAAAAATATATTAAGTTACTCTAAAAGGAAATTTTAAAAAATTGTTGATTGTAAATTTCTGTTTCTTTAACAAATTTTGGAGATAATTTGTTATTAACCCTATAACAAAAAAAAAAAATAACATAGAAAATCGAGAGGTCTCCGTCGCAATTAGCCTTCAGCTCTAAACGTCTCACTTTCTCTATAAACTCATGATTTGCTTATTCTCTATCCTGTCCTAGATGAATGAATAGGTCAATTATAGGCCGAAATTTAAGAATTGACCTTTTAAATAAACACAATTAATATACAATCTTGTTTGAGGATGGAATCAGGCCAATGCCTCCGCCTTATCCCAAACTTCAGAATGTGTGAGAAGGACCAACTTGGAAAGGTTGCTATAGTAAATTGGCAGTGGTCAAAGTTATGTTATAGCTCTTTGCATATTTTTCTCTTCTACCAAATAATATAAATTGTTAAATTAACAATGACAATTATGAAACGCTACTCATCATTTGCTCAATTTTGACTAAAAAACTAAACGGTCAAACTCAAATAAGCACCCAAATATTTTTAAAAAATAAAAAAAAATATGGATAAGATAAGAATAATATAATAAACAATAAAAATATTTAAAAAAAAAATAAAACTCTTCCCTTTGACTTATCTCGAAGATTAAATTCAAAGCAGTGGATTTGAATCTTCAAATCCGATAGGGTCCGGATGACATGGTGGGGTTGACCTTGGACCCGACCCTGATGGTTACACCCGTAAAAACAATCTATTCGATCTTAAGCTCCGTACCGAACAAGCCGTTTACTGATCATCATGAACAGCCGCCGCGTTGATCACGCACGTGATTAAACTATTCTCTTCAATTCCTAAGTAAAGTCCGGGTCAATCCGGTTGTTGATTAATTATTAGTACACTCGGTGCACTTGATTATTTACGGGAAATTCACGCGGCCAGAAGCCGCGACCCCACGAACCGGACCGGGTTTGTTCGGTGGGGGTTGGTGGAACCGGTTCGTACTTCGTACCAACCCGAACCACCGAAGGAGCAATGGCCAATAGGGTCGTTGTCGCTCAACGACTCCGCACGATCTCAGCCGTCCGGTTCCCCCCACCATCCCACGGCTTACATTCCGGATCATCTCTCAACTACCCCTCCCTCCCATTACTCAATTCGGGGCCCCACGCGTCGTTATCCCTTAATTAATACAAAAAAATACTATTTAAATGTTAAATACTGTTTTAACATTTATAGCATGTTTAAGTTTGATATCTTATAAATTTACATGAATACGACATGAAATATAAAATATCAATATAAATTATGATGATAAATATTAAATTTAAATATCTAAATAATATTTCTGTTTAAATAACGTTTGTTAAAATGAATAAGATAAGATTATATCAAAATAACATTAGAATATTTTTCAAACCAAAATATGGAACGGTCAAAATAAGACTGAAATGCATTTCACGATTTTTATCAAACTATTTATTAAATCTTTTAGAATATACTGGAAGATATATTTATCATTTTTTTCTTATATATAAAATCTAAAATATGCTTATCTTAAGAGGAAAAAAGATAAATATATCTGAAAAATGACAAATAAGAAGTCACGTGACTTATTTTTTAATAGTTATCATATAAGTTTAACAAACACATTGAAAATAACAAAAGTTTGAAATGTTTTTCACATTTTACCTTTTTCGATCTATATCTGTTGATGTACGAAAATCGTCAACTGGAGTCCGAGAGCTCACAATGCGACAACGGGTGCCAAAGAATAAGGAACAGAAGCAAAAGAACAAACAAGAAGCACACAAGATTTTTACGTGGTTCGGCCTGAATCGTGCCTAGTCCACGACTGTTCTTTGGTTATTCTAGCAGAGTCACAGTATGTAATTCAATCATCCTTTTTTTTACAGTAACGTATCCTCCTTTATAAATAGAGTCGTGTTGTTTACAATTCGAATCAGTTCTAAGTATGGAAAGAGTTCATTCCGTTGATGGCGCTTTCCTTATCGTTCGGAATATCATGATAGGTTCCTTCTTTTCAGGGATTTGAATTACTCCTAATAGGCAGGTGTATATCGTTTCCGATTATCTCGCGATCTTTTGGCTGTTCTAATCTTTGGCGCGTCTTTCGGCGAAGCTGAAGTCGTGATGTTGTGATACTGGGATGTTGTTTCGAGTGAGTTCGCTGTCTTCAAACGACCTGACTTTTTACCGTGAGACTCTTCATTAGTGGTCCTCGATCTCTAGGTCTGGCGGGCCTCTAAGGAATTCCGGCCGGTCTATTGGGCCTTGGGTATTTTGAGTTCACCCTGCAGGACCGGGTCCAGCCCGTTAGCTGATTCCCGAAGATCGCCCATAACATTATCTTAATTAACAAACACTATTTTAATAAATTCAAAATTATCCGAATCAAAAAATTATGCCACTTAACATTTAGATTCTCTATTTTAGTATAAACAATTATATTGGTGTTGTTTAAGATAAAACAAAAGTTTAAATTCATGAATATTTATATTAAATTCACTCATATAAATTCTATAAAAAGGTTTTTTGGCTTAATAGTTTTTCGAACTTCCAACATCTAAGTGAGTCAAACTCATAATTTTGTTCTTGTATTTTTATGTCTTTTTTGTGATTATTTAATTTTTTTGTTATTTTAATTATATTAGTAGATGATATTAAATAAACTCTCAGTCCCACCCCAAAATTTCTATTTATTACTAATTTAAAAACTAAATAAAGAGAGATACTGACTAACGAGGATATACGCAGCGTAGACCGTAGCAAAAACGTTAAGGTACAACGAACGTGGACAGAGACGACTGAGATTTTAAAATTATCACTATTAGTATTTGTAAAGATTATGAGAATATTGTCACTCCGGAAAAACTCTATAAATATGGGACCCCTGGCGGCTTACCAAAGCACTGGGGTTGTCCGAACCGAATCATCTCGCAATATCTCCCTCTTCTCTGCGCTGTCTCCGTCGGCTGTGGCTGTGGCCGTGGGGTTTATCGTTTTCAGGTACAGAGTTTGATTCTCTCTGTGATTTCGATTTTGTAAACATTACTCGCATACTCTAGAGAAATCAGATCTGGCGGTAATGGTGTTGATTTTTGTTCCGTCAGTGAGATCTTCCGAGATAGCTTCCAGATCTGGATAGTCCTTGTGATTCTGTTTCGATTTGTGGTTGTTTTTTTGGTTTCTTCTTGCTGGATCAGTATTTTGCGCTTTGAACTACTTCTTGCATACGCTCAAGTGTTTTTTCAATCTTCGTTTCCTGGTTTTGGCTTCTGGAATCCGCTGGTTTTTCGAGGTTTTACTTTTTCGTGAACTTGTTTTTGGCTTTGGAAGCTCGTTTGCGTCTTCTTGATGCTGGAGCTCTTTGAAGCGGTTGGAAAAACATCTACGTCCGTGGATCTAACTTTTTGGCACATTTGGCTAGATTTTTCGGCATGGTAGTCTTGAATCCTTCATCTTCATCTAGCTTACGTGAACTTCTGCCTTTTTTGTTTATTGGCCTTATTATGTGTATGTCCAAATAGGATTTGGTGAAACAGTACAAGCTTTTTTATTCGGTTAGATCTTGTAATTCAAGTGCCCATTTGGCTTAGATCGAGTTGATAGCGAAGGGGTTGGATTATCATTCAACTTTGTTTCATAATTTCTTAGGTTGAATTGAAATAAGTACGTATTATTACGTGCAACTCTAGCGCAAGTGTTAAGAATTGTTTTTGTTTTTTCCATTCCTTTAAGGCCTAAATGGATGTGTCCTATTGCATAGCGGGGGCTTCTTTCTCTTTTCTTTCTGCCGTAAGCGTGAAGCGTGAGTGGCAATATGGGAGATATCCACCTAAGCGTAACATCTTGCCTATAGTTAGGGAAGGGGGCCAGTGGAACATTTTTTAATGATTATATCAGCATGCCACAAACATTTAGGCATTTCCAACTTGGCGGGTTCTAGTGGATCTGCCTCAAACCACCCTAAATGGTTCATCAGTTGGCGACAAATAGGAGGCCTATCTTCAAAAATGTCCAACCGTAAAGAATCTAAAATTAGACTTTCAACCTACAGATCCAATCTGATCTGAATTTGCTGCATAGAATTTTCATAAATTGATCCCAAAAAAACTGGACCCTTTCCCACACAAAAACATGGACTCATGCATGTTCATTAGCATTAACTCCTCTTTATTCTGCTATGATTTGCATATATTCGAATTCCTGATAGATTTTTTATTCCATCCTGTGCCGGACCACTGCCTTATTTTGGGAGTATCTTTGTTTCCTTGGGTGCCAATATCCTTTTTGCATAGTTGCTCCACTCGGCCTGTTTGTAATTTTAGAAAGAAAATTCCAGTGGACCACCTATAAGTATAGAAGTAAAAGAAATTGCAATTATACACCTAAAAGTTATCCGATTCTGGATTCCCAGATGTTTGTATGGTTCGTTGCAGAATGATGTTCAGAGACCTATCTGGAGGCTTTAACTTTATCCTTGTTGTCCCCGACCACTGTCTGATATTAGCTTCCCAACTATCTGTTCCACACTTTAGCTTTTTTACTTTTTATCTTTTATCTTTCTCTTTTTCTTTATTTTTTTGGGTGGGTGTTCTGAACAGCCTAGCACCCTGTTTTGGGATTTCTCAGTTATCCAATATTTTCATAATTTCTTGAAGCATCTTTGTATATAGCAAATTATTCTTTCATTGGTAAAATGAAACTAATTCTTTATTCCCATCAATCAATATGGGTTATCCCTTTGTTCTTGGCCTTCAACAGGATACATTTCGTTGACATATCCTTCTTTTTTTTCCACTTGCTTGGTGCCGGAGGAATATTCCTCTAATGATTCACTTTATGGTTGCTTTGCGTTTTCAGTTTCGGAGAATGGATACCTTTCTTTTCACCTCTGAGTCTGTGAATGAGGGACACCCAGACAAGCTCTGTGATCAGATTTCTGATGCGGTTCTTGATGCCTGCCTTGAGCTAGATCCAGACAGCAAGGTTGCTTGTGAGACTTGCACCAAGACTAACATGGTCATGGTCTTCGGTGAGATCACAACCAAAGCCAATGTAGACTATGAGAAGATTGCGCGTGACACTTGCCGCAACATTGGATTTGTTTCCGAAGATGTGGGTCTTGATGCTGATAATTGCAAGGTTCTAGTCTGTATTGAGCAACAGAGCCCTGATATCGCCCAGGGTGTCCATGGTCATCTCACCAAGCGCCCTGAGGAGATAGGTGCTGGTGACCAGGGTCACATGTTTGGCTATGCCACCGATGAAACCCCAGAGCTGATGCCCCTCAGCCACGTCCTTGCAACTAAGCTGGGTGCTCGCCTCACTGAAGTGCGCAAGAATGGAACTTGCCCCTGGTTGAGACCCGATGGCAAAACTCAAGTCACTGTTGAGTATCAGAATGACAATGGTGCCAGGGTTCCAATTCGGGTTCATACCGTTCTCATCTCCACTCAGCACGATGAGACTGTTACTAATGATGAGATTGCTGCTGACCTCAAGGAGTATGTGATTAAGCCTGTCATCCCACAGAAGTACCTTG
This sequence comes from Diospyros lotus, assembly GCF_014633365.1. Classification (NCBI taxonomy): domain Eukaryota; kingdom Viridiplantae; phylum Streptophyta; class Magnoliopsida; order Ericales; family Ebenaceae; genus Diospyros; species Diospyros lotus. Next base: position 34,768,849 of record NC_068346.1, read on the forward strand.
ACGAGAAGACAATCTTCCACCTCAACCCCTCTGGCCGATTCGTCATTGGTGGGCCGCATGGTGATGCAGGCCTTACTGGACGCAAAATCATCATCGACACCTATGGTGGTTGGGGAGCCCATGGTGGTGGTGCATTTTCCGGAAAGGACCCCACCAAGGTGGACCGAAGTGGAGCCTATATCGTCAGGCAGGCCGCCAAGAGCATTGTTGCCAATGGCCTTGCTCGCCGTTGCATTGTGCAGGTCTCCTACGCCATTGGCGTGCCTGAGCCACTATCAGTGTTCGTCGACACATATGGAACCGGAAAGATCCCAGACAAGGAGATCCTGAAAATTGTGAAGGAGAGCTTCGACTTCAGGCCTGGAATGATTTCAATCAACCTGGATCTGAAGAGGGGTGGCAAGGGAAGGTTCTTGAAGACAGCTGCCTACGGTCACTTTGGAAGAGACGATCCTGACTTCACATGGGAGGTGGTGAAGCCCCTCAAGTGGGAGAAACCCCAGGCCTCCTAATCCATCAAGATTAAATCTGCCTCTGCTGCTATTGCCATATGCTATATATATCATCATCATCATCTAACCAAAGAATCGGCATTATATTCCTATTTAAGCTTTGCTTGGTAATGTTTTCTATTTCTTGTCAATTTTATTCCCCTTGTTTTCATGTCTGTTTTTGCTCATTGTAAGAACATGATGAAAGAATCTGTCATAATTGCTAGAAGAAGCATGTATTAATCTAGGAAAAGAGCATATTGTGTTGCCAGAAAAAAAATAGCAAAAATGTGAGAAGGGGCCCAGCAGCAGCTGCAGCCTCATTATTGTATTATTAGTGATTTATATATATATTGTATTTTTTTGGGTAGCAAGGTCAAGGTGCCTTTCACATAATTGCGATATTGTTTTTAGTAAGTGGCCTATGTATACATTTCCCTTTTGGCGGATTAAGGAGGGAAAAGTAATCAAATTATACATTTCCCTTTTGGCGGATTAAGGAGGGAAAAGTAATCAAATTAATTTTTTATTTCCAAGTGAGCAATAGACACGATAGAACATAGAACCCAAGAATATTAAACAATGGGTATTCATTATACCATTTTAATTAAGTCAATGGCACATTTAAAACTTTTCTTTGAATTGGTTACTCCACAAACAATTTGGCCATTAGGTTTTCATAAGAGTGTCTCCAATGCATTGTCAAATTGCTCGCCAAGCTAAATAGATAGTGAGTTGTGTCGATTTGGAGGCTTCCAACATTGTTTGTCATTGCTGAAGTTTTGGTAAAGCCCAATCCTCTCACCAAATTTGACTATCGATTTTGGCCAAATCACTCTTGCTATCTCTCCCCACAATGGTCATCTCAATGCCTGAAGAGATCCACCATTGTAGCAGATTGAAGATCATCTAAAAGAGAAAATCGATTGGAGAAGACAATTGACAAACGCAACAGAACATATACAGATGTAACAACAATAAGTAGCAAATCATGTGTGCTGATGACCACTAGATTCGATAGCGACAACGAGTAACTTGTTTGACGACAACCACGAAAGGAACAAATCGATCTGGGTTTATGATTATTGATTTTGGGGAATTTTTTATTTATTTGTATATTAAATTAGTGATATTATGTATTTTTATATTTGACTATTGATTTGTATATTTAATTATTAATTTTGTGTATGAGCATTTGATTATTAATTTTGTGTATACATATATTTGATTATTTTATGTATTAAGTGTTCAAAAATAATTCCATGGCTAGATTATTTTGTGATATTATTATAATTTTAATTTTAACATATTAAAATATTAAATTTATTATTATGAAATTATTTCAAACAAATTTTTAAACAATTATATTTAAAAAATCTTACTAAATTGATTTAAAATATATTAAATATTATTAAAATTTAATATTGTAATATTTATTATTAAATTATTAAAAAATAAAAAAAATATAGTAGTGAAAATTATGAGTAAGTTAAAATAAATATAATTAAAATTTATTAATAAATAAATGAAATGAAATAGGGAATCAAATAGAGAGGAGAATAGAAGTGTGGTTGAAGCAAATACAATTTTTGAGATAAAATTAAAATAAAGAGTGAATTATTTATAATACAATGGGGAACAAAATAGAGGGTGGTTAAAATTAGTTTATTGTATATAAAACAAAAGCAACTTGGAAAGCCAGAAAGATGGTGCTCTTTGGTTATCATCTCTTTTTATTTTTTTACCCTTTTTGTTTTTACTAGTTTTAGAAAGTGAAATTTTGGGGTTAATTATCGTCTGATCTATGCTATAGTTATGCTCTCTCGAGATAGTCGTAACAATCTTCAAGCCCGAACTTATCTAAACTAATTCTTAGAAAATGAGTGAGAATGAGTGAGATCTTGTTCCTTAGTAAATTCTCTAATGTTTAAATCAGTTATTATGTTCGGAACAATACAATAATAATGTAATAAATACATAATAAAGTCATACCTTCTCTTAAGAGACGGCACCTTTATATGAGCATACCAAAAGATCATTTTAAGTCAAAATAATGCCGGTAAATGGTCAAATTCGATACTTTGAATGGATTGGACAAGCCAACAATGGACTCGGCCTCGAGCCCTCTTTGGTACTCCTTGTTTGGATAGTTTTGGCGTAGTTTGTGGAATCAATTTTCCCAACAGGTTGTCCTAATTTATACAGCATTAAAAGCCAGAAAATCAACTACAATCAGTTGACCCTTCAACAACACACAATGAGCAACAGTTTAATCATCTTCCAAAGCAGAGAGTCTCTCATACACTGAAAACGCCCGCTAAAAGAACCTGTACACACATACTCAATGGTTTTGGTTTGCACAAATATCAACACCTCCATACAAAAACCAATCATCTCTCCATCTACTTTAAATACACAAATGGAATACAACAGATAAAGAAGAAAGAATTGAATTCCTTCTATTCCCCCTTTCACACAAGCAAGCCCCTTGCCTTTATTTTCTCTTCTTAACAAGCTGCTACAGATCGGCTTAGGATGGAAAACCAGACATTTCAGAAAGGTTGGAAGAATAGTAAGGCATTACCATTCGAGGATACGATCCCTAGATCTTTGAAAGAATGACATGATTCAGTTATGCTCTGCTCTGTAGTGTCCACTCTCTCATCTTGTATCTTGATTTTCGCTCTTGTCAGTGTCGTAATTCTCCTTCTGGGATTCGATCACCATGCTACCTGCTTGAGTTCTCCGGTGCCTTCGATCCTAAAATTTAGGAGTAAACACAATTAATATGCGCTCACAAGCTTACAAGGCTCAAGATCAGGACATGGTTGTGCACAGAAGGAAGGATACTGATAAATTAGCTTGAAAAGGTTTGAAAAACAAAGACCATCATGCAAGAACAACTACATAATTCCTGTATTATCTCTTAAATTAGACTTTATATAGATACAACCAGGGGCGGATCCAGTGATGGATTTGGGGGAGGGCTGGCCCCCAGATCCAGAAGCTATTTCAGCCTCTAACGATCCAAATCCCATGACAGATTTGGAGGAGGGCTGGAGCGGGCATGAGCTGCAGCCCGTGCCTGCCCCCCTAGATCCGCCCCTGGATACAAAAATAGTTTATTCACAGAAAGACAGGGAGACTTCAATTTGTATACACAACTAGGAAAAGAAAACCAGTAAGTGTTTGCTGGGTTCGAATTCACAGGTAAGAACCAGAGATGAAAAAAGGATTCTAAATCATAATAATATGAGGGCATTATAACTGTAGAAACATGTTTCTAGAACAAATTAATGTAATCTGTGCGTGCGTTTCACTAGCAAAAACCAACTCATTATAGTAAGGAAGTCAGTTCTTGCATAGAACTCTTGTGAGATTCAACTCATTAAGCAATCTCTTCACCTCCAAAAAGCAACTTGGAAAGTGTAAACAACAACAACATATCCAGCATTTATCACACTGTGGGGTCGGCTACATGAATTCTAGACTTTCATGTATTTATGTCTTTTGTCATATCTTCATTTAGATCTATACACTTTATATCAAACTTTAATGTCTCTCTCAAAATCTTCTTGGATCTGCCTCTACCTCTTTTTTTGACTAATTGTTCCATTTCATCAACTCTCCTCACATGAGCGTCTCTTGATCTCCTTCTCACATGACCAAACTATTTTAGCCTAGTCTCTCTCATATTCTTCTCGATTGGCACTACTCCTACTTTATTATGAATAACTTCATTTTTAATTTTATCTTTTCTTGTATGGTCGCACATCTATTTTAACATCATTATCTCCGCTACGCTCGTCTTTTGCTCATGCTGGTATTTGACTGCCCAACATTCTGAACCATACAACAAGACTGATCTTATAGCTATCCTATAAAATTTTTCTTTCAGTTTTAATGGAATTTTACCATCACATAACACCCCCGATGCATTTATTTATTTTAGCCAACCTGCCCTAATTCTATGTGTGTCATCCTCATGAATTTCTCCATCTTTTTGAATCACTGATCCCAAATATCGAAAATGGTCAAGATTTGGTCTTCCAATTTTATTATAACATCCTCCATTCTTACATTTTTACTAAATTTACATTCCACATATTCTGTTTTCTTTCTACTTAATTTAAATCCCTTAGATTCTAATTTGTTTCTCCACAACTCAAGCTTAGTATTCACTCATTTTGTTTCATCCACCAACACTATGTCGTCTGCAAATAGCATATACCATGGCACCTCTGTCTGAATATCTTTAGTGAGTTCATTTATTACTAAAGCAAATAAGTATGGACTTAGTGCAGACCTTGATTCAGTCCTATTGTAATTTTAAATAGTTCAGTATCCCCTCCGCATGTCCTGACCTTTGTTTTTGCACCGTGATACATGTCCTTAAGGGCTTGCATATAGGCTATTCGAACTCCTTTCTTCTCTAAAACCCTCCATAATACTTCTCTAGAGACCCTATCATAGGTGTTTTCTAGATCTGTAAACATCATATGTAGATTCTCCAACTGTAGCAATCTTTCTGGATTGTACACAAAAGTACACTTCAAGTACAATGGAACAAGGTAGAAGAACTAAAGCACGAATTCGTGTCTCCTGCAGCGCCATTAAAATGACCAGGAGACAGAGAAATAAACAGAACAGAACAATCAAGTCTGAGTTGCATTCTTTAGAGAAGCAAACATATAATCGAGGAAAAGGGTAACAAACACGAAATTGAGGGATGCCATTAAAAAAAATGGACAAAATGAAAAGCATGTGCTGGCACAGCCACATATTTTAAGTCCTAAGACGTATACATATACGCCCTTGAAGTTGGCATAATCTCTTTCTTAATACTCATTACTGAATCTCCTTATTATATCTCATTACTGATGATGAGGCCCAATTCATGCACAAGTCAAAATCAATCCATCCAAAAGGCTACTCTGACACAGTCGAAAGATACTCAACTTAAAAAATTTAAATTGTTCCAGTCAATGTAAAGAGATGCATGGAGAAGCACAGAAATGGATGTAAGCATATGGCAGGATGGAAGAATTTGAATGAGTTCTTAAGGTGTTGTGGGGATGCAGTAACATTCACATGAAAGACCAAACAGGTAGAAGAATTTTACCAGATAAGACAAAGGGTTAAATGGAGAAAAGAGGCACGGTAATGTGAATGAAATGTACCAAACAAGATATTTTTGAACAAAGAAAGTTTCTTAAGTAATTCGAGTGAAATTTAGCAGGCAGATATTTTTTTTATTCAAAAAAGCAAGCACAGAAAGTCAAAATGATTTGAGTAAAATTGTACAGGCAGTCATTTTCTTTTTTGAAAAATTCAAACATAATTCAGGAACAAACCTCTCTTGGTATTGGATATTCCTCTGATTCAAGCATACGAACAACTAATTGGCTCATCTTGGGCCTTTTGTCAGAATTTGGGTCAACACATCTCAAAGCAGTCAGAAGAGCTCGTTTAAGGGCTCTTGTGGATGGCCTGATTTCAATATTAGGGTCCACCACTTCCTCAGAGCGCCTGCTTCCAACCATCATTTTCAGCCAATCAACCAGATTAATTAACCTGCATTCATTATATGGTTTATGTTCAATGCTGTGGAACCGTGAATGCTGAAACAACAGCAGTATCAAATGCAAAGAAATTAGATAAAACAAAAAAGAAGAAAAAAGCTTACAGTGGAATATTTAACAAAAGAAATGAAGTTCCATAAGTGCTATTTTGTACCTTTACCTAGGGAAGTAGTCATGCTTTTGAATGATAATTGAACTTCTTGTTTCTCTCTCAATTTTCTGATCTTTGTCGTTTCCCTTTGATTCTCTCTCTATCTCTGTTCTGTCTATAATTCTCTCCCAATTATTGTCGTTATCTCCCTCTTTCAATCTAATTCCCCCACGATTTCTTCCAAATTCCTACTCAAACCCTAGGATCGTGACAGTAGGGTCTCTCTATCTACATATTCTTCCCTACTTCATCCTCTTTCTTCTTTGTTCTTGTATCTCAATGCTGCCCCTGTGCCAGAATGCCCTCTTCCTTGCCATTCACTTCTCTGCCTTCTGCTCTGCTGCATATTTTTCTTTAATTTGTGCAGCTTCTCCCCCCTATCTATCTCCTATGTCTTTTCTTCCTCTCTGTTATTGCTGCAATTCTCCTGTTTCGTTTCTGCCTTTTCTCTCACGAACACACTGTCATGTTGCCACCGTGCAGTTTTTGATTGTGTTGTGTTCTCTCAAACTACTTCTTTTTGGTTAGGAGAGAACTACCTAGTTGTCTTGATTTTTATTAAATGGTGTACAATCAAAGAAACTTTTAGGGATATGAAAACATTGTACAACTGAATTTCCAGTGTGAATATATTGTCATTAAAAGCAGGTTTATAAGAGAAATAAACAATAGAAGAATGTCACAAATTTTTTATTTGCTGCTAAAGGAATAAAATAACAACAGCAGCAATCATAAGTCTTAATCCCACTAGACGGGTTTGGCTATATGAACTCTAGACCTCCAGCCTACTAAAGGAAATAATAATAATAATACTAAAATTTAAACAAACATCTATATTGTGATTTAAATATAATAATTCTTGTAGATTAAATAAGAAAAATGACCAATTCCTAAAATCAATCAGTTGAACATGTTTAATAATCTAAATATATTGTTCCTTAATTAGAAAAACAGTAATGGGTCAGTGAACTTACTATTCCCAGGACATCACTCACATCAACAGATGCAAATTCACAGGATAGTGCAGGAAAGCTACACAAACAATTTAAGGAATGTTAGTTGCAAACACACCAAAGTGGATTCACGTGGCTGAAAAGAAAGTAAAGCATTTTTACTAAAAATGATATGCACAGCACGCAGTCCCAGCTCCTATAGAATAGCATCAACTAAGAAAATACTTAGAAATAAATTTATAAAATAGCATCAACTGAGAGCATGGGGCACAGCTGCTACAAACTAAATTTGCACAAGTTTGTTAGGCGCTATCACCATGCCCATAAGCCCATGCTTGCACATGTCGTCACTGGGTTCATGAGGGGCTCAGTAATAGCCCAAAAAACAGAAGTTTCAGTCTTCCCCAGTCCAATCCAATCACTCACTGCATTTATGACATGTCCTGTGTATTGAGGAAGTGGTCCCACCTCCCAAGGGGTAGGGATGTGCTATGTATTAGAAGGGATGCAGCTCACAGAAACCCTCCATTCAAGTCAAAGAACATAACCTTACATCCCTTTATTTACCAAAGCAAGACTAGTTGGGTTTTTACAGCTGCTTCTAGCAATTTTTTTTTCCTTTATCCAAGAAAAGAACCAACCAATGAAAATGAGAAAACTAGAATGTATTTTCTTATGAGAATAGAGCTGCAATTATAAAGCCACACCTGATTAAATTCTATCCGCAAGAATTCCCCATCGACTCCTGTCAACAATGAATAATGCTAGATGTCTCGGGACTCTTACAGGGACTCTTACAGAAAAAATTTTATTTTTTTTATTTTTATTTTCTTCTCTCAACATTTACGTCCCGGATAATGCTACACGACCAATGTGGCCGACAATGTTGTTGACAATGTGGGATAAAATTACATTTATATCCCTTGAGACAATTACAAGTATACCCCTGAAATATCATAAAGTCAGACTCGACTTCATCTCAGGTTAGGGTTTTACTGTGCGCCCAAAATCCACTCTTTGTCTCACTCTCTCTCTCTCCCTAGGCCTTCATCTTCATCCTCAGATCGGTGCTTGAGATAGAGGACGCAAAAATCAAAAAAAGGCTTAACGGTGGATGCAGAAATTAGATCAGTGACGATAGATGCAAAAATCATATCGGTGGACGCGCATGAGACGGATCTCCCTCGTTCCCGCCGGCATCTGCAAGGTCCACTATCACTCTCTGTCTCTGTCTCATCTTCATCCGCATTCTCTCTCTCTCTGATTGTGTGCCCAAACGGCCTGCAGTAGGGTTCTCTGTGTCCCTAAAAACCAAGCTAAGACGCCCTATTTTCGGATAGATCTCTCATCTTCATCTTCATCTGCAAGGTGCACGCTCTCTATCTCTCTCTATCGACACAAAATATATATAAATTGTATTACAATGTGAGATTCTTGCATTTTTTTAATTGAGATTCCGTTGGTTGAGGCATTAATGGAGATGAGGTAAATAAGAGCATCATCGAATATGAAAACCTCACTGTTTAGGAACACTTGCAGTGAACAGATGGTGAAATATATTCTGTTAACCCTCCCCTACGGAACTCTTACTGTTTAATCGGGAGAAGAAATTGTTTGTTCTCACATATAAATTTTTTTAATTGCTTACTTGCAGTGAATAGATGGTGAAATACATTTTGTAAATTGTTTGTTCTCACAGTAATAAGGCATTACTGTTTACTGTTTAGGAACACTTGCAGTGCATAGATAGTTGAGGCATACATGTTTACTGTAAAGATTACTGTTTATTTAATACTAAACCCACATAAATTCCATTACCCCCCCCCCCCCCGCCGTTGACCGTTTGGTTTGATTATGTGAATACATTTTTTGTTCTTGAATTTGTTGTGAGTTGTTGCCGTGAATATAATTTATTATCTATATTTTCTTGTAGATAATCAATTCTATTTTACAAAACAAAGAAAACAAAAGTATAAAGCTAATTGGTAATAGTAATTATTAATTTACTATGATTTCTAGCAAAATAAATTGGTATCATACACAACCACAAAATGTGACACCAAATCCACCATTCTGTCCACTAGTTGGATAAACATAGGCTTTCTAATCACTGAGACAAATGTATGTGCATCATAAATTAAAATTACTAAATCTATTCGCTGAGCCAAATTAATTAATGTGCATCATAAACATTTTCAATTAAACTTATATGTATTTATGCTAAACTTACGGAGGACCTGGAGGCTTCACGTGGTGGAGAGACACCAAGGCTTCGCATGCCGAAGGTCGAGAGGGAGAGAGAGACTGAGAGATAGGGGGATCGGATGCTGGAGACGTCAGATCCAGACCAGCGAGAGGAAGAGAGAGGCTAGCGGTGTTAGGGACGCCAAAGATTTACCGTCAGATCCAGACCAACAAGAGGCAGAGAGAGGCTAGTAGTGTTGGGGACGTCGGAGATTTGCTGGAGAAGGCGACGTGGCGGCGGAGGAGAGACGAATCCGACGGTTGCTGGAGACACGGCGACAAAGGCGAAGAGACAAAGAGATGGGGAGGCCGAGCTCGACAGAAAGAGAGGGAGGTCGAGGTTGAGGTCGAGGGGGAGAAGGAGAGGGTGAGGTCCGACAGAGAAAGGGCGAGGTCGACAGATTGCAGTGAAGAGACAGAGTGGGAGGTCGAGGTCGAGAGCGAGAAGGAGAGGGAGGTCCGAGAAAGAGAGAGGCAAATAGGTCCGAGAGAGAGAGAGAGGCAAATTTGTGGGTCTCCCAGTTTGAGCGGGGACTCAAAATAATTGGGCAAGAATTAGCCTTCAATTTCTCCCGAGAATTTAGTTTAAATCTCGCAAGTATCCCACACTGTCTACAACATTGTTGGCCACATTGGCCGTGTAGCATTATCCTTATGCCACCCTCCCTCTTTCCCCCTCTCTCCCCGCGACCCCTTGCCTCCCACCTCCGCCGTTCGCCAGAACCCCATCTTGGCCCAGCCCCATCATCGCCCCCTCCCCTCTCGGCTTAGCCTCGCCGTCGACGCCCCTCCCTCCCCCGTGACCCACCACCCCCTTCTCAGCCTAGCCCTGCCGTCGACGCCCCTCTCCATTGTCCCTGCCACCCCCTTCTCTTGTTGGCTTGTTCTCTATAACAGAATCCTCCCAAATCCCATGAGATTGAGTAGGATAATGAATGTAGATGACATATCTTTGCCTACCAAACAATCTTATTCTTTATGTTAAAATGCCAAGGAAATTTGGTCCATTTGTGGAAGCAAAAAATTGCTCTAGAAGCAGCTGGATATGCCTTTTTGAGGACTGGTTATCCGAGCTTGAAACCAACTGCAAAAAGAAGAAATATAACCACACTTATGAACGTGTTAAGAGGTGAAAGCAACAATAATAGGTTGGGCAAGATTACAAATTGAGATTTAAGGAATAAACACAATGCAAATTGTTTGCACTACACCCATATTGGGTTGGAGTTGCAAGGAGAGGTAATACATGGACAGCGGGAACATAGGTCTAATATCTAACTTTGAACCAAAGAGGGTTCAAAACCTGTAGAATCCACAAAATTTCACCCTTTAACTTCTTATGCTATCGAGCTACCAAAATGAATATGAGTACACGATTATTAACACCCCACAAAAATTAGGGAAACTTTGTATATTGCAAAATTTCATCTCCTACACAAAGAGAAGAAAACAGAAACACAAGGTTTTCTCCCAACAATTTATCTGCCATGAGTTTCATACTCACAGTGGCAACTTCCAGTTAGCATATACAGTTTTGTAGCCATACTAATGCAAAAGAACACCAAAAAGAGAAGAAAAAAGAATCGCCATATAATCCATGGAATGTTTATGGGAATTTTGAGCGTGAATAAGTCAAGAACATGACAGGTCAATTGGAAATGAAGAGTATATAACATTTCATAATCTAGGCCGCTTTGAAGGAGATTGTAGCAACGTTGGTGATGAAGATGGTATGGGGGTCGATGTTCGATCGCAGGCATGCAATGTTGGCGACAACGATATCAAGGGAGATGATCATCTTGTTGCAGCGACAGCCGAGGGGGCGACGATGGGGCTGGGACGGAGGTGGGTGGCAAGGGGTTGCGGGGAGAGACGGGGAGATGGAGGGGGGTGGGGGGGTTGTAAATGAAAAGAAAATAAAAATTAAAAAAAAATCTGTAAGACTCCCTATAAAAGTCTTGGGACATCGAGCATTTTTCAATGAATCATGCTAGATGTACATCACTTTTGTATATCTTGGACTACGTGAAAGGGTATTATAACCAAAATATCCCTCATCTCCATGCACGCACTTCTATGCGCCTCATCAGGGACTTTTGCACCTCATCAGTGATATTTTACTCTTGAGTAATAAAATGGTTTTGATAATGACTATATGAAAATCAATCTATGTGGATTATATGAATGAGAAAATGAATTTTTAGTATATAAGTCTTAAAGCAAGATATGAAATCCTATAAAGGAAATATTGAGTATGGCTTGTTGAGAGAGATTTGTTTTAAAATATACTTTTAATAATCTCATTTTGCTTTCAAAATAATCAAAATGAGCTTTCAAAATAATCAAAATGAGGATTCAAAAGAATCAAATGAGGATTTGATAAATTTTCAATCTTTTCAAAAGGATAGTCGACTATGTTTTTCATTCTGTTAACTATGCCTGAAAATAGTCGACTATTCTGTTTGATCTGTCGACTATTCAAGGCATTTGTTGACTATTTTAGCATCTGTCGACTATCAAGTAAGGATAGTCGATTATGCCTTTTGGTCTGTCGACTATTTTTGTTCATAACTTTCAAAATTTTCTTCACATTTTTGCATCTGTCGACTATTGGAATGTGTCTATCGACTATTGAAAATTTGTGTTATAAGATAGTCGACTATTCGTTTTGTCTGTCGACTATTTCTTGCTTTACATGTAAAAATAGTCAACTAATCCTTTTCTCTGTCGACTATTGTGTTTCACAAAATTTTATAACAGCTAGTTTTTCAACTCCAACGGTCACAAAAACGGCTAGTTTCTTCTTCAATCTTTATGGATGCTTAAATATACAACTCATGGATGATCAAGGAGAGGCTAATGGACGGAAACGAGATGATCTAGCAATTGCAAACAATTTTATTCGAGCTTACAGTGTTTGGGCTTTCATTGTTTTATTTTTCTCCAAGGCTTTGCTGTTCTATCATTGTAAATTTATTGTTAAGCCTTGTTTTTCATTGTGAGAGAACTTGTAACTAAGAGTGTTAACTCTTAGCTTATCTCTTTCATTTGTATCGTTTCTATTTTCCTAGCTTGTGTAGCTAGAGGGCCCATTAAATTGGGAGGTTGTATTTCCTAGCTTGTGTAGCTAGAGGGCCTACTTGTGTAAGTAGGAGGTTTTAGTGAATTGGTTTAAAATCCTTAGTGGGAGCTAAGGTAGTGGATTAGGCTTGGTTTAAGTCGAACCACTATAAATCTTTTGTGTCTTTTATTCTTCTTGCTTTACATTTATCATCTCATATGTTCTATGTTTTAAGTCACTAAAACCTCAATTGGGTCAAAAAGTTTTCAAGTTCTATCAAGAGTTTTAATTATACCAATTCACCCCCCCTCTTGGTGTGTGCCATAACATCTCCCGCTCCAACAATCAGGGACTTTTTTGTCATTGGTACACCTTTATGTAGCCAATAGTATTTTCCTTTTTCAATTCTTTTTTTTCTTCCTTTACAAGGCCCAAGGAAATATACCCGCCAAAGCCATCTTCTTCTCTCTCTCCCTGCTACCCGCTTAAAGCCATCTTCCCTCTCTCACTTGTTCTCCCCTTCGTAGACACCTTCGACCCAGTCGTCTTTCCCTCTCCGATCAACGTCGGCCACCCCTCTCACGGCCAGTGTCTATCTATCTATCTATCTCTCTCGCCCAAACAAACATTGTTGCCCCCACCTGCCTCTCTCGCCCAAACAAACATTGTTGCCCCCACCTGCCTCTCTCTCTCCAAACACTGTCGCCCCACCCGCCGACCACTGCTTGTCTCTCTCTTGCCCAAAACAACATTGTCGCCCCCACCCGCCTCTCCCTCTCACTACGACCTTTGACTCCAACTGTCAGCCACCTCTCTCACGACCACCATGTCTCTCTTTCTCTCAAGGGGCTGCAAGTGTTATTGGATGCCCCTACTTTGCCTCCTCCAAACACACACAGCTTCAACAACAGGCATGCCAAGGTCATTTGGAACTGTCCCTTGTCCAAGATGTTTGTTTATAAATAGAGCAGCCCACAAAAATCCAGCTCGACCACAAAGAAGATCATAGCACATTCCAAAACCTCCTTCCTCAGGGCCAACTAGGAGGGCTCTTTCTTATGCAATCTAGAGAAAGTGCATTGGATAAATGTTAAGACAACTTGTCCAAAATTAGATGCAAGTATCTCATATTTATTACGAAGAAACTAAGAACTTTACATGCAATCAAGAACTCTGGGAATCATGGTTTATCTACTGAGGTGGTTACTCTGACAGATTGAATGGTTGTGAAAAACTAAAAGACCATGTTTGTAGACCAGAAATGAGTGGCTGCTTGAATGATACAAATTAATGTTGGTAAGTAATCATACAAGGATCATATATATTGATGTAATAATCACATTTTAATTATAGACAAACCTGGTAATGTGATGTTGTAATTCGTATTTGTAGGAGTGCTAAAAATCATTTTCATCTTATTATTTGGAACTGGCAAAATACAGGTTTGGATTGTTTTTCCGCTATTAAATCTATGTTAGGGGTTGATTATTTTGTTTCAAACTTCGTGTTGGTATTGGTTTCTTTTTGGACATTATTATTTTTTTTAATAGCTCTATAAGATGCAGGATAACTTCATTGCCATATCTAACTTAAACTCAATGTAGCACGGTGGCTGGCATGTGGGGGCGACAATGTTGTTTTGGGCAAGAGAGAGAAAGATAGAAGGTGGCCGGTGGCTGGGGGAACGGTGTTTAGAGAGTGAGAGGCAAGTGGTGGCGACTGTAACGCCCCGTTTTTTCGAGCGTTAAATAACTTATGAATTTTGGGAATATTTTTTTTTCAATATAAACCATTTCCCGATAATCCCGTTTTACCTTCCCAACATACTAAATAAGAATCAATAAGCCAATACAGATAATCATCATAAATGCAGAAGATAAAATCGAAACCTGATATGGTATAGAATCGTAATCCACTTTAATCATAAAATAAGAATTCGTACCATTACATCTTTAAATACTTAATTACATGGAGATTCATCATCAAGAGATAACAACTAAATACCTCAAATGATACAATCTAAAGATACCTCAAAAATACATTAAACTGTAACAATTATACATGATCGTTAATATAATAATATATCATGATTCCTCATGAGGAAGCAAATACCGGGATAACTCGCCAAACCCATCGGCCACGTCATCACGTGTTGTTACGTCTTAATCATCTCCTTACCATATTTGCAAGTCTTAACTGGAACATTGAATATTCCAATGGCATAACCCATTAGAAGATGAAGCTTCTAGTGAGGGTTTAAAAACATGATACACGAATGTATGATGCAAATACATGAACAAACATTTTCCCTAATGTAACTTCTCAGGCCCAACCCGACACGGAACCCTTGACAGAATCATGAACCTCTGCAGGATAAGCCTAACGTTGTTCCATCAATTGCTCTTGGGGAATTACAGCTACACTCTGAGGGTGGCATCCCATTCCCATGCACAAATATCAATATGACAATAATATCGTACCATGCAAATATCATGATTTTCCATGAAATGTGATAAATTGAATTATATCTTTCGTAAATATCATGCATATATAAGCAATCATATTTTTCATAAATATCATGCACAATAAACAACTATATCATATTTGATAGGATAACTCACATTTTGAGATAAACTCAATTTTTCTCGAAAAGCGCGTATCATCTCAATATGCATGCCCGACCTCGATTTCAGTGCAAACTCTCAAAAGTTGCACCAATCACATCATCTCGATCACCTAAATAATAAAAATGATATTTAATCACTAAATATCCCAATATTCTATTTTCTTCCTATTTTCCTTTATTTTCCTTCATAAAAATCCCAATAAATACCATCGAGACTATTTTCTCAAATCTATCTTCACAACAATTCATAATATACTATGAACTTCAAAGGAAAATTATTGAACTTATTCGGATGTTGCATTTTCACGCAAAATGAGGCTATTTGGTGCAAATATCGAGACATTAGAAAGGCAAATACCAAAACTTTTTGCATAAAACCTCATAAAATATTTTTCCAGATTTTTAGGAACTTTTTTCAAATTTTTCAGAGGCCCCACGCACCCGTACACGCCTGCACGTGCCTAGGGCAATTGGGCGTGCATGAAGACCAATGCGTCGCCGGCACGCACCGGTCATCTTCTCCAGCGACGGCCTTACCAACGATGCTAGTTTCTTCCACCCCTCAAAAGCCTTCATCCAGTCGATCACCATGGCGCCTCTTGTGCCTCGAAAGGAGCACCGAAAGGGCTCCGATTTGCCGGCTAAAGGCTCGGCCAAACCGCCGGCCTCCAAACTCCTGCGAGCCTCAAATCGCCTTCAAACGACTTCCAAAATGCATCAAAATACACAGAAATGATCCACTACTCATGGGCAACAAAAGCCCCTTATTCTCATTGCCCAATTCGTTTATTAAAGCTCTCGATTTGAAGATTCATTTCTTCCCATTTTCGGTCATCGTGGAACCCTTATTTATAGGCATTTTCGATGCTTCAAATGCCTGAGATCAGCCAACTCATGAGCCTTAGAGCTTAAAACTACCCTAGATCAACCTGATAGCATCATTACCTGACCACGAAAAGGAAATTTTCAGGCACTCAATCGCGCGACCACTTTCGGTCGCATTTCTTCATTTTTCTGGCACCCTCCTGGTTGTTGTCGGCCAAGCCCTTTACCAAAATTCATCCTCGACCAACCTTCATGCAAACCCAGTGGCTTTCGGCGACTCTCGTGGCCTGGTCAGTTTCCCATTATTGCCATCTTTGAGTTTTTTGCACTTTGGCCCATCAACTTTTGGCCTTTTTTACTTAGCCCTTGAACTTTCCAATGTTGTATTTAAGATCCTCCAGTCCTAAAACATCAATTTGACCCTCGAAAATTCCAAAAAAATATCGTTTTGACCTCCTTCTAACAATTTTAAAAAACTGCACTTAGGCCCGAATCTTTGTTCTGACCCTAAACCCTTTCGTTTCTTCCTGAAGCTGAAGGGTTGTTTCTTATGAAAAATCGAAGCCCCCTCAAGCTTTTGTTGACTTCCTGAAAGTCGTCTATAACAATTCGGTATTGCAGCCTAATTAGGAGCTGCATTTTAGCTGTATCGAAAATCATTCTCAATCTCATTTAGTTTGATGCCATAAATCATGCCTCGAAATACTCATCACGGTCATATTAATTTCCTGAGACATCTTGACTCTAGGGCACTCCCTGTAGTCGATTCGGTCAATTTTTTTGGCTATTTAGATACAAATCTTCCTTGAAATTTCATTTTCTTAATAAAACGCTTATTCTCCAATAATCCCAATTTATTGGGTATTATAGCGACGGTGTTGTTTTAGGCGAGAGAGACAGACGATGGCTGGCGGCTGGGGCGACGGTGTTCAAAAAGGGAAAGGTAGTTGGGAGCAACGGTGTTGTTTTTGGGCGAAAGACAAACAGACAGACAGACAGTGGTCATCAGAGGGGTGGCCGACAGCTGGGCCGATGGTGATCGGAGAAGGAGAGGTGGCTAGGCCGACGGTGTCTACAAAAATGGGCGCAAGAGAGAAAAAGAGTTTGCCGTCATGTATAAGAGAGAGGAAGAGAGGGAGAGAGAGAAGATGGCTTTGGGCGAGTAGTAAAGAGAGAGATAAGAAGATGGCTTTGGACGAGTACATTTCCTTGGGCTTTGCAAAGGAAGAAAAATAATTTTAAATACTTTTGGTAGCCCAGGGTGTAACCCGTGGCGTACCTATAGCATTACTCAAAAGAATTTAAAAATAAATTTAAAATACTTTTGATAGCCGAGAGTGTAGCCCCTGGCATACCTATGACATTACTTATTGAGTCGTTTTGCACGGCCCGACGGGCCTACCGAGCAACTCACAGAAAGAGGACAAAAAAATGATTTTGTCCCTGCCCGCTTTGTAAATTTGCAAAGCAGGCCATTGCCCCCGCCCTACTACTCTCGTCTCCCCTGGCCGTTGCCGTCGTCACAGCTAGCTAGGTGAGTTGGTACCCATCTAGTAGTCGGCCCACCAATTCGAGCCGTGCAGAACGACTCACAGAAAGAGGACAAAAAAACGATTTTTTCCCTGCCCGCTTTGCAAATTTGCAAAGCAGGCCATTGCCCCCACCCTGCTGCTTTCGTCTCCCCTGGTCGTTGCCGTCGTCACAGCTAGCTAGGTGAGTTGGTACCCATCCAGTAGTCGGCCCATGAATTCGACAAAAAAGTCTGGTCTTCTTCTCCTTCTTGGCAGCATGCAAAACCAACAACTGGGCAAGCAACTCAACTCAGACTCTCATTTCTGACATGTAATTCAAAGCGTGAATTTAATTAACGGAAAGATTAGAGCATTGAAGTTCGACACTCTCATTCGGAATCAGGAGAAGGAAGACGTGACGGTAAACGTTAAAGCCAATCGTGTCGCACGCCTTGTTAGTAAATACACGAATATACGCGAATTATTCCATTTTTTATTAAAAGTATTATATTTACATATTTTTCAAACATACGGATTAATTCGCATATTTTACACTTAAGAAGTATAATACACGTATCAACCGAATTTTTAAAAATTCGGCCAACTCCAAATGCAGCAAATTAACAATGAGATTTTTTTTATTATTATTATGACTAATGGCCCATAATAATTTTATTATTTAATATATTTATAATCACCACTAAAGAAACATGTCCACTTATTGTTTCTACTTTTCCACTTTCCAATTCCACTCACATGTCCTTTAGTTATTTTTAAATATTAATAAATATTATTATTCATTCCTCCCATATATGTCTCTATCATGTCTTAACAATTATTATTTTATAATATTGATAAAAATATAGAATTATATTTTTATGTTTAATGAGTTATTTTTTTTATTTATTAAGAATATATTTTTGTGTATATATATATATATATAATATGCCAAATTTTTATTGCCGAATTTATTCAGTTAAAACGTTTTAAACACGAATTAAGTCTTTACCGAATATTTTTCAAATGATGAATATTTGATCGAATTTTTTACCATATTTAAAATGTATTAAACCGAATAATACTCGTATTTTTATCGTTCCAAATTTTTCTCATTCCCTGTATTGCTAACAAGGGTCCCACGTGGAACCCCGAGACGTTGAATTGCAACCGAAGTCTGATCAATTACGTTACGCCTCTTGAAACATCAGGTACCGCCTGCCTAAGTGTTTATGGTTTTTAATAATATTTTTATAATATAAATTAAAAAATAAAAAATTTTATATGTAAAAACAATCTATTCAGTCTTATGGGGTGGTTGTCGCTCACCAACCCCCTCGATGATCTCAGCCGTCCAATTCCCCCCACCATCCCACGGCTTAAATTCCGGATTCATCTCTCAACAAGCCTGCCCTTCGGGGCCCCGAGCCTTGTTATCCCTTGATTAATACAAAAAATACTATTTAAATGTTAAATACTATTTTAACATTTATAGCATGTTTAAGTTTGATATCTTATAAATTTACATTAATACAACATAAAATATAAAATATCAATATAAATTATTATCATAAATATTAAATTTAAATATCTAAATAATATTTTATTTAAATAACATTTATTAAAATGAGTAAGATAAGATTGTAGGTTGAAATACTTTTCGAACTAAAATATAGAATGGTCAAGATAAAAGTGAAATGTATTTTAAGATTTTTATTAAATTTTTTAGAATACATCGAGGATATTTTGATAATTTTTTTTTTTATCTGTAAGATCTAAAATATGCTTATCTTAAGAGAAAAAAATATGAATATATCTGAAAAATGACAAATAAATAAAAAATCACGTGACTTGTTTTCTAATGATTATTAGATAAATTTAACAAACACATTGAAAAGAATAAAAATCTAAAATATTTTTCACATCTTATCTTTTTAGATATATATTTTAGTTAACAAATACTATCTTAGTAAATTTAAAATTATCCGAATAAAAAAATATGCCACTTAATATTTAGATTCTCACTTTTAATATAAACAATTATATTGGTGTTGTTTAAGATAAAGCCTAAGTTTAAATTTATAAATATTTATAATAAATTCACTCATCCAAATTCTATAACGGGCCTTTTGGCTTTGAGTTTGAGTAGCTGAGCGTTTGATATTTTTTCAAACTTCCAACAAGTGAGTCAAACTTATATTTATATTTATATTTTTATGTTTTTTTTTTGTGATTATTTAAATTTTTTATTATTTTAATTATATTACTGGATTATATTAAATAAACTCTTAATTAGAGGTGTCAAAAGGGCTGGGCTTTGGCCCGACCCGTTATTGTTCAAACAGGCCAGGCCGAGCCCGGCCCCCATTAGAGGGCCGGACTCGGCCAAAGAAATTGGGCCCACGACCCGGTCCGTCTAAGGGCCCGACCCGTGGCCTTTATGGGCCGGGCCCATGAGGCCCTTACGGGCCAATAAGGCCCTTACTCATTTTTTTTTTAATTTTGTTATTCTTTAGTAATTATTGATATTGGATACTAAAAAATTTAATTTCACAATATATATAAATAATAACCATCAATTTATTTAAAATTTTTAAGTTAAATTTTTTATATATTTAAATTATAAATAAACATTCTCCTTTTTATATGTACATTATTTTTCATATCAATTTACAAGAAAAATTATAAGACATATATAATTTTGAAATATAAAATAATGAAATAATATTTAAAACTTAAGAATTAAGATAGAAAATATTTTTAAAAGAAAAAAAATTAATTTTTATATATGTATTATTTTGATATTTATATATGTATATATTATATGTATTATTTTTAAAAAAATTATTTAAAAAAAGAAAAAGATAAAAAAGGCCAGGCCCGCTAGACGCTGTGGGCTAAGGGCCTGGTCTAGCCCCTTTGTAGGGGGGCCGTGGGCCGGGCCCTATCCATGGCAAAAGGGCCCAAGCCCGGCCCGGCTTGTTTAAAAAGCCTGTGGGCCGACTCGGGCCGGACCGGGCCGGCCCTTTTGACACCTATACTCTCAACCCCACCTCAAAATTTTTATTTATTACTAATTTAAAAATTAAATAAAAAAAGATAGTAATAACGTTAAGGTACAACCAACGTGGACAAAGAGAGAGTTTAAAATTATCACTACTAGTATTTGGAAAGATTATGAAAATAAAGAATTTATATGTTACCCACGTCGGGTAACCTTATTTTACCCCGACGTGAACCCATCCAACACCAAATTCCCTCCCAACCCCATACCACCCCCCCTCCTCTAAAGATGTCAAAAAGGTCAGGCTATGGCCTGGGACATCATTGTCCAAAAGGGCCTGCTCAACCCATCTAAGGCCCTAGCTTGTGGCCTATTAGGCCCGACCCATTGGGACTTTATGGGATCAGCCCATGAGACCCTTATGGGATCAACCCATGAGGCCCTTATGGGCCCATCCAGTTAGCCCCGTTAATGAAAAATCATTTATTAAAGTGATCTAATAAAAATTCATGTCAAAAAATCTAAAAAAATGCTAAGATTATTATAGATGGTTGCTAGCTCATGTAAAAAATTTAAAAAAATTATTTATTGAACTTTTTCAAGTGATGGCTTGAAGAGAGAGGAGTAGGCCATTTGTTTACCGAACGGATCAAACCTCTATAAATTGTAGTGACATTTGCTCATTTATTTTTTAACTATATTATTCTTTATTAATTATTGGTATTGGATGCAAAAAAATTTACATTTCACAATATATATATATATAATAACCATCAATATATTTAAAATTTTTAAACTAATTTTTTTATATATTTAAATTATAAATAAACATTCTTTTTTTTTTATGTGCATTATTTTTTATATCAATTCATAAAAAAATTTACAAAATATACAGAATTTTAAAATATAAAATGATGAAATAATATTTAAAACTTAAAATAAAAAATTATTTATTCCTAATGATCAGGCTCGATAGGCCTGACTTACCAAGGCCTGTGGGTCAGGCCCACCAAGCCCAGCCCAGCCCACTAGGCCTTGTGGGCTAAGGGCCCGGCCTGGCCCGACCCTCTAGCCTACGAGCTGGCCCATCTTCTAAAGGGAGCTGTGAGTCGGGCTGGGCCCTACCCACGACAAAAAAATCGGACCGGGCTTGACCCTTTCAATAAATGGGCCGACTTATTTAAAAAGCCTATGAGTTGACCCAGCCAGCAGGTGATGGTGGATCAAGAATCTCAATGTTCTCTCTCTTAACCCACCAACATGCAAGTTGCATGTTGGTGGGTCAAGAGAGAGAAAGAACGTTTGCAATTGGTGGGTTAAGAGAGAGAGAACGTTGAGATTCTTTTAGGTTTGTGGGTCAAAAGAGAGAGAACGTTGAGAACTTGCATATTGGTGGATCAAGAGAGAGAGAACGTTGAGATTCTTTCAGGTTGGTGGGTCAAGAGAGGGAGAAAGAGGGAGAAGACAAAACAAAATATTAAAAAAAAGTGTGAAAATGGGTTTCACGTCCCTGCTGGAGATGAATTGCAGATTGGTGGATGGGGCCCGCGTCGGGCAAGCGGGCAACATATCCGGAAAACTGTATAAATATGGGACGCCAGGCGGTCTAGCGAAGCGCTGGGGTTGTCAGAACCGAACATCTCGCACTACCAAACTGTGGAGTTTATCGTTTTCACGTACAGAGTTTGATTCTCTCTGTGATTTCGATTTTGTAAACATTACTCGCATGCTCTAGAGAAATCAGATCTGGCGGTAATGGTGTTGATTTTTGTATCTCCTCCATCTTTTTCTTTAGGTTGAGTTTCCATATCTTTTTCTTTAGCTTGAGTTTCAGATGGGTTCAGCCATCTCTATTGAAATTCACGAAATGGAGGGGGAGATATACAGAAGCGGAGTGTAAAAAGCTGAAGAAAAAGATGGAGGAGATCCAAAAAACCTAAAGAAAAAGATGGAGGAGATCCAAAAGTCTGTGTCATTTTCCAATTGAAACTCACGAAGTGGAGGCGCAATTCCATTCAGAATAAACAGGGGGTAAAATGGTCGTTCAAATATTGGGGGCAGAATAGTCATTTAACCCACTTGTAAACTCGACCTTCCCATCTCTCTGTCTCTTCACCTTCGTCGCCGTGTCTCCAGCAACCGCCGGATCCGTCTCTCCTCCTCCGCCGCCGCCGCATCGCGTTGTCTAACAGCCGTCGGATCCCTATCGCCTCCTTCGCCGTGTCGCCTTCTCCAGCAACGACCACCATCTCCGGCGTCCCCAACACTGCCGGCCTCTCATTCGCCTGGTCTGGATCTGACATACATATTCCCCTCTCTCTCTCTCGACATCCCCCCCTCTCTCTCTGTCTCTTTGCAGTGGCCAAGACGGCGACCGAGGAAGCATATCACGTCGTCAAAACAGGTTCCGTTTTTCTGTCGTTCTTCGCCTTCGTCTATGTGTCCATCCAGGTCTTGACTGCTTTGATATCTGAATTTAGGGACTTTAATATTTAACATCCGAATTAATTAACTTCTTCGAGTGAGCTATATGTGATGGAATATTAATGGGTTTTCCTGATATTGACTGCGCAGGTGGGTTAAACAGATGGAAAAGGTGTAATTTACACTCACCTGTATAAACTGTTAGGACTTAGTTGTATGAATCAAATGATGTTTTTAGATGATACTTAGTATGATGCCAAATTTTTCTGTCGCCTTTTGAAGAGTTAATCTAAATTTAATGGCCTGTTGTCAATGTTACTAGTTCGTTATTATGTTTTATGTTCATTTGATGTTATTTATTTAATGCGTTGATGTAACATGGTTTTTGCATGGAGTATTTCTCAACACAAGCTTGAGAATTCGGTGAGAACTCCTTGCCTTCTACCTCATTTCAACTACAGTTTATTAAGGTTTTCTTTTTACTGTCGATGGAAAATTCTCCTTATTTGATTTTGAGCACTATCTGTGTTTGAGTGATGCTCCACTTGATTGAAACTTGTCCTGTATGTACTCTTGTTTGTAATCCTCACAAATCTGTAGATTGTTCCGTCTTTGGGTACACCCTGCTTATATGGGCTGTCAACGTTGATTCATTAGTCCACTGAGATGTGAATATCTGGGATCTCATACCTGATTCCTAGTGGTGGACTATCTAAAAAGCAGGCATATTATGGATCAAATTGTGTAACTAATGCAATGGCGCCGTTGGAATGCTAACCCCAGTAGTAAGGAAGATGCTTATGCAACTTATGGCAATGGCACTCTGCTTGTTTTCCCATTGTGACATGGTTATTGCTTTATTGGTTATACAAACAACTATTTTCTGGCAATAATAGGGAAAGCCTTCTTAGAATTGGCAAGCTTGCTATTTTGTGATCAGAATGTTACGTGTTTGAGTTGTAGAAATAGCCTTTTCCTGACTCTAGTAAAGCAAGCAGTAGGGATGCTCTTCAATAGCAAGGAAAATGCTTTTCCTGCTAATGGAAATATTGCTGCTTTTGGAGGGATTTAGAGGCCAACATTCTTATTTGCCGCTTGCAGCAGTTTTCATACAACTCTTCTAGCAGTAATAACTTGAAAGTTAAAGGAAGGTGCTTATTGGGGTAAGTAACATTCAAATTTGGAACTTGTTAAATGTGAGAGCTTATTTATTGGATGTCGAGCAGCTCTCGTGTGATTGGTAGCATGATTTACCGGAAATGCACTGCGAGGAACTATAGCTGGAGTATATGTAGGAATGGAATATGGCGTGGAGAGAATACGTGGCACCAAGGACTGTTTAATTTCTACAGTTAGCTGTTTAATTTCATACCATCTTGTCGTCCATGTATAAATTAAAAATTCTTTTCAAATTCCCCAAGGACAACTAGCCTCTTGAGTTCATGTTGAACTTTGTAACACGTTTTAATGTTTTGGCTAGTCATTTTGAGTTTGAGCTAGTAATCTTGAGTGAAAAAGGTAAAATTCCTCACCTCAAGAGCCCCCACACATTGCCCCACGTACGTGAGAGGGATTAATCACGATACACGACAATCCCTAAAATAGGAAGCACAATGCATAATGCCCACAAGTAACCACCCCAAGATGATGAATTGAGCTAGTAATCTTGAATTGACTTCGTCTTGTCTCGTACATTCTTTTATCTTTCAAAATTTCATGTGTTGTAGAAGAATGCAATGCTTGGAGACGCCTTGACTGGGGCTTGGTATCTGTTGCTGTCAACAATAACGGAGACAAGATTTCAGATCTAACTCTTATAATGTTTTAAATAGAATGTCCAAAAGAAAAAAAAATGGTCTAATTTTCAACATAGGGACAGATGGACATGATAGAACATAGAACCGAAGAATATTAAACAAGGGATATTCATTATACCATTTTAATTAAGTCAAGGGCACATTTAAAACTTTTCTTTGAATTGGTTACTCCACAATCAATTAGGCTATTAGGTTTTCATAAGACTCTCTTCAATGCAACGTCAAATTACTCACTAAGCCAAATAGATAGCAAGCCGTGTCGATTTGGAGGCCTTTAACATTTTAGAGGCCATTGCCAAATTTGCTTTCCAAAGTTTTGGCAAAGTCCAATCCCCTCATCAGATTTGGCAATTGATTTCGGCCAAACCACCATCGCTATCTCTTTCCCACAATGACCATCTCAACGCCAAAAAAGGCCCGCTGTTGTAGCAGATTAAAGATCAAAGATTCAAGTAATTGTCTAAAAGAGAAAATTAACTAGAGAAGACAACCGACAAACACGACAGAACATACGTTGACGTAACAATGACAAGTAGCAGACCAAGTGTGCCAACGACCACGAGATCCGACGGCAGCCACAATAGGAACAAACCAATCTAGGTTTGTGATTTTTGATATTGGGGATTTATTTATTTATTTGTGTATTAAATTAGTGATATTGTGTATTTTTATATTTGATTATTGATTTGTGTATTTAATTATTGATTTTGTGTATGTGAGCATTTGATTATTAATTTTGTGTATATGTATATTTGATTATTTTATGTATTAAGTGTTCAAAAATAATCCCACGACTAGATTATTTTGTGATATTGTTGTAATTTTAATTTTAACATATTAAAATGTTAAATTTATTATTACGAAATTATTTCAAACAAATTTGTTAAATAATTATATTTAGAATATATTAAGTATTAGTAAAATTTAATATTGTAATATTTATTATTAAATTATAAAATAAATAATAAATTTTTATAGTAGTGAAAATTATAAGTTAAAATAAATATAATTAAAATTTATTAATAAATAAATAAAATAGGGAATTAAGAAAAATGTTATTGATACATTATGGGCTAGGGAAATTCTATTTGCAACTATAGTTTTTGCTCTCCATAACCCACTTTTAATATTCCTAAAATATCTTGAGATGAAAACTCATATTTGCCCTTCATTTAAATCGTTGACGATCAATCACTCACCATTACTCCTCAAGAGTGCGTGCATCCACTTTCTCACCCACCATCAACACAACTACTTTATTCTATTATTCAAATAGCAACAGTTATAGTAGATTGATATAAAATAGCAAAAAATTATTAATATTTTTAAAAATTAAAATAATTTCTCAATATTATCAAATAACATGCATTTATATAATTTATTTTTAAAAATAACATAATTTATAACATCGATCACTAGTTAAATCACATAATTTATATATACTACGGATGAATTAAATCACATAATTTACATATACTACGGATGAATTAAATCACATAATTTACATACACAACAATGGATGAATTAAAAAAATAATATTAATTAAAAAATAAAAAATACCATTCGGGGGTGCCTTGAAGCCCGGAACGCCAAGGTTCGGGGCCTGGGGGATGCCCCGAACCTTGGGGTTCGGGCAATTTGGGATTCCCTAAATCCCGGGGTTCGGGGCATCTCCTAGCCCCCGAACCCTAAAATTCGGGAGGTTCAAAGAACTCCGAATCAATGGATTCGGAGAAAATCAATTCTCCTGAACCCTAAAAATCAATTCTCATGGCTCATAAGAATATATATATATTTTACATATTTCAATTCTCCCGAAGCTTAGTGTTCAGAGAATATATATATATATATTATAATATGTATATATATAATAGTTTATGTAATATATATAATTATAACTATATATATTATACATATAATATGTATGTATATATATAGATAATAAAATTTTAGTTTTCTTATAAAATATAGTTATAATATATATATATATAATTATAATATTACAAATACTATGAGAATGACTTCATATTACATAGCCATACATATATATTACATACATATATATGTTGTGTTTCTTTTGAATCCATTGATTTAATTCATTCGTAGTATATGTAAATTATGTTATTGAACTAGGGATTGATATTATAAATGATGTTGTTTTTAAATATAAATTATATAGATGCATGCTATTTGATAATATTGAAAAATTATTTTAATTTTTAAAAATATTAATAATTTTCTATTGTCTTATATCCATTTAGCTATAGTTGCTGCTATTTGAATAATAGAGTGGGTTTATTGCGTGTGAAGATATCTTTTGAGGGATGGGTGTTTGGAGGGTATGTTTGGAATATGGATGGTTGTAAAAAGAAATTACTTTGGTTGTAAATAGCAAAAATTAAAATTTTACTTACGCTGAAGAGTAAAAATTATGGTTGCAAATAGAATTTCCCTATGAGTTACACCTTAGGCTATATAATGTAGCTAAAATGTTTAAAATACCTTTCATCCAAAGTGGTGAAATGAGATGGTGAGACATATGATTAAAATACACCTTATCTAAGAAGGTGAGGCTGCGCGAGATGGTGAGGTACGAGAAATATTTTTATCATTTGTGATGCATTGTATAACCCAAGGGAGTACCAATAATATGGTTCGGGAATCAAATAGAAAGGAGAATAACGAACATGGTTGAAACAAACATAATTTTCGAGATAAGATTAGAATAGGAAGTGAATTATTTATAATATAATATGGAGCAAAATAGAGTGGTTGGAATCAACCTAATGCATATAATACAAAATATAAGGGTGTGTTCTCTTTATTTTTTAATTTTCAGTTTTGAATTTTGAATTTATTTTTAGTTTTCTATTTTGATAGTCTGTTTTTAAAAAATTAAAAACACGTTGTCTTTATCATTTTGAAAAACTATTTCTCAAAACAGAAAATTAGAAAACGCGTTCTCTTTGAAATTTTGAAAATAAATTTTTAATAATATTTTATTAAAAAAATATTATTTAGTAAATTAGAAATATTTAATGTTAATATATTATTAAAAAATATATAAATTTTGAAGTTAATGAATTTTATAATATTTTTTCTCATTACAATAGTAAAATATAAATAAATACATAAAAAAATGTATTTTGAGTTTAGAGTTTGTTTTGAATGAGAACACTCAAAACAATTTTTTGTTGTTTTGAGTTTTCTTTACAATTTTTTTTTGTTTTCAAAAATGAATTTTTAAAAACAGTAAGGAGAACGCGTTTTGATTATTTTAGAAAATTGAAAACTAAAAATGACTTAAAAACAATAAAGAGAACGCAACCTAATTTTTTTGGAAGGAAAAGGAAACAAACATAAAAATAATTTATATACATTTTTTGCTACAATTATTTTTCTTTCAACACAACTTTGTTCCAACCTCCAAGTGTTGGCAGTTTGTTCCATCTTTTGCCTAAACATGAAAAGCCAGAAAGATGGTCCTCTTTGGTTATCAACTTATCATCTCTGTTTTTATATTTTTACTTAGTTTTTTTTGGCTAGTTTTAGAAAGTGAAGTGTTGGAAGCGATGATTATCATCCGATACATACTATAGTTACGCTGTCTTTGAATTTTTTTCATTTTTTAGATAGTCTTAACAATTCTCGAGTCCAACTTATCTAAACTAATTCTTCTTAGAAAAGAAGAGTAAGGCCTTATTCCTTAATAAATTTTCTAATACTTAAATCAATTATTATACTTGATAATAATAATAATAATAAAGTCATATATTGCTCGTAAGAGATCACGCCTTTATATGGACAAACCAAAAGATAATTTTAAGTCAAAATAATGCCTCGTAAATGGTCACCAACAATGGACTCGACCTCGAGCCCCTCTTTGGTACTCCTTGTTTGGATAGTTTTGGCGTAGTTTGTGGAATCAATTTTCCCAACAGGTTGTCCTAATTTATACAGCATTAAAAGCCAGAAAATAAACTACAATCAGTTGACCCTTCAACAACATACAATGAGCAACAGTTTAATCATCTTCCAAAGCAGAGAGTCTCTCATACACTGAAAACGCCCGCTAAAAGAACCTGTACACACATACTCAATGGTTTTGGTTTGCACAAATATCAACACCTCCATACAAAAACCAATCATCTCTCCATCTACTTTAAATACACAAATGGAATACAACAGATAAAGAAGAAAGAATTGAATTCCTTCTATTCCCCCTTTCACACAAGCAAAGCCCCTTGCCTCTATTTTCTCTTCTTAACAAGCTGCTACAGATCGGCTTAGGATGGAAAACCAGACATTTCAGAAGGTTGGAAGAATAGTAGGGCATTACCATTCGAGGATACGATCCCCAGATCTTTGAAAGAACGACATGATTCGGTTATGCTCTGCTCTGTAGTGTCCACTCTCTCATCTCGTATCTTGATTTTCGCTCTTGTCAGTGTCGTAATTCTCCTTCTGGGATTCGATCTCCATGCTACCTGCTTGAGTCCTCCTGTGCCTCCGATCCTAAAATTTAGGAGTAAATACAATTAATATGCGCTCACAATAAAATTAGAAGGAAGGATACTGATAAATTAGCTTGAAAAAGTTTGAAAAACAAAGACCACCATGCAAGAACAACTACATAATTCCTGTATTATCTCTAAATTAGACTTTATATAGATACAACAATAGTTTCTTCACAGAAAGACAGGGAGACTTCGATTTGTATACACAACTAGGAAAAGAAAACCACTAAGCGCTTGCTGGGTTCGAATTCACAGGTAAGAACCAGAGATGAAAAAAGGATTCTAAATCATAATAATACAAGGGCATTATAACTGTAGAAACATGTCTCTAGAACAAATTAATGTAATCTGTGCGTGAACTTCACTAGCAAAAACCAGCTCATTATAATAAGGGAGTCAGTTCTTGCGTAGAACTCTTGTGAGATTCAACCTATTAAGCAATCTCTTCACCTCCAAAGAGCAACTTGGAAAGTGTAAATATGGCAAATATTAGCCTAACAATTTACAGATGTAAAAGAAGTAAAAGCAATGCTTTATTCTGCACTCTTACTAACCATGGAGCTATGTTGTTTGGAATCATATCAACAGTTCTACAGCTCTAAGAAGTTCTTACCAAGAAATAATGCTAGAGAGAATTTTAATTAATCATTGGCTTATCCATTTGTCTTAAAACCAAGGAAACCAAGTATAAACGCTTGCATATATCTCCAATTGTAGCAATCTTTCTGGATTGTACACAAAAGTACACTTCAAGTATAATGGAACAAGGTAGAAGAACTAAATCACAAATTAGTGTCTCCTGCAGCGCCATTAAAATGACCAGGAGACAGAAATAAACAGAACAGAACAATCAAGTCTGAGTTGCATTCTTTAGAGAAGCAAGCATATAATCAAGGAAAAGGGAAACAAACACGAAATTGAGGGATGCCATTAAAAAAATGGACAAAATGAAAAGCATGTGCTGGCACAGCCACATATTGTAAGTCCTAAGACATATACATATACGCCCTTGAAGTTGGCATAATCTCTTTCTTAATACTCATTACTGAATCTCCTCATTATTTCTCATTACTGACGATGAGGCCCAATTCATGCACAAGTCAAAATCAATCCATCCAAAAGGCTACTCTGAAACAGTCAAAAGATACTCAACTTAAAAAATTTAAATTGTTCCAGTCAATGTAGAGAGATGCATGGAGAAGCACAGAAATGGATGTAAGTATATAGCAGGAGGGAAGAATTTGAATGAGTTCTTAAGGTGTTGTGGGGATGCAGTAACATTCACATGAAAGACCAAACGGGTAGAAGAATTTTACCAGATAAGAGATAAAGGGTTAAATGGAGAAAAGAGGCACGGTAATGTGAATGAAATGTATGATAACCAAACAAGATATTAAGTAATTCGAGTAATTCGAATTACTCGAGTGAAAGTTTCTTAAGTAATTCAAGTGAAATTTAGCAGGCAGTTATTTTTTTATTCAAAAAAGCAAGCACAGAAAGTCAAAATGATTTGAGCAAAATTGTACAGGCAGTCGTTTTCTTTTTTGAAAAATTCAAACATAATTCAGGAACAAACCTCTCTTGGTATTGGATATTCCTCTGATTCAAGCATACGAACAACTTGGCTCATCTTGGGCCTTTTGTCAGAATCTGGGTCAACACATCTCAAAGCAGTCAGAAGAGCTCGTTTAAGGGCTCTTGTGGATGGCCTGGTTTCAATATTAGGGTCCACCACTTCCTCAGAGCGCCTGCTTCCAACCATCATTTTCAGCCAATCAACCAGATTAACCTGCATTCATTATATGGTTTATGTTCAATGCTGTGGAACCATGAAAGCTGAAACAACAGCAGTATCAAATGCAAAGAAATTAGATAAAACAAAAAAGAAGAAAAAAGCTTACAGTGGAATATTTAACAAAAGAAATGAAGTTCCATAAGTGCTATCTCAAAAGATTGGGAGGCTTCACCCAATAGATAACAATTAATATAACTACACTTTGGAGGCTTCACCCAATAGATAACAATTAATATAACCACACTTTCTTACACATTTCCATCTGATGACATATTCAAGATCTCCTAGGGGATATAAATGATCTAGAAAGAAACTGAAATGAGCATGTGTTGGACAAACTAATAAGCATATGGAGCCTATCACTCATGAAATGGATATCCACAAACTTCTAAAGAGTAAGTACAAAACAAATATCTCAATCAACATATTGAAAGCACAAATAATTGGAAGAACAGACTTAATTAGTTTGAGGAGTAACTAGGTGTACGATGGTTAAGTAAATGAATGATTATTCTAGATGAACACATACCTTAAGTCAAGTCTGAAATAGAACACTAGTACTGTTGTATTGTGAAAGAAAATAAACATTTTGCCGTTAGTATCAAATCACCAATTACAGCCCAGATAGATAGTCTCATCAATAAAGTTAAACTGCAGGTGAATATTGTCTTGTTAATAGTTGCATTGGTAATGTTATTCCGATGAATATTATAGTGGCATATGGCTGCATACAGTTTTTCTATACCATATCCAAATTACAGAACTGAAAACAAATATTTTTCCAGCAACATGTAAGAGATGCATGTACTGAATTATAACAACTGTTACCTCTTGGGCAGGACGACCGTAGTCCACTGGATCTCGGCCTGTAATTGCTTCCAGGAGCACCACCCCGAAGCTATAGACATCACTCTTTTCATTCAAAAGGCCTGTATTTGCATATTCAGGAGCCACATATCTGCATAACCATGGAGAAAAGAAAGTAAATACAAAATATGTAGAAGTTCCACCAAATTAAACTTACAGACAATATTCGCAAATTTGATCAATTAGGAAGAAAGAAAAGAACCAGCACAAACAAAGAATAAAAGTATACCCAAAGGTTCCCATGACCCTTGTTGTGATGTGACTTTTTCCAGCACCAAGTAGCTTCGCCAGGCCGAAATCAGAAACCTTTGCATTGAAGTCATCATCAATCAATATATTGCTTGATTTTATGTCTCTGTGTACCACTTTCGGCTCAATTGCCTCATGCAAGTAGGCAAGGCTGCAAGAAGTGCAAACTTACAATGAGATATATAATTTTCAAAAAGAGATAAAGGATGAATTAACTCACGCCTTAGCTGTGCCAAGGAGAATCTTCATCCTGGCCTCCCAAGTAAGATGTCCATGCTGGCGCATGGCTCCATGAAGCCATTGTTCCAAATTGCCATTGTTGACGTACTCATAGACTAACAACCTGAAATATTAAAATTATGTGAGGCAAGTACCATTTCTAATGTCTTAAAACTAGCCAGGAACCCGTATCTTACATGGAAGCACTAAATGCCACTGGACATAAGTTTGAGAGCACAGAAGAATTCTTCCCTTTGAGAAGTTTTTCATTTTAACATTTCTTTTACATATGCATAGCAACAGAAAGATAATCAAGAGTTCTAACCTACTTGAAATGAAAATGGTACCTATGAGTTCCTTCAATGCAGTATCCCAAGAGTCGAACTAAATTTTTGTGACGCACGTGGCCAATAGCTTCAACTTCCACTCTAAATTCCTTCTCTGCTTGGCCCCTGTAGGAAACTTTTAAGTGCTCAACGCAGAAAACTGACAAGATCCAGAAGGATAAATCAAAACAGTTCCAAAACAAAAAATGTAGATGATTCTCAAACATACAGATTGTTGAGAAGCCTTTTGACTGCAACTGGCGTCCCATTAATCAACAGTCCCCGATAAACAACTCCATATCCACCCTCACCAAGGACATTCTCCTTTGAAAATCGGTTTGTTGCTAGTTCAAGATCCCTTAAGGTAAACCAGTGACCCCAACCCAAATGAGAGAATTCAGGAAGACCAACTAGAGGAGAAGGAGCAGTTATTGGATGGGAAGAAGAAGGCTTATACACACCAAAGTTGGCAGAGCTCCCTTCTTCTCCTGACAGAGACCCTGCGCCATCTTTATCGAAATGATGAAATGAACCTGACTGGCTGCTGTTTTCACCATTCTTCTTTTTCCCCGTGCCTAGATGTACCAAGACCTTGTCTGATTCTTTATCACTGGATTTGTCATGAATGGTGAGCAGAATCCCATCATGTGGAGCAAATTCGTTTCTGGACACTTGCTCCACCCGTACCTCTTTAATTTCCTTAGAAACAGTGGGAATTTGGCTAAATGGAAACGTGTCACTAGCTTTCCTCGACTTCTTTCGTGAAGTAAGATAAAATGTTAACGCAGAGAGGATAACTATAATAAACAATCCGACAAATATCCCAATCACTTCCCAGACTTTGAGACCAAAAATGGCAGTTTTTTTGGATAGTCCAGTATTTAGATCGTTAGCCATGTTTTAGAAGTCAAGACACCTGCAAATCAGAGAACAAAGGTGACAACAACTTTTTGATGAAAAACATGTGTTTGGCATTGAAATCAATATTATTATTTCTTCACCCCATTGAAAGGTCAAAACTTTTGAATGAATAAACTTTTAGTGTCTTGCTATCTTAATACATCACCTAAACAATGATGCAAACTTGTCATATGACTAAAATTTCCTTGTGAAGCATTAGAAAGGCAAGAAGAAAAGGAAAAGGTTCACTATTTCCCTTCAGAATTGGCGAATTAAAGGAGACAAAAGAGAAAAGAATGGAAAAACACAGACCACATAACTGGACAAGCTGATGCAGCAAGCAACAATATCAAATTAGAAAGGAGAAAAAACATTTCAATCACTGGATCAAGAGATCAGAATCAAAATGGGAATTTGGTAACCAAGGACCATTTTCAGTTTCCGATATAATTAGCTACCAATATAGACAACAGCTTTCAATTGGATAAAATCTGCAAATGACTGCATAAGAAACAAAAAACCCGAAACTTGAAAAACCAAGAGCACATCTGACATCTCATTGTTTCTACAAATTTGTTAACTTGCTTACCTCTCTTGAGTTGAGAATGTGTAGAAAACAGCCTTCAGATCCCAGATCTCCGAAAACCCATCACCATTCTTGCTCCACAAACCTCAGATCTCAGCCCAAAACAACCCATTTCAAGCAAGAATCCATCCCAAGAAACCCAAATGAACCCAGTTGAGAAAACCGGTTATATAGCCATTTTGGTTAGATTTGGTGTCTGGGTCTAGGCCGTAGAGGCAAATGTAAGTCTGAATCTAAGCTGGGATGGTGCTTTCACGCACCACCTTTGCCCTGCCTTCTTAGAAAAACCCTAACCCAGAAGAGAAACTAGAAATGCTGGCTTGGCCAAGGCAGTAGAATGAGGGGCAAGATTAGAAGAAGAAAGGGTGGAGTTATCATTGGTAGGTGATGGGAAAATGCCTCGCAAACAGTAAAAAAGAGGAAGATATAATTTGAAGGTACTCTTTGGTTTCATGTGAAGAGGACGGATTATCAGAAAAAAATAATAAAAAATTCAATCTTGATTTCTATTTGGTGATCGAATGCATTGAACTAAAACCTTATTCTTTTAATGGGTATTTTTGCTTTGATTAGCTGGAGGTTTTGTGATTTCTTTCGTGGGTCAAACGTTAGTAAACAAAGTATTAAGCTGATTTGGAAGGGAAAGTGGTAACTGTTGTTGGATCGTTCAAAACGAGGAGCTGATTATTCACTTCCAAAATTCCAAGCAAAGTCGCAAACCATTTCCTTTCGGGCAAATGCGAGGCCTTTCGTTTCGAACAATCTGTTCTTTTTTTGGCAAAATCTTATTCTAATAATATTTATCTATGAAAATTATTCAAATCATCTATTATAAAGAGTATTCGATCCCTTGCTTGTAAAATGAGTCTTACTCAATTATTCAATTATTGAGTTTCGGCTCTAATCTTCTCTTCTTATAAATATTGTCTAAAAGTCAATAATAAGAGTTTTTTACTATATTTTTGTTATTCAAAACTCGAGTTCAAATGCTTGATCATAAAGTTATAAATTATTTTTCAAGGAAAAATTTTAATCTAATGTTTATGTTTCTTATTAAATTTTTATTATTTAAAACTCATGAAAAAGTTCAAGCATTGGATCACCAAATTATAACTGTTCTCAATGTGAAAATTTCAATCTATCGTTTTGATTTCTTACTATACTTTAAAAATATTTGATTTTTCAAAAAATTAAAAACTTACTAATAAATAATTTTTGATATTATTTTATCAAGCACTCTCTAAATTTTACCAAACAAACTATGCCCTAAACCACTCTAAACAAACCCACAACTCTTTTTAGCATTCGATTGTTCAAAACTAAATAGATCAAATTTATATTAAAAAATGAACTGAATCGATAGAATAGATTTTCAAATCAAACAAATTAAAAAAAATAAAGTGCAAACACAATATTATTTTTTATATTTTAGTTAATTTGATTATTTTTATTTTTTTTAAATTGAATCGAATTAAAATAATCGAAATTGTCAAACTTAAAAATCAAACCGAATCAATATATAACATAAACTAAATCAAATCAAATTGATAATTTTAATCTATTCTATTCAATTCAATTCAATTATTTTAATTTAATCCAAATGTCACTCAATCTACTTTTAACCCTTATTAAGCCTTTGGGCTGGGGGGTGGATTGGCATGAATGTATAGTTTTATTACTCATGTCTTGGGAGTCGTCAAACCTAATCATCAATGTTGATAGCCTCAAGCAAACAAACCCTATTTCATATCATTGGGCATATATAATTTAAACTAATGGTGTGGCTCGGCTTGTATTTGTATAAATTAATTAAAACATATATTTGATCTTTTAATTTTAGTTTTTATAAATAATATTTATATAAAGATAAATAATTAGTATTAAATTAATTTTATGTTAAATGTGAATTTTTTTAAAAAAAATCACTTTATCGATAGAATTTCGTAACACCAAAATGATATATTTATTTATTTATATAATAAAGTAAATATACAAATTAGCGAGTTAAATTTTTCTCTCAATTAAGAAGATTGTGGGACACTCTGGCATCTAATAAATAAAAGTTAAAAATTATTATAATAATTGATAAGATTGTAACTTGCATTTATAATAAATATTAATGTAATAATGTTACATATAAGATTACTATAATTCCACATTAATATTAACACCATATAAAAAGATTATTAATATTAAGTTATTGATAATGTATCTTTTTCTCAATGATTTTTCTCAAGGATTCGGTTATTGAATCAATAGAATTATTCAAACCATATAAATTAAAACTATGTTAACAATCAAATCAAACCAACCAAATAGATTCTCAAACCGAAAAATCAAAAAAACTCAATCTACCAAAAAATTTAAAAAAAATAGAAAAACCAAAATAATGAAATGTAAAAATGATGTCATTTTTAATATTTCAGTTGATTCGATTGTTTTTTTTTAATACATAGATCGAAATGAATCAAAATAACTAAAATTGTTAAATTTGAAAACTGAGCTGAACCCAACTGATAATTTTGGCTGATTCGATTCGGTTTAATTATTTTAATTTTATGATTTGTAACATATACTCTGTTTTAAATGTTGGTAATGATAATGTGAAAAGTCTTGTCAATATAATTCATTACAAATGTTATTTTGACACTTAATCGTGATATTTTTAATAACACACGTACATTAATGCACATTACATATGAAAAAAAAAAAACTAAAAATAGGATATGCCCTTAATTTAACTTTTTCTTAACCCAAAAAAGTAGAGGAAAAAAAAAAGCAAAGAAAAAATGGAGTGCATATTTGGTTGTGTTTTTATTTGTCATGAATCCAATTACATGGGAGCACTCTTCCATGTTAGAAAGCATAGAATGTTTTAATAAACATAATTATATTGGGTTTAGGCATAATTAAGGGGCATGAACATGGGAAGCATGCTTAATTAGGTAGTTGAACTTATTATCCCCATCATGGGATGGGGAATAAAGTTATAAGAAATGTTAGAAATTATATGAATTCTTATACTAATAGTATAATTAAAAGGAAAGATATTTATTAAAATAGTTCATAATATAGCAGTATATTTGTCAAAAATTTATGTGTTCTTAACGAGTATGGATGACTTGTGAGTGAGTCGTTGACTATATCTAATGAGCTTACGTAATATCAATTGAACCATCTCAAGTGATAGTTTGATGGGTAGTGTAAGTTGGACATATTGTCTTATGAGTTTGAGATTGTTGGTTCGAGTTGTGGTCGGTCTCACCATTACTTTAGTAGCCAAACCCTATATGTTGCACAAGCACAAGAGGAAAATAATTGATAATACAATAAATCATTAATAATAAAAAATGACTTACGTGACCTAATTCATCTGTGAAAAGGTCAACATCTTGTGAAGTGTATTAAAAGTTTAGGAACATGCAATTTGAGCAGAAACCTATTCAGATGTATGCTTAGTAATACTACATTGGAATGTATCTGTGGAAGACTCTTTGATTTTTAGGTCAAAGTCGATCAAACTAACTAATAAAAGTAACAAGAGTATGAATTGGAGGAGTATTGTAAGATATCAAAAATAACTTAAAAGGGGCCTTTGCCTTATTATGCATGAGAAAGTATAGTGAAGTTAGACTCACATCACATGTGATTAGAATCAAATGTGACTTTATCCTCAAATCTAACATCTTTAATTTCATTGACAAACCAACAAATCAAATGCAGAAAGCAAATTTTGCATGTGCCCATAGTCTGTTTGTTCACTGCTTTTCTCTATCCCTCTCTTTTCCTTTAAAGTGTTGTAATGTTTCCTTCCATCAGATCAGCTTATGGACTCACTCTCTTGCTTTTGCCAGAGAAACCCCTCTCAGAAAAAAGTGCTTTTGATCCAACTCAAAGAAGAGCAGGATAAATTGTTCCCTCCCTTTCCCCCCAAACCACCACATGGCTTGTTCTCAATCTTTTTTGTATTTTTGTTAAAGGAGAATGAAAGGTGTTAAAATAAATAAAACTTAAAAAAAAACTCATATATGCACTCGTCTTGATAAAAAATTCGTGCATTGAGAATATTCTTTTTATATTTTGATAATAATTTTGAGTTCGATCGAGTCGTCTTATTAGAAGAAAATACCCCCTTTGCCCCTACTTTGAGTAGGGGTAAAGTGGGTATTTACTAGTTTACTAAAGTCTCCTGCTTCTTTTTTTTCTTTGATGGATCTAATCAGATGGAACTTTCACTTACAAAAATTGCATGGTACTTATCCTCTCCAGAAGGAGAGAAAAAAGCCAATCTTTTTGCATATTGACTATCATATATATGCTTCTGTTTGTATACTCTTTAATTTTGATTTGGGTAGTGGATTTAGTGGATGCCCAGCTCTTAGTGGGCCCAGGCAAGCAACAAAACAAGACCATAAGGAACCAAAAGAAAATATATACATTTACATATATATATATATACACGTATATCTTTCACATCTACAAAAACACGATTAAGATAGTTTAATTACTTAAGGAGAAAATCGATAAAGGCATCTATAGAAAGAGTGAATGAGAAGATTAAGAAAAAATTTGATGAAAAATTGTTAAGTATGATATGAGCTAATAAGGGTTAATGTCACAAACTAATTGGCATAATCAGACTAAGGCTTATCTTA
The DNA here is from genome assembly GCF_014633365.1 of Diospyros lotus. NCBI lineage: Eukaryota > Viridiplantae > Streptophyta > Magnoliopsida > Ericales > Ebenaceae > Diospyros > Diospyros lotus. The sequence goes on from NC_068346.1 coordinate 34,807,649, forward strand.
TACTAAGAAGTTGAGTTGAATAAGAAGGGTTGGGCACCGAGTCCTAGTAAGAGTTAAAAGATGACATAATGTTAAACTTTCAACTTTCATCAAAGAAAAATAAAAGACAAATCCAGTCTGTGGCCAGACAAAGCAAGCTACTTTAATTTGGCTGTTTATTATATTGTACAAGGATATCAATGTTTCATGCCACTACTCAACCAAGGCTGCTTTTATTTCTGCAAAGGAAAGAAAAGAAGAAATTGGAAAGGCATACATGGATAGATGATTCTCTCCACTTTCTTAGAGGTTCAACATTTTCAGACTTCATCCTTCATGCCAAAGGAATCTCACCTTTCTTCATACATCATTGCAAAACTCTCTCCCCCCCCCCCTCTCTCTCTCTCTCTCTCTCTTTCTCCCTAACTGTTTGCTTGGCATTAAAGCTCCATTGGGATCCCTCTCCCAATACCCAGAAACAAACCTAAAGCTCTATTTAAAATGACTCAAGGAATTTCAACTTACCTCTTCTTTTTTTGCCTCCCCTTCTGCTCCTCTGGTTTGTAAAGTGGACATTCTTCATGTTTTATTTGCTACTGTTTCAATAGTAGTTGGTATATTCTGAATTCACTTATGAATATAACTTGCTGGTTTGCAGGACTATCCTATGAAGCAAGTTTCCCAACCAAAGCAGTGATCATTCCTCCAGAAAATGATCCAGCACCGGCAGTTGTCACCGTGCCATCATCGACCAATCCTGTCACCATAACACAAGTTCTTGTGCCTTTTCAAGATCCTGTCAATTTGCCGGGACCAGCCACCAATCCGGTTACAACGCCGGGAACAATTCCAGGGGCGCAGCCAGTCACCAACCCGGTAACAACTTACCCAGCTCCATCAGCAGGAGTGCCCTTGATGACAGCTCCTCCAGCTGCAGTAACCGGTGATCCTGCAGTTTCAGGGCAGGGCTGGTGTGTGGCAAGGAGTGGCACACCGGAGGCTGCACTTCAGGCGGGGCTTGATTATGCCTGTGGGAGTGGAGGTGCTGATTGCGCAACGATCCAGCAGGGCTCCAGCTGCTACGAACCAAACACGCTCGAAAACCACGCTTCCTACGCCTTCAACAGCTATTATCAGAGGAACCCTGCTCGATCCAGCTGTGACTTTGGAGGGACAGCCATGATAACCAACGTGAATCCAAGTAAGGGCCGCCTTCTTTCACTCTGTTTCTTACATATGGATAGAATCTGTAAGATGCTCCAATGGATCAAACCTGTCTCCTGATCTCCTCCCATGTAAAACCATTTGCAGGCTCCGGCACCTGCATTTATCCATCCTCATCCTCATCCTCATCAGGTCCATCTCCAATGGCAGGGACGAATCCATCGCCAACAACAGCATCGTCATCAGTACCAGCATTACCTGGGTACAGTGTTCTAGTAGTAATCTATGCTGCAATTTATTTGGCATGGACAAAATAACACTTGCCTTTTTGTCTTTATCAACTCCATTTCCAGCTTCAGTCCTCCTCCCCCAGTGGTAAGTACAGGCAATCCTCCTGCCTCAGGCAGCACAGCAGAGTTCTATGGAAGTCCCCCCAGCATTGCCTCTTCAACATCCATGGCCCCCAGTTTACAACCCTTCATTGGCTGCGCCATTCTAGTAACATCTCTAGCCACGGCAAGATTAATCTCGGTCCAGTAGACGCATAATGTCACCATGGACAACCGAAAGATCAGAAGAAGATCTAGGCCATTCCAGACCATACAGATCGATGGTCACAAGAAGACAGACACAAGTAGTGATAGTGAAGGTCTTTAGGAACAAATATAACAGCTATATATCCTGCTCAGACACTAGCCAGTTTTCTAACAAGTGAAGATGTGATGCTAAATGTAGTGCCTAGGTTGAACATTGTACGTATGAAGTATTGCTTTCATGTTAGGTTGCAAACATGTGTGTTATTATATGAAGACAGCCAAGTTGGGTTCTAGATAAAAGGGTTTCCAATCCCCCCCCCCCCCCCCCCTTTTTTTTTTTTTTAATTCTGATCTTAGGGCAACTTTGTTTATCAATTACAGCAAAATTACTGCACATTATCACTCTCAAGGAGTTCGTACCAGGGCAAAGTAACAGCTAATTGCTTTAATGCCTTGCAAGTATGAAAGATCCCATCCTAGCAGTGGTTAGACAGTTTTGATTTAAATATATTGCTGTGCATTTCAGCTAAATAAGTGCATTATGAAGCAGGCAATTCCTAAGGTATCCAGGGTAATGGTGCCCTCTACCTCCAAAGTGTAAGTAGTGTGACACCACACTCTTACCCCTTATTTATACAGGGCAGGCACTCTTTTTTGTAGCAGTGCCTTTGAGAAGCTCAGAATTTCAAAAATTAGGGTTTTAGAGGTGAAGATTCTGAGATGTCAGTGGTCTTAGTGGGCCCCTGCACCCCTTACACTTGGTGCCTATATCCAGCATATCATAGAACTTAAAAGGAAAAAGCACAGCAGGCCCGTTGGGCCTGCCCGGAAGGCCCATTGGTCAGGCCAACAAGTCAAGTTCGGCCGAACCTTAGGGTGTCATGGCACAATGCAGGCCAGCACAACACAATCCAACCCGTTTTGACAACTCAAGTCTCAACCTTCCTTGAATCAGACTAGGGTTGAGTATTTCGTTCCATTATCAAACTGATTAAAATGCTGAAATTGAAATAACTAAATTGATTAAATAAATATAAAAGTTGAACAAATCGAAAATCAAAAAAATCGAACTGATCAAAATAACCAAACAAATACGAAAAAAAAGTCAAACTAATCAAAAAAAATCCAAAAATCAAAAATAAGTGTTACTCGAGTAACAACAACTTTTATTCGATTAAATTTTGTGAACAAATGTTAATCTAGAAATAATATTCAATTACAAAATTTATTACTCAAATAAGAATAGGTGTTACTCAAATAAAAAGAATATTACTAGGTTAATAACAATTCACTCAATTAACCTTCATAATCAAATTTTTATTCAAAAATATTATTAAATTAAAAAAATATGCTTCTCAAGTAAAAATGATATTACTCGATTAAAAAATCTCTTCTTCAAGTAAAAATGATATTACACAACTAAAACATTTATCTTACTCGAGTGAAAATGACATTTTGATTGATTCAGTTGTTTCGATTTTTTTCAATACAAAAAATAAATCAAATCAAAATAATCAAAATTATTAAATTTAAAAATTAAACCGTATCAATCCTTAACTTGAACCAAACCACACTAATAATTTCGATCAATTATTTTATTATCTCGGTTGAACCGAAATTTGCTCGCCCGAAATCAGACCATTTCTTTAGTACTACCTGCATTCACTTGGAGGATATTAAACAGAACAATTTTCCTAAATTGTCATGTTCCAGTAAAAGTTGGAATAACAAGTAGTAAGAGACACCAACCTCGGAGATGACCTTAAATGCCATGTGGATCCTCTTTCTCACTCTGAGATTAGAAATCTGAGATCCATACATGCAAAGATAAGAGATCCCTTGGAATATGAGCACTTAAAAGAATAAATGGTTGTCATTTGGTATTTCAACATTATAAAAGCAGGGATGTGGGACTGCCCTACCACAGCCAAGAAATGAACCTAACGTGTACTTCCCACAGGCAACAGCAAAATTATTAGAATTTGACTGGACTTTGCAAGAAAGGTCACCCATCACTCATTGCACCTAATAATTCATTGAAAAAAGACATGATTAAACAAATTTAGCTAACCAAACCGTATGGAGATGATTTCATTGGAACCAAAGCCATTAAAGTCAACTTAAAATTTGGAGCAACAAAAAAAGGGTCTCTGCTGGGACACATGAATTGCCCATAAACAGCTGTGAAGATCCAGACCCCCAGACCAGTATTTCTACAAAGAAAATGGCATCTCCCGCCGCTTTCTTTCATCTCCGGATACTGACTTCCTATGAACTGTTGATATTTTGTACAAGGATATCAAACTAATACTAATTTACCGCTTCGAGAACATGACCAATATCAACATGGACATAGAAGCCACAATTTTGAAACCAGAAGTTTCCCAGAAATTCTGCTTCTCTGCACCTGCATCTCTACCCTGACCCTGCTGTTTTGTTGCTAGCTGGTCCCTGAGTTCTTTAAGAGCTTTGTCCCGCCGCTCACCCATCTATTGCAATGGGGAAAAAAAAAATGGAGCTGAAATGTAAATGATGTACCCGGGCATGCTATAAGGAGCATTACTCAATGAAGGCAACCATGATGGAATGTTGAAGCATATAGCTAACTAACATGCCTCATAAGGTTCTCATACGTACTGAATTTGAAGCATATGGGATGACAAGCAAATGAATACATCCGAAAGGTCAAATGACAACGATGTATGCATTCGTTTTTCAGAATCAATGAAACAAAAATTTAAAAAAAAATGACATAGTTGATAGTGGGGACATTACCCTTTGGAGCTTCCGTGTCTGAGCCCGAGCTTCTTGCAAGCAGAATTCCAACTTCATTACCCTCTTTTTTAACTCTTGATCCGTTCTCTTATGTTTTTCCAACTGTTGCAACAAGAAAAAAAAAAACTCGTGGATAAACCAGACTTGCATATATTATGGACAAACATATATCCAAGATATTGAACTGAAGAGCAAAAAATAGAACTTAGCAACTAAAAACAGAAATTTACCTGTGATTCCAATTCCTTGGTTTTGAGCTTCCAGTGAGCAGACATCATCCTGATCTCATCTCTCAGTTTGGCTATTTCTTCATCCTTTGCGGTCAAAAGCCTATTAATATTTTCAAAGTTTTTTGGAGAAACCTCATCTAATATTTTCCTTAGTTCACAATCTTTGCTTGCTCCAGAATTGGTTATGGCTTGCATGATATCATGCTCGATTCGGAAAACTTCATCCTTAAGTTGTTTTTGAGAGAATTCTCTTGCTTGAAGATCTTTCTGCAGAAGATCTAACTGCTCTCCCAGCCTAATAACACGAACCTCATGCTCTTTTAACGAACTATTCCTCTCATTTAATTCCTTTAACAGTGTCGAACACTGATCTTGAGCCGACTGAGCTGATGCCGCACTTGCTTCTGCAGTTGCTTGAGTGGCTAAAAGCTGGGACCTCAGATCATCCAACTCCTTCAGATGCTGCACAGCAATTAGGCAATTATATTGAAGATCAGAAATGAAGCAACACCTTAGACCAATTGTTATAGGTTATAAAGTCAATGCCCAGCAATTATTATATGCAGCATCTTCATCAGTATCAAATAATGAATGCAGAAGTGCATATAGTAAATGTGAAAGTAAGACCAATAAGCTAGTAACATACACGCAGCAAGCACGAGCTCAAAACGGGTAAATGAGACATCTACACAAGTAACATTAATGAAGGAAAACACTTCCGTAAATTAAATTCCATAGCTGGTCTTCCTTCAATAGAAGTAAAAAAATTATGCTTCTGAATCTATAAAATAAAATTCTACGAAACAAGAACGCATTGAAAAATTAATGATCTAAGCATTGGATTTTTTTTTAAAATTTGATGTGAATTCATGGAATTAATGATCTAAGTACAGAGGTCATAAATACAAACATTAAAATGATATTTATTGAGAATCATAAAGAACAGAAAATTAAGAACCAAAATGAGTTCATGTTTAAATTTATCATAGAATTTATCACCATGTCTTCTTTTTTTTGTGTGTAAATCTATCACCATTTTTTTTTTGTGTGTAAATTTATCACCATGTCACTAACATCTATACCAACAAGTGTTACTACAAGAAAAATACAAACTACACAATATTTTTTTCTGACACAATAAAGAAGCCTCGGTGCACATTGTATACACTTTCTGCTAAATTTGCCCCATAACGCTTGCTCAGTTCTTTGCAATGGCAGTGTTCAAAATTTAACTTAGAAATATCCATCTCGGAATAAAACTTCAAACAGAAAATAGAATAAGCAGTATTGTCTAATATTACTGAAATTCATGAATTTTGTTAAATTCTTCCGCTCGCCAAAACAAAACTCAAATAGATAATAGTTAAGAGGAAATTTCAACACCATGGAGTTTTCCCATTTACCAGACAACCATGCTAGTCCCACATTGACAGCCTAAGTCTTTCTTTCCAAGGCAATTCTATACAGGAACACTCCACGAGGTTAATCAAACAGTAAAGTCATCAAAAAGTACTCGGCCAATCCCACCTTCTTCAGGCATGGAATACATCACACCCATATATCATAAGCTCTCCAAAATCAGTAGAACAGTTCCATTACAAAAAATTCTAGACTGGGGAGTGGGGGGGAATGCATGTACCAAAAGCAAATCATTGCAAATTACAAGTATAATGTAAAATGTTAGATATTCAAAAAAGATGCATCCCCAAAACAGGATCATGGATATTTTTAGGTAAATGTCAAAAATGCCCTAAATTTGTAGAAAAAAAATAAAAAAAGCACCCGCAAACAGCTGCAAACTGTCTTGTTCTACCCAATAGAAAAGGCAGTGCCTTTCAGCCATTCAAAGTGCTAACAAAAACAATAGTCTATAGCACTCGTTAGGAGCGATTCAAAGATCGGTATTTCGTCCTCATGTTTGCGGGTGTACCTGGAATTGAAACTGGCTACTAGGTTCCTGATTTACCTCTTCTGCTATCGTGGTGGGGCCGAATAGCAGGGACACTCATAATGATATGTAATCCAAAAAAAAATAATAATAATAATCTGTATATCGGTGTGAAACTTATATAATACCCAACCAGCCAAAAGACAAACAAGAAAAAACAAAAGGGCGCCTAAAAAGCAGGGCACCATATGCTTTCAGTACATTAAAGCCTCAAAACAGCAAGATGCTGCAGACATGAACTCAAGCAGATCACTCGAGCAAAATCAACCAGAAACCTTAATCATGGATTAATCACCCAATTCATCAGATCTAACATAAATTTGAAATAAATCAATAAGTGAACAGAAGCTCTCTAAAGGAGTGAACAGATCAATATTTGAATGAAATAGTAGAAATCCTGCAAAAGTTCCAAGAGGCACCTGTTCGGCAGTTGATGATTGTGCTTGAAGCTGCCTATTTCTTTCCTCCAAACTCTTCTGCAGTCTACACATCTCGTCCTCCATGTTCTTGGCTTTTGTCTCGGCTTCCTGTTAAATCCCCCAAAGATCAGATCAAAGGAAAGCCAAACCAAAAATTTGACGGCCCACAAACAAGACAACCTTTACAGAGATGAACAAAAAGATTGAAATGATTTCATTTCACAAACAAAGGCATAAAGAAACAAATCACTTGCCTGTCTCGTTAGGGTTTCGCGAGCAAAAGACTGCTCCTGAGAAGCGAGACGGCACCGAACCTCCTTGAGTTCCGCCGCCAGCGACACGACGTTTCGCCGGAAGCTCTGCTTCTTCTCATTCAGATCCTTCAACAACGGGTCAATATCTTTCCCCCCTGAACTCGCCATCGCCAGGAACACTAATTCAAATCAACACACATATTCGGTGTGGTACTCCTTTGACGAAGAGTCGAACCCAGATTGTAGGCGAAGCTACAGCCACATCTCTGCATGTGATTGGAGTAGTTACGCGTTCAATACGAGCATTAATTGTGACCTCTAAAAAACAAAAGAAAAGAAGAAAATTTGAAATACAGTAATTTTCAAGAACAGTAAATCGGCTTTGAAGATTTTAAAGTGAAATTCAAAAACAAACCGAGACGGATAGTCTCTTGGAGAGCTTCTAGGCCACATATTTTCTTCCATAAAGCCGCCATGAAATCACAAAAAAAAACTCGATTCTTAACAAGCAAACAAACACTAGCTGCAGTTCAATTTTCTACCTGAACAAGCAACAATACTTCCAAGAAACTAAGTCAACATATATTGACAAACATATAAATATTCACATAATATGTATATATATAATAATACTAACAACCAGATCTGTAATTTGCATGTAAGCATATAGATACATAAAACAAACTATATATTCTCAAAGATCACCAAACACAGCATACATCTGAACATATATACAAATAACAACATAATTCCAGGCTAGAGAATGATTGAGAAAGAAGAAGGAAAGAACACATGCTGTACCGTACAGGTGTTCGATTGACGATAATCAAACAGCTCCGCAATCGCGTAGAAGCAGCGATTCAAAAAGATAAGATTGTATATAAGGACAGCGACAAGCAACGGAACAGAAACGAAGGGAGAGCAGTCGGATTCAACGGCGGAGATCCATAAGCGGCGTTCGATCGGACGGAGAGGAGGAGAGGCGAGAGGCGGAGATGGTGGGCGTGAGTAGAGGCGATTCCTGCAATCAAGCTGCAGTATCTGAAGAGGTTCGGATTCGAGCGTTATTCGAAGGGTGGGCCCGAATCGGAGGTCCGAGCCTTGGGTTCGGAGATGACAAATTCCGAGCCCGGTCTTTGACTTGAGCGCGGCAAATCCAAATTTTGGACTGGTAGATGCCTTTGACGACGTGGCTGCGTAAGGACCGTTCGATATCTACTGATTGAAAAGAGATAAAAGTTAAAAGATTCCGACGTGGCCTAATCATATGACGCCGCGTGTTTCGTGCACCTGTTCAAAAACAACCTTTTGTTTTGGGTTGCCTTTGATGTATGGACGGACATGTCTCAAAGCAGCCATTTTCAAATGTCTCAGAATGTTGTTTCAGTGTTTCTCAAATCTTTCCTATACTGAAATTTTAAAAATATTTTTAAGTTATTTTTATAATTTTATAATCATTTTAATATCGTTTTGTAATATTAAACAAATATCAAAAACGTGTTTCTGATTTAAAAACTAACCAAGTTTTATCTGATAATAATTTTCTTTTTGTAAATTTAAATCATAGTTGGATGATAGAATTTATGTTATTTGAATGTATTATATAATTATTTTTTATTTTTAAATTGAATAATTATCTTTTATAATTTTTTATATTAAAAAATATATTTATAAAAAGATCTCTATATTTTTTTATTTATGTATTTCTATTTTTTAAATATTATTTTCTCGTTTTCATTTTGTATCGTATTCATTTTTTGTTTCTATTTTCATGCAATCTAATTGATTTTGCTTTTAATATCAATCTCTATTAATTTATGATAATGGTATTTGAGATCGATTATCACGTGTCACCTTAACAAATGGACCTCGGAAATAGAACTTCGAATTTGGCTATGTCGGGCCTCAAGAATACAACCTGCAAGACAAATGAGTGACGGGGCTAGAATCCCCCAAAGTAAACTCCAACGCTCAAGTCAGTAAAATAAATACTGGTAGTAGAAAATGTAAAAGTTAAAGACCTATCATACCTAGTGACTTCACCTCTATTTTTTATAAGCATATCTGTTATGGGGTATTCAAGATAAAATCTGAGATGGGCGGGCACGACTCCCAAGAACCCCTTGTCAAGCCGGAACGGGTCTCGCGATCTGGCCCAAATTTGTTGGACTCCACTCCGAATTATGGACTTGTCACATATCAATCTCTCTGGCGATTCACATGACGAGCGAGACTACTAGCGCGTAGAGTATTCTTATAATTTAAATAGTACCAAATCAATTTATCATCAACTGAAGCAAAAGATATGACCCTGTTAACATTAACACCAATGTAATTATCATTAATATCAGTAAGGGAAGGATGGAAACTTATATCAAATTCAACAAGAATAAATAAATCTTGAAGGTTTGATACCGGAAGGCCCATCGAAATTTTTTTGTTTTGAAGAATGGTTTGAAGGTCAAAAATTGAGGTTTAACATATTTATTTTTAGTATTTAATTTTTTTATTAATTGATAAAAGATATATTATATTTTAAAATATTTTATTGAGTGGTACGAGTATTTAGTATTAAAAATAAAATACATTAAATATATATTACCCAATACGCAAAATCTTTTTTTTAATTAATTATGGTTAAAACGTAATAAGTATTTATTTTCAAACAATATAAATAATCTATTTATGAAGAGTTTTTATACAATATGCTTTTTAATTATTTAAAAATTAAAATAATGGTCTAATAAATGTACAGTACCTTCAAATAATATATATTTATTACGCCTTATATTTAGTAAAGGATATCAGTAGCTTAGTGTTAGGGGTACACAAAAGTTTGGTTTAATCAAAATAATCGAACTGAACCAATCGAAATTGTATGTTCTGTTTAGTTTCAACTAAGGATTAGTTTGGTTTTATTATCAAATTTGACAATTTCGATTATTTTGGTTCGATTTAGTTTTTGTATTGAAAAAAATAGAAATAATTGAACCAACCGAAACTTTCAAAATTTTTTTTCGGTTTGTTCAATTCAGTTTTTTGGTTTTTTTTTTATTTGTTTAGTTTTTTGGGGTTTTTTTAGTTTTTCAATCAGTTCAATTTTTTCGTATTTATTCTATTTTTTTAGCTTTTGATTTGTTTGCTTTTTTTGTTTATTCGATGAGTTCGGTTCAATTCAATTTTTTACACAATCTATTTAGTTTTAGTATTTCGGACCGTTTGATAAACAAACAGACAGAATACTCCCTCCCTATTTAGGGACACTCTATAAGTGTACTTACTACACTTTATTTTCAGCATTAATATACTTTCATTAGTTGATAAAATATTTTAAAATATAATATATTTTTATCAACTAATAAAAGTTTTTAGCAATAAAAAAATATATTAAATGTAACTTAACGAGGGTCTCCTTAACAAAATCAAAAATTCAAAATTCAAAAATAAAATATAATTTGTTAAATTTAATGTCACCTTAATTTTGTACAGGTATTGATTTGGTAATTTATTGCATATGGAGAATGCATTTAGTGAGGTAGATTGATGTCATGAGTCTCGTGACACATTTAAAATTCAAAATTCTCTCATAAAGCGTTACCTTTAATATTTAAATAACATACCTATATGACTTTAATTTAAGGAGAAAATGACCATTAAAATTCAAAATTCTCTCATAAAGCGTTACCTTTAATGTTTAAATAACATACCTATATGACTTTAATTTAAGGAGAAAATGACCATCAATGGAGAATTGCACAATTTTTGTAACTGATAAATCTAATGGGATTATGATTTGTGATTTTTGGTTTTTTTGGGTAGTTAAAGGGAGGGATCCACCACTAATGTAATAATCGTGTAGTTATAGCAATTTTGCCCTATTAAGATTATTCGGTTTGGACTATAATTATTATCTAAAAATCTAGTCGTCACCTTGACTCTACCACAATATATAGTGTTGAGAATCGTACATGCACTCAGTAGGGGTGTGCATTTGGTACCCAAATGCTAAAATTAAATAGATTGAAATTATATAAAAAATTAAATCGAACCTACTAAACAAATACAAAAATCGAAAAAATTGAACAATACGAAAAAATTGAACTAACTGAAAAAATCGAAAAGTTACATGCGTAAGTTTTCAAATTATTTGAATAAGGTTTCCAAATTACTTAAGTAAATAGTAAAATTATGCAAATAATTCTATATAGTACTTGACTAAAAAAAGAATTAGTCGATTATTTTTTGAATAAGAGAGGAGCTATAAGACCCACCATTTATTACTCGAATATCTTTGAGATTATATGCGAATAATTCAATTATTACTTAACTAATGAACAATATTAGTTGAATAATTCATGAAATTATGTGAGTAATTACTACATCGTACTCAATTAACATACAATATTAATCGAGTAGTCAAAATTCTACTTGAGTAATTGGTCGGCTCAATTATTTTGATTTTTTTCAATATAAAAATTGAATCGAATCAAAATAATTGAAATTGTCAAATTAAAAATCGAACCGAACCGACTCTTAACTTGAACCAAATTGAACTGACAATTTCAATCGGTTCAATTCAATTATTTTGACAAAATCAAAATTTTGCTCACCCTAACTATTAAGTCTACCACCAAAAAATTTGGATTGTCACTCATGCAATAAATATAGTGTTGAGAACTATACATACCCTCACTATTAAGTCATTATACTTTAGTCTCCAAACCAAATTGGTTACTTCACTTTCAAAATGGTTAAATAAGCTGTTGTATTTTTAAGGGTTGTGGTCAAACTTGTCATTATACTTTGAAAAAAGCCAAACTACAATTATGTGAGGTTCTTCAAATGTGCATTTGTATCATAGGCCTAGTGAGAAACCCCCTCAATGGGGAGAATGAGAGCCTTGTGAGCTGAGATGCACCATGTAAGACAATGCAGGGTAATAGTTGTCTCTCTTCTCCCTTGTAATTTCTTGAAAGAATGGCTCAATCGGGTGTGCAACGTTTGTCGTACAAGTTGTTAATGTATAAGGTGTCTTTCCGGGAAGACTATATTGCCCGGCAGACCTTATCATTGTTGCTTTCAAGGAGAACATCTTATATTGGGAGAATTGCACTTCCTTCGAGGGAACTTTCTCTTCTTCCAATGATTTAGTTATTTTAAAAATTAATTTAATTGAAATAAATAAATTGTCAAAATTATTCAAAATAATTAGAATAATTAAAATTAATAAAAAAATAACTAATGTCAATAAAGTTTAGTATGAACATAAAACATTTTAGAAAATTTACAAAAATGTTATTTGGACACTTAAAAATAACACTTGATATAACGCTATTGTATTGATATATTATATACTTCTATTGATTAGACATGCAATATAATACACAATACATGAGTATCTCACTAAGTGTTATTTCTAAATATCTAAAAAATATTTTTGGAAAATTTAATCTTAAATAAATAATGTTCATATTTAGTGGTTAATTGGTTTTGTGTGTATATGCTAAGTTTCACTGAAACGAAAATAGAAAAAAAATATGATACGAAATGTTGACAAGGAAATGATATTTTTTTAAAATGTATGATACGAAATGTTGACAAGGAAATGATATTTTTTTAAAAAGTAAGAAACATAAATGCGGGAAAAACACATAAATAAAAAATATATATGGGCCTTTTGTAAATATAATTTTACTATAAAAATTATAAAAAAATAGTTATTGAATCTAAAAAGAAAGCATAAATTTCATAATACATACAAACAAATATAAACACAAGTTTTATTATTCATAAATCATGACTTACTAATTAAAAATAAATAATAAACTTAAATAAAGAAACTAATCAAATATAATACAAAATAATCAAACATAACATCATCTAACCTCTTTTTGAACTGGAAATTCCATCTCTAACCTATTCGGAAATGCGTTTTCAATCATTTTTTAATATTACAAAATTACCCCCAATTTTTATTTTTTGTTGATATTTCCCAGTGTTTCAATATGAAAAAAGTTTTAAAAATGTCAAAACGACACCCTTGAGGTGTTTCGTGCATCATAGTGTATATAATGTGAGAGATGGAAATTCAATCTTAAGTCCAATCTCGCAATTGGTTTGGACTAGACCACATGGTTATCTTTTATCAAGTTCGACCCAATAAGCAGGGCCTGCTAATGTATACATACAATTATATGTACACATCTAGTATGTATGCATTATACTGGATACATATGTATACACTGTACAGTCCATATATATGTGTAATATATATGTAGTATATACATTACACACTACGGCATATGTATCACATGTTGTGGGTCTGTGTGTGAGTATGTGCTCTAGTGTCCCACATCGACTGTGTAAAGAGAAAGGAATGGGTATTTATACTCCTTCCTTACACTTGGGGTTAGGCCTTAAGGGGCACCTAGATTTTGTAAACAGGCGAGCCCTTAGGCCTTCATACGCTCTCGTCCGTCCAATCGATAAGGTGGGTCGGCTGTCTATATATAGAGCAGACTTTCAAGTAATTACTTTATGTCACTTTAGTTGCTTCAAGCGTCAAAAATTTATGTCGACGATCAATGCTGGCTTGAATAACACGACTGCTCGGTGCCCTTGACTCAACTATATAAGGTTGGTCGAGCTTTGTTGTTTGCATCACCCATTTCAAAATTATTTCAATTTTGTATCTCGATTGTTTGTCTGTCATAGAGAACAAATACCTTAGAGAAGTTCTACTAGATCAGACTGTTCATGGTCATCGTTTGCCAAAGCTGACTATTGTATCCTATGTGGACAGTCATCGGAGCTTGCCAGTGACTGGAGCAAGGGCGTTTCTATCTTCAGGATAGCGTTTTCCAACGTGCCTCAGTCGTCAATTTCCTTCTGCTTCCTACTGAGTTTCCTATTCCAGTGGTGTACTTGCCGAATCGTTATCCTCCTGTTGTCGTTGCTTCATCAGAATCTGGGTTTGTAATATTGTATATCTTTATTTGCTTGTTGTTATTATACTGAAGTATACTGTTGTGGATTTTTCCTAATGGGGAGTTTGCTATAATCAGTGCCATTTGTATACAATTATTGTTACTGTTTCAACATTCTAAAGACAAAAAGAAAGGAAATAATAAAAAAAAAACATATGGCTTCCATCCTTACCAATGTTACTGCTGCCACCGCATCGACCTCTACTACAGACGTGCATAGCACAATTTATTATGGAGTTAAAATTTATCGCTTTGGATATAGCAGGTGAAGAACAGAATAGCTTCGAAATTTCCTTAAAGACATTCTGTTATGGCCAAATCCTGTAAACGCCATATGTATCTATTGTGACAACTTAGCTGCTTTGATACGAGTTAAAAATAATGTTTACAATGGGAAGTCAAAACATATAAGACGTAGGCATAATACTATAAGGTAGCTTCTTACCAACGGAATAATCTCCATTGACTATGTAAAATCTAAGGAAAATTTGGCCGATCCTTTGACCAAATGAGTGACAAGAAAGCAAATTACCTATACGTCTAAGGGAATGGGGCTAAAGCCCGTGGAATGAATTTTTCAATGGTAACCTAACCTAGTTGACTAGAGATCTCAAGATCTGGGTTAAATAGGCAAATTGGCTGGAATAATTTATAGTCAACACATTAAGGAACTTATAATTTCTTCCCCAGTTCCTAGTAGAGAAGAAAGTATGTGATCTGTCAGTGATACATGTAGTATTGATATCTTGTTAAAAGTGGAGTAACGACAGAGTACTCTTAATCAATGATTACCTATGTGAGAGTTGAAGTGGGTCGCTTCTATGATAACTATTCAAAGGGCTTGGGTTCTTTAGAGCTCTCATGAATTCAAGATGTCATCCAGGACCAAAATGGACACAATCATATAAAATTCATTCGTATAAGATGAGTTGTGTGTAATATATATTGTCTTGATTTACCACAAGAAGGATAGTTCAAGAGCTGACTTCACTATTTTTTTTGGTAAGTTCGATGGATATTCAATAAGGAAGGCTCAAGTCCAAAAGACACCTTAACTGACACATAACTTGTTTGTTTGCTCTCCATGGCGTCGTGTTAGTTTATTTGTTTTAGCACACTTACACTCATGCAAGGGATTGCTGTGGGTCTATGTGTGAGTGTAAGTGTGAGTGTGTGCTCTAGTGTCCCACATTGGTTGTGCAAAGAAAAGGAAGTGGGTATTTATACTCCTCCCTTACACTTGGGGTTTGGCCCTAAGAGGCACCCAAATTTTGCGAGTGAACGAGCCCCTAGACCCTCGCACGTCACCGCTCATTTGGTCGGTCAAGTTGGATGTCAATATATAAATTTGTTATATAATAAAATTTTAAATAATAATTATTTTATTTTCCTTTCTTCCCTTCCACATTTTCCATTGACATTTTATTTTTCAAGCACATTGGGATTCCAAGCAAACTTCCAAGTAATTACTTCCTATCGCTTTGGTTGCTTCAAACGTTGGAAATTTATGTCGACGATTAATACTTGCTTGAATGACACGACTACTCAGTGCCCTCGACTCAGCTATATAAGGTTGGTCAAGCTTTGCTGTTTACATTGCCCATTTTAGAATTCTTTTGAGTTTGTATCTCGACTATTTGTTTATCACAAAAAGCAAGTGCTTTAGAGAAGTTCTGTCAGATTTAGGCATTTGTGGTTATTGTTCACCAAAGTCGAACATTGTATCCTGCGTGGAGAGTCATCGGAGCCTGCAGTGGCCAGAGCAGGGCATTTCTATCTTTAAGATATCGCTTTCCAGTGTGCCTCAATCGTTGGTTTCCTTCTACTTCTTGTCAAGTTTCCTATTTCAGTGGTGTACTTGTCGAATTGTTATCCTTTTGTTGCCGCTGCTTCGCCAAAATCTGGGTTTACAATACTATATATCTTTATTTGCTTGTTGTTATTATACTGAAGTATACTATTGTGGAATTTTCCTTATGAGGAGTTTGCTATAATCAATTCCATTTGTATACATATTATTGTTACTGTTTCAACATCACATACATTGTTGTATGTATGACAATACGTAAATTGGACCGGTCCGATCCAGTTTGGTCTTACCCTTTTCGGTTTGATCTTTAATCCAAATTTTGATCTTGCCTAGGATTAATTGAACACCCCTATACAGTTAAAAAAAATAAAACGTGCTTAAGATTATTCTATAAGTTTTTAAAACATATTGCGTGAATTCAATCAACACAAATTACGTATATATGATCTCGTTTTACTAGAGTTTGAATTCTCATAACAAGTGAACTAGTATAGTTTGCTTTACCATTGTACTAATCCTTAAATGGTATTTGGTTAGATAGCATGTGTTAAAATAAACAAAATAATGGAGTATCAAGATAAGACTAGAATGTTTTCCGAACTAAGATATAAAATTGTCAAGATAAGACTGAGAAGTATTTCAAGATTTTTATGGAACTATTTGTTAAATTTTTTGAAATGTACTAGATGACACAAGCGTCATTTTTCTCTTATTTGTAAGGATCAAGATATATTTATCTTGAGGGAGGGAGAGATAAGTATATCTAGAAAAATCAAGATAAGAAATCACATGACTTCTTTTTTAAGTGTTATTAGATAAGTTTAACAAACACGTTGGAAAGGACAAACATTCGAAATGCTTCCCATATTTACTCTTTTTCACTTCATATCTTGATTAACAAATAATGTTTTAAGATTTAAAGGTAGTTAAGATAAATTTAAAATTATTTATCAACTTTTTGAAACTACTGGAAATGTTGAGATGGTCAGGTTGTTGTCTGATTTTAAAGCTAGTGGACTAATGATTTGTAAAAGCTTTATATGGTTAGCTTTTGATTTCTAAAGCCTTAAAGTTGAGCAAGCAAAAGACTGATATACCCTTAAACAAATTTCAAAATTTTAACCTATGCCCTTTTGTCTTCCTTATTATTGTTTGCTAGTTGTAAGTCATAACTACCATGGTTATAAGTCGTAACTACCATCAACCATCACCATTACAGTTGCCATCTCTTATAGTAGCAATAGTTCATTAAGTTTCGTATTGCTTTCGATTCCAAAATTGCTTGAATCCAACAAGTTAATGGGTTTCATTGGTAACTAGGATGCTTTCCCAATCACCAGTAGAGGCTTTTGTTTTTTTTTAAATTTATTTATGCATGATTATATTGATATAAATATATTTTTCACACCTTTTAACCAAACAAGTACTTAGAGTAGAACAATGACGCTTTAACAACCAACAAATCTTTTTATCTTGCGAGAGATGCTTTTGATATTTGAAATTGTTTTTGTTCGAACACAATAATAGAACTTATATTGAGGAATTCCTTTTCAAGCTACAAGAACTCTACAAAAATGAAATCAATCAGAAGGCACAAGGTATTTTCCTATGCAAATACTCTAATATCTAAGTCGAATTCATTAAAATCAAAAGAAGTTGTAGAGCTCTTGAATGAGTAAAATTGACTTACTTAGGAGGATGAATCCATCTCTATATATAGATGAAATTGATGGGAAATGATAACAATCATTGATATTTAGGGATCAAGATTACTTCGAATACTCCTTATTCATTATACTTGTTTTAACCTAGTCTTCAAAATAGTTCCCCCAAGAAGATCTTCAAGGGACGTGCTCACTTTTATATAGGTATCCATGCTAGGAAGGCATCCTTGAAAAGGCCTAATCAATAGCTAAGGCCAAAGTCAAATTATAATAAAAAATAAACTAAAATTAATAAAAAAGAAAAAAATGAAGAAGAAAGCATAGCAAGGTAGCGCCTACCCTAATAAATAAGGGCCGACAGCCTTGCTAATGGATCTTTTTTACTGTGCAAGGGGCCCATATTGCACGCATGAGCCTACCGTTGTGCCCACGCGGCCCTCCACAACCCTTTCGTGCAGTCACTTTCTACCAACCTTGTCGATCGCCTACCACACGTGCATCCTCAACAGCCACCTACACTAGTTGCATGCCTCGCACACCTTAGAGTGCCCACGACTAGTTATTCACATGCCCTAACCATGCCATGCACCCTCACATCCCTCGTAGCCTTTCACACACATCCGTCTTCAGAAGCCCACCCTTGAGTAGAGGATTCTTCAGCGTGCACGCCTCAGTCACATGCACGCCCATGCAAGCCCATTTGTCGCACGCCCTTCGACTGACACACCTGCGTGCCTCCTCATGTTGTGCTACGTGCCTTGCCACACCATGCATCATGCCACGTGTTCCTTCTTTATGAGCACACCTTTAGAGCATGTTGCCTCATGGCGGTAAGGCCAGCCTCCTAGGGCTCTCCTTTCTCACAGGACCTTTCCCGCCTTGGAAGGGTTTTTCACCTTGATCCCTCCATGCATGCCTAACCTCAAGACCACTGGATGTAGTAGGGGAGTCATGTGCTCCTTACATTCGTGTGTCACGTGCCAATCACGTGTCCCAATCACACCTGACCTCTATAAATACCCATTAATCCCTAGACCACTAACAAACCATTCCAACCACAAAGCTTTTTTCTCTACCCTTCCGTGTCACTTACCTAAAGGGTTCACCTAAACAGTTCATTCACACTGCTAACATGCGCACTTCTTTACAATACACCCATGGACCTTATCTGCACAACACACCTAAGCATACTACAACTAGACATCTCTACTTCTTCATAACCTATACTGACTTAGGCATCGGGGGGCTCACGTAGAAGAAATCCCCACATGCTTTCTAACTGTTTTTTTAAAGGGAATCACCAATACTATGGTATGGGCAAAAATAGATTTTTTTTCGTGTATTAGATACACACAGCGAAATATAATATACACATCATACATAGCTTGGGTATTTAAGCAACACGCATATACAACAAATAATGCATAAATAAATGCATACATGTTGCCTGATGAAGGGATGAAATACAAAACTGGTTTCTGTATTGAGACAGAGTCCACCTCACGTTGTGGTGATCCTAGTTGGTCCACACCTAATATGCAGTAGGGTATCGTTCCGGTTGCCTCTTCACGTGCTAGACATAGAGGATCTACGTATCACCAGTGCCTGTGTCTCTAAATTACGCGTGTAACAGTTACATGTATAATTTCTATGAATATACAGACTGAAGCAAAAAGAAAAAGAAGAAAAGCAACCTTAGAAGAAGAGAAGAGAGAGACAGAGACAAAAGCTTTGCCTCTACTCTTTTTAAACCAATCTCTCCCATTTTCTTTTATCTTCCGTGCAACCCTCCCTCACCCTCAATTATTATTTCAATAATTCAAGAGGTTACTATGTGATTTTACTATGCATTTTCACTATGCACTATACACCATGCACTATACAAATTTCGGCGCCACTTCTTATTGTGCAATTTTTAATTGATTTCATACTATGCACTATGCACTATTACTATACACTATGCATTTCAACTATGCACTATTGGCAAGGGCCAATGGTCAACATCTGACCAATCAATTCCAGAGACATTCTTGGACACACAATGTCAATACCAAATGCAATACTATATGGTGTGTGACTTTCTAGGTTCATTATCCACCAGTAATCAAATAACACCAAAATCATTTTCAATATCGATCAACCCCTTGACCTATCAATGAAACTTCTCCAAATCCCCACGACTTTTTGAGAGTTCTTGAATAGCTCCTAGTAGCGGTTCAGGACAGTATAAGTGGTAGTGAAGTCTCAGTTCAAGTTAACCTATTACAGTTGACGATTACCATGTGCATCATTCTTCCATTACCTAACGTCCCAACTGAGTGAGAGTCATGGAGTGACAAAGTCACAAACTCAGTAACTATGTGTCAGACCTCATTAATGTGACCAGATGACACCTCAAGAAACACCTTTCCTAACTTTTAATCTGCCCTGACCAGGGATTATTCTATCACATTAATAGTAGATCACATAGAACGTTCACCCCATCAAATACTGATGAGGGTGACGGATCCTATTCCCAACACCTGTCTCCATATACCAGTAATACGGAATCACATAGATGAACGTTCTCACCTCCCAATTGGATGGTTCAGTTCATTAGCAAATCTCGCACACCAATACACAAAACAACCACATTGGTTTAAGTCTAAGGATCAATACACCATTGCAAGCTGATGGCATGACCATTATCCACCAGGCCATGTGGTTAGTCATTGACGTCATATTCGGTTGATTGTTTCCTAACGACCACTTGCAGGTTTACCAGTGATATCTCATGTCATATGGCACGTGACACGCCATCCTCCCATCAATATCCCCATATTGAATGAGATAGTAACCTATGTGCTAGTCCATACTTGATTAATCAAAGTCCTCATTCAAAGAATCTAAGGACTAGGAATAGTTTAAGATATTTTGTAACCAGATAATCTTGTCACACAATCTCAACACTTTGAGAATAAGATTCTCATATAGAAGATCTAAGGTCTCATTCATATAATTAATTGAAGAAAATACGAATGAAAAAACCTTGTCTTTTATAGATTTATACAAAAACACAATTAATGCATTAAAACAAGCCCGCTAAATGTCATCCAAATCTAGTATCATGGCACACAACACTAACACTTTTACCCCACAGACCTCTCTAAAGACTCATTTGCAGACTCAACAGGCATCTTTTAGAGACTGATCCAAGTTACCCTTGTAACACCCTACCTTCTAGGGCGTTAAAATATATGCTAGGATATATATATATATATATATCTCAAACATGAATCACAATAAATCCTCAACATAACCTTTATAGATTAACACACCCAAACATAGAGAATGAATGATATACTTTAAACATAAGTGAAAGTAATATCAGAACCTGTAAAGAATCTTGAAAACATAACATACGTGGATACTTACACATCATTCACCCAACATAACATTACAAATACTATTAAAGCCTAAACAATACAGTCGAATGAAATAGATGGTCCTATCCCCGCATGAGACCCACAAAATTTCCGTCACGTTCATGTCTCGATCACCTGTTTGCCCTTCAGGCTGCTTGCCTCGCCTGGAACGTGGAATATTCCAGGGACATAGTCCAAATATTAAAAGATGTGTAATCTTCTAAGAGAGGGTTAAAATAATCATGAATGAATGATGCATGGACATATATAAACATATACCCTAGTGTAACTTTCTTGGCCTGACAGCTCGACATGGAATCCTAGGTAGAATCTCGAACTTTTGCAGGATTATCTTAACGTTGTTCCATCAATTTCCCTTGGGAAATTACGGCTACACTATCAGGGTGACATCCCAATCCCATGCACGAGTTTCAATATAATAATAATATCGTGCCATGCGAATATCATGACTTTCCATGCAATTAAATATTAACAAATATGACAAAGATGATCATAACATAAATAAATATCATGCATAGTAATAGTAATCATGTCATATATGGGTATTTGGGACAAAATCGCTCACCTTAAAATAGAAATTCGGCTTGCCTCGATTTGTGTGTCAATCTAAAAAATAATGCAAATCGTCAAGATCTTTGGCCAAATCACTTTATGCCCAATCATTTCCAAGAAAAATCAATAATCTAATTTTTTTCAGACTTTTTCTTATTTTTTCTCTATTTTTCGTCTATTTTTCATAATTATAAATTTTTCTAAAATTCAAAATAAATACCTAATTAAGTAATTTATTCAAATTTTATTCATTAAAATACTAAAATAACATTTCTAATCTTTAGAAAAATTTTGGGAATTTTCCAAAACCTCTTCCTATTTTTTTCTAATTAACTTTTATTTTAAAATTTTAAAATAATTATTTTCTCATGAAATTTCTCAAATAAAAATTCATAAAAGTAAGATATTATTTTTTCTTGTATTTCTAGACATTTTTTCAGAATTTTATCCCTCTTATTTTTATTTTTAATTTATTTTTCTTTATTTTTAGCATTTAAAATAATAAAAATTACTTTCGATCGTCTTTTCCCACGCCGGCACACCAGAAAATCAAACGGCTTATACCAAAAGATAGCCCACCTTGAATTGATCACCCTGACCAAATTTGAGCTTGAAAGAACACCCCAAAAACCTCTCTTCGGGCAAAAATCAGTCCGACTCTAGCAAGATTTGATTTTTCCGGCGAAGCTCAATTACCCCTTCAAACGGACTCCAAATGGTCTCAAACGTTCCAGATCAAAGATCCATGACCTCAGGATAAAAATCCCTATGGTATTAACCCTCGAATCATTCTCTAACCCCTTAGATCTGAAGGTTAAACTTTTGGAAAAAAACTTTCAATTTCGACCCCTATTTATACTCAAAATTGGACCTTAGAAATGGCTAATAATCGACACAATGAACACCCCAAGTACTAACCCATCCACTTTTGGCCACAATGGATCTAATCCAAAGCCAAAAATTGATAAAAATCATCCAACTACTTCATTAACATTGAGCCGAAATTTAGATACCATTCTTACTCGATTTTGGCTAATGGCCATAGCCAATCGACTCACCATCACGAGGGCCACCCATTGGCGAGCTTCCCGACAGTCGGTAGGCACTGCCGGCAATGACAGTGACGACCGACCAAGCCCATCCCCTACTTTTGAGAAATTGCACTTTAGCCTCCAAGAAAATTCCAAATTTCATTATAACCTTACCTTTGCACCCCTAAAGAATCTAAAAACTCTTATAGGCCACTCAAGTTCTAAAATTTCCATTTACCCCTCAAAAACTTAGAAATTACGTCGCTTTGGTCTCCCTCGGGTAGTTTTAAGAAATTACATTTTGGCCCAATTTATCGATTTTATCAAAAATCCTTTTGTTTTCAACTCGAAACCACTTAAGGGTTATTCCTTACACAAAATTTAACTCCTCTAAGGGCTCTGTTAACTTTCGAGAGTCCCTTTTGGAAATTCAGTTTCTCAGGTTGAAACTTCGTTGTACCGAAAATTGCCTCGAATTTGACTTCTTTTAATGTTAAAAATCATGCCTCTAGACACTCGATATGAGAATACCCGATTCCTTAGGTATCTCATCTCCTGGGCCCTCCCTCTGACTGATTCGATCAATTTTTTGGGCTATTCTGATACCAATTTCCACAAAACCTTGATTTTTGCTTACAAATCCCTATTTCAAAAGTGACCCAAAGGTCTTGGGTATTACAACCCTTGCCTCTTCAGTGCTTTCTCCACTTGTTCCCTCGAACAACGAGTCGAGCCCTCGACTGTCGGTCTCCTCCGACAACTCCTTACTATTTTTTCTCGCTTGGCTCAGCCGATTGTTTGTCAAGATTTCTCTACATACAAATTCAATTGTTATATTCTGACAACAATACTATTATATGTATTGTTGTATACATTAAACAATTATATGCATACATCCAATATATGTGTAGTATACCACATACTTATGTATACACTATACAACGCATGTAAATTGAACTAGTCCGATCCAATTTGGTCATACCTATTTTCGTTTGATCTTTAATCCAAATTTTGATCTTGACTAGGATTAATTGAACACTCCTATGGTGTTAAAAAAACAAAACATACTTAAGATTCTATAACTTTTAAAATATATTGCGTGAATTCAATTGACACAAATTGCATATATATATGATCTTGTTTTACAAGGGTTTGAATTCTCATGACAAAGTAGACTAGTATAGTTTGTTTTACTATTGTACTAATCCTTAAATGGTATTTTGGAACTATTGAAAGTGTTGGGATGGTCAAGTTGGTGCCCGGCTTTAAAGCTAAGAGACTAGTGATTTGTGAAAACTTTATATGGTTAGCTTTTGATTTCTAAAGTTCTAAAGTTGATGGAAAAAGTTAAAGTTAAACAAGGAAAAGACTAATATATCCTTAAACAAATCTAAAAATTTCAACCTATGCCCCTTTATCTTCCTTGCCATTTTTTTGCTAGTTGTAGCTGTTGACTGCCATCACCATTACAGTTGCTATTGCCTATACTGGCAGTAGTTTGTCGGTTTTGTATCACCATTGTTTCTTCTCTATCTCTTTGGGTTCAGAATTGTTGGAATCTAACAATTTGGAACCTTTAGAACCAATCGCTAATGGGTTTCATCGACGATTGAGATGTTTTTCCAATCATCGATAAAGGCTTCGGGTTTTTATTTTTTTAATTTTTTTATTTATGATTATATTCATATAAATATATGGTTTATACAAATATATCATTAGATATATATATATATATATAAATGTATTAACAAAGCATAAATTTAAACATAAATTTTTAAATCATAAATGTATTTTTTAGAATAGAACAACGATACTTTAACAACCAACAAAGTTTTTTATCTTATGGGAGATGCTTTCGATATTTGAAATTGTTTTTGCTTGAAAACAATAATAAAACTTATACTAAGGAATTTGTCTTCAAGCTCTAAGAAGTTTACAAAAACGAAATTGATCAGAAGACAATACTCCAATATCTAAGTCAAATTCATTGAAATCAAAGGAAGTTGCAAAGCCCTTAAATGAGTAAAATTGGCTTACTTAGGAGGATGAATCCTCCTCTATTTATAGATCAAATTGATGGGATGTGATAACAATCCCTGATATTTAGGGATCAATATTACTTTGAATATACTCCTTATTCATTATACTTGTTGTAACCTAGCATTCGAAACAATTCTCTTGAAGAAGTTCTCGGCAAGATCTTCAAGGGAGGTGCCCGTTTTCGTATAAGTATTCGCGCTCGAAAAACGTTCTCAAAAAGACCTAAAACAAATACTTAGAATAGAATAACGAAGCTTTAACAACCAACAAAGCTTTTATCTTATGAAAAATCCATTTGAGATTTGAAATTGTTCTTGCTTGAAAACACTAAGGATGCGTTTGATTACAATGGTGGAATTTGAGTGGAAAGAAAATGAATTACAGGGAATTGAATGATCTAGAATTAAATTCTAAGGAAAATATCAATTGAAAGTGTTTGATTGGCTTAATTTTCTACCTAGAAATTGTTATATTTTTTCAACTTTTGGTATTTGATTGTTATAATTTTTCATAAAAATAATTATATATACACATGCAAATAATTAATAAATACACAAATTAATAATCAATACATAAAATAAATTAAATATACATACACAAAATATTTAAAAAATAAATTAATACATACAAAAATATATATACACACAGCAAAGAGGATGAAGAGCCGCTCCTGCCATCGCTGCTGTCAATGGCCGCCGCAGCCACAGTCGTCATCAATGGCTACCGTTGCCGCCCTCGCTGTTCACTCCTTGGTCGCGCACCGTCACTCCGTCGCTAGCTGTTGTTTGCTCGCCTTTTCTCTCGCTCGCTCCATCGCTGGCCGTAGATCACTCGATTTTTCTCTCTCTTGCTCGTCGCTCACACTCGCTCTCAGCCATGGCTTCCCACTAAGCTCCAATCGCTGCCCCTCCCTCTTTCTTGCTCCATCACTGGCCGTAGATTGCTCGCTCTCTCTCTCTCTTGCTTGTTACTCGCACTTGCTATCTCTCTCGCTCACACTCATTCTCAGCCATGGTTTCCCACTGAGCTCTAGTCGTTGCCCCTCCCCCTCTCTCGTTGCAAATCGAAGGTTTCCCTCATGCCTAGAAAACAATTTCTCTTCCCCACCCTAAGAATTTATTTTCCAGCAAAAGTGAGAAAAGAGGGTCACGTGACCCTTAAGTAAGAATTTAATTTACCTAAAAAATTAAGCAATAAAACACTACAAAAACTAGAATTTAGATGAAAAATAGTCATTTTCTATAAAAAATATGCCCAATCAACAAGCCCTAATAGAATTTATATCGTGGAATTCATCTTCAAATTTCAAGAATTTTGTAAAAATAAATGAAATTGATGAGAAGGCAAAGGAAAATGGTATTTTCCCTATAAATATTTTAATGTGTAAGTCAAATTCATCAAAATAAAAAAAATTACAGAACTCTTAAATAGATAAGTAAAATTGACTGACTTAAGAAGATAAATCCTCATCTATTTATAAATAAAATTGATAAAAAGATTTTAATATTCGTGGAGTACATTCTATCCATTGCCCAGTTGTCAAAGAAGATTTTAAAATTACTATTTACACTGCTCTACCTCGTCTCGTGGAGGATACCCACAAAGGTCAGATTCGTCATTGTACAAGAAATGCAAAAGGCTTTCAATTCCAGCCACTTTTTCCAAGCCAATTGGTTTATTTCTTTCCACTCCACGTGTACAGGGAAGACCGAACAAGGTCATTCTTGTAAATTTGGCGAAAGTTGCGTGGGCATTATCGTCAATGCAAGCCGCCCAATTGAGTTTTCCAATTTACACGGATGGCCGATCCTCCAATTGAAATCGTAATTTTCCAACCAAATCCATTTCATTCGATTACTTTTTATTAAATTAAATTTGATTTTATTACCCATCTTTTAATTTAGATTCCGCAATTAAAATTCTGATTCAGTTCGATTTTTGTTTTCCTTAATTTGATTTGGGAATTAAATTATTTTTATAACCGATCAAAATTATTTAATGCTCGCTGCTAAACAATAATGCATTTACTTTTAAGTTATGTCCGATTTAAAGTATTTAAAACAATGTCATTTGAAATTATGAATTTGAAATATTTATTATCATCGTTCGGAATTGGTCGATGGTGATTCGTAGATCCACAATGATAAAAATGAACACAAATGTAAAGAGAAGGAATAAATGAAGACCAATAATAGGTTACACACAAGGAAGTTTTTACGTGATTCGATCAGAATGATACATAGTCCACAACTGTTCTTTGGTTATTACGACAGAGTAAAAGTATATTATTATTATCCATGCTCCTTACAATGGTCTTTTTGACCCCTATTTATAGTGTGAGGTGTTTATAATTTTCATAAAATTCATAAATGGAAGGATAATGTCACGGGAGACAAAATGTCCTTATCAATTCCATAAAACCAAGAGTGAATTCCGTCTTATCTGGGATTTGGTTTGCCTCAAGTAAAATAGATGGATCATGTCTCCGTTTATTCAACAACTTTGTTGTTATGCGAGCTGAACGATTAGGCCAGTGAACTAGAAGCATCGATGAAACCTCATTTGGTTAGGCCAGCGAGCCAAAAACATCGTTGGGAGCTCGCTTGGTTCCGAGATCCGAGCTTGAGTTTCAGCGACTTGTGATCTTATTCTGACGAGTTTGGCCTTGGGCCTATTGGGTTTCAGGAAATTGGGCCTGGGTCGAGTCCAATCCATAAGAAGTGGTCTGAGAAATACCCATAATATTTATATTTTAAATTTTGATTCTATTCGATTTTAAATTATGTTTATTCAATTCTGGTAATTTAATTATTTTTATAATCAATCAACATTATTTAATATTCATCTTTAAACAACAAAGCATTTGCTTTAAGTTGCGTTTGGATAGGGATATTTGGAACGATGTCATTTGAAATAATTGTATTTTATTTTAAATCTCGATTCCATTTTGTTTTACATTAACTCAATTCGGTAATTAAATTATTTTTATTACCGATCAAAATTATTTAATGCGCATCGCTAAATAACAACGTATTTACTTTTAAGTTACATTTAGTTAGATGTATTTGGAATGATGCCATTTAAAAATTTGAATTTGAAATATCTGTAATTTAAATATGCATTCTATTATGTTTTAGATTCTATTAATTTATTTTTATAACCGATCAAAATTATTTAATCCTCATCGCTAAACAACAATGTATTTGCTTTTAAGTTATGTTCGGGGAGAGGTATTTGGAATGATGTCATTTGAAATTCGAATTTGAAATATTTGTATTTTAAATTATGTTGGCCAAAAATAACATTATTTGAAATTTAAATGTTTTAATATATATATATATAAGTAAATAAAAATAGTTAATGGTAAAAGATTTGGTCATAGAGGTCATGACATGAGTCAATGCCCAGACCAAAGAGGTAAGACTATCTCCAACATACTTGCTAAATCGCTTACCAAGCTAAATAATAGCGAACCAACCAAATTTGCCCACTTCCAACACTATTCATCATCGCCAAAATCGGTTGCCAAAATTTTGGCGAAATCCAAAACTCTCGCCACGATTGAATTTGACCAACCCATATTCACAATCTCTTTCCCACAATGGTCATCAACGTCGAAAGAAGCCCGACTAGACGCATTTGAAGACGAAATTGGTTGAAGAAGACAAGTTGTAGACGTGACGACCATCGGAAGCACCATTAGCGATGACAAACAGAACGAGCGATGGTTGGTTGTTTAGCAAGTTCGGTGACAAGCAAAATAAACGACCTTATTGTTCATCATTTGTGATTTTGGATGATTTTTTATTTATTTGTGTATTAGATGATTAATATTGTGTATTTGGTTACTGATTTGTGTACTTGATTATTGATTTTGCAAATGTGTATATTTGATTCCTCTTATGAAAACTTTCATTATTTGGTTAGCCATGCCATTTACATGTTTCTAGGGATTCAGATGGCATCATCAAATGATACAAGTTTTGGATAAGAATCTACAATGCACTAGAATGCCTTGTTGATGATCCTTTACTCCGACAACATCGAGGGTTTCTCGAACAATATGATATCTTAACTCGAGTAAATTCTTAACTCTTCCTCCTCTTATTAAGACTACGAAATGTTCTTGTGAATTATGGCTAATACTAGGTATATAAGTAGTGATTTCAAATTCAAAGGTTAATCACACTTTAGCAACTTTACCTAAGACAAAGTTTGATTTCTTGGGGGTGATAGTGAAAAAATTGATAGATAAGTCACTATTTCTATCACTCTAGAGAACTCTATATCAGATTTTCACCTTATAGAGCTCTTTGTTCAACTTTTGAAGTCATTGGATCATTTTCCTAATTCAAGAATTTCCCCATTTCTTTCATTTTATCCCGAAGAGCAACTATGACCAATTTAGTCACGTTTTCATACTCTTAATTATTTTGTATATTTGATTATTGATTTTATGTATGGTAAAATAAATAGACTTGAAATTTATTAGTATATAAATGAAATAAGGAGTTAAATAAAGAGGATAATAGAGAGTGTAATTAAAACAAATATAATTTTTAAGACAAAATCATGATACAAAATAAATTATTTATAATATAATAAGGAGTAGAACAAGAATAACTTACTGAGATAGTGTTTGTTAATAAAAATATAAATAAGAAAAAGTAGAATATAAAAGGTATCTTAAACAAAAATATTTTTTATTGTGTTTATTAAATTTATCTAAAAAAAATATATGATTTCTTATTTTAAATTTTTTTAGATAAATTTATCTTTTTTATAAATAAATTATCTTAAACTTTATAAACAAATTATCTTAATAGTATCCTACCTTTAGATTATCGCCCTTACGTGGTCTCTTACTACTCGTGTCCTCTTGATTTCAACGGACAAGATAAATTTCAGGGAAAAATTTTATCTTATTACACAAGTAAGGAATCAAACACAAAATTTAGTGTATAAATTTTAACTAACGATAACACAATCACTTCATCTGTCCAGAGAAGGCTTAATGTTACCCTACCTTCCTCATGTTAAAGCTACCTCAAGAACATAACTTTGGGTAGAAGACAAACCCGCCGTGGTGCGTACCAGCCTATATTCTCTCGCCTAGTTGGCTTCGGGGAAAGAGTAACAGTCTCTGTATGCTATCGTGCGCCTCTTCTCCCGCCGCTGCCCTAATCGTACCACCGATCATCGCCGTCGCGTTTCCAGAGCAATGGTGGGCGCCACCGGGAGTAACGGCGGAGTTGCGACGGTGGCGGAGCGGCAGTACGAGAAGGCGAAGATATCGGTGTGGTGGGACATCGAGAACTGCCAGGTTCCGAAAGGATGCGAGCCCCACTCGATCGCACAGAACATAAGCTCGGCGCTGTCGAATATGAACTACTGCGGGCCGGTGTCGATCTACGCGTACGGCGACACCACGGGCATTCCATCCACCGTCCAACAGGCTCTCAATAGCACCGGCATCGCCTTGAACCACGTCCCTGCAGGTATGCGATGCGCGCTACGCGTATGATCGTTATTTGTTGGTTCTTGAATTTTTAAGTGAAAATTGAGCTTTTAGTCCTGTTGACAATTGTGCGATTTGATCGGGATAATTTGTGAATGTGTAAGTTGTGATTTTGAGTGGATTGACGAGGTTGATTTAGGGAATCTGTTCGACGTTTGTGTATGTATCTCTAACGCTTGTTTGGATTTGTTCAATTTTGTCATGGAAGAAGATGATCGGTCGGTATAAGACAAACTATACTAGAGGTTCTATCTATTTGTAAGCCATCCCATGGACTTAGGGTGGTTTGGAAAAATATATTTGGGAATAGATTCTGCTGGTTTATAGCTACTAGCTACTTGTTAATATATGTGGTTTCTTTTCTTCTTCTTCCTTTTAACTCTTTTGGACTTCAGACGCCGTTTCTTCTGGTAAATTTATAAAATTGTTTTAGATCGAGCAAAATTGAAGTCTTGGATTTGATTTGATAGGAGTTAAAGATGCAAGCGACAAGAAGATTCTGGTGGATATGTTATTCTGGGCCGTGGACAATGCCGCGCCTGCTAATTTTTTGTTAATTTCTGGTGATCGAGACTTTGCTAATGCTCTGCATCAGCTGCGCATGAGGAAATACAATATTCTTCTGGCTCAACCTCAGAAAGCATCTGTTCCACTTGTTGCTGCTGCAAAAAGTGTATGGCTCTGGACAAGTCTTTTGGCTGGAGGGCCACCTTTATCGAATGGCGGCTCTCCTCAATCTGTTGACAGCAACTCTAGTTATTTTTCCGACTCTGAATCATTGCATGGTCTTGGTCCTGATCCTGTTCACTTAGACCAGCCAGTGGATTCCTTCTATGAGAGCCATCACTCTGGGACTCAGAAAACCTCAAGTATGGGGAGGGGAAAAGATGCTAAACATAAAGGGAAACAGCTTCGAAGGAATGCGAGTCAACCAAATATTTCACAATCTTCAAGTGTGCCACTAGGAGTTAAAGAAGATCAGAATAGTGCAAACTCCCATCAACCTGGATATATGCATGTGAAGCAAATCGAGGACTCCCCGGATTTATCTAGTACATGTGATCCCGGAGTAACCTCAAGCATGCCTGCCCCAAACTTCATGCCTGGCAGTGCTGACCTATCTTGGACTACCGACAATAACATTCAGAGTGATTACCAAAACTATTACTCGCGTCCTGCAAGGCCAAACAGCGTTCCTTTTCAGCCTCCATTTGCACCAGGTAATCTGCCTCCACCTGATCCGCGTGCCTTTGCCTCCCATTCAAGGCCTCCAAGGCCTGATGGACCAAGCTTCACACCAGGTCCTCCAACAAAAGTGCCCGACGTTGGCAAGCTAAACCAG
This sequence comes from Diospyros lotus, assembly GCF_014633365.1. NCBI lineage: Eukaryota > Viridiplantae > Streptophyta > Magnoliopsida > Ericales > Ebenaceae > Diospyros > Diospyros lotus. The sequence goes on from NC_068346.1 coordinate 34,839,322, forward strand.
CCAGTGGATTCCTTCTATGAGAACCATCACTCTGGGAATCAGAAACCCTCAAGTATGGGGAGGGGAAAAGACGCTAAACATAAAGGGAAACAGCCTCAGAGGAATCCGAGTCAACCAAATATTTCACGATCTTCAAGTGTGCCACTAGGAGTTGAAGAAGATCAGAATAGTGCAAACGCCCATCATCCTGGATATATGCATGTGAAGCAATTCGAGGACACCCAGGATTTATCTAGTACTTATGATCCTGGAGTAACCTCAAGCATGCCTGCCCCAAACTTCATGCCTGGCAGTGCTGACCTTTCCTGGACTACCGACAATAACATTCAGAGTGATTACCAAAACTATTACTCGCGTCCTGTAAGGCCAAACAACATTCCTTTGCAGCCTCCATTTGGACCAGGTAATCTGCCTCCACCTGATCCGCGTGCCTTTGCCTCCCATTCAGGGCCTCCAAGGCCTGATGGACCAAGCTTCACGCCAGGTCCTCCAACAAAAGTGCCCGATGTTTGCAAGCTAAACCAGAAACCCTCAAGTATGGGGAGGGGAAAAGATGCTAAACATAAAGGGAAACAGCCTCGGAGGAATCTGAGTCAACCAAATATTTCACGATCTTCAAGTGTGCCACTAGGAGTTAAAGAAAATCAGAATAGTGCAAACTCCCATCAACCTGGATATATGCATGTGAAGCAATTCGAGGACCCCCAGGATTTATCTAGTACTTGTGATCCCGGAGTAACCTCAAGCATACCTGCCCCAAACTTCATGCCTGGCAGTGCTGACTTTTCCTGGACTACCGACAATAACATTCAGAGTGATTACCAAAACTATTACTCGCGTCCTGTAAGGCCAAACAACTTTACTTTGCAGCCTCCATTTGCACCAGGTAATCTGCCTCCACCTGATCTGCATGCCTTCGCCTCCCATTCAGGGCCTCCAAGGCCTGATGGACCGAGCTTCACACCAGGTCCTCCAACAAAAGTGCCCGATGTTGGCAAGCTAAATATTTCTGGATACCGTGGAAATGATTATCAGCCCTCTTCTTCACAACCACAAATTGGACTAGAGTTTAAACAAAATCACACAAGCCATGTAAAATTAAATGGTCCGCAGAGGGGCCACATGGGTAACACGCCTTCATTTTACCATGACACACTGAACAATGCGCATCTGAATGGTCGAGAATTTCAATCGTCATCTTCCTCAGCCACGGTTACCACTAATATCTCCAGTCATGGTGTATGGGAAACTCCAGGATGCTCTAACCCATCTGAATATGTTCAAGGCCTGATTGGGGTAGTTCTACTTGCCTTGAACACGTTAAAAACTGAGAAGATTATGCCAACTGAAGCAAATATAACTGATTGCATACGTTATGGTGATCCCAAGCACCGAACAGCTGATGTTAAGAAAGCTTTAGAGAGTGCAGTTGAGCAGCAGCTTGTAGTTAAGCAGAACATAGGAGGTTCTTTGCAAATGTATGTTGGTAAGAATCAAAAACTATGGAAGTGTGTGAACCCCATAGGGGGTAATATTAAGCGTAATGCTGAAGCAACATGGAATGAAATCCGTAAATTTTTAGCATCCTCTCCTGGCCGATCTGCAGTAATGGCTTCTCAGTGCAGGTAAATACCTACTTGTTTGCTTCAAGCCACTTTGCTTCTTTATATTTCATCTCATTTCAAATATATGCTTTTTTGCTCATAACCCTTAGGTATGAAGCCGCTACTATTATGAAGCAAATGTGCTTAAAAGAGTTTGCTTTGGGCGATGTACTTCAGATCTTACACCTGGTGATCAATGTGAAGAAGTGGGTCACACATCATCAGTTAGGATGGCAGCCAGTTAACATCACTGTCACAGAGGCCTGACCTGAATTGGGGGCTGCAGCTGGGGCATATGCCCAATAGGAGCTAGTTTTAGTTTAAAGGAGGGCTGGTGGAAAATTATTTGATATGGAGTACTCAAAGGTTTCTTGGAACTAGGGATCGGTTAATGGAGGTCTGGTTTCTGAAGGACTATCAACTATAGAGTTAATAGCTTTGGAAGTTTATTTAAGGTGGTTTGAGTAAGGTTCATTGGTACAATGACATTGGTTGGTTTTTTTCGCTTCTTATGGAATTAGAAAGAACGCCTGGATAATTGTCTGTAGAGGCAGTTATGCTGAGTTTATAAGGTTGCGAGACACTAGCTGGTTGCTACCATGATCGGCTGTCTCCAGTGTAAGGGTTTACATTGTGTATATGCGGTATACATTGATGGGTATTCTTGCTTTGCATGGGGTTGGCTCTTTTGTGTTTGTTTAGATGTTTCAAGGGGAAGTCGACAAACTAAAAAAATTTGGCGCTAGGTCTCCAACCATTGTAGACTTTTATATTTTCTGTGATTTATTGGGGACTAGTGGTTTGACTAATTTGTTACCTCCAATATCGTGGAGTTAGCAATGGAAGAGGTTCTTAGATTGCAACAAGCGTTATTGGCGAGAAACTATTCCTGATATTGGTAATCAAATGAAGATGGAGTTGTTTACTAAATGAGCAGACAGATAAATTTCTGATATTGTTAGCTCCGGTGCTCGTGGAGTTATCAAGGGAAAGTTTCCAGATTGTGTAGTGCAGTGTCCGGGTGAAATTAATTTCTGATATTGATAATCATATCAAGATGGAGAAGTTTACTTAGTGAGCAGATAAAAGGTCCTTGTGGCTGCAGACATATATTGAAGCAGCCAAAGTTACGTTGGAGGACTTTGTTACCTTCTTGAATCTAGCTTCAAGATGTTGCGATTTAAAGATGGAAACCATTTTGATCTCCTATCAGTGTATGATAGATGCTAGCAGCAGCTAATACACTATATGAAGAGCAAATGCAGCGCCAGATGACCACACGTTTCATTTCAATGCGGTATCAGTTGATATAACCACGAAGATGCCAGCTGATGCTGGAGTGCTAAGATCTCCGTTGAGTTTTACTAAGAAAGACGCAAGATTGGCTGTTGAGAGGCCGGCCTACTTCACCACCCATTTTCAAATTTCCCTTGTTACATCACATTATATATATGCACACACACGAACACATATCGAATCCGTAGCTGTGTTTCCTTTGTGCGTCGGTGTTTTGTTACTGGGTATTGTCAGGCACTGTTAAACCTGTTTAATATACGTTTTTACGTGAGTTTGTATTATATTTTGCCATGTCAACTTATCAACCAATGCAGCAGTTTCATTCATAGACCTTTGTTGCATCTGAATGGATGTGTTGGAAGTTATAAATTGCATTATGCGTACAACATGATTGCTTGCAGTAATGAGTAACCTATTGAAACTATTGAAAGTGTTGAGATGCTCAAACTGGGTTTAAAACTAATGGACTAGTGATTTGTAAAAGCTTTATATTGTTAGCTTTTGATTTGTAAAAGCCTTAAAAGTTGTTGGAAAAAGTTAAAGTTAAAGCAAGCAAAAACCTAATATACCCTTAAAACAAATCTAAAAATGTCAACCTATGCCCCTTTGTCTTCCTTGCCATTGTTTGCTAGTTGTAGTTGGCAACCACCATCACCATTGCAAGTTGCTGGCCTATGGTGGCAGTGGTTTGGCAGGTTTTGGCCTATAGTGGCGGTAGTTTGGCAGGTTTTCTATAGCCACTGTTACTCCTTTATTTTGTTTGGAGGAGTGTTTGGAGTGATGATCAATGATGTGTCATATTTTCCTGTAGTGGCAGTAGTTTGGCAGGTTTTGGCCTATAGTGGCGGTTGTTTGGCAGGTTTTCTATAGCCACTGTTACTCCTTTATTTTGTTTGGAGGAGTGTTTGGAGTGATGATCAATGATGTGTCATTTTTATTATAGGAGATGTTAACTAAAGAAAATAATGACATGATTTCTTTAATCTTCTTTAATGAAAAAGTATCATATGACTGATGATACCATTATCAATCATGATTCTTAATATTATTTATTTCATTGAGTTTTAAAATTGTTGAAATTTAACAATTTAAAATTCTTAGAACCAATCGTTAATAGATTTCATCGACAATTGAGATGCTTTCTCAATCACCGATAAAGGTTTTGAGTTTTTTTTTTTATAATTATATTCATATAAATATATTATTTATATGTATTGTTGTCAAAATACAACAATTATAATTTTTAAGAGTGGGATACTCGTGGATGCCATCGATCTCGAGAGTTGATCGAAGATCAATCACCAAATTAAGGTGGGCTTCCGAAGGGGTCCTTTCGAAGGCTAGCTCACAACAGGCTCTAGGTAAGTTGGTGATGGTTTGGCAATGAGACGCTTCCGAAGGGTTTCTTCTGAATGAAACTTTCGAATGAGGCTTTTGAAGGGGCTTCACGAAGGACTACTTCTAATAGGCGTAGATCGAGTGGATGCCCGTCTTGCAGAATGGTCCTTTCGAAGAATGCTTCCGAAGGAACTTGGGGATGTGACGGAGATATTGTTCCCCAAGGAACGAGCAAGTCCTTCCTCAGGAACTTGGTCTCAGCGTGGTCTTTCGAAGGGTCTTGATCTTCTCGTACAAGAAATCCTTTTGAAGGAATGATGTGATGCTTCCGAAGGGACTGTGAGCAAACAAGGGTTAGAAGGCTCGTGGGATTTTCCTCTCGTGAAGACCCTTCGATGGTTAAGTCAGTAATGAAAGGAAAATAATCGTGAGGAAATGAAAAAGACTAAATTTCTGAAGGAAAGTGGAAGAGAAATATCAATTATGGATCTCTTTCTAAGGGTCAAACCTAGGCTTTTATAGAGATCGAGCAATAGTACACGTGTCATTTCTAAAGGGTTCCTTCCGAAGGAACACTTCCGAATGAACAACTGATGGCCTTTCGAAGGACTCTTCCCCAGTAGCTTCCAACCTTCTCTACTTCCGATTATTGGGGCACAACAATTGTCCCCTACTTTTTATTTTGTTCTTCTTAGATACAGAACGAACAATATTTTCTAAGCATATGGCACCAAGAATCGACAAAGGCTCTTTCCGAAAGACGCTTCCGAAATCACCTTCTGAAGGAATCTTGCGAGTGCACTTCGATTATCGAGGCGTTTGGGCTTCTGCTATCCGGCTATAAATAGGGTCAGTCGCTTCCGAAATTTCCTTACGTATACGTTGTCTTAAAGGAAACTCTCGCACATTTGTGCTATTTCCTTCCGAAAGACATCTTCATACACCTATTCAATCTCTTTTTGAAGTACCTCATTCTAAAAGAATCCCTGCGTTAGGTAATCCGCTACTCTTTTTCGCACTTTTTCTTCTCGAAGCATCTGTAGCACTAGAAAATGCCCTTACTGTAATACCCAAGAAATTGGGATTATTGGAGAATAAGCGTTTTATTAGAAAAATGAAATTTCGAGGAAGATTGGTATCTAAATAACCCAAAAAATTGATTGAATTGATTGTAGGGAGTACCCTGAAGTCGAGATTCCAAAGGAAAATGATGTGGCATTAATGAGCATATCGAGAAATGATTTTTAGCATTGAGAGAAGTCGAATTAGGAACGATTTTCGATACATCTAAAATGCAGCTGTGATTTATGTAGCAAATTCGAATTATCGTAGGAGACTTCTGGGAAGTCAACGGAACCTTGAGCGGACTCATGTTCGGTATGTAGGACAACCCTTCAGTAGGTTCAGGAAGAAATGAAAAGGTTTACGGCCAAAACGAAGATTTAGGCCTAAGTGCAGTTTTTTGAAATTGGCAGAGAGAGGTCAAAATGACATTTGTTCGGAATCTTAGAGGATGAAATGAAGAGTTCAAAGCTTGAGGGACTCAATGGAAGTTATAGAAAGTTTCGGAGTTTCATGAAAAGACCAAAAAGTAAAGAAGTAAAAATGAATGGGGCAAAAGTGCAATTTTCAAAACTTGGAAGCTGCCATGGCAGACCAAGCTTCTTGCCACCCTTTCTATCACTGAATTCAGTGGTGGAAGACTCGAGGGAGTTGGCTGAGAGACCTTGGGGCAACAACTAGACCGACAATCGGCCTTGGCATTGACCAAAATGGCCAAATTTCAGTTGAAAGTGGCCGAAAAATTGACCACTTTAATCAAGCTTTTGAGGGCTATTTCGGTGGGTTTTGGATGGATATATGGCAAGGAGAGACATCAGAGGCCTTGGGTTGCTCGAGATCTGTCGTTTTGGGGTCCAAATTTGGCTATAAATAGAGGATATGGTGGCCGAGAGTTTTGCAAGATTTGAGCTTCAAATTGACCTTGTTATTGAACAAATCGAGGCATCAAACCATAGGGCTTTTGTTGTCTATGAGGTGACAACCATTTCTGAAAATTTTGAGGAATTTTGGAGTTCATCTGAGGGTGATCAGAGTTTCGCTAGAAAAATCGAATCTCGTCGGAGTCGGACTGATTTTTGCTCGGAGCGAGGTCTTTCGGGTGTTGTTTCAAGCTCAAATTTGTTCAGGGTGATCGACTCAAGTGGATTATCTTCTAGTATAGTCAGTTTAATTTTTCGGTGTGCCGACGCTTGAGAAGATGACCGAAGATAATTTTTATTATTTTTAAATATTGAAAATAAAGAAAAATAGAGTAAAAATGGAAATAAGATGGATAAAATTCTGGAAAAATGTCCAGAAATACAGGAAAAAGGAATAGTTTGCTTGTATGAATTTTTAGTTGGGAAATTGGATGAGAAAATAGTTATTTTTATTTTTTGAAAGGAAAGTTAATTAGAAAAAAATAGGAAGAGGTTTCAGAAAATTCCCAGAAAATTTATGGAGGTTAGAAATGTTATTTTAGGAATTTTCATGAAGACAAATTCAAGAAATTACTTGATTAGGTATTTATTTTGAATTTTGGAAGAAGTTATGACTATGAAAAATAGAGAAAAAATAAGAAAAAATGTGAAAAAAATTAGATTATTGATTTTTCCTTAGAAATGATTGGCCAGGAAGTGATTTGGCCAATGATCTTGATGATTGCGTTATTTTTTAGGTTGACATGCAAATCAAGGTGATTCACATTTTTTGAGGTATTTCGAACTTCGTACTAAGGTGAGTAGTTTTATCCTGAGATACTATATATGACATGATTGCTTCATTATGCATGATATTTATTGAAGTTATGATCATTTTGTTATATTGCATGGAAAATCGTGATTTTTGTATGGCACGATATTATTAGCATATTGATACTCGTGCATGGGATTGAGATGTCGCCCCGATAGTGTAGTCAAAATTCTCCAAGGGTAAATGATGGAACAACGTTAGGATTATCCAGAAAGTAGGTCGGGATTCTGCCTAGGGTTCCGTGCCGGGCTGATGGGCCAGGGAAGTTACACTAGGGTATATGATTGTTTATGTTATTGCATCATGTATTCATGTATCATGTTTCTAAACCCTCACTAGAAGATTCATCTTCTAATCAGGTTATGCTCCTGGAACATTCAAATGTTCCAGTTATAATTTGCAGCTATGGCAAGGAGATGATTGATAACGTGGCCGATGGGTTCGGTGAGTTGTTCCGGTATATGCTCATTCGTGAGGATTTAGGATACGTCTTTAGTCATGGTTAGAAGATTATACTATATTAAAGATCATGTATAATTGTTATGTATTTATGAGGAATCGTCAGATTGGACAGATAAGTCTCCATGTATTTAAGTATTTGATGATATGATGATACTGATTCTTATGTTATGATAAAGTGAATTTAGTTGTGTACCATATCAGGTTTCGATTTTACGCTTCCGCATTTATGATGATTACCTGTCTTAGTTTATTGATTCTTGTTTAGTATGCTGGGAAGGTAAAACGGGATTGTCGGGAAAATGGTTTATATTGAAAAAAAAAAAAAATTCCCGAAATTCCTAAGTTATTTAACGCTCGAAAAAAGCGGGGCGTTACACTTCCGAAGTATATGTTCCTTTCGTAGGAACACTTCCTCAGGACCGTGTCTGCTTTCTCGAGCAACCGATTTCCTTCCGAAGCAAATTCACCTTAGAATCTAGCAACTCCCTTCCGAAGGAAAATCATATTTGAATTATACCAGTTCCTTCTGAAGGGATTTTGATACTTTCACCCAAAACAGATTCTTTTAGCCTATTTTTTCCATTTTCGACCCTTTCGCTTCCTACTATGGCCAGTGGAAAAATATATCATCATGGCGTTGATTCCCACGGGGTCGAACACTTCTTCTTGAAGGGAAAATGCTCCCATATGAATGAAAACGATGTGGCCCTTATCCGCCAAAATCACATCCCTGGGGAGCATCACACTAGGCTTCCCCGCCCTGAGGAAAATTGGGCGATTGACGTAGAAAAGAGGTGGATGAGCGTCCACGAGGCTAGCTTTTGCATAGGTTTCCATCTCCCTCTCCATAATTTCGACCTTAAGTTTCTTCGTCTGAGTGGATTAGCTCCGGGCCAATTGCATCCCAACGGTTAGGCCCAATTAGTTGGCTTTTTTTTCATTTGTCGTGAGAACGACATAGACTTCCTTTTCTGCCTCTACCACTTACGTTTGGTTAAGGAACGTTTCCACATGTACACCCTACAACGGACCTAAGGCAACCATCTCTTTTCTGAGTCTTCTCCCCTAGAAGCTTCGTTCGACTCACGGTGGTTCTTAGTTAAACCTTTGAATGGGGTGTGGAATGCTCCTCGCGAATGGCACACTGACCTTGAGAGAATGGCGAAACCAATATTGAGTGTCCCCATTTCCGAACTTAGGGAGAGATACGAGGATAGCCATCACGTTATTACTCGGGGTGGTTCTAAGCATCTCCTTAACCTCTTGACCGTGGACAAATTAATAAGGGTGGGCTGGATTCCAGAGCATGGTGAATCGTCTCGTCGCAGGGTGCCCAGGGCACTATGTTCAGATCCTCCAGATAACCCAACTCCTATTGTCACGGCGAGAGGGGGGGACGTTCCTCTCCAGGAGCAACCTTCTCCTGAGGGTGTGGACCCCCTAACTGCTTTGCAATCCTTCATTGTTTTAATCTTCGCACTCGAGTTATCTCATGGTATCTAACCACGTCGTGTCTTTTTCTTGTAGGCATGCATCACTTAATGAGATCTGGTCACCAAAGGGTCATCCCTAGAGTTGCACCAGCTGAAGTGCCACCCCTACTTGACCCCTTGCCCTGATGCTCGTAATACCAAACGAGGTGAGGGGGTAGGACAGACTTGGGCTCCCCCGCGCCACTGCCATTGGAGGAAGAAGATGAGTCATCGTTAAGAGGTAGAGGCAGACCTTGCAACATTTCAACCTGCCGATGATCCCCCTGTTCACGACCCGCTAATAGAGCCTCTTCCTGACTTTCTTGCAACATATTTTCTGCTCGAGATGGATGTGTCCGCGGCCATGAGCGGGGCCCTCCACCACACTTCGTATGAGCTAACCAAGCATGGAGTGGGTCTAGACTTCCATGGCTCTCTAGAGGGTGAGGCTACCTCCCACTTTGAGCAGGTCGCCGTTGATGTAGTCCATGCGAGCGGTCGAGGATTGTATCGTCGAGTCGTGATTAACCCTCAACGCGGCGACCGTCGCACATTGCACATGGAGAAGGGGTCTGCAGCCAGAGGATTAGCCCCGATCTTACCCGCATTATCTGCTCCCCACCGGGGGGCAATACAGTTGGATGCTAATTATTGGGTCTGCGAGGAGTGCTTTGATATGCAACCTGGGGTTCTTGACATGGACACCATTGACATGCCTGGGGTTGGTGCCCGCCTTTTCTACTCCTCCATCATTTCTCGCGATGAAAGTCGCTACTTCCGCAATTCTCTGGAGGATATGGACGAGTTTGAACGACATCTCACAATTGTAAGCTTCCCTTCCTCTTTTCTTATTTTTCTTTTTTCGTTGACCACCTTATTTTTCTCTCATTAAACCTCCCATGCTCATTTCTCGCAGGGTGCTCAGGGCACCGTAGTGACCAACGCTATGAATCGAGCACGATTGACCCGTCAGGAGGCACAAATTTATGACTTGACGCAGAAGTCCTTCTAATGGAAAAAGGACGAGCAAGTCCTGAACATGACGATCCGTCACCTGGAATCAGACAAGACTAGTCTTGAACCTCAACTCCACGATCTCTCCATAAGTCGTTAGGCGACCTAGGACAATGCCCGTAAATGGGAAGAAGCGCTGGAGGCTCAGAACCAGACTTATGAAGAGAAGGCATCTTCTCTGGAGGAGGCCCAAGGGGAGGTGTCTCGTTTGAAAGGTGACCTGACCGGCGCTGAGGAATGGGCAACCACGTCGCTCCAAATGGCTGCCCGTGCTCAGATAGAGATGGAAAAGATGCGAGAGAATAGGCAGCGAGAAATTGAAGAGGCTGTGAAACAATATCGCCTTTCAAGGAATTGCTTCCGTTGCAAAGATAATTATGCCAGCTGCTTTTCAAAGTTTGGTTTTTATCTCTACCGCAATTTCATGGAGACTAGGCGCCCAGGGGACTCTTTCTTGGAGGTAACTTTTGACAATGCTATGTCTGTCGGGACCTTTCCCAATTGGAGAAAATACAAGCCGGACGATCTTGGGCTTGAGGAATGCATAAGACAAGCGTTGAAGGATGATCTTAGCAATCTGTAGGGTCCATGGAGTCCTTATGCTCTGGAGTTCGAGGAGGGTGAAGTAGGTGCCAGCACGTTTAACACCGCTCAGATGATCGAGAGGGACTTAGAGATGGATCTTGTCGCTGATGCTTCTCAGAATCTTCTCCCTAGGAAGGGTTCTGGTCATATGAATCGTTCGCCAGTCGAAGATTAGTGTAGATTTTATAATTTAATTTATGTTTTTAACTGGCTATAAGGAATGATCATTTTGCTAGTGTCATCTCGAAGCCTTCCTCTTAGGATTTCTGACACATTTCTTTGGCTATTGCGTTTTATTTTATCAGCTTTGGATGAATGTATTATTTTGGTGATTGTTTCAATGTGCCTCATGTAATTGCCTTATTTACATCACTACGTAATTCAATTATGTTTCTATCATTCGCTTTCTGGTTATGCGACTTGCATTCATACCTCTTTAAGCTTCAATTTATTAGCCTCAACAGTTCAGTTTTTATCTTCTCTTCAAGGCTCTTTGGCCTCAGGAAACTCGGGATAGGCCTCGCGCCCCTAACTTGATTGTGAGACTCATGTAACATTCATCGAGCTCTCGGCTTTTGTCAAGATTAGGGGCTTGTCTCACAACCGGGCCTTCGCTAACGTTTCCGAGAAGGGCATGTGTGTGTGTGTGTGTGTGTTTATTTAAGGGGGGACACCTTTCGATGGTGTAATATCCAATATTTAATATTAAGAATATTTTTCAGAAATTACAAGATTAAAATTGGTATTTACTATAGTTTCAAGTTTACGTGTAATATTTAAAATGCAACTGAAGGGTGAGGGACTATGTCAAGCAAGCCAATGAAGGTAAGATTGTCCAAACAAGCAATATTTGATAGAACCAAGAGATTCGCGAAGGTTTGGAAGTCAAAAACAAGCGATTAAGGGCATTAGGGCAAAAGTGCAGATTTTGTAAACTACTAGAGGGAGACCGAAACGACGAGTTTTTTAGAAGTTTCTAAGGGAAATGAAAAGATGGAACTTGTGGGCAGTAGTGGAAGTGTTAGAAAATCTAGGGGTATCAAGGATTGGGAGAAAATGAAATTAGAAGTTGCTTGGAGGGCTAAAGTGCAAATTTTGGAAAGTTACATGGTGTGAATCCGACCGTCCACTTTGTGGTCACCGGCCAGTCGCCTGGAGGCATCGGGAAGGTCACCTGGAAGGGCTAGAGTGGTCTCCAGGTGATGATGAGGCGGTTTGTGGTTGCCATTGGCCGGAAATGACATTGACATGATCGATTTTAATGGAGGATAAGATTTCTGATTTGACCAAATTTTTTGAGGGCTTTAGCTCGTGATTTGGGGCTTTTTGATTGGTTAGGAGACTAGATCTAGGGTTAAGAGGATAAGTTCAATTGATTTATAGTGGAAATTCGGGTCAAGATCGAGTATAAAAGGGGTAGATGGCCGAGAGTTTAAAATTCAAATCGAGTGAAATTTCTCTCGTTTAGGGTTGAATTGAACTTCTGGGATAAGGGGTTTTTGTTCCTTTAGTTGTGAGGATCGTTTCTAGAGCGTTTGGAGTCGATTGGTTTAGGGAAAGTGGGGTTTTAGAGCTTCGACCGGAAAATCGGGCTCGCCGGAGCCGAGGCCTACAACTAGCTTTTAAAGCCTTTTTCGACGACTATTTTGGCCATTTGAAAGTACCATCGTGGTCACCTCATCGAGATCTACAAGTCCCTGCCATCGTTTTGGCCAAAAGAGGTCATCGGAAAGCCACCATCGCCGGAGAAGATGACCTGGCCGGCTGCGCGTGGGCTTCACTTGCCGAGGCTTTGGGTGGCGCGTGAGGGTGCGTGAGGTAGGGTTTTTCTTTGAAGTTTATTTTGTAATTTTGATAAAATTATTTTAGAAATTATCATGAAAAAATATTTTGTGAAATTTGATGTTAGGTATTTTTTATGAATTTTCGAAGATAAGAAATGTTTAAAAATGGAGAAAAATAGAGAAAATTGAGGAAAAATAGAAATATTGATTTCTAAGGTCTTAAATGGTAAATAGGAGACGATTGGGCTGTCGGAAGGAAGGATTGCATGATTTTTGAGGTGTGACACGTTTTTGAGGCAAAAATTGAACTTTTCTAAATTGAGGTGAGTGGCTTGATTTTAGTTTTACCTTTACTTAGAAGTGCTTTAGTGTGCGTGTAGTGAGTTCAAGTGAGCGGTTTTACCCTCCCGAGCTTAAGTTACATGTTATTGAATCAGTTCCAGCGAGCGGTTATATCTTCCTGAACTTGGGATATTATGCATCGGTGTTTCATTTATGTACATGTGAAGTTATTTGTTATTTGCATATTGATCATGTAGAACAATGCATCAACTGTTTTGAACTCATAAAAGAGTCGGTGCATGGCGTGTGATTTTCATATCATCATGGTGTCGATTTTCGAGTCGTTGTTGGGTCCGTATGGGACGGGATGGGGTATTCTTGAGAATGGGACAAGGTTAATCTAGGTGAACGAGTGACATAGTAGGGCATTCAAGGATTAAGTATGTCGCGGCAAGGTCAACTCCAACGGTGTGTGGAATGGAACTTTCATGGAAGGTTGAGTATGTTAGGGAGATTTCTCAAGTTAGATGTGTTTGCATGTTATCGTTTTGTTTGTTTATGCCATGCTCGTATGTCTTTCATGCATTATGTAAACTGTTTCATGTCATCACTTAGATGTTTTATTATCTAACCTGGGTTATGTGCCTGAAACATTCAACGTTCTAGTCAGGGACTGCTGCGAGATTGAGGACATGGTTGAGGAGGCCAACGATGTTTAGTTGATAGTTGTGGTACTATTTTGGAGGTGTTAGTATTTATTTTGGTATATGTATAAACAGTTGTATGATAATGCTGTTATCATTTGATAATTTATAATACATATCTCTGTGTGGGAAGACCTTGTAAGTAACTCGTGTTAGGTCACGACATTTTGATATTATTTAATCCACTGCGTTATATTATGTCTCGTTTAGTTTTAAGTCTATTGATCTTGTTAGTTTAATGAGAAAGACTGGGGTTCTTGGGATTTTTACCTGCATGTGAAGATTGTTCTTGAAATCACTGCGGGCGCAAGCCATTGTATGCTACGGGTGTTTCATCTGTATGTGAAGATTGTACTCATAGCACCGTGTGTGACAGACTTGAAAAAAAAAAAAGATTCCCGGGAATTCCTTTATAGTGACGTGCCCGTGTAATGCAGGGTGATACAGATGGTGCCTGCTGTTTTCCATTAGTTTTGTTTGCCTTAGGAAAGATGGATTGGGCCAAGGATCCAACGCGGGATTCACCTCGGGCGTCCGAGTTTGCTGAGAGACTTAGGTGCCAGATTGACTGAGGAGTCGGGTCTAGCTTAGGAGCGTAGCACCAGACTCAATCGAGTGATCTAGTTGAGTCTGCAGGCATAGGCGCCGGAGCATTCGATGATCCCGAGTTGGTTTATCGTCATAGGTGTTAAATTGAGTCATGTCTTTCACTTTCTTGTCCACTGCTTTAAGGCCCGGTCCATCTCAGGGGATTTGGATTTAGCCGGCGATCCAGTTCGGGATTCCTTCCGGTGTCCAAGCTTGCTAGGAGACCTAGGCGCCAGATCGACTGAGGAGTCAGGTCTAGCTTAGGAGCGTAGCATCGGACTCAATCGAGGGATCTGGGTGAGTCTGCGGGCATAGGTGTCGGAGCATCCGATGATCCCGAGTTAGTCTTAAGTCATAAGCACCAGATCACAACTAGGCAACTTAAACCTCGCGTGGTGGGATGTCCTTCGACTTACCATATAGCGGCTTCATTGCCTTCTTCCCTTCATGAGAGTCAATTAGTCTTCGGTGTATCTAGGTTCAGTAGCCAGTCCAGTTTGGGGTTCCTTCTAGGTGTTCGAGCTTTCCAGGAGATGTAGGCACCAGATCGACCGAGAAGTCGGGTCTAGCTTAGGAGCGTAGCACCGGACTCAATCGAGGGATCTGGGTGAGTCTGCGAGCGTAGGCGTCGGAACATTTAATGATCCCGACCCGGCTTGTGGTCATATGTGCCTGATTTCCACTGAGCCACTCTGATCTCATTAGGGACCGTCACCGAGCCGCTGCACTTTCATTGTATTTTATCGTATATATAAACTCTCAAGGCATAAGAGATTTTATGTGGTTCAGCTTATAGTTTTGCCTACTCCATGGGAATACATGGGGGTGCTCTTTTATTCATATGGGAATTATTACATAGAGAAATTAAAAAGAACTCCTGCTCATGGTGGAGTTAGGTAGCGCCTCTTGTAACGAACGCATCTCCATGCATTTTGCTTCGGATCCTTTAAGGCTAGTCTCGATTGCCAGGGCGATGAAGTATCTTTTGAGGTGCATAGTATTCTAAGTCTTGCTCATCATCTCCCCTTGCAATGTCTGCAATACGCAAGTGTTGGGCCCCAGCATCTTTTGTATCTTGTAGGGTCCTTCCCAATTTGGCTTGAGTTTTCCATCTTCCCTGAGGGCATTTGTAATTACTATTTTCTTGAGCACTAAATCTCCTTCCTGGAACATTCGAGGACGGACCCTCGCATTGTAATAGCTGACAATTCTTCTCTGATATGCTGCCAGCTGCACAACTGCCTTCTCTCTCATCTCATCTATCAAACACAGGTTCTCCCTCAAACTATCTGAATTTCCCTTCTCACTGAAAGCCATAATCCGAGGCAAGGTGAGGTCTATTTCCACCAGAATAAGGGCATCTGTCCCATATACCAAACTGAAGGGCGTCTCCCCCGTAGGCATGCGACTGGTTGTGCGATAAGCCTATAAAATGCTAGGGAGTTCATCGACCCACCTACCTTTGGCTTGTTCTTGTCGGGTCTTCAACCCGTGTAAGATAGTTTTATTGCTTGCTTCTGCCTGTCCGTTGGCTTGTGGATATGACACGTATGCCATCCTCAAACTGATCCCCCATCTCTGACAAATAACCCTGAAAGCTTTAGAATCAAATTGCGTTCCATGATTCGTGTTGAGAATTCGGCGTATCCCGAAGCAACATATTATATCCTTCCACACCATTTCTTCTACTCTTTTCTCGGTTATGGTTGCTAGCGGTTCAGCTTCGACCCACTTTGTGAAGTAATCAGTGGCCACTAATAGGAATTTTGTTTACCCTGACGCCATTGGAAATGGACCCAAAATGTTTAACCCCCATTGTGCAAATGGCAATGGCTGGAACATTGGCTAGATTGACGAAGGGGGTCGTACTATCAAATGGGCGTGTTTTTGGCACTTATCAGATGTCCACACTTTTCGGGCTGCGTCATGCCTCAAGGTGGGCCAAAAGAAACTGGCTCGTAGGATCTTTCCAGCCAACGCTCTTCTGCTGAGGTGCTCACTACAGTCTCCTTCATGCATTTCTTCTAGAGCCTGTTCTGCCTCTTGGGTCCCCAAGCATTTGTGTAATGGCACGGAATACCCTCTCTTGTATAGCTCTTGGCTAATAACCATAAAGCGAGTCACATTGGTCTTCAGCCTCTTGGCCTCTGAGGGTGTTGTTGGAAGCTCCTGATTAAGCAAGTACTTTAGCATTGGCGTTCTCCAATCATCAGCCATATCAATGCAGAGCACACCCTCTCCACCTTCATCTACACTCGGTCGTTGCAAGGCCTCTATGTGAATTAATCGTCCTGAGGTGTCTCGAGCAGAGGCCAACTTGGACAGTGCATCAACATGTTGGTTGAGGGACCTACTAATTTGAATAAGTTCAAAGCGTTCAAACCTGTGGGCGAGCTCTTTCACCTTCTTTAGATAAAGGGCCAATATCGGCTCTCTTACTTCAAAAGTGCCTTGGAACTGTTTTACTACCAATTGAGAATCGCTATGGGTTGTCAGGCTTTTTACCTCTAATTTTTATGCCAATTTCATTCTAGCTAATAAAGCCTCATACTCTGTTGCATTGTTGGAGTTAGGGAAGGTGAAGCGTAGGGAATACTCCAACACTTCCTTCTCGGGAGAGATTAATACCGCCCCCGCTCCACTTCTTTTGACATTAGATGCCCCGTCCACAAATAACATCCATTCCTTCCCGCGAGCTTCTTCTGCTGTTGGTGAGTAAGTGTATTCCATTATAAAGTCCGCCAACGCCTGCCCCTTTATTGCTTTTCATGGCTCGAAGCTGGTATCATACTCACCGAGTTCAACCTCCCATTTGGTTAGCATCAATCTTGTGGTGCTGGCCCAGATCCTGATCAACAGTAGCACAAGTCTTTAGGTAAGAATCCTTTCATACATTATATTTATGAAGCCTCTTATTAGATTCCAAATCAAGATCCGTGTCGAGTGAAGCTTCGGCGAGCGTCTCCTTCCAGTTGCATAGCAAGGACAAGGGCATTGTTTCTCTAACCCTCTGATGATGCGGTAGCCGATCACCTCCGTCTGCCTCAACCTAAGTACCTGCAATGGAGTCGGGGACTTGCTCCCCCGGTATCCTTCCGACGTTTAAGTCAGATTACCAGAATATCTTTAACACAAAAGAGTGCGATTTTAGAGTAGAGAGAGAAAGAGAGAAAAAAAAAGATCCGATCCCTTACCCATTGTCGGTCCTCTCCTTTTTAATCTCCTGCTAAGGTAAGGATCCTCTTTCAAATTACCGAGATCCTTATCCCGCTCTTTGCGGAGCTGGGATCCTACTGGTATGGACTCCATAATCGCCTTCGAGGAGTTCGGGGTAGTTTCCAACTCCATGATCCTCGGTGGGATGGTTGATCCCGAGGAATTCGGAGAATCTTCGTCGAGTAACAGGCTAGCTGGTGTGGTGATACACATGTGCCATGTCTCATCTGGACCCGAGTAGGATGACGCCAGCGGAGTATCTCATTGGTGTGCACGTGGCACTACTGCTAATGGCTATATTCACGAGGTATTGGGGTAATTATGGACCCGAGTGTGCTTGCCCTCATTACTTGCCCACCCACTCCTCGAGCCTATCTACTTGGATGGCTCAAGGAGTGTTGAAGTCTCCAAAGGCTCTAGCTCCCTTTCATCTCGAGGGTTCGAAGGGTTAGGGTGTCCCTTCCTCTTATGCATGCCTGTAGGGTGCGATTACCAATTTGCTCCGATGTCCATGTATATTCCCCAGACGCTGTCCAAACATTTCCTATCTCGAGCCGCGCACTCTCCAGACAATTAATGCTCATCATTACTTGACTTTGGTTCTCCACTCTCGGGGCTTTTATAAGCGACCCTTATCCTTCCGTTCGCTTTTTCTTCCGACTCTTTTTCCTGCTTCACCCTATTGTTGTGTCAGCGAGCGTTCCCTCCTCCTTTTGTATCTTTTTACTTTATCTTCCACTTCCTGCAATGGCGATTACTGGGTGTGGAAGACTTAACTCGATCAATGTGGAGCTTGTTAAGTGGGAGAATCACCCATTCCTTGCCAATGGATGAACGATATGGAGTGTCAACAATTCTGGGAGAAATACGCGATTCCCGAAGAGTGGGAGGTTGAGTTCAACACCAACCTCCGGGCCTGCCACCCCGTCACCTGACGTATTTGCATCTACAAATGCGCCTTTGACCGGGGTTTCCGGCTGCCCCCCTGAGGGAGGGTCATGTCGCTTCTCCAACATCTTACCATCGTCCCAGCCTATCTGTCTCCCTTCGGATGGAGGTATCTGATGAGCTTCATCGTCATCTGCTGTACTGCCCTAGTGGAGCCTACATGAGAGCTCTTTGATTATTTTTTCACCACCAACCGCGATCCAAGTGGTTGGATCTCTATCTCGCCCAGGGTCATGAAGGAAGACTGCATCCTTAGGTTTAAGGAGCGTCCTGATCCCGATATCCCCGCCACCTCGCTCATGTTCTCTAGGGGGTCCAAGGATTCAGATGACTGGAAAGAGCGCTTCATCTTCATCCACCCCAAAATGCCCAACTTAGCGCAAGAGGTTTGGACGGCGTGCAACAGGTGGACCTTGGATACTAAACACAAACGCCCGAATGTCGAGGCTATTCAGGAGCCATCCAGATGGATTATAGGCCCCAGCCGGGACTGGAAAAAAGATTGCTCTCCAACCCAATGCTTAGCCAGGCGAGCCTGGATGGTGAAAAATATGAGCGCTAAACTTTGCCTTTCCTTCTCACTTCTTTGTCCCCTTCATCTTTTTCCAACATTGATCTTCTTTATTTTCCCTGTGCAGTTGAAAATCTCTGGGAGATAACTTATTCTCCTATTACCAAGGGGATGGTCTTGGATTTCTCCAAGAGCAAGGGTCTCTCGGCCCCCTCCAGAAGCAAGAAAATATCAGAGAAGGCTTCCAACCCTTCTCAAGGCAAAGGGCTCTTAGCGCCACCCGAGAAAGCTCTGAGGAACACTAGGAGTAAAGGTTCCTCGGCCTCTTCCAGATCAAGAAAAAAGGCAGAGGGGGATCTTCAGACCTTCCAAGAGGCTTCTAAGGACAGTGCTGAGGTGTGCTTGAAGAGCCCTTCCACGAGATCCCAAGCCCCAAAGAATAAGGACTCCCAACCTGCTCAACAACCGGTTGCAACAGCGTCCGTCCCCATGTAGAACCTACCCGAAGGTGATACCGAGACCATCGTCTAGGCTCTGGAGGCAACCAGGGCGGAGGCCTAGGGAGGTCGGCCGCCTGCAAGTACGGAGCCCCTTACAATGCCTCCCAACATTCCTATCCTTTCTGTTTTCAAGTGGATATTAACGTCTTTGGCACTAGAGGGGCGCCCAGGATTAACAGGGGAAGCTTCGTTAGGGGAGGCCTCCGCACTATCCGCAAAGGAGATATTGGCCCGAAGAACGAAGCGACGGAGAATAGAGCCTACCTCTTCCCTACCTTCGACCGAAGCAACCTCTCCTCCCGAGGTGATCGAGGCCCCTGTTAAAGCTTTGGCCATTTTCAACGTTTCACCAATTCCAGGCGAACCAGACTACTGTGCCGAGATTCTTAGGGTAATCGTTTGCTAGCTATTTTTCTTTGAGTTATTTTCTTACGAATAGGCCTTAACTCCTACCTTATCAATATTTTCCAGAACCTCTTGGGTTTTCAAGATTCAATCACCCGGCGAGAATCAGAGTTCCGAGCCAGGATTACCTCATTGGAGTCCGAGGTTGAGAGGCTTTGAGGGATTGAGACCCTCTCTTCTAAAATGGCAAATCTTGAACACAGCGTACACATTCTCACCAAATCTGTTGAGCTGGTGCAAAAGGAGGCCTAACTTGCTAATGAGGCTGAAGTTCAAGCTCGCGAGGATCTGGTGCTAGTTCAGAGGAATATGCTAGAAGCTAACCAGGCTAATTCTAAGCTTGGGGAGGAACTGGATGCCATGAAGGGTGCAAATGACCTGCTCCGAGAGAATGTAAAGAAACTCACATTGGAGTTGAAGAAGGCCAAGAAAGGGCAGGTCGAGGCGATGGAGTCCTATTCTCGGTGTAAGGAAAACCTTCGCACAGCTCACACCCAGCTTCAATCCGCCCTCAAGAATGCCCGCGTGGCCTTTCGAAATGGTCGCGAGAATTTTCGAAGTTACGAAGCTTATGCTGCGGAGCTAGAAGGGGTTCTTCGAGGTGGATTCGAGCATATGAAGAAACTTGCGAATGAACGCTTTCCGAACCTAGATGTGGACTCCATTTCCTTCGATGTTTTAGCAGCTTTATCTTCCTTAGAGTAGATGCTTTTGCACTCAAGCTTGATACTTTAATAAAATTTAAAATTTTCTTGCTTGGTTTCGAAAATTTTTCTTTATTTGAATGTTACCTGTCTTAAATAATTTCCCTTGCTGTTAGAGACAAAAATCTCTTAGGGATCAGATTTGATCCTTTGCTTTTTTGGAGGCTTTAACCTTCGCTTTTTAGGAGGTTTTGGGGCCTCCCGAAGATCACATCTGATCTCTTCGTTTTTGTCACAGGTTCGGGCCCCCCCTCGAGGATCATATCTGATCCATTT
Source organism: Diospyros lotus (assembly GCF_014633365.1). Lineage (NCBI taxonomy): Eukaryota > Viridiplantae > Streptophyta > Magnoliopsida > Ericales > Ebenaceae > Diospyros > Diospyros lotus. Next base: position 34,859,804 of record NC_068346.1, read on the forward strand.
GTTTACATTGAGGGTTCAAGCCCCCTACCGAGGATCATGTCTGATCCTTTTTTCTTTGTTGAGGGTTTGAGCCCCCCAAGGATCATGTCTAATCATTTTTTCTTTGTTGAGGGTTCGGGCCCCCCGAGGATCACATTTGATCTTTTTTCCTTTGTCGAGGGTTCGGGCCCCCCGAGGATGACATCTGATCCTTTTTTCTTTGTCGATGGTTCTGGCCCCCCAAGGATCATATTTGATCCCTTCGTTTTTTATCAGGGGTAGCCCCTTGAGGTTTTTTGCAATGAGGAGCTTTAACTAATGGGAGAGAAAAATAAATTTATTTCAGGAACCATAGTTAATAAAGAACATCACTGATAGAATTTCCTCAAAATTCTATATGTTCCAAGTGTTTTTAACTGGTACACCCTCGGGGTCTGGAGTTTGTAAGCCCTAGGGATGAGGGCTTCCATTATCTTGAAAGGACCTTCCCAGTTCGACGTCAACTTGTTCGCTTCTCAGGCACCTCGAACATCTACCAGGAAGGAAACTCCGAGCTCTTACCCTTTGGTTATAGTATCTTTCGATACGCCAATTGTAGGCAGCTTGTCGAATAATTACCTTCTCACAAAGTTCATCAAGGAGGTCTAAGTTATCTATCAGATTATGCTCGTTGGACTCGGGGCTGAAGAGCTCCACCCTTAGGGTAAGTACTCCTATCTCGACTGGGATTAATGCTTCCGAACCATAACATAGGCCTAAGGGAGTCTTGCCCTTAGATACCTTCACGGTGGTCCGGTAAGACCATAGAATACCCGATAATTCTTCCACCCAGCTACCATCTGCCTTATCAACGCGTGCCTTTAGACCATACAACAAAGTTCTATTAACGAGCTCAATTTGGCTGTTGGCCTACGGATGGGCCACCGAAGTAAAATGCTACCTTATTCCCAACTCTTGGCACCATTCTTGGATAGACCGGTCAGTGAACTGAGTGTCGTTATCAGAAATTAGAACTCGTGAAATCCCGAAGTGACATACCACATTCTTTGCTTTACTCGGGGAGCAGTAAAGCTATCGATTCGGCCTCAACCCACTTCGTGAAATAATCTATGACAGCAATGATATATCTAACCTGCCCAGCTGTCGGGGGGAAAGGGCCCAGGATGTCGATGCCCCATTGAGCAAAGGGGCAAGGTGTAGCCAGATGAGTTAAAGTGACAGCTGGTATGCGAACCAAGTTAGAGGTTCATTGGCATCTATCGTAGGTCCTGACCAGCTGCTCTGAGTCCTTCACCATTGTCGGCTAATAGTACTCTTGCTGAAAAGCTTTCTAGCTGAGGGTTCGGGCCCCGATGTGACTTCCACATATGCCTTCATAATCTCCCTTAGGATATAGTCTACTTCGCGAGGCCTGATGCACTTGAGCAACGGTTGCGAGAATAACCTCTTGTAAGGTTCCCCGTTAACTAGTACGAAACTTCGGGCCTTCATTCGGACTTCTCGGGCTTCCAAGTCATCCTTGGGAAGTTTTTCCTCCTTCAAGTATAATAACAAAGGATCGACCCAACTGGGTTCGTCTTCCACACATAACTAATCGACGAACTCTTCGATGCTCTTTTGTGGTAAAGACTCAATCCAGATCTCTCTAGAGCTCTTAGGAAAAGAGGAAGAGGCGATCCGAGACAATAGATCTGCTTCCGTGTTCATGGCCAGAGGGACATACTCCACCTTCACTGACTGAAAACGCGCGATCAGTTCCCTAACCATAGCCAGGTATTTTGCCATATGACCTTCTCAAGCCTCATACTCCCCGTTTACTTGTTGTACTACCAAATTAGAGTCAGAGCTTACCTTGATTCGCTGCGCTCCCAATTGTTTAGCTAATCTCAATCCTGTTAACAAGGCCTCATATTCAGCCTCGTTATTAGATACTCGGAACTCGAAATGCAAGGCATAGGGCCATGCTTGCCCATCAGGACTTCTGATTATCAGCCCTGCTCCGCCACAGCCCGAGGTCAAGCTCATATCTATAGCCAACATCCATTGCCTCTGATCCTCTTCCGAAGCTTCTGGGGATTCTATCCCTTCGACAATGAAGTCTGCTAATGCTTGGGCTTTGATGGCCGACCGAGGCTTGTACTCAATATCAAAAGTTGTGAGCTCCATTGCCCATTTCAACATCCTTCCTAAGAGCTCTGGTTTGCTAAGAACCTGCCTCAAAGGTTGGTTAGTAAGCACAATAATGGTATGAGCTTGAAAATAGAGTCAAAGTTTCCTCGCCGAGACCACCAAGGCAAAGGCTAACTTCTCCATGGGAGAATACTAAACCTCCGCTCCTGTCAACCGCTTACTGGCATAGTAGACGAGCCTCTGCCTTTTATATTCTTCTCGAACTAGCACCGAACTCACAGCTTCTTCGGCTACCGCCAAATAAAGATACATCGGTTCTCCTTGTTGTGGCTTAGCGAGGACTGGAGGCAAGGCTAGATGTTCCTTCAACTTGTTAAAAAATTCCTGACATTCAGCGTCCCAAACAAAATTCTTCGCCTTCAATAGGACCTTATAGAAGGGATGACCCTTTTCCGCCAATCGAGAGAGGAATCTTCCTAAGGCTGTCATTCTTCTTGTAAGGCTTTGCACTTCCTTGATATTTCTCGGGACCGGCATGTCCATAATGGCTTAACCTTGGTTGGGTTTACCTTAATCCCTTGGTGATGAACTATATAACCCAAAAATTTTCCTGCAGAAACGCCAAAAGCACATTTGACATGATTAAGCTTTACATGAAACTTACGAAGGATTTGGAAGCACTCCTCCAAATCTAGGGGATGATGTTTGGCGACGAGACTTTTCACCAGCATGTCATCCACATAAGCTTCCATATTCTGACCAAGCTGGTGCTGAAACAACTTATTCACCAGGTGCTGGTATGTGGCTCCCGTATTCTTCAAGTCGAATGACATTATTGTGTAACAGTAGGTTACTTTATTGGTGATGAATGACGTCTTCTCCTGATCTTCGGGGTGCAATGGGATCTAGTGGTACCTCTGGAAGGCATCTAAAAAACTCACCAGCAAACAACTAGCAGTCCCATCAATCAGGGCATCTATTCGAGGAATAGGGTAGCTATCCTTCGGGTAAGCCTTTTTAAGATCAGTGAAGTCAATACAAAGCCTCCACTTGTCCTCTCCTTTAGGCACCAGCACCACATTTGCTAACCATTCAGGATAATCAACCTCCCGAATGTACTGCGTCTCCATCAATTTAGCGACTTCAGCATCAGTCGCTCTGGCTCTTTCTAGGGCAAAACTTCGCTTCTTCTGCTTAACTGGTTGGAAACTCGGACGTATTCCCAACCTATGCATCATGACCTCTAAATTAACCCCCGACATATCTTGGGTAGTCCATGCGAAGACGTCTTCATACTGCCGAAAGAGGGCTAAGATTTGACCCCTTAACGAGTCTTTTAACTCAGCACTTATCTTTATGCAACAATCTGGACAATCTTCCCTTAAGGGTACCTCCTCCAGCTTGTCCACTGGCTCTGCTGTTTTTGGATCTTCCGACCCTTCCAATAGAAAACTGACCTCCTGTGGGGGACTCTCCTCCTTCTCTCATCGGGAGTTCCTTCGCTGACTAGGAGCTTTTTCTCGCGGCATTTTTTCTTTCATCTTAGCACCCCTTGCTACGCCTATGGAGGCCATGTAACATTCGCAAGCTGAGTGCAAATCTCCTCGCACCTCGCCTATCCCACCAGTTGTAGGAAAATTTATCATCATATGATATGTGCTAGGAATAGCCTGAAGAGCGTTGAGTCGGGAGCTTCCCATAATCATGTTATAAGTCACAGGAACATCTGCCACCAGGACATCCAGCATGACCTGGGAGGTTCGGGAACCCTTTCCCAAGGTTTGTGGAAGCTAAATGACCCCATTTGAATATACTGCTTCCCCCCATCAAATCCCACCAAGGGGACCCGAGCCGGCCTTAGCTGCTCCATCTTGTACCCCATGCCCAAGAAGGCTTGTCTATACAAAATTTCTGAAGAACTATCCAGGTCCACGAGGATCCACCAAAGCTCCCACCTTCCAAGTTCGACTGTTATTACCAGCAGATCATTTCGGTTCGGGTACTCGGGGAGGTCACTATTCGAAAAAGAGATCGTTTCCCCCCTCCTCGACCTCTTCTTCCTCGAGATTTGGCTACTCGTTGCAACCTTTTCGCCCTTCGCCCCTTGGACTTCCCGCGCAGCTAGCGTATGAAATACTCGGGGCTGAGGAGGATCTTCCGCCGCCTGCGGTGGTCTCTCCCTTCGAGGCGAATGCCAAACTCGGTCTCGCCCTTCGGCCCGATCCCTTCTGGTGGAGGGATTGCGCAACCGCGAACGCCGCTCCCTCCCCCTTCGGGGATATACTTCCCTATCAACATAATTTCTAAGGAAGCCTCGATTAATCAGCTCCTAGATCTCTTATTTCAACTGGTGACATTCCTCCATATTGTGATTATGATCTCGATGGAAGCGATAATACTTATTCCGATTCCTTTTGTCAAACGACGCTTTCATCGGTCAGGGCTTCTTCAGATAGTCCTTGTCCTCGATAGTGGCGAGGATCTTCGCTCTTGGGGCCGTCATAGGGGTAAAACTGGTCAACTCCCACCAAGGACGATGCTTCTCTTTTTTATCCTCCTTTCGACCCTCGCTTTTATGTTTTTGGGGATTTTTTTTTCTTTTTCTCAGTGTGCTCTGCCTTTTTTGCCTGCATAACCTCCTTGGCATTAATGTACTTCGTGGCCCGGCCTAAGATATCCATAAATGTAAGTGGGGGAGTTTTAGCCAGTGATTGAGCGAAGGGACCGGGCCTTAGGGCATCTGGAATGCCACGATAGCGACACTATGGTCAACGTTTTCAATGCTCAGAGCTTCCATATTGAAACGCGAGACAAAATCCTTCAAAGATTCACCTTAGTTCTACTTCAGGCTCACAAGGGCCATGGTGGACCTTCGGTGCCTTCGAATAGTTACAAAGTGGGCTAGAAAACTAACCCGAAGTTGCGCAAAATTAGCTACCGAGTGATGGACTAGGTTTGAATACCAGGCACGCGCGTGCCCCTCCAGTGTTGCCAGGAAGACTTTACACCACATTACATCAGAGGCATCTTACACCATCATATGGGAGGTAAAAAGATCTAGGTAGTCCCCGCATAAGGCTTGATGGCCGGAATGCGTACGCGCTCAGGTAGTATGGCCGCCATGATTTCCGGACTAAGGGGTTGGTTCACCATCGTCCCCTGAGACTCACTTAGCTTTGGCTTTAGGGCTGCAATCTCTTCCTTCAACTGCCGTAACCTCCTCTCCTGCTGTTGTTGCGCATACGACATGCTAGAAGACTCTGCAGCCTCCCTATGCTCGTCCTCCCGATCGCACCCCTGAGGGTCCCCCTCGTGCAAGCAAGATTCCTCATCCCTCGGGGGTTCTTGCCTCCCTTCCGCCTGAGAATGATAGTCTTGCTAGTGCTGGTGGTCCAAGAAGCTAGTGAGCAACTTCGTCAAGCACTGAACCTGATTCTCCAAAAGCGTAATTCAATCAGGTAGGGGAGGAGGGTCATCTGGACTACAGTCTTTCCCCTGCAAGCTCCTTGGAGGATTATTCTGGCTCGGTTCCGGGGCGAGGTTACCACCGGCAGCCCGAGTCTGTTGTCTTCTAGTCGCCATCAAAACGGAGAAAATAACTTAACCGTCACAGCAAGTCGTATTGGAGAGACAAAAAAGAAAATGCCTCGGCCCCACGGTGGGCGCCAATTGATGATGAGGTAGCCAATCACCTTCATCTACCTCAACCTGAGTACCTATAATGGAGAGACAGAAAAGAAAATGCCTCGACCCCACGGTGGGCGCCAATTGATGATGAGGTAGCCGATCACCTTCGTTTGCCTCAACCTGAGTACCTGCAATGGAGTCGGGGACTTGCTCCCCCAGTATCCCTCCGATGTTTGAGTCAGATTACTAAAATATCTTTAACACAAAAGAGTGCGATTTTAGAGTAGAAAGAGAGAGAGAAAAATATCTGATCCCCTACTCGTTGTCGGTCATCTCCCTTTTATTCTCCTGCTAAGGTAAGGATCATCTTTCAAATTACCGGGATCCTTATCCCGCTCTTTGTGGAGCTGGGATCCTACTGGTATGGACTCCATAATCGCTTCTTAGAAGTTCGGGGTAGTTTCCATCTCCATGAACCTCGGTGGGATGGTTGATCCCAAGGAATCCGGAGAATCCTCGTCGAACAATAGGCTAGCTGGTATGGTGATATGCATGTGCCACGTGTCTCCTCTGGACTCGAGTAGGATGACGCCAGCGGAGTATCTCATTGGTGTGCACGTGGCACTGCTGCCAATAACTATATTCCCGAGATATTAGAGTAATTATAGACTCGAGGGGGTTACCCTCATCACCCTCTTAGCCACAAAATGTCCCCATGGACCATGACCGTCAAAAATCCCACAAAATATCATGTTTTCTTCGCATCCAAATCCCTACAACCAAACAAACACAATCCATATTTATCGACTTAAAGTGAAAAAATGAACCAAAATTTCATTTCTTTTCTCATATGCGAAGTTTCAATTCCTTCTTGAACATATCTTCTCATGATCAAAGAAAGATTAGGATCATAAATTCTGCAGATTCTCCAAGGCATATCTCCCACACAATGACGCGATCTTGGCTCAATCCTTTCTCGCCTCTTCCGGAGAAAATCGATGCAAAATCGTCCGATCCTTCAACATTAACAGTCCCTGATGAAGTCCTTAATATCAAATCATGCTTCTTCCCTTCACTCTCCATCACCTTTACAGCTTCTGCTCCACCACAATACCCAGAATTCCGCCCGCCCTTCATCAACAGTGACCTTGCTATTCCATTGAACATGGCTGACATATGCCCCATACTGCACCTCGTCGGCACCAATTCAATTCCCACCACAATAAGCTATTTATTCTAACTTGTGGCAAGTTAAAAATGCTATGTATAGATCACATGAATGCCGAACTGAATTTTGATACACCTAGCTGTCTAAGTAAATGAGTCAAGAGTCAAAAATAAGTGAACTATACGTATCACTTGAGAATACAAGAGTCAAAAAGCTATAAGCAACTAAAACTTTTGAAAGTGGATAAAAACAGAAACGATGAATCTGGTAGAGACCAAAAGATCATGCTAAGTTCACCAAAAGCAGGGAGTCTCCATTTTTTAATGGAGTTCCCACTACATGCAAGCTACTATTGTTTGGTATCCAAGAAAGTGCACAAACAGTAGAGTAGAGAAAATCTTCACCGCCCCGAATCTTGAGCAATCCCACTTTTCAGACCCCGACAAACGAATACCAACCAATAAAATCAAAACCCTTCTAGCTACGCCTACGCCCGTGGCAACCTAAGAAAACAGATAATTTTCGTTTCTTTTCCGTTATTTTTTTTTTTCCATTTTCTCAGCAACCAAGCAGGGGCCACTCTCGTAAACAGCCAAACAACCAGAACCTACAGATAAAACCCAGATGGAATTAGAGGGTGAGAAACGGGGAGACCTTGTTTTCTGGCGGGTCTGACCTCTAAAAATGGGAGAATACTAGGTCGGAAGCCGAGAAACGGGGCTAGAAATGGATATATTTCTAGCGGGATTGTGCTGCTGATATCATACTCACTGAGTTCAACCTATGCCCCTTTGTCTTCCTTGCTATTGTTTGCTAGTTGTAGCTGGCAACCGCCATCACCATTGCAGTTGCTGGCCCATAGTGGCAGTAGTTTGTCAGGTTTTGCATAGTCACTGTGTTTTTTTTTTTTTAATTACGTCTCATTACTAGCATCCCAGCCACTCCGTCCCTATAATTACATTGAGAAGCTAAATCAATGGATGTATCTAAGTGATCAAGATGGTAGGTCTAAGCACCACTAATATCACTCCTAAAGTCCTCTCCAAAAGAAAGCATTCTGCTTCTCTCAAGAATCGAACCCATACTAACAACCTCCAAACAAGCTTTTCAATCTACCCTTTTACTGCTTAACTATGCCCCTAGGAGCAAAAACATTGGTGTGAACCACTATTACTCATTTATTTATTTGTTCGGAGGAGTGTTAGAAGTCATGATAAATGGTGTCTCGTATTTTTATTACAGGAGATGTTAAGTAAAAGAAATAATATCGTATGATTTTTTTAAGTTCTTCTAATGAGAAAGCTCCATATGACTCTTATCATCAGTCATGATATATAGGCTTTGGGTTTAAAATCAGTCATGTGTCTTACCATTATTTATTTTTTTGAGTTTAAAAATCGCTGAAATCTAACAATTTAAAATCCTTAGAACCAATCGCTAATGGATTTCATCGACAATTGAGATGCTTTCCCAATCACCGATAAAGGCTTTGGGTTTCTATTTTTTTATTTATAATTATATTCATATAAATATATTATTTATATGAATATATCATTAGATATATAAAAAAATGTATTAACAAAGCAAAAATTTAAACATAAATTTTCAAATCATAACATGTGTTATTTTTTTTGTTACAAACTATATTAGAAGTCAAAAACTGAATGAAAAGTGTTATCAAAAGTTCAAAAAAGGGGTTGAGTTTTTCACAGAAAAAATAACTTTTAAAAATTGTATCAAATCTTTAAAATTTTTGTGACTATTAATTAAAAAAAAGCCAACTAGAAGCACGTAACAAACCATTGTACTTGGGCTTCATTTATTGTATTTCAAACCAAACAAAGTAAACAAATAATTAGAACAGAACAACGACACTTTAACAACCAACAAAGTATTTTTTCCCATAGAAAATACTTTTGAGATTTGAAATTATTTTTGCTCGAACACAATAATAGAGTTTATAGTAAAAAAATTGTCTCCAAACTCTAAGAAATTTGCAAAAACAAAATCGCAAAGGATATTTTCTATGTAAATATTTCAATATTTAAGTTAAATTTATTAAAATTAAAAAAATTATAAAATTCTTAAATGAGTAAAATTAACCTACTTTAAGAAAAAAAACTACTTATAGATGAAATTGATAAGAGTTGATAACAATCCCTATATTTAAAGATCAAATTATTGTTCCAAGACATGATTCAATAGTAAAATATGTGAAATTTTATAAGAAATATCAAGAATTAAATTTTTGCAGTAATATTTGTTTTATGCTGAGGTGTGAACTAAATATCATATTTTATGTGTATATAGATTATAATCGTATCTAAATTTACCCGATAAATAAATTAGGGGAAAGATCGTCCGTCTTCAAAATTAATTAAGTAAAACTTGGGTTATTAAAAAAATCAAATAAAGATCAAATTATTAAAAAAAAAATCAAATAAAGATCAAATAAAGATCAAATTATTTCAAAATTACTATTTACACGGCTCTATCACGGAAGTACCTCGTGAGGGACCCACAGGGAGACCTTTTGTGGATTCTCCTGGAGTTCAGGATACCAGCAAAGGTCAGATTCGTCATTATACAAGAAATGCCAAAGTCTTTCGATTCCAACCACTCTTTTCAAGCCAATTGGTCCATTTCTTTCCATTCCACGCGTACAGTTAAAAGTCACGTGGGCATTGTCGCCAATGCAAGCCGCCCAATTAAGGTTTTGAGAAATTTTATTGGCAGTCAAATTTTTGCTATTCCTAATTATAAATAAAAAAAATTATAATTACTCTTATTAATCAATTTTATTATTTTTTTTAGTCATTTATATTCTAAAATTACCCTCACTCATATATCTCATACCTCGCGCACAAGTACAACTCACACATTGTCTTCTTTACTCGTTATCGTCTTCTGTGCTCTGTCATCTATTGTTTATTTGTCGTCGAAGTTATCTCATCTTATCGAAATTTTCAAGTAATGAATTTGAATTTTCAATTTTATAATGAGTTTAAGTTCAGATATTTCAACATGACAATTGGAAATTTTATATTTCTCGAAACTTATATCTTTATTTTTTTATATTTTATTTTTTATACAAATATTTAACAAACCCAATTTTTAATTAAATATTGCTAATTAACAAGTTTTTTTATACTTAATTTTTTCTTATCTAAGTATTGTACTTGAATAATTTAATTTTTTAAACAAACAAATACATATTTTTTTATACTAAATTTAATTTATATAAGTATGGATTTCCTGTACCCGTAATTCCCCAAACTCATGGGTTCGAGAAACACATATTTTATTTTTTTATATTTTATTTAACTATTTGGAAAACTTATTTTTTAATTAAATAGTGATTATTAACATATTTTTTTATACTTAATTTTTTTATCTAAGTATTGGACTTAAATAATTTAATTTAAAAAAAATAAATATATATGTTTTCATAAATTTTATTTAATATACGAGAAATTGATACTGATGATTTTTTTATATTTTAATTTTTTTATATTGATGATTTTACATCTTTATTTTTTTATATTTTATTTTTTATTCAATTATTTACAAATTAAAATAAAAAAATATTTGTAAACTGGAAAATGAACTCTAGAATTCAGAAAAGCCCAGCTTCCCCGAATCTTGGAGTTCGAGTGGGGGGAAAGACTTTCCCTAACAGAATTTTTTTGAAATTTATATCTTTAATTTTTTTTATATTTTATTTTTTATATAAATATTTGACAAACTCAATTTTTAATTAAATAGTGTTGATTAACATATTTTTTTATAATTAATTTTTTTTATCTAAGTATTACACTTGAATAATTTAATTTTTTAAACAAACAAATACATATTTTTTATACTTAAATTTAATTTATCTAAGTATGAATTTCCCGAATCTGTGGGTTCGAGAAATCCATAGTTCCCCGAACTCATGGGTTCGGGGAACACATATTTTATTTTTTTATATTTTATGTAATTATTTGGAAAACCTATTTTTTAATTAAATAGTGATGATTAACATATTTTTTTATACTTAATTTTTTTTATCTAAGTATTTGATTTGAATAATTTAATTTTTTTTAAAATAAATGCACATTTTTTTATAAATTTTATTTAATATACGAGAAATTGATAGTGATGATTTTTTTATATTTTATATTTTAATTTTTTTATATTGATGATTTTACATCTTTAATTTTTATCTAATTATTTATAAATTAAAATAAAAAATATTTGTAAACTTGGTGAGGAACATGGATTTCCCCGAACCCTAGGATTCGGGGCAGCTGGGATTCCCCGAATCCTAAGGTTTAGGGAAATCTATATTTTTTGAATCTTAGGATTCGGGGAAGCTCATGTTTCCTGAACCTTGGGGTTTGGAGAAGCCCAACATCCCTGAATCCTAGGATTCAGAAAATATGGATTTCCCCGAACCCTAGGATTCGGGGAAGCCCAATTTCCCCGAACCCCAGGGTTCGGTAATCCTGAAGTTTCTTGATTATTATTATAACACTCAAAATTTGTTTACTTACTTGTCCTTCAATTATCAATTAACTGCTTGCCAGTCACAACTGCCCATTCACGTCGACAATGAGCAAAGTAGTACAAGAGAAGGAAAAGAACCTTACCAGAAGACTATGGCGAGCAACGTAGTCGTCAAACACCTCACCCGATATCTCCCTCTTGTCCAGTTTCTTAGTATAATTACCAAGAACCCTATCCAAGCTATCAAGGAGGGGACGAAATACGTCCCACCGACCACGACCTCATATGCACTCGGCTCTGTAGAGGTGTTTGTCTTCTTCCTTTTGTCAACCTGGGCCTGTTGAACAACCTGCGAGGTTGGATGAGCTTTCCTTTTGCTCCCTAGAGCCTCCTCGTGAACCACGGACTTCCCATGACTCGCGACAGCTATGGCCGCCCCCGGTTGTAAGGAGGTAGCTGAGGGAACTGGGTTTGAGGGAGCCATAACAGTTGGTACGGGGTCAGAACCAGGCAGACTGACAAGGTCGCGACTCGAGCCAGCCGCTTCAGTATGAGCTCCCGTCCTTTGGACTTTTGCAGGAGAAGAGGACACGCGAATGACCTTGGGTATGCTCGAGATCAGGGAAGAGTCGGGTCGTTCGAGCTGGAGCCTCATCGCTTCTGATAACGTTGGTAAGGCCGCGACAGTAACTTTGCCACGAGCTCTGCTTTCCCTGACTGGGCTCCCGCTAAAATCAACCTCGTCAAAGATTGACTTTATCTCCCTTTGGCTACGAACCCCAATATTCTCCTTCCTAATATCCTTGATGCTGAATGGGGGGGGCGAGCTGGTGGTCGCAAAGCTCACAATTGTCTTAGTCAGTTTTTTCTTCTGCAGCTGATTGAAGATCTTGCGCCTCGAAAATGGTCAGCTTAGGTTGCCCGCCAGCGACGTCTGCAAAATTGAAAAGACACCCATAAATAAAATGTTACAACAAATGAATTGTTACTGTAAGTGCGGGCTAGAAAACTACCTACTTGGCACAAGAACAAAGTTGAAGTTGTTAAGGTTTTGAAGACAAGAGCAAGAAATGTAAAACCATTGGGACTTATAGTCTTCTACATTGGACTTGCCCTTGGCCTTCCCTTGCGGCAAGACCTTCTTGCAGTCTGAAAGACGAGCTACCTATAATATAGGCTGTCCTTGGTACCTTTGAAAGAGTAAATGTACCTTAAGGTTTTAGGGGTTAGAAAAGGAAGTTGGTTCTTTTTGGAAAGAAGGGCTAAGGAAGTTATCTAGGCATACGAGTTAAGGGTCAGTTGGAAAGGAGCGAGTTTGAGATCGTTCAAAATGGCTATGAGGTAGGGCTGGAGTGGAAACCTAAAACCAAATTCTAAGTGTTAGGGGCTGATAGTGATGAACCCCGCAGGAGGAAAAGCTGTGTGGTCGTTAGGAGAAGGCACCATCAAACGTGTGTCGCAAGGGAGACAGTATGTAGAAGCGCACGACGTTAACTCCTTGATTGTCAGCTTCGAGGGATAGCGCTTGAAGATCTCAAGAGTAGCGCGCTCCTCGGAAGCTCCCTGGGCAACTGTAGGGTTGGTAGGCCGAGGAACTCTCTCAGCGACCTCGGAATCAAACGAAGCCACGTTCTGAGCAGACCATGGCAACATCCTTTCTTTGTGCTCCGAAGAGCTAGAGGTATCATTGTCCTCTACCTTGTGGTTGCGGCGCTTCTAACCAGATGTAGACATCTATGATGAAAAGACAAAAAGAAAAAACGCATCAGGTCGCTGAGAACGAATCGACCCTCATGAACCAAAGTTCCTAGGGACACTTCCTACCGATCAGGTCGTGCGCTTCGCAATAGGGTATGACTTGAAATAAAGGAGGCTAAGTTTCTAAGCCTATTAGACCTCCTAAAATAAATAAAAGCTAGCCCTAAGAGACACGCAGCCATTGCCAAGAGGCAGGGCATGGAGATGGAATCGATGGAAAGAAGGGGAGCAGAAATGAAATAAACTGCAAGCATGCGAGAAACTTACTGTTCTTGATCGACTGCTGCAAGAGTCGAGAAGAGAAACTAGCTGGAGAGTGAAGGCGAGAGGGGGAGAAGCTTCGGAACCTTTGACAATGGAGTCTTGAAGTCAGGGGGAAGAAAAAGGTTGCAAATGTAGAAAATATTTAAAAAAAAAATGGCACAATAAAGGGGGGGGGGGAGGAATTTCCTCACGTTTTTATAGTTTAGGACATTCCACCGTTGGATGAAGAAATCGACGAGCTACCCTAGATCAGTGGTGTGCGAGGGCATGGGGCCCACAGACGTAATGGTTAAGCAGTTATGGGAAACGTGCGTATTAAATGCGCCGCAGACGAGATGTGCTGCATGAAATAACGTGATGTGAAGCGATCGGGCAGAAAGCTGAAAGGTGTATCGACTGTTGGAATGGCTGGCACGGGTCAACTCCCAGTTCGAAGATCGCATTGCGAGTTGGGGGGCTTAATGTTACGGGTATTTCCCGCTCTACTCCTTATGGGCTAGACTCAATTTAGCGGGCCGACCCAATCGCATAAAGTCCAGTAGACCTCGACCTGAGCTCGTTGAAGCAAGCTCACAAATTGTTGGAGCCCGAGCTCGGATCGTAGGGCCAAGCGAGCTCCCGAAAATGCCTCTAGCTTGTCAGCCTATCCGAGTGAGCTCCCAACGACGCTCCGAGCGAGATCCCAACTACGCTTCAAACGAGCTCCCAACAACTCTTACAGCTCGTCGGCCTAGCTGATTAGCTCATATAACAAGAATGTCATACGTCAGAGAATATTAGTGGCCTAGGGGTAGGCCCAACCTGGCCCCAGTCTCTCGGCCCATGTTAGTCCCGTCCTAGCCCTTTGTAACAACATCATTATAGCCACGTCTGTGTTTTCGCGCGTTCACCTTAGATCCCATCCTCATTAATGACGAATTCCATCCACATTAATAAGGGTTCCGTCAGCATCTTGCTGTTGCATGGGCATTCTTGTTGGCGCCGAGTATTCTGTCCCATCACCTGTAGACGTACAACACATGCATGAGGATATATCCTCCTTCCATATATCCACTAGCTCTTCCGAGAGCCCTGGTATGTTTTTCCTACCAACTTACTAATACTCTGCATTTTTACTTACTCGTGCACTAACTTGAGCATCGAAGTACCTTGCAGGGACTGGCCAACGGGTTAACAAATTGAACCAGATAGCCCATTCTCTCCCGCTCGGATTCATTACACCAATGCGGGCCAATGAATCATGGTCGACCAATTTTGAACGTCAACGAATCACGATAGGGCTCCTGGCCATTGAAGGGCGAGAGCTAAGAGTTGACCCGCAGCTATGGGCCCATGATGATGACATGATGTGTGTAATACCCTAAAAATCCAGAAAATTGTAATATATATTGAGAATAAGCAAGAAAAGAAACAACACTAACTGGATACCTTTTCGGCTGAATGTAGACAAATAACTCCCAACTTAAACGTGTTTGACCTGGAAAATCCAAGAATGAGTGACCCTTATAGAAAGTTCTCGTAATCCCATCAGGATAAGTTATTCTAGATCTTCTTATCACTCAATGCGGGATGTTACAAAAATATGTGTTAACAGAAATATTTATATTTTAAATTTTAATTTCATTTCATTTTGGATTTAATTAATCCAATTTGGTAATTACATTATTTTTATAATAAATCAAGATTATTTAATACTAATAGCTAAAAAACAATATATTTGCTTTTAAATTATGCTCGATTATTGATATTTGAAATGATGTTATTTGAAATTTAAATGTTTTCACACACACAGATATATATATATATATATATGTATGGCTCTATTATTTTGGAAGTAAAACAGTCAATGGTAAAAGATTTGGTCAGAAAGTCAACCTAAAAGTCAGCGCCCGACCAAAGGGGTAAAAGCGTAACTTCGGGTAGAAGGTAAAACCCGCCGTGGTGCGTACCAGCCTGTATTAAATCGCCTGTTTGGCTTCGGGGAAAGGGTAACTCTCTCTGTATGCTATCGTGCGCCTCTTCTCCCGCCGCTGCCCTAATCGTACCACCGATCACCGCCGTCGCGTTTCGAGAGCAATGGTGGGCGCCACCGGGAGTAACGGCGGAGTTGCGACGGTGGCGGAGCCGCAGTACGAGAAAGCGAAGATATCCGTGTGGTGGGACATCGAGAACTGCCAGGTTCCGAAAGGATGCGAGCCCCACTCGATCGCACAGAACATAAGCTCGGCGCTGGCGAATATGAACTACTGCGGGCCGGTGTCGATCTACGCGTACGGCGACACCACGGGCATTCCAGCCACCGTCCAACAGGCTCTCAATAGCACCGGCATCGCCTTGAACCACGTCCCTGCAGGTATGCGATGCGCGATACGCGTATGATCGTTATTTGTTGGTTCTTGAATTTTTAAGTGAAAATTGAGCTTTTAGTCCTGTTGGCAATTTTGCGATTTGATCGGGATAATTTGTGAATGTGTAAGTTGAGATTTTGAGTGGATTGACGAGGTTGATTTAGGGAATCTGTTCGACGTTTGTGTATGTATCTCTACTGCTTGTTTGGATTTGTTCAATTTTGTCATGGGAGTAGATGATCGGTCGGTATAAGACAAACTACACAAGAGGATCTATCTATTTGTAAGCCATCGGGTGGACTTAGGGTGGTTTGGAAAAATATATTTGGGAATAGATTCTGCTGGTTTATAGCTACTAGCTTCTTGTTAATATGTGTTGTTTCTTTTCTTCTTCTTTCTTTTAACTCTTTTGGACTTCAGACGCCCGTTTCTTCTTCGTAAATTTATAAAATTGCTTTAGATCGAGCAAAATTGAAGTGTTGGATTTGATTTGATAGGAGTTAAAGATGCAAGCGACAAGAAGATTTTGGTGGATATGTTATTCTGGGCCGTGGACAATGCTGCGCCTGCTAATTTTTTGTTAATTTCTGGTGATCGAGACTTTGCTAATGCTCTGCATCAGCTGCGCATGAGGAAATACAATATTCTACTGGCGCAACCTCAGAAAGCATCTGTACCACTTGTTGCTGCTGCAAAAAGTGTCTGGCTCTGGACAAGTCTTTTGGCTGGAGGGCCACCTTTATCGAATGGCGGCTCTCTTCAATCTGTTGACAGCAACTCTAGTTATTTTTCCATCTCTGAATCATTGCATGGTCTTGGTCCTGATCCTGTTCACTTGAACCAGCCAGCGGATTCCTTCTATGAGAGCCATCACTCTGGGACTCAGAAACCCTCAAGTATGGGGAGGGGAAAAGATGCTAAATTTAAAGGGAAACTGCCTCGGAGGATTCTTAGTCAACCAAATATTTCAGTATCTTCAAGTGTGCCACTAGGAGTTAAAGAAGATCAGAATAGTTCAAACTCCCATCAACCTGGATATATGCATGTGAAGCAATTTGAGGACCCCCGGGATTTATCTAGTACTTGTGATCCCCAAGTAACCTCAAGCATGCCTGCCCAAAACTTCATGCCTGGCAGTGCTGACCTTTCTTGGACTACCAACAATAACATTCAGAGTAATTACCAAAACTATTACTCGCGTCCTGTAAGGCCAAACAACGTTCCTTTGCAGCCTACATTTGCACCAGGTAATCTGCCTCGACCTGATCAGCGTGCCTTTGCTTCCCATTCAGGGCCTGCAAGGCCTGATGGACCAAGCTTCACGCCAGGTCCTCCAACAAAAGTGCCTGATGTTGGCAAGCTAAATATTTCTGGATACCGCGGAAACGATTATCAGCCATCTAATTCACAACCACGAATTGGAGTAGAGTTGAAACAAAATCACTCAAGCCATGTAAAATTAAATGGTCCGCAGAGGGGCCACGTGCGTAACACACCTTCATTTTACCATGACACACCGATCAACACACAACTGAATGGTCGAGAATTTCAATCGCCATCTTCCTCGGCCACAGTTTCCACTGATAACTCCAGTCATGGTGTATGGGCAACTCCAGGATGCTCTAAACCGTCTGAATATGTTCAAGCCCTGATCGGGGTAGTTCTACTTGCCTTGAACACGTTAAAAAATGAGAAGATTATGCCAACTGAAGCAAATATAACTGATTGCATACGTTATGGTGATCCCAAGCACCGAACAGCTGATGTTAAGAAAGCTTTAGAGAGTGCAGTTGAGCAGCAGCTTGTACTTAAGCAGAACTTAGGAGCTTTGCAAATGTATGTTGGTAAGAATCAAAAACTATGGAACTGTGTGAACACCATGGGGGGTAATATTAATCGTTACCCAGAAACAACATGGAATGAAATCCGTAAATTTTTAACATCCTCTCCTGGCCGATCCGCAGTAATGGCTTCTCAATGCAGGTAAATACCTACTTGTTTGCTTCAAGCCACTTTGCTTCTTTGTATTTCATCTGACTTCAAATATATGCTTTTATGCTCATAACCCTTAGGTATGAAGCCGCTACTATTATGAAGCAAATGTGCTTAAAACAGTTTGCTTTGGGCGATGTACTTCAGATCTTACACCTGGTGATCAATGTGAAGAAATGGGTCACACATCATCAGTTAGGATGGCAGCCAGTTAACATCACTGTCACAGAGGCCTGACCTGAATTGGGGGCTGCAGCTGGAACATAAGCCCAATAGGAGCTAGTTTTAGTTTAAAGGAGGGCTGGTGGAAAATTATTTGATATGGAGTACTCAAAAGGTTTCTTGGAACTAGGGATCGGTTAGTGGAGGTTTGGTTTCTGAAGGACTATCAACTATAGAGTTAATAGCAATGGAAGTTTATTTGAGGTGGTTCATTGGTACAATGACATTGGTTGGTTTTTTTTCGCTTCTTTGGGAATTAGAAAGAACACCTGGATAATTGTCTGTAGAGGCAACTATGCTGAGTTTGTGGGGTTGCTAGACACTAGCTAGTTGCTACCATGATCAGCTTTCTCCAGTATAAGGGTCTACATTGTGCATATGCGGTATACATCTATGGGTATACTTGCTTTGCATGGGGTTGGCTCTTTTGTGATTGTTTAGATGTTTTGAGGGGAAGTTGACAAACTAAAAAAAATTTGGCGCTAGGTCTCCAATGTTTCTGTGATTTATTGAGGACTAGTAGTTTGACTAATTTGTTACCTCCAATATCATGGAGCTAACAATGGAAGAGGTTCTTAGATTGCAACAAGCATTATTGGCGAGAAACTATTCCTGATATTGGTAATCAAATGAAGATGGAGTTGTTTACTAAATGAACACAGATGAATTTCTGATATTTTTACCTCCAGTGCTCGTGGAGTTAGCAACGGAAAGGTTCCAGATTGTGTAGTGCAGTGTCTGCGTGAAATTAATTTCTGATATTGATAATCAGATCAAGATGGAGAAGTTTACTTAGTGAGCAGGTAAAATGTCGTTGTGGCTGCAGACATATATTGAAGCAGTCGAAGTTACGTTGGAGGACTTTGTTACCTTCTTGAATCTCACTTCAAGCTGTTGTGATTTAAAGGTGGAAACCATTTTGATCTCCTATTAGTGTATGATACTATTAGCTAATACTATATGAAGAGCAAATGTAGTGCCAGATGACCACACGTTTCATTTCAATGCAGTATGAGTTGAGACAACCATGAAGATGCCAGTTGATGCTGGAATGCAAAGATCTCTGTTGAGGTTTACTAAGAAAGACGCAAGATTGGCTGTTGAGGCCTACTTAACCACCGATTTTCAAAGTTCCCTTGTTACATCACATTATATAACCATGAAGATGCCAGTTGATGCTGGAATGCTAAGATATCTGTTGAGGTTTACTAAGAAAGACGCAAGATTGGCTGTTGAGGCCTACTTAACCACTGATTTTCGAAGTTCCCTTGTTACATCACATTATATAACCATGAAGATGCCAGTTGATGCTGGAATGCTAAGATCTCTGTTGAGGTTTACTAAGAAAGACGCAAGATTGGCCGTTGAGGCCTACTTCACCACCCATTTTCAAAGTTTCCTTGTTACATCACATTATACACACACATATCGAATCCGCAGCTGTGTTTCCTTTGTGCGTCGGTGTTTTGTTACTGGGTCATGTCAGGCACTGTTAAACCTGTTTAATGTACATTTTTACATGAGTTTGTATTATATTTTGCCATGCAGTGGCTCTGAACAATCAACTTATTAACCAATGCAGAAGTTTTATTATATTCCGCAGCTGTGTTAGACCTTTGTTGCATCTGAATGGATGTGTTGAAGTTATAAAATGCATTATGCGTGCAACATGATTGCTTGCAGTAATGAGTAACTTGTAGGTGGTAGCAGGAATTCATGGTGATGTGCTCTGGTTTTTTGCTATATTGTGAGATTTAGATGCCTTGCCGTTTCATGCTTTGCCTGTGTTTGGAAGCACTATTTTGACCGGATTTGCGCTGTTTTAGCTTTTGCTTCCATTTTGATTGATTACACTCTTCCATTGTCACATAGGACATCTGTCGTGCCGTGCTTAACAATGATAATATATGCTCTTTTGTGATTCGAAGATTGCGGGTCTTTTGTGACCCGAACCGATGATTATGGGTTTAAATTCAAGAATAATCTCCTTGCATATAAGAGATAAAATTATATATAAAAATAATAATTTCCCAGCCAATTTTAATGTCCACTAATCACAACCTTACCAATAAACTAAATATTCGTTCCCAGCTGTCGGGCATTGAGCTAACAATCAAAAAGTGTATTTAAGCCGTGCCATCATTCACTCTACTTTGGTCTTCGGTGTTAATTGCCCTCACTGCTCAATCACCCATCCTTGTTCCTTACAAGTTCAGTAACCCTTGCTCTTGGGCCTAGCGTTCGAGTCGATGGTGACAGATTCTGATGCTTTGATTATAAAGCTGATAATAATAATGGTTAACAAACACACGTACGTCTGTTTCGGACAAATTTTGTTTTATTTGATGTAAACTTATTTGGGGAAGGGTCCCAATCCCTCAGATTCCATTTCCCTCTCAATTTGTTCACATCAACCAAATTTTATGATATCCTGAGTAAATAACAGAAAATTTTCCCAACAAACACTGTCGGAGGATACCCACAAAGGTCAAATTCGTCATTATACACGAAAAGCAAAAGGCGAAAGCCTTTCAAATCCAGCCACTCTTTTCAAGCCGATTGGTCCATTTCTTTTCATTCCAGGTGTACAGTGAAGACCGAATAACGTCATTCTTGTAAATTTGACAAAAGTCACGTGGACATTATCGTCAATGCAAGCCGCCCAATCTAGTTTTCCAATTTGATAAATTCTGGAGAAATTCTATTTACAATCATACATTTTTTTTTTCTATAATTTACTTTTAATATTTCTAAAATATCTTGAAATAAAAATTTATATTTGTCCTTCATTTAAATATATGACGCTCAACCACCCATTATTACTCTTCAAGCGCATACACTCATTTTCTCGATCACCATCGTCACAGTAACTTTCTCATGCACAATTGAATATCGTGTAACTATTATTATTCAACACCGAGCAGCAGCCACTATTATTCAAAACCAAACATTACTCAGCCGAGTTCTCCTTGCCATAGCCATTACTATTAGCGATGGATGATTATTATCTGTAAATGTTTACGTAGAGTTTGACAAAGAAGATAACGAGTATTCATGTTTCGGCGAGAAAAAACACAATTTATAATATTTATCACTAGTTAAATCACATAATTTATATATACATACACGATGGATGAATTAAAAAATAAAAAATACACTGCCTTGGAGGCTAGGGAATGCCCCGAACCTCGGGGTTCAGGGCTTGGGGGATGCCTGAACCTCGAGATTCGGGCGATTTGGGGTTCCCCGAACCCCGAGGTTCGGGGAACCCCTAACAGCCCGAACCTCAGAGTTCGATAAGCACCCCGAATCCATGGCTTCGGCAAAAATCAATTCTCCCGAACCTATGAATTCGAGAAAAACCATTTTTCCCGAAATCATAAATTTGGGAGAATGCAATTCTCCCTAATTCAATTATATAATATATTATATAATATTATACTATATAATCTGTATAGTATAATATAGTATACATATTATAGGTTCGGGGGTGAGGGGTTCCCTGAACTGCAGGGTTCGGGGAACCCCTCACCCCCCGAAAGAGGGGCATTACCTAGTTTTGAGACTTTGGGGAACTTCAATGAAAAAGGTGGGCGAGACAAGCGAAGTGGGCGACAACGAGAGGTCGACGGTGGTTTGTGAGAGTGGTCTAAATAAAAAGAAGAAAAATAACAGGGTTTGATACTCCAAGAAGGAGAACATGAAGAAGACCAGGGTTTGATGCGAAGAAGAAGAGTTTGGATGCGCGTGAGGTGTGATTTTTGAGAGATGAGTGTTTAGAGGATATATTTGGTATATAAATGGTTGTACAAAGTAATAAATGTGGCTGCTAATAGTAAAATTTAATATTTTACATGTAGTGGTTACGAAAAACAAAATTTATGGTTGCAAATAGAATTTTCCTAAATTCTATTCACAGTCCACGTCTCAGTCAAATTATTTACTAATTTTAAAATTCTTATTTTATCTCTATTACCCACTCTCTCTCCTGACCACCCTCAATCTCCAATCGTCACCTCATATCTTTCTTTATCTCCTGCACCGTATATACACATACACACACAAATACATACATATATATATACACATGACAGACATGATTACCTACCCATCGCCATTGATAAGGACGGATCTAGGAGCAAATCTGGAAAAGGGTTGGCCCCAATATTTATAAGTCATTTCAGCCTTCCTCTCCCAAATGGGCCAAATTTGCCTTGCAAATTTGGGGGAAGGCTGAATCTTGGGGGTTTGCAGCTCGTGCTTGCCCACTCTTTAAATCCGCCCTTGATTGTTGGGTCGGCCACCATGGTCCTGAAGGTCTCTCCTTTTTTCTCTCTTTGTGCGACGCCATGGCCAACCCACACACACACACTCTCTCATTCTCTTTGTGTGACGCCATGACCAACCCCCCTGACACACACACACACACACACACACACACACACACACACACACACACACACACACACACACACACTCTCTCTCTCTCTCTCTCTCTCTCTCTCTCTTCTCTGTGCGACGCCATGGCCGACCCACACACATGCACACTATCTCTTTCTCTTTGGTCGACCGCAATTGGGGTGATGAGGAACCGTCGAACCCCAGGGTTCAAGGATTTGCGAACCCTCGAATCCCAAGATTCGGGGAGTCCCCGAATCCTAGGGTTTGGGGGTTCGAGCAAATTTGTGGGTTGTGAAAAGAATTTCATGGGGTGTAGATTGTGAAGAGCAAATTTGTGGACTGTGAATATAATTTTCTTTTCAATTTACACGGATGGCCAGTCCTCCAATTAAAATCCTAATTTCCCAACTAAATTCATTTGATTCGATTACTTTTTATTAAATTAAATTTGATTTTATTTTTCATTTTTAATTTAGATTCTACAATTAAAATTTCGATTCAATTGGATTTTAGATTCTATTAATTCAGTTTGGTAATTAAATCATTCTGATCAAATTATTTAATGCTTCTTACTAAATAACAATATATTTACTTTTAAATTACGTTCGGTTAAAAATATTTCAAATTTCTAATTTAAAGTATTTATATTTTAAATTCTGTTGGCTAAAAGGCCTGGTCCTGAAGGTCAACATACGAGTCAATGCCCTGACACCGAAGGGAAAAAAGCATAACTTCGTGTGGAAGGCAAACCCGCAGTGGTGCACTGCATACCAGCCTTTATATTCTCTCGCCTAGTTGGGTTCGGGGGAAGAGTAGCTGCTTCCGTCTCCGTATGCTATCGTGCCCCTCTTCTCCGACCGCTGCCCTAATCGTACCACCGATCGCTGCCGTCGCGTTTCGAGAGCAATGGTGGGCCTCACCGGGAGTAATGGCGGAGTTGCGACGGTGGCGGAGCCACAGTACGAGAAGGCGAAGATATCGGTGTGGTGGGACATCGAGAACTGCCAGGTTCCGAAAGGATGCGAGCCCCACTCGATCGCACAGAACATAAGCTTGGCGCTGGCGAATGTGAACTACTGCGGGCCGGTGTCGATCTATGCGTACGGCGACACCACGGGCATTCCAGCCACCGTCCAACAGGCTCTCAATAGCACCGGCATCGCCTTGAACCACGTCCCTGCAGGTATGCGGTCCGCGTATGATCGTTATTTGTTGGTTCTTGAATTTTTAAGTGAAAATTGAGCTTTTAGTCTTGTTGGCAATTGTGCGATTTGATCGGGATAATTTGTGAGTGTGTAAGTTGAGATTTTGAGTGGATTGAGGAGGTTGATTTAGGGAATCTGTTCGACGTTTGTGTATGTATTGTTGAATTTATGGCTAGGTATGTCACAATTATAGAATATATTTATTGCAAATAAAGCAATAACTCACCAACCCCTAAATTGCAATAATATTTAATGCAATTATTAAAACTGCACAAGCACTCCCTTAATATTATAAACAAATATTAGCAACAACTTTAAGATCAAGGGACTGCAAAACGGTGACAAGACGAGGTTGATGGAAATTGAAACAGTCGAATCGGAGGGACACAATAGACCGAGTCACGTCTTAGCGCTGTCCTGAAAGCAAGATTGCCCTGCAACTGGCAACCGGCAGGCTATGGCGAAAGCTTCAGCAGGATAAAATGGTCTCTCCAACAGAACAGCGGCCTCGAACGGTTGGAGCTGACAGAACTCAATAAAGGAACTTGCTCTTTGAGGTGAATGCAAATACAAAATGAAACTAGAGAATGTTGGAATGCTTGGATGATGAAGAATGAAACTTGGGCAGCCTTTTATAGTTGCACCAGGGGCTCCCAAGAGCCACAAAATCAATACAACAATTAATTAAAATCATAAAACTCATTAAAAGTTGTGACTCTTGGAGTAAATGAAAAACTTCAAATTTAATTCAAGAAATTAAGTATGGCTGTTCAAATTTCTATAAACAACAAATAATAAATCCAACAAATACACTTACACTCACTCACACGGGCCCAACAATCCCCCACATGAGTGTAAGTGTTCCAAACCAAATAAACCGACACAACACCAATGAGAGCAAACAATAAGTTATGCATCAGGCAAGGTGTCTTTTGGACTTGAACCTCCCTTAATGAGTATCTGTCGAACTTATCGAAGAAGTAGTGAGCCTAGCTCTTGAACTACCCTCCTAGTGGTAAATCAAGACAATAGATACCACACACAACTCATCTTACACCTTCGAGTTCTATACGGTTGTGTCCGTTTTGGTCCTGGACAACATTCTGAGTTCATGAGAGCTCTAGAGAACCCAAGCCTTTAGAACAGTTCTCATAGAAGCGACCCACTTCTACTCTCACATAGGTAATCATTGATTAAGAGTACTCTGTCACTACTCTTCTTATAACAAGATACCAATATTACCTGTACTATTGACAGAATACACACTTTTGCTACTGGGAAGAAACTATAAGTTCCTCAGTGTGTAGACTATGAATTATTCCAGCCAGTTTGCCTATTTAACCCAGATCTTGGGATCTCCAGTCAATTGGGTTAGGTTACCACCGGAAAACTCATTTCACAGGCTTTAACCCCATTCCCTTCGATATAGAGGTGACTTGTTTCCTCGTCACTCCTTTTGTCAAAGAATCTGCCAAATTTTCCTTTGACTTCACATAATCAATGGAGATTATTCCATTGATGAGCTTGCCTTACAGAATTATGCTTGCGCCTTATGTGTCTAGACTTTCCATTGTAGACACTATTTTTAGCTTGCATAGAAGCAGCTAAGTTGTCACAGTAGACACATATGGCATTTACAGGCTTAGGCCATAGTGGAATGTCTTTAAGGAAATTTCGAAGCCACTCTGCTTCTTCTCCTGCTTTATCCAGAGCGATAAACTCTGACTCCATAGTAGACCGTGCAATGCACGTCTGTTTCGAAGACTTCCACGATACAACAGCTCCACCTAAGGTAAACACATACCCACTGGTCGATTTAGTCTCCATGCTATCTGAGATCCAATTAGCATCACTAAACCCTTCCAGTATAGGTGGATACCTCGTGTAATGCAACCCATACTCTAACGTGTACTTTAAGTACCTGAGTATCCTGACCAGAGCATCCCAATGGTCACGTCCAGGATTACTCGTGTATCTTGCCAACCTTCCTACCGAGTAGGCAATATCGGGTCTTGTACAATTCATGATGTACATCAAACTTCCAATGACCCGAGCATACTCCAAAGGAGATACACCTTCACCATTGTTCTTCTTTAGTTTAGAATTTGGATCAAATGGAGTAACTATGGGCTTACTCTCGAAATGACCAAATCTACGCAACACTTTCTCGATATAGTGTGATTGAGAAAGTATATATCCTTCAGCATTCTTTGTTATTCGAATTCCAAGAATGACATCAACAAGACCCAGGTCTTTCATATCAAAATTGGAATTCAGCATTCCTTTTGTGGATTCTATGACACTTCTATTAGTGCCCATTATTAGCATATCATCCACATACAAGCACACGACACACTCGTGATTTATGGTTTTAACATAAACACATTTATCACACTCATTTATCTTGAACCCATTTGCAAGCATAGTGTGATCAAATTTCTCATGCCATTGCTTTGGTGCTTGTTTTAGTCCATACAAAGACTTTATGAGTTTGCACACTTTCTTCTCATGTCCCTTTACGACAAACCCTTCGTGTTGTTCCATATAAACTTCTTCGTCTAAATCTCCATTCAAAAATGCAGTCTTTACATCCATTTGGTGAATTTCCAAATTGTGTAACGCTGCGATTGCGATCAACATTCTTATAGATGTGATTCTCGTCACTGGAGAATAGGTATCGAAGAAGTCTTGCCCTTCCTTTTGGTGATAGCCTTTAGCTACTAGACGGGCCTTGTACTTATCAATAGTACCGTCGGCCTTTAGTTTCTTCTTAAATATCCATTTGCACCCAATTGGCTTACTTCCCGGAGGTAAGTTAACCAACACCCATGTATGGTTTTGCATAATGGACTCCATCTCACTATTGATGGCCTCCTTCCAATACGGAGCATCAGATGACGTCATAGCCTCATTATAAGTTTGAGGCTCATCTTCTACCATAAAGGTTAGGAAATCTGGTCCAAAAGAAGTAGCTTTCTTAGCTCTTTTGCTCCTTTTAGGTTCAACCTCGGTCTCCTGACCAACTTGACCCTCAAAAGAGCTCGCCTCATACTTCCTCTTGGAACCACCGTCATTGTGTCTTTCTTCCTTAAAAGGGAATATGTTCTCAAAGAACTCCACTTCTATGGATTCCATTATGGTGTTATTATTAATATTATGAATTTCTGATTTTATCACCAGGAACCTATAGGCAGCACTGTGCAGTGCATAGCCAATAAAGACACAATCTATCGTCTTTGGTCTAAGTTTGACCCTTTTCGGTAAAGGAACTTGCACCTTAGCCAAACACCCCCACACTTTAAGAATTTTATATGAGGGTTGCTTCCCATTCCACACTTCATAAGGAGATTTGTCAGTTTTCTTATGTGGAATTTGATTCAAAACTAAGTTTGTTGTAAGCAACGCCTCCCCCCCACAAATTGTGGGGTAAACCCGAACTATTAAGCATGCAGTTAACTATGTCCTTTAAAGTTCGATTTTTCCTTTCAGCTACACCGTTTTGTTGTGGTGTATAAGGTGCCGTGGTTTGATGGATTATTCCATTAATCTCACAAAACTCAGAGAGAGACGTTGATTCATATTCACCACCTCTATCTGATCTCAACACCTTTACTTTCTTTCCAAGTTGATTTTCAACTTCTGCCTTATATGTCTTGAACACATCTAAGGTCTCGTCTTTACTGTGTAATAGATATACATAGTAGTATTTGCTACAATCATCTATGAATGTGACAAAGTACTTCTTCCCACCTCTAGTAGGAGTACTTTTCATGTCACATAGATCACTATGAATTAAATCGAGTAACTCACTGTTTCTTTCCACAGACGGAAATGGCTTCCTCGTGAACTTTGACTCGACACAAACTTCACATTTATGTCATTTGTCAATACTGAAGTTAGGCAATAGTCCTAAATTTATCATTCTTTGGAAAGAACGATCATTGACGTGCCCTAATCTC
Source organism: Diospyros lotus (assembly GCF_014633365.1). Classification (NCBI taxonomy): domain Eukaryota; kingdom Viridiplantae; phylum Streptophyta; class Magnoliopsida; order Ericales; family Ebenaceae; genus Diospyros; species Diospyros lotus. The sequence goes on from NC_068346.1 coordinate 34,887,345, forward strand.
GAGTGCCACACATCACACAACTCAACAGAATAAGCGGAAGCCTTGTTCTTATTCTCATTATTTTTGGGAACCTGGGCTAGTACATTAAGTTTGAACATACCATCAAGTAAATAACCCCGTCCCACATACATACCCCCCTTAGTAAAAGTGAACTTGTTTGACTCAAACACAAGTTTGAACCCATTCTTGTTCAGCAGAGTTCCAGACACCAAGTTCTTCCGGATTTTCGGCACGTGGCACACGTCATTGAGGGTAAGTATCTTCCTGGAGGTCCACTTCAGCAGGACCTTACCTTTTCCGATCACAAGAGATGCAAAAGCATTCCCCATGTACAGCTTCTCAGAGCCGTCAGCACTTTCATATGTGGCGAACAGAGCCCGGTCACTGCAGATGTGCTTAGTAGCACCAGTGTCTATCCACCAGCCCTTGGAATTCGACACCATGCAGACATCTGTGACAACCAAAATCAGATCGACATCTTCTTCCATCATGTTGGCCTGATGTTCTTGCGCTGGTTGTTGCCAGAGCTCTATCCCTTCTTGTGACGGCAGTCAATGGCCCTATGGCCCGTCTTGCCGTACACCCAGCAGCTCCCTTGGATGCGCTTGGTGAGGGTCTTATTCTTGGGACCCACGTTCACGTTCTTCTTTTTGGCTTGTTGTTTCTTGGGTTGAGGTTTTGAATCTTCAACCACGTTTGTCCTAGCTTCCAGCCTGAGAGGAGCTTTATCTCCCTTCCGATTGTCCTCTTCGATGCGGAGTCTGACAGCCAGATCCTCCATGGACAGCTCTTTCCGCTTGTGCTTAAGGTAGTTCTTGAAGTCTTTCCACGAGGGTGGTAACTTCTCAATCACAACGGCAACTTGGAATGGTTCATTTATAACCAATCCCTCACTCAGCAAGTCATTAAAGAGCACTTGCAGTTCTTCCAACTAGTTGACCACCAACTTGGAATCAACCATCTTGTAGTCAAGAAATTTCCCAACGAGGAATTTCTTAGTTCCAGCATCTTCCAATTTGTACTTCTTATCCAGAGCATCTCACAGTTCCTTAGCTGTCAGGTAGGCAGTACAATATACGTTGTACAGTGAGTTCGCCAAGGCACTTAGGATGTAGTTCCAGCACAGGAAGTCCGTATGCATCCACGCTTCCTTGGCAGCTACTTCCTCTGCAGTTGCATTCTTCGGGGTGACTGGGCATGCTTCCTTCAGTATATGCGCCAGGTTCAGAGTGGTCAGATAAAAGACCATCTTTTGTTGCCATCTCTTAAAGTCCTCACCATTAAACTAGTGGGGCTTTTCCACATGGGGAGTTGCCTTAGTCACCATTGATCCCATGACAGTAGCAGTGTTAGTCATAGTGGCGTGGGGGATGGGGGTAGCCATACTATCTTGCTTTCAGAATGTTGAATTTATGGCTAGGTATGTCACAATTATAGAATATATTTATTGCAAATAAAGCAATAACTCACCAACCCCTAAATTGCAATAATATTTAATGCAATTATTAAAACTGCACAAGCACTCCCTCAATATTATAAACAAATATTAGCAACAACTTTAAGATCAAGGGACTGCAAACCGGTGACAAGACGAGGTTGATGGCAATTGAAACTGCTGAATCGGAGGGACACAATAGACCGAGTCACGTCTTAGCGCTGTTCTAAAAGCAAGATCGCCCTGCAACTGGCAGCCGGCAGGCTATGGCGAAAGCTTCAGCAGGATAAAACGGTCTTTCCAACAGAACAGCGGCCTCGAACGGTTGGAGCTGACAGAACTCAATAAAGGAACTTGCTCTCTGAGGTGAATGCAAATACAAAATGGAACTAGAGAATGTTGGAATGCTTGGATGATGAAGAATGAAACTTGGGCAGCCTTTTATAGTTGCACCAGGGGCTCCCAAGAGCCACAAAATCAATACAACAACTAATTAAAATCATAAAACTCATTAAAAGTTGCGACTCTTGGAGTAACTGAAAAGCCTCAAATTTAATTCAAGAAATTAAGTATGGCTATTCAAATTTCTATAAACAACAAATAATAAATCCAACAAATACACTTACACTCACTCACACGGGCCCAACATGTATGTCTACCGCTTGTTTGGATTTGTACAATTTTGTCATGGGAGAAGACAAACTGTACAAGAGGATCTATCTACTTGTAAGCCATCGGGTGGACTTAGGGTGGTTTGGAAAAATATATTTGGGAATAGATTCTGCTGGTTTATAGCTACTAGCTTCTTGTTAATATGTGTGGTTTCTTTTCTTCTTCTTCTTCCTTTTAACTCTTTTGGACTGCAGACGCCGTTTCTTCTGGTAAATTTATAAAATTGTTTTAGATTGAGCAAAATTGAAGTGTTGGATTTGATTTGATAGGAGTTAAAGATGCAAGCGACAAGAAGATTCTGGTGGATATGTTATTCTGGGCCGTGGACAATGCTGCGCCTGCTAATTTTTTTTTAATTTCTGGTGATCGGGACTTTGCTAATGCTCTGCATCAGCTGCGCATGAGGAAATACAATATTCTCCTGGCTCAACCTCAGAAAGCATCTGTACCACTTGTTGCTGCCGCTAAAAGTGTATGGCTCTGGACAAATCTTTTGGCTGGAGGGACACCTTTATCGAATGGGGGCTCTCCTCAATCTGTTGACAGCAACTCTAGTCATTTTTCCGGTTCTGAATCATTGCATGGTCTTGGTCCTGATCCTGTTCACTTAGACCAGCCAGTGGATTCCTTCTATGAGAGCCATCACTCTGGGACTCAGAAAACCTCAAGTATGGGGAGGGGAAAAGATGCTAAACATAAAGGGAAACAGCCTCGGAGGAATCCGAGTCAACCAAATATTTCACAACCTTCAAGTGTGCCACCAGGAGTTAAAGAAGATCAGAATAGTGCAAACTCCCATCAACCTGGATACATGCATGTGAAGCAATTCGAGAACCCCCAGGATTTATCCACTACTTGTGATCCCAGAGGAACCTCAAGCATGCCTGCCCCAAACTTCATGCCTGACAGTGCTGACCTTTACTGGACTACCAACAATAACATTCAGGGTAATTACCAAAACTATTACTCGCGTCCTCCAACAAAAATACCCGATGTTAGCAAGATAAATATTTCTGGATACCGCGGAAATGATTATCAGCCCTCTACCTCACTACCACGAATTGGAGTAGAGTTAAAACAAAATCACACAAGCCATGTAAAATTAAATGGTCTGCAGAGGGGCCACGTGGATAACACGCCTTCATTTTACAATGATACGCTGAACAACGCGCATCCGAATGGTCGAGAATTTCAATCGTCATCTTCCTCAGCCATGGTCGCCACTAATATCTCCAGTCATGGTGTATGGGCAACTCCAGGATGCTCTAAACCGTCTGAATATGATCAAGGCCTGATCAGGGTAGTTCTACTTGCCTTGAAGACGTTAAAAACTGAGAAGATTATGCCAACTGAAGCAAATATAACTTATTGCATACGTTATGGTGATCCCAAGCACCGAACAGCTAATGTTAAGAAAGCTTTAGAGAGTGCAGTTGAGCAGAAGCTTGTAGTTAAGAAGAACTTAGAAGGTTCTTTGCAAATATATGTTGGTAAGAATAAAAAACTATGGGAGTGTGTGAACCCCAAGGGGGGTTATATTATGCGTTTCCCAGAAGCAACATGGAATGAAATCCGTAAATTTTTAACCACCTCTCCTGGCCGATCTGCAGTAATGGCTTCTCAATGCAGGTAAATACCTACTTGTTTTCTTCAAGTTCAATTCACTTTGCTTCTTCATATTTCATCTGACTTCACATATATGCTTTTCTGCTCTTTACCCTTAGGTATGAAGCCGCTACTATTATGAAGCAAATGTGCTTAAAAGAGTTTGCTTTGGGCGATGTACTTCAGATCTTACACCTGGTGATCAAGAAGAAGTGGGTCACACATCATCAGTCAGGATGGCAGCCTGTTAACATCACTGTCACAGAGGCCTGACCTGAATTGGGGGCTGCAGCTGGGGCATAAGCCCAATAGGAGCTAGTTGTTGTTTAAAGGAGGGCTGGTGGAAAATTATTTGATATGGAGTAGGAGTACTCAAAGGTTTCTTGGAACTAGGGATCGGTTAATGGAGGTTTGGTTTCTGAAGTACCATCGACTATAGAGTTAATAGCTTTGGAAGTTTATTTGAGGTGGTTGAGTAAAGTTCATTGGTACAATGACATTGGTTGGTTTTTTTCGCTTCTTAGGGAATTAGAAAGAACGCCTGGATAATTGTCTGTAGAGGCAACTATGCTGAGTTTGTAAGGTTGCTAGACACTAGCTAGTTGCTACCATGATCGGCTGTCTCCAGTGTAAGGGTTTACATTGTGTATATGCGGTATACATTGATGGGTATTCTTGCTTTGCATGGGATTGGTTCTTTTGTGATTGTTTAGATGTTTCAAGGGGAAGTCGACAAACTAAAAAATATTTGGCGCTAGGTCTCCAACCATTTTTGACTTCTATGTTTCTGTGATTTATTGGGGACTAGTAGTTTGACTAATTTGTTACCTCCAATATCATGGAGTTAGCAATGGAAGAGGTTCTTGGATTTCAACAAGCGTTATCGGCGAGAAACTATTCCTGGTATAGGTAATCAAATGAAGATGGAGTTGTTTACTAAATGAACACAGATGAATTTCTCATATTGTTACCTCCAGTGCTCGTGGAGTTAGCAACGGAAAGGTTCCAGATTGTGTAGTGCAGTGTCCGGGTGAAATTAATTTCTGATATTGATAATCAGATCAAGATGGAGAAGTTTACTCAGTGATCAGGTAAAAGGTCCTTGTGGCTGCAGACATATATTGAAGCAGTCAAAGTTACGTTGGAGGACTTTGTTACCTTCTTGAATCTCGCTTCAAGCTGTTGCGATTTAAAGGTGGAAACCATTTTGATCTCCTATCAGTGTATGATACTATTAGCTAATACTATATGAAGAGCAAATGTTGCGCCAGGTGACCACACGTTTCATTTCAATGCTGTATCAGTTGATATAACCATGAAGATGCCAGTTGATGCTGGCATGCTAAGATCTCTGTTGAGATTTACTAAGAAAGACCAAATTGGTTCTTGAGGCCTACTTCACCACCCATTTTCAAAGTTCCCTTGTTACATCACATTATATAACCATGAAGATGCCAGTTGATGCTGGAATGCTAAGATCTCTGTTGAGGTTTACTAAGAAAGACGCAAGATTGGCTGTTGAGAGGCCGGCCTACTTCACCACCCATTTTCAAAGTTCCCTTGTGATGATGCGGTGGTCGATCACCCTCTTCTGCCTCCTCCAGTGTGCCTGCAATGGAGATAGGGACTTACTCCCCCGGTCAATCTCTGACGATTAAGTCAGATGTCTTTTCACCAGCAAAAAGCAGTGAAATTACTTATGCTCCAATTATCAAAAGATGATTCGATCCCTTACCTTAGCCCCTCCTCCTTCTTTTATCCTTGCGTTGAGATCGAGATTTCGGATAGAGATCTTCGGGATCTTTATCCCACTTTTCTTGGAATCTTATCGATAAGGATTCCATAATAGTCACTCTCTCCGAAGAGTTCGGGATAGCTTTCTTCCTCCGTCATTTTTGGCGAAAGGGTCTTAGGGACTTCCTTACCGAGCATCCTGCCAACTGGCGTGGTGACACATATCGGCCACGTGTGCTTCGAGATCCAACAAGATTGCATCTGTGAAGTACCCCTTAAGCGAACACGTGGCATGACTGCTATAGGACGTCTTCCCAGGGCATGGGAGTAATTATGGACCTGGGGGTATTTTTCTCATCATTTGCCACCTCACTCCTTGAGTTCTTCGGTTCGAAGGGCTCGTGGAGTGCTGGAATCTCCGAAGCTCAAGCTTTTATTATCCTGAGGGTCAGTATCTACGGGGCCCGAAGAGCCGATGCATCTTTTTCTTTCACGCGTATACGGAGGGCACAGATATCCATTTTGTTCTGGCGATATTTTCTCTTCCCAATGCTCTGTCCAAACCTTTTCGTCTTTTGGCGGCGACCTAGGGTAGTTAATGTTCATCATTACTCGCCATTTGATCTTCCGCTCCTATGATTTAAACAGGAGTTTTCCACTCTTCCTTTCTTTCTTTCGATTATTCTCCACTTCCTCCCTATTATCATACGGTCAAGTGTTCTCATCCTCTTTACTTTCCTTGATTAATCTCTTTGCAATGGCGATCACTGGCTCCGGACATTTCACCTCAAACGGCGTCGAGCTCGTAGAATGGGAGAAGCATCCTGCGGCTTCCATTACTTGCTAGTGGATGAGTGAGTCGGAATGCCAACAATTTCGGGAGAAGTACGTGATTCCTGACGAGTGGGAGATCGAGTTCAACACCTATCTCCGAGCGTGCCATCCCGTCGCGGGTTGACTCTGTATTTATAAGTGCGCCTTTGATCGGGGCTTTCGACTACCTCCTCGGGGGTGGGTTATGTCACTTCTTCAACATCTTACTATCGCCCCTGCTCAACTTTCCCCTTTCGGGTGGAGGTATTTGATGGGCTTCATCGTTATCTGCCGAGCTGCTCGAGTGGAACCCACGGGAGAGCTCTTTGACTGTTTTTTTACTACCAATCGCGACCCCGGTGGTTGGATTTTGGTCTCTCCAAGAATCATAAAGGAGGGTTGCCTCCTTGCCTCCAAAGAACGCCCCGAACTTGAGATCAAGGCCTCAACCCTATTGTATTCTGGTGGATCGAAAGACTCAGATGATTGGAAAAAGCGTTTCGTCTTCGTCCGTCCTCGATCAGCCGGCTCTACCCACGAAATTTGGTCTGTTAGCAATGGATGGACTTTGGATACCAAGCACAAACGTCCGAACGTTGAGAACATCAAGGAACCTGTCGGCAAGCTCATGAAGGTTAGTCAGGACTGGGTAGAAGGATGGCTTTCTAACCAAGCTCTTATTGAAGCGGGTTTGGACGGTGTAAATTGGAAGTTTTCACCCTTCGCTTTCTTCTTCATTTCCTGCTCCTATCAGACGTTGATCTTTGTCGTTATTTTCGCAGTTGAAAATCTTTGGGAGATAACCTATTCTCCTATTACCGAGAAGACGATCTTAGACTTCCTGAAGAGTAAAGGCCCCTCGGCCCCTCCCATTGACAGGAAGATATCTGAGAAGGTTGTCCCTCCTGAGTGAGCCCCGAAGAGCAAAAAGAACAAGAAGTCCTTAACACCTACCCGATCGCGAAAAACGGCGGAGGGGGATCTTCAGACTTTCCAAGAGGCTTCCAAAAACAACGCTGATGAGGGCTCGAAAGGCTTTTCTTCGGAGCCCCCTGCCTCGAAAACCAAAGACCCCCCTTCTACGCAACAAAAATCCACAACTGGGTCTGCCCTCTTGTCAATCCCCTTCGAAGATGATACGGCGACCATCGCCCAAGTACTCGAAGCGACTCGCACGGAAGCACAGAGAAAGCAAACTTCTGCAGGTACGGAGCCCACTGTACCGTTTCCCACCGTTCCTATCAGTTCTGTGTTTAAGCGAATATTAACGCCACTAGCACCAGAGGGGCGCTCAGAATTGACGGGAGAGGCTTCGCTGGAAGGGGCTTCGGTACTATCAACGAGGGAGATACTAGCGTGCCGAACGAAATGCCGTAGGGTGGAAACTGCACTCTCTACCGCTGCTATCTCCGAACCTTCGGTTCCCAATGCCAACAATGCCTCCCCACCGACTTTGGCTCTCTCCAGTATTCTACCCACTTTGAGCGAACTAGATTACTGTGCCGAGATTCTAAAAGTATGACCATAGTCTTTTCCTCTTGAATTCTTTCATGTGGATGAATCTTAATCCTCACCTTGTCTCCATTTCTCAGAACCTTACGGGTTTTCAAGATTCTGTCTCCCGGCGAGAGTTCGAACTTCGCGCTCAAATTACCTTCCTGGAATTCGAGGTCAAGAAGCTCCGAGGGTTTGAGTCCTTCTCCTCCCAACTGTCAGGTCTCGAACACCGCGTCCACATTTTGACCAAATTTGTTGAGCTGGCACAAGAAAATGCAAGACTTGCCAATGAAGCCGAACCTCAGGTGCGCCAGGATTTGGAGTTAGTCCAGAGGAACATGCTCGAGGCTAGCCAAGCCAATTCCCGGCTCGGGGAGGAACTGGATGCTACGAAGGACGCCAATGTCCAACTCCAAGAGAATATAAGGAAGCTCACCTTAGAGCTAAAGGAGGACAAAAAGGGGCAAGTCGAGGCACTAGAGTCTTATTCTCGGTGCAAGGAAGACCTTCGCACTGCTCATGCTCAACTTCAATCCGCATTCAAGGATGCCCAAGTGGCCTTCCAGAATGGTCGCGAGGATTTTCAAAGCTCTGAAGCTTACGCCGCGGAGCTAGAAGAAGTCCTTCGGGGCGGGTTCGAGCATATGAAGAAACTTACAAATGAGCGTTTTCCGAACCTGGATGTGGACTCCATCCCCTTCGATATTACTGCTACCTTATCCTCCTTAGAGTAGATATCTTTGTATTCAAACTTCATAAAAAAAAATTTATCTTTCGTCTGATCTTTGGAAATTTTCCTTAGCTGCTGCCTTACTTTTGTCGTCTTCTTTTTGCTTTAGGAATCAGGCTTGATCCTTCGTTTATTTTGTTTATTGCTGAACTTTATCGCTAAATTTGATTTTCAAGGATCCGGGGATCCTGGCCCCCCAAGGATCACGTCTGATTCCTTCCATTTTTGTTAGGGGCTTGGGTTCTTTGAGGATCGTATCCGATCCTTTTGTTTTGGTTGAGGGTTTGGGCCCCCCGAGGATCGCATCTGATCCTTTTGTTTTGGTCGAGGGTTTGAGCCCCCCGAGGATCGCATCCGATCCTTTAGTTTTGGTCGAGGGTTCGGGGCCCCCGAGGATCGCATCCGATCCTTTAGTTTTTGTCGAGGGTTCGGGCTCCTCGAGAATCGCATCCGATCCTGTTGTTTTCGGGCTTAGGGCTCGAGGCCCTTCGAAGTTAAGCTCACTTTATCCAGGTGTATGTTCCTGGATCTTTGGAAACGAAGAGTTTTTACTCATAGAGGAAAAAATAAGTTTATTCCTGAATAACATATGAAAATAACCAAGAAATACTACTGCCAAGACATATGCAAGTAATAAAAAATTATTATCGACAGAACATATGAACCTAATAAAGAATCATTACTGGTAGAACTTTCTTAAATTCTGCACGTTTCATGCGTTTTTCACCAGTATACCCTCGGGGGTCTGGAGTTTTTAAGCACCAAGGCTGAGAACCTCTGTTACCCGATACGGACCTTCCCAATTTGATGTTAGTTTATTTGCTTCTTGCGTCCCCCGAACATCTGCTCGCCGCAACACCCAATCTCTAAGAAGAAAATTTCGCGCCCTTACCCTTCGGTTGTAGTATCTTTCAATACGCTGATTGTAAACAGCTTGTCGAATCTTTACCTGATCACGAAATTCATCAAGGAGGTCAAGATTGTCCCTCAAATTTTGTTCATTGGATTCGGGGCTAAAAAGCTCCACTCTTAGCGTAGGTACCCCAATTTCAACTGGTATCAATGCTTCCGAGCCGTAGCATAAGCAAAAAGGAGTTTCGCCTGTGGATACCTTCACCGTGGTACGGTAAGACCACAGGATGTTCGGTAGTTCTTCCACCCAGCTTCCATTTGCCTCATCCACTCGCGCTTTCAGACCGCGTAACAAAGTCCTGTTGGCGAGCTGAATTTTCCCATTAGCCTGTGGATGGGCTACCGAGGTGACCTACTGCCTAATTCCCAATGCTTGGCACCATTCTTGGACAGATCAATCAGTAAATTGAGTGCCGTTATCGAAGATTAGTACTCGAGAATTCCAAAGCGACAGACCACATTCCTCCATAGAAATTGCTTCACACGCCTGGCGGTAATAGAGGCCACCGTCTCGGCTTTGACCCACTTTGTAAAGTAATCAATAGCGGCTGTGATATATTTAACCTGACCAGCCGCTAGGGGAAAAATGTCCCAATATGTCAATACCCCATTGAGTGAAGGGGCAAGGCGTAGCCGAATGAGCTAGTGCGACCGCCGATACATGGACCAAGTTGGATGTTCGCTGGCATTGGTCACAGGTTCTAACTAGTTGTTCTGAATCCTTTACCATTGTTGGCCAATAATACCCCTGCCGAAGAGCCTTTTGGCTGAGAGTTCGGGCTCCGATGTGGCTTCCACATATGCCTTCATGAATCTCTCTCAAGATATAATCTACTTCACGGGGCCGGATACACTTGAGCAATGACTGCGAAAATGACCTTCTATAAAGCTCCCCATTGACTAATACGAAACTTCGAGCCTTTCGTCTAACCTCCCGAGCTTCTGAATTATCTTCTGGGAGTTTCTTTTCCTTTAGGTACAACAGGAAAGGATCCATCCAGTTAGGCTCGTCCTCCACACATAATTGGTCAGCGACCTCTTCGATACTCTTTTGTGGCAGGGACTCGATCCGGATTTCTCGAGAGCTTGTAGGAAAAGAGGAAGAGGCAATTCAGGACAACAGGTCCGCCTCCGCATTCATAACCCGAGGGACATATTCCACCTTTACATGTTGGAAACGTGCCATCAATTCTCTGACCATGGCTAGGTATCGTGCCATGTGACCTTCCCGAGCTTCGTACTCTCCATTCACCTGTTGCACCACCAGATTAGAATCTGAACTCACCTCAACGCTCTGAGCTCCCAACTGCTCAGCCAATCTCAACCCTGCCAACAAAGCCTCATACTTCGCCTCGTTGTTGGATACTCAGAATTTAAAATGTAAAGCATAAGGCCATATATGTCCTTCAGGACTCTTTATCATTAATCCTGCTCCTCCGCCACCCGAGGTTGAGCTCCCATCTACAACCATTATCCATGGTCTCTGATTTTCCTCTGCCCTTTTGGGAGTCCCTATCCCTTCGGCGATAAAGTCTGCCAACGACTGTGCCTTAATAGCCGGCCGCGACTTATATTCAATGTCAAAAGCGGTAAGCTCCATTGCCCATTTCAACATCCTCCCTGAAAGTTCTGGTTTGCTAAGAACCTGCCTTAAAGGTTGGTTAGTAAGCACAATAATCGTATGAGCTTGAAAATAGGGCCGAAGCTTCCTAGCTGAAACTATCAAAGCAAAAGCCAGCTTCTCCATGGGAGGATACCGGACCTCCGCTCCTGTTAACTGCTTACTTGCATAATAAACGATCATTTGTATCTTATCTTCTTCTCGTACCAGCACTGAGCTTATGGCTTCCTCGGCCATCGACAAATAGATATACAATGGTTCTCCTGGCTTTGGCTTGGTGAGAATCGGAGGTGTAGCCAAATGCTCTTTCAGCTTTTCGAAGGCCTTCTGACATTCATCGTTCCATGCAAAGTTGTTTGCCTTTGCTAAGACCTTGTAGAAAGGAAGGCCTTTTTTCGCAAAACGAGAGAGAAATCTCCTCAAAGCTGTCATCTTGCCCGTAAGACTCTGCACTTCCTTGATACTCCTCGGGGCTGGCATATCCATAATGGCTTTAACTTTTTTCGTGTTTACCTCAATCCCTCGGTGGTGCACTATATAGCCCAAAAACTTTCCTGCAGAGACGCCAAAAGCACATTTGACAGGATTAAGTTTCACATGGAACTTACAAAAGGTCTTGAAGCATTCCTCCAAATCTTCCGGATGATGCTCTGCCTCCATGCTTTTCACCAACATGTCATCCACGTATGCTTCCATATTTCTCCCGAGCTGGTGTTGAAAAATCTTGTTTACTAAGCGCTGGTAAGTGGCCCCTGCGTTCTTTAAGCCAAAAGGCATCATTGTGTAACAGTAAGTTGCCTTATTGGTAATGAAAGTTATTTTCTCCTGATTTTTCGAGTGTAATGGAATCTGGTGGTATCCCTGGAAAGCATCTAGAAAACTCATGAGTAAACAACCGACAGTCCCATCAATTAGGGCATCAATCCTCGGAAGAGGGTAGCTATCCTTTGGGCAAGCTTTATTAAGATCAGTGAAATCAATGCAAAGCCTCCACTTGCTCTCTCGTTTTGGGACCAACACGACATTTGCTAACCATTCCGGATAATCTACTTCCCGAATATATTATGCCTCCGTTAACTTCGCAACTTCCTCATCAATTGCTCGAGCTCTTTCGGGGGCGAAGGTTTGCTTCTTCTGTTTGACAGGTCGAAAGCCCGGTCGTACTCCCAATTTGTGTGTCATAACTTCTAAATCTACTCCTGGCATGTCCTGAGCAGTTCATGCGAAGATGTTCGCATACTGCCTAAGAAGTGCTAATATCCGACCCCTTAACGGGTCTTTTAACTCCACACTCATCCTTATACAACGATCTGGACGATCTTCCTTCAAAGGTACTTCCTCCAATTTATCCACCAGCTCTGCTGTTTTTGGATCTTCCATTCCTTCCAGTAGAAAACTGACCTCCTTCGGAGGATCTTCTCTCTTTCTTCCTTGGGGATCCCTTCGGGAACCTAGAGCTTCTCCTTGCAACATTGTTTCTCTGTCTTTTGCTATGCTTACAGAGGCCATATAACACTCGTGCACTGAGCGCAAATCTCCCCATACTTCGCCTGTTCCACTGTCTATAGGAAACTTCATCATCATATGGTACGTGCTAGGAATAGCCCGGAGGGCATTAAGGCCAGATCTTCCCAGAATCATGTTGTAGGCCGAAGGCACGTCTGCTACCAGGATATCTAGCATGACTTGAGAAGTTCGGGAGCCTTTCCCTACAGTTAGCGAAAGTTGAATGATCTTTTCCAAATATACGGCCTCCCCATCGAATCCCACCAAAAGGACCCTCGCTGGCCTTAGTTGCTTCATTTAGTACCCCATGCCTAAGAAGGCTTGCTGATACAAGATTTCAGAGGAACTTCCTGGATCCACGAGGATCCGTCAAAGCTCCCATTTCCCGAGCTCGGCTGTTATCACCAGCGGATCATTTCGATTTGGGTATCCGGGGAGGTCACTATCTAAAAAAGAGATTGGCTCAACATGCCTCGACCTTTTTAGCCCAACAGCACGACCACCAGCACCTCGTTCGCCTTTCACGACTGGGACCTCCCCTACAGTGAGCGTATGGAATACTGAAGGCTGGGGATGATCATCTTCTCCACGTTGCGATCTCTCTCTTCGAGGCAAATGTCGGCCATAATCTCGATAATCTGTTCGGTCCCTCTTAAGGGTACTCCTCGACCGCGACCGTCGATCCTTCCTTCTTCGAGAATCACCTTCCTTGGCCACATAACTCCTTAAGAAGCCTCAATTGATGAGTTCCTAGATCTCCTCTTTTGACTGGTGACATTCCTCCGTATCATGGCCATGATCCCGATGGAAACGACAGTATTTATTCCTGTTCCTTTTATCCGACGGTGCCTTTATCCGCCGAGGCTTCTTAAGATAGTCCTTTCCTTTGATGGTGGCCAGGATTTTCGCTCTTGGGGCATTTAGAAGGGTAAAACCACCCGAGTCCCATTGAGGACGATGCCTTTCCTTTCGGTCATCATTCTTCCTTTCCTCGGGGTGCTTCTTTTTGTTTTTCTTTTATGCGTGCTCTACTCTCTTGGCTTGCATGACTTTTTCGGCATTTATGTATTTCGTAGCACGACCCAAGATGTCCGTGAACGTAATCGGGGGCGTTTTGGCTAATGACTGAACAAAAGGGCCGGGCTTTAGGGCGTTCTGGAATGCCACCATAGCCACACTGTGATCAAAGTTCCCAATGCTCAAAGCCTCCATATTGAAACGTGAAACGAAGTCTTTCAGAGGTTCTCCTTGGTTCTGCTTCATACTTACGAGGGCCATGGTGAATCTTCGATGCCTCCGAAGAGGTGCAAAATGCGCTAGAAAGCTGCCTCGGAGCTGTACGAAACTCGCGATAGAATGGTGGGCCAGGTTTGAATACCAAGCCCGTGCATGCCCTTCTAAGGTTGCCAAGAAGACCCTACACCACATCGCATATGAGGCATCCTACACCATCATATGAAAGGTAAAAAGATCGAGGTGATCTATCGGGTCAGAGGTCCCTGCATAAGGCTTGATAGTCGGAATGCGAAGACGCTCCGGCGGCACCGCCACCATGATCTCTGGGCTGAGAGGCTGATTCACCCTTGTCCCTTGAGCCTCTCCAGACTTCGGCTTCAGAACGGCGATCTCCTTCTCCAATTGCCGTAATCTCCTTTCTTGCCGCTGCTGCACATACGACAAGTTGGAAGATTCGGCTGCCTCGCCATGCCCATCGTCTTGCCCTGCCCTTCGTGGATTTGCCTCCTGTAGATATGACTCCTTCTCCCTTAGGGGCTCTTGTCTTTCCTCCGCCTGAGAATGCTGGGCTTGCTGGCGATCCAAGAAGCCCGTGAGTAACTCTGTCAGCCGCTGCACTTGACCTTCTAGGAGCGCTATTCGATGAGGAGGGGGTGGAGGGCCCTCCGGACTTCGATCTCTCCCTGGTGGGCTTCTTAGAGGATTCTGTTGACTGGGCTCTGGAACGGGGTTACCCCCAGCAGCTCGGGATTGCTGCCTCCTTGTCGCCATGATAGAAAAAGGAGATTACTGAAGAACGTCACGTCCTGCTGTGCTGGAGAGACAGAAAAGAAAAAATGTCTCGGCCCCACGGTGGGCGCCAATTGATGATGCGGTGGTCGATCACCCTCTTCTGCCTCCTCCAGTGTGCCTGCAATGGAGATGGGGACTTACTCCCCCGGTTAATCTCCGACGATTAAGTCAGATGTCTTTTCACCAGCAAAAAGCAGTGAAATTACTTATGCTTCAATTATCAAAAGATGATTCGATCCCTTACCTTTACCCCTCCTCCTTCTTTTATCCTTGCGTTGAGATCGAGATTCCAAATAGAGATTTTCGGGATCTTTATCCCACTTTTCTTGGAATCTTATCGATAAGGATTCCATAATAGTCGCCCTCTCCGAAAAGTTCGGGATAACTTTCTTCCTTCATCATCTTTGGCGAAAGGGTCTTAGGGACTTTCTTATCGAGCATCCTGCCAACTGGCGTGGTGACACATATCGGCCACGTGTCCTTCGAGATCCAAACAAGATCGCATCTACGAAGTACTCCTTAAGCGAACACGTGGCATGACTGCTATAGGACGCATTCCCAAGGCATGAGAGTAATTATGGACCCGAGGGTATTTTCCTCATCACCTTGTTGCATCACATTATATATATGCACACACACGCACACGCACATCTAATCCGCGACTCTGTTTCCTTTGTGCATCGGTGTTTTGTTACTGGGTATTGTCAGGCACTGTTAAACCTGTTTAATATACATTTTTACATGAGTTTGTATTATATTTTTCCATGCAATGGCTCTGAACAATCAACTTATCAACCAATGCAGAAGTTTTATTCATAGACCTTTGTTCTGGTAACGCCCAAAACAGGCACCCCTACCCCGACGACCCCACACCATGAGAGGGGGTAAATCAGGACCCGAGCTCCTTTGGTTTCGAACTCGGGAGCATCCGCACTTGCGATACCTCCATGAGAGCGCCAGAACCACTCGGGCTGAGCTTGGGGGCTCATAGACCTTTGTTGCATCTTAATGGATGTGTTGAAGTTATAAAATGCATTATGCGTACAACATGATTGGTTGCAGTAATGAGTAACTTGTAGGTGGTAGCAGGAATTCATGGTGATATGCTCTGATTTTTTGCTATATTGTCAGATTTTAGATGCCTTGCCGTTTGATGCTTTGCATGTATTTGGAAGGCACTATTTTGACCGAATTTGTGCTCTTTTAGCAGCTTTTGCTTCCATTACACTAGCCATCTTGATATATTTAATTTATTTTTTAAAGTTTAATAATTAATTAAAAGATCAATTTTGATTTATGTAAAAATTGTTGACCGTCAATTTTTTTTAATATTTTTTTCATGACTTTAATTTAAGTATAGTTATTTATTCAAATCATTTTGCAAATATGATTTAATGAAGAAAACTATTTTCAGCATTTTGTAGTTTATTAGATGCAAGGTTGTTAAAAACGATATTTTAAGTGGGATCGTAAGGGAGTTCATAAAATCGTAAGATTTTACGAAAAATTAAAAATATTCTTTAATTTATGTAAATATATGTTTATAATGACATATTTCTTATTATAAATGAAATAGATACACCTATTTCAAAATTACTTAATCTATTAATTTTAAAAATATTAAATAATATAAAATTTTTAAATATTAAATTCATCATTCATTCATCCATAATCAAAATTTCAAACAACAAACATTACCATCATCATCAACAAACATTGTTAAAAATAAATAAAAATATTAAGTCATAAAAATAACAAATATTGTTAAACTTCTACATTATGTTATTATACTAATTAAGTTATCAATACCAAAGAGATATATTTGTTTCTTGTTAATTATCAATTTTAATATAAAATTAAAGCCACCCATTTTTTGATTGTGACATATTTAAGATTAATTATTTGAATATGCACTAACTTGTACGTGTAAAAAACATCACAAATGAGAATATACACACACAAGTACAGATGCACACCACACTCACTCAGCACATCAATTGAACGCAACACAGAGCTCAATACAGCGCACATGGCATTTGATTACCAGACTTAGCAAAACATAGTCACTCTCACTCACAACTCACTCATATACCTAGGTTGGGTTTGATTCTTCGAACCTTCAAGGTGAACAAAAGAAAAAGAAAGGCCAAAACAAAATTGACAAGGATTAGGGTTTGCAAAAGAACACAATAAGCGAATGCAGTAAGCACACAGACACAACGTCATTTAGGGATTATAAAAGAACCAAAATAGGAGATTAATAACGATTATATATATATATATATGTTGGTTAGGAATGAAAATATTTTTGTTTATAACCTCAAACTTGTGGGCAAAATTAAACTTGGTAAACTCATAAATTTGGACCTAGTAAACTCGTAAATTCGGATCGATAAACTCGTAAACTCGGGTCCGATTCTATAAAACTCGATTTTACAAATGAGTTGACTCGTTTTATACCTCATGACTCATAAATTCGTAAAATCGTACGAGTTGATTCGTGATTTTAACAACAATTATTAGTAGACTATCCATATAGTATTCGTCGATTAAGCAGAGAGCATCTCTGCATAAGTATTCTTTTTGTTACAACATTAATTGATTGAGCTAAGAAGGGTTTTTCATTAGTTGACTGAAAATCTAAGTAAGTTGACTATTGATTTTTTTTAGTTGACTAAAGATTCAGTAATAGTCAACTAAAGGTTTTGATTAAATTCGAGTCTAACAGGTAAAAAAATTTAAAAGTAAAGCAGAACGTCCTAAGAAGTATATAATAGTCTTTAGCATGAATTGAAGCATTTCTAATTACGTTCTGAATATTCAAAGAGTCGGCCAAAAGAGTCTTCAAAGCCTTTACTGTTTCATTTGAGATCTGCAAGGCTTGCATGTACTATTGCTCAATCAACATCGAGTCCAAGGTGATCGGAGGTTGAAACGGTAAAAAAGGACTCATTTTCTTCTCTATCAACTGAGGGTATAATCAATTTATTTTATAATTGTCTTGTAATATTTTGATTCTGTAATATACTTGTGTTCTTATAAGAAATAGTTAAATAATAATTTTTTTAATTATTCAATTCACCCTCGCATTAAGTAAGGAACAGTGCGTAACAATGATAATATATGCTCTTTTGTGATTCGAACCGAAGATTATGGGTTTAAATTCAAGTATAATCTCCTTGCATATAAAAGATAGAATTATATATACAAATAATAATTTTCCAGCCAATTGACTGGTGGAGTTGTGCAGCGCGTTCGATCGACCATTCTGGAAGAAAAGACTTGTTGGTTGATTTAGACACCAAAGCCAGCAATGGAAGTTTCAGCTCTTTCCTACTTCTCTATTTGTTCAAATCTAGAAAGGGGAGATCTGCCCCACTGACATAGCATAATTGGATTTTAAGTAATAGATTGTACTTGAAAATATAAGTTTGAGTCATGATAGTCACAGTACGAGAGTTTTACTCTTTTATGAGATGGTTCTTTGTAGATATTATGCACTATATCTTTTATTTGATACGTTATCGTGTATTATAATTAACTCCTTCCACGTACGTAAAATAATGGGTGACTAGAAATTTTAGCTTTTGCACTCAAAAGAAAGGGGGATGCCCCTTTAGATCCTTATCTCTATCTGACAATAGGAGAGAGAAACATGCGTCGTCTGTCTTGGACAAATTTTATTTTATTTTATTTGATGTAAACTTATTTGGGGAAGGGTCCCATCCCCTCAGATTCCATATCCCTCTCAATTTGTTCACATGAAGCAAATTTTATGTGAAAATTTTCCCAACAGACACTGTCGGAGGATACCCACAAAGGTCAAATTCGTCATTATACAAGAAAAGCAAATGGCTTTCGATCCCAGCCACTCTTTTCAAGCCGATTGGTCCATTCCCTTTTTCATTCCACGTGTACAGTGAAGACCGATCAAGGTCATTCTTGTAAATTTGACAAAAGTCACGTGGGCATTATCGTCAATGCAAGCCGCCCAATTTAGTTTTCCAATTCACACGGATGGCCAGCCCTCCAATTAATTAAAATCCTAATTTTCCAACCAAATTCATTTGATTCGATTACCCTTTATTAAATTAAATTTGATTTTATTGTCCATCTTTTAATTTAGATTCTACAATTAAAATATCGATTCAATTCGATTTTAGATTCTATTAATTTAGTTTGGTAATTAAATAACAATATATTTACTTTTAAATTCTGTCGGCTAAAAGGCGTGGTCCTCAAGGTCAACATACGAGTCAATTCCCTGACACCGAAGGGAAAAAATAGCTTCGTGTGGAAGGCAGGACGGCAGTGGACACTGTGTACCAGCCTTTATACTCTCTCGCCTAGTTGGGTTCGGGGGAAGAGTAGCTGCTTCCGTCTCCGTATGCTATCGTGCCCCTCTTCTCCGACCGCTGCCCTAATCGTACCACCGATCACCGCCGTCGCGTTTCCAGAGCAATGGTGGGCCTCACCGGGAGTAATGGCGGAGTTGCGACGGTGGCGGAGCCGCAGTACGAGAAGGCGAAGATATCGGTGTGGTGGGACATCGAGAACTGCCAGGTTCCGAAGGGATGCGAGCCCCACTCGATCGCACAGAACATAAGCTCGGCGCTGGCGACGATGAACTACTGCGGGCCTGTGTCGTCGATCTCCGCGTACGGCGACACTACGGGCATTCCAAACTCCGTCCAACAGGCTCTCAATAGCACCGGCATCGCCTTGAACCACGTCCCTGCAGGTATGCGATGCACGTATGATCGTTATTTGTTGGTTCTTGAATTTTTAAGTGAAAATTGAGCTTTTAGTCTTGTTGGCAATTGTGCGATTTGATCGGGATAATTTGTGAGTGTGTAAGTTGAGATTTTGAGTGGATTGAGGGGGTTGATTTGGGGAATCTGTTCGACGTTTGTGTATGTATCTCTACCGCTTGTTTGGATTTGTACAATTTTGTCATGGGAGAAGACAAACTAAACAAGAGGATCTATCTACTAGCTTCTTGTTAATATGTGTGGTTTCTTTTCTTCTTCTTCTTCCTTTTAACTCTTTTGGACTGCAGACGCCGTTTCTTCTGGTAAATTTATAAAATTGTTTTAGATTGAGCAAAATTGAAGTGTTGGATTTGATTTGATAGGAGTTAAAGATGCAAGCGACAAGAAGATTCTGGTGGATATGTTATTCTGGGCCGTGGACAATGCTGCGCCTGCTAATTTTTTGTTAATTTCCGGTGATCGGGACTTTTCTAATGCTCTGCATCAGCTGCGCATGAGGAAATACAATATTCTCCTGGCTCAACCTCAGAAAGCATCTGTACCACTTGTTGCTGCCGCTAAAAGTGTCTGGCTCTGGACAAGTCTTTTGGCTGGAGGGCCACCTTTATCGAATAGCGGCTCTCCTCAATCTGTTGACAGCAACTCTAGTTATTTTTCCGACTCTGAATCATTGCATGGTCTTGGTCCTGATCCTGTTCACTTAGACCAGCCAGGGGATTCCTTCTATGAGAGCCATCACTCTGGGACTCAGAAAGCCTCAAGTATGGGGAGGGGAAAAGATGCTAAACATAAAGGGAAACAGCTTCGGATGAATCTGAGTCAACCAAATATTTCACAATCTTCAAGTGTGCCACTAGGAGTTAAAGAAGATCAGAATAGTTCAAATTCCCATCAACCTGGATATATGCATGTGAAGCAATTCGAGGACCCCCCGGATTTATCTAGTACTTGTGATCCCGGAGTAACCTCAAGCATGCCTGCCCCAAACTTCGTGCCTGGCAGTGCTGACCTTTCCTGGACTACCGACAATAACATTCAGAGTGATTACCAAAACTATTACTCGCGTCCTGTAAGGCCAAACAACGTTCCTTTGCAGCCTCCGTTTTCACCGGGTAATGTGCCTCCACCTGATCCGCGTGCCTTTGCTTCCCATTCAAGGCCTCCAAGGCCTGATGGACCAAGCTTCACACCAGGTCCTCCAACAAAAGTGCCCGATGTTGGAAAGCTAAACCAGCCAGTGGATTCCTTCTATGAGAGCCATCACTCTGGGACTCAGAAACCCTCAAGTATGGGGAGGGGAAAAGATGCTAAATATAAGGGGAAACTGCCTCGGAGGAATCCGAGTCAACCAAATATTTCAGTATCTTCAAGTGTGCCACCAGGAGTTAAAGAAGATCAGAATAGTGCAAACTCCCGTCAACCTGGATATATGCATGTGAAGCAATTCGAGGACCCCCGGGATTTATCTAGTACTTGTGATCCCGGAGTAACCTCAAGCATGCCTGCCCAAAACTTCATGCCTGGCAGTGCTGACCTTTCTTGGACTACCAACAATAACGTTCAGAGTAATTACCAAAACTATTACTCGCGTCCTGTAAGGCCAAACCACGTTCCTTTGCGGCCTCCATTTGCACCAGGTAATCTGCCTCGACCTGATCCGCATGCCTTTGCCTCCCATTCAGGGCCTCCAAGGCCTGATGGACCAAGCTTCACACCAGGTCCTCCAACAAAAATACCCGATGTTAGCGAGATAAATATTTCTGGATACCGCGGCAATGATTATCAGCCCTCTACTTCACAACCACGAATTGGAGTAGAGTTAAAACAAAATCACACAAGCCATGTAAAATTAAATGGTCCGCAGAGGGGCCACGTGGATAACAAGCCTTCATTTTACAATGATGCACTGAACAACGCGCATCCCAATGGTCGAGAATTTCAATCATCATCTTCCTCAGCCACGGTCACCACTAATATCTCCAGTCATGGTGTATGCGCAATTCCAGGATGCTCTAAACCGTCTGAATATGATCAAGGCCTGATCAGGGTAGTTCTACTTGCCTTGAAGACGTTAAAAACTGAGAAGATTATGCCAAATCAAGCAAATATAACTGATTGCATACGTTATGGTGATCCCAAGCACCGAACAGCTGATGTTAAGAAAGCTTTAGAGAGTGCAGTTGAGCAGAAGCTTGTAGTTAAGAAGAACTTGAGAGGTTCTTTGCAAATATATGTTGGTAAGAATCAGAAACTATGGGAGTGTGTGAACCCCAATAGGGGTTATATTATGCTTTTCCCAGAAGCAACATGGAATGAAATCCGTAAATTTTTAACATCCTCTCCTGGCCGATCTGCAGTAATGGCTTCTCAATGCAGGTAAATACCTACTTGTTTTCTTCAAGTTCAATTCACTTTGCTTCTTTATATTTCATCTGACTTCAAATATATGCTTTTCTGCTATTTACCCTCAGGTATGAAGCTGCTACTATTATGAAGCAAATGTGCTTAAAAGAGTTTGCTTTGGGCGATGTACTTCAGATCTTACACCTGGTGATCAATGTGAAGAAGTGGGTCACACATCATCAGTCAGGATGGCAGCCAGTTAACATCACTGTCACAGAGGCCTGACCTGAATTGGGGGCTGCAGCTGGGGCATAAGCCCAATAGGAGCTAGTTGTTGTTTAAAGGAGGGCTGGTGGAAAATTATTTGATATGGAGTACTCGAAGGTTTCTTGGAACTAGGGATCAGTTAATGGAGGTTTGTTTTCTGAATGACTATCAACTATAGAGTTAATAGCTTTGGAAGTTTATTTGAGGTGGTTGAGTAAGGTTCATTGGTACAATGACATTGGTTTGTTTTTTTCCGCTTCTTAGGGAATTAGAAAGAACGCCCGGATAATTGTCTGTTGAGGCAACTATGCTGAGTTTGTAGGGTTGCTAGACACTAGCTAGTTGCTACCATGATCCGCTGTCTCCAGTATAAGGGTTTACATTGTGTATATGCGGTATACATTGATGGGTATACTTGCTTTGCCTGGGGTTGGCTCTTTTTGTGATTGTTTAGATGTTTTGAGGGGAAGTCGACAAACTAAGAAAAAATTGGCGCTAGGTCTCCAATGTTTCTGTGATTTATTGGGGACTAGTAGTTTGACTAATTTGTTACCTCCAATATCGTGGAGTTAGCAATGGAAGAGGTTTTTAGATTGCAACAAGCGGCTATCGGCGAGAAACTATTCCTGATATTGGTAATCAAATGAAGATGGCGCTGTTTACTAAATGAGCAGACAGATGAATTTCTGTTATTGTTACCTCCAGTGCTCGTGGAGTTAGCAACGGAAAGGTTCCAGATTGTGTAGTGCAGTGTCCGGGTGAAATTAATTTCTGATATTGATAATCAGATCAAAATGGAGAAGTTTACTTAGTGAGCAGATAAAAGAAGGTCCTTGTGGCTGCAGACATATATTGAAGCAGCCAAAGTTACGTTGGAGGACTTTTTTACCTTCTTGAATCTCGCTTCAAGCTGTTTCGATTTAAAGGTGGAAACCATTTTGATCTCTTATCAGTGTATGATAGATACTAGCAGCAGCTAATACACTATATGAAGAGCAAATGTAGCGCCAGATGACCACACGTTTCATTTCAATGCGGTATCAGTTGATATAACCATGAAGATGCCAGTTGATGCTGGAATGCTAAGATCTCTGTTGAGGTTTAGTAAGAAAGACGCAAGATTGGCTGTTGAGAGGCCCACTTCACAACCCATTTTCAAAGTTCCCTTGTTACATCACATTATATATATGCACACACATATCGAATCCGCAGCTCTGTTTCCTTTGTGCGTCGGTGTTTAGTTACTGGGTCTTGTCAGGCACTGTTAAATCTGTTTAATATACATTTTTACATGAGCTTGTATTTTATTTTGCCATGCAATGGCTCTGAACAATCAACTTAGCAGCCAATGCAGAGGTTTCGTTCATAGACCTTTGTTGCATCTGCATGGATGTGTTGGAAGTTATGAAATGCATTATGCGTACAACATGATTGGTTGCAGTAATGAGTAATTTGTAGGTGGTGGCAGGAATTCATGGTGATATGCTCTTGTTTTTTGCTATATTGTCAGATTTTAGATGCCTTGCCGTTTCATGCTTTGCATGTATTTGGAAGCACTATTTTGACCAGATTTGTGCTGTTTTAGCTTTTGCTTCCATTTTGATTGATCACGCTTCCATTGTCACATTGATAATCTGCTCTTTTGTGATTCGAAGATTATGGGTTTAAATTCAAGAATAATCTACTTGAATATTTGAGATAAAACTATATATGAAAAATAATAATTTCCCAGCCAATTGATTGGTGGAGTTGTGCAGCGCGTTGGACCATTCTGGAAGAAAAGACTTGTTGGTTGATTTGGAAACCAAAGCCAGAAATGGAAGTTTCAGCTCTTTCCCACTTCTCTGTTTGTTCAATCTAGAAAGGGGTGATGTCGTTGGAGCCTTATCTCTATCTGACAATGGGAAAATAAAAATTATATAGAAATAAAAGTATTATAAAATTTTTAAGGTAAGTGTCACTCAAATTCATTTTGGTTTGGATTATTTTTACATTCTTGGTTCCTCTGGTTATTTTAGTATTTTGGATTTTTAAAGTTTATTTGTTAAAATTATATTTTGTCAAATAAATAAATATAGTTTTAATCTATTAGAAAGTGTGATTTTGAAATAAAAAACCACAAATTATAGGTATTTGAAATATAAAAATAAATTACATAAGGTGTCTTGATAGGGGACAAGCAAAATTTCAATTTAACTGAAATAACTAAACTAAACTAATGAAATTGTTTGGTTCAATCTAATCTATGGGTTTACCACACCCCAACAGTTGATTATGATAAAATTTACCCAAAAATTTATTTAAAAAAAAAAATCAACATAAGAATAACACCGAACATGATATCTTTAAAGGTGATGTGCGCAGAAAGAGGTTGTGGGCTCACCTTTTGCAACAAAGGCTGTCTTTTATGTGGAGGTGTATCCTCTCCACTGCTAAGTAAAGAATGATTGTATATGGTTTAATGAAAAAATAAACAATTTTAATGTCCACTAATCAGAACCTTACCAATAAACTAAAGACTCAACACGTTTCCAGCTGTCAGGCATTGAGCTAACAATCAAAAAGTGTATTTACGTCATGCCATCATTCACTCCACTTTGGTCTTTGGTGTTAGTTACCCTCTCTGCTCAATCACCAATCCTTGTACCTTACAAATTAAGTAACCCTTGCTCTTGGGCCTAGCGTTTGAGTTGACGGTGACTACAACACCCTATATTTTTATAAAATTGACATGTATTTTAGGTGATTTTAAAATATTATAAAATATATTTAAAATTGTAATAAGTGACCAAATTAGTTGTAGAGAGTACTCTAGAGTTTAGATACCTGAGGACAAAGGTATATTTTTGACGAGCGTCTCGAGGCGAGATTTATGACCCTGAAAGAAATCAAATCAGAGATGATTTTCGATTAAGCTAAGTTGTAACTTAAAAAGACCGAATGGTGGTAAGGGACTTCCGAAAAATCGTATATATTGAGTTATTAATTTTGAGATTTTAAGTATCTTGATAAATTTGATGTTTGAGAGTGTAATTGTAATTAGAGAATTATCCAAACGAAATAAGGATAAAATTTAGAGCTTATGTGGTAAAACATTAAAGTTGAAGACTTGAAATAAGGGCCAAAATGTTATTTGAGAGAAGTTGGGGAATTAGCTTGGATTTCAAAAGTTTAATTCATTCTAGTTTTGGATTTCAAAAGCCATTCAAATATATCTTTAAGTCTTTGGAGTCCACGGCTTAGATTGTGACAAGTGGCATAATGTGATTGGTTGGAGAAATCTATAAAAATACACCATGAGTTGTTCTCAAATCATTCCAAATAACTTTGAGAGTTGAGGCATTCTAAGAGGAGGAGCTTGCTCTAGAGAGAAAGTAAGAAGTTCGGCAAGAAGGCGGGAAGGAATCGAAAGAGAAGCCGGGGAGAACGAGCCTCGTCGGAGTTACGAGCTTTCGCCGGAATTCGCCAAAATCAGTCAGAAAAAAGCGAGATAAGTCCCATTTTTTTTTTTTTAATAATCTTGTAGAGGGGGAAGAGAGGGTCATGTAGGTTCAAACGAGAGTCGAATCGGAGTTAAAATGAGGAAGTTATGGCCGAAATACGAAAACGGGACGAACCTGTCTGAATTCTGCTAGGCAGCGCGTGAGTTACATGCGCCGGAAAATAGCTACGCGTGAGGGCGCGTGGCCCGCCTTTTCAGGGTGTGTGAGGGGCCTATTTTTCTCCAAATTTTTCAGTTATACCCCTAATTTAATACTCTTCAACCCTATGTAAAAATATTTGAGGTTAGGTTTACCAAAACATGTGTTTTCTGTATAAACCTAGGCCGTTTGCTATGAAATTATACCGTCGAAGAGATAAACCAACAAGGTGAGACTCCTATACTTCAAATCCTATTTTTTATTCTCTTATGAGAGACTCCTATTGCATGAGACGTGTTTTGTGAAGTTCTTATACATAAACTCTTATTATTCTCTTACGTGAAATCATGTTGCATATATAAAATGTATTTTTTTGGAAAATATATGTTGTTACCTTTTTAACTGTTGCATTTATAAAATTTGTGTGGCCATACTGTTGTACCTATTTGTTGTTAGTTGAGGGCAAAAGTCAGATATCCCCCAAGAGGCGCTATGCGTGCGCCATCGAGAAAGCTCTCGTGAGAAAAACCGTGAGCCTAAAGAACAATGGATGTGGTGCTTGCATGAATGCTATAAGGTCAGGCCGAAGTGACATGGTTAAGGACCTCCCAAGAGGCGCTATGCATGCGCCATTGAGAAAGCTCTCGTTAGAGGAGGCTAACGTGTTCACGAGGCATTTCGGAGTAGTTCTCCTTGTCTTCTCATACATTTTATACCTGATCATGCATCGATATAAACTGTTTTTTTTTTTTGAATTTCTCACTAGAAGATTCATCTTCTAATTGGACTATGTCCCTGTAATATTCAAACGTTTCAGGTTCGACGAGCAGCTCTAAGGAAAATGAGGTAGCTGAAGAATTAGCTTAAATTACTGTCTGTAGCATGATTAGCATATTTTTATTTATGTGCGAACCTATATAATTTTGAATATGTTTAAAATATTCAATTATCACTTGATGATGTCCATGTAATATATTTTGTAGATGTCTTAAACAATTTTATAATAAATAAAGTATTATGGTTATGAACCATATCAAGTTCGATCTAGCTTTCACATTCGAAATTTTAACACATATCTTAGCTATTCGATTATTAGGTTTGTTAAGATGAGAAGGTGTAAATTAGGATTTTTAGGATATCGTGTGATATATGACAACTATTGTGATATAAAAAAATTTTATATTCCCGAAATCCTAAATTATAACACGCTCAAGAAATTTGAGGTGTTACAGTGAGAGATTCAGATGCTTTGCTTATAAAGCTGATTATGGTTCTATATATATAATTAAGAAAGACCAGGCAGGAGTTACTTAGACATGGATTTGATGAACGAAAGATAGATAGCCAGTAAAGAAGCAGCAAAACCCATCTGATTGGGACTCATTTTATCACACTTCATTACCAAGTTAGATGCAGCAGCAGCCGTAGTTGGGCAATCCCAACCTAATCAGACCATTTGCATTACCAAATTCAGCCAATCTGATAAAGAGTTGCAATACATATATTGATAATGTATATATATATATATATATAGAGAGAGAGAGAGAGAGAGAGAGAGAGAGAGAGTGTGTGTGTGTGTGTGTGTGCAGGGGAACGGCAACAACACAAGGATTGGTGTTGTTCAGACGCCCCATCTCATGCTCTGCATCGTCCCTGTCTGTCCTCTTCAGCCTTTTCCTGTTCACCAATTAAGTAGCCTCTGGCTTAATGAACATACAATCTCTAGCGCCACCATCATGGCCAAATGGAACAGTTCTGGAGGCAGTCCCCTAATCTGAACTGGAGATGCTGCTGTTGCTACTACAACAGAATAATGGCTTGGTTTTGGGTGCTATCCTGTACTAAGTAAAATGTACTTTTCAAAGTTGAACAACAATGAAGGGTAATAAATAAGGCAATTTTAAGGTATCCTATGGTATTGGGTTTTCTACTTTTTACACTGCATATCATCTTTTGTTACAATCACATCCCTATTCTTTGTTTTTACACCACACTCGGTAGACTCCTTGGATACTCGTATCTCCCGGCCTAAACCATTTCATGTTAAAACAAGGTTCAACCATTCCATGTAACAAATTTTGTTGCTGTCCAATTTGCAGTATCCAGCAACTCCACAAAGAATACTAGGATCAGAATCTATCTATTCCAGCAATAGAAGTTCCTCAAAGAAATAAATAAATAATAATTTATAAGCTGTTACCCTGTGAGTTGTAGGTGATAGAACCTTGGGCTCGCACCTGCAATTGTAGAAAAATTCTAATAACCTCTTGCCACCATTTAAGTAAAAGGGCTCAAAATATGATGGAGATTGATCAATGATACATCAATGGAGATGGCAGTGCACAGTGAGAGCTGTGAGGGACATACCTTCTGTAAAAATCATAATTATTGAAAAAGGATAATTGAATTTTGTTGAGCTATGATGATACTAAACTTGGAAAAACTAAAGAATGAAGGCACAGATACTACTTCTACCAAGTACATTTTGGGGGTTGGGGGGAGGGAGGGCATGGCTGGTTATTAACAGGGAGATGAAGACGAGGTTATGGTTACAGATTTTAGGCCCTTCTCATAGAGCTAGCTCCAACCCTGTTAAGCGAGGAAAGAAAAAAGGATTCAATTAGAAAATGGCAGCAAATGCAATGAATTCATCTAAAGCAAATTTCAAGTGCCAAGAAGTATGCTATCACCAAGGTACATATCAGAAAGGGGGGGGGGGGGGGGGGGGGGGGTGGTGAAGATGGGGTAATTTCTATATATGCCAACATGTGCACCCCAAGAAGCTGATCAAACAACAGCCCCCGTTTTAGCTAGCAGATTCTGGAAGCACAACTTATATACAAATTGGTAGAGCAAGTGGAGCCAATGCAAAAGAAAACCCTGGACATATTAGAGCTGGTTTGACCAAGCTTTATACATCCACTCCAATATGAGTACCAGATATAGGTGTGCAGCCATGTGTCTGATCATTACAAGCCCTTAATTATAAGATACTGAAATATGTAAATGAAAGTTTGGTATGGCTATGTGGACATGTTGTCAATGGCGGCATATCAAAACTTAATTCTACTAAGTGGGGTTGGCTACATATGTTAAGTCAACACTCTTTCTATTCCAGCACCAGCAATAGTTTCTAGCTTTGAACTCAATTAGGTTCCTGTTGAGCTCAGCAAAGCCACGTGGCACATCTTTATTCTATAGCTATTATCAATCACATGAACACTTAACTTGACACTCTTTCTATTCCATTTTAGTTCACCAGTTTTATATCACAAGTGGTAGCCACAAGACACACACACACAAAAAAAAAAAAAAGCCTTTATTTTGTACACCAGAACACTCAAATTTAGCTGCTTGGCAGTTGTAATGAATAAAATAGGAGCACATCCTAATAAGACCCAGAATTGAAATCTTGTCCAATTACATTTGCAGTTGGTTGTGTAGCCAATGACAAACAAACTAAGACAAAAACATCAACCAGATAATCAGCATCCACTCAAAAGTGATGCTAAGATGTGGAATCCTCTTAAGTTAAAATAATGCTAAATGCATTGACACGTTAACAAATTAAATTCAATACTTGTAACAATCAGAATGAATGAAAATATACAGATATTCCTACAAAAAGCATCATTTATGTGGTCAGGATGTGAACCTAGACGTAAACGTAAATCATGAATAAAACTTGATGAAATGAGACAGACTTATAATGCAGCAAATTTTTATGTCCACATACCTAAAATAGATAGCTAAGAAGTACAAATATCAACCTGCAGCAGGCACATGAAATAATAGAGACTTGCGAGTTTGCAATTTTTCAGTGGATAAAAAAAGAAAAAGGATACATGGAGGGGCAACATGAAAATATTCACTACTCACTAGTATTTTCTTCTTTTACATTATGTATATATTTATACTTTGCCTAGCAAGTCATTTTTCACATTTTACTTATTAGTAGCGTGAATTAAAAGTTTTAAACATCTGATTTAGGAAATTCCATTATAGATGATTTAAAAATATTGGGCTCTAGAATTCCAGAACAGCTTTCATAGATTTTCCTGTCAAGGCTCCAATATTCCATGATCCAGTCATAAATTTCTGATTCTGAACTAACTTTTTACTCGCATCTGTTGGTGAAAGTGTCAAAACCCTTATTTAACATTGTATTCAAGTGCCGATGCAGCAACTCTAGCCCATGTTTTGTTGAGCAAGCAATACAATGCGTTCCTCAGATGGATACACCATAATGAAATGATATTTTGTATGAACTTTATCATAAGATCCAACAATTTTTAGATTGGTTGTTGGCTACCTAATGCAAGCCTCTTTTATCAAAGATTGGGATTAGTTGTGTGATAGAGCACCGATACATCACACATATCAGCGTAGGGGTGAGAAAGGAAGCAAGAGGGCAATTGAGGAAAAGGATACAGGGGTAAAATTGTCATAGACGGTTAGGAATAACAACCTCACGTGGCTGTAACCGTCGGGGGAATCTCTATAAGAGAGAGGTGTGGAGGATTTTTGAAGAAGATTCTGGGAGAGGAGGCCCTCTCGAATTGGTCTTGTTCTTCATTTTTTTTTTCTGTTATTCTTCTCCTTGATTAGTTTACTAGAGTTGAGCAATGTAAATCAGTTTGTTATCTACTGATTTGGAGAGGGAAGCTGCAGATTGAGTGGGAATTCTATCATTTTGGTATCAGTGTATGGTGGGTTTACAAGATAGTATAGAATCGATGAAGGCAGAGGTCATGAGGGTGCAAAATATTGAAAAGAGCATGGCGAGGATGATGGACCGATTCAACCTATTAATGGCGCGATGGGATGAGCAGGAGAGTGAGAGGAAGGGGAAACGAGATGGGGAAGACCAACCTGCGGGATTGTCCTTGTCGAGGGAGGGGACGCCAACGGTTGGAGGGAGAAGTGGCGAAGGGGGTGACTGGGTTGATGGAGTCGGAAGGCAAGAGTACCATGGGAGGTGCCTGGAGATGCCCATCTTCGAGGGAGATGATCCAAATGGCTAGGTCTTCAGGGATGAGCGCTACTTCACAGTAAACCAGTTGACTGATGCGGAGAAGTTGTAGTCAGCAACCTTATGCTTTGAAGGAGGGGCTCTATCTTGTTTTCAATGGGAGCAAAGGAGGCGGCGAGTAAGAAATTGGGAGGAGCTTAAAGGGCTGCTGAGGAACCGATTCAGGTCCACCCAAGAAGGGACCGTGGAGGAGAGGTTCATGGCCCTTCGACAGTGGGGAACGGTCTGAGACTATAGAATTTACTTTGAGACTCTAGCATCACCCATTGAAGAGATGCCCGAAGCAGTTTTGGAGGGACACTTTGTTAATGGGCTCAAACTGGAGATCAGGGCAGAAATCAGGGTGTTGAGGCCCTTGGGCCTCAAGAATATCATGGAAATCGCTCAACGGATTGAGGACCGGAATCAGGTGCTACAAGGGAATCATTTTGGTTATAGCCCAAATAAGGTAACCCCACACCCAGCTCCGACTCCTATGGTGCAGCGAAATCCGGGATTCCAGGCCGCTAATCCTCCTAGGATAGTCACAGCTAGCTCTTCTAATTCTCCAAGATCGCTAGTCAGCGAAAAGCTATCCACGCCACCCTTTAAGCGATTGAGTGAGAATGAGTTACAAGCCAAGCGGGCGAAGGGATTATGTTTTCGCTGTGACGAGAAGTATTCAATTGGGCATAGGTGTAAGAACAAGGAGCTACAAGTGATGGTTATTTATGAGGAAGAGAGGGGAGAAGAAGAAGGGACTAAACTAGATGAGGCAGTGGAGGCTTCCGGGGAGTGGGAAGACACTATCAAAGAAGGGGAGATGGTGGAGTTATCACTAAACTCTGTGGTGGGGCTAACTCCTCCTCAAACGATGAAGATTAAAGGAACAATAGAAGGCCAAGAAGTGATTGTCCTGATCGATAGCGAGGCTTCCCACAATTTCATAGCAGCTGACTTGGTGCAAAAATTGGGACTCATAAGGATGCCTACTCAAGGATATGGGGTGATAATGGGCTCGAGAATGGCAGTGCAGGGGGCGGGAGTATGCAAGAGGGTCCCCTTGTTGTTACAGAATGTGAAGATTGTGGAAGACTTCCTCCCTTTGGAGCTGAGCAACTCTGATGTCATTCTTGGGATGAAGTGATTGGCCACATTGGGAGAGACACAAGTGGATTGGGGTTCCCTGATCATGAGGCTCAAGGTGGGAGACACGACCATTACCTTACATGGGGATCCTAGCCTTAGTAAAACTTTAGTGACCATGAAGTCCATGATGAAGGCATTCCGGAAGAGTGGGGAAGGAGTATTATTGGAGTTGGGCTGTTTAACGGCTGAAGCAGTGGAAGTTGACATCCCTAACAGCTTGCAGGAGGTGTTGTCCAACTTCGAGGCAGTCTTTGAAGAGTCATGTGGGCTGCCCCCACATCAAAGGCGGGATCATACCATCACGCTGCAGCCTAAGGTACCCCCAGTCAGTGTGAGACCTTACCGATACCCGCATCTCTTGAAGATTGAGATTGAAAAACTTGTTAGAGAGATGCTACCTGCAGGTATCATCCGGCCAAGCATCAGCCCTTTTTCTAGTCCCGTATTGCTGGTTAAGAAGAAGGACGAGGGTGGAGGTTTTGCGTGGACTACCGAGCTCTAAACAAGGTAACTATTCCTGATAAATTTTCAATTTCGGTTATTGAAGAACTCCTAGATGACCTGAATGGAGCTGCAGTTTTTTCTAAATTGGATTTAAAATCAGGTTACCATCAAATACGTATCGCACCTAAGGACATTCCGAAAACTGCTTTTCGAACTCATGAGGGCCATTATGAGTTTATGGTGATGCCGTTTGGATTAACAAACGCACCCACTACATTTCAGTTTTTAATGAACGAGATTTTTAGGGAGCAATTGAGACAATTTGTTCTTGTGTTTTTTGACGACATTTTGGTGTACAGCAGAACAATGCGGGAACATCGGGATCATTTGCATTGTGTATTGGGAATATTAGCTGAAAACAAGTTGTTTGCCAATGCAAAAAAATGCAGGTTCGGGCAGATGGAGATTGATTACTTAGGCCACATTATTTCGCAGCAGGGGGTTGCTATGGACAATTCAAAAATTCAGGCAGTTATGGATTGGCCTAGCCCACGTTTGCAGTGAGAACTCCGTGGTTTCTTGGGACTCACAGGGTATTATCGCCAGTTTGTACGAAATTATGGAAAATTAGCTTGGCCATTAACGAAACGACTTCGAAAAGATAACTTCTATTGGGATGAGAGTTCGGAGCAAGCTTTTCAGTCTCTAAAGTCAGCCATGATAGCCTTACCGGTGCTTGCCCTACCAAATTTTTTGAAGGAATTTATAGTGGAGACTGATGCCTCAGGGTATGGACTCGGGGCTGTATTGATGCAGGAACATAGGCCACTTGCTTTCTTTAGTCATGCTTTAAACCCCAACAGTCGGAATAAATCAATCTATGAGAGGGAGTTGATGGCTATTGTATTTGCGGTACGAAAATGGCGACATTATTTATTGGGGAGGAAGTTCACAATCCAAACAGATCAAAAAAGTTTAAGGTTCTTGATGGAGCAACAATTGGTGAGTCCGGAATGTCAAAAATGGGTGATGAAGTTAATGGGCTACAACTTTGAGATACAATACCGGCCCGGCTTGGAGAACCGCGCTGCTGATGCGCTCTCCCGGTTTTCATTTCCAGTTACACTCATGGCTCTTACAGCTCCTCGAGTGCTGCAATTAGATCAACTAAAAGAAAAAGTGGCCGAAAATAGCCACTTCCAACAGATCATCAGGGAGCTGCAAGCTGAACCTTCAAGTAGGCCAGGCTATTCCTTGGTGGATGGACAGTTATTATTTAAGGGCAGATTGCTACTTCCCCCTGGTTCAGCTTTGATTCCTTTAGTGGTGAAGGAGGGTCACGATGGACAGCTTGGAGGCCACTCGGGTTTTTTGCGAACTTACAAAAGGCTGGCTGCTAATGTTTATTGGTTAGGAATGAAAAAGGATATCCATCGGTATGTCCGCCAATGTCCCATATGCCAACAGCACAAGTACATGGCTCTCTCACCGGGGGGCCTACTTCAACCGCTCCCTATTCCCCATCAAATTTGGGAGGATTTGTCAATGGACTTCATAGAGGGACTGCCAAAATCTGGGGGAATGGACTCCATTCTAGTGGTGGTGAATAGGCTTAGCAAGTATGGGCATTTTATTAGATTGAAACACCCATTTACAGCAGCTAGTGTAGCAGGAATTTTTGTCAAAGAAGTTGTACAGCTGCACGAGATTCCTAATTCTATAGTCTCGATAGAGACAAGGTCTTCATCAGCCATTTTTGGAAAAAACTATTTCAACTACAGGGCACGCAACTGAATAGGAGCACAGCTTACCACCCCCAATCCGATGGCCAAACGAAAATCCTCAACAGGACATTGGAGACTTATCTCCGATGTTTTGCCTCTTCTACACCTAAGGCGTGGTACACTTGGCTTCCTTGGGCCGAGTATTGGTATAATACTTCCTATCAAGCTTCTTCTAAACTAACCCCTTTTTAGATAGTCTATGGGCGCGAGCCACCTCCACTTCTACGGTTTGTGAAAGGTACCACCGTCATATCTAGGTTGGAGCAGCAGCTTGTAGAGAGGGATGTAGTGCTGGAAGAGCTTAAAGGCCAACTGCTGCAAGCACAAGCAAGGATGAAATCCATAGCGGATAAGAAGCGAAGGGACATTCAATTCGAAGTGGGAGACTTGGTCTACCTGAAAATTAGACTGTATAGGCAAAAGACCTTGGCTGCCAAGCTAAATGAAAAGCTGTCACCAAGGTATTATGGACCCTTTGTTGTGGAAAAGAGGATAGGGAAGGTGGCATACAAGCTGGAACTTCCACCCACATGTGCCATCCATCCCGTCTTTCATGTATCTCAACTACGTAAAGCCGAAGGGACATTACCAGCAGCTGCCTCCATTCCAACTCAGTTGACAGTTGAGCTAGAGATGATGGTAAAACCAGAATTCCTATTGGGAATACGGCCGGGCAGAGGTAAAAACTTGAGGGGCCTTGATGTGCTAATTCAATGGAAAGGGCTGGGAGAGGAGGCCCTCTCGAATTGGCCTTGTTCTTCATTTTTTTCTGTTATTCTTCTCTTTGATTAGTTTACTAGAGTTGAGCACTGTAAATCAGTTTGTTATCTACTGATTTGGAGAGGGAAGCTACAGATTGAGTGGGAATTCTATCATTGTGATAAAATGTAAAACCTAACACTATAATTGTTAACAGCCTGCTTCCTATCCAGATTAAATAGCAATGGGTAAGAATTAAGCATTGGATAAAAATAGCGATAGGACAAAATAATCCTATCCCATGTTTGGTACCCTAAGTTTAAAGGAGGTATAAACTTAAATTAATCATATCCCGTGTTTGGTATGGTAAATCTGTCCTATGAACAAAATAATCCTATTCTATGAATAAGGCATAGCTCGACATTAACGAAGAGTGATGATTAGAAGGAGATTATTTTGTCCCACTATATAATAATGAAGAGAGAGAAAATGAAAGCGAAGAAGAGTTAACAGGGGGGGAGATATATAGAGAGAGAAGGGGCAAAATTGTCCACCTGGAACAAATATTTAATCCCACATAAGTGCAATAATATATCACCTGGGGCACTTGGTATAAATTTATCCCCAACTCATTTAAGAAACCAAACGTGGTTCTACTCTGTTAGTTGGTATTACCATTTTCTTATCTGTGTGCCAAACGGACTGTATAGGGATTGCTCAACTCCAGGACAAGTTGGGCTTTAGAATTCCTAAACTAATAATAATAATAAAGAAAGGGCAAACTGTATGGGTTAAAAGGTCTAAATCTACCCCTTATGAATTTATCATCGGATCAAAAGTGTTCTTGTCAGATTATAGCAAAGTTCTTGCTGTGCAGGTGTTGGAGGACATTTGTCCCCAAAGTATCCTAACCATGGTTGATTTTGGAGAAAAAAGGAAAATATAGGACTTGTTTGGTTCAATGTTAGTCCACGTATTTGGAGTGTCCAAACTGCTTCTAATGCAGCTCAAACTCTTAAAACTGCCCCTCTTAGCAAAAACAAAGCTCGCTGTACCACAGAAAACCTCATGAAACAGAACAAAGGAAACATACTTACACAGTTCAACACTCTAGCAAAAACTCTTTGCAAGTTGACTTATTGTGACCCGTTGCCTTGCATTTACTGCATTGGAGTTGACGTTTAGCCGCCTCTTGTGATCCAAATCGCTTAGTAGTAGGTCGGCCTGGTGGACGACGAGTCGGTGGAGGGGTCACAGTCACCAAACACTGAGAAGATCCATTGTGCATGGGCCTATCTACACTTGTGACAGGATGAATTGACTCCGAATATGTCAACCGGTAGATATCCGTTGTGAAGTATCTAGAACAGTAATCATATGGAATATGGCCCAGGCAACTTATGACAGCAATGGCATGGCAACATGGCAAACCAGTAAGCTGCCACCCTTTGCAACTACAATCCCAGTGATCAAGATTAACAAATTCAATGGAGTCGCCACGAACCTCAAACTTGTTACTAGCTGAAATTAACACTTGAAGAGACTGGGATTTTAGGCTTTCCTTTTCTAGTTTTTCTTCCATGGATGGGGTTAACCTCGTCAGCCACTGATTTGAATTAGCACGCCGTGTATAAATCAACTCCATAACCTTACCTCGCACAGCATCAACCATCTGGGTTATTGGTAATTCATGTGCATCTGAAGCCCAACTATAGAACAGTTCTCCAAAGTTTGATGTCATATGGTTATATCTTGCACCACTGAAGAAGGCATTTGCCCAGTTCACAGGTTCACTCTGCATGAGCCAGTCATAGGCTTCTAGTGAAATACTTTTAATGCTTTCTAAACACCTCTCAAAGCCTTCAGTTTGTGGTGCATATGCAGCAGCATGGACATCCTCAACCAAAAGACGTTTCACTTCATGAGAAAATTGTCCCTTCAAATCTCTGATAAGTTGGTCTGAAAGATAGCGGATACAGTAACCATGGTGGACATCTATGTCATGGAATATATCAGCAATTGACTCCCTTAGTCCTTTTTCTCTGTCTGCCACAAAAGTAATGTTCCGAGCTGTTGATAATGCATCTTTCAATTGTAGCAGAAACCAGTGCCAGTTATCATCAGTTTCTGCATCTACCACTGCAAAAGCAACAGGAAAAACCTCATCATTCCCATCAGCAGCTGTTGCTGCCAACAATGCACCTTGGTATTTTGACATTAAGGATATGCTGTCAAGAAAGAGTAGAGGCCGACAACCCTGTAGGAACCCATGTAAAGACGC
This sequence comes from Diospyros lotus, assembly GCF_014633365.1. Classification (NCBI taxonomy): domain Eukaryota; kingdom Viridiplantae; phylum Streptophyta; class Magnoliopsida; order Ericales; family Ebenaceae; genus Diospyros; species Diospyros lotus. The sequence continues at coordinate 34,924,289 of NC_068346.1, forward strand.
ATGAAAAGAGACAAACAATCTATGAAAACTTGAGTCTTCCTTTGTTGCAAAAGTAGCTAAACTACCAGGATTTGTCTCCATTATCCTCTCACAGAAAACAGGTAACTGCTTGTATGCCTCCTTATAAGAACCCTGAAGCTGCTCCTTGGCAATCTCTTTTCCACGCCATGCCTGGAAGTAGTTCAGTTGAATTCCAAATTCCTGTTTAATATCTTTGACAATGTCCTTTGGCTTGTAGTTGGGGTCAACTTTAAGCTTCTCCTTGACGATACTTGCAACCCAACTTCTAGTTGCCTGATGTCCTGTTGTCACAGCAGCCCCTTCACATGAATGAGTGGCATTCATTTTCTTAATGCAAATTAGTTGGGTGGTTGCCAACCTCGATGCATGAATTCTCCATGGACAACCTTCTGATTTGCATTTTACAGTTACACGATGACTGTCATTCTTCTTATATCTAAAAGCAAATTGATTTGCGATAGCATATTTACGTAGGGCCTCACGAAATTCATGAACACTATTGAATCTTTGGCCAACACCTGTGATATTGTTTTGCCACTGCTGTGCAGCTTTAATATGCTTCTCATCATTGGAACCTACAGATAGAGGGGGTGGAGCCATTTCTCCGGGCATCTCGATATGGTCATCAATATTGGTGGTATCACCCAGAATAACAAAAGGGGTATCTAGCATGTCAGCAGGCTGGTTTATGTCATCTATGACATTAAGAGGGGCCTCAACCAGAACCCCAGCTTCTGACAAAGTAGTCCGACTTGACCTGCAAGATCAACTCCCAAAGGTTACATGTAAAAGCAGTAACAACCAAAATTTCATGTTAAACGGGAAGAGGACTACCTACTAGCTGGCATGTTTGAGACATCAGGAGCGACTATTTCTTCTGCCAAGACATATATGTCAGTGGTGCTGGAGCTGCCATGGAAATTGATCATGCGCTTGAGGTCTTTGTCATTGGATATTGTAATAAGCGTCTTCCTGTTGCCAGGCAGGAAATATTTGACAGAAATATTGTCAACATTGCTATTGAACATCTCTGCCACTTCCATTCTGAAGTCATTGTACTTTATCTGTTCATCAATTTCCATAGCATGAGCATCCCCACCTCTGTAAGACAGTGACCCATCTTCCTCAGTCACAAACTCACCACCTGACTGACATATAGCTATCACTTTCTTCCCAGCCATGACCTGAGTTTATGCAAAATCATCCACATAAACCCACGGAATACAAAACAGACAAAGCTACTACTCGACCATAAATTGAAAAATTCCCACCAGTCCAGTATATGTCACACAACCATACAGAGGGGGGGGGGGGGGGGGGGGGTGTGCAAGCGAGAACATAAAATCCCAATTTCACAAGTTTTTTAGATACAACTCCTCCAATGCTCAATTACATAACCCAAATCCGTATCACGTAAAGCAAATGTCTTGGAAAACCATCAATTTGACTATTAAAGGGGAGAAATTTGAAAACTTTGAATGCGAATTAATTCCAGAACATGTTTCGACATAAACCCTAAAAACAAGAAAGGGCGAGCATATATGTATGTATATATATTGATGACGAGCGAGTTCAGGGTTCTCACCTTGGAAATGAACAATCGTCGAGGGCGTGATTAGGAGCCTTGAGTGGGCTAGGGTTTCAAGAAACCAACGGCTGGTGGCTGGCGATTTGTGAATTTGCATACGTTGTCCAGACCCCCCAGGGAGAGAGAGGGAGTTGAGTTCAGAATCCACACTGACGCTAACGTTAATGGCACTAGCTCTGCCCCAAAGGATTTTACTTTTGAGTGGATTTCTTTCAGAATAGAGCCTTTTCTCAGATATCAAATCTGATCCTGCATACATATATATATATATGTATGCATATATATGTGTGTGTGTGTGTGTGTGTGTGTATGTGTCTGCTTCAATGGCGATCCAACTGCAGGGTCCAAAATCCCTAATTTAAGAAAATGCTGATTTGTTAGCGAGTACTGCTATTTTCCAATAATAACCTATTTTACAAAATTTATTTGGTTGATGGAAACATTACATATTCACGAAAACACCTTTATTTTTATTAAAAATAGTAATAGAATATTTATTTGATATAATAATGTCATTATTTTTTTGTTTGTTTGTTTTGTAATGTGAGAAATTGGAGGGATCTATTGACCAAAGTCGGCTTTCAACTCAAATCTATCTCATTTTCTTTAAAATTCATAGTCCACCTGTTTTACAACCCTAAATGAATGGATAGATTCGTCGTGAGTCAAATCTTAAGAGTTTGGCTTTTTGAATAGACATAATCGATTGTACAAAGTCATACGAAGACAAAATCGAATCCACAATCTTAAAATATCCTAAACTCCCAAATGTATATGATAAACCCCTTTGCTCTACCCCAAAAGGTTAGCATTAATCATCTTATGCGCGTTACCAATGTTGTAAGGTAATTTATGTTGAAACATGGTTATTTAGAATAGGATAATTGACCTCTTTTTTTTTCACTTTGGATAATGTTAGACGTGAGTTTTATAGATAAATATTTTAATTTGATTTTGATTTTTCTTTTCCTTCCTCAATATTTACGCCACCTCTCCCTCTTTTTCCCCATAACATCCCCCCCCCCACCCCCCCAATTTCTCCAGTCCACTCACTAAAAATTTCCCCATTTTCTCTCCCTTTCTCTCCCTTCAACCCCTTGCCTCCCACCTCAGCCTTTCCCCGATACCCCATCTTGACCCAGCCCTAATGTCGTCGTCGTCGCCCCCTCCCTTCTTAGTCATTCGCCCCCTCCTCTCGGCCTAGCCCCACCGTCGATGCCCTTCCCTTTATTGTGACCCGTGGCCCAACCTCATCGTTGACCCCGCTCTGCCGTCGCCGCCATCTCTTCAATTTTTGGACGCCCTCCCCCATTTCCATCGTTCACCATTCTAGCCCTAACGTGGTCACCCCATGGCCAACCCGCCATAGTCGCCCCCCTCTCCATTGTCGACCCCACATCCTCATCTCTTAGCCAACTTTCCATCACAGGTCTCGGCCCATCCTCCGTTGTTCGCTGCCATCCCTTCCATTTAAGCCTAGATCTATCATCTATTGCCATTCTCTTCCTCCCCATTTCTCGCTCTCCCTAGAGTTTCTTCAACCCTTCACTTTTAAGAAGCAAGATTCCAATTTGACAATCGAGATCATTGCTGGAGGATAAAGATATGCAGTTGTTTTTGGTAAATTTCATAAATTGAAAAAGAAAAAAAAGACCCTAAGTTTGATTTTCTTGGCACATATAGGTCGTTTTTCCTTTGGTTTTGTCTTTGTCTGTGTTAGTTTTATGCTGATTCTGGTGAGTGTTGGACCATTGACGATTGTTCTAATTAGGACTTGAGGTTGTTTGAGGACGGTTGTTAGGTTTTTTGCCTGATTTTTAGTTTTTTGGGTTAGGTTTCGCATGTGGATCATGCGGGCATTCTATGTGTTTGCTTTGTAATTTGAAAATGATCAGTTCAATTTAATCAAATGGTAATTCTTTTTTATTAAAATTGTATGAGGTGACTTGTACTCCAGTATGTAAATGTGAACTTCAATTCACCAATTTGATATTCCTTTGACAATTACAACTTTAAAAATTGGTTTTTAATACTTGTAATTTGATATAACCTTGTGAAAGCAAATAGAGCGTATCTATTAATGGAATTGCAATGGGCCTCTAAATGCATTTCTTATTTCATATAATGGTATATAAAGTACTTCAATGGTTTATTATTTCTTATTGCAAGGAAAGTCTCGCTCACCTGTTTCATATTGAAAGGAAAGCCTCACTCATTTGGTTCTTTGAAAAGAGAAAATATATGTACGATTCCCTCGTAATTCTGATCAATTTTTGCTATTTGGGTGTGTAAATTTAGTATTTGAAAAGTTAAAATTCATGTAATGTAATTATTTTCATATTGTGGAAAAAAAAGTTAATACGTTTTTTGTATGTATGTAAGTTCAGGTGCCAATCCTATTAGATTTGACTAATTGTAACACTGTTGATAGCAAAACCGTCACTTACAATATACAATGTCTCAATAGCTATGACAAACAAAAGTAATAATGTTGGTTATTTTACATCCCATGATCTTTCTTTTTTTCATAGCCGATTAATTTCAAAGAAAGGTTTATCAGATTAACACAAATGCACTACATAAGAATTGTTTCTAAAATTATTTTGTATCATCTAATCTAGGAAACGTAGTTTGTAGTTTCGAAGACGAATGTTATGAAGTCCCTGACGAATTGCTAGTCACAAAAAATTTTGATGTACACAATGATGAAACCTTAGTAAAAGATAGTCAGATTGTCTCGGAAGTTGGGATGAAGTTTAATGATATCAATGAATTATTTAAATTTTACAAAAGTTATGCTTATAGCATAGGTTTTCCAGTTAGAAAAAGAAATTCTAAAAAGGATGATGATGGAGCTTTGAGATATGTGACATTTGAATGTAGTCAGGGGATAATAGAGTTGGTAGCACAAGCACTTTCTTGAAGCTCCAACTAACAATCCATACAGGCTGTAAAGCCAAGATAACAACCAAAATTTGAATGGTGTTTGGCGATATCTTGAACACAATTATAAAATAAGTCCGTCCAAATCAAGGCTTTACCGATGTAATCGTGAAGTTAGTACACATATTAAACGAAGTCTTGAAGTTAATGATTTAGCTTGGATTCCCTTACATAAAAGTTTTAACTCAACTGTTATATGTATTTCCCGCATCACCCCGCATGGGCCAGACTCGGTCCGATAGACCGGCCCAATCACCCAAGGCCAAGAAGGCCCGGACGACCTCGTCAAGGAAGGTCCAGCCTCCATCAAAGATCCGGAACTCGTAAAGCGAGCGTATGGCGAGCTCCCGGTAATCCCCCAACGAGCTCGGAGCAATCGACTAACGAGCTCCTGAAATATCCTCCAGATCCCTGGACCATCCAGGTCGCTCGCCTAAAACCTCCAGCTCGCATGAGCGGCAAAGCTGCTGAGAAGTCAGAGGTAGGGTCCGATCACTTTATCTGTAACAGCCCATGCCCCTCGTAATGAGGATCCCACTCCCGGTCTTGCGAAGGCGGTAAGAACTATTTGTCCCCCATTATACAAACACTGTATTTTTATATATTATCTAGATTGTAAAAGTCCCTCAAGAAAAATGGAAATAAAGGGGGCCATGAGGAGCAAGGAGGAGGGACATAAAAGAATAATCAGATACCGCCACTCTGGGAGAATAATCAGATGGCGGCCGTGGACTAGGCATCGTTCTGGCCGAACCACGTAAAAGATTCTGGTGTACACGCTTGGAACTTTGGGGGGGAGGGGTTTTTCTTCCTTCCTTCTCGGTATTTTTTTTGGATTGACTCACCGCGGCCCAAAACGAATCACGGTCGGCCGAAATCAAACGTCGACAGGGGATAATAGAGTTGGTAGCACAAGCACTTTCTTGAAGCTCCAACTAACAATCCATACAGGCTGTAAAGCCAAGATAACAACCAAAATTTGAATGGTGTTTGGCGTTATCTTGAACACAATTATAAAATAAGTCCGTCCAAATCAAGGCTTTACCGATGTAATCGTGAAGTTAGTACACATATTAAACGAAGTCTTGAAGTTAATGATTTAGCTTGGATTCCCTTACATAAAAGTTTTAACTCAACTGTTATCAAAGTTGGTGATACGACCAGTTGACATGCATAGAAAAGGATTGTCAAAACTACATTGAAAAAGTAAGACGACTATAACTTGGGGAAGGAGATGTTGCAGCAATACAAGCTTACTTTTCAAAAATACAAACAAGTTGTCCCGGCTTCTACTTTAGTATAGATTTGGATGAGGAATGTCAGTTGAAGAATGTATTTTGTCAATAAGCGTATAAAGAGATGCAAGCAAGCATATAAAGAGTTCGGAGGAGTTGTTAAATTTGATACAATGTACTTAACTAATAAGTACGAGATGCCTTTTACTCATTTTGTCGGTGTGAACCAACATGAACAGTCAACCTTACTCGGTTGCGGTATGTTGTCGAATGAGGATATGACAACCTTTGTTTGGCTTTTTAGGACGTGGCTTGAATGTATGCATGGTCAGGCTCCCAATGGAATAATTACCAATTCAGACAGGGCCATGCAAGTAGCAATTGAGATTGTTTTTCCTGATACGAAGCATAGATGGTGTTTATGGTATATATTAAAAAAGTTTGGGAGCCATCCGTGTAAGGGATTGATACTTTCGACAGTACATGGTATAGTGTATGACTCGCAACATTAAGAAGAATTTGAGCATGGCTAGATTGTGATGGTTGATCAGTTTGATTTGCATGAGAATGATTGGTTGTTTGGACTATTCGAAAACAAAAGTCATTGGGTTCCATGCTTCTTGAAAACTACTTTCTGGGCAGGGATGTCAACAACTCAACGTAGTGAGAGTATTAACGTATTTTTTGATGGGTATGTTCATTCCAAAACTTCTCTCAAACAGTTTGTTGAATAATATGAGCAAGCACTCAGGAGTAAGGTTGAAAATGAGTTCCAAGCAAATTTTAAGTCATTCTCGCAAATGGTCTCATGTGCTACTAAGTATATAATTGAAAAGCAATTTTAGAAAGTGTACACAATATCAAAATTTAGGGAATTTCAAGAGGAATTTACTAGAAAGGTTTACTATGAAGTTGTATCTTCTGATATGGGTTGTCCGATGCCAATGTACGATATACAAGAAGATGTAATACTTGACGAAGGAGTTAGGAAAAAAATGTTCACAATTTTATTTCAAAGATAAACTATTGAATTTGTTTGTAGCTGTCATTTATTCGAGTTCAGGGGAATAGTGTGCAGACATGCGATATCAATTTTGCTCCGTAATGATGTCATTGCACTTCCCTAGAGGTATATCCTGAAGAGGTGGAGGAAAGATGTAAGTAAACAACACATGAGAATAGCAGTTAATTACGGTGGTTAGATAAGCATTACTGCTCAAGTAAGATTTGACAAAATGTGCAATGCTTTTACTAATGTAGCAGACTTCACGGCTAATGATGAAAACCAAGTTTATGGGATCATGGAGTGGATTGAATCTAAAATAGCTCAGCTTTCTATGTTGCAACCCATACATGGCAGTGAAAGTAATCTGCATTCTCAAGCAAGTGTACAAGTTGTAACACCCCGCTTTTTTCAAGCATGTTATAACTTAAGAATTTCTAGCTAAATAATCATAACACAAAACTTTCCAAAAACTTCCAACTACCATTCATTTATCACGAATGAAAATCTTTATAAATATCAAACGCGGATGCCAAGAATCCAACCTCAAAATAACATTGAACCATAATATTAATCGTAATACATAACATTTCTTTATTGTACAAGACTAATTATTAAATAGAATATAAGTTTCTCAACATGACTAATACATATTCGAATGTAGAAGAAAAATACAGGGACAACCTGCCAAAACTTCATCGGACACGACATGTCATGCCATTACATCTTATCCACCGTGCTGCAAACTTTATCTGGAATGTTTGAATGTTTCAGGAGCATATCCCAAATTAGATGCTAAATCATCTAAGTGAGGTTTTATTTAATAAAATTTCATGTATGACATGCGAAGTACAAAATGCTTAATCTTTTCTTTCATGTTAATTATCATTTTGCGACCCTACTTGCTACTTGCAAGGGTAGGCTGTGCTTACAACATCTATGATAGATTAGCGATTTCATCATTCCACGTGCGATGCGTGACAAGAAATATTAAGAATGTACATATGTATCACAACACAACATATAAATGCATCACAACACATGACAATATGACAAGTAAAGCATTTTCGTATTTTTTGAAAAATAACCCTTACGAATATCATGCACAAACATATACGTAACAGTTTTCGAGAAAAACCACTCACCTCGAAACTCGTGTCGAGCTCTCTACAGATGCTTCCTATGTAAGGCCCGCTTCCGAATACTCGAAAGAAGGTCCTTACATGGATGATATAGAACAAAACTGAACTCAACTCATTTCATTTCTAGCAGCGAAAATTGAATAAGATTTAATTACATTCCCAATATCTCATAACTCTAGGCTCGATGGCCATACAAAATAATATGAGGCTCAAATGCCATAACATCATAAATTTTCACTATTACAAACCTCACCAAATCACTAACTAGGATCTTTAAAGTTAGGACGCGTCTCCGTACACCACTATCCCTGGGTTGCAGTCCTATTGGACTCGCCCCCAATAACCGTCTTTCCTTTACCTGGAATGGCAAAGAAGATCAAGTGAGCCACAAGGCTCAGCAAGTTCGAGAAACAAGGAACAATATATATGATTCAAGAACACGATGACACCAAGAAGAGTAATCAAGGACTCCACAATATATACAAGATTCATAATTCATGAATTATCAATTCAACCCAATATATCATCTCACCATGTATCCCTATGCAAATGTGCATAAAATTTCAATATCATTATTAATTCTCACAGGCTCGCAAGCCATCAATCAATACATGCAAGAGTGCATCATTTCATTATCAATATCAATTTTCCCGGCTCTCAAGCCATAATTCAATGCATGCAAAAGTGCATAATTTCATTATCAATATCAATTTCCCCGGCTCTCAAGCCATAAATCAATGCATGCAAAAGTGCATAAGTTTCATAGAACCTCACAAATAAATATGGAGCCAACCTGCCGGGCTATGGCCACCTCGTCCCGTGCCAAGTGCTCTAGGGTACCCTTTCTCCCTCCGCGCAAAATAATAGGTGCGCAAAACATATATATATGAAACCTGTACATGTATGCATCATGTATGCATTTGCCAACTGCATGTATTTAAATTCCTGATTCTGCAATATTCATGCTGTTAACATCACTTACCCATACCGGGTATTTCCCCATCATCAAATAAATTCAACATATCTTACTTCATAATGTTTACCACATTCAAGATGTAATTTATGACACAAAAATGCTTAATGTAATTTACAACACAAGAATACTTCTTTGAGAGATGCTATTTAATATTAAATCTCGATTCACCAGTTGAGGAGTATTATAAATTTAATAACTATTATTCCCATCATATGATTGTTGTGATTTCATTTAACCAGTGATAGTATGCATTTACTTGCATTCATGCTCATAGCTCAAATTCATTATTCGACCCCATGCAATCAAATGACCACACCATGTGAAATTGCTGACCAAACATAATCCTGAAATTTTTCTAAGGTAATGGACCAAATAGAACATTTTTTGAAAATGTCTTCATCTTGAAAAACTAACTCCCGGTAATTTGATTACTAGCATTTATTGTTGTAAAAATGATTTTTAATGAATTTTTCAAGAAACGGAAACTATGTATTTCGATGGTGGTAAAATTGCAAATTCATGGATTTGTACTAAAACCAAAATTCTAACTTTTTATTTTTATGGATTTTGATTTTTTTGATATTTTTATTGAATCCAAATGGGGGGTACTTTCTTATTTACATTTATGTATTAAAGTAAAGGAAAGTAAAATATAAATTAAGGAAAATGCAAACATTTACTGGTAAATAAACAGGGTGAGAGCTGATAGCTCTCATTCAAAGGCATATGGGACGAGCTCGGGAACAGCTCGGTCTTGAGGTCGCAGCTTACGGAGAGAGCTCAAGAGACCTCGCGGGAAGGACAAGCGAACGAGCTCGGGGTCATGAGGTGAACGAGCTCGCGGTCAAGGGGTTGAGCAAGAGCTCGCTGGAAGAGCTTGAGGTCAGGCGCGCGGCAAGAGCTTGACAGATGAGCTCGCGATTAAGCGGCCAGGGAGCTTATGGGTGTGAGCTCGCGGCAAAGAGCTGGAACGAGCTCGCGGAAAGAACTGGAACGAGCTCGCTACAACATTAATGAAGCTGAACGTGTATATATATATAACTGGGTTTGCTGAACAGAACAGAACAGGGGCATTCGAATGACTGTTTAAGCATAATATATTGTGGATTAGCTAGGCAGGGCATGCTTTAATAAGCTTTTCAAATCTCTGGGGGGTATCAGCTCGTTACGCATATTGAATATAAGTATTTACAAGTGGGTCTCATATGTATAGGCGAACAGTTTATATATATATTTTCAGTTGAGGCTTTTGCTGTTTGCTCCAAATACCTTAATGAAATCATTTGAATGGATTGAGCATTTTACATTCAAACACAGCACATATACATATACATATAAGAAGCATTTGGATCAGTGAGCTCATTCAGGGGGGTGATACACACAAATATATATATATATACATTGAACACTACTTCTTTGGATGCAGAACGAACAGAGGTTCTCATCCTCACCTAGCTATATAAAATGTCATTCACGAAGAAAGCTTGGGGTGAAAACAAACCCCATTTTGAGATCGCAAGAAGACCCACAGAGAGATACAAAAGCAAAAGGTTGAACACAATGAGATAAAATGAACACAGTGAGCTAAATGAGCTAAAATGGACACAGCAAGCCAACATGTACGCATTAATCATATTGGCAGAAGGAGATATGTGAAGGAACTTGCACTGAAAATCAAAGGGGAGTGCAAGAAGAACTTGCCTGATAACTGACTGCACTCTCACCCTGCAATTAAAACACAATAAAAACAAATCATAATAAAACTTTTATATTTTTTTTTATTTTAGTGAGAGGTTTATACTCGCCAGTGTACGAGTGCAGTTGTAGTCCAAATTTAAATTTATATTTTCTGGATGAATCCAGGTCGTCCACTGAGAGATTTATTTATGGCAAAAGAAAAAGAATGTCACACACACGCACACGCATTTGGACAAATTGACAACAAGATTTTTTATGGTTTTGTTTTTAGACAACAGATACTAGAAAATAAAGTAAGGCAAAAATTGAAATAAACATTAAACGTAAAAATATGAATTTGGATAGTGCTTGAGTTAAGACAATTTCAGTACCAACCCGTTGATTCCCAAATTTTAGCATAAAAAATTAGCAACATTAATTTAATTTCAGATATGAGGGTTTGTTATTAAATGCAATTAGAGATGATGATAGTTCTAGATTAAGCAATCCCCATACATGATATGCGAGATTCTAATTTAAGCAACTACCATAAATCCAATTGCAATTAATACACAAAATAACTAAATTAATCATCTGGATTTAGGTATGATAGCGTTTCCAGTTCTAGTAACTCTCATACATGGCATGAAAGCTCTAAGTTAGGCTTACGCTCCAATCCAAACCTAGTGATTTTTTAATAATTAATACACACTCATACTGAAATTTAAATTAATGTTACTTATTTAAAGCGCAGCTTTCTTTGGGAATCATTGGCATTGGACACTGTCCTTGCCTTAACCCAAGATTAGATTTAACTACTCATTTTTATTTGAAAGTTAATTGACAGAAATTTAAATGACGTAATTTAAATAACAGAATTTAAATGACAAGAAATTTAAAAGCATAAACTAACCGGCCATTTAGGCGGTGGATAATTAAATGACAAGAATTAAAATTGCAGAAATTTAAAGGCATAAACTAACCGGCCATTTAGGCGGTGAATAATTAAATGACAAGAATTAAAATTACAGAAATTTAAAGGCACAAATTAACCGGCCATTTAGGCGGTGAATAATAAAGTAATAATAAATGACATAAGAATTTAAAAGAAGAAAGAAAAAAAAAGTAAGATTATAAGAGAAAGTACTAAAGAAAATGAGAAAGAACAAGAACAATTCTCAAAGAGAGAATTATAAGGAAACAACTAAACTTTTATTCAAGAATAATAATCACACTTACAAATGCAATCAAGTGAGCTATTTATAGGCCAGAAGATGCAATACAAACCACACAATTTCAATTATTCAATTAGACATAATTATATCTAATGGGCACTCACACACTTAAAGTTAAATGGATTTTAGCTATAATACACACCTAATATTAAATGGATTTTAGCTAAAATACATACCTAATAAAGCACTCATAAAGTTAAATGGATTTTAGCTATAATATCCACCTAATAGTTAAATGGATTTTAGCTAAAAAACACACCTAATAAAGCTCTCACATAAAAAATAAAAATAGATTTCTATAAATTGGGTTTTAATCTTCATTAGGATTAAAAATAATTCTTGGGACTTCTCCAAATAATATTTTCCATGGGTTGCTCAAATTGGGCCTTAATTCTTCATGGGCTTGAATTCTTCATGGACTTTAATTTTTCATGGGTTTGATTTCTTCATGGACTTGATTTCTCCATGGCTTTGATTTCTTCATGGACTTGAATTCTTCATGGATTTTAAGTCTTCATGGGCTTGAATTCTTCATGCCTAAAAAACATAAAAATAATTTAATGTTATTAATAAATTATATATTATATATATGTATTACACATGGCACATATATATATTAGATTATATTATATATATATTACATGCATGCATATAATGATATATATGTATTATATATAATTTTATATATTATTATTATTTACTTTAGAACTTCATTTCATTCATCTTTCAATTTAAATTTACATATAACCATAAAATATATATTAATATCTAATTTAAACCATATTTAAGATCGAAAGAAGGGTATAATTATAACAAAATTTTTACAAAATTAACCACTAATCAATAACTTTGCTATGCAGAAAAATCCTCCATTCCTGAAGCTGCTATCAACCCAGACGAAAATACCAGCAACCAGGAGGGAAAATGGAAGATAAGGAGAAGAAGTCTTAGATAGGAAAGGAGAGTACGCACAAGAGAAAAGGTCTCCACTGCAGATGAAACATGAAAAGGGCAATGCGCAGTCTGCACCTTCAACTTTGTCCAAATGACCTGATTGCCCTTCACCTTTACAATGGTCAAATGGAAGACCAAGGGCACTATTGACATTTGATGGCTAATTTATTTTATTATGACTTTCTTTCAAAAATTTCAAATCTCATTCCCCAATTGGGCTCAGCCCATACCTTGGGCCATTCCATGGCCCAACTCATTAATCCAAATGAATTATCATAATCCAAGCCAATTCATAATATAATTAAAAATTTTGAACACATCACAATGGCCCAATTTATTTGGACTTTTCCCACATTGATGGATCCCAATTAAATAGGCTACAAAATTCTTATTTCCACTTACTCTTTATTCCAATAAACAAGGGGGAATATTTTCAACCCTCAATTAATTAAAGCAAAAAAATTTTGAACCCAAAATAAAATACCCAAAAACGTCTAGACCCCATGACGGGTCATTACATCCTATGTCCCATGTTCCTTGGACATTAAATTTACCCAATAAATTTAGCATCTTATTTTTCTTTTCTTTTTTTTTTTCCCTATTTTTCCTTATTTTCCCTAACAAAGAATTCAAATAAAATTCCTACTTAGTTAATTTTTTTTTTCCAAATTTTCTTCCATCAAAATCCCTAAAATATTCTTTTGGATTTTCTAGAATTTTTTCCATTTTTTTTTCTTTTCCTTTCTTTTTCCTTCCCCTAGCCACAAGCCTGGCGTGGGTTCACCACGCGTCTTCCCCGGCTAACCCATTCGTTGCTGGCCACCCTTTCGGCTTCCAAAACTCATTCTGACTGCCCCCATACCCTAAATCCGACCTCCTGATTTCAAATGTGGTGTTTAAAATTAAAAAGGAGTTCAATTCATATCTCAAACCGGCACTTGAAGACTTAGCTCCGACGACCACTTGAAACCAACCTTCCCTTGCTCCTTTGCCTTTTAAACTTTCCACATCTTCTCCCCTCCTCACCTAGAGCGAAACCCCTTTTCTAATTTGATGCAATGAGCTCTCGAATATCCGATTCGAATGCCTATCTTCTCGGTCAAAATTTTGACTATTTATAGTCGAAATCACCATCTTTCAGGCCAATCCATGGCCGAATCTTGGTCCTCAGGCTCTTCCTCGGCCACTGAGAACCCCATAACCCCTTGAAAACTGCTCAAAACTAGCTACTATACCCTTGGTTTTTCCGACGATGTTTTGGCCAAATGACACACCCCCTCCGACCTATTGTTTGGCCAATCTTAACCACCCTCGTGTTGATCTACTTCCTTAGGCTCTAAAACCCTATGGGTAGGCCTTCATGTGGCCGGCTTTGGCCCTAGTCGACTGCCACAGAGGCTGTCGGCCTCTTCCACCCCCCACCAGTCAACTTTTTTTTATTTATAATAATAATATACATATATATATAATAAGATATATTCCAAAAATATATTAATATACAATAATATATTTTTTTTATTAATATACAATAGGGTATAATATTCCAAAAAGTATATGTAGAAATTAACATTGAATAAAAATAATACCCTTAGATTCCTATTTCCCAAAATGTTGATTATACTTGCCCCGAGAATTTTGAAGAATCAAACACCTTTATTTATAAAATTCTGGGGCATTACACAAGTGGCCCTTAATTCTCTATCAACAGAATTTGTTGGAAGTGCTAACACATTGGATTCGATATGCTCGAAAACTAAAGGAGCTTCGAAGAAATTGTGGAAAAAAGGTCCATTGGAGAAGAGTTCTAAGAAATCTAAGGAATGCAAACCAACCAACCAACCTACTTATGTTTGGAACAATTTCTCTGTTATTGTATATTTAATATTTTACACAATTTGCTTAAATACAATTTGTTTGGCTTTACTAAATTATATAAATGATTTCATTTAATTGTGACTTTTGGCTGACGTACAGGCAGTTGTGAGTATAGATAGAGGTAAAACAAAGGTCCAAGGCAACACACAACATAGTTCATTGAATAATGAAGACTCACAACCATCACGAGCCTTAGATTCATCCCAGTATCATATATATTGGACAGATCAATCACTGATAAATTCTCAATCATTATCAATATTTTAACCTAAACATTAGATTGAAACCAAATCCATTAATATGGAATTATGAAATGTAAAAGCCAATGAAAATGCACACTTTTGTTCGATTTTTATTTATTTATTTATTTTGTTTTAGTTGCAAGGGCAATCTCAACGGTATACAAGAAGCAATATCCAAGCACCTGGAGCACCTTACGTGCATCAACATGTATAATATGTTTAACAGCTATCACCATCCCCTCTGAGGCCTATTTTATTTTCCAATATTGTATTCGATGCTTCAGGTATATCTACACTACTTTCAAAAATATGTTGTTGGTTCAATATTACGGGAAGTTGTTTATTAATTGTTTTTCCCTATATACAGGTAACGTAGTACAGTATTTTAGTCAATACTTGTAGGGAGGGTTGGGAGTGTGAATTTTATACGTCTGATTGTTACACTTAGGTCGAAATAGAAGATTTGAGATTTCAGTCACATTGGAGATTTCATAATTATAGTTTTAATTTTGAAATATGTAAACTCTAGCAATTTCTCTTATTGTCAAAATACAACTTTTGACTAAAAAAAATGTTTACATCTATGATCACAAGTCTTTTTTGTCATGTAAATTATTTTAGACATAATTATTCTCCTTACTGCTCCACTTTTCTTGATTATCTAATTCACAAGATTTCGTAATTGTAGTTTTAATTTTGATTAACACAACAATTTCACAATCACATAAATGTGGGGCAGTGTTAAGTGTTTATTATTTAGGGAACTTGTTATGGTGAGCAATCCGTCTAGCATGAACAAGATGTGAGAAGCAAATTCTTTGCGAGACAGTAATATCTAAATGACCTTCTATGAATATGCTTGACTTTGACACAAATAGGCCACAAATGGACCCTCCTACACACATACGCCCACATAATAGATTGTTATTGTAGACTTAATTAATATTCTAATTTCTAATCTATAATATTTAATTTACAGATATATATTGATCGTATGGGATTGAATATTTTTAAGTTTCTCATTCCGCGACAATATTTTGATTAATGGAAAATATAATTGTACATACAAAGAAAAAAACTAGCTAATTTAATTAGACATAAGCTCAAGAACTTTCATTTTCTTTTCCTTTGCGAAACGTTACATTGAGAGATATCTCCACATCTTCTTCTTCAGAAATGTGAGTAAGAAATCTGAATGCACAAGCTATATCTTGTTCGATTTCTTCTATGGTGGATGATTTAGTTGAAGCAATACCATTTGATTCACTTTTTTCATACATTCCTCCACTTGGTTGCCCTCCAAAAGTGTAAGCTTTTTTTAGGGGGCATTCATCACCCCACTTGAAATATCCTCAATCATCACTACAATAAAAAAATATCCGTCATTTATTCATCGTATTCTTCTCTACCTCCATCCATTTCACAAACCCCTGTCCACATGAAGGACAATGCTGCTTGGTGGGACATCTCAGCAAAGGATGACCAAGACGTCTACAACTATGACAAATTTCTCTATTTTTTTCTGCCATTGTAAGATTCTGCAATGTCCATAATTATAGATAAACAATATTTCAACAATAACTGTCAAATAGTCAGAACATGTAAAATCAAAACAACTATTCTTAATTTATAATTATCTATTTCAGTGTTACAAGAACTCGAACGAAATTACATAATACTGCAAATTTCAGTTTTCCAAGTACTAAATTTACCTACCCAAATAATAACCAATCAATGTACTCTAATAGGTTTATACATCTCATCTAAACATGTAACCATACACAATGTAGACATTGATATAATAACATTATAATTCCAAACTATCAAGGACTCAACTCAAGGAAATGTACACAATGGGAACTATTAAATTGCAAAATTGTCAAAATACAATTAGAAATAATAAACCATACAAAGTACTTCATATACCATTATATGAAATACAAAATGCTTCTAGAGGCCCATGGCAATTCCATTCATTACATACATTTAATTTGCTTTCACAAGGTTTTATCAAACTACATGTGTAATACCCCGAGAGCCCAGAGAAGTTAGAATATATCGAGGATAGTGTAAGAAAGGAAATAACACCAGCTGGATACCTTTTGGGCTGAATGTTGGCAAAGAACTCCCAAGTTAAGCGTGCTTAACCTAGGGTAATCCAGGGATGGGTGACCCCCCTGGGAAGTTCGTGTAGGCCCATCAGGGTAAGTTGTTCCGGTTCTTCCTATCGCTCGAGCGGGATGTTACAAAATGGTATCAGAGCCGACCCCCGAGCCTCTGAGCGCGGTGGTGGGGCAAACCTCAGCGATGACGCTGAGTCCCCGAGGGGGGGTGCGTGTAGGCACCTTAGGCGAATCCCACATCGGCCATGCATCGGGGGGAGATCTGGGACCGGTTGTAAGGTCGCATGACGAGGACGTCATGTGCTCAAGGGGGGGAGAATGTAATACCCCGAGAGCCCAGAGAAGTTAGTATATATCGAGGATAGTGTAAGGAAGGAAACAACACTAGCTGGATACCTTTTGGGCTGAATGTTGGCAAAGAACTCCCAAGTTAAGCGTGCTTGACCTGGGGTAATCCAGGGATGGGTGACCCCCCTGGGAAGTTCGTGTAGGCCCATCAGGGTAAGTTGTTCCGGTCCTTCCTATCGCTCGATCGGGAAGTTACAACATGTATTAAAAAGCCTTTTTAAAAGCTGTCAAATTAGCCCCAATTACATGATATTTGAAATGCTACAGAATGGGACTCCACTGCATGTGCCAACTATCAACTATGACTCTCTTCAATACACAAATTAGCGCTAATTATTCTGGGAAACATGGTCAGATTAACATCGTCATAATACTATATATTTAGATCATATTAAACTTAAAAATATATATCACAGTTTTCTGTTATATACTTAGATCATATTAAATTTAAAATTTAAATACTTGCACAATTACATTGAATATAACTGAAACTTATAATGTTAGAACCGAACTTGCAGCCACACACATCTTTGGAAACAAATACTCAGATACATAAATTAGTGATTAAAAGTGACGTTTGTCAAAATTACAATCCAAAAATTTACTCACAGGCTCAACATTAATTAAGGAAAAATGCGCTATGATCTCTTTCATGGATTCCAAGAAATAGGATCAATGGAACATATTAATTTAGGAAGTTTATCCGAACCCCCAAGGCTTGTCGATCTGAGCCAACTGCGTATCTTTGTCCTTCAGCAAACAACAAACGATCTCAGCTGCTAATTTCAAATCTATGGCGGATTTGGGCCTAAATGGATGGGGTGGGGTCGACGGTGGAGACGAGGAGGTGATGACGGTAGGTTGGTCGGGGAGGGTGACCACATTGGGGCTGGAACGATGACGGGAACAACCCACAACCAACACTTTAAGAAAGTGGCGACGACGACGGGCTGGGCAGAGAAATGGGTGGTAGGTCACGGGGAAGGGATGGATATTGACGGCGAGGTTGGGTCGAGAGGGGATGGGGCAAACAGCGGAGAGGGGAAGGGGTGACGTTGGGGCTAGGTTGAGATGGGGTTCTGGCTAACGATAAAGATGGGAAGCAAGGGGTAATGGGGAGAGAGAGGGAGAGGAGGAAATTTTCAATAAATAGGTGGGAGAAATGGGGAGAAAGGTTAGGAGGGGGAAGGGGGGGAGGAGTGGCATAAATGTTGAGGAATGAAAAGAAAAATAAAAAATAAATTAAAATATTTACCTATAAAACTCCCTGTAAAAGTCATAGGACGTCTAGCATTATTTTTTCACTTTTCTTTCTTGTTCTTCGACTCCTTATCTAAGATGTACGAAAACATTTGGAGGTGTCATTTTAGTGTTTTTGAAATATTTTTTATATCAAAAGATCGAGAAATACAAAAAAAAAAAATTTGAGCCATTTCTATAATTTTTGAAAATGTTATGGGGTCATTTTATAATATTAAGAAAATATCAAAAAAGACCTTTCCATCCACAAAAAGGTTATAGATGGAAATTTGATTTCAAATAAAATTTATATTTATTTTAAATTGAATACTTATTTTTTATATTAAAAATTATATTTTAAAAATATTTTATTTTTATTTCATATTTATTATTCGACTTCGCTTATGAGGAACTCAACTCCTTATTACCCAAAAATCCTTTAAAATTGGGCATCAGACAGAGGGTCATCCAAAGAAGCCCTAAAATAGCATTTTGTGTGGCTGCAAGAGGAGAGGACACTCCTCATTATTAATTTTTATTTTAAATTAAAAATTTTAAGAGTATTATCATTGAAGCCCGTTAGGTACACGTCAGCGAAATTTCTAGGCTGCTTCCATAATTTGTCACTTTAATTTAACAAAACTCAATGGCCCTATGGGAACAACCCAACAACCCACAACCAATACTTTGAGGAGCCTTCACGCGCCGGCACCGCACATCGACGGCGATCGTTGGTTACAATTTAGTAATAAGTGATAATCTTAGTAAATCCAAAATTACGAGTTTGGAATCCTCTTAAGAGTATTAATAGTAGGGTTGTGATATGTGATAAATTGCAATTTTAATGTTTTTGTGATTTGGTAAAAAGATTTGATTTTTGATATTATTTTGATGATGAAAATTTTTATTTGATTAATTAAATATTATGCATCTATCTTTTTTAAAATATTTTTTTATAGATGTAATTAGATTATTTTATAAAGTACCATATTAAAAATTATTCAATGTCAAAATACATTTTCAATATCCTTGATGACATTTAGAAAACTAAATTTTTATTGTCAAAAGAAACTTTTGTATTTGATTCATCAAAGTTGAACATCAAAACTATGTTTTTTAAATTTGAAGGGCAAACTGTCGATCGTTTTTTGTAAATCGGTCAACTGTTTGCCCTTGAGGTGCCGACTGATTTTCCAAACCTATTGACCGATCTTATGTAATGTAGGCTCTTGACCAACTCCGATCGACAACTATTGCGTAAAAATCGATCAAATGTTTTTCTCCTTCATGTCGATCGTTTCTTGAGATTTTGCACTAACTGCTTGACCTTTTTATGAGTCTATTGACCGTTTCCATCGCATATCTCTTTAACAGATAGTTCTGCAAATCATTAAATGCGACCAATGGCTAATAAATTAAAAAGCCAAGAGAAACCTATAAATATCAATAATTAATATTGTGCATTTGAGGGATTAGAGAAACCATTACAAGCTTTAAGTCATACTATTATATTCGAATGTTCTTACAATTTTAAATTTCTCTCTCAAAAAAACTTTGTATATCATTTATATTATTCGTTTAAGTCTTTTTGTGTAATTTTGAAGAGATATTATAATTAAGAAATTTATCTTTTTAATAATTTATTATTTAAAATTCATTTTATATTATCTAATAAGATTGGTAGAGTGCCTACTTTGTTAAGTATGAGGTTATAATCATAGTTGTTGTACTAGAAGATCTACTTGGGATCAAGTAAGAGGTTTTAGTGAGTACATAAGATAGTGAATTAGATTATTTGAGTTGAACCACTATAAATCGCTCGTATCATTTTTATATTTATCATTCATTTTCTCAATCTTTTTAAGCATAATTCTATACTTATCATTTTATTGCACTAAAACTTCATCAATAAGCAATTTTTTTTTTTAAATAAAAGCTTAAACAAATTTTGAAACACCTAATTTACCCTGCTGTTGAATGTATGGTGTCATTACTTAGACAACCTAACAGATATGAGCACCCTTGACATTTGAGAAATTATGATGAATTTTCAAGACTTCAAAATTTTAATTGTAATATTTTTTATCGTTGCTTAAATTATAATGAAAATACCCCAATATTTTATCTCCTTATCTTTTTATCCTCATTCTCTGCTTGACGAACTAGCTATCATTTGATAGTTCGTTAATTTCTTTCTCTATTTGGTTTGATCCCGACAGATAATTAGATTTTCAGTGATTTGAATATTATGAGAAAAAAAGAAAATGAGAGAAAATATAAAAGTACTTTGGTCATTTAAAAATTTTAATATATATAAAGTAACAGTAGATAAAAAGTGTAACTAAAATTGTAAGATTATGGAAGATTTATGTTAGCTTTTAAATAGCAAAGATGTCTCCATCGTTTTAGCAAACTTCAAGAGTGTTAAGTGTAATTTACCTTAAACTATATGCGCCACAAATCACAATCTAAATATGTAATAACATATTATTGGATTATGAAATCACGTCAATACAATAAAATGATATTTTGTGATTTAAGGAAATTTTGTATATTCTCGTGAAAGATATTTTATATTATATATCATATTAATGTAAATACATGAAATTTTAATAAATATTGGCTTAATATATATAATGACCCCTCAATAATTAAAAAATATGACATTCAATCACCGATATGTAAAATATCAAAATTTTGTATCTTAATTATTAAACATTATTGTTTTAAGTCCTTACAGCGAATGAATGTTAGCATGTTTATGCCTGTTTTCGTGAGTAATAGACTGTGTGGATGACCAAATGGCAGTATTTGAATAGGCTGACTGATTTGTTGTGCTTCATCAGTAATTAAAAAATATGATATTTGATCCATAATATGCAAAATGTTAAGATTTCACATTTCAACTATAAAAGAAATAAAGTTATTATTTATGTCACATATGACATACAAGTAGAAAATAAAAAATATTGTGTCATAAAAGTATCACATCAAACGAGATATATCAGATTAATATTTACTTTGATGAGGAAAAGACCAAGTTATCCATAATTAAAAAAAATACATAAATTGCAATCACCTAAATCTTTGAATCACTAATTAAAAAAATTTTATATTGTTCAATTTTTAATCATAAAATATGACAGAGTTAATCTCTATTATTTCTTTTTATTGAACTCAGTTCTATCATTTTTTTGTTTATATTTTCTTTTATATTTTAAGATAAGAACTTAAAATAATAATTTTTAATAATTTAGATACAAAATTTTAACATTTTACACGTTAGGAGACCAAACGTTATATTTTTTATTGTTGAGAGACTATAATAAATTAGTCAAACTATTTAAATATTGTTAACTAATCATCCACGTGGCCTATCACATGTAAAAATATGCGTGTTCATATATATGTTAACGTTTTATCATTAGAATTAAAATATAAAATTTTTAAGTTTTTATATATTAAAAATTAAATATTATGTTTTTTATCCCACGAAAGATAATGCAGCTGAAAGAGCTCTATGCGGCGCTTCACTCGCTAAAATGCGCGTCGTTTGGCTGCCCTGCCTAGAAAAGCCGGGCCTCGGAATTCTCACTCCCCCCATAGTATTCAAATTGTTTCTCACTCAATATGTAATAAATACATTCAACCCTCTGCCATTTCTTTTTCTATGTAGTCCAGCATCTTTCTACTTTCCTCTGCATCTGCAGGCTCGCTAAAGGTTTGACTTCTAATCTGTTTCATCTTTATCATCATCAACAACCCATGCTATGATCTTCGCACCACGCTCCCATCTTGTTGCTTCTTTGTCTTTGCTTGATCTGTTCTTCATTAGTCAACTGGTTTTCTTTCTGTTATCACCCTTTTATCTTGTGTCACGATCTTCAAAAGCCAGCTTCCAGCTCCTTTTTTAGCAGTAATTTTACTTTAATATTTGGTTTCAGTATAATCAACTCCTTTTCTTGGATCTTTCCATATGCTTGCTTTATTGTGTAATTGGGGTTTTTCTCCATTCATATGTGTCTGAATGGATATATACATATAATAGATGTGAAATGATTGATTTATTTATTTTTTTTTTCATTTTTGTGTATGGATTTCCTATATTTCGCAAACCTTTTTAAAGATTTTTTACCCTTTTCATATATAGCATCTGCTTCTGTTTTTCTTGGATGGGTTTATAGGCTAACAGTTCCTGTTAACTATTGAGGTTAAACCCATATATGCCATTGAAACACAGCCAAAGAGAAAATTCGAAACAAGAAATTCACATTGTTTAGCTCAAGTATTTCACTATGTGTATTATAACAGTTAAGTTTTAGTCATGGCAAGAGAGAATTCACTATATGTGTTGTAACAGTTTAGATTTGGTACAATCACAAAACAGCAATTGTGTCAATCTGACACAATTAGACAAGCCCTGGAGAACTCCTGTTTCACCCACTGTAAGGCATTTGATCCCATTCTAATCCTCGTTCCTTCTCCATCCCATTATCCTGAGCCCCCAAATTTCCGTCTGCCTAACCCACTTACCCGTACATTTCCTGCCTTGCCCGTGCATATGTACAAACTTCTCAATCTTGCTACTCAATTTATTTACTTATTGATGAAACTTTATTTCTAAATCTCAGCATGGTGTGCTGAGATCCCGATTTCCTGGTCAGCGAGGAAGAACACCTAATAAAAACACTTTAATGAAATCAAACAAATTGGTATGGAACAATAGTGTAAAAGTCTTGACAAACACCAAGGTTATCTTAACCTTGTTCTTGTTGGTCTCCCATTTTGATTTTGGGTCTACTTTTCTTCAGTTCATTTGACCATATTAACAAAAATCATGAATTTCCTTTGAAAATTTGTAGACTGTATTTTACTAGTTATCCAATTTTTTATTTCTTATGTGCTTATTCAGTGAAGTTATCCTCTCCTGTTCTCTGTATGGATTCTAGACGTGTGAATCTCTTCTAGTCTACTTTTAAATAAGGTGTAAGGGAAAAAAAAGGGTAAATTCCACCGATACCCCCTATTTATGGGCTTTTTACAGACACCCCCCTGGTTTACTTTTAGTAATTCAAGTTCCTATGGTTTATTTTGTTCTCAATCAAGCCCCCTCCATTTGGTCAAGAGCCAAATGGGTTGTCTTTGATGTTGGATTTAACTATGAAAAATTAAAATAGACCATAAGGGCCTGAAATTTCAAAAAGAAAACCACAAGGGACTCAAACAGGGGCTTTTTACCTAACTGAGGGGTTGTTCAGAAAAGAAACAAACATTGGAACATGAACTACTAAAAGTGAATCACAGGGGATGTGTAAAAATGGTCCAAACCACTGAGGTCTAGGTGAAATTTATCCAAAAAATAATAAGATAAATAATTCCAAAAGATCTTGAAGGGTTTCCTTCATTTTAAATATGCTTTGATCTTATCATGATAGTTGATAAATGATTTTTTCTTTCATTGCCCTGATGGCTTGGATGATGAAAGCAATAGGATGAGTGAAGTGTGGTCTATTATTTTTCTTTTTTTGGTGTAATGGTGATTTTACTGACAGCTTTGTGGAATTCATTTAGTGTTTTAAATTTAACAGTGGTATGGTTCCTTGTTTCCAAGATTTGTGTGATCAATATTGCATGTTTTCTTTCGAGCACATTCATTCTACAATGTGACTGCAACCTTGATATTAAGGTCATTTTGATGACACCAATTTGAAGTGTCCAAGCAACAATTAGTACTACCTTCTATATCAAGATTTAAAATTGTCACTTAATCAAAAGTGTATGTATGTGGCCAGTTTTTCCTTTTTTATTTCCCTTTTCCCCTTCTTCTAAATGTGAGTTCAGGGCCAAAAAGACCTTATATTTCCTGCTATTTCCCAATTGCTTGGCGTCTGCTTGTCTTGAGTCTGCTGAGCCTAACTTTTGTTTATTACTCAAGCAGGGTCCTCCAAAATGAGGCTTTGCCTTTTTGTGGCTCTTTGTGTACTGGTTTTGTCATCCCTGTCTGTACCTGCTTTCTCTGATGATTTAGTTAGGCTTGGCTTGAAGAAGCAACCCTTAGATCTTCATGGCTCTAAGGCTGCCAGGATGGCAAGATTGCATGGTAAATATAAGAGTGGAGCAAATGGCTTGCATCAGGATGAAGATGTTGACATAGTATCCTTGAAGAACTATATGGATGCTCAATACTACGGAGAGATCGGTATTGGGTCGCCGCCTCAGAAATTCACTGTGATATTTGATACTGGCAGTTCCAATCTCTGGGTTCCCTCGTCAAAATGCATTTTTTCAGTGAGTTTTTTTTTTTTGAAATATATTTCTGCAAACTCATTTACCCTTCTAAAAGAATCATCTAATCAATAAAAAATACATGCAGATTGCTTGCTTATTCCATTCTAAATACAAGCACTCCAAATCCTCAACATATCACAAAGTTGGTGAGAGTATTAATCTATTATAGTTATTCTATACAGTGTTGACAAATGTTTTATATGATAAAAAGATGAATTTGTTATGCTATTTATGATTGGGAAGCTCTCATTATTTTGTGATTTAGGAAAACATTGTGCGATACGTTATGGATCTGGATCTGTTTCTGGCTTCCTTAGTCAAGATAATGTCGAAGTCGGCGGTGTTGTGGTCAAGGATCAAGTATGATTTTTATTTTATTTTGAGCTCTAATATGGAATTGGTTTTGACTTTTTGTGCTCTGCTTGTAATTGATAGATATGTATGGTAATTTTTCCAGGTTTTCATGGAGGCTACAAAAGAAGGAAGTCTTACATTTGTGGCAGCACAATTTGATGGAATACTTGGTCTTGGCTTCCAGGAAATTTCAGTAGGGGATGTAGTGCCATTCTGGTATTGTCTTGCAAACTTTTTGGTTTCTAAAGTCATTTGTGAATTCTGCAGCTGTTTTAGCAGTTGTATCTGAAACTTTCTATTTTTCTTCTCTTGCAATGTCTTAGACCCAATGATACATGATGCGAGTGCAGGTACAATATGGTAGAACAAGGTCTTGCAAAAGAGAAAGTCTTCTCTTTTTGGCTTAATCGGGATCCAGATGCTAAAGAGGGTGGTGAGATTGTTTTTGGTGGTGTTGATCCAAAGCACTTCAAGGGGGAGCATACTTATATTCCCATAACTCAAAAGGGTTACTGGCAGGTTAGTGAAATGTTAATGTTTCCAATGCATATTGTCATCTGCTTGAATGGCTATTTCAATTTATTTTTGTTGAGAAAGTTAACTTAGTTGCCTTTTTTTATTTTTCAGTTTGAAATGGAAGATTTTCTGATTGCAAACCGATCAACAGGTAACTTTCAAGCCAAATAAGTAAAATCAGCAGTCATACAACATTTAATTCTTGCCACGAATGAATTTTATGCAGAAGAGTGTAAGTAATATAAATAGCTGAGTCCCCTAGGGGATCAATATGCTTGTTGCTCAGCTTTGCAACCGAAATGTAGATAAGTAGCCTCTGATCAATATTTGAACATAGGACACACGTTCAACAAGTTGATGCAACAATGCCTTGTTGGTAGGTTGAGATTGACAACACAAGTGTGTTTGTGTTCCTTTGGTATTCTTTTATGTATGTATATACATTTCAAAGATTGTAAATTCAGTAAATTACATGCTATATATCATGTATGCTCACTTTCTTCATTTTATTTATATAGATCCTAATTCATAAAAATGAAAGGTTTTGCTTGGTTTAGCACAAAAAATAAAAAGAAAGAAAAAAGAGAAGATTTTGCTAATTGAGAAAAATTGGATACATTCAATCTCTTATTAGAAATTTCAAATTCAAGAGAAAATATGTTTTCATTACTTTTATGCAACTCTATAGTGGAATGAAGTTGATTGAATTTGTGAATTATTTGTTTACAATATCATTTCAGGTTTTTGTGAAGGTGGATGTGCTGCTATTGTGGATTCTGGAACATCTTTGCTTGCGGGTCCAACGGTGCTTACTTCTAACTTTTTAAGTACTAATTAACAAAAGAAATTAAAAAAAGAAGAAGAAAAAGCTGTAAAATTAATGACCATAAAGATTCTTCGTCATTGTTTGTTTCTACCTCTTTTTCTGTAAATATTTCTAATTAGCCGTTTGATTTTCAGACTGTGGTCACTCAAATTAACTACGCTATTGGAGCGGAAGGAGTTATGAGCATGGGATGCAAACAAATAGTTTCTGAGTATGGAGATCAGATATGGGATCTTCTAGTTTCTGGGGTTTGTTATTTTTGTGGAGTTTTTACTCTCTTTCAACCTATCGACTTTTGACATTAATAAGAGGTCGGTCTTATTATATAGGTATTGTAATCTGCAGGTACATCCTGACAAAGTATGTTCTCAGATTGGTTTATGTGTTTTTGATGGGGCTCATTCTGTGAGGTTAGAAGTTCTTGCTTTGATCTTTTATGCCAATGTTTAGTTGGGTTTATAAAATTTTTCACCTTTAGATTTCCATTTTTAGGTGTTTTCTGAATGAAAAGAACTCAATATCATATTTTTCATGTTCTTATGAAAGCACTTTCTTGAAATTCAGTGCTCCTTCTCATAGGTGCAAAGCTGGAGTGTTTTAGGAGAGATTTCCTTACGTGAGGCTCCCCATTTTGTGAGGGCTGGGGGAGGGTCATACTCGTATGCTGCGCTCCCTTTGCCTTTTCGAAATAGGCTATTTGCAAATTGAACCCATGACCTTCCAGTCAAAAACACAACTGTAGGTCTTTTGTCCATGACTTGAGTTGTTATCATACTTAAAAATCTTCCCAGCCATGCTTCTGTGCAAAGTATTAGTAGCATAGTTCATGATTTGCCTTCTAGCTTCTTTCACTTTGACAGAGCATAAGGCTTCTAGAGCCTCACCAGTTTCCGGTGTACACGAGGAACTGTGGTAAAAAAACCCTAACCACTTTATGTTATACATGAAAACCTGTGGTGAAAATGTACTATAGTTTATACTTGAAACACAATTGTCCCAGTGCTGAAATCAAGACAGTAGTTGAAGATGCGAATAAGGAGGAAACTTCTGCTGGGGGTAAACCTTCTTGTACGGCTTGTGAGATGCTTGTTGTTTGGGTTCGGAACCAGCTGAAACAAAAGGAAACAAAGGAGAGCGTGTTCAATTATGTGAATCAGGTGACTTATCACCAATATGTAACACTTGCTTATAAGCCCACACTGGCTTTTACAATTGTATGCAACTTTATTCGTTGATTCATTCATTAATCTTCTTTTAAATATTTGACAGCTTTGCCAGAGCTTGCCAAGTCCAATGGGAGAATCAGCGGTGGACTGCAATAGCTTGTCCAAGCTGCCAAACGTTACATTCAGAATTGGAAGTAAAGATTTCAGTCTCACTCCCGAACAGGTCAGATTTTGTTACTAGTCTTATCAAGCCTTCATTTACCTGTACAGTTCGGTTTTTTCATTCTTTTCATTTAGCCTCCCCTCTCAACAATTTAGCAAAACCTGAATTGAGTTGTTAATTCAAAGCCAATTGGTAATGGTGTTAGTCTTTAAATTACTTTGGTCTGGGTTTGATGACTATTTTAGACGCCAGGGTCTGGTTGATGACTAGTGATTATATATTCTTGAGAGTTCCTGTGAATTCTTGAGAAGTTGCCTATACTGTCTTTCGGAACTGCCTTTGGAACTTTGCAAAAACGAAAATGACTAATGGAGAGGATAGCTACGCTTGTTAGTATTTGATAGAGAATAACTGGGCCTTTTTGGTATGTTGATTTTGTGATCTGATCCTAATAGAGAAGAAGAATGCCCTTGATGCTAGTAGATCTGCCATAGGACTAACAGCAACTGCTTTTGGATTTAGTTCAATCTCAATCTGTTTGTTTTGCTTTCCTTTTTGGCAAGAAGGAAGAACTTCATTTCTTAATTAACAAGAAAAGATTAGGACAAGAGGAGAGAATGTGAGCATCAGTGCTTTGGCTTTGGCTTGCCATTCTTTCATGGTTCTGCCTTGTTTCGTTTTGTTTCAGTATGTTCTGAAAACAGGCGAGGGCCCAACCACCGTCTGCGTCAGTGGATTCATCGCTTTGGATGTGCCAGCTCCCCGCGGTCCTCTCTGGTACGTGTTCTTGGACCATATATATATACACACCAACACTCCATTTCTGCGACCTCGTGAGGCTGAACTGAACTGAGACATGTCGATGCAGGATTCTTGGAGATGTCTTCATGGGGATGTACCATACTGTGTTTGACTATGGCAACCTGCAGGTGGGGTTTGCTGAAGCTGCCTAGCGATCATCTATCTGCCTTGAAACTTTTGCAGCCATGGTGCATGCTCAAATCATTGGCTAGTTTGATCATGATGCCTCATGTTCATGTTCATGTTCATCCTTATGTGAATTTGATGTTGAGTTCATTCTGTATGTATGTATCTACTGTGTTGCTTAAAGAGACGAATCTTTGTCTTCCAACTCTATCTTGTACAAAACATTTCCTTTAAACTACGTTTGTGGTAACTCTGGGTATGCATCATGATGTGTAATAGTTCGTAAATCACATCATGCATGCAACTCTTAAAGATATTTGATTTCTGGCTATTAGTGTGGAAGTGTATTCACTGTAGGCGTGTGTAAACAGTCAGTTCAATTATTGAATTAATTAAAATTTAATTATTAAAAAAATTGAATTGTTGTACAAAATTTAATTGAACCAACTCAAAAATTGAACTAACTGAAAATTAAAAAAATTGAATTCAAATAAAATAAACTAAGTCGAATCGATTAAATTAGTAAAAAATATTAAAAAAATAAAAATAATTAATAAAATATATAAAATTAAAAAAATGATATCATTTTATAAATATTAAAATAACATCATTTTAAAATTCTACCGATGAGATTATTCCAATCAAAAAATTAAAAATCAAATTTTTGAGAAAAATTAATCAAATCAAATAAATTTAAGAAAAAAATTGAATCAAATTGATAAGTTTAATTGGTTTAGTTCACTTAATTTAGGTAAATCGAACTTTTAGTTTTTCTCAAGCGTGGAATAAAAACACATTTTTAATATTATAAAAAAATCTCAAAATACTTTTAAAATTACAACAACTGCCTAAAAATGTGTTTTTGGGTATTTTTAGTATTTTGGGATAGAAAGTGTCAATGTCTCTTAAAATATCTACCGGCTAAGTTAATGTAATGCTTCCTATAAAAAGGAAATTGTTTATATATCAGAAGCATATGTCTAAGGCTATAAATAACTTGTTATGAGCTAATAAAATATGAAGATTAGGACGGAATCAAATTAAAATATGGTAATCGTGTGTTGTTGATAAATTATTAGTGAGGTATTGAAGGTATGCTTTTAGGTACATGGATGCAAATCATAATTAAGAAATTTTTTTAATGAAGAATGTGCTTAAATTACCAATTAATGGACACAAATCTACTACAAATTAAGAACCCCTTTGTTCAAAAGCTTCCCACAAAAATTAAGGAAGAATGTGACCTTTTCCAGATTAATAAAATTAGAATGTTATTTAGATATTGAGTCTAAATATTTATATATTAATGTGTTATAATTTATGTCACATTAATATAAACATACAAAATATTCACCTAACATGTTATTTGAAAGGGGTCGGTAAGTTCGTTAGTTCTAAAATTTTGTATTTTATAATAAATTAATTATCGTACTTTAATTTTTTGTCACTACTACCTTGATTTTTGTTACAATTTAATCTCTCTTTTAATTTTTTGTCAAATTTTGTTAATAAAAACTAAGATAATATACATTAATATGAATATCAAAATCACTTAATTGTGGGTGTAACCCCCCGCTTTTTCGGATGTGTTATAACTTAGAACAATTCTCGGATAATAATTTTTTTAATTTAAAACCACAACTAAACCATATAATTGCTTATATCCATCTCAAAATTTCCATCTATCTCGAAAAAGTATCATCATAAACATCAAATGCGAAAGTTAAGAATCGAACCTAATATTACAATCACCATATTTATGATAATACAACATTGTCTTTCAAAATGTTAAATAGTAGAAACTTAAATACATCAATTTCAATATCTTAATCATAGATCATTGTGCACTTGCTAAGTGCTGTCACATGCATCTTCCGTATTTGTTTCTGCTATAACAATATCTGAAATGTTTAAATATTTTAGAGGCAAAGCTCAGATTAGATAATGAATCATCTAAATAAGGGTACAAAAATCATATTTTGTGTATGTATGCAAAATGCGAAATGTTATCTTTCTTTTTTAGTTTAAGTCGACCACACCCAATTGTTGCTCCCTATTTTTACAGTCTTCTTATCAGACCAAGGTGTATGGGTGCATCATTGGTAGAGTAGCGGTGCCAGTCCATAATTCCAAATCCTGTGCAATACATGATCAATAATAATATCATGTATATATGCACATTTCATCATAGCATGTAAATGCAATCTACATGACATTCATATCAAGACATGACAACATGATAAAACCATTTACATAAAATCGAGTTTTGGGATTGAACCACTTATCTCATACGTATCTCATAACATCTTAATTCTCGTGCCAGGCTTCTAATGAACTCAATCCGGAACCTCAACATTATCTAGAAATCATATTTATTCAATGATATCAAT
This sequence comes from Diospyros lotus, assembly GCF_014633365.1. Taxonomy (NCBI): domain Eukaryota; kingdom Viridiplantae; phylum Streptophyta; class Magnoliopsida; order Ericales; family Ebenaceae; genus Diospyros; species Diospyros lotus. The sequence continues at coordinate 34,955,520 of NC_068346.1, forward strand.
ATTATATTTTTCTTAATTTTTTTTTATAATTTTCTTTTATTTTCTCCTATTTTTTCTCGATAAATCCAAACTAAACATTTCTCAAATATTTTTTTTATAACAATTCATAAAATAACTTGTAGATAAAACTTACGTGTCATGACCTCAAAACGCATGCCTTAATAATTTCTTTCCTAATTTCAAGCTCTTGGCCATCTTCACTTGCTACCTTCATTTGCCCATTGCCATTTGCTTGCTATCTTTCTCATTTCTCCATCTATATATAGCCATCTACTTGTAGATAAAACTTAACTATTAAGTTTGCTGTCCATCACTCTCTCATAAGAGGCCATCACACACACACACACACACACGCACATATATATACATATATAATTATTTATATTACACTAAAATAATAAGAAATTTACACATTTAAATCTCAAAATTCATCTCTATTTCACTTAGATAATTCTCTAATTGCATTTACATCCTCAAACATCAAATTAATTGGTGTTACGATAACAAAAATCTAAAATTAATAACTTAAATCTTACTCGATAAGGACGATTTCATCCCTGAGTCCACGCCGAACCTTTGATTTGTCTCAAAACCACTTCAAGACTGATCCTTACGAAAAATCGAAGCCCTTTTAGGGTTCCGTTGACTTCCTGAGAGTCTCCTATGACGATTCAATTTTTCAGTCCAAATCATAGCTGTATTTTAGGTGTACCAAAAATCCTTTTAATTCTGATTTCTTTTAATACCATAAATCCTATCTTGGAACGCTCATCGAGATCCTATCATTTTTCTTAGACATTTACACTTCGGGACATTCCTTACAGTCGATTCGGTACTTATAACTATAAGAAATTATACTTAAGCCCCTAATTTTTTGATAATTTCACCTATAGCGCAAATTAAAATTACTGTTGAGCCCTTTAGAATTGGGATATTACAATGGGTCTATGGTAATTTAATATTAAGTGATTTTTAGATTTATATTAATGTATATTACGTTAGAATGAAATAAAAAATAAAAGAGAAACTGATTGGACAAAAATTAAAGTTTAATGGTTATGGTAATAAAAATTAAAATATAATAATTAATTTATCATGGAATATAAAGTTTAAGGAGTAGTAATATAAATTTATCTTGTTTGAAAGTGAAGTTGAACATTTTGGCGTAGCGCATATAGTCCATCGCACATACTCGGGGTTTGGGTTACTGTAAGGTTGTGAGATCAAGTTTGTTTCTATGCGGTTGTCGATAATTTGCTTTTATTTAAAAGGCTAGGTCTGGGGTTTTAGCTCGCGACTCACCTATTTGTTTGCTTAGGTGGAGGGTGTGTCAAGCTCGTAGGTTTTAGAAAGGATAAGATGGTCCTAGTTGACTAGTTGACTGTGTATTGATCGAAGATCTCTTGAATTTTTCACACTAAAAAAAAAAGAAGTTGAATGAAATATTTAATTTTAGCTTTATTACAATCTTAATAAACAATTAATTGATCATATATTTATATATGTATATATGTGTGTGTAGATGAGCAATGCCAAGAGAATTTCAGGTCCATAATGAAACATGTAGACCAGCCTAACATACATGAACTTTTGATCTCTAGGATGCTTAGTTAATCATTATGAAGCAAAGCATGCAAGCATATGAATTTAATTAATTAATTAATTAATTAATCTATGTGAATACAGCAAGAATACACCAAGCCATAAAGACTTGAGCAAGAAGCTGCTACATGCCAACCTCTGGCTCTGATTTTAGGGTTTCTGAGAATCCCAAAAGCTGGACAGCTTGAATGAAATGTCGCCGGTGCGTAAAGAAGACAAGGTTTAGGCTTCCTTTCAGCTACATATAAAGGAAGATACAATTAATCATACAACTGTGTGATGTTTAGTTGCTTACTTTAGCTTGTGGAAGTACAATAAAGAAAGATAAAGAGAAAGATTGCAAGAGGGGCAAAAGAAGCCCATCCATTGGTCAAGCGTCCAATCCTATGCCCCCAATGAGTGCCCTTTTTGAGTATGCCGAAAATAAGTTCCGTCATAAATTTGGCCCAAAATCTAAATGAGTGGGGGTGAGAATCCGATTCTGTATTTACATATCCATGAGTGAGAAGTCTCTCTAGATAATAGAATTTTTATCTCACTCGATCGATTCGATTTTTTCGAAGTAAAAATTACAATCCTAACTCTCTCTAGATATGTATATTTATATCTTTTTCACTTAATTTTAAACTCTGAATAATATTAAATCTAACCCTCTTCACTTTCTAGCCTTAAAAAAAAAAAAAATCTCGATGAATCTTAAATAATATTACTGTACAGTAGCCCACTGGAAGGAGATTGAAGTAGAAAAATACTAGTTTTTTTGACAGATTAGAGGCTTAGGAATGATTCCAAATATAGAGCTTGTCAAATTGGGTCAATAATCCTGAAAGCAATGGTGCCCAACATAGGCGCTTTTTCCCAACATTTAAGGCCAATTTGATTTGATTAATTAGGGCCACAAGTAGCGGTTGAGGGCACTGTTAAATACTCAAGATTCTCTAAACCCAACAAATGAATTTAAAAGGGCCGTCCCTTCAAGGCTCCATCTATAAATCCAAGCCACCTTCATTGCCCATTGGCAACCCAAACTCAAAAACCTTACATATAATTAGTCGTTTGCTTGCCCATTGTAATATATATGGCCGGAGGAAGCAGCAGCAGCAGCAGCCAGCATAAGAAGTCATCTACTTCGTCATTTTCTAGCTTCCTGAAGCTGTTCAAGCCCAAGAGGTCTTCTTACAGAGGAGAAGAAGCGTATTGGGACGAGTCGGTGAAGGCTTGCAAGGTGTGGCCTAGCGACGAAGACAGAGGCTACTGGTGGGTGGCTGAACCCGGCATCGACAGGAAAGCTTCGGCTTACATTGCCAAGTTCCGGGCTGCAGCATCTCAATGCGCAGAATGATCATATATGCTTAATTAATTCATAATTCATAATGCCATGCCATGCCATATATGCATGAGATTAATTGATTAAATAATTAATTTCCTAGCTACTGACTTAGAAAGTTATTGCTCTGACTTTCTCCCTTTAGGGTTTACGAGGTTTATATCTTTTGGGGCATTTGTGGTTGGATTGCTTGGGATGTTTAGGCAATGGATTTTCTTTTCTTCTTGTGTCTTTTGTTCGGCTCTAGTTCGTTCGTTTGCTAGTTTGACAATTTGGTTTTGGTATACTTGTTTTGATGTGTTTTGTAACCTTTAAATTATTTTTTTATGAATATGCCTCTTAACTCCTTAATCATAATTAAGGGGATTAATCACAGTTCTTTACGAAATGCAGTCTAGATTAAATTTTATTGAGACATAATATGAGAAGTAATTAAACATTGATTTAATAATCCAAATCCTTACATCTTGTGTTCCAATGCTAAGACAATTTAATTAATAAAACTAAACTTTTCAAAAAGAGAATATTCTAAATATGAAATAAAGAAAAAAAACTATATTCTATTGTCCATTTTTTATTTTTCTCTTGAAATATTTAAATTAACTATAAAACGTTTGAATATGCCGATTTAGGTGATGAATCACCTAGTGACATCTCAAGGATGATCTTTCATGCATGTGACTAAATACATGATATGTATAAACTTCTTACACTTATTTATAACAAACATGGTGGTAATAATTATTTATTACTTATCAATCAAACCTATACCAATCACCCAATGTTAATTTATTGAGTCATATAGGGTATTAATATGACTACATATGCATGCTTATCATTAAAAATATATTTGAATACAATAGGCATAAACTTCACATTTATGTATAAATTTCAATGGTGGAGTGTAATTTAGGCTAATTAAATAATGTCGTTCATAATTAAATGTAATTGTAAGGTACGGCTGGCACAATTCAAACGAAATATATAGGAGGTCATATACATAGTAAATAGAAATTAGTAGATCTATATTCAATAATCCAAAACCTTACTGTGGAGGTGTCAACTCACAAACTTAATTTGAAACTTCTGGAAAATTCCACATGACTCTCCTTTTCTTCTCCATGTAATACCCGAAAAATTCTTGAGGTTATAAATAACATGTTATGAAGGGTATGAATGGAACTATTGAAAGAATGAGGCTTTAGGGAGCACTATCACAGTTTTAAGAGACCGAATTGATTGAAGGGAGTACTCCGGACCTTAGGTGCTCAAGGAAAATGGTATAGTACGGACAAGTGATTCGAGATATGATTTTAGGTATCAAAAGAAATTGGATCGGGAACAGTTTCTGGTACAGCTGTCGACCGGGCTAAGAAAATCGAATCGATGTAGGGAATATCTGGAAAGTCAATAGAGTGTCTTGAGAACTTAGATTTTACATATTAAACAACCCTCTAGCGATTTCGGGTTAAAACAAAGGGATTTAGGGTCAAAATGATTAATCGGGTCAAAGTACAATTTTCTAAATTTGCCCGATGGAGGTCAAAAGGATAATTTTTCAAAAATTTCGAGGGTGAAATGAAGAGTACAAGACTTGTGGGCCTTAGTGGTATTGTTGGAAAGATCAGGGGTATTATGGAAAGGGCCAAAATGAGATTAGAAGAAATTTGGGGGCAAAGTGTAATAAATGGAAACTTGCAATATGAACGCACAAAGAATTCGGCCGCCGCCTTCCATCGCACGTGGCCGTTGTTTCTGGTGATGGGACGACCGAGGGAGAACTGGGGGAGGTTGTATACGGCGATGAGAAGCTTAGGGACCAAGCCTTGGCCTCTGATTGGATGCAAAACGGTCGAAAATTGCTTATAAATAGCTAGGGTTTGGCCAAAAGTTTACACAAAAATTACTCACATTTGGGAGTGAATTGAAGGCAAGGGATAGAGGGCTTTCGCTCTCGAGGGATCAAGGATCAATTCTAGAAAATTTGGTGAGCAAATGAGTGGTTTTGAGTGGGTTTTGGAGCTTGGCCGAAAAGACGAGGCGGACCGCCACGCCGTGCTTGCAACTGCTCGATCGGGGCCTTTTCCTGTGGCCTTTCGGCCGACAACTAGTGTCATTGTGATCGAATAGGTGAGGGCTTGAAGGGGGTATCCTTGGTTCGGCCATCGAAGCCTTTGCTGGCGGCCGAAAGTAAGGAAGAAGATGGCACGTGAGCTGCACGCGCTACATTTCACGTGTAGACACGCGCTGGGTGAGTGAGGGCATGTGCGACAGGGGAAAATATGGTATTTTGCTTCTATATTTTCCTTAAATTATTTTAGGAATTATCATGTGTAAAAATTTGGAAAAATGTTTGAGGAAATAATTATTTTAGAATTATCGAGGTGAAAATTGGGAGAAAAATAAAGGAAATTATGAAAAAATTAAGGAAAAATAGAATTTGATGCTCTTTAATTAAATATAATGTTTAGGGAGTATCATGGCTTGAGCTTGAGTATAAGTCTGGGTGTTTGTGATTTGGCATGCATTTCGAGGCTTATCACACATTACGAGGCACAAATAGACTTTTTGAATAAGATGAGTGGTTCTCCCCCAAACTTTTCTACTGTGGGTGTTTATACCCTAAAACTTGGTATTTATGTTATCTAAATATGTTGTGATTTTATGCAAAATGATTTTATTGTATGCGAACGATAACCGGTGACGGTTGGTTTTATAAAGGGAGGTTCGTCTCTAAACGTTTTGTACTGGTGCATTATATTTTATGAAATGTTATTTATATGATGCATTGAGTTATGAAATGTGGCATAGCCACGCGTTTTGTGGTGTTTCATATGGAATGTTAGCCTAAAATGTTGTTTGGATAGTGTAGCCATAGTTCTTTAAGGGCGTGACGGAATAATAGGGGTATCTTGTGCTGATGTGCATGTCGGGATAGTCGCCTTGGTTTTCGTACTAGGCTGTTTGGCCAGGGAAGTTGCACTAGGATAACTAGGTGGTTCATTTAGGTTTTGAGTTGGGATTATGTAGTGGTTCTTGGATGCTTAGAGTGGGAACATAATCTCCGACGTAAATGTGGTGAGCCGGGTTTTTGCGTTGATGTGACCATTCTAGGCTGGGAGTTGGTAACGATTATTCTCGAGATGTTGGGGAGATGCGTTGACCTTGCCCCTCTTAAGCTAGAACCGTGTCGTGTCGATGTGTCAGTATGGTGGCATGGCCTTTAGATAGATTGCTCTTTCCTCGTGGTAGGGTTATGCGCTGTAGGATTCTCTTGGGCTAGGGCTTACCAGGTTGTGTTAGTTCATTTCATGTCTTGCATTCATTCATGAAAATGTGATTTTGAACTATCATTTAGATAATTCATTATCTAATATGAACTATGTCCCTGGAATATTCAAACGTTCCAGGTGAAGGCAGCAGTGCAAGGGGAAAGGGAATTGCCAAGGAGTGACAGCGATTAGTGGATAGCTTATAATATGTCACTTTCAATTATGTTGTTTATTTTGAGGACGTTATGTAAGCGTTGGTTTGACCTTATGTTATAAATAAAGTGGTTTCTATGATGTCTATTGAGGTTTTGATCTAGCTTCCGCATTTGAGGTGATGTACCTATCTTAATTTATTAATGATTCATAATTGATATACTGAGAAGGTGTAACGAGATCTTCGGGAAACGGTTTTGTGTTGAGAATCCGTTGGAAGGAAATATATATATTCCAGAAATCTTACGTTACCTAACGCCTTGGGAAGGTGGTGTTACACTCATGTTTAGGCTTTTTCAATGATATGATCTCCCTTCAATGCAACTAGGGCGCTATCGACTGCTGTTGAAAGTCACCTTTTGTCACTCTTAAATTGTTGCAAACCATTGTCACCATTTGTTGTCGAAAAAAAGCTAAAAATGCCAAAATTGCTATTGTTCCTTTATCTTTTTTGATGACCTAATTCACTTGATTGGTTCGGTGATTGAAAATATCAATTTTCTCTAATTTTTTTCTCTTTCTTTCTGACCATTTAATTTCTCACTTGTGCTTTAAGATTGAAAAAGAGAAACCCAAACGTGCCATAACTTTAGCCATTATTAGTCGTCACCTGATATCCCCATATCGTTAATGTCGATCACCTCCTAAAACAATTATGTTGTTATTTTCTCTCATTTCTACAATCATCGTCTCCCTCGAATTTGGTTTTCCAGATTTGTGTAAGCAAGCTTGCATGGACATTATCAAATTTTACATAGATTTTTGCAAATTTTTGCTCGATTTCTTTGGGTTTCTCACATATTTCTTCATTGTTTATGTAGACATGGTCATTTGCGATCAAATCTGAGTGATTAAAGCTCAGATTTAATCAAGCTAGGCATTGCCTAGTGAACACTTTGCTAATTTCTTTGATTTCATTTGGTTATTTTTGGCCTCCAATATCTTGTTGGTTTATGGTTGAAAATTAATGTTGAAAGTCTAGACATGTTCTCTTCTATGTGATCTCCGAGCTTTGTAATTCCTAACTCTTCGCTCATAATTTTGGTTCAAAGTGACTTACGCAAGTTGTTTACCATGTCCTAGCCAACTTTTTTTGCAATCTTCCAAGATTGATTATTTCCAATTCAAGGGTTGATTGTATAATTTGTTATATTCTCGATTATGCTTACTTTGACGCCCATCTTTTAGTTTATTTCAAATTGAGCCCATTTGAATTTGATTTGGGTTTAAAGTAAGCTATAAGGCCCACTTATTACTCATTTTAACCAGCTTCACGCTTGAATGATTTTTAATTCTCTTATTGATAATTTTGACAAACTTGAATCCTGCAAATTCATCATAAGTCCGTCTATGATGTCCAACATTAGATTTTACCCAATTTGATTCGATTTGCTTCTATTTTAAGCTCAAAATTAGCTCCTTAACTTAGTGAAATTAACCTATTTTACAATTTTCAACAAATTACATTTAGGCCTAATTTTTCATGAATTCAGGTTTTGATTTTCTTGGATTCCTCCCAAGGCCCCATAATTCACCAAATTATTACTAAGATTGCTTTTTGGGTTTAATTTCAATTAATTCAAAAATTTAATTTAACGTTTAAATTTTCTAAATTTTTTGGATACTATAATCATGACAGGAATAAAGATAACAATATTAACACATTTGATATTAATGTTAATGAACCAAAATATATAAAAAAACACCATTATGGATTTTGAAAGGATAAAGTCCCAATTAGATCCCACATTTTTCACAATTTGTCAATTTTAACCCCAATATTTTTTAGTTCAAATACATCTTTTGTAAAAGTCTCTCAAATGAAAAAAATTGTTTGCATTATATTTTATGTAAAGGTATTTACAGGTTGTGTATATATATACATCTATGGTCATTGTGACCTAAGAGGAATGAAAAAAGAATAAGGGAAAGTGAATGATCTGCTATTTTATGATGGGGTCGCAAATGATGCAGAGCTATTGTAAATAATCTTGAGAGCCATTGCACATTATCTTGTTGCATATAATTTTATGAAGTTAATGAGATTTAGCTAATTTTGAGGAAAGTTAGCGAGGAAACTGTTTCGGAATCCAATTTCCTTGACAACCTTTCTTAAGGTGGAACTATGCATTAACTTGCCTCTTGAGAATTAGATATTGTATGGCCTCCCCCAAGTTAATAGTCATGATGTCCAAGCCCATTCTTATCAAGGATGCATTGAACTAATTATGGCCAAGTGAAGATATTTGCAAGCTGTTATTGTCATGTAACATGGTTGAATGTGATTAACTTTTCCTCTTATTTCTCATAGACAAAGTGGCAATTGATCTCGATGTGCTTGGTTCGTTTATGAGAGATGGGATTAGTTGCAATGTGCATAACAGACTTATTCTCATAGAATAGGTAAATAGGCTTGGGTGCATTGATGAACATGTGTCTTTGAGAATAGAGATTAGCCAAACTAGCTCTTTGGTTGTCTTTGCCATAGCACGATTTTCATCTTTGACAGAAGATGGAGCGAATTTTGGTTGCTTCTTCGATGGCCAAGTTAGAGGCGCATTTCCTAAGAAAGGTGATGAATTCGGTGACTGACTTCTAGGTTGTTAGACATGTTTCCAAATCTGCATCATAAAATGCTTTGAGGGTGAGTTCATTATTTTGTGAATAAAAAATTCCATTACTCGGAGTATTTTGTAGATATTTGATCCCACGTTGAGCCATGTCCATGTGCAACTTCCTTGGTGCTTTGAGAAATTGGCATCACAAATGTACCGCATACGCTAAGTTAAGCCTCATCAAAGTTAGGTAGAGAAGTCTTTCTATCAACCTGCGATGTTTGGCTTTATTGGCCAGAGGTTCACCATCCTTTACCGAGAGTTTGTGTCGCTGAGAAGTTGGTGTCTTTGTTTTCTTTGAGTCCCTGACGTTGGCCTCAATAATTATATCCATCCCATATCTACGTTGGTTGGGGAAAATTCCCTGTTCATTTATGTAAACTTTAAGACCAAGAAAGTAATGCAAATCACCCAAATCTTTTATTTGAAAACAACTATGGAGATATTTCTTAAATTTGGCATATTTTGTTTTATTGTTTCTAGTTAAAATTAAGTTGTCTACATAAATTAAGATTAACATTTTTATGTACCTTTTTGAAACTTGAAAAGAGAAGTATCTGAGTCACTTTACTTAAAATCATATGAGATTAGGGCCTCAGAGAACTTATCAAACCATTATTGTGAAGCTTGTTTAAGTTTATACAAGGACTTATGAAGTTTACAAACAAATTTGGTGTTTTGTGTGTGCAATCCTTACGGAAACTTTTGGTAAACTTCTTCTTCTAAGTCTCCATTACAAAACACATTATTCACATCTAATTGGTATAATGGCAATTGTTTTGTTGCCGCTATAGCAATGAAGCATTTGATTGTGGCAAATTTAGCCATGGGAGTGAATGCCTCATTGTAGTCGAGTTCCTTTACTTGGTTATATCCCTTGGCTATTGAGTTTTATTTTACAAATCCATTTTGATCCTATTGCCTTTTTTTTTCCCCCTTCTGTTAGCTCGATCAAACTCCAACTTTTGCTATTACACAAGGCTTTGAGCTCTTTATCCATAGCCTCTTGCAACTTTGGATGTTCAGAGGCTTTTTAGAAACTTCTTGGTTCAATGTTGCCATATCCCTGTGGTTTCTTTTGCTTTAAAGTAATATACTCATCCTTTGAGCAGTTTAGTACATAATCATCTAGATGACGGGGGGTGTGACTTTCTCTTTGTGGTTGAGCTGGTGGTGACTTGTTTGTGTCTCTTTCATGTCCGACTTCCTCATTGCTTTCCAAGTCTTGCTCATAATCCAAGTCATCATATTGGTTTTCATGATCTTTATTGCTGCATGCCTTATCTCAGAATGCAAATCGTGAAGAAATTCCTTCCTCATGTTTGTTGCCTTCTTGAGTGTTGGACATAAATGGAAAAAAAAGGTCCTCATAGATGACTGTTATTTATTATGAAGCACCAAAGTGATACCGTTTTTGTCTCAAATTGGAGAAAGGTAGTGTGGCAACCGCAGTTGCCTTTTAACAACTAGCTGGATGGCCATGCGACAACCTCTAACTGGCCCATTTAGCGGCTGCTGCTTATATATGTCTGAGCCTTTATCGCGAGCTGATCCAGGCCATCTATTTAGCTTTATATCGTGATATCTCAGCCGTCCATCTTTGCTATTTATGTGCCTTAGGATTCGATCGGGAGAAGGGGAGAGAGAGAGAAAAGAGCATCAAGAGGGATTAGGTTTTTGTTTTTGTCTTTTGGCCGAGGGTTGGAGAGGGTTTCCTCTCCTAGGGGTTCGGGTGATCTCTTTCTTTCTCCATCTTTATCCTCTGTAAATGCTTTGTATATTCTCTTTGTTCACTAGCTTGATAGGTTGACCTTTGATCTTGATTTTGTGATCATTGGGTCTATTTTTATTAGCAAGCTTAGTGATGTACATAGAGTGTTGTATGTTGTTGTGAATTAGTGTAATCCTTCTCTTTATAGTGTAGTAAGCTTTTCTCACCAGAGCTCAACGTGGACGTAGCCCAGTTTTGTGGGTGAATCATGGTAAAAACTTTCGGCCTTCTTACTTTCTTTATTTTTATGTCGCTTATGTTTTCTGTTCTGTATGTCTCATGAATGTTTGCCATGGTTGCTTTGAGAGTTTAAATCTTTAGTTCTATCGAAAGCATTTTTGTGTGTTTTCTGTGGTTTGTTCTCTGTGAGCCGTTTATGGTGTTTTGCTCAACAAGTGGTATCAAAGCATTTATCTTTGACAGCACTGTTAGGGCTTGAATACTCTCAGAGTCGATCGGTTCCAAATCTAGGGTTTTCGCCTATTTCGTGGTCTCTGTCCCTTTATGGTTTTCTAAGAACCTAAGTCAATGGGTGTTTGCTGTATGTGTCTCAGTAAGAGTCTAGAGCCACCTTAGGTTACCTTTGTGCAAGGCGAAGATGGCGTCAACCTGATTTGAAATAAGAATATTTGATGGTAAAGGAGACTTTGGTAGCTGGAAAAAGAATATAGTTCTCCTCTCTCATCATAAGGTGCTGATAGCATTAGAACCAGATGACGGAAAATGGTCACTTGATCAGCTTGCAAGAATAGATGAGCTAAGAGAAGAGGCATACAACCTCGTTTTTCTTCACCTTGGTGACACTGTCATACGTGAAGTAGATGGTATGTCTACTCCTATTGATTTATGGAATAAATTAGACTCATTATTCTCTATAATGATTGCACCTAATTTAGTTTATTTAAAAGGCATGCTGTTTAATTTTAAGATGAATTCCTCTAAGTTTATGGATGAAAACATAGATGAATTTACTAGACTTGTATTACTTTTAAGAGGAACTGATCAACCATTAGGTGATGCTAGTGAAGCCATGATTCTTTTAAATTCATTACCTAATGACTATGATGTTGTTAAGCATGCTCTTCGATACACTGGTATTCTACCTAGTCTAGATCTTGTAATATTTGGTATAAAGGCTAGGGAATTAGAACTTAGTACATCTAAGAAATTTGGAAATAACCTATTTGTAAAAGGAAAAAAATGAGAAAAGGCACACTATAGGTAACACAAATCAATCTGGAGGATCAGGGTAAAAGGGTAAAAATGAAGACAAAAAGTGTAAAGAAAAATGGAAGTGTTATCACTGCGGAAAGGAGGGGCATATTAAAAAGTATTGCTATGATTTCATTAGGAAACAAAAACATGGGGGAAATACAAATGTAAATGTAGGTAGCTCTAATTGTTTAGCTGCAGTTCTTATTGTCTCTTGTTTATCTGGTGAAAATGAATGGGTAATGGATTCTGGTTGCTTATTTCATATGTGCCCTAATAGAGAATGGTTTCAAAATTTTAACCAAAGGGAAACTGGTACTGTTTACATGGGTAATAACCAATCATGTAGTGTCCAAGGAACTGACAACGTATCTTTAAAACTGCATGACAACAAAATCAGAATTCTAACTTATGTAAGGTATGTACCAGGTTTGAAAAAAAATCTAATATCTCTTGGCACACTTGATGAGTTAGGTTTTTCATATAAAGTAGAAAACAGTTTCATGCATGTTCTTAAAGATGATAATTTTATCTAGTCTGGTACTAAGAAACATGGCTTGTACATTTTGAATGGTTGTTATTCTCCCTCTGTTAACATGCATTCTGCTTGCATAGCTAATACTGATAAGACAGATCTATGGCACCCGAGGCTTGGTCTTATGAGCCTGAAAGGTCTTCAGGCACTGTCAAACCAAGGTTACCTTGGATCAGGGCCTGTTGGGTCCCTTGAATTTTGTGAACCATGTGTTATGGGCAAGCAACACATGCTGGGTTTCCATAAGGGAACTCACCTGGTGAAGGCATGCTTAGAATATCTTCATGCTAACTTGTGGGGGCCTTCTTAGGTCCCCACTTTTGGTGGTAATTAACAGGCATTTTCTATCTATTATGGATGATTTCACTTGAAAGGTTTGGGTGTTTCTTTTAAAATTAAAAGATCAAACTCTAGAGAAGTTTAAAACCTGGAAAACAATAGTAGAGAACCAAATAGATAGGAAAATCAAAACTCTAAGAACTGACAATGGTTTTGAGTTCTGTAGTGGAGCCTTTGATGTTTTTTGTAATGATTAAGGTATACTTAGACACAAAATAGTTAGGAACACACCCTAACAAAATGAGGTAACTGAACGAATGAACAAAACCCTACTTGAAAAGGCCAGGTACCTATTATTCACTTCTAACATGTCTAAGTCATCTTGGGGGGAGGCTCTCTCAACTGCAGCACATTTAGTAAATAGAAGCCCTTCAACTGTCTTAAATTTTAAATGCCCTAAGGAAAATTTGATTGGTAGAAAGTTAAATTTAAATTACCTAAGAGTATTTGGCTGTGAAGCTTATGCTCATCAGTCTGAAGGTAAGCTTGAACCTAGGTCCATCAAATATGTGTTTGTTGGTTACCAAGAAGGGACCAAGGGATAGGGAATCTGGTGGAGTCAAAATCATAATCAGTAGAGATGTTATCTTTAATGAAAATGTTTTTCCTTGTAAGACCTTAAACCTGAAAGAAACAAACACTCAGCAAAATCTTGATGATTTTATTATGCTAGGAGGACCTCAGATTGAGGTGGAGCAACCAGCAGGAAGTAATGACCTGCCAGCTGCTCCAGCCTAGAGATGGGAAATGGGCAGATCGGGCCGGCCCGGCCCGCATCTCGCTTGGCCCACGAGGGAGACGGGCCGGGCTGGTCCAGGCCAAGGAAATGGAAACTTAGGCCCAGCACAGCCCTGTGGCCCTTAATAAATGGGGTCAAAGTGGGCCGGGCCAGGCCATGGGCCTGTTGGGCAGGGCCGGCCCATGGACCTGGCTATCTAGGCTGGCCTGTGAGCCATTTATTTTTAATTTTTTTAAATATAATTTTTTTATTTTTTTTTATTTTTTTCCCAAATGTAACTAATATTTTTTAAAATATGTTTATTAATGTTTACTTATAATTTTGATGTTTGTAAAATTATGATGTTTACAGTAAACATTATGTTTACAAACATTACACTAAAATTATGTTTACAAACATTACAATAAAATTATGTTTACAGGAAACATAATTTTTTAAATATTTTTTTTATTTTTTGGTGGGCCGGGCCAGGCAATTTTAGCTGGCCAGTTGGTGGGCCGGCCCACGAGCCATTTTGGTGGGCCAGGCCGCAGACCACATATTGCTGGCCTGGCACAACCCTCATTTTGTTGGGTGGGCCAGCCCAGCCCGTTTGCTACAGTAACGGGCTGGGCCGGGCTATGAGGCGGGCTGGCCCATGGGCTACCCGGCCCATTTCCCATCTCTACTCTAGCCTCATTTGAACCTAATCAACCAAATGTTACCTTACCTATGCCTCATGAAGAACACAACTCTGATCATGATGATGATTAAGAGGAAGAATAGGATAACCCTGAGGTTGAGCATCACAGCTTCCCTTAAAACCTCAGTGACTACCAGATAGCCCGTGATAGAAGCAGAAGGGTTATAAGGCCCTCGACAAGGTATGCTTACTCAGATTTAGTGTACTTTGCTTTAATTGCTGGAAAAGAGTTGAGGAGTAATGAGCTAACCATTTATGAAAAGGTTGTCAGCTCTAAAGACTCTATTAAATGGCGTTAAGCCATGGATGGGGAAATGACCTCCCTCAAGGTAAATGGTACCTGAAAATTGGTCCCTAGGCCTAAGAAACAAAAATTGATCCAGTGCAAATGGCTGTTCAAATTAAAAGAAGGTATGTCTCCAGCTAACCTACTTAGATACAAAGCTAGATTAGATGATAAAGGTTTTACTCAAAGGGAGGGTATAGACTACAATGAAATTTTCTCACCAGTAGTCAAATTTAAGACCATTCGCATGATGCTTATTAGTTCTATATAATGACAAATATATCCCAAGAGGGGGGTGAATTAGGAATTGGGTAAATTTTTAATGACTTAAAAAATTTTTTACTTGCAGGACACTATGTTTCGAAACTTGATGGAGTATGTTTCGAAACTAACATTTCTGTTAAGTATGTTTTGAAATATAGATGAGTATGTTTCGAAATCAAGCTTACTGTCAGGTAGGTTTCGAAACATCGAAACCTACTTATAGTATGTTTCGAAACCTTACTCTCTAATTGCAAATATTGAAACTCCTTTAGTTTTTCAAAAATGATTCTTTTAAAAGCATGAACAAGGATAACAACAAGTGAGAATGAGAAATCAAGTATACACGAGATTTATAGTGGTTTGGCACTCGCCTACTCCACTACCTTCAAGCTTACCCACTTGAAGGATTTGCAAACCACAATCACTTTCACTAGCGATCAATGACACCAAGGGTTTTACCATGGTTCACCCTAAAACCTTACACAATGAGTTTTTACGGGCTCAACTCAAACCTTACAACAAGATAAATAACACTTATCTTTTACAATCCAACAATTTGAATGTAATTAAACACCTTACCAAATAGTTATTACAAACCTATTAGTATGGAGTGAGGAGAGCTTTGGTTTCAGTTTGCTTCTCCTTTTCACACCACAATGCACACCAAGGAATGATTGAAAGGATCTTCTTTGAGAGCTTGTTAAAAGAGCTTCGTTTGCTTATGCTTGTGGCAAAAATCTCTTGGAGAAGTGTAAACTTGTGTATGCTTGTAAAAGTATATTTCTTGTCTTCAAAAACTGATATATTTATCAAAGACGTAGCTTTTTGGTTAATTTTAACCGTTAGAGACAAGATAATAAAGTAGGTTTCGAAACACATATTTTAGGTTTCGAAATAACACATTTTAACACATATGTTTCGAAACACACATACCATGTTTCGAAACATACAGTCTTTACAGCTGGATATGCACTAAGAGACAGAATGAGTGGAGGACATCTTTTAAAGTGAAAAAGCATGACATATTTTCAAATATTCTTCTGACAGAGTTTGATGTTTCGAAACATGATATGCAGCATTTGAAACATACTTCAGAAACATGTTTCAAAACATGTTAAACAAGGATTTTAAATACACTACTGTCAGAGATGACAAAGGTTTCGAAACATACTATATAGGTTTCGAAACATATGCATAGATTTCAAATAGATTTCGAAATACAGTATATAAACTTAGCAAAACTTGAAACCTTGTCAGTATACATTTCGAAACATGTATAGAAACATGACAAAACTGATGTTTCAAAACATGAAAACTTAGTTTTGAAACATGATGCATAAATATTGAATTTATTTCAAATATAATAGAACTATGTTTCGAAACATAGAAAGATGGTTTTGAAACATGACACGTGAATTTGATTTTTCAAACATTTGAGCTTTCGCGCCAAAACACTAATCATGCATGTTTCGAAATATGAGATTTTCATTCTAAGGTTGGTTTTTCATCAAACACATTTTCTCATATATAAAAAAAATATGATACAATAATGCTTGCTGTTGTTGTTGTTCAATTTGATTTAGAATTAGAACAATTAGATGTTAAAACAGCTTTCCTGCATGGTGACCTTGATGAATGTATTTATATGGTTCAGCCAACTAGATATATTGATCATACTCATCCTGAACATGTATGTTTATTGAAAAAATATTTGTATGGCTTAAAACAATCCCCAAGACAATGGTATAAAAAGTTTGATAGTTTTGTTCTAGGGATTAGTTTTGTAAGAAGTTAATATGATAACTGTTTTTACTTTATTCTCTCTGATATTCATGTTTATCTACTGCTGTATGTAGATGATATCTTGATAATTTGTAAGTCTAAGGAAAAAATTAGTGAATTAAAGTCAATGTTAAATACTAATTTTGATATGAAAGACCTAGAACTTGGTAGGAAAATTCTAGGAATGACAATAGAGAGAGAGAGAGAGAGAGAAGTAAATCAACCTTGAAAATTCATCAACATGACTATCTCATTAAAGCTGTTCAAAGATTTGGTATGCATAACTGTAAAGCCATAGGAGTTCCCTTAGCTGGTCACTTTGCTCTATCTAAATCTCAATGCCCCACATCTAATTCAGAATTAATTAAAATGGAAAATATCCCCTATGCTAATGTAATCAGAACTGTTATGTATTTAATGATTAGTACTAGGCCTGATCTTGCATATTCAATATTTCTGCTCAGTAGATATATGTCAAATCCTAGGAAACCACATTGGGATGCATTGAAATACATGTTAAGATATATTAATGGATCTGTAAACATTGGCCTGTGTTATAAACGGAGATTTGATACTCTTGATCTTGTGGGATATGTAGATTCTGACTTTATAGGTGATAGGGACTCAAGGAAGTCTACAACTGCATATTTTTTCACCTTGGGTGGAAATTGTATCAATTGAAAATCCCAACTTCAGCCTCTGGTGGCATTGTCTACCACCGAGGCTAAATATGTTGCTGTGATTGATGCCTTCAAAGAGGCCATATGGCTTTAAGTCCTAATCAAGGAGATCCACTTGCTCCAAAGCAAAGTGACAGTCAAAGTGCTATTCACCTATCCAAGAACCCGATATATCATGAACGAACCAAGCATGTGGAGGTAAAGTATCACTATGTTAGAGATTTAATAGCTAATGGCATTGTGAGTATTTTGAAGGTGCCTACAGAAGATAACCCAGCTAACATGGGGACAAAGGTTCTAACTGCAACCAAGTTCAAGCACTGCTTGGACTTGTTGCATGTTGGAGTTGGTTGATCTATCAGCCAACACGAGCTATGAAGGTGAGAATTAAAGCATGCTGCATTTTACAGGATCGGGAGTTCACTGGTACTTTGATGCTTCAAGGTGGAGATTGTTATTTATTATGAAGCATCAAAGTGATGCCATTTTGGTCTCGAATTGGAGAAAGGTAGCATGGCAACTGCGGTTGCCTTTTAGCAACTCGCTAGATGGCCACGTGATAACTTCTAGCTAGCCCATTTGGTGGCTGCTGCTTATATTTGTCTGAGCCTTTATCGTGAACTGATCCAGGCCATCCATTTAGCTTTATCTCATGATATCTCAGTCGTCCATCTTTGCTATTTATGTGCCTCCTCGGGATTCGATCGGGAGAAGGGGAGAGAAAGAGAGAAAAAAGCATCAAGGGGGATTAGGTTTTTTCTTTCTGTCTTTTGGCCGAGGGTTTCCTCTCCCAGGGGTTCGGGTGATCTCTTTCTTTCTCCATCTTTATCCTCTGTAAATGCTATGTATATTCTCTTTGTTCACTAGCTTGATAGGTTGACCTTTGATCTTGATTTTGTGATTATTGGGTCTATTTTTGTTAGCAAGCTTAGTGATATACAGAGAGTCTTGTATGTTGTTGTGAATCAGTGTAATTCTTCTTTTTATAGTGTAGTGAGATCTTCTCCCTAGAGCTCAACGTGGACGTAGCCCAGTTTTGTGGGTGAACCATGGTAAAAACTTTTAGCCTCCTTACGTTCTTTATTTTTATGACACTTATGTTTTTTGTTCTGTACGTCTCATGAATGTTTGCCATGGTTGCTTTGAGAGTTTAAGTCTTCAGTTCTATCGAAAGCATTTTTGTGTGTTTTCTGTGGTTTGTTCTCTATGAGCCGTTTATGGTGTTTTGCTCAACAATGACTATGTCTCATGACTCCAAGATCCTCATTTGTTATAATTGTGACCTAGAATTCAAATTTGATTGTGATTGGGATTTCAAATTTGACTGTAATTAGGACGTTAAATTTCACTATGATTGGGGTACATATACAATTGGAGATTTATCTTATTCGTGGCTTATCTTTCGATTAGAATATGGATTTGTTTAAGTCATTTTTTCATATATAAGTGGTAGATTTATAAGTAGGTACATAGTACCCTGGAATTATTGCAACTATATCACTATTATTATATTAATATTAGATTAGTGATATTTTGTTCTTTTTTCCCTTGATTTTTTCCGATTTGGGTTTTTCATGTTAAATTTTGTGTTTGTTTGTGTGGTTGATGGTTTGTTTGTGATTTGTTTCGATCCAAATTCGTAACAAATTGGTATTAGAGCCGTTGAATCAAACTCATCAATGTTTATTTGATCTCATTCGTTGGATTTATACATCATCATCATGTTTAAGCTAGGGGTTTTCAAGTTGTCCAACTTCTGCTACTGCCGCCGTCCAAAAGTCATCGACATTATCGATTGCCACCATCTTCTAGCCTCGATAACCTCCAACTTGCCTCATTCGTTTGGGTCTGTAGTCAGATGCATCTGTTTTTGGTTTTATTGTCGTAGATCGGTCGATCTCCTCCACGTTTGGTCGACCACCACAGATTGGCCAACCTTAGATCCACTTCTGGCTATCTCACCACTGCTCGGATGATCTTGCCTTATTCGCCTTTAATGAAGCTTCAAGCTTCAAGGTACTAAGTCACCCAAATTTGACCTAGATCTGATTTGACCCAACTTGTGAGGATCTAACTCACTTCAAATCTAGTGATCCGGATTTAACAGATTCAAATCTAGTTTTTGTGTATATTTGCTGCTTAGATCTAGTATTTTGGTATGTTTTTATTTAGGTCTCTTATTTATTAATTATTTGATGGCTACTTTGAAGTTTGGTATTCTGTTGTTGGACTTGAATATTTGATTTTCATTAGGTAGGTTAACATGCGTGTAATTTTGGCACAGATGAATTTAGATGAAGGTAGAGTTATCAAGGTTGATTTACATTGGTGCATGTGAAGTTAATAAGGTCAATAAAGATATGTGCTAAGGTTGATCTTATTGCCTATAATTTGAGTGTGACTGGAGATATCCACTATAGTAACTATTGTGTGGATTTAGTTGGTATTCCCCATGGTGTGGATTTAGTTGGTATTCGTTAGAAAGATTAATTCTTTGTGATTTTTTTGAAATAAATAATTATCAATAATACCATTTTGAATTTCGTGTTAAGGTGGAGTTTCTTATAATTGTGATCCAAAATTCAAATTTGATTGTAATTGAGACTTCAAATTTAATTGTGATTAGGACGTCAAATTTGATTATAATTGGCATTCATCTATAATTGAAGATTTATGTTATTCGTTACTTATCTTCTTATTAGAATATATATTTTTTAAAATCTTTTTTCATATACATCTATAGATGAGTGGTAGATCTATAAATAAGTATACAATACCATAAAATTATTGCAGTTATATCACTATTATTGTACCAATATGACATTAGTGATATTTTGTTCTTTCTACCTGTGGTTTTTCTCAATTTCGATTTCGTAACATCCTTGTTTGTAACTTAAGGACTTTGTACCCCTTTTTTCTTGGAATGTATCCCAAGAAAACACAACGTTGACCCCTAGGAAGAAATTTATCTGAGGGCTCTGGCTTGGAGTATGTGTAACAAAGGAATCCAAATACTCTTAGATGTTCATGGGATGGTTTTTTGTAAAATAGGATTTCATGTGGGGTTTTTCCTTTGAGCTTTGCTGATGGTGTTAAATTTATTAAGTTGGTAGGTTAAAACACATGAAGGCTATAGGATAAAATTGATAAGTATAATGAACAAGAAAATATATAACTGAATAACAGTTCAACCTTTTCTACTTTTTACAGCAAAAACAATGTTTTGCATATATAGTCATTATAAGAGAAGTATAAAAAACAAGTAAAATAGAGCATTATATTAATTCTCAAGATAATTTAATTCAATTAAGAGACTTTTTGTTCTTCCAAAATGTTGAACTTGGGCTTGACGAAATCATTTTAACCAAGCAATTTTGGTTTAAAGTTTCAACAATGCCTCCCCTAAACCAAACTTGCTCTTCATTCCTAGACTTGCTAAATTTTTTGAGAAAGTTGGCCCTCCAAGTGGTTTAGTGTAAAGGTCAACCTTATGTTCACTAATCCTGCAATACTCAACAACAACAACACCTTCGCTCACAAGCACCCTCAAGAAATGGTACTGAATCCGAATATGTTTTGTGTTTCCATGAATAATTGGATCTTTCAAAATTGAAATAGATGAATTTTTGTCACAGAACAAGGTTGTTGGACCTATTTGAATATGTTTGAGATTCTCTAGAATACCACGTAACCAAAATAGATGACATCCTGCGAAAGAAGCAGCAATATATTCTGCTTCTGTGGTAGAGAGTGCAACCATAGGTTGTTTCTTTGAACACCATGCTATTGCTCCACTCCCTAGATAAAAAACATAACCCGAAGTGCTTTTGCTATCATTAATACTTCCTGCTAAGTCACTGTCAGTATAGCCAATAAGGTTAACAGGCACATTTCCTTGATAGAAAATGCCATAGTCAAGAGTTTTTTTCACATATCTCAAGATTCTTTTTGCTGTCTCCCAATGATTAGAGAGTGGTTTCTCCATAAACCTACTAACCAAACTTACAACATACATAATATTGGGCCTTGTAGTTGTCAAGTACATCAATTTTCCAACAAAACTTCAAAACATAGTTGAATTAACTAGCTTCCCCTTACCATCTTTGCTTAATTTCAATCTTGTAATACAAGGAGTTGAAATAGGATTTGCATTTTCCATTCTGAATTTTTTTAAAACCTCTTTTGCATTACTCTCTTGGGTGATAAAAATTCCATGTTTGGATCTATGAACTTCAATTCCAAGAAAATGATGTAAGTTAACCAGATCAGTCATTTCAAATTCATTCTTCATTGAGAGCTTAAAATCATTCAGCAGCTTTAAATCATTACCAGTGAAAATAAGGTCATCAACATAAGGACTTACAAATATGAAGCCTCATGTGGACTGATTTTGGTGTAGAGAGTGTGCTCCAATGGACATTTCTGAAAACCATTCTTCTCGAAGTAAGAATTGATGCAGTTGTACCAAGCTCTTGGCAACTATTTCAGCCCATATAAAAGCTTTTCTCAACTTATAGACTTTACCTTTTTCTCATTTTTTCACAAAACCAAGAGGTTATTCAAGGTAGACTTTTTCCTTTAGCACACCATTTAGGAATGCTAATTTTACATCCATTTGTAAAATCCTCCAATTGTTTTGAGCTATAAGAGAGATCATTAATCGAACTGTATCAAGCCTTGACACAGGAGCAAAAACTTCTATAAAATTTTCTCCGTCTTTTTGTTTGTATCCATTTGCTACAAGCCTTGCTTTATGTTTGTTGATGGAGCCATTTGCATTCATTTTTGTTTTGTATACCCATTTAACACCAATGGGTTTTTTATGTGGAGGAAGATTTGTAAGCTCCCAAGTTTCATTTTTTTTAATAGCTGTTATTTCCTCCTTCATGGCTCTTTTCCATACTTCTTCCTTATTTGCATTATCAAAAGAGATTGGATCTTCTCTGGCATAGAAAGCAAAAAATATAGAATCATCATATTCAACAGGCTTTGTTAAATCTAAAAGTTCTTGTACACTTCTCATTCTTCTTGGAGGACGACTTGGAAAAGATGTATGTGAAGATTTTGATAAAAAATTTGATGGAGTCCTTGGTGAATAAGAAGGATTTTCTTCTTCTGAATCTTTTTTTTTTTGTGGTTGAAGTAATGTGCAGCTCAATTGCTTTATCTTTTGTATCTTCAAAGCCTGAATTTTAATCAATACGAACATCACAACTTATCACAACCTTTTTGGTCTTTGGATTATACAGCTTGTATGCTTTGCTTTTATCACTTTATCCAAGGAATATGCATTTTTTAGACTTATCATGAAACTTGTTTCTCTTTGCCTGTGGAATGAGTGAGTAAGCAACACTTCCAAACACCTTTAAATGTTGAATATCAAGCTTTCTTCCATACTAGGCCTCATGTGGTGTGCAATCTTTCAAATACTTTGTTGGAGATCGACTAATAAGATAACTTGCACAAGAAACAACCTCAACCCAAAATTTATTTGGTAAATTTTTCCTTTTAAGCATACATCTCATACTTTCAACAATAGTTCTATTTTTTCTTTCGCTTACACCATTCTGTTGTGGTGTAAAGCTGGCTGTTAACTCATGCCTTATGCCTTGTTCTCTAAAATATTTTTCTGCTTCATTTGAAATATACTCGCCACTACGGTCCATTCTCAAGGTTTTGATATGAAGTCTAGTATTGTTCTCAACTTTTGCTTTAAAGTCTTTAAAAACTTGAAATGCCTGTGACTTTTCTTTGAGAAAGTAAATCCACACCTTTCTCATGAAATCATCAATGAAAGTGATGAAGAAATTGTTGCCACCAAGAGATTCAGTTGGCATTTTTCCACAAAGGTCAAAATGGACAAGTTCCAAAGGCCTTTTTGCTCTCCAACTTGATTGTTGTGGGAATGGATCTCTATGTTGCTTTCCAAGTTGACATCCTTCACAAATCTCTTCTACTTGGTCAATTTTAGGGAGCCCTCTAACCATCTCCTTTGTTGATAATAGCTTCAAACTTCCATAATTCAAGTGCCCAAACCTTTCATGCCATAGCTTGGGAACATTTTTTCAACAGCAGCAAAACAAGATAAATTTGTGGTCTCAAGTTTGAGAGGAAACAAGTTATTCGAGGTCACATCAATTTTTGCAATAACTTTATTTCCTTTTAATATAGTGCAAGCATTATCATGCATATGCAAATCATATCCTTTCTTCATAAGATGACCGGCACTAAGAAAATTACTTTTCAAACCTAGAACAAAATAAACCTCAGACATTTTCTCAACATTTTCAAATTTTGTTTTAAAAGAAATCTCACCAACAGTTTCAATTTTATGAGTACTAGCATCACCAATCATTACTTCACCATGATCAATTCTAGATAAACTAGAAAATAATTTTTTGTTACTTGTCATATGTTTGCTAGCACCACTGTCAAGGTACCACACTTCAGCATCCGTGCTGTCATGAGAAGCAAGCAACCGAGTCTCTTCATTCTTGCTTTGATGAAAATAAAATTGTTTCATGTTTCTTGTCATCAGCTTCTTTATTCCAACAATTTGTAATTTTATGTCCAGGGCTTGTAACAGTAGTCACATTCAATATAGCAACTTTTCTTGTCATCTGCTTGTTTGTGCCAGCAGTCAGCAACTCTGTGTCCAGGTTTATGACAATAGTTAGACTCAATATATCCACGTCTTCAGCCTCTTTGATAACCACGCTCTCCTCTTCCTCTTTGTTGAAAATTTTCATTATTGTCATTTTGATTACTATTATTGTGTTGATTATTTTTTCCTTGTCCACGAGAACTCGAATTTGATGAGTCACGACCTCTTGTAGTTGTAACTTGCGATTTACAAGCTTGGTTCAGTTGTTTCGATGGGGGAAACAAGTTAATTTTACTTCATAGGCTTTCAAGACTCCTTGCAAAAATTTATATAGGATAACATATAATATATTATTAATTGTATGACACATATTATGTATAATAATATTTAATATAAAATGTTATATTAAAAAGAGTCAATTTTATAATTTAATAATCAAATTTATTAAATAAAATATCATAAAATATATTTTTTTTCAAAATTTTAAAATAAACGTGTTTTCTACTTTCTATTTTAAGATAATTGAACTGAACTATTACAAGAAAATAACCGAATTGAATAGACAAGTTTGGTCAGTTTGGTTCAATTAGTTTGGTTTAACTGAACTTCTGCTCTCCCATATTCACCTGAATACGTAGTGCCTATATAGGTTAAGGAAATGTTATATTTAAAAATAAGTTTGATAAACAGGTGTGCACGTACAAAATTTATAATAGTTCAACATAAAATTATCAATAGTTTATAATAATGAATAGCTTTTTATTAATTTTAGATAAAATTGGTGTAAATTTGTGTATATCATGTTAGTTTAAGAGAATTATTTGTCAAATTTATTCATAAGTATATATAAGTATTTTTCTGTGGATTATATTTTAGGTTGCATAAAAATAAAAAATGAATATAATACGAAATGAAAATGGAAGATGACATTTTTAAAAGAAGTAGGAACGAAAACACAAGAAAAAGTGTAAATAAATAAAATATAGGGGCTTTTTGTAAATTTAACTTTTAATATAAATAATTATAAAAAATAATTATTTAATCAAACATAAACATATAATCCATCATTAATTCAATCGAACCTAAATACAAGTTGTTTTTTTGTCTCTAATGTGGTCACCAAAATAATAGAGATGAAATTGCTTCCATCTTTAACATGGTTGTGAATAGGAGTGTGCAAACTCTTAGTTCGATTACTGAATTGACTGAAATTCACTAATCGATTAAACTAAAAATTGAACCGATCAATTAACACGAAAAATCGAATTAATCGATAACCTAAAAAATCAAATTCAAACCAAATAAATCGAACTGAATTGATTAAACTGAAGAAATACAAAAAAATCAAAGAAAATCGAAGCAACTGATAAAACACATAAAATCGAAGAAAACAACATCATTTTATAAATATCAAAACTGTAACAGCCCACTTCTTCAGGGCGTGTTATGCCTTAAGAAATTTGGTTTATTTATTTATTTATTTTTATCTTTACATTATCCCGAAATTCCCTAAGACCTTATCTAGTGCGAGATATCTACACTAGAAATAAATACAAAGCGGAAGCTGAATCGAACCTGCTCATATAATAATAACTAGACATGACATTCATTACAAAGTTAATTCATAAGCGTCTGACAATAAATACAATGTACATAATTCTTAGACTACTAACATAACATGGTACATTTACTCACTTTTCGACGTCTTGCGTCACCACATATCACCAATCTCGGAATCATCTCTGTAAGTCCCGACTGGAACGTTGAATGTTCCAGGGGCGAACCCAAGTTAGATGATGAACCATCTAAGTAAGGGTATATAATGCTATGTTATGAGTGTATGCAATGTCTTTCATCGTAGATGTCAACTGCACCCCTCATGCTACCTACCATTTTAGCGGCCACCTCTTTCGAAGTCGGGGTGTATGGGTGCACCCTTGGTAAGGCGGCGGCGCCAGTTCGTACTCCCTACGGCCTCATATGCGCGTGATCGATGATATCAACGTGTATTTATGCATTTCATAGTCATGTATGTAGTCTACGTGATGGATACATATCAGGGCATGTCAATATGATGAAAACATTTTCGAGGAAGTACCACTTACCTTCTAGAGCTTATCGGGCTACCTCGATTTCTGTGCCTTGCCTCGTGCATCGCCTCGATTTGCGTGCCAACCTCAAAATTTGCACACGTCTCTTCAACTTCAACCTCAAAGTGCCCTAATCACCATAATTATTTAAATAAACATTAAAACCTATTTTTCCATAATTTCTAGCATTTTCTATCATTTTTTCTCTATTTCTTCTTAATTTTCCTCAATAAATCCAAACTAAATATTTCTAAAAATATTTTCTCAAATATTTTACTACGAAAATTCATAAAATAATATTCTAGAATTTCTGAAATTTTCTAAGGATTTTACTCACCTTAACTTAGCATCCTCAATTTCCTTGGTATGCGTGCCATATTCCTGAAAAGTGTGTCAGAGCCATTTTTTCACCAAAATCTCTGGCATGTTATCGAATTATAATTTCCTATCTTTTGAGATTTTTCCGGGATTTTTTCCGACATTTTTCCCATTTTCTTTTCTTTTTCTTCCTTTTCTTTCTTTTTCTTTTTTTTTTCTTTTCTTTCTCCCCCCTTCTTCTTCTTCCTCCTTTTCCCCGCCTCCTGCGCCTGCAACTTTTCTTCTTCTTCCTTATTTTCCTTCTTTCTTCTTTTTCTTCTCTTTTCTTCTTCTTCTTCTTCTCCTTCCTGCTCTTCCCACCTGCGCACGGACTGCCTTCCGCCATGCGCGCACCAGCGCCTCGGCCAGTCGCCACACCACCGAGATCCCAGCCTCGCCGCCAGCCGCTTCCGCCTCTCCCAGTCGCTGAACAGGCCGCACCGACGCCTGCCACCGCGGGCTGCCATCGCGACAGCTCCTCTGCCTCACGTCTAGCTTGCTGGAGCTCGCGCTCGAGTTGCCATGGGAGCTGCTTGCTTCGCCTCTTGGGCCTCCATCGCCGTCACCGGCCTTGCTGGCCACTGCCAGGGCTGACACCTACAGCTCGCGTTGCCTCCTTGTCGCGATCGGCCTCCTCTACAATGCTGGCCGCGTCGCCCACTTGTTGCCATGGCCGAATTTGGCCACTGCAGGCTGCTTCCATTTCCTCCATTCTCTCTCTCTCTCTCCCTCTCTCTCTTTCTCTCTCTCTCTCTCTCAATCTCCCACTGGCTTGCTGCTCTTAATCGATCAAAACCATTGCCAATTTATAGGCAGCCATTGAGGCTCTCCACGGCGTATATACATCACATTAATTATACAATCCCTCAAAATCGGCTGCCATATCCCCTTAAATCCTGCTGCCATGCGCAAATCTCGCTTGGCCATGAAAATCTTGCAGAGGATGGTTGCCAAATCTCTCCAATTGCGACCAAAATCTCGGCCACAGAAGATCTCACGGGCTGCCTCTGCGAACTCACAGCAACACCCATATATATATACTATATATTTATATTATATTATAAATTACGCATAAATCCCAAATTTTAGTTTAAATTCATAGAATAATTCTCTAATTACAATAATATTCTCAAACACTGACTTAATTTGCATTTCGATATAGAAAACACAAACTTAATAATCCAATATTTACTCGATAAAGACGATTCTGTCCCAATGCCCTCACCGGGCTATTGTTTCATCCTGAAACCACTGAAGGGTTGCTCGTTATGCAAAATCGGAGCCCCCCTAGGCTTCCGTTGATTTTTCGGGAGTCTTCTACAACGATTCGGTTTTACAGCCTAAATGACAGCTGTATTTTAGCTGTACCGAAAATTGTTCCCGATCCGATTTCTTTCAATACCATAAATCTTATCTCGGAACGCTCGTCAAGATCATATAATTTTCTTTAGACAATTTCACTTCGAGGCATTCCCTGCAGTTGATTTGGTACCTGAAATTGCTATAAAATCAATTTTTCGGTATTCTAAACTCATCAAAATTACGTGGCATCCTCATACGAACATGGGGTATTACAAAAACAATATCGTTTTAAAGTTATGTCGGTTAGATTATTCCAACCAAAAAATTGAACCAAAAATCAAAAATTAAATTTTTGAGAAAAATTAACCGAACCGAACCGATGCAAGAAAAAAATCAAACTAAAATGACAAGTTCAGTCAATTAGGTTCGGTTAGTTCATGTAAACTGAACTTTTTGGTTTTCCCTAACCGTGGAATAGAAATGCGTTTTTAGTATTTTTTCAATATTATAAAAAAAATCTTGAAATGCTTTTAAAATTACAGAAACAATCTAAAAATATTTTTTTTTTAGTGTTTCGGGGTAGAAAACGCCAATATCTCTTAAAATATCTATCGACTAAGTTAATGTAATGCTTCCTATTAAAAAGAAATTGTTTGACTAAGTTAATGTAATGCTTCCTATAAAAAAAGAAATTGTTTATATATTATAAGCATATGTTTAAGGCTATAAATAACTTGTTATGAGCTAATAAAATATGAAGATTAGGACGATATCAAATTAAAATATGGTAATTGTGTGTTGTTGATAAATTATTAGTGAGATCTTGAAGGTATGGTTTTTGGTACAGCCGTAGGGATGCAAATCATAATTAAGAACAACTTTTGTTGAAGAATATGCTTAAATTACCAATTAATGGACACAAATCTACTCCTAGTTAAGAACCCCATTGTTCAAAACCTTCCCACATAAATTAAGGAAGAATGTGACATTATCCTGATTAATAAAATCGGAATGTTATTTAGATATTTCTAATGTGTTATAATTTATACAATTTATACCACACTAATATAAATACACAGAATATCAATACCTAATATGTTATTTGAAAGGGGTAAGTTACGCTTTTAGTTCTAAAATTTTGTATTTTATAATAAATTAGTTACCCTACTTTAATTTTTGTCATTAGAGCTACTACCTTAATTTTTGTTACAATTTAGTCTATCTTTTGATTTTTTGTCAAAATGAAAATTAAGATGATATACATTAATATGAATATCAAAATCACTTAATTGTGAGTCTATGTTAATTTAACATTAAGGGATTTTTAGATTTATATTACTGTATATTAAGTTAAAATTTAACAAAAAATTAAAAGAGAAACTGATTGGACAAAAACTAAAGTTTAATGGTTATGGTAACAAAAATTAAAATATAATAATTAATTTATCATGGAATGTAAAATTTAAGGAGTAGTAATATAAATTTACGTTGTTTGAAAGTGAAGTTGAACATTTCAGGGGTAGCACAGATGGTTCATCGCACATATTCAGGGTTTGGGTTATCGTAAGGTTGTGTGATCAAGTCTGCTTATGTGCGGTTGTCGATAATTTACTTCTATTTGAAGGGTTAGGCCTAGGGTTTCAATTCACGACCCACTTGTTTGTTTGCTCAAGTGGAGGGCGTGTCAAGTTGTGGGTTTTAGAGAGGATTAGATGGTCCCAACTGAAAGCTGTGCGTTGATCGGAGATCTCTCGAGTTTCCCACGCTAAAAAAAAAAAGAAGTTGAACAAAATATTTAATTTTAGCTTAATTACAATTTTAATAAAAAATTAGTTGATCATATATTTATATGTGTGTGTGTGTAGATGAGCAATCCCTAGAGAATTTCAGGTCCATAATGAAACATATAGACCAGCCTAACATACATGAACTTTTGATCTCTAGTTAATCATTATGAAGCAAAGCATGCAAGCATATGAATTTATTTTAATTAATTATTTAATCTATGTGAATACAGCAAGCCATAGCTAAAGACTTAAGCAAGAAGCTGCTACATGCCAACCTCTGGCTCTGATTTTTGGGTTTATGAGAGAATCCCAAAAGCTGGACAGCTTGCATGCAATGTCGCTGGTGCGTAAAGAAGACAAGGTTTAGGCTTCCTTTCAGCTACATATAATGGAAGATACAATTAATCATACAACTGTGTGATGTTTAGTTGCTTACTTTAGCTTGTGGAAGTACACGCTTGCAATAAAGAAAGATGAAGAGAAAAATTGCAGGAGGGGCAAAAGAAGCCCATCCATCGGTCAAGCGTCCAATCCTATGCCCCCAATGAGTGCCCTTTTCGAATATGCTGAAAATAAGTTTTAGTCATAAGTTTGGGTCAAAAATCTAAATCGAGTGGGGTGAGAATCTCATTCCTTATTTTCAAATACATGAGTAAGAATCCCTATTAAATTAGATTTTTGAGGCAAAATAAATATGTATGTAAGGACATAACAGAGTTTTTATTTCACTCCACTCAATTTTTTTCGAACTAAAAATCACAATCTTAATTCTCTCTAGATATGTATATCTATATCTTCTTCACTTAATTCTAAACTTTGAACAATATTAAACCTAACCTTCTTCACCTTTTAGTCTTAAAAAAGAAAAGAAAAGAAATCTCAATGAAATCTTGGGATGCTTTTTCTTATGGGGGTCTTCGCTGCTCGTCCTACGATTTTCGGCAAAGAAGGTAAAATTTCAATGAAATCTTAAATAATATTATAGTAGTGTACGGCATCTTTTTGTAAAAACTAATTAAGAGCTTTCAAAGACCCACTGGAAGGAGATTAAGGCCGATGGTTTAGTGAATATTATACAGTAGCCCACTGGAAGGAGATTGAAGTAGAAAAATACTAGTTTTTTTGGCTGATTAGAGGCTTAGGAATGATTCCAAATATAGAGCTTGTCAAATTGGGTCAATAATCCTGAAAGCAATGGTGGCCAACATTGGTGCTTTTTCCCAACATTTAAGGCCAATTTGATTTGATTAATTAGGGCCATAAGTACCGGTTAGGGCATTGTTAAAATCTCAAGATTCTCTAGAACCAACAAATGAATTTAAATGCAAGATTCTCTAGACCCAACAAATGAATTTAAAAGGGCCGTCCCTCCAAGGCTCCATCTATAAATCCATGCCAGCTTCATTGCCCATTGGCAACCCAAACTCAAAAACCTTACATATAATTAGTCGTTTGCTTGCCCATTGTGTATATATTATTATATATATGGCCGGAGGAAGCAGCAGCAGCAATAGCAGCAGCCAGCATAAGAAGTCATCTACTTCATCATTTTCTAGCTTCCTGAAGCTGTTCAAGCCCAAGAGGTCTTCTTACAGAGGAGAAGAAGCGTATTGGGACGAGTCGGTGAAGGCTTGCAAGGTGTGGCCTAGCGACGAAGACACAGGCTACTGGAGGGTGGCTGAGCCCGGCATCGACAGGAAAGCTTCGGCTTACATTGCCAAGTTCCGGGCTGCAGCATCTCAATGCGCAGATTGATCATATATGCTTAATTAATTCATAATTCATAATGACATGCCATGCTATCCCATATATGCATGAGATTAATTAATTAAATTAATTTCCTAGCTACTGATTAATTGCTTCCATTGTTGTAATGTGTTCTTACTGTATGATTCTTAATATTTCTTCTTCTTCTTCTTCTTCTTCTCTGCCCCCTCTCTCTCTGAAATGTGATGATCAGTTACCAATAATTAATACGATCTTCTGTTTCGTTAAGATGGGTTCTATGTTTTCGCAGTGCATGTATGAAACCATGGAATTATAATTCACAGCTAGGGTATAAAATAACATATTTGGACATTCCTATCGACACTTTTAATTATACTCATGTATTGATATGTCACAAAATATAATACATTAATATATAAGTATCACTAAAAGTATCACAATAGAAAATCTAAATAACATTTCCTTGTTATATATATATATATATATACACACACACACTAGTGGTGAACCCGTGTGATACACAGAAGAATTTAATTTAAAAATAAAAAAATAAACTTGTTATTTTAAATAATTTTAACATAATTGATAATTATAATTTTTTTAATCTTCAATTATTTATCAAAATTTAATTTTAATTAATTATTTGCTATTACATATGTTAATGAAAAACACTTTTAATTCAATTAACACATTAAGTAGATCACTTGACAAAATACTTATAATTTTTTTATTCTTTATATTATATTTATTTATAAATAAATATTATAAAATCTATAATATATTCACTAAATGACGTTCATTATTTTTTATTTATTATATTATAATTATAAATATAAATTAAAACTCTTAAATATGAGTAAGAATAAGTTTTTTTCAATAATAACAAAATTTTAAAAATAAGAATTTTGATTTGTTCCATAGTCTTAAAAATGTGATACCTTAAATATTAATTAGCATTGAAAAAACCTGGCATTTGACAACCTTAAATGATTTTTTACGAATTTGTTAAGATATCACATTTTCAAGACTATAATATAATTATTAAAGTAATTAATAATTAATTAATCACTACCTTTGATTTAATGCAAGTTTTTGAGGGAAAAAATTCACCACTTGGCAAAATACTTTGTTTGACTATTATATTTTAATATTATATAAATATATATAGAATAAAGTTATAAAGATAATATTTTAAATAAATTGACAATTTTTTATAACTTAATTAATAGTTTAAGTTGTCTATTAATATTTCTCATAAAATCCATACAAATTTAATACAAATTTTAGAGGCAAAAAATAGCTTGACAGATTTTTGGAGGGAACAAAAATTTGCAAACTATTCTACTTTAATATAATATATATTATATATTATAATATTATACAAAGATAATATAATGCAATAAATATTAATGCAGTAAATATTAATTAAAAATAATTAATGCAAGTTTTGGGGGAAAATTTCTTTTTTCAAGACTATCATACTTTTATGTATATAAAGATATAAGGATAAAGATTATATTATACAAATATAAGATTTTATTTAATGAATAATTTTTCGTGACTTAGTTAATACTTTAAGTGTCTCTTTATATTTCTCATAAATAATATTTATTTTTGATTGATTGATTGATGGATTAATTGATGAGAAGATCTAACAAAAAATATTTATTTTTGATTAATTAATAGTATTGAAAAATTCATGCAAGTTTAATACAAATTTTAGATGTAAAAAATAGTTTGGTAGATTTTTGGAGGGAAGAAATATTTACATACTATTTTACTATATATTATACTATTCTACTATAATATATAATATTTATATTATATTATATAAAGATGGAATTTTATATAAATGAATAATATTCTGTGACTTAATTAATAATTTAAGTGTCTATTCATAATTTTCATAAATAGTATTTATTTTTTATTGATTGATGGATTAATTAAATATTTAATATTCACATAATAATGTAATGGAAAACCCATGATTAGCATCGAAAAACTTGTGTATTTAAAATTCATTATTAATTTTACAATAATTAGTACATATTATTTCAAAATAATTGAAAGATTTAAATTATTAATGCAAATTACAAAATGTAAATTATTAATGCAATAAGTATTAAATGCAAATCATTAATGCAAGTTTTGGATGAAAATTTTATTATTGCTTATTATTTCAAAGTAATTGAAAGATTTAAATTATTAATGCAAATAACAAAATATAAATTATTAATGCAATAAATATTAATTACAAATCATTAATGCAAGTTTTGGGGAGAAATTTATTTTTTCAAGACTATTAATCTACTTATATATATATAAAGATTATTTCAAAACAATTGAAAAATTTAAATTATTAATGCAAATTACAAAATGTAAATTATTAATACAATAAGTACTAAATGCAAATCATTAATACAAGTTTTGGGGGGAAATTTATTACTACTTATGATTTCAAAGCAATTGAAAGATTTAAATTATTAATGCAAATTAAAAAATACAAATTATTAATGTAATAAATATTAATTACAAATCATTAATGCAAGTTTTGGGGGGAAATTTATTTTCAAGACTATCCTACTTTTATATATACTAGTGGACCACCCATGCGATGCATGGATATTGTAAAAAAAAAAAATATTAAAATGAAAGTTATATAATTTAGTAGTTACAATAAATGAAAATCATAATAAAGAAGTAAAAAAATAAATAAAATAATCGTATTACAATCATGAAAATACAACAAAAGAATTACAAATTTTGAAATATTTCCTTATATGCATACAATTAAAAGCCCATAACTCTATCCCAAAACTATGTAAAAAATAAATCTAAATTAACATGTAATACAATAAGTAATGTGTAAAAAAATACAAAAAATACACAATAATAGGAAAAAAAAAGAATAAACGATAACCACCATCTTTTTTCTGAAATATGCATTCAAGGGTAGACATTTTTTTTTTAGATTTTCACATGTATTTGTCTCATATGTGCAAACCACACGAACTCTCAAGGCCTAATTTTTCTTAGTTGCATTCACATCACTCACTTGATAGAATAATGGTGATCTGTTACACCAGAAGATCAAATTGGGTAAAAAAATACGGTTAAATTTACTAAATAAAAGTAAAGAAGAAGCGAAAATTTGAGAAGAAGAATCAAGAAAGAAGAAGAAAGGAAATGGAAGGGTCGAACAGGAATGGAGAGGAAGAAAAGAAAGAGATATTTGTTTTCTTTTATTAATTTATATTCCTTCAAATTCTCATATTTCTCTCAATTTATCAAATCACATGCCACCATTAAGTTTCTCTTTTTTCCCCTCACTTTGCCACACAATTCAAATCTTACTCACTTAACATAATTTTCAAAACACAAATTTAATTTGCATTTAATTTCTCCAAGTCCAACATATACCACATCTTGGGAGTAGATTAATGGAAAAAATGATAATTAAATAAATGACAATAATCAATTAAGTTGAAAAATAAAATTATGACATTTAAAATTGTAAAAAATAAATTTAAATTAATTAAATTGTATGTAAAATAAAGATAATTTAAATAATCAATTAATTATATAAATAATAATAATAATTAATTTTTCAAAATTGATTATCCATATATGACTTTACATATTTCTTCTAACAATTAATTGCCACATTTAAAACACGTCAAATTTTTAAGGAAGCAAAAAAAAGAAAAAGGTTAAAAAATAAAATTATAATATTTAAGTTATATATAAAATTATAATATTTAAAATTATAAGAAAATAAATTTAAATTAATTAAACTATATATAAAATAAAGATAATTTAAATAATCAATAAATTATATAAATGATAATAATCAAATTTTCAAAATTGATTATCCATACATGAATTTACATATTTCTCCTGACAATCAATTATCATATTTAAGACATATCAAATTTTTAAGAAAGTAACAAAAACAATAAAGTTAAAAAATAAAATTATAACATTTAAGTTATATATAAAATTATAACATTTAAAATTATAAAAAAATAAATTTAAAATAATTAAACTATATATAAAATAAAGATAATTTAAATAATCAATTAATTATATAAATAATAATAATCAAAATTTTAAAATTGATTATCCATACGTGACTTTACATATTCCTTCTAACAATCAATTATCACATTTAAGACAGGTCACATTTTTAAGAAAGCAACAAAAAAAAAAATAAAGTTAAAAAATAAAATTATAACATTTAAGTTATATATAAAATTATAACATTTAAAATTATAAAAAAATAAATTTAAATTAATTAATGCAAGTTTTTGGGGGAAGTTTTATTACTACTTATTATTTCAAAGGAATTGAAAGATTTAAATTATTAATGAAAATTACAAAATGCAATAAATATTAATTACAAATCATTAATGCAAGTTTTTGGGAGAAATTTCTTTTTTCAAAACTATCATACTTTTATATATATAAAGATTATATAAAGATTGAATTTTATATAAATGAATAATTTTTTGTGACTTAATTAATAGTTTAAGTGTCTATTTATACTCTTCATAAATAGTATTTATTTTTCATTGATTGACGGATTAATTAAATATTTAATATTTACATAATAATGTATTGGAAAACCCATGATTAACATTGAAAAACTTGTGTATTTAAAATTCATTATTAATTTTACAATAATTAGTACATATTATTTCAAAACAATTGAAAGATTTAAATTATTAATGCAAATTACAAAATGTAAATTATTAATGCAATAAGCACTAAATGTAAATCATTAATGCAAGTTTTGTAAGGAAATTTTATTACTAATTATTTTAAAGCAATTGAACGATTTAAATTATTAATGTAAATTACAAAATATAAATTATTAATGCAATAAATATTAATTACAAATCATTAATGCAAGTTTTGGGGGGAAATTTATTTTTTGGAGACTATCTTACTTTTATATATATAAAGATATAAAGATTATTTCAAAACAATTGAAAGATTTAAATTATTAATGCAAATTACAAAATGTAAATTATTAATGTAATAAGTACTAAATGCAAATCATTAATACAAGTTTTGGGGGAAAATTTTATTACTACTTATTATTTCAAAGCAATTGAAAGATTTAAATTATTAACGCAAATTAAAAAATATAAATTATTAATGCAATAAATATTAATTACAAATCATTAATGCAAGTTTTGAGAGAAAATTTATTTTTTCAAGATTATCCTACTTTTATATATATAAAGATATATACACACTTAGAAAGTTATTGCACTGACTTTCTCCCTTTAGTGTTTATGAGGATTATATTTTTTGGGGCATTTGTGGTTGGATTGCTTGGGATGTTTAGGCAATGGATTTTCTTTTCTTCTTGTGTCTTTTGTTCGGCTCTAGTTAGTTGGTTTGCTAGTTTGACAATTTGGTTTTTTTTGTGCTCTCCAATACTCTTAGCCTGAGTTTCTCTTGGTATACTTGTTTTGATGGGTTTTGTAACCTTTAAACTTGTTTTATGAATATGCCTCTTAACCCCTTAATCATAATTAAGGGGACTAATCACAGTTCTACACGAAATGCACACTAGATTAAATTTTATTAAGACATAATATGAGAAGTAATTAAACATTGATTTAATAATCCAAGTCCTTACATCTTGTGTTCCAATGCCAAGACAATTTAATAAAACTAAACTTTTCAAAAAGAGAATATTCCAAATATGAAATTAAGAAAAAAACCTATATTCTATTGTCCATTTTTTTCTTTTTCCATTGAAGTATTCAAATGAACTATGACACGTTTGAATATACCAATTTAGGTGATGAACCATCTAGTGACAGCTCAAAGATAATTTTTTATGCACGTGACTAAATACATGATATTTATAAACTTCTTACACCCATTTATAACAAACATGGTGCTAATAATTATTTATTGCTTATCAATCAAACCTATACCAGTCACCCAATGTACTCCTGTCAATTCATCGAGTCATATTGGGTAAAATATGACTACATATGCATGCTTATCATTAAAAATATATTTTAATACAATAGGCATAAACTTCACATTTATGTATAAATTTCAATGGTGTAGTGTAATTTAGGCTAATTAAATAATGTCGTTCATAATTAAATGTAATTGTAAGATACGGCTAGCACAATTCAAACAAAATAGGAGGTAATATACATAGTAAGTATTTTTTTTTTGTAGATTATAATTTAGATTGCACAAAAAGGAAAAACGAAAATGTAAGAATGTAAATCCAAGAAAAAATGTAAATAAATAAAATATAAAAGTTTTTTTTTGTAAATATAATTTTTAATATAAAAATTATAAAAAATAATTCTTTAATTAAATAGAAACATAAATTCCATTATCCATTCAATCAAATCTAAATACAAGTTGTTTTTGTCTCTAACATGATTACGGAGATAGTAAAAATGAAATTATTTCATCTTTAGCGGGGTCGTGGATAGGGGTGCGCAAATGGTCGTCTTGGTAACTCCATTAACCAATTACACCAAACCAGGGGACACAATTGAATTAAATTGACCGATTAACGAGAAAAATCAAACTAACCAATAATCGAAAAAATCGAATTCAAACTATATAAACAGAACCGAACCGATTAAATTGAAGAAACGCAAAAAAAAAAAAAAAAATGAAGAAAATAGAACTAAAAGATAGAAAACACACAAAATAAAAAAAAATGACGTCGTTATATAAATATCAAAACAATATCGTTTTAAAGTTTGGTCGGTTCAATTAGTTCAGTTATTCTAACACAAAAATCAATTTGAAAATTGAAGTTTTGAGAAAAATTAACTGAACTGAACTAATGCAAGAAAAAAATTGAACTGAACTGACTATTTGGGCAGATCCAACTTTTACTTTCCCCTAATCGTGGAAAAGGAACACGTTTTTAATATTATAAAAAAGTCTCAAAACGTTTTTAAAATTACCAAAATAACATGAAAAATATTGTTTAAGTATTTTTTAATGTTTCGGGGTAAGAAACATTGATGTCTCTTAAAATATCTACCGGCTCAATTAGTGAAATGCTTCCTATAAAAAAGAAATTATTTATATATCATAAGCATATGTCTAAGGCTATAAATAACTTGTTATGAGCTAATAAACTATCAAAATTAGGACGGAATCACATTAAAATATGGTAGTCGTGTGTTGTTGATAAATTATCAGTGAGGTCTTGAAGGTATGCTTTTAGGTAGGGGTGAGCATAAAATCGGTTTAACCGATTTAACTGAATTGAATTGATCAAATTGGTCGATTCGGTTCGGTTCGGTTATCCATTGTGCGTAGTTCGGGTTGGTTAGCATTTTGCAAATATTTTGTGTAGTCGGTTCGGTTCGGGTATTTGGGCAAAAAAAAAATGATTAACCGAATCGACTGACGTGCACAAGTCCAAGACTCCAAGTCCCCTCTTGTGTGACTTCTCTATTCATTGCTTTCTTTTTCACTTCAGTTCTTCTTGTGCAGCACACCCAAACTCGATAGCCTGAGTCGAGACCGCTTCACCCCCACCTGTTGTAATATCCCAAAATTTAAAAATAAATAATAATTATTCAAACCGGTGTTTGAGGGCATTATTAAATATTAAAGAATTTAAGAGGAATTATTTTTTTATGTGGTTCAAAGAAAATAGGGAATTAAAGGTAATTAATTAAATTATTTGGAAATGGTTAATTATTTTTAATTATTGTAATTAATGTGATTATTAAATATTTGAGGATTTAAGGAAAATAATTATTATTGGGGAGTATCTATGGAAATAGTAAAATAAATTTATTGGTGGATTTTTGGAAGTTTTTGGGTGTAAGTGAAATAAGAAGACATTGGAGTTTGGGGGTGTGTGTGTGATTAATGGAAGTTATGGTGCTGAAATGGAATTTTCGAAAGTGGTAGAGAATCACTTTAAGTATAATCATATATGCATATATCTTGAGTGAGGGTAGCCAGCGCGGACGGTCGTGCACGCGAGAGAGCAGCTGGAGGTCACAGGTTCGAGTCCTGTGGCTTGTGCGCGCGGAAGGGATATTTTAGCTGCAAAACGACGTCGTTTTGGGCAAGGCGGTGGGTGCATTGAGGCTGCCACACGGTAGCCACTGGTGGTCCATTTCCTTTGCTTTTTAAGCTGCAATTTGCAGCGAAAATTGGAGAAAAATCGGGCATCTTCGAGTAGTAGCCAGAGGAAGAAAAACAGAGAAGAAAGAAGTGCGCGCCATGGGCCATTTTTGGAGAAAAAATTGGGGATTAAACTTAGTTTAATTGCGGTTTAATTAGTCAGGTGAGTAGAGAATTATGTATTAAACATTCTGTACGGTCGAAATTTTATTTTGGATCCAGTTTTATTAATTTTGGGAGTTTAATCTATTTTACAGTGTGTATTATTTTAATGGTATTCAAGCGTAGAAACGTTGTAATCAGCTTAAACAAGGCAAGCTATCTCTACCCTCGCGATCTCTTTCCATTTTGTGAACCCCTCGTCTTCCCTTAATTCGTTTCGATTTCGCGTATTAATTATACGAAATGAGTATTTTATTAGCGTGATTTAATTTAAATTAAATATGAGACTTGTTGGGGTTTTATTTATGGTGCGCCTACATGGGATTTTAGACGGCTAAATTATTTATATTACACAGTAGATTTATTTAATTAAAGCTACGATTTTATTTAGTGTTAGGAAACGTTTTACTTCGCAGCAGAAGTGCAAGAAAACCAAGAAACGGCCGTGTAAAGGTAAGCTCATAACCCTCTCCTCATGATCTTTAATTCCTGTGAAAGATCTCGTGATTTCTCGTATTTTATCACCTCCCTTACTCTAATTCAGCGCCTAGCATTATTTGTCGAATTATTGTTCATTTGTTTTAATTTAAATTAAATCTGAGACTTCTAGATTTTTATTTGTTGAATGCCTACGGGGGTTTGTACCGCCCCCATTTCTTTCGGAATGATGCCGAACCCAGATTGGGGACTAGGTTCTTAGATGTGCGGGTTTATTGATGGTTTGGTTAAGGCTATCGAGCAGTGAGGCAGTGGTCAGCTGTTTGGTGAGGTAGAGTAAACTATCGTATGACCATGATGTGGACCGTCGGGCGGACACTCCTAGTCACTGGCCGTTGACCGGTGCCAGGCACTGTTGGCTAGCTCTGGCAGTATGTGATTTATTGCATGATTAGATTAATTATATTACTATTCATGATTTGATATGCACATGGGTACGGGTTGCATGTTGGGATATTCATTTATTGAGTATGCTTGGACATGGACATTCTAGAGTGGTTAGGTTGCATCCAGCACGGGCATATGCATCGCGTGTGGTTTACTATGTGGGTGGAGCATGGCCTGATGCCTGAATGTATAGGTGCTAGTGTATCACGTTGATGCTCACTACGCCATTGCATTTCTATGTGCATTGCATGGCTACTGGTAGTTATTAGTTTTCGGACGGGATGATCGTTCCGAGGGAGCCTATGGCTCGGGTGTCGGGAGTACCGACACGGACACACAGGTGGTGGCAGTACCGACCCGGGATAGTGCGCACAGGCTGATGGAGATATTTATTGCCTTTTAGAGCAGCAGCAGGTTGGTATGGGACTTGAGTGCCGTGTGTCTTGTGTGGGCCCCAAAGACCGGTATGTGCTTTTATTATGCTATACTATTGTGTTATAGCGTCTCATGACTTGTGTGTACTTGGGGGTTGGTGTTCTGGGGGAAGTTTACTGGTTCTATGCAGCCTTCAGCCTTTCTTTTCTTATGCTTGCTGAGTCTCTCGACTCACTTTGTTTTTTCATCATTTCGGGTAGTGGCAACGTGAGTCAAGGGCAAGGGAGTTAACTTCTAGCGGTAGAGTTGGTATGGTGTACAGGCAGTCCCGTTAGTCCTTGTCAACTCTGATGTCTGAGTAGGATTTACTCTATTATTTTTACTGTGCCAGGTCATTCCTCGAGTCTCGTGTATGTTGGCACATGAGTCTGTTTTCATTTATTGATCTTGTGACTGCTGTGTTAGCGGTGTTCCCGTAGTGCATGCATGTGTTTAGCTTTGCTTTTGCTGCTCTCATTTTTGAGTATGCATGCTAGGATGGTTCTTGTCTCGTATTTCATTCTTTCTCATTCCGTAAGTGCTTCAGTTCGGGTAGTCCGGGTGGTTGAGATATCCGGGTGGGGGTGTTTACACTTGTCGTCAACCTTCACCGCACTGTTCCCATCATCGACTTTTGCCCCACCCAACACCTAGCCCCATTACACCTGATAGCCTAATAGTCACCCCCTCCACCCGTCGAATTGAAGCATTGAACGATTCGAACCCTAGGTCACCCGTCACTGACTAACCCTTACCTCGCCGTCATTGTCATAGGCAAATGCCTTCATCATCGGCTTCTTCCCCACCCAACACTTAGCCCCATGCACCTGATAGCTTGAGACCCAGCCCCCCTACCCGTTATCGAAGCATCGAACCTAGCCCTAGGTCACGGGCTAACCCTTACCTTGTCGTCATCGTCAAACCCAAACGCCTTCACCGTTAACTTCTCCCTTACCTAACACCCAGCCCCACTGCACCTAATAGCTCGAGATCCAACCCACCCCCACCCCATCGAACGCGACATCAAACCCTAAGCCATTTCACCCTCCCCATCTCACCCATCGTCAACGATCTGGTTGGTTTTAGTAACTTAATCATGAACGATTTTGCGGGTTTCGTCGTCAACGATTTGAGAAGGTAATATGATTTGATTTCGACAACTTACTTGCAGTGTGGTTTTGATTGTTTTTGTGAATTCGTTATTTTTGTTTTGTGATTTGGTTCATAGTATCATAAAGGCTTGAACATTCCATGTATCTACCTATTCTCTTATCTTTTTGAATAGTTGAAATGGTATAGGATTAATCAACAATGGAATAGAAATGGTTTGTTCTTTTTTTTTTTAAATTGCGGACCAAGTACCTGCCTAGTTATACTGTTAAATTTGCAGAATAAGCTTTTGCCACCTAAGATATTTCTTAGTTAATTTCATAGAATACGATAAGAGTCACTGGATCCTACTCTTTGAAGGTTGTTTTATTGTCAATTTTCTTGATCTCCTACCTATCTATCAATATTATTGTTTATTCCTTTGAAATGGTTTTGTTTCTTACAGAACTTGTCATCCAAAACTTGTGTAGAACTCTTCCATATTTATTCTTGGCTCATGTTCTCTCTTGTATTTGGGTCATCTGTGTGCTTCAACCTCTTTCATTGATGGCAACGATCAAGTGCAGTTTTCACTAAAAGAAAAATGTATTTTAGCGACGAAATTTAGTAACGGAATTATTCTGTCGCTAATTAGCGACGGATAGCGATAGAATTTTCGTCGTTAATTTTTTTAAATATTTTTTTAATTTAGCGATGGAATTAGCGACGAAAATCTCGTTAATAAAACTAAAAAATATTAAATAAAAAAAATTAAAATTTAGCGATGGGCACAATCCCGTCACTAAAAAATAAAATATATTAAATAAAAATTTAAAATTTAGTGACGGGTCAACCCGTCGCTAAAAAATAAAAAAATAAAAAAAATAAAATTTAGTGACGAGTCAACTTGTCGCTAAAAAATAAAAAAAATGAAATAAAAAAAATAAAAAATTTAGCGACAGGGCCAATCCTGTTTCTAAAAATAAAAAAATAAATAAAAATTAAAATTTAGATAAAAAGAATTTAAATAAAATTAAATAAAAAATAAAAAAAATTTAAAACTAGCGATGGGTGTACCCCGTCGCTAAAATATAAAAAAAATTAAAAAAAAAAATTAGCGACAGGGGATCTCTGTTGCTAAAAAATAAAAAATAATTAAATAACGAATTAAAATTTGACGATGGGACAACCTCGAAGCTAAAAAATAAAAAAAAATTAAATAAAAAAAATTAAAATTTAGCGACGAGTACACCCCGTCGCTAAAAAATGAAAAAAATTAAATAAAAACATAATTTTTCACTGCTAACATTAATATTAGAAAAAATTAAACTAATAATTTTTAAATATATGACAAATTAAAATTAAAATAAAAATATAATTTTTCATTGCTAATATAATAATTAATAAAATTTTATTTGAATTAATAACAAAATAAAATTAAAATTAAAATAAATATTCATTTCTCTTCACTAATATTAATATTAAAATGATTATCATTAAATAAGTTTGGGAAATCTTGGTGTATAAATATAATTCTGAAATATTTGAAAGAGAATACTATAAATATATTTTATATACATCAATAAACAAGGAGATTTCTAGATCGGCGTGAAACTTGGTCATGAAAGGTTGGGGGTTCGAATCTGGTAAAGAGCAAAGATAATAGCTGGGAATAATATCCCAGCGCTGCCACGTGGCGCACATGAGGGGAGGCCAAGGTCTGGCATGAGTTGAATTTTGAATTTTGGGGTTAAATTTAGCAACGAAATTAGTGATGGGGTCAATCCAGTCGTTAAAAAATAAAATAAAAAAATTAAAATTTAGTGACAGGCTCAAACTCGTCGCTAAAAAATAAAAAAAATAAAATAAAAATAATAAAATTTAGCGACGGGGTCAACCCCGTTGCTAAAAAATAAAAAAATTAAATAAAATTTAATAAAAAATTAAAATTTAGTGACGGGGTCAACCTGTTTCTAATTCCGTCGCTAAAAAATATTCGTCGCTAACCCCATCGCTAAATTTCAGTGATGCCCTTTTTAGCGATGGAAAGGTTCTCGTCACTAAATTCGTGG
Source organism: Diospyros lotus (assembly GCF_014633365.1). Taxonomy (NCBI): domain Eukaryota; kingdom Viridiplantae; phylum Streptophyta; class Magnoliopsida; order Ericales; family Ebenaceae; genus Diospyros; species Diospyros lotus. The sequence goes on from NC_068346.1 coordinate 34,999,474, forward strand.
TTAAAAAAATTTAGCGACGGATTTTGATGTTTTAGCGACGGAATTTTTTATCGCTAAAACGCTGATTTTTTGTAATGTTTGTTAGATATTCCTTATTGTCAATTAAAATGAAAAAAGGTACCTAACTTTTGTTAATCTTTTCTTGTTTCTCCTTATCTCGATAGATTTAGTTATATGTGAACTTGAACAAAACAAGTGCTGTTAGTTTGGAATTGGAAGGGGACCAAGGGGTGGTGATAGATTAATTGTTTCTCTTTGGTAGATGTGTGGTTAGTTTTAGCATAATTATATACTCATTTCTAGGTGTAGTTTGGTTAGTAGTCAATTAAATCAATTTTTGTTTATATTCGGTTCAGTTTTTGGGTTCTTCCAATTCGATTTTTGGTTCGATTAGTTTAAAATCCAAATCGATTAATTCGGTTCGATTTTTGGGCTGTTATTTCGGTTTGATTTTCAGTTCAGTCAGTTCAAAATCCAAACCAGTTAATTCCGTTTCGGTTATTTCGATTAGTGTATCAAGTCGATTCCGTTCGATTAGCTAAAATGGGGCGGTTCAGTTCGGTTATAATCGAATGCACACCCTACTTTTAGGGTCATAGATGCAAATCATAATTAAGAACAACTTTTGATGAAGAATATGCTTAAATTACCAATTAGTGGACAGAAATCTACTCCTAGTTAAGAACCCCTTTGCTCACAAAAGCTTCCCACATAAATTAAGGAAGAATGTGACCTTTTCTCGATTAATAAAATCGGAATGTTATTTAGATATTTCATCGTATAATATTTGTAACACCCCAATTCTCGGGAGCGTTAACGTAACGTAAGATTCCGGGGATAATTTTTTTTTTTCAAACAAAAATCCAACACAAAAACCATTCCCCGAAGATCCCGTTACACCTTCTCAGTATATCAACTATGAACCATTAATAAACCAAGACAGGTTCACCAACACAAATGTGGAAGCTAGATCGAAACCTCAACAGGTCATAACCAAAACCACTTTATTTATATATAAAGTTGCACCAACGTTTACATGACGTTTTCAAAAGTAAATAACATAACTGAAAAGACATAATGTAAACTATCCGCTAATCGCCGTCACTCCTCGACGATTCCTTTCCCTTTTGCACCGCTGCCTTCACCTGGAACGTTTGAATATTCCAGGGACAAAGTCCAAATTAGATGATGAATCATCTAAGTGAGAGTTCAAAACACATTTTTCATGAATAATGCAAGACATGAAATAAACCAATATACCCGGTAAGCCCTAGCTCAAGAGAATTCCCACGCGCTTAACCCTACCATGGGGAAAGAGCAATCTCTCTAAAAGCTATGCCACCACACCGACTCGACGACACGACGACGCGACGCGATTCTAGCTTAAATGGGGCTGCCAACGCATCTCACCAGAATACGTTCCCACCTTAAGCATCCAGGAACCACCATACAATCCCAACTCCAAAATTTCATATGGACCACCTAGTCGTCCTAGTGCAACTTCCCTGGCCAAACGGCCTGGCACGGAAATCAAGGCGGCTATCCTGACATGCACACCTAGCATCAGATACCCCTATTATTCCGTCACGCCCTTGGAGAATTACGGCTACACTATCCAGACAACATCCTAGGCTGACATTCCACATGAACAACACAGTATGGACCACCTAGTCGTCCTAGTGCAACTTCCCTGACCAAACGGTCTGGCACGGAAACCAAGGCGGCTATCCTGACATGCACACCAGCATCAGATACCCCTATTATTCCGTCACGCCCTTGGAGAATTATGGCTACACTATCCAGACAACATCCGAGGCTGACATTCCATACGTACACATAAAACTCAAGACAATGCAACAATTCACAATTCACAATTCAATGCATCGTATAAACAACATTTATAAAATGCAATGCACAGTTCAAAACGTTTAGGGACAAACCTCCCTCATAAATCCAACCGTCACCGGTTACCATTTTAATGCACAAAACCATTTTGCATGAAATCACCATATGTTCAGATAGAACAAGCACAATAAATCAAGTTTTGGAGGAAAACCACTCACAAGAAAGCCAAATTTTGGTAGCGAACAACTCACCTTGAACGAAACTCAGAACACCTCGAATCTTGTGCCCAACCTCAATTTTCGTGCAATTCCTCAAGTCTTTTAACCAAACCACCTCCTTACAGGTCCTCACGCGCTGCCTAAGTGCTCTACGCGTGTGATGCCTCGCGTATGCTTTAAAAACCCTCTATCCACTAAACCCGAAGCACTCTCGTCTAGCACAAATGTATCACAATTTCGAATGAGAGAATCCCTAGCTTGAGCCCCTATTTATATGTTTAGGAAACTTAGCCACCAAGAAATATATATTCTGCAATCATTTCAAATCTTTCAAAATCTTTTCCAATCATTCCAAATCTTCTAATATTTTCTATAATCATTCCAAATCTTTTGATATCTTTTGCAATCATTCCAAAATCTTCTAAGATTCTCTGCAATCATTATAAATCTTCTATAATCATTCCAAATCTTTTAATATCTTTTGTAATCATTCCAAAATCTTCTAAGATTCTCTGCAATCATTGTAAATCTTCTATAATCATTCCAAATCTTCTAATATCTTTTGTAATCATTCCAAAATCTTCTAAGATTCTCTGCAATCATTGTAAATCTTTTATAATCATTCCAAATCTTCTAATATCTTTTATATATTCATTCCAAAATCTTGTAAGATCTTCTGCAATCATTGCTATCCAAATCAAATCTTTTCTTATTCAATCAAATCTTATACAAATCTTATCCTTAAAGTCATCATGAGCCTTCATCTTATCTCTAACGTCATCATGAGACTTCATCCTTATCTCTAAAGTCATTTATGAAGCTTTTTTCCTGAATCTCCCAAATGCCCCTAGTAAAAAGATTTCAAGAATTACACTTTGGCCCGAACTTTTGAATAATTGCACTTAGACCCTTTTCAACATGGTCCCCGGGCTAATTTTTAATTGCATTTTAGTCCCTGAAAAATGGACTAATTGCGCTAATGCCCCTAATTTTTCGGTAAATTACACTTTTACCCCCAACCTCAAATATTACGATTTTGCCCCCGGCTCAAAAACTGAACTTCTCTTTAAAGACCTTTATAACCCTTTGAAATATCCCAAAACACTCTCTTTAAAATTCTGAAAAAATATCGTTTCGATCTCCCTCCGTCAATTTCGAAAAAACTGCACTTAGGCCCGAATCTTCGTTTTAGCTACAAACCCTTTTGTTTCTTCCAAAAACTACTGAAGGGTTACTCTATATGCCAAATATGAACTTCCTTGGGGTTCCATTGACTTCCCGGATGCCCCGTATGATAATTCGGTATTTCAGCCTAAATCACAATTGCCTTTTTTTAGCTGTACCGGGAGCCGTTCCCGATCCAACTTCTTTTGATGCCTAAAATCATAACTCGTATTACTTGTCGATACTATACCATTTTCCTTGGCTATCTAGGGTCCAGGGTACTCCCTCTGACTAATTCGATCGTCCAAAGTTGCGTTAGTGTACCCTATAGTCTTATTTTCCACAAAGTCCATTTATGCCCTTCATCAAATATTATTTATGACCTCAAATCATTCTTGGGTATTACAATATTTGTATAATAATGTGTTATAATTTATGTCACACTAATATAAATATACAAAATACCAATACTTAACATGTTATTTGAAAGGGGTAGTTATGCTTTTAGTCCTTAAATTTTGTATTTTATAATAAATTAGTTACAGGGCTTTAATTTTTGTCATTAGAGCTACTGCCTTTATTTTTGTTACAATTTAGTCCTTTTTTAATTTTTTGTCAAGATGATATACATTAATATGGATATCAAAATCACTTAATTGTGGATCTATGTTAATTTAACATTAAGTGATTTTTAGATTTATATTAATGTATATTATGTTACAATTTAAAAAAATAAAATGGGAATTAATTGGACAAAAACTAAAGTTTAATAGTTATGATAACAAAAATTAAAATATAATAATTAATTTATTACGGAATGTAAAGTTTAAGGAGTAGTAATATAAATTTACCTTATTTGAAAGTGAAGTTGAACCTTTCAAGAGTAGGGTAGATGGTCCATCACAGACGTTCGGAGTTTGGGTTACCGCAAGGTTCTCGTGTTTGTCCGCTTAGATAGAGGGCATCTTAGTCCATGGGTTTTAAAGAGGATGGGATGGTCCTAACTGAATGCTATGCATTGATCGGGGATCTCTCAAATTTTTCACGCTAAAAAAAATGAAGTTGAATGTAATCTTTAATTTTACCTTAATTACAATCTTAATAAAAAATTAATCGTTCATATATTTATATATGTGTGTGTAGATGAGCAATCCCTAGAGAATTTCAGGTCCATAATGAAACATATAGACCAGCCTAACATAGATGAACTTTTGATCTCTAGGATGCTTAATTAATCATTATGAAGCAAAGCATGCAAGCATATGAATTTAATTAAATTAATTAATTAATCTATGTGAGAGAATCCCAAAAGCTGCTACATGCCAACCTCTGGCTCTGATTTTAGGGTTTCTCAGAGAATCCCAAAAGCTGGACAGCTTGCATGCAATGTTGCTGGTGCGTAAAGAAGACAAGGCTTAGGCTTCCTTTCAGCTACATATAAATGAATATACAATTAATCATACAACTGTGTGATGTTTAGTTGCTTACTTAAGCTTGTGGAAGTGCAATAAAGAAGGATAAAGAGAAAGATTGCAAGAGGGGCAAAAGAAGCCCATCCATTGGTCAAGCGTCCAATCCTATGCCCCCAATGAGTGCCCTTTTCGAGTTTGCCAAAAATAAGTTCTAGTAAAACATTTGGGTCAAAAATCTAAATCGAATGGGTGCGAATTCCATTGTGTTTGCATGCACATAGTGACAACCCTCACTAACATAGGTTGTGTTCTCTTTATTCTTTATTTTTTAATTTTTAATTTTTAATTTAAAAATTAAAATTTATTTTTAATTTTTTATTTTAATAGTCTATTTTTAAAAAATTAAAAAAGCATTTTTTTATCATTTTAAAAAATTATTTCTCAAAACAAAAAATTAGAAAAAATGTTTTCTTTGAAATTTTGAAAATAATTTTTTAATAATATTTTATTCAATAAATTTGATTATTTAGTAAATTAGAAATATTTAATGTTAATATATTATTAAAAAAATATATATACATTTTAAAGTTAATGAATTTTGTAATATTTTTTCCCATTACAATAATAAAATATGAATAAATAAATAAATAAATGTGTTTTGAGTTTAGAGTTTATTTTGGATAAAAACATTCAAAACAATTTTTGGATGTTTTGAGTTTTTTTTATAATTTTTTTTATTTTCAAAAATATATTTTTAAAAATATTAAAGAGAACGCGTTATCATTATTTTAAAAGATTGAAAACTAAAAATGACTTAAAAATAATAAAGAGAACGTAATTTTAAATTTTTTACGTAAAGTAAATACGTATGTAAGGACATAATAGAATTTTTATCTCATGCAATCTAAATTTTTCATATTAAAAATCACAATCCTATCTCTCTCTAGATATATATATCTACATGTTCTTCACCTAACTCTAAACACTGAATAATATAGATATATATATATATCTATATGTTCTTCACCACTAAACTTTCTAGTCTTAAAAAGAGAAAAGAAATCTCGGTGAAATCTTAAATTATATTATAGTAATGTACGGCATATTATGAGTTAGGTAGGTTAACTAATTAATTTTGTAAAAACTAATTAAGAGCTTCCAAAGGCCCACTGGAGATTAAGTCCGATGGTTTAGTGAATATTGTACAGTAGCCCGCTGGAAGGAAATTGAAGTAGAAAAATACAGTAGCCCTATGAATGATTCCAATTATAGAGCTTGTCAAGTTGGGTCAATAATCCTGAAAGCAATGGTGCGCAACACAGGTGCTTTTTCCCAACATTTAAGGCCAATTTGATTTGATTAATTAGGGCCATAAGTACCGGTCAGGGCACTGTTAAAATCTCAAGATTCTCTAGACCCAACAAATGAATTTAAAAGGGCCGTCTCTCCAAGGCTCCATCTATAAATCCAAGCCAGCTTCATTGCCCATTGGCAACCCCAACTCAAAAACCTTACATATAATTAGTCGTTTGCTTGCCCATTGTGTATATATTATTATATATATGGCCGGAGGAAGCAGCAGCAGCCAGCATAAGAAGTCATCTACTTCATCATTTTCTAGCTTCATGAAGCTGTTCAAGCCCAAGAGGTCTTCTTACAGAGGAGAAGAAGCGTATTGGGACGAGTCGGTGAAGGCTTGCAAGGTGTGGCCTAGCGACGAAGACAGAGGCTGCTGGTGGGTGGCTGAGCCCGGCATCGACAGGAAAGCTTCGGCTTACATTGCCAAGTTCCGGGCTGCAGCATCTCAATGCGCAGATTGATCATATATGCTTAATTAATTCATGATTCATAATGACATGCCATGCTATCCCATATATGCATGAGATAATTTAATTAAATTAATTTCCTAGCTACTGATTAATTGCTTCCAATGTTGTAATGTGTTCTTACTGTATGATTCTTAATATTCTTCTTCTTCTTCTTCTTTTCTCTCTCCCCCCCTCTCTCTCTGAAATGTGATGATCAGTTACCAATAATTAATACGATCTTCTGTTTCGTTAAGATGGGTTCTATGTTTTCGCAGTGCATGTATGAAACCATGGAATTATAATTCACAGCTAGGGTATATAATAACATACTTGGATATGAATTATAATTCACAGCTAGGGTATATAATAACATACTTGGACATTCATATCGACACTTTTGATTATACTCATGTATTGATATGTCACAAAATATAATACATTAATGTATAAGTGTCTCTAAAAGTATCACAATAGAAAATCTAAATAACATTTCCTTGTTATATATATCTATATATATACACTTAGAAAGTTATTGCTCTGACTTTCTACCTTTAGGGTTTATGAGGATTATATCTTTTGGGGCATTTGTGGTTGGATTGCTTGGGATGTTTAGGCAATGGATTTTCTTTTCTTCTTGTGTCTTTTGTTCGGCTCTAGTTAGTTGGTTTGCTAGTTTTACAATTTGGTTTTATTGTGTGCTCTCCAAGACTCTTTGCTTGAGTTTCTCTTGGTATACTTGTTTTGATGGTTTTTGTAACATTTGAACTTGTTTTATGAATATGCCTCTTAGCCCCTTAATCATAATTAAGGGGACTAATCACAGTTGTACACGAAATGTAGTTTGGATTAAATTTTATTGAGACATAATATGAGAAGTAATTAAACATTGATTTAATAATCCAAGTCCTTATATCTTGTGTTCCAATGCTAAGACAATTTAATGAAACTAAACTTTTCAACAAGAGAATATTCTAAATATGAAATTAAGAAAAAAACTATATTCTATTGTTTTTTTTCCTTTTCCCTTGAAGTATTCAAATTAACTATTACACGTTTGAATGTACTGATTTAGGTGATGAACCACCTAGTAATATCTGAAAGATGATTTTTCATGTACGTGACTAAATACATGATATGTATAAACTTCTTACACCCATTTATAATAAACATGGTGGTAATAATTATTTATTACTTATCAATCAAACCTATACCAATCACCCAATGTACCCTGTTAATTTATCCAGCCATATTGGGAAATAATATGACTACATATGCATGCTTATCATTAAAAATATATTTTAATACAATACGCATAAAATTCACATTTATTTGTATTTCTTTTTTAAGCAAAAGAGATATGAATAGATAGAAATAAAACATATGTATAGAACACAAATCAAGGCATACCCCAGTTTACACGATCACGCAAGTGAAGCACACACTCAAGATCAAAACAAGATTGTAACTAAAAACATAGTAAAAGCAACAACAGAGCTACATAAAATGGAAAGTAATGAACAACTCTAGATCCAAAGGCGCTCTGACTCATGTCTTCTAGATGAACGTGAAGACCAGGGAGAAGCTGCGAACCAAAAGGCAAGCATGGAAGAGCGACGTCGCTGGAAATGTGTACAAAGTGACAAACTAAGACCAGAGGAATGAACTAGTAAGTGTCACTAAGTGACCCCGCGACACATACTGGAAGAATGACTCAGGGCCACAACCATTAAAACATAGCCCAACTCAAGAGTTACTGTTTTACTATGGAGACATACAGGGGTTTTGCTCGCTCCAAGTTACTAAATATGTCGATGTGTCGTTTGATTATGGAAACGCACAGGGGGTCTGCCCGCTCCAAGTTACTAAGTAGACGACGAGCAGGGCAAAAACAAAAGGTTGGCATACCAGAGTCTCTTAACTCTAGGGACCTCACTGACATACCCCAACGATCCAACACCATCAAGTCATATCCGGCAGTAGGGCCATCCACCATTTAACTATGGAGACGCACAAAGGTTCTACCCGCTCCAAGTTACTAAGTAAAATTGTTTACCTAAGCCAGGAGTGTTGGTTAGCAGGGAGTCGCCAAAAATACTACAGTGCACGGCTCTGTAGAGTATGGGGAAAGGGGATGGTGACCAACCGTGCCCACACGACACACTGTACTTGATGTGCGAGCTAGTCCGCATACCGCTCGGAACCTCGCCAGCACCGGTTGTTGCGCTCACACCACAAAAAATATACCATCACCTGGAAGACTAAACGATTAATTATCAACATGCCAAGAATTTTTACCTTTCCATTGAGCCGGACTCCAGTATCCCATTGACGCCAGGGCAATGCAAATTTCTTCGAATGTAGAAAAAATGACACCATTTGCATAGAATAGGAACATTCAAAGAATAGATGGCTGTGTTTTTCAAAATTTGCCCTGCAAAGAAAATATCTATTGGGAAATGGAAGAAACAAGTTAACGCGATCAAGAGTATATAATCGTTTCCTAACTGCTAACTATAGAATAAATGAATGCGCAGGGACTCCATACCCAAACCGAACAAACTGATGCCATGGGACTCAGTCCCCTTGTTCTAACAAACCATGTAATACCGACCTAACGATTAGTGGTTAATTTTGTAAAATTTTGTTATAATTATAATCCCCGTTTTGATTTTAAATTAGTTTAATTGAATAGTTATGTGTAATATATATATATAATATAATATATTATAATAAACATATAAATATAATATATATTATAACATAATACATATACTCAATGGAGTGCATGTATGGAGCATTTATATAATATATAAGTATATAATATACCATATAATATATCATATAAATATATACATAATATATAATTTAATAACACTTAATTGTTTGCTTGTAGGCATGAAGAAAATGGGTTTGGAGACTCAAATTGGATTGAAGAATGAAGAATTAAAGCCTATGAAGAATTAAAGCACATGAAGAATTAAAGTCCATGAAGAATTAAAAGCCCATGAAGAATTAAGGCCTAACTTGAGCAACCCATGGAAGATATCATTTGGAGAAGGCCCAAGTATTATTTTTAATCCTAATGAAGATAAAAAACCTAATTGTAGAAATTTATTTTTAAAGATTTGTTTTGTGAGTACTTTATTAGGTGTGTTTTTTAGCTAAAATCTATTTAACTATTAGGTGTGTATTATAGCTAAAATCCATTTAACTTTATGAATGCTTTATTAGGTGTGTATTTTAGCTAAAATCTATTTAATATTAGGTGAGTATTATAGCTAAAATTCATTTAACTTTAAGTGTGTGAGTGCCCATTAGATATAATTATTTAGTTAAATAATTGAAATTGTGTTGGTTGTATTGCATCTTGTGAGCTATAAATAGCTCACTTGATTGCATTTGTAAGGGAGATTATTATTCTTGAATCAAAGTTTAGTTGTTTCCTTAGAATTATCTCTTTGAGAATTGTTTTTGTTCTCTCTTATTTTCTCTATTATTTTCTCTTGTGATCTTACTTCCTTTATTTTTTCTTTCCAATTCTTATGTTCTTTATTGTTACTTTATTATCCACTACCTAAATGGCCGGTTAATTTATGCTATTTTAATTCTTGTAATTTTAATTCATGTTATTTAATTATCTACCGCCTAAATGGCCGGTTCGTTTATGCTATTTTAATTCTTGTCATTTAAATTCTGTTATTTTAATTACGCCATTTAAATTTCTGTCAATTAACTTTTAAATGGAGATGAGTAGCTAAATCCAATCTTGGGTTAAGGCAAGGACAATGTCCAACGCCAATGATTCCTAAAGAAAGCTGCGCTTTAAATGAGTGATATTAATTTAATTTTCAATACGAGTGTGTATTAATTATTGAAAAATCACTAGGTTTGGATTGGAGTGTAAGTCTAACTTAGAACTTGCATGCCATGTATGAGAGTTATTAGAACTAGAAACGCTATCATACCCAAACCTGGATGATTAATTTAGTTAGTTTGTGTATTAATTGTAATTAAATTTATAGTAGATTTTTAAATTAGAATCCCGCATATGATGTATGGGGATTGCTTAAACTAGAACTATCATCATCTCTAATTGCATTTAATAACAAACCCTCATATCTGAAATTAAATTAATGTTGCTAATCTTTTTTCTTAAAATTTGGGAATCAACGGGTTGATGCTAAAATTATCTTAACCCAAGTACTATCCAATTTCATATTCTCACATTCAGTATTTATTTCAATTTTTGTCTTGCTTTATTTCCTAGTATATGTTGTTTAAAAAACCATAAAAAAAAAACCTTGTTGCCAATTCGTCTAAATGCGTATGCGTGTGTGTGACATTATTTTTATTTTGTCATAAATAAATCTCTCAATGGAAGACCTAAACTCATCAAAAAAATATAAATTTAAATTTGGACTACAACTGCACTCGTACACTGATGAGTATAAACCTCTTACCAAAATAAAGGAAAAAATATAAAATTTTTATTGTGTTTTGTTTTGTGTTTTAATTGTAGAGTGAGAGTGCGACCACCTAACAGAGAAGGTACCATCTGGGGTCGGGATCCAAACTAGCACATCACTACTCCCAACCCTAGGGGGCCCGACATTCGGTGCTAGATAAGCCCTAGAGATGGATATATGTCTAGTTTTACGGCCATTCCCACTACAAGAATTTCAGATTTTAGCGACGGAATATTTCCGTCGCTAAATCAATTTAGCGACGGATTAGCAACGGACTTTTTCTGTCGTTGAAGCAATCGTCGCTATATTTTTTTGCGATGGATCCGTTGCCAATTTAGCGACGGATCAGCGATGAAAAATTTTCCATCACTAAATGTATTTTTTTTTAAATTTAGCGGCGAAAATTTTCGTCGCTATTTTTTTAAAAAAATTATAAAAAAATTAAAATTTATTTTAGCGACATAATATTTTGTCGCTATTTTTAAAATTTTTTTATAAAATATATTTTTTATTTTTAAAATATAAAATTAAAAATAAAAAAAAATTTTAGGGACAGAATATATTTCGTCGCTAAAGCATATTTATAAATAAAAAATAATAATAATAATTAAAAAATAAAAAAAATTTACACTACAATCATGAAAAAACATAAAATTATTAAAAAAGAAGATAATTAATTAATACTTAAATATTTAAACTTTAAATATAATCAAAAACAAAATAAAATTAGAATCCTAACAAACATTTCTAATAATTTATTGAAAACAAATAAAATATATAAATAAATAAAATAACAAAAAAAAAAAAAGAAAGAAGCATAAGAAATATATGAACAGCAAACAACATAATAAATAAATTTTTAATGAAATAACATAAACAGAAACATATAAAAGAAATAAAAGAACATTTCTTTCACTGAAAAAACATATAAAAGAAATAAATAATTTCTTTCTTTTTTGCTTGGAAAGAAAGCAAAATAAAAAAAATTTAAACAGAAAAAAATAAACTAATACTTAAAACACTTCAAATTTACTTAAATTTAACATGAGCTGCAAACAAATTTTAACAATAAAAAGTAAAATAAATATCCAAAAAATAAAAAAAATAATTTAACCTTAGCGAGGGCGAGGGACTGCAAGCGAGAGATGTGGGCTAGGGCGAGGGGCAGCGAGTGAGGGTGAGCCGCGAGCGAGGGCGACAGAGTTATTTTTTTATAGTATAACTATTAAGGGGGAAAACCATTACATATCTTCGTTCGAAAATCATTTTGAACTTATCCTGATACTCTGTTATCCTGATCAACACATGTCACTTCTCTAGTTATATATTATGAATGACTTAATTGTTCATTTAATTGTGTTACAATGTCTATATATTAGATAGTGACATATGATATTATTATAAGTATAAGACACAATATCATCCATATATTATGATTTTTAAACTTTTTAGTTTAGCGAAAAATTCTCTTATTTATAAAAAAAAGAGATTGACAAATAGCTCCTAGACTACTTTTTATATAATGTATTCCCTCAATATTGTTTCATTTTTATGATTTCTAAAATTTAAAACAAAGAAAATTTCAATAATATTATGATTTTTAAACTTTTTATTTATTTTTCAAATGTAGTGTTTGTTTACATTTTGTACACATTTAATAAATATTACAAATAATTAATTATTATACATTTAATATATTTTTTATTTTACACACATGAAATATATTAATTGATATAGTTAGAATTTAGCAATATTATGAAAATTTTATAAATTAATTTTTTTATATTCATCTCATGTTTAAATGTATTTTTAATTTTTTATAATATTTAAATATTTATAAATTAATTAAATAAAAAAATAAAAAATTAAAGTAACAAATTTGGATGATCCGTCGCTAACTTTAATTTTTTAATTTGTTTGTTATTTAAATTAATTTTAATTTTAAATTTTTTAGTATAAAATTTAGCGATGAAAATCTATTTCCGTCACTAAATTTTAATAATAAAAAATAAAAAATTTATTTTAATTATTTAAATTAATATTAAAATTAATTTTTTATTTTTAAATTTTGCGACGAAATTTATTTTCTGTCGCTAAAATTAGTGACAGAAATAAATTCCGTTGCTATATAAATTTTTTTGTTTTTTTATTATAATTATTTTTTTTATTCTAAAATTAGCGACGGATTATTTTTTTCGTCGCTAAAAATTAAATTTTTTTATTGTTTTAGCGACGAAATTTTTTTCGTCACTAAAATCCGTTGCTAATTCTCTAAATTTTGTTTTTGCAATCCATCGCAATTCCATTGCTATTTCGTCGCAAAATAGCAACGGAAATGTCAGTCGGTAAATCTCGTTTTTCTTGTCATCACCTACCATCCACAATGATGTCTGAAACAAAAGCCATAATCGGGATATCGAGCCGACAAGGAAGCTGACAGGAGAAATTATCGATAAAGATCTCAAGGGGTGCCACTTATCGTACAATAGAAAAACACGACTATTGTCCCCCCTCCTTCCACCAAAACTTATCTCTTACCACACGCAGTATGTATAAATTTCAATGGTGTAGTGTAATTTAGGCTAATTAAATAATGTTGTTAATAATTAAATGTAGTTGTAAGGTACGGCTGGCACAATTCAAACGAAATAGGAGGTCATATACATAGTAAATAGAAATGAGTAGATTCATATTCAACAATCCAAAACCTTACACAGTGGAGGTGTCAACTCACATACTTTGAAACTTCAGGAAAATCCCACACGACTCCCCTTTCGTTCTCCAGTTTAGGCTTTTTCAAAGATATGATCCCCCTTCGATGCAACCAAGGTGCTATCGACCGCTGTTGAAAGTCACCTTGTTTCATTCGTAAATTGTCGCGAACCATTATCACCGTTCGTTGTCGGAAAAAGCTAGAAATGCCAAAATGGCTATTGTTCCTTTATCTTTTTCGATGACCCAATTCGCTTGACTGGTTCGGTGATTGAAAATTTCAATTTTCTGTAATTTTTTTCGTTTCTTTCTCACCATTTAATTTCTCACTTGTGCTTTAAGATTGAAAAAGAGAAACCCAAACGTGCCATAACTTTAGCGATTATTACTCGCCACCTGATACCCCCATCGTTAATGTCGACCACCTCTTAAAACAATATTATGTCGTCATTTCAAAGATGTACCATATTGTGTTTGACTATGGCAACGTGCAGGTGGGGTTTGCTGAAGCTGCCTAGCGATCATCTATCTGCCTTGAAACTTTTGCAGCCATGGTGCATGCTCAAGTCAATGGCTAGTTTGATAATGATTCCTCATGTTCATGTTCATCCTTGTGTGAATTTGATGTTGAGTTCACTCTGTATGTATGTATCTACTGTGTTGTCCATTCAATCAAATCTAAATACAAGTTGTTTCTGTCTCTAACAATTCAGACAGTAGAAATGAAATTACTTTCATCTTTAACGAGGTTGTGGATAGTTGGCTCGATAACTCCACCAACTAATTAAACTAAACCAGAGTGTAAAATCGAATCGAATCAACTGATTAACCCAAAAAATAGAACTATCCAATAATCAAAAAAATCGAATCCAAACTATATAAACAGAACCGAACCGATTAAACCGAAGAAACGGAAATTTTTTTGAAGAAAATAGAACTAACCGATAGAAAACATACAAAATCAAAGAAAATGACGTTATTATATAAATATCAAAATAATATCGTTTTAAAGTTTGGTCAGTTCAATTAATTTAGTTATTCTAACCGAAAAATCAAATAGAAAACTGAACCTTTGAAAAAAATTAACCGAACCAAACTAATGTAAGAAAAAATTGAACTGAACCGACCATTTGGGCAGAGCGAACTTTTCCTTTCCCTTAATCATGGAAAAGAAATACGTTTTTAATATTATAAAAAGTCTCATAACGTTTTTAAAATTACAAAAATGACACAAAAATATTGTTTAGGTATTTTTAATGTTTCGGGATAAGAAAGATTGATGTCTCTAAAAATATCTACCGGATAAGTTAATGTAATGCTTCCTATAAAAAAGAAATTGTTTATATATCATAAGCATATGTCTAAGGCTATAAATAACTTGTTATGAGCTAATAAAATATGAAGATTAGGACGGAATCATTTGTGAGGTCTTGAAGGTATGCTTTTAGGTACACGGATGCAAATCATAATTAAGAACAACTTTTGATGAAGAATATGCTTAAATTACCAATTAATGGACACAAAGCTACTCCTAGTTAAGAACCCCTTTGTTCAAAACCTTCCCACATAAATTAAGGAAGAATGTGACCTTTTCTCGATTAATAAAATCGGAATATTATTTAGATATTAATTTCTAATGTGTTATAATTTATGCCACATTAATATAAATATACAAAATATCAATACCTAACATGGTATTTCACAGGGGTAAATTATGCTTTTAGTTCTTAAATTTTGTATGTTATAATAAATTAGTTACCGTTCTTTAATTTTTGTCATTAGAGCTACTACCTTAATTTTTGTTACAATTTAGTCTATCTTTTAATTTTTTGTAAAAATTCTGTTAATGAAAATTAAGTTGATATACATTAATATGAATATCAATATCACTTAATTGTTTTAGATTTATATTAATGTATATTATGTTAAAATTTAATAAAATATTAAAAGAGGAACTAATTGGACAAAAACTAAAGTTTAATGGTTATGGTAATAAAAATTAAAATATAATAATTAATTTATCATGGAATGTAAAGTTTAAGGAGTAGTAATATAAATTTACCTTGTTTGAAAGTGAACTTGAACCTTGCAGGGGGAGCGCAAATGGCCCATTACACATACTCGAGGTTTGGGTTACTATAAGGTTGTGTGATCAAATCTGTTTTTATGCGACTGTTGATAATTTACTTCTATTTGAGGGGTTAGGCTTGAAGTTTCTGCTCGCAACTCATTTGTTTGTTCACTCAGGTGGAGAGCGTGTTAGGCCATGGGTTTTAGAGAGGATGAGATGGTCCCAGCTAAAAGCTATGTGTTGATGGGAGATCTCTCGTGTTTTCCACGCTAAAGAAAATGAAGTTGAATAGGATATTTAATTTTAGCTTAATTACAATCTTAATAAAAAATTAATTGATCATATATATATGTGTGTGTAGATGAGCAATCCCTAGAGAATTTCAGGTCCATATTGAAACATATAGACCAGCCTAACATACATGAACTTTTGATCTCTAGGATGCTTAATTAATCATTATGAAGCAAACCATATGAATTTAATTTAATTAATTAATTAATCTATGTGAATACAGCAAGAATACACCAAGCCATAGCTAAAGACTTAAGCCAGAAGCTGCTACATGCCAACCTTGGGTCTGATTTTTGGGTTTCTGAGAGAATCCCAAAAGCTGGACAGCTTGCATGCAATGTCGCTGGTGCGTAAAGAAGACAAGGTTTAGGCTTCCTTTCAGCTACCTATAAAGGAAGATACAATTAATCATACAACTGTGTGATGTTTAGTTGCTTACTTTAGCTTGTGGAAGTACAATAAAGAAGGATAAAGAAAAAGATTGCAAGAGGGGCAAAAGAAGCTCATCCATTGGTCAAGCGTCCAATCCTATGCCCCCATTGAGTGCCCTTTTCGAGTATGCCAAAAATAAGTTTTAGTCATAAATTTGGGTCAAAAATCTAAATCGAGTGAGTGAGAGTTCCATTGTGTTTGTATACACATGGGTGACAACCCTCGCTAACTTAGGTTTTTGACGCAAAGTGAATGCGTATGTAAGGACATAATAGAATTTTTATCTCATGCGATCTAAATTTTTTAGATTAAAAATCACAGTCCTATCTCTCTCTCTAGATATTTATATATATCTATATCTTCTTCACCTAACTCTAAACTCTGAATAATATTGAACGTAACCCATTTCTAGTCTTTAAAAAGGAAAAGAAATCTCAATGAAATCTTAAATTATATTATAGTAGTGTACGGCATATTATGAGTTAGGTAGGTTAATTAATTAATTTTGTAAAAACTAATTAAGAGCTTCCAAAGACCCACTGGAGATTAAGTCCGATGGTTCAGTGAATATTGTACAGTAGCCCGCTGGAAGGAAATTGAAGTAGAAAAATACAGTAGCCCTATGAATGATTCCAATTATAGAGCTTGTCAAGTTGGGTCAATAATCCTGAAAGCAATGGTGCGCAACATAGGTGCTTTTTCCCAACATTTAAGGCCAATTTGATTTGATTAATTAGGGCCATAAGTACCGGTCAGGGCACTGTTAAAATCTCAAGATTCTCTAGACCCAACAAATGAATTTAAAAGGGCCGTCCCTCCAAGGCTCCATCTATAAATCCAAGCCAGCTTCATTGCCCATTGGCAACCCAAACTCAAAAACCTTACATATAATTAGTCGTTTGCTTGCCCATTGTGTATATATTATTATATATATGGCCGGAGGAAGCAGCAGCAGCAGCCAGCATAAGAAGTCATCTACTTCATCATTTTCTAGCTTCCTGAAGCTGTTCAAGCCCAAGAGGTCTTCTTACAGAGGAGAAGAAGCGTATTGGGACGAGTCGGTGAAGGCTTGCAAGGTGTGGCCTAGCGACGAAGACACAGGCTACTGGAGGGTGGCTGAGCCCGGCATCGACAGGAAAGCTTCGGCTTACATTGCCAAGTTCCGGGCTGCAGCATCTCAATGCGCAGATTGATCATATATGCTTAATTAATTCATAATTCATAATGACATGCCATGCTATCCCATATATGCATGAGATTAATTAATTAAATTAATTTCCTAGCTATTGATTAATTGCTTCCAATGTTGTAATGTGTTCTTACTGTATGATTCTTAATATTCTTCTTCTTCTTCTTCTTTTCTCTCTCCCCCCCCCCCCCCCCCCCCCCCCCCTGTCTCACTGAAATACCAAAATACCAATAATTAATACGATCTTCTGTTTCGTTAAGATGGGTTCTATGTTTTCGCAGTGCGTGTATGAAACCAGGGAATTATATTTCACAGCTAGGGTATATAATAACATACTTGGACATTGATATCGACACTACTTTTGATTGTACTCATGTATTGATATGTCACAAAATATAACACATTAATGTATAAGTGTGACTAAAAGTATCACAATAGAAAATCTAAATAACATTTCCTTCTTTATATATATATATATATATATACACTTAGAAAGTTATTGCTCTTACTTTCTCCCTTTAGGGTTTATGAGGATTATATCTTTTGGGACATTTGTGGTTGGATTGCTTGGGATGTTTAGGCAATGGATTTTCTTTTCTTCGGCTCTAGTTCGTTCGTTTGCTAGTTTGACAATTTGGTTTTGTTTGTGCTCTTCAAGACTCCTAGCTTGAGTTTCTCTTGGCATACTTGTTTTGATGGGTTTTGTAATCTTTGAACTGGTTTTATGAACATGCCTCTTGACCCCTTGACGATAATTAAGGGGAATAATCATAGTTCTATACAAAATGCAGTCTAGATTAAACTTTATTGAGACATAATATCAAAAGTAATTAAACATTGATTAATTTAATAATCCAAATCCTTACATCTTGTGTTCCAATGCTAGGACAATTTAACGAAACTAAACTTTTCAAAAAGAGAATATTTTAAATATAAAATTAAGAAAAAATTATATTTTGTTGTTCATTTTTTCTTTTCCGCTTAAGTATAACACGTATGAATATGCTAATTTAGGTGATGAACCACGTGATGAAATGTCAAAGATGATTTTTCATGCACATGATCAAATACATGATATGTATAAATTTTTTACACCTATTTATAACAAATAGGGTGGCAATAATTATTTATTACTCATCAATCAAACCTATACCAATTACCCAATGTACCCTTGTTAATTCATCTATTGGGTAATAATATGACTACATATGCATGCTTATCATTAAGAATATATTTTAATACAATAGGCATAAACTTCACATTTATGTATAAATTTCAATGGTGTAGTGTAATTTAGGCTAATTAAATAGTGTCGTTCATAACTAAATGTAAATTGTAACGTACAACTGGCATAATTCAAACTATTGCAAAAAATCTCTACAAAACAGTAGGGTGAGTGCAAAAACAACGAACTAGATTTAATCAAAAGTAAAGAACAATACACAAAGTACCGATAACAGCAACAAGAAGATGAAAACAAAGTAAAAACTTTCTGTTTAAATAACGTTCAAGGCTCAGATCTGTGAGTCCGTTCACCACTTTGGTAATGCCAATGAATAGGAACCACAAACCACAACAAAATCCTCAAATCGAAAGCCCAGAAAGCCCCAACACCTCTTGGTCTAACACAAACGAAGACCTCTCTCACCCAATCGATCAAAGCCACACATAGTAGGTTACCACAAAAGGTAGATTGGTCACAAAGACAGAAGGTAAAAAACACAAAGCGAAGAGAAAAGCTTACCGAGAATGGATGATCGAGACCCCCTAAATAGGGGATGCGCATCAACAACAAATCGGCCAAGATCAACAAGGAATGATGCAGCCTCTCAACATGGAAGGAGGCATCGGACCGAGATGGAAACGAAGCCATGGGGATCAGCCACAAAGAAAATCACGTAGGAAGCAATCGACCAAGCAAGGAAACGAGAGAGAGAGAGAGGGGTTAGGGTTCGTGTAATACCCGAGAAATTATTAAGGGTATAAATGGTATTTAATGAAGGGTATAATTGGAATTTGTGAAAAAATGAGACTTTAGGGTACACTAATGCAACTTTGAACGATTGAATTAGTCGGAGGGAGTACCCCGGACCCTAGACGATCAGGGAAAATGGTATAGTATCGACGAGTGATTTAATTTATGATTTTTAGTGATGAAAGAAATTGAATCGGGAACAGTTTTCGGTACAACTGTGGATCAGGCTAAAAAATCGAATTGTCGTAGGAGACTTCCGGAAAGTCAACAGAACCCTAAGGGAACTCCGATTTTGCATTAGGATAAACCCTGAAATGGTTTTGTGAATCAAGAGTCCCGTGAGGGCTCGGAGGAAAAACTGTCTTTTATCGAGTAATTTAGAGTTATTAATTTTGAAAATTTGGTATTTTAATTTAAATAAAATTAATATTTGAGAATATAATTATAATGGCAATGCATAAAGTGGGATTAATAATTTAATTGAGAAATTTATAATGATTTTAATAAATTATATATTATACATAATATATTATAAAAGTTATATATATATATATGTGAGTGAGTCTGTGGGTGTGTGCGTGGTGGGCAAGAATCTACCATAAATATATATATACATATATATAATATACAAGGGAATGGGTAAAGACCAAGTTACAGAATATAATATATCTATTTATGTGTGTGAAGTGTATGTGAAGTGTGCGTGAATGCCAAGCTCCAAGAAAGATATAATATGTATATAATGTAATTATTATCTGTATAGATAAGAATGGGGAAAGTCTGCCGTGAAGGCCAAGGAGCTCTATGGCTAAGATGATGCAATTATAAAATGGATATATGAGTGATAGGATAGGAAGTATTATATATAATATTAATATATATGCTTGGAGGCCAAGCACAAGTTGAGTATAAATAGGCATTGGGTCCAAGGAGATGAAGGCGCAGGGAAGAGAAGAATAAGAAAAAGAAAGGAAATAAAAGGAGAAAAATAGTAGAAAGTTTTTAGAAAATTTTAGAAATTTATTTGAAGTTCGAGGCTCAGAATTTAGTATTTAAAAGCTTGACACCAGAGCTGAGGTTGGACGAATTTTGAGGCATTCTGAATTATATTCAAGGTGAGTGTTCTACCTAAAAACTTAGTTTTAAGTGATGAGTGTTCACTCTCAAAATTTGATTTATTATACTTGTTTTATCTAAACATGTGTGTGATTTCATGCAAAATGGTTTTATGCATTGAAATGGTAACCGGTGACGGTTGGTTTTTATGAGGGAGGTTCATCCCTAAACGTTTTGAATTGGTGCATTGCATTTTATAAAATATTGTTTATATGATGCATTGAATTGTGAAATATGGCATTGTCTTGAGTTTTGTGTGTACGTATGGAATGTCAATCTCGGATGTTGTCTGGATAGTGTAGGCATAATTCTCCAAGGGCGTGACGGAATAATAGGGGTATCTGATGCTGGTGTGCATGTCAGGATAGCCGCCTTGGTTTTCATGCCAGACCGTTTGGTCAGGGAAGTTGCACTAGGACGATTAGGTGGTCCATATAGTGTTGTTCATGTGGGATGTCAGTTTAGGATGTTGTCTGGATAGTGTAGCCGTAATTCTCCAAGGGCGTGACGAAATAATAGGGGTATCTAATGCTGGTGTGTATGTCAGGATAGTCGTCTTGGTTTCCGTGCCAGGCCGTTTGGCCAGGGAAGTTGCACTAGGATGATTAGGTGGTCCATGTGAAATTTTGGAGTTGGGATTGTATGGTGGTTCCTGGATGCTTAAGGTGGGAACGTAATCTGGTGAGATGCATTAGCAGCCCCATTTAAGCTAGAATCGCATCGTGTCGTTGCGTCGTTGAGTCGGTATGGTGGCATAGCTTTTAGAGAGATTGCTATTTTCCCGTGGTAGGGTTAAGCGTGTGGGATTCTCTTGGGCTAGGGCTTACCGAGTGTATTGGTTTATTTCATGTCTTGCATTCATTCATGAAAAATGTGATTTTGAACTCTCACTTAGATGATTCAGCATCTAATTTGGACTATGTCTCTGAAATATTCAAACGTTCTAGGTGAAGGCAGCGGTGCGAAAGGAAAGAGAATTACCGAGGAGTGACGATGATTAGTTGATAGATTGTAATATGTCGCTTTCAATAAAGTGGTTTCAGTTATGACTTGTTAAGGTTTCGATCTAGCTTCCGTATTTGTGTTGGTGAACCTGTCTTAGTTTATTGATGGTTCATAGTTGATATACTGAGAAGGTGTAACGGGATCTTCGGGGAATGGTGTTTGTGTTGGGTTTCTGTTGTTTATTTGGAAAAAAATTTATATTCTCGAAATCTTATGTTACGTAACGCTCTCCCGGGAATTGGGGTGTTACAGTTCGGCTGAGAAAAGAAACACCAAGAGAATAGGCCGCATAAGGGCCTTTTATATGTGAGCTTAGGGCTTAGGAGATAATGGGCTTTTGGGCTCAGAATAGTAGGCTTCCCCCCACTTGAGCAAATAGGCTAAGGCCCATTTCTCCTCTAAAGTGGGAATAGGGCTTGTGGCCTGGCTTCTAAAATGGGCTACCTAAAAGTGGTGACGAACTTGGGTTTTACAATCTCGGGCCGAAACCTATGAAGATAGAACCCACCCGAAAAATCATCACAGCCTTGGGCCTCATTAGGAAACACAAAACCAACAATCTCCACCTTGATTCCTAATGAGGCCAGCGCACATAGGTAACATGCAACAAATGCATAACATAGCAACAAATGCACAATTTAAGCAACACATGCATGTATTAGCAACAAATGCCTAATCATGCAACAAAAGCCTAATCATCCACACATGAAATAAACATGCAACAAATGCATAAACATGCAACAAATGCATAAGATAGGCAACAAATGCTTAGACAGGCAACAAATGCTTACAAGCAACAAATGCTTAAACATGCAACAAATGCATGAACTTGTATATTATCCACATAGGAAATGCAACAAAAATGCATAAATATGAGCAGCTCTCCATCCTACATAGGTTTGGATCTCATTAATCCTCCCACTTAGAGTAATATATGACTCTCCACCTCGCTCAAGGTGGTGGGAATAAGGATACTCAACCCTTCCCTAAGATGAAACGACGGACACATAGTCCTCGCCTACTAATTTTGCACTAGAATCTAGAAGCATGTATACCTTACTAGGGTCACTACATTGGCTTCTTCATTTTGTTTGTCTTTCTTGGCATAACAATCCTTAATGAAATGTCCTATTTTCCAACAACCATAACACTTCTTACCCTTCCCTTGATTTTTGGATTTTGACCTACTATTCCTTTTCTTGCTACCTTCCTCTTGATTCTTAGTTCTACCTCTTATCATGTGGACCCACTACAACAAAAATGATTTGTTGAGACATATTTTTTATGGCATTTTTTAGAAAGTGTTCTCTAAAATACCATGTATTTTAAGGCATAATTTAAAAAAGTGCTCCAATACAATAACTTTAATGAGGCACAACAATTAAGTGCCCTATAAAATATCATTTTAAGGCACAATTTAAAGAAGCGCCCCAATAAAATAACTCTAATGAGACACGACAATGAAATGCCCTAATAGACAAATATAAGTGTCTTAATAGAGATAAATCTAATATGGCAGAATTTTTGAAATGACTCATTAAAATAATTCTAACAAGACACTCTAATAAAGTGCCCTAATAGACAAATCTTAAGTGCCCCAATAGAATAATTCTAATGAAACTTAGATATACTATAAAATAAACATAGGCACATATATTAATAAGATAATGTGTAGATTAGGTGGTCACGCATGTGCAAGAAGAAGGAAAAGTTCAGAATTCGAGCTGAGAGAGAAGTAAGTTAGAGTTAAGAGATGGCCTTGTGGGGGATATGAAAAATAAATTTATAGTGATTTTTTAGGCATTTTTAAGTGTCACAACAAACTTAAATTTATAGTTATTTTTAAGGCATTTGTAAGTGCCTCAATATGTTTTTGGGGCACAGTTACATGAGGCATTATTATTAATGCCCTAATAGTTAAAATGCCCCAATAAACTATCTATTAAGACATTTTTAAATGTCTCTTAATCCAAAATTTGTTGTAGCCTCACCATATTTTCTCTCACTCCTTAATTCCAATTTCTTACTTTTAAGAGAATCTATGACAATTTCAGGTGTTAACATGTCCTTACCATACTTAATGGCATTTTTAATTTCTTTATAAGTATTAGGAATGGCATTTAACAAAATAATTGCGTTATATTCCTCCGACACTGTTTCATCATAATTTACGATATCTTGAACCAACTTGTTAAAGAGATCTAAATTGTCATCTAGGTCCCTAGAGGGGTCAATATTAAAATTAAAGAAACTTTCAAACAAATAAAGCTTATTAGGTGTGGATTTCTTAACATATAATTTCTCTAATTTCTCCCAAAGTTCTTTAGTTGTGTTAAGTTTTTCTACTTTTCTTAACACTAAATCAGAGAGATGCAAGATTATAGAAGTATAGGCAAGTTCATCAGCTTCAAGTTTTAGTTTCTCTTTAGTACCCTCAGGATATTTTTCATCTATAACCTTAGAGACTTTTTGTTGAACTAAAATTCCATTCATTTTTTGTTGCCATATAGAAAAATCTCCCTTTCCATTGAAAACCCCCAATTCAAAATGTGTGGACATATTCACTAAGTATATGCTTGTTACAAATAAGTAGTGCAACCTATGAAAAACACTAAGTTTTTTCACACTGTATCCTAAACGATGTGTACGCACAAAATAGATTCAATCAAGGGTAGATTTTAAATAGGGATAATACTGATATACTAGGCACAATTTTTAAAGCACTAAACAGTTAAAAAACAGCCGCAAGAGTATAAGGAATTAGATATGCACCTAAGGAGACACAAAGATTTAATTTATTTTTTTTAAAAAAAAAAACTTAGGCAGTAGATTTACAAAGAATCAAAGACCAATTAAAAATAGATTATTCAAGCACTTAGTAATTTCAGTAATCACACAGATTAACACAAGTAAGCACAATTCTATCAACAAGCAATGGTTACCACCACAGGATAACTCTCAAAAACCTAATGGCCACCCCCACACGATGACATACTAAATGCTGAAAATGAAATTTACAGAATTTAAAACCAAAGAGGTTACTAGTATAGATCTCAAGGTTGAGATCTGTGAGTGATGTAGGATCAGATCTGGAACAGAGGAAGGGCACCTTAGCCTTCAGGGCACCTCGACAATCCTGATCTACCTTCTTAGCATATCAACTTAAAGGAAGAATGTGACCTTTTCTCGATTAATAAAATTGCAATGTTATTTAGATATTTTTAATGTGTTATAATTTATGTCACATTAATATAAATATACGGAATATCAATACCTAACATGCTATTTGAATGGGGTAAGTTATGCTTTCTTACATTTTATATTTTATAATAAATTAGTTACTGAAC
The DNA here is from genome assembly GCF_014633365.1 of Diospyros lotus. Classification (NCBI taxonomy): domain Eukaryota; kingdom Viridiplantae; phylum Streptophyta; class Magnoliopsida; order Ericales; family Ebenaceae; genus Diospyros; species Diospyros lotus. The sequence continues at coordinate 35,024,525 of NC_068346.1, forward strand.
TTTAATTTTTGTCGTTAGAGCTACTACCTTAATTTTTGCTACAATTTAGTCTATCTGTTGATTTTTTGTCAAAATTATATTAATGAAAATTAAGATGATATACATTAATATGAATATCAAAATCACTTAATTGTGGGTCTATGTTAATTTAACATTAAGTGATTTTTAAATTTATATTATTGTATATTAAGTTAAAATTTAATAAAAAATGAAAAGAGAAACTGATTGAAAAAAACTAAAGTTTAATGGTTATGGTAACAAAAATTAAAATATAATAATTAATTTATCATGGAATGTAAAGTTTAAGGAGTAGTAATATAAATTTACCTTGTTTGAAAGTGAAGTTGAACCTTTTTAGCGATAGCACAGATGGTCTATTGCACAAACTTGGGGTTTGGGTAATCGTAAGGTTGTGTGATCAAGTTTATTTTTGTGCGACTGTCGATAATTTACTTCTATTTGAGAGGTTAGGCCTGGAGTTTTAGCTCGCGACTCACTTATTTGTTCGCTCAGGTGAAGGCCTTGTCAGGCCATGGGTTTTAGAGAGGATGAGATAGTCCCAGTTAAAAGTTGTGCGTGGATCAAAGATCTCTCGAGTTTCCCATGCTAAAAAAAATGAAGTTGAACAAAATATTTAATTTTAGCTTTATTACAATCTTAATAAAAAATTAATTGATCATATATTTTTATATATATGTGTGTGTGTGTAGATAAGCAATCCCTAGAGAATTTCAGGTCCATAATGAAACATTTTATAGAACAGCCTAACACACATGAACTTTTGATCTCTAGGATGCTTAGTTAATCATTATGAAGCAAAGCATGCAAGCATATGAATTTAATTTAATTAATTAATTAATCTATGTGAATACAGCAACAATACACCAAGCCATAGCTAAAGACTTGAGCAGGAAGCTGCTACGTGCCAACCTCTGGCTCTGATTTTTGGGTTTCTGAGAGAATCCCAAAAGCTGGACAGCTTGCATGCAATGTCGCTGGTGCGTAAAGAAGACAAGGTTTAGGCTTCCTTTCAGCTACATATAATGGAAGATACAATTAATCATACAACTGTGTGATGTTTAGTTGCTTAATTTAGCTTGGGGAAGTACACGCTTGCAATAAAGAAAGATGAAGAGAAAAATTGCAAGAGGGGCAAAAGAAGCCCATCCATCGGTCAAGCGTCCAATCCTATGCCCCCAATGAGTGCCCTTTTCGAATATGCTGAAAATAAGTTTTAGTCATAAGTTTCGGTCAAAAATCTAAATCGAGTGGGGCGAGAATCTCATTCCGTATTTACAAATATGAGTAAAATCCCTATTAAATTAGATTTTTGAGGCAAAATAAATATGTATGTAAGGACATAACAGAGTTTTTATTTCACTCGATTCAATTTTTTTCATACTAAAAATCACAATCTTAATTCTCTCTAGATATGTATATCTATATCTTCTTCACTTAATTCTAAACTTTGAACAATATTAAACCTAACCCTCTTCACTTTTTAGTCTTAAAAAAAAGAAAAGAAAAGAAATCTCAATGAAATCTTGGGATGCTTTTTTTTATGGGGATCCTCGCTACACAGTCCTACGATTTTCGGCGAGGAAGTTAAAATTTCAATGAAATCTTAAATAATATTATAGTAGTGTACGACATCTTTTTGTAAAAACTAATTAAGAGCTTTTCAAGACCCAATGGAAGGAGATTAAGTCCGATGGTTTAGTGAATATTATACGGTAGCCCACTGGAAGGAGATTGAAGTAGAAAAATCCTAGTTTTTTTTGACTGATTAGAGGCTTAGGAATGATTCCAAATATAGAGCTTCTCAAATTGGGTCAATAATCCTGAAAGCAATGGTGGCCAACATTGGAGCTTTTTCCCAACATTTAAGGCCAATTTGATTTGATTAATTAGGGCCATAAGTACCGGTTAGGGCACTGTTAAAATCTCAAGATTCTCTAGACCCAACAAATGAATTTAAAAGGGCCGTCCCTCCAAGGCTCCATCTATAAATCCAAGCCAGCTTCATTGCCCATTGGCAACCAAAACTCAAAAACCTTACATATAAATTTGGTCGTTTGCTTGCCCTTTGTGTATATATTATTATATACATGGCCGGAGGAAGCAGCAGCAGCAGCAGCAGCCAGCATAAGAAGTCATCTACTTCATCATTTTCTAGCTTCCTGAAGGTGTTCAAGCCCAAGAGGTCTTCTTACAGAGAAGAAGCGTATTAGGACGAGTCGGTGAAGGCTTGCAAGGTGTGGCCTAGCGACGAAGACAGAGGCTACTGGTGGGTGGCTGAGCCCGGCATCGACAGGAAAGCTTCGGCTTACATTGCCAAGTTCCGGGCTGCAGCATCTCAATGCGCAGATTGATCATATATGCTTAATTAATTCATAATTTATAATGACATGACATGCTATCCCATATATGCATGAGATTATTTAATTAAATTAATTTCCTAGCTACTGATTAATTGCTTCCAATGTTGTAATGTGTTCTTACTGTATGATTCTTAATATTTCTTCTTCTTCTTCTTCTTCTTCTTCTTCTTCTCTCCCCCCCTCTCTCTCTGAAATGTGATGATCAGTTACCAATAATTAATACGATCTTCTGTTTCATTAAGATGGGTTCTATGTTTTCGCAGTGCATGTATGAAACCATGGAATTATAATTATAACATACTTGGACATTTATATCGACACTTCTGATTATACTCATGTATTGATATGTCACAAAATATAATACATTAATGTATAAGTGTCTCTAAAAGTATCACAATCTAGAAAATCTAAATAACATTTCCTTGTTTTATATCTCTATATATATACACTTAGAAAGTTATTGCTCTGACTTTCTACCTTTAGGGTTTATGAGGATTATATCTTTTGGGGCATTTGTGGTTGGATTGCTTGGGATGTTTAGGCAATGGATTTTCTTTTCTTCTTGTGTCTTTTGTTCGGCTCTAGTTAGTTGGTTTGCTAGTTTTACAATTTGGTTTTATTGTGTGCTCTCCAAGAATCTTTGCTTGAGTTTCTCTTGGTATACTTGTTTTGATGGTTTTTGTAACATTTGAACTTGTTTTATGAATATGCCTCTTAGCCCCTTAATCATAATTAAGGGGACTAATCACAGTTGTACACGAAATGTAGTTTGGATTAAATTTTATTGAGACATAATATGAGAAGTAATTAAACATTGATTTAATAATCCAAGTCCTTATATCTTGTGTTCCAATGCTAAGACAATTTAATGAAACTAAACTTTTCAACAAGAGAATATTCTAAATATGAAATTAAGAAAAAAACTATATTCTATTGTTTTTTTTCCTTTTCCCTTGAAGTATTCAAATTAACTATTACACATTTGAATGTACTAATTTAGGTGATGAACCACCTAGTAATATCTGAAAGATGATTTTTCATGTACGTGACTAAATACATGATATGTATAAACTTCTTACACCCATTTATAATAAACATGGTGGTAATAATTATTTATTACTTATCAATCAAACCTATACCAATCACCCAATGTACCCCTGTTAATTTATCCAGTCATATTGGGAAATAATATGACTACATATGCATGCTTATCATTAAAAATATATTTTAATACAATAGGCATAAAATTCACATTTATGTGTATTTTTTTTAAGCAAAAGAGATATGAATAGATAGAAATAAAACGTCTGTATAGAACACAAATCAGGGCATACCCAAGTTTACACGATCACGCAAGTGAAGCACACACTCAAGATCAAAACAAGATTGTAGCTAAAAACATAGTAGAGGCAACAACAGAGCTACATAAAATAGAAAGTAATGAACAACTCTAGATCCAAAGGCACTCTGACTCACGTCTTCTAGATGAACGTGAAGACCAGGGAGAAGCTGCGAACCAAAAGGCAAGCATGGAAGAGCGACGTCGCTGGAAATGTGTACAAAGTGACAAACTAGGACCAGAGGAATGAACTAGTAAGTGTCACCAAGTGACCCCGCGACACATACTGGAAGAATGACTCAGGGCCACAACCATTAAAACATAGCCCAACTCAAGAGTTACTATTTTACAATGGAGACATATAGGGGTTTTGCTCGCTCCAAGTTACTAAATATGCTGATGTGTCGTTTGACTATGGAAATGCACAGGGGGTCTGCCCGCTCCAAGTTACTAAGTAGACGACGAGCAGGGCAAAAACAAAAGGTTGGCATACCAGAGTCTCTTAACTCTAGGGAACTCACTGACATACCCCAATGATCCAACACCGTCAAGTCATATCCGACAGTAGGGCCATCCACCATTTAACTATGGAGACGCACAAAGGTTCTGCCCGCTCCAAGTTACTAAGTAAAATTATTTACCTAAGCCAGGAGTGTTGGTTAGCAGGGAGTCGCCAAAAATACTACAGTGCACGGCTCTGTAGAGTATGGGGAAAGGGGATGGTGACCAACCGTGCCTACACGACACACTGTACTTGATGTGCGAGCTAGTTCGCATACCGCTCAGAACCTCGCCAGCACCGGTTGTTGCGCTCACACCACAAAAAATATACCATCACCTGCAAGACTAAACGATTAATTATCAACATGCCAAGAATTTTTACCTTTCCATTGAGTCGGACTCTAGTATCCCATTGACACTAGGGCAATGCAAATTTCTTTGAACGTAGAAAAAACAACACCATCTGCATAGAATAGGAACATTCAAAGAATAGATGGCTGTGTTTTTCAGAATTTGCCCTGCAAATAAAATATCTATTGGGAAATGGAAGAAACAAGTTAACGCAATCAAGAGTATATAATCGTTTCCTAACTGCTAACTATAGAATAAATGAATGCGTAGGGACTCCATACCCAAACCGAACAAACTTATGCCATGGGACTCAGTCCCGTTGTTCTAACAAACCATGTAATATCGATCTAATGATTAGTGGTTAATTTTGTAAAATTTTGTTATAATTATAATCCCCGTTTTGATTTTAAATTGGTTTAATTGAATAGTTATGTGTAGTATATATATATATATATAATATAATATATAATATATTATAATAAACATGTAAATATAATATATATTATAACATAATACATATACTCAATGGAGTGCATGCATGGAGCATTTATATAATATATAAGTATATAATATACCATATAATATATCATATAAATATATACATAATATATAATTTAATAACACTTAATTGTTTGCTTGTAGGCATGAAGAAGGTGGGCTTGGAGACTCAAATTGGATTGAAAAATGAAGAATTAAAGCCCATGAAGAATTAAACCACATGAAGAATTAAAGTCCATGAAGAATTAAAAGTCCATGAAGAATTAAGGCCTAATTTGAGCAACCCATGAAAGATATTATTGGAGAAGGCCCAAGTATTATTTTTAATTCTAATGAAGTTCAAAAACCTAATTGTAGAAATTTATTTTTAAATATTTGTTTTGTGAGTATTTTATTAGGTGTGTTTTTTTAGCTAAAATTTATTTAACTATTAGGTGTGTATTATAGCTAAAAGCCATTTAACTTTATGAATGCTTTATTAGATGTGTATTTTAGCTAAAACCAATTTAATATTATGTGTGTATTATAGCTAAAATTGTGAGTGCCTATTAGATATAATTATTTAGTTAAATAATTGAAATTGTGTGGTTTGTATTGCATCTTGTGGGTTATAAATAGCTCACTTGATTGCATTTGTAAGGATGATTATTATTCTTGAATCAAACTTTAATTGTTTCCTTAGAATTATCTCTTTGAGAATTAATTTTGTTCTCTCTTATTTTCTCTATTATTTTTTTTTGTGATTTTACTTCATTTCTTTCTTCTTTTAAATTCTTATGTTTTTTATTGTTACTTTATTATCCACCACCTAAATGGCCGGTTAATTTATATTATTTTAATTCTTGTAATTTTAATTCCTGTCATTTAATTATCTACCGCCTAAATGGCCGGTTAGTTTATGCTATTTTAGTTCCTGTCATTTAAATTCTGTTATTTTAATTACGCCATTTAAATTTCTGTCAATTAACTTTTAAATGGAGATGAGTAACTAAATCCAATCTTGGGTTAAGGCAAGGACAATGTCCAACGCCAATAATTCTCAAAGAAAACTGCGCTTTAAATGAATGACATTAATTTAATTTTCAATATGAGTGTGCATTAATTATTGAAAAATCACTAGGTTTAGATTGGAGTGTAAGCCTAACTTAGAACTTCCATGCCATGTATGCGAGTTATTAGAACTGGAAACGCTATCATACCCAAACCCGAATGATTAATTTAGTTATTTTGTGTATTAATTACAATTGAATTTATGGTAGATTCTTAAATTAGAATCTCGCATATCATGTATGGGGATTGCTTAAACTAGAACTATCATCATCTCTAATTGCATTTAATAACAAACCCTCATATCTGAAATTAAATTAATATTGCTAATCTTTTCTGCTAAAATTTGGGAATCAACGGGTTGGCGCTGAAATTGTCTTAACCCAAGTACTATCTAATTTCATATTCTTACGTTCAATATTTATTTCAAATTTTGTGTTGCTTTATTTCCTAGTCTATGTTGTCTAAAAAATCATAAAAAAAATCTTGTTGCCAATTTGTCTAAATGCGTGTGCATGTGTGTGACATTCTTTTTATTTTGTCATAAATAAATCTCTCAATGGACGACCTGGACTCATCCAGAAAATATAAATTTAAATTTGGACTACAACTACACTCGTACACTGATGAATATAAACCTCTCACCAAAATAAAGGAAAAAATATAAAATTTTTATTGTGTTTTGTTTTGTGTTTTAATTGTAGGGTGAGAGTGCAGTCACCTAACAGAGAAGGTACCATCTGGGGTCGGGGTCCAAACTAGCACATCACTACTCCCAACCCTAGGGGGCCCCGACATTCGGTGCTAGATAAGCTCTAGAGATGGATATATGTCTAGTCTGACGGCCATTCCCACTACAAGAATTTCAGATTTTAGCGACGGAATATTTCCGTCGCTAAATCCAAAAATCCATCGCTAAATCAATTTAGCGACGGATTAGCAACGGACTTTTTCCGTCGTTGAAACAATCGTCGCTATATTTTTTTGCGACGGATCTGTTGCCAATTTAGCGATGGATCAGCGATGAAAATTTTTCCGTCACTAAATGTATTTTTTTTTAAAAATTTGGCCACGAAAATTTTTGTCGCTATTTTTTTAAAAAAATTAAAATTTATTTTAACGACGAAATATTTTGTCGCTATTTTTAAAATTTTTTTATAAAATATATTTTTTATTTTTAAAATATAAAATTAAAAATTAAAAAAATTTTAAGGGATAGAATATATTCTGTCGCTAAAGCATATTTATAAAGTAAAAATAATAATAATAATTAAAAAATAAAAAAATATTTACACTACAATCATGAAAAAACATAAAATTATTAAAAAAGAAGACAATTAATTAATACTTAAATATTTAAACTTTAAATATAATCAAAAACAAAATAAAATTAGAATCCTAACAAACATTTCTAATAATTTACTGAAAACAAGTAAAATATATAAATAAATAAAATAACACACAAAAAAAGAAAGAAGCATAAGAAATATATGACCAGCAAACAACATAATAAATAATTTTTTAATGAAATAACATAAACAAAAACATATAAAAGAAATAAAAGAACATTTCTTTCACTGAAAAAACATATAAAAGAAATAAATAATTACTTTCTTTTTTGCTTGGAAAAAAAGAAAAATAAAAAAAATTAAACAGAAAAAAATAAACTAATACTTAAAACACTTCAAATTTATTTAAATTTAACTTGAGCTGCAAACAAATTTTAACAATAAAAAGTAAAATAAATATCCAAAAAATAAAAAAAAATAATTTAACCTTAGCGAGGGCGAGGGGCTGCAAGTGAGAGACGTGGGCTAGGGCGAGGGGCAGCGAGTAAGGGTGAGCCGCGAGCGAGGGCGACAGAGCGAACAAGCGAGAGACGAGGGCGAGCTGCGAAAGAGAAACGAGGGTGAGTAGCGGGAGGCGAGAGTGATGCAACAAGCGAGAGCGAGAGAGCGATGGCGAGATAGCGAGGGCGCAAGCGAGATGCGAGATCTAGCGAGGGCAAAGCAGCGAGCGAGAGAGTGATGGCGAGATAGCGAGGGCGAGGCCGCGAGCAAGAATCGAGATCGAGCGAGGGCGAAGGAGCGAGCGAGAGCGAGAGTGAGAGCGGAGGAAGGGTGAGGTAGTGAGCAAAAACGGGGGCGAGGGTGAGAAGCTAGAGAGAGCTAGAAAGCTAGTGAGGGTTAGATATTTGGGAGGAATGGAGGAGGAGGGGGGATTTGGTTCAGAAAGAGACGGAGGAGTTTCCCGCCTCTTGGATTTATTTTTTTAATATTTATTAATTAAATAAAAATAATATATAATTTATAAAAATAATAGAAATAATTATTTAATTGATAAAAATAATGTAATTTAAATAACATTTTATTATTAAATAATTTAAATAAAATCTTATTGTAATTATCTAAAATTTTTAATTATATTATAAATCTAATAATTATAATAAATTAATTTGATATATTGAATTATTTGTTAATAGTTTGTTATCTTAGAAAATTAATTTTTTTCTATAAAAAAAAATTATACTAAATGAATTTCAAATTACTGAATTTCATTAATAACTTAAAGACAAAATTAAAGAGCACAAATAATAAAGAGATATATTTATTTTTTTCTTGGTCAACATTAATGTTTTATACATAACACTTAAACTTTAAAAATAAAAATTAATCCCTATAATTTTTTTATAGTATAACTATTAAGGGGGAAAACCATTACATATCTTCGTTTGAAAATCATTCCGAACTTATCTTGATACTCTGTTATCCTGATCAACACATGTCACTTCTCTAGTTATTTATTATGAATGACTTAATTGTACATTTAATTGTGTTACAATGTCTATATATTAGATAGTGACATATGATATTATTATAAGTATAAGACACAATATCAGTCATATATTATGATTTTTAAACTTTTTAGTTTAGCGAAAAATTCTCCTATTTATAAAAAAACGAGATTGACAAATAGCTCCTAAACTCCTTTTTATATAATGTATTCCCTCAATATTGTTTCATTTTTATGATTTCTAAAATTTAAAACAAAGAAAATTTCAATAATATTATGATTTTTAAACTTTTTATTTATTTTTCAAATGTAGTGTTTGTTTACATTTTGTACAAATTTAATAAATATTACAAATAATTAATTATTATACATTTAATATATTTTTTATTTTATACACATGAAATATATTAATTGATATAGGTAGAATTTAGCAATATTATGATTTTTAATATTAATATATTTATTTAAATTTTATAAATTAACTTTTTTATATTCATCTCATGTTTAAATGTATTTTTAATTTTTTATAATATTTAAATATTTATAAATTAATTGAATAAAAAAATTAAAAATTAAAGCAACAAATTTGGACGATCCGTCGCTAACTTTAATTTTTTTTAATTTTTTTGTTATTTAAATTAATTTTAATTTTAAATATTTTATTATAAAATTTAGCAACGAAAATCTATTTCCGTCACTAAATTTTAATAATAAAAAATTAAAAATTAAAAATTTATTTTAATTATTTAAATTAATATTAAAATTAATTTTTTATTTTTAAATTTTGCGACGAAATTTATTTCCTGTCGCTAAAATTAGTGACAGAAATAAATTCTGTTGCTATATAAATTTTTTTTGTTTTTTTATTATAATTATTTTTTTGTTTTTTATTCTAAAATTAGCGACGGATTATTTTTTTCGTCGCTAAAAATTAAATTTTTTTATTTTTTTAGCGACGAAATTTTTTTCGTCACTAAAATCCGTTGCTAATTCTCTAAATTTTTTTTTGCAATCCATCGCAATTCCATTGCTATTCCGTTGCAAAATAGTAACAAAAATGTCCGTCGCTAAATCTCGTTTTTCTTGTCGTCACTTACCATCTACAATGATGTCTGAAACACGAGCCATAATTGGGATATCGAGCCGACAAGGAAGTTGACAGGAGAAATTATCGATAAAGATCTGAAGGAGTGCCACTTATCGTACAACAGAAAAACATGACTGCTGTCCCCCCCTCCCCCCACCCAAACTTATCTCTCATCACACGTCGTATGTATAAATTTCAATGGTGTAGTGTAATTTAGGTTAATTAAATAATGTTGTTAATAATTAAATGTAATTGTAAGGTACGGCTGGCACAATTCAAACGAAATAGGAGGTCATATGCATAGTAAATAGAAATGAGTAGATTCATATTCAACAATCCAAAACCTTACACAGTGGAGGTGTCAACTCACATACTTTGAAACTTCAGGAAAATCCCACACGACTCCCCTTTTGTTCTCCAGTTTAGGCTTTTTCAAAGATATGATCCCCCTTCGATGCAACCAAGGTGCTATCGACCGCTGTTGAAAGTCACCTTGTTTCATTCGTAAATTGTCGCGAACCATTATCACCGTTCGTTGTCGGAAAAAGCTAGAAATGCCAAAATGGCTATTGTTCCTTTATCTTTTTCGATGACCCAATTCGCTTGACTGGTTCGGTGATTGAAAATTTCAATTTTCTGTAATTTTTTTCCTTTCTTTCTCACCATTTAATTTCTCACTTGTGCTTTAAGATTGAAAAAGAGAAACCCAAACGTGCCATAACTTTAGCGATTATTACTCGCCACCTGATACCCCCATCGTTAATGTCGACCACCTCTTAAAACAATTATGTCGTCATTTCAAAGATGTACCATATTGTGTTTGACTATGGCAACGTGCAGGTGGGGTTTGCTGAAGCTGCCTAGCGATCATCTATCTGCCTTGAAACTTTTGCAGCCATGGTGCATGCTCAAGTCAATGGCTAGTTTGATAATGATTCCTCATGTTCATGTTCATCCTTGTGTGAATTTGATGTCGAGTTCACTCTGTATGTATGTATCTACTGTGTTGTCTATTCAATCAAATCTAAATACAAGTTGTTTCTGTCTCTAACAATTCAAATAGTAGAAATGAAATTACTTTCATCTTTAATGAGGTTGTGGATAGGGCTGTGCAAATAGTTGGCTCGATAACTCCACCAACTAATTAAACTAAACCAGGGTGTAAAATCGAACCGAATCGACTGATTAACCCAAAAAATAGAACTATCCAATAATCAAAAAAATTGAATCCAAACTATATAAACGGAACCGAACCGATTAAACCGAATAAACGGAATTTTTTTTTTGAAGAAAATAGAACTGACCGATAGAAAACACACAAAATCAAAGAAAATGACGTTATTATATAAACATCAAAATAATATCGTTTTAAAGTTTGGTCAGTTCAATTAATTTAGTTATTCTAACCGAAAAATCAAATAGAAAATTGAACCTTTGAAAAAAATTAACCGAACCAAACTAGTGTAAGAAAAAATTGAACTGAACCGACCATTTGGGCAGAGCGAACTTTTCCTTTCCCTTAATCATGGAAAAGAAACACGTTTTTAATATTATAAAAAGTCTCATAACGTTTTTAAAATTACAAAAATGACACAAAAATATTGTTTAGGAATTTTTAATGTTTCGGGGTAAGAAAGATTGATGTCTCTAAAAATATCTACCGGCTAAGTTAATGTAATGCTTCCTATAAAAAAGAAATTGTTTATATATCATAAGCATATGTCTAAGGCTATAAATAACTTGTTATGAGCTAATAAAATATGAAGATTAGGACGGAATCATTAGTGAGGTCTTGAAGGTATGCTTTTAGGTACACGGATGCAAATCATAATTAAGAACAACTTTTGATGAAGAATATGCTTAAATTACCAATTAATGGACACAAAGCTACTCCTAGTTAAGAACCCCTTTGTTCAAAACCTTCCCACATAAATTAAGGAAGAATGTGACCTTTTATCGATTAATAAAATCGGAATATTATTTAGATATTAATTTCTAATGTGTTATAATTTATGCCACATTAATATAAATATACAAAATATCAATACCTAACATGGTATTTCGCAGGGGTAAATTATGCTTTTAGTTCTTAAATTTTGTATGTTTAATAAATTAGTTACCGTTCTTTAATTTTTGTCATTAGAGCTACTACCTTAATTTTTGTTACAATTTAGTCTATCTTTTAATTTTTTTGTCAAAATTCTGTTAATGAAAATTAAGATGATATACATTAATATGAATATCAATATCACTTAATTGTTTTAGATTTATATTAATGTATATTATGTTAAAATTTAATAAAATATTAAAAGAGGAACTAATTGGACAAAAACTAAAGTTTAATGGTTATGGTAATAAAAATTAGAATATAATAATTAATTTATCATGGAATGTAAAGTTTAAGGAGTAGTAATATAAATTTACCTTGTTTGAAAGTGAACTTGAACCTTGCAGGGGTAGCGCAGATGATTCATTACACATACTCGGGGTTTGGGTTACAATAAGGTTGTGTGATCAAGTTTGTTTCTATGCAACTGTTGATAATTTACTTTTGTTTGAGGGGTTAGGCCTAAAGTTTCAACTCGCAACTCACCTGTTTGTTCACTCAGGTGGAGGGCGTGTTAGGCCATGGGTTTTAGAGAGGATGAGATGGTCCCAGCTAAAAGCTATGTGTTGATCGGAGATCTCTCGAGTTTCCACGCTAAAAAAAAATGAAGTTGAATAGGATATTTAATTTTAGCTTAATTACAATCTTAATAAAAAATTAATTGATCATATATATATGTGTGTGTGTGTAGATGAACAATCCCTAGAGAATTTCAGGTCCATAATGAAACATATAGACCAGCCTAACATACATGAACTTTTGATCTCTAGGATGCTTAATTAATCATTATGAAGCAAACCATATGAATTTAATTTAAATAATTAATTAATCTATGTGAATACAGCAAGAATACACCAAGCCATAGCTAAAGACTTAAGCCAGAAGCTGCTACATGCCAACCTTGGGTCTGATTTTTGGGTTTCTGAGAGAATCCCAAAAGCTGGACAGCTTGCATGCAATGTCGCTGGTGCGTAAAGAAGACAAGGTTTAGGCTTCCTTTCAGCTGCCTATAAAGGAAGATACAATTAATCATACAACTGTGTGATGTTTAGTTGCTTACTTTAGCTTGTGGAAGTACAATAAAGAAGGATAAAGAAAAAGATTGCCAGAGGGGCAAAAGAAGCCCATCCATTGGTCAAGCGTCCAATCCTATGCCCCCATTGAGTGCCCTTTTCGAGTATGCCAAAAATAAGTTTTAGTCATAAATTTGGGTCAAAAATCTAAATCGAGTGAGTGAGAGTTCCATTGTGTTTGTATACACATGGGTGACAACCCTCGCTAACTTAGGTTTTTGACGCAAAGTGAATGCGTATGTAAGGACATAATAGAATTTTTATCTCATGCGATCTAAATTTTTTAGATTAAAAATCACAGTCCTATCTCTCTCTCTAGATATTTATATATATCTATATCTTCTTCACCTAACTCTAAACTCTGAATAATATTGAACGTAACCCATTTCTAGTCTTTAAAAAGGAAAAGAAATCTCAATGAAATCTTAAATTATATTATAGTAGTGTACGGCATATTATGAGTTAGGTAGGTTAATTAATTAATTTTGTAAAAACTAATTAAGAGCTTCAAAAGACCCACTGGAGATTAAGTCCGATGGTTCAGTGAATATTGTACAGTAGCCCGCTGGAAGGAAATTGAAGTAGAAAAATACAGTAGCCCTATGAATGATTCCAATTATAGAGCTTGTCAAGTTGGGTCAATAATCCTGAAAGCAATGGTGCGCAACATAGGTGCTTTTTCCCAACATTTAAGGCCAATTTGATTTGATTATTTAGGGCCATAAGTACCGGTCAGGGCACTGTTAAAATCTCAAGATTCTCTAGACCCAACAAATGAATTTAAAAGGGCCGTCCCTCCAAGGCTCCATCTATAAATCCAAGCCAGCTTCATTGCCCATTGGCAACCCAAACTCAAAAACCTTACATATAATTAGTCGTTTGCTTGCCCATTGTGTATATATTATTATATATATGGCCGGAGGAAGCAGCAGCAGCAGCCAGCATAAGAAGTCATCTACTTCATCATTTTCTAGCTTCCTGAAGCTGTTCAAGCCCAAGAGGTCTTCTTACAGAGGAGAAGAAGCGTATTGGGACGAGTCGGTGAAGGCTTGCAAGGTGTGGCCTAGCGACGAAGACACAGGCTACTGGAGGGTGGCTGAGCCCGGCATCGACAGGAAAGCTTCGGCTTACATTGCCAAGTTCCGGGCTGCAGCATCTCAATGCGCAGATTGATCATATATGCTTAATTAATTCATAATTCATAATGACATGCCATGCTATCCCATATATGCATGAGATTAATTAATTAAATTAATTTCCTAGCTATTGATTAATTGCTTCCAATGTTGTAATGTGTTCTTACTGTATGATTCTTAATATTCTTCTTCTTCTTCTTCTTTTCTCTCTCCCCCCCCCCCCCCCCCCCCCCCCCCTGTCTCACTGAAATACCAAAATACCAATAATTAATACGATCTTCTGTTTCGTTAAGATGGGTTCTATGTTTTCGCAGTGCGTGTATGAAACCAGGGAATTATATTTCACAGCTAGGGTATATAATAACATACTTGGACATTGATATCGACACTACTTTTGATTGTACTCATGTATTGATATGTCACAAAATATAACACATTAATGTATAAGTGTGACTAAAAGTATCACAATAGAAAATCTAAATAACATTTCCTTCTTTATATATATATATATATATACACTTAGAAAGTTATTGCTCTTACTTTCTCCCTTTAGGGTTTATGAGGATTATATCTTTTGGGACATTTGTGGTTGGATTGCTTGGGATGTTTAGGCAATGGATTTTCTTTTCTTCGGCTCTAGTTCGTTCGTTTGCTAGTTTGACAATTTGGTTTTGTTTGTGCTCTTCAAGACTCCTAGCTTGAGTTTCTCTTGGCATACTTGTTTTGATGGGTTTTGTAATCTTTGAACTGGTTTTATGAACATGCCTCTTGACCCCTTGACGATAATTAAGGGGAATAATCATAGTTCTATACAAAATGCAGTCTAGATTAAACTTTATTGAGACATAATATCAAAAGTAATTAAACATTGATTAATTTAATAATCCAAATCCTTACATCTTGTGTTCCAATGCTAGGACAATTTAACGAAACTAAACTTTTCAAAAAGAGAATATTTTAAATATAAAATTAAGAAAAAATTATATTTTGTTGTTCATTTCCTCTTAACTATAAGAATATGCTAATTTAGGTGATGAACCACATAATGACATGTCAAAGATGATTTTTCATGTACATGATCAAATACATGATATGTATAAATTTTTTACACCTATTTATAACAAATAGGGTGGCAATAATTATTTATTACTTATTAATCAAACCTATACCAATTACCCAATGTACCCTTGTTAATTCATCTATTGGGTAATAATATGACTACATATGCATGCTTATCATTAAAAGTATATTTTAATACAATAGGCATAAACTTCACATTTATGTATAAATTTCAATGGTGTAGTGTAATTTAGGCTAATTAAATAGTGTCGTTCATAATTAAATGTAAATTGTAACGTACAGCTGGCATAATTCAAACGAAATAGGAGGTCATATACATAGTAAATAAAAATTAGTAGATCTATATTCAATAATCCAAAACCTTACTATGGAGGTGTCAACTCACAAACTTTGAAACTTTAGGAAAATTCCACGGGCTCCCCTTTTCTTCTCCAATTTAGGCTTTTTCAATGATATGACCCTTTGATGCAACTAGGGTGCTATCAACCGTTGTTGAAAGTCACCTTTTGTCACTCCTAAATTCTAGCAAACCATTGTTACCATTTGCGAGAATTATATAGATCTATATTCAAACTATTGACCATTATCAATTTTCTCTAATTTTTTCCTTTTCTTTCTCACCATTTAATTGTGCTTTAAGATTGAAAAAGAGAAACCCAAACATGCCATAACTTTAGGCATTATTAGTCGCTACCTGATACCCCCATTGTTAATGTTGATCACCTCCTAAAACAATTATGTCATCCTTTTTGCTCCCATCTACAATCATCGTCTTCCTCAAATTTGGTTTTCTAGATTTGTGTAGGCAAGCTTGCATGGATATCCAATTTTACATAGATTTTTGCAAATTTTTGCTCAATTTCTTTGGGTTTCACATATTTCTTTATTGTTTATGAAGTCATTTGCGATCAAATCTAAGCGATTAAAGCTCGGATTCAATCAAGCTAGGCATTGCCTAGTGAACACTTTGCTAATTTATTCGATTTTGTTTGGTTATTTTTGGCCTCCAATATCTTGTTGGTTTATGGTTGAAAATTAATGTTGAAAGTCTCAACATGTTCTCTTCTATGCCATTTCCAAGCTTTGTAATTCAATCTAATTCATAACTCTTCGCTTAGAATTTTGGTTCAAAGTGACTTACCCAAGTTGTTTGCCGTGTCCTAGCCAACTTTTTTTGCAATCTTCCAAGCTTGATTATTTCCAATTCAAGGGTTGATTGTATGATTTGTTATATTCTCAATTATGCTTTCTTTGATGCCCATCTTTTAGTTCATTTCAAATTGAGCCCATTTGAATTTGATTTGGGTTTAAAGTAAGCTATACGGCCAACTTATCACTTATTTTAACCAACTTCAAGCTTGAATGATTTTTAATTCGCTTATCGATAATTTTGACAAACTTGAATCCCGTAATGTTGTTGCCAAATACAATAATAGAAACTTGTATCGAGTGACGAAAATCGTCGTCTAAAGCAGTATGAGGTACCACCGACCGAAGGTATAACCGTCGAGTGAGCTATGTAGGAGAGAAAAAGACCTCGCAGAAAGAGGCCTTTCGGAGAAAGGGATGGCTTATGGGATAAGCAAGCCCGCGGAGAGAAGATACCTTCCGGACAGACCAATCTCTTGTGGAGAGACCAAGTCTTTTGGAGAAGATGGCTTCTTGGAGAGAACTGGCCAATGTGCTCCCTCGGAAGGTTTAGGCTGGCCAGGTATCCGATTTAGCTTAAGGCTCTCAAAAGGGGTTTAATAAACCTCTCGAAGAGGATTAGATTGACTTCCAGAAAGAGTATGGGCCTCTTTCAGGAAGGTGCTCAAAAGACCTCGTAGAGAACATGGGCTCTCTCAAAGGGAATACGACTGATTTGACCTCGACTTTTGGGAGAACTACTACACAAGATGAGCGTTAGAAGGCTTGCGGGAAGAATCTCTCGCGAAGACCCTCCGACGATCAAGTCAATAAGCAGGAGAGAATGAGCCACGGAAAGAAACGTAAGGACTTCGGAAAGTGAAAAATAGAAAGAATATAGCTGGGACGTTACCAAATGTTTCGTCCTCTGAATAGTGTTTTACCTTGCCTTTTATAGTCTAAGTCTCGATGATTGAGGGTAACACATGGGTCTCTCGAAGACCTTCTCAGAGACCCTGTTGTGGGTCTCTTCGTGCAATCTTAAGGAGATGTCTCTTCGAGATGTGGCATCCTCTCGAAAAGACATCTTGCCGAGAGACCTTTCCCTGAGGGACCTTTCCCCAAAAGGATCTCTCTGAGAGAGGCCTCTTGAGGAGATAGGGTGCCACAATTGCCCCATTACTCTTTGTTTTTACCTTTAGGTGAATACTGAAAGTAGGCTATTTTTGAAAGATCCGCCTCCACGAGAGCTTGGCCTTTTTCATTTCTCGAGGGTTTTCTTATAAATAGGCCCTTGCTGTACGAACTGTTCCACGCTTGCTGTATCATTAACTACTCTTACTCTCTCTGCACTTCTTCCCTTTGAAAGAAAATCCTCCGTGACAGTTCTATCTGAGAGAGTCCTATATCTTTCCGAAAGACTTCAGGTTACCTCCGAAATATTTTTCTTTCTCCGATAGAATCTTGTTCTCTCCAAAAGACTCCATCTTTTCTTTGAAAGATTTTTTGACTCTCTCCGAAACATTTCGGTCTCGTCGAGAGAAGTCCTATTCTCTCCAAAAGACTATTTTCTTGAAAGATTCTCTCTTCTCTCCGAGAGATTTCTCTGTCTCTCCGAGAGACTATTTTCTACTCTTTTACCAAGATAGAATTTTCTCTATTTCTACCAATCTTAACCTCCCTAGCCTAACTTAGGCTCGTGGGAAAAATCCCGTCGTTGCCCTTCGTTAAAGCTTCCGCCGTTAAAAGTATTAATGATAGAAAAAAAGTACTATCGTTAATACAAGTAGTGAGGGGCATAAGTCTTGTCATTAAAACTCATAATAACGACGAATATTCCCGTCGCTATAACAATATGCGTGGTCGTTGATAATAATATATAATGATAGGTATCTCCATCGTTATTACAATGTTTACCGATCATTAAATATAATATCAACGATAGATATTTCTGTCGTTATTACAATATTTATCGGTCACTAAATATAATATCAACGATGAATATTTCCGTTGTTATTATAATATTTACTTGTCACCAAACATAATATTAACGATGAATAGTCATGTTGTTATTCGCAAAAATAATATCAATGATCAATATTTTTTTCGTTATATATATATTTGTCTGTCATTATTATTATTATTACAATTCTAATGACTATTTCTATAATTATATAAGAATTTATTTTGTACCTATTAATTTTGACAAGAGAGATACTAATAATAAAAATGTCATCACATTAATTTAGTAAAAAACAATCATTGAAGCTCTTATGATGATTACAATCATCATAAGAGCTTCTATACCCTCCACAATCATAAAAAATGAGAAAAAAAAAAAAACTATGAGTTTCATATTATTCTGATCTCTCCCAATAATGAAATTCAAAAAATTATTACAAGTATGACTAGAATTCACATATTATTCACAACTAATACTAAGAGTTTCCTGCTTGTATCTTCAAATACCTACAAATTGCAAAGAAACAAAATCATATTACTCGTCATTCTCCAGCATTGTACGATGATCTAAACATAAATCTCATAAGTCATAATGTAATCAAATATAAAAGAAAAAACAAAATAGACTTCAATTCAAAAGCTAATATTTGGAAAATTTCCATCTCATATTTGGAAAATGAAAAGCTAATACAAGTATATCCATCAAATTGGCAAGCTTATTTGACACTACAAACTTCCAAAAACATGGAATCCATAAGTCATTTAAGAAACCTGTGGAGCTAACAGAACCGATAGCACATAAGTCATCCCCACTAGCAACAATGGTATCATATAAACTATAGGCAATCATGCGTAAGTTAACTTAGATATAACTAAGCAATTTATTACAGAATTGGACATCCAAACACATATCAACTTAGTAATTTGAACATTCTTCACCCATTCACCTAATAAAAAGAAGATTTTGACAGATATATATATATACCTCATTTGACCATTCCCCCACAAACTGCCCCTCCCAAAAAAACCACCTCACTGGTGCATCAAGGGACTAGTGATTGCATATAGAAAGCTACAATCTAAAGCTGCAGCAATTTCAACTGACACTAATAGCAACTAAAAAAATGTATTTCACATCAACATATTCTCAACAGAACCATCAAGCATCAACATCCAACAAGTTCTTAACAGAGTCTACAATTTTGTTCACAACGAACCACCATTGCAACACACAAAATTTCAGCATATATCAACACATATATACCATCATCATAAAACTGTTCAACTCATTCAAAATTCCAACATATTTTCAATCACCCAAACTCTCAATAATCATCAAATAAGCTCAATCAACAAAACTCTCAACTATATATATACCATCATAAGCATTCTCCCTCTTTTTATCATTATCAAAACAAATAGGCAGCAAACAAAACTTATTTCGCCCAGCAAATAGGCAGCAATTTCACCCAACTAATTCAAATTTCAGCTACAATAAACAACAAAAGCAATATTAGCAATCAAAGCAAAATGGTCAGCAAGCAAAAGCGAAGTAGAAACAACACGAATATCATAGCTGCTGATATCACACAATTTAATTTATCAAAGCTATAAAGATCACCAAACATAAGCACTTTAAAGCAATTGTATTTAGCAACATAGTGAGCATAATGAATGTTGCAATACCAATGACCACATATCAAAGAGAAGTATAGATACTCTTTGAATGATGATCACAAAATCAATTTGTAGCTTTCTATATGCAGTAGCTAAGTGTTAACAAGAAAGTCAATAAAAGATGACAACATTATGATGACACTTTATTCACTTGTTGAAATGGCAATTGTAAAGTTATTTTCAGCTGCATATATAATCAGACTCAATAAATTATGAATGACAAGTGACCAACACTATGATGAAAATTTATTTCAATAAAAGTATTAGAAGCAAATACACAAAACTAGAGATTAAGAGGTTTAAGAATGTAATACCTGTTTAATAAAAAGTTACCGAAAAGTTGTCATATGGTCTAGCTTTGAACATTGTCCTGCAAAAAGTTTAAACCATTCAGTTAAAAAAAAAAAAAAACTTTAGGATCAAAAGTAATCATGTATCTAAAAATAATTTTACATCTTAAAAGTCAAGAAAAAATAAATAAATCCCTACAAAACTATGAAGTGAATAGAACCTCCTGAACATCTTCGTCAAGAGTAGATGGGGGAAATTCAGTTGAAGCATTCACTACAAAAAAAAAAATAAAGCAATTTAGCGGCGGTTATAATTGAATTTTGTGGTGGTTTTTGACTGCTGTAGAGTGTTTTAGCAACAGTTTTGAAACCGCCGCTAATACTACCGTTGAGAGGAATTTTGCAGCGATTTTCAATAACCGCTGGAGTAACCGCCACAAAGTGATATTTTTTGCAACGATTTACAAAATGCCACAAAAATATAATATTTTCAGCTATTAATAAAATTTAGCGGCAATTTGAAGAACTGCCGCTAAATGTTCAACGCTATTGAATTTAGTGGCGGTTTAATAAACTGTCGCTAGTATAAAAGAATTTAGCGACGGTTTCAGAACCGCCGCTAAATTCGATAGTCTTTAAACATGTAGAGGCGGTTATTAAACCACCACTAAATTCAATAGTCATGCCGCTAAAATAACACCTTGAATTTTAGCGGCGGTTTCAAAACTGCCGCTAGAACAACACTATAAAGAATTTGGCAGCGGTTTTAAAACCGCTGCTAAACTAACAATCTATAATTTAGCGGCAGTTTTAAAACTACAGCTAAATTCAATAGAAGCATTACTACTTCAGACCCCTGAGAGTACCTGTAAAAGAATACCTGTAAATTATAACCTGTATACCTATAAATATCCAACTCACAAATAACCTAATTAAATTTGTAACCTATATATATACCAAATTCACAAACACAATATCTCAATCTATTTAATTAACAAACCATAAATATTCAATCCAACTTAAATATCCAAACATGTAACATATCAAAGTCCAATCAAAATAGACTTACATATCAAAATCAAATTTAAAAAGTTTAGAGGTCAAGTAGTTCAAATATTTTAACAATACATCAATTTTGTTGGTCTAGAGGTTGTTGTGTCTCAGGAATGTCATGACTAGATATCGAAGACCGCCTTGTCACTGGTGAAGCTTGTCCACTATGTGCATTTGGTACCTGAAATAATTAAAATTGTATTAGATGTATACAAAAGATAAAAAAATACTCTTAAAAGTATTTGTAAACATAAACATAAACAATCACTTAAAATGAAAAATCAAAATTTATAATTTTAGAATGAACATATTAACATACCATTGATGAAAGCATAACAATAAACTCAGGTGGTATGTTCCCCACAACGTTTCTAAAAAGAAAAGCCATTGCACCTTGAAAATTTTGCACCTGCGTCTCTAGACTTTGAACTTTTTGTTTACTAGTTCGTAATTCTTCTATCAAAAAGTTAACTTGTTCTTGGCATGCTACAACAGATGGACTGGTATTATTGGAAGACAAAGACATCCCATTCAATTGACTAGTGGTCCCAAAAACTTGATTTGGACTCGGACCAAAGCCCAAACCTCGGACTTGACCTGAGTGTTCTTTTCCTAGCACTTGAGCAAGTGAATCATGTAAGGAGACTAACTGTGAAGATGTGCCTTGACTCTCAACCTCATAAATTTTATCTTGTATGTGTATGGATTAAAAAACAATATCAATAACAACAAAACACCAGCAAATTAACTCACACAAAAAGATGGTTCCATCTGTTCTAGATGCATTCTTTTGCATCTATATTTTCCTGGGTTGGGCAATGAATGAATCGAGACGAAGGATAACTTAAGTGAATCATGTTGTGGTGAACTGAAGTCAAGGATAACTTAATGAACGAATAGAGATGAAGGGTGTCGTATGCATGATACTTGGGTATACTAATTATATAACTATAACCAACCTTAAAACTCAATAGTGAGATCCAACTAGTAAAATATAGTAATGCAGATGAGGGATAGTAATTATTAGTAGACAAACAGAGCTTTACTCAATAGACTATCCCTCCCTCCACAACCCTTAGCTAGGTGGTTGTCATTGATATATACCTTTTAAGGACAAACTACTATTTCTCCATGAGGTTAAGTAAAATTTTGATCACATTCACGTATTTTGAAAATACTCTTTTTATTTCTTTATGTTTACAGAAATTAAGAAAAGACCATATTGTTCATCTTTATATAGAGTAAGTTATTATTTTTTCTTGAAATTAGGTAAAATTGGTGATCTTATCCCTATATTTTGGAAATACCTCTATTGCCCCTCCCCCAGTTTCAATATGCAGTCAATATTCTTTAACAATTTTTTTTTTTAAAAAAGACCATCTGACCCAACCTTATCAACATAGCATATATGATTTATATAATTTTTTATGAATTGCATGATAATTACGTCGATTTGTAAATTTTCTCCACCTCCAGGCTGGTAGCTCAAAAACAACGAGTCATCTTTTAAAAATTTTCTACCCACTACCTACAATTGTTGACTCAGCAGTCTGTTATGACATAATTTGGCAACATGATAGACTACTTGAAGATTCACTTAACAGCCTGTTCTCAGATTGTAAGCCATCTGCTCATTTTGTTAATTATTTTATTATTATTTTCACCATTCTAATATAGATGCAAAAGTATGGATTACTGAGAGAAGAAACATCAAACATGTTTGATCATCACTAAAATACAAAATAAATAAATATAAGAGAGAATGTTCATGTTGACAAAGTGATATAACCCAAAGATAATGGATTAACCGACAATAGAAAACATCTTTAATCAAGGGAATTTAATTAACTAAGCACCTGAATTGCCAAAAGGTGTCTAGAAACAAACGCTATAAAATAAATAAATTTGAAAGTAAAGTTTCTGCCTGTGTTAAAACTTACGCTTATAGTTCGTGCTCCTTCATTCACAAAAGATCCGTCTTTCTTTTTATGTGTCGCGATGTATAATAAACCCCTACTCATTGGCTGACCACTCTCAATTTTCTATAATTTAGAATAATTTTACATAATTAATGTTAGTTGATGTTAGAATGAAAAATTCATACTTAGGATATTTTTTGTAATATTATTATCTCATGTTTTTTTCTTACTGGACTCTTTGATCCTCCAGTGTGTGAGATTGTCAATTTGGATCGATTTTCACTATTTTTTAGACACATCTCGTAGATATCCAACAAGAACATCATTAGTTGAATTATAGTTATTTAATTGTATAAAGATTAGTAATCTTATAAGCAGGATTTGCTTATGAGATTCCTGGTGGATGTTTTGCAAGATTTGCTTCCCGACCAATAGTAGGATCATAGCACTTGTGGTATAACTAGCATCTATTGTCCTTCCATTTTTTTCCAATGTTTCTCAAAATGAAATTCTTCACATGTACTTCGTCAACATAAATTTTTCCTTCAAAAAATAACAATATTAATTATAAAAAAATATTTAAAAAAATATATCAAAACGATAAATATTAGTTAATTACCATGACTCTATTTTTGTAAATTTCATCTTTGTATGCCTTGGGAACTTTATGCCAACTTTCGTAATTGACAAGAAAAGCAACAAAATCGAAAGCTAACTCTCCTAAAATCCCTCCAAGAAGTCCAGCTGCATCTCCTGTTGGTTGGAGTGATTCATTAAACTTTAACATGACACGCCTTCCACGTGCAAGTAACCAAACATCCTTAACGCTTAGCTTTTCTTGTTTTATAACTCCTTGTTCACCTATCAATCAAAATACATATACCTGATTTAATAATTAATGCAAGTATATAATAATTACACTCAATTTAAATATTTTGTTGATACCTATCACATTAACTGTCCAGTAATGGTGTGATGTAGATGAGCGAGTCGATGGAAAATTTTGAGATAGATGTGGGGTGGATGATTCTGATGGAGTTTGGCTAGATCTTAGAGGCTGTGATGGGGCATGGGCAGATAATGAAGGCTGTGGTGGAGATAGCGAGGATGCTGGAGGTTGTGGTGGAGCTGGGGATGATGCTGGGTGTTGTGGTGGAGCTGACAGTGATGTTGAAGCATGTATGGTAAGTGAGGCATCTCCACCTAAATTGGTAGTGCTTGTCTTTCTTAGACGTTTCTTCCTAATCATGGTTGCATTTTTTTATAAAAGAGAAAAACATGCATGTATAGATAAAGCAAAGCAAAGCAAAATGAAAGGCAAAATAAAATAGACACATGAACTCCTAGGAATGCAAAAAAAAAAAAAAGGCTAACAACAATATAATAAGTAAAGTAAAATGCAATATAATATTCTACATTTTCATTAATTAAATCCATAGAATTACATATCCTCATCATCAACATTTTCAACATTAAGCATTGGATCATCATCTAAAAGCTAGTATTTTCAACATTTTCAACATTTGCATTAATTAATTTTTGCTTCTAGTATGAGAAGGGTTATGAGAGTGGAGTTTTAGGAATACGTATGCCTAGGTCTTCTAAAAGCTAGGGATCTCACCTATGAGGGAAAACTCTACCAATATGACATAAAATTAGCTAATGCTAAGGGTAAGGGATGAAATCTGGTATGCTGTCAAATAGAATCTCTTGTATAGAAGAGGGATGCACTCTTATCCAAATGGATGGCATGGAGCCATGTAAATTTGGGGAAAAATGAAGCTTGGACTTTTAAGTGGTATATCCCTTAGGTTAAAGGGGTGGAGTGTTGTGAAGTGGCTATTTGAGAATTAAGGAGGTGTTGGAAATAGGGATAAGTCTAGAAAAAAAGGCTAGACATGGCCATTTTGTTATAACAGCACATGAAGGCTTAATTTGGGTCAAATAGGTGTTCTAATCAAGCATTATCCATGAGGAAATTAAGGGAATATTGATCCTATAGAGTAGCCCAAAGGAATAGAGGTTAGAGGGAAAGGTAAGCAAGGTTGATTGCTTAGAAGGTCTCTCTAGGGATGATGGTAATTCCAGGTGAAGGTATAAGGAATCTGATCCCTTTAGGATAAGTCCAAGAGTTGAATTTTGAGTGCATGGAAAGCTATGTGTATTTCAATGGTATGCCTATGTAAATGTAAGGCAGCTTCATCGGTATTTGTTCATGAAGGATTCTCAAGGTATGGCTGAGTGTCAAGATCTGTTTTGAGAGTGAAGAATAAAGGGAGAAGTTGGAAATTCTAAGGCATAGATGTTAGAATAGGATTTAGACAGCTTAAGGCAGCCTAGGTTACCCAATCTTAAGCATATCTTGGTTCCCTGGTAGATAGTTAGAGGAGAGTCAAAGGAAAGATGAGAAGCCTTTTGAGTTGAAACAAACATGAGAAGAAAGGTAGTGGTAAAGCCTAAAGGCAGGATTTTGGGAGCTAGGAATGGAGTCTAGTAGTGAAAGGCCAATCCAGGTGAGGTGTACTGCATTTGTAATGCTATGTAAAAGTTTGGATCTTTGGAATGGAGAAATAACACGAAGTAAGGATTTGGTTTATGGTGGAGTGTGCCTAAATGAAAACTATGCATTTTAGGGTGAATAGATTGCTGGGTATGCAGTAGAAATTCTAAAGGAGTGCTAAGTTGAAGTTAAGTTGGCTTTATGAGTGTAAATTGTATTTATAGACACAAATTAGTTTCTCATTTGAATTTGAGCAATGATATACCCACATTTTAGTAGATTGGGACGACAAGCCTGTGGTGGTGTCCATGATATGTATAACCTATTGTTGCAGTGAATGGAGGCAAAAATAGGGGCTCGATAAAGACTAGTTTGTTGAGTCTCTAGTGTCACTAGGGTGATACTAGAGACTCAATAGTTCGCTTGTTGGCATTTCTAAATGTTGGATCATTCTTTACTTAGAATTCAGTTATGCTTAATATTGCATGAATTCAAGTGTTTTGATGAAAGCAAACATTCTTTCATGGACAAGGTGCTTGTGGTTTCAATTGATTGGTGGGCGCTACTATCTTTACATACTTTCTTACATGAATATAAGTGTTTTATTTGTCAAAAGCAAAAATTCTTCCAAGGACAAGGTGCTTGTGGTTTCAGTCGATCTGTGGATGCTACTAATTAGATTGCCTACAAAGGTACCACTACTTCCCAGTTTACATTGACCATCTACAATGAAAATAGCTTTGATAATAGTGCCTTCGTCAAGGAAGGGGATTTTCCAAAGCAAAAAGCCTTCCAAGGATAGGGTGCTTGTGGTTTCAAACGATTTGCGGACGCTACTGATTGTCATTCAAACGAAGGTGCTACTTCTTCCCAGTCTACATTGACCAACTGCCATGAAAATAGCTTTGTTTGTGTCCTAAGCGGTTATGTTTTTATTGTCTAATTATTCTAGACCCTTCTAGTAAAACATGTGAGGTGGTATATTAGTAAAAATTGGAAAGTTCACCAATTTTTTTACTAATTTTTACTGAAGTAATTCAATGAATGGATCCCATAATATAAATAATTGTGAGAGAAGATTAAGATCGCTTAGAACTATTGGTTTGATAGTAAAGGGTTATAATAGTTTTTCTTTAAAAGAAAAAAAATTAGACTAAATAAAGTTTGACAAAAATTCTAGTAAGAAAAAGAAAATGAGACTAAATATAGTTTGACAAAACTTCTTTAAATATGATTAAAGGTATCATGACTTTATAGAAAATTTGATTAGACATAGAGATTTAGTAAACATGGGAATGGAATGAAACCATTCCTGCCTGTATCAAACATGGCAATGGAATGAAATACTCATTCCATTCCATTGCCATTCCCATTCCCTTCAAAACTATTTTTGTCTAACCAAACATAACCTTAGTGAATTTTGTTCTAGTGAGACCTAAATAAGCACCTGTGTTTGGTAAGATTGATTGCTTAATACCTCTTTTTTGTTTCATGTTGACTCTACTGTCTAATTAATTACTTTTTCCTTCACCTAAAAGTATGTATGGACCTCAAACATATTCAATTACTTAACTACTGAGTTTGCATTAACATTTTTATGGTTTTAATTTTTGTTTCCAAACCTTTTTCATTTGCTTCCAATTCTTCCTGCTATGTTTCAGAAACATAACTAAATTATCAATTCTTTTTAAGCTCACTCATATCAATGATATAATGATCCTTGGAGAGCACATCTTGTAAGGACAAAGAACCCTGGCTTTTATGAATACAATTACTGGCTAAAACTCTCCTCAAACAATATAATGAACTACATGAATTAGAACAAAACAATTCACAAAGTAATATAAATGGCTAAGTAAAATGGATCATGTTTCCGCCCAAGAAATAACTATGCAGAACATACACAGTTGAACTTACTATGAAAAGTAACCAAGCAATATGCAAATTTTAGTCATTTGTGAACAAATAAATGAAATAAAATTCAAGTCATCAATACAGCCACCAACGGGAGTGTCTTAATTCCCCTTGTGGGCAACTTTCTTATGTTAAGAAATAAAATTCAAGTCATCAGTAACCAAATCAATATTTCAATGCCTGCCTCTTGTGGGCAACTTTCTTATATTCAGATCTTGGTGTTTGATTCCAGAAAAAAGAACCATATACAAGGACCACATATATGGGAAGGATTTTTCTTTTGAAAAACAAGTCCAAGTCCAAAGATAGTTAACTTTCTTGGAGTGGTCCCAGGAAAAGAAAGCTAAAAAGTTATTGAAATGGCAATATGTTAAGAATATTACCAAATTTTCCAAATAATTGCAGTGTCTCTTAAATGTGTAAATTGGGTATGACTATAATTATGGTAAGTAGTCACCTTAAAACAAATTTAGGTGAATGAACAATCATTTAATTAGATTGCATACGAAATTGAATTTTCTTTCTTTTTTCTTTTTTTTCTCTTTACTCCTAGGTATGCAAAAAAAAAAAAAAAAAAAAAGGCTAACAACAATATAATAAGTAAAGTAAAATGCAATATAATATTCTACATTTGCATTAATTAAATCTATAGAAATATATATCCTCATCATCAACATTAGGCATTGGATCATCATCTATTTGTACTCTTCCGAGTGACAAAATTCTAGTATCTTAGGAAAAAATAACCCTAACTCTTGTGCTTGATATGACTCGTTCTCATAGAATGTCTCTTCAATGTCTTCACCCATGTTGTACAAGTCTCTTGGTTTTAAATGTACAACAACAGTCCAATCCTTTTCTACAACATCTTCAACATAGTACACTTGTTACGCTCTCACCAGTATGTATCCATCTTCAACATAGTTCATCTTCTTCACGCTCACCAGTATGTATCTATCGAGAGAAATTCACTAAAGTAAACTGCAAAGCATCTAGTCTGATCCCTCTATCAGTTATGGTATTGGCCCATTTACACTTAAATAGAATAATCCTGAATCGACCATAGTAATTAAGCTCGATTATATCTACCAATTTTTCATAATAATTAACATCTCCATTAACTGGGTTGTTATCACTAATTCTAGAATGACTTCTTGTTCCATAAATCACAAAAACTCCACTGTTTTGAGTTTTCAAGCTATGTTCTTGTTCCACAGTTCGAAATTTGAATCCATTAACATTATATGCACTAAATCATTTGGCACATTGTAGTGGGCCTTGTGCAAGGCACTTAAGATCATCTAAATGGGATTCATTTTCATCATTCATAATCTAAAATGAAACAAAAGGAAATCAATAAGTACAATTTTTCATGATTGAAATATTGTTCTTAATAAAATATATCAATGGTAAACCTACACGCTTAGAGAACCAATCAACGAATTCTCGATGTACTGTTCTTTCAATCTCTATAGTTGATCGTGTTCGATTCCTGAGCCTTCTCTTGGTTATCTCTCTAAATTCCCTATATAAAATTAAGTCATTAACGCAACAATTTAGGAAAATAAGGTATTTTGATAAATTATATATCTATTATGTACGAACTCACTTCACAAATCGATCGATTAGTTCTGAATTCATCAACACATATTTGTGTGCTTATCGTTTCTCAATATGAGTAAGGTTGAAATATGAAGTACTCCCAACTGATTTCCCTATTTTAGTAAAAAACATTGAAACTTGAGACGATTCATTGTTTGTTGTTTGATCATCAACACGTCCAAGATGGTTGAATCTTATCTCAATGCCCTCCAAGTATCTTGAACAAAAGGTCAAACATTCTTCAACTAAGTAACCTTCAACAATGGAACCTTCTAGTTGTGCCCTGTTACGTACATAGGACTTCAAATACCCCAACTATCTAAAGTAAAAAACACAATCAGAAAATAGTGTTATACATACCTGGAAATCTAATGGCAAATAGCAATTACGATATATAGAATATTTACCTTTCTATAGGATACATCCATCGATAATGTACTGGGCCTCTAAGCTTCAGTTCATTCACTAGATGCACAACCAAATGAACCATAATTGTAAAGAGCCTAGGCAGAAAAAGCATTTCCATATGGCATTGTGTGAGAATGACTCGATGTTGGAGCTTGTCAAAGTTTAGAGGATTCAACACCTTGCCACATATTTGCCTAAATATTGAGCACAAATCAACTAAAATGACAGACACTTGGTTAGGCAACATATTTCTAATTGATATTGGTAGCAGTTGCTCTATAAAAATATGTGAATCATGACTTTTCAAACCAAATATCTTCCGATGCTTTAGATCAATACACCTAGCAATGTTACTTAAGTAACCATCAGGCACTAAAACATTCTTCAAAGTTGTAAGAAATACATCTTTTTGGGCATTTGACATTGTAGATAAAGCAGGTCGATACTGTCCATTTTCATTTGGCCAAAGATCACTTCTTACGCCTATCTCTTTCAAGTCTTTTCGAGCATTGAGATTATCTTTTGTTTTTCCACTTTCATTGAGAATGGTGTATAAGACATTATCACACACATTCTTCTCAATGTGCATAACATAAAGGTTAAGGCGCAACAAGTTGTACTCCTAATAAGGAAGTTGGAAAAATATACTTTTCTTTCTCCATTGTTGACAACCACTTTCTTCAATATTTTTTGAGCGAGTTCTTTTTCTGTTATTTTCAACCTCCATCCCTTTCCCAAATGTAACATGAACATTTTCCAACTGCTTGAATATCTCAGAACCTGATAGTGCCACTGGTGGATTCCTAAACTCTGTATTACCATCAAAGTGAACATGATTAAACTTGAATATGTGATTTGGCTCTAAAAATTGACGATGACCTATAAAACTCCACTTTCTACTATGAGGTAGACAATGGGGAACAAAGTCAAAATTGCAAGTTAGACAAGTTGAACCAGTGTGTGTGTTCCACTCAGATAAATTACCAAGCCCTAGAAAATCGCTAATTCTCCACATCAATGCAGCGTGCATATTAAACATTTGATTAAGTGAACATCAAATGTTTCCACACCACCATCCACAAATCCTTCAAGTCTTTAATCAAGGGTTGTAAGTAAACATCGATATCATTCCCTGGCATTTGCTTTCCCAGAATGATCATTGAAAGGATGAAGGAAGTCTGCTTCATACACATCCAAGGGGGTAAGTTGTACGGTATAAGAATCACAATCCAAATGCTATAGTTGGTACTCAAAGTTCCGAAAGGATTGAAGCCATCATTAGCTAACCCAACCCTAACATTCTGAGGTTCTGATGCGAATTCAAGGTGTGTTTCATCGAATCTCATCCACGCCTCAGAGTCTTTTGGGTGCCTCATCAAGCCATCTTTGTTAATATCCACAGAATGCCATCTTATACTTTCAACAGTTTTAGAAGACATAAATAACCTTTGCAAACGTGGTTTAAGTGGAAAGTACCGTAAAACTTTGACAGGTTTCTTTTTTCTTTTCTTGCCCCCACCAGGCATGTTCGTCAAGTTACCTTTCCTACTTTGTTTCCATCTTAACGTGTTACATACTTTACATCTCCTTACTTTCATCTTCTCCCCAATACAACATACAGTCATTTGGACATACATGTATCTAACTGTAATTAAGACCAAGATTGGTAATTAATTTCTTCACCTCATAAAAAGAATCAAGAATCTCTGCATATTCGAAGGCATCTTTTAAAAATTCTAAAATCATAGACATTACTTTGTTACTCAATTTGCACAAGCACTTGATGTGATATAGTTTTACCAGGAATGATAACTTCGAGTACTTCGTACATCCTTCATACAATGCTTGATTTCCATCCCTAACTAGATCGTAAAATGCCTTAGTTTCCTCATTAAGTCCTTGATTCAATTCTGGCATCCTTTCTTCACCTTCATGTACTGGTTGATGCGATGTGCAAGCTTTTACATTCACATGGTCCTTAGATATCCCAAAAGCATCATTGATCATATTGTGTATTGGATCATGACTGTATAAGGGATTTTGTATCGAAGGTGTGCTATTAGAAGTTTCCCATGTGCCAAAACCAAATGGTGTATGTGGTTGGAAACCCTCTAAAAATCAAATGATCTTACACCACTTCTCTAGTCTCCCAATTTCTAAAAACACAATCAGAACAAGAACATTTGATTTTGCCTTCAATAGACCGATGGGCAAAGGAAAATTCCAAAAATCCTTACACCTTTTCCTGAAATTCATGTGTATTTCGTGGCTTTGTAATCGAAGACTTATCCATGCAGCTAAAATAGAGCTTGTAGCTTGTATTCTGCTTCGCTAATCTACACCTCAATATGAAAACATTACATCCATATTAGTTTTAAGATATGTACTTCATACATAAAAGGCATTTAAAAACTATAACAATTTTCCAATAGAGACCCTAATTATTGTCACTCTATAATATGCTCGACTTTTGTCTCTCGAAATACACTTGTTAAGATTCATAATTTGTAGGATGTCCGTAAGCTTATATATCATAAAAAAATTTATAAAATTGACCACGACTATTGGAGGAATTGCATACCTTAGTAGTTGTGTATAAGTTCAATGGATTTATCTATCCCAACAGATGTTCAAAGATTTTTTGTATTCTGGTTTGCTTCTTTTGGTATCTATACTCCATGCTTACACAGGGTTTCCCCCTCTGGCACTTATTGTTTTAACATAATTTATTTATTGAATATATACTGGTCTGGCTAGTTGCTTCAAAAGCAACATGACAAATTATCTAAAATAAATAAATAAAACAAAAATAAACAATTTACTGACTCCAACTGTGTCACACCCCGTTTTTTGAGCGCGCTATAACTTAGGACAATTTTGGGATAATTAATTTTTTTTTCAATACTACTAAAACTAAACCATATCATTGCTCTTATCCATCCCAAAATTTTCATACATTTATCTCGAAAGAGAATCAACACAAACATTAAATGCGGAAGATAGAATCGAACCTAACATCTTAACATTAATTATAAATCAATTCTTACATTCTCATTAACCATAAATAAGGTTATACATCATCATTAACTATAAATGAGACTATATCATCATTCCTCAAAACGTTCAGAATTCAAAGTAGCAGAGCTTAAATACATGGACTACATAACATAAATTCAACTCATCATGCACTTTGCTAAGTGTCATTTCATGCCTATTCATCCTCGTTTCTACTACAATCTCCATCTGGAACGTTTGAATATTCCAGGGACAAAACCCAAGTTAGATGATAAATCATCTAAGTAAGGGAATAAAACATTTAATGCTCATGTATGTATGCAATGCACATGAAATCATAACTCTCATGTTTGGGTCTACTACACCTTAAGATTACCCACCATTTTTACAGTCTCCCTGCCAGACCGAGGTGTATGGGTGCACCCTTGGCAAAGCAACAACGCCAGTACCTAATCCCAAATCCATGCAATGTATGACAATGAATCTCATCATGCTTGTAACACCCCGCTTCGCAGCATGTCATTATAAGGGTATTTTTGGGAAAAAAAATTTAAAATAACATCATCATGCGCGATGCTTCATGAACAACCTTCACATGCACACATAGGATCCCAAAACCCTAGTCTTGCCCGTTTAACTTTAACAAGATCAATAATTTTAATAACTAAACGAGACATATCATAACGCAGCGGATACATTAACATCAAACATCGTGATTCTTATATAGTATTTCCATAACAAAATACGTAATACAGATAACCCAAATGATAACAACGTTATCGTACAACTATTCATACACAACCTGAAATACATACTAAAACCCCAAAAGGTTACAACAACTATCAATCTAAGCACCATTAACCTTAAACTTTTCATGTCCTTGCCCTCGCAACAGTCCCTGGCTGGAACATTGAATGTTCCAGAGGCATAACCCAGGTTAGATGACAAAATATCTAAGTGAAGGCATGAAACAGTTTACAAAATGCATGAAAGACATACGAGCATGGCATACACAGACAAAATGACATGCAACACGTCTAACTTGAGAAATCTCCCTAACATACTCAACATCCCGTGGAAAATCCATTCCACACACCATTGGGGTTGACCTTGCCGCGACATACTTAATCTCTCGAGTGCCCTACCATGTCACTCGTTCACCAGGATTAACTTTGTCCCATTCTCAAGAAGACCCCATCTTGTCCTATACGGACCCAATAACGACACAAAAATCAATGCCCCGATGATATGAAAATCACACGCCATGCACCGACTCTTTTATAAGTAAAAACAATTCATGCAATATACCACATAATCAATATGCAAATGATGCTATATATACATGAATAAAACGCATAAGCATAGCATCCCGAGTTCTGGTCTCGAGTGCCCTACCGTGTCACTCGTTCACCTGAACTCACTACACTCACACCAAGACATATCCAAAACAAGGGTAAAACTAGAGTCAAACCACTCACGTCGAACGTATTCGGATCGCCTCGATTCTTGTGTATTCCCTCGATTTGCGTTGCAAATTACAATTTCTTGAACTTACACTCAACCTTGAGCCACAACACTCCCTAAACACCATATTTAATTAAGGAAGCATTAAAATCTATTTTCCTTATTTTTTTCATAATTTCCTCTATTTTTCTCCCATTTTTCACCTTGATAATTCAAAAATAATTATCTCTTCAAACATTTTTCCCAATTTTTCCACATGATAATTCCTAAAATAAATTAAGAAAAATACTGAAAAATGAAATACCATTTTTGCCCCTATCACGCGCATAGCGCGTGGGTGCGAGTGGTGTGTGGCACATGCAGCTCACGCGCCACCATCTTCTCCGATATTCAGCTGTCGACGACAGCTCCGATTCCAGATCCGAGGGTACCCCCTAAAAGCCCACTTAAAGTCGATCCATGTGGCACCGGTTTCAGGCTGAAAGGCCACTAAAAAACCCACCAAAAGTCGAGTTACAGGTCACGGCAAGGCAGACCGCTTCTAGTGTCCGGCGACGCCTCAAACAGCCTTCAAACGTTGAAGAAAATACTCCAAATTCTCCAGAAAACCTCCTTGATGCCTCGAGATCAAAAGCCCCTTATTAAATCTCTCAAAAACATTTGAAATCATAGCCAATTTGTGTTCTAAAATTCGGCCAAACCCTTGACCTTTTATAGGCGATTTCCAGCCAATCAACGGCCAATCCTTGGCCACCAAGCATCCTCACGCTGTATACAACCTTCCCCAGCTCCTCCCCGGCCGTCCCATTGCTGAGATAGGCCTCCACGTGCGAAGATTTGCGGCGGCCGATTTTCCCTTCACTGTGTTCACATTGTAACTTTCCTTTATTACATTTCTGCCTTTTTACTTGAGCCCCCGAACTATCCAAATACACCACTAAGTCCCACAAGTGTAGTATATCTCATTTGACCTTCGAAATTCCTGAAAAATTATCATTTTTGACCTCACTTGGGCAAATTTAGAAAATTACACTTGGTCTGATCGATCGTTTTGACCTTAAATCCATTCATTTCAACCCGAAATCACTTAAGGGTTGTTCTATACCCAAAATATAGGTCATTGACACGGTCTGTTGATTTTTCGGATGTCTTCTACGTCGATTCGATTTTCTCAGCTTGGTCGACAACTGTACCGAAAACTGTTCCTGATCCAATTTCTTTCATCACTAAAAATCATAATTTGTATCACTTGTTAATATCATAACATTTTCCTTGGCTATCTAGGGTCCGGGGTATTCCCTCGAGCCGTTTCGGTCACTTAAGACTGTGATAGTGTATCATATAGCCTTATTCTTTCGATAATTTCACTTGTACCCTTCATCAAATATTATTTATAGCCTCAAATTATTCTTGGGTATTACAATGCTCATATGCATATTTCATAAATCAAAACATGTAAATGTAATTTATATGACATACTCACATTAAGGCATGTCAACATAACAAAATCATTTACATAAAATTAAATTTTAGATCGAACCACTTACAAACCAATTATTTTCATAAAACTAAATCCAGTTAGAAAGTACCACTTACCTTGTAAAAAGATAATTTTACCCCTAGCATAATTTTGCCTCAAAATTCGCGTCGGACTTCCAATCGTACTCAATTATGAACTTTGACGTACCCTGGGCATCATAAGTATTTAAAACAAATCAGATTTCTAGTTTTCTCTAATTTTTCTAATTTCTCCCATTTCCTCTTATTATTTCCTCAAGATTATGAAATAAATACTTTCTCATAAAATTTTCTCAATTTCTCTTCACAATAATTCCTAAAACAATATTTCTTAGCCCCAGAAATTTCTTCATAATTTTTAGAATACATGTTCTATTTATTTCTCATTTTCTATTTGATTTTCAAGCATTTATTGCCTCAATAATCCATAATAAATACCAATCATGCATTTCTATTTCAATTTCATCATCAACAATTCTAAAATATCATTCTCATATTTTTTAAATTTTTGAAAAAAATTTTGAAGATAACTCACATTCCCACGGAATGATTCGATATTCTTCTATACTGCCATGCAGTCTCGATTTGCATATCCAACAACGTCTTCTACCACAAATTTTCATACAAACTACTAAATCCAGCCTATAGGATTTTTCTAAGAATTTTTGATATTTTTCTCTATATTTTATTTTTCCTATTTTTCTTTCTTTCTTTCTCTTTTTCAAATCTCTCTCTCACTCTCAAATCTTTTTTCTTACTACCTTTATCTTTCTAATTTAAGTTCTCAAACCTTTCAAGTTTCCTCTATTTATAGAAGATTGAATTAAGCTTAGCATAATTGTAGTGACCCACTATCTTTAATTATTTTGTCATATTTCTTAATTATTTTTCACTAAATCTCTTCCATAATCTTTAATTATTTGTCCTCACCCTATTTTGTCTCCCACATTTCTCTATTATTTCATCCATTATCTTTAATTATTTGTCCACACCCTACTTTATCTCCCACATTTCTCAATTATTTCACCTATTATCTTTGATTATTTGTTCACACTCTATTTTGTCTCTCACATTTATCAATTATTTCACTCATTATTTTTAATTATTTTTCACTAAATTTTATCCATAATCTTTAATTATTTGTCCACACCCTACTTTGTCTCCCAAATTTCTCAATTATTTCACCCACTATCTTTAATTATTTTGTCACCTTAATTATTTTCCACTAAATCTTCTTTTGAATAGATTATTTTTTTATTTAGTTCATTAATTTTAAGTCTACTTTTCTAGCTTACTAATTCTAAACCCATTTACTTTACTTGGTTTTTCCTTTTTTTTTCAACTTAACCTATTAACTCTAAACCCATTTACTTAGTGTTTCCTTTTTCAACTTAGTCCACTAACTCTAAGCCTATTAGTTTTCTCATTTATAATCTCTAATAGATGTCAAAAAATATTTTAAATATAAAAAATTAATTATTATTATTCTCAAAATACTAGGATATTACAAACTGTATATATAACAGTAAAGGTCCATGAATACTTTGTACTCCTACATCTCTATGCACAAAAACAACCTATCAACATGTTAATTGAGTTGCCACCAAAAGCATGTCCAACCATAAGCTATTCTGTAACTAACTCTTACCCCAAGCGTCCTTCTGTATAAATTTCATGAGCATGTTTGTTGATCTAATTAACACTATCCAGCAAAATCAAGTTCTCCACTGACAGATAATGCACCAATAAATTTTAGAAATATTCTCCATACATTGGAAGCAAATGAAGATAGAAATAGGAAACTACTGGACCTTTTTTCATCATGTACTACTGTTTGCCTTGAAGGTTTCAGTGTTCAGTACAGATTGAATTCGATGTTATAATAATGTGGGTATATGTCATGCGACCTAGGTCCTTACAAGTTCTAAAGCTGGTTAATATCCAATTATTTAACGAAAAGAATTGCCAAATAAAGAATGGTTTGGCAATCTGATTTAAGTTACCAAATAACTGAAATAAGAAGCACCAACCACAGCTTCAATTTCTGATGTCAGGTAAGCATCAGTACTTCAATGCAAAATTGCACTAGTGCATAGTTAGCTGTTCTTTCATTTCAGTTTATTTTTAATTATTAAAACCATATTTTGATTTGATTTTTTTTTTTTTTTTTGGGGGGGGGGGGGGTTGTCAGATTCATTTCTTTTATACTTTATTATATTCCAATAATTTATACTTTTAATAACTTAATTATAATTGTACTCTTAAAACGTAATTTGTATGTACCTTATCCAGTAGGTCACACTCTAAATGTCACATCCACACCCTCTAAACAATGCCCATAATAATTTTCTATTAAATTAAATAAATAATGCTGCTTAATAACCCTTGGCTCTTCTTTAATTTTTTGTATTTCATTTATGTTATTTTGGACAATCACTATCACACTGTTGGCACATCCCTATCATCACTAACGATACCAATCGCCGGAACAAACTCCCAGCAACATGTAGGACGAGTTCCCATGCCGACAACAACTTAATTGTGGCTTTGGCTCCCAAAATCAGTTAGGCAGTGGCATGCACATATCTAGAGTCGAGTTTAGGGTCAAAACTAAAAGCCACAGCCCACGGGCCCTAAAA